>NC_067283.1:12610658-13905658 GCF_020740795.1 Apus apus
AGAAAATATTGAAAGAGGCTTTGATGAGGACAGAATTGGCAAGATGTAAATATATAAAGAGCATGCATTACTTTGAGATTCTGGAAGATGAAAGACTCTACATTATTTTAACTAAAATAATGTAGACCCTTATTGACATTACTGCCCAATTTATAATTCTCTTTCCAGTATTTTAACTATCTCAACTTCAAAATAAGCAAGGAAAGAGAAAGAGTAAACATTTGCAAAATATCCAAATTATTATAAAAATGTCACTGTTTTATTGTAGCAGTCTGTCAATTAAACTGCTTTTTAACAATGCTATAGAAACATATATAATTCACAATATATTTAGCACTTATGTATAATAAATTGGTATATAAACCATATCCTGCATCAAATTACCACACAAGGAACACACAATGCATAATAAATGAAAATATATACTGATTCATGCTCTGTAGCAACAATATGAGTGGCATCCTGAGCTTAAGACTTGCACAGATCTCCTATTCTTACAAAATCTCGAGAAAATACTGCACTTTTCTTATAATTTTCTATTAATCTTATTTGAGCAAATAAGATCAACAGATTAACATCTAAAGGTTTGAAGAATGTGTGTCAAGGGACCAAAGAAACTATTTATTGAATCAAAGATCAAACAGAAAAAAAAATTTCGGAACAGACTTCCTCATGACTTCACATTCATCCCTCAAGTCACAGTTGGAAGTACACAACACATGAATATGCCACCTCTATTTTTAAATAGCAAGAATCCAAAAGGTAAAAGCAAAGACATAAAACAGATTTGAAAACTCGGCTTCAGTTTTTCTTTGGTTGGGTAAAGACCTCTGTCATTGGAATTACTATTTATTTTGGTAGAAACAAGCTGTCCATACCTAATTCAAAGCAGAACCCAAGTTGATTACACAGGTGTTGAGTCATATGGCAATCATATGCAAATCTCCCACCAACTTCAACAGGAATTTCCTGTGCACTCTCAGCTGCAAGTTTTTGTCTTGAACAATTTAGAAATAATAAAGGATGTCCAGTCAAAGTCCCATTTCCCTTCCACAGACATGCAAGCTCATTTAACAAAAATTAACCTAAACTCTGCCTGAGTTACCATAGTTGTGTTTCTTTGGCTATTTATTACAGGATTACCTGCCCAAAGGCAGACTTTCAGAGTCCAGGCAGGAGATGAATAGTGAGCAATAGGGTGGCAGGATTGCTCAATGAACAGATTAGAGGCTGGATCAGCAGTCAAGGTGAGAACTTGCAGTCATGCACCATCTTTCCCTTTCCTACAGGAAAACTCTAACTGCCCCAAATCTCTACAATATGTACACACTTTCCTGGTGGTTTTGGAGTCGGTACAGCACTCTATTACAGTTTTAAGCTATGAAGTATCTTTGCATGCCTGATTGGCCTGAGAGAACTGGAGTAAAATATTATTTCAGTTGAGTGGATTTTGATAAAAAGTGTGTAGGTATCAATGACATTTCCCAAGTAAGTTTTCTTGCCTAGAGGTCCTAGGGTTGATGATGTGATCTTCACAGATTTGCCACTGACTGCTCTTGCACCCTCTTTAGTGCCTCGTTTCTATTCCACCCACCCAGATATCTGCTTAAGTTGTAGGTGTATCAAGGGAGAAATTACCCTTTTGCATACATTTCTACCAAGTACACACTGGTTTCAGCTGCAGGCTCTTGTATGCTTCTGGCAGAAGAAATCCCTACCCCTTTGCCCCCAAAATTCCAACACACCACCAAAAATGACCAGAGGCTGCAACAGAACAGACAAGTTATTCTGGAACAACTATGCAAGTATTTTTGTATGGATTTTGTTTACATCTACATTAAACAGATATTGGGATGGGAAATGATAATAAATTATTTTCTTGATTCTAATGCAGCTTAGCACACTATTGTGTCTCTGATCATTTAAAGGTGTTAAAATAATGTTGAAAATGTCCTCACTAGCATCTCCATTATGTTTTCAACTCATCAGGGAGGGAAAGCACTTGTCACTAGAGACACTCTGACAAGACTTGTCACCTTTTTTCTTGTCTTTCTTTTCAGTGTCACTTGATTCCTTTGCAGACACTGGTAATTTGATAGCATGTTCTTCTCATACTGGGATGCATCAGACATTGTCTAGTGTTTCTATTTTTAGACTAAAAAAAAATCCCCTAAGTATAACATACAGTTATTATGATCCTATATTGTATATAAGTGTGAAATAGAATTGAAGAACTGCCTACCTGGTCTAAGTTCTTTTGTTACTTTCCCCACCCCCTCCTTTTCTTTCTAATGTAATACTTCATCCAAGAAAGACAGACATGATCCAAGAAGGAACAAGAAAACAGAAAACCCTAGAACTTCAAACTCTATGAAATGCCCTGAAGTTTCTGAGGTGATATACAACTTTCTGTTTACTTGGATCACTCTACCAACACACACACATACATAGGTGGTAACTGTAATCAGCTCTATGCTAAAAATTTAAAAGATAATAAAAAAAAATAGGAGAACTTACTTCCTACCATCTCTAGATTATTATTTCAGGTATGTTCTCAAACATAGTTAGATGGGTTTTGAATCCAATTTTATGTTGTTTATGGTTGTTCCTGTAATCAGTGTTAATAAGTATTTGGTTTGAAATTCCATAAAATTGTCTGACAAAGAGTTACTATGCTTTCTCAGTAGCATTCTCCAATTATTCTTTACATAGTTCTACCTTCTCTTCCTTCTGTTGATTTCTTCTTTAAATTAAACAATCCTTCCTTTCAGTTTCCCTCATGTGTCTGATAATCTGTCACTTGTTTCTGAACTTCTAAGACAGACTACAAATAAAATATGTACAATATTCCAGATGTGAATGTTTTGTTGATTTAACCTGACATTAAAATAATGTCACCTGTCCTTTAATAAACCTCACAAATACTTTTTAAAACAAAAGTCTTGTTAAGCATATAATTTTATTTATCTTCCTACAATGCAACTATGACTTTTTCTTGAGTAATGGTAAAACAAACACAGTGCACATTTATCTATCATAAGCATTTATGAAGTTCTTTAAAATATTCCTGAGTAATCAGTGGTTTAATTTTTATTTTTTTTTTTCACATGTCAGGTGCTACCACTCCCATAACTTAAGCCATTGAGACAAAATGGGATAATAGCTCTTTGTAAGGATAAGATGCTATTGTAAGAGTGTGGCTTTAGGTACTTACAGCTTTATTGTGCTTCAAGCATGTGATGTAGCATGAGACATATATGGAAGATTTTTCTATTGCGTTGTTTCAGAAGTGGTAAAAAAATGTATTGTTATCTTTTCTTTGAGGAGATCTGCTTCTCCTGACAGCCTGAAAAGTCACCACATTTGCTGAGAAAAAGTTTTTATGAAAGAGTCTGACCATGGCCATCACAGAAAAAAATCTGTACATAACTGGGCAAGCTGAAAGAATATGAAAACCAGCAGGTTACACACTGTGTAGTGCAGCTTTTCTGCTGACTGTCAGGGCTGAGATGACTGTCAGGTCTCTTTCTCTTCCCAGTTCCCCTGGGCCTTCCCCACCCTGGCCATGGCCCAAGACCCATTTCAGCCTTCCAGGGCTGTTGTTCCCTGCTGCCCAGCTCCAGTTCCCCACAGTTTCCAAGCCAAGCCCACCTGGTGAGGCCAATGACCACCCCACCTTGGCCCATTCCCAGGGATGTGACTGATGCCCAGAGCCAGGGCTGACCCCAGTGCCTGCTGACCATGCTGCTCCAGTCTGGGGCTGGAACAAACCCTGCCTACCTGGGGGTAGTGGTCCCCCAGGGACCCTGGCTCCCTGTCCCTTAGCCCACAAGATGTCCTGACACTGGTAACTGAGACCACTCAACCTGAAAATACTAGTGGTGGATACTGAGATGAGATGGGGAACAATGGAAGAGCATGTGGATAGGATAAAACAGGAATATCTGAAACCAGACTCCTTATTGAGCAGGCAGAGTGGAAGAGCAGCCAAGTCTGAGGCCCTTCTGGATCTATTATTTCCACACACATCTAATCTTCACATTTCAGAAACTTCTCCTTCTAAAAATTATATGGGAGAAGACATTTAATTAAGATAGTACTGTCTAGATTGTGATCTGAATGTGTTGCCAGATGAGCTTTACTTTAACAAAACAGACCATGACTTCTTAATTATTTACCCAGAGGGCAATTAGTAAATATTTACCACTTGAAGTCTAATTAAAATAGAAGCAAGAGTACAGTCAAGTTAAGCAGCCTGTCTTGGAGGTCATTCCAGTGCTTTTTGGCAAAAGACATTTATGGGAAAGCCTTGCAGATAAACAGATCTGAACACTGACTGTAGCAGACACTTTTTATTACAGCATGTAAATCAGTTAACTCTAATCTCACTAATTGTCTTTGACCAGACTTATGCTTTTATTTTTTTTATTATTTTTTTTCTGGGAAAAAATAGCATGTTACAATACCTCAGGACAATTTAGCATTTTTTTTGTTTATTCACAAAGGCTGGAGAAAGCAATGCTGGGACACTGCATTAATGTGCCAGTTGCAGTAAGCATAACAATCACATGCTCTGCAGACTACCTCTGACCATGGGTAAAATGCTGAGAAGGGTTTTCTTCGACCTAAAATCATCTTCAGAAATGTGTTGTGAGACAATATACTAGTTTTAAGTAGGATGGGCTGTAGACAAAATCTTTCTTTGGGGCAATTCTAAACACATGTGGAAATCAAATCAGAACCTGAGCTTACAGTGCAAAGACATGAGGAATACAAGCATTGTACACGTGCACACATGCAACCAAAATCTGAATCCTAAAGACATTATCTACATTATCTACAAATCCTCTACATTACAGAAGCAATTCTCATGAATCTTTTATCAGACTTCTCAGCCTGTTGGATCACGGTGCTGATGTTTGAATAGATTTATGCCTAGATAAGTTTATTTTAAAATACAATTTTCATTGTGGTATCAGTTTAAATGCTGAAACCTAATGGAGAACTCAGACCAATATATTGAGTTCTGTAGCTTTCTGGCCATTTGATTGGTCCCTAATTATGTGTTTCACAATTAAATGTGATCATAAATCTGTATGGACAATGGGAAGGTTAAGTAACTGCCTGTTGTCCCCCTAAAAAACACACTTTCTGAAACAGAACAGAAATTTTTAAATGTCTGCTCAGGTGAGAAATAAAGAAAATAAATCCTTTGCTCACCTAAATAAATAAATTTACAGTTCTGTTTTATTCTTCATCAAGATGTAGGTGTTCAACTTGATTACCGGGGCACACCACTTTCTTAGTAAAAAGCCATACACAACAGCAGTAGCATTTTGGTTTACCATAACCAGTCTTTCTACTGGCACAAAAATGACTGTTTCATAAATTGCACTGCAATGGGAGAGGTTTATGCAGGAGATTAAGGGTTAAAATCCCGTTTGACAGCTTATGATTTGTAAAAACAAATTGTATGGATTGTCCCAGTTACTGAAATACAGTAGAAGAGCAACTGGAAAAAAGCTGGTGACTTAATGGAAGAAGCTGAGTGAGCAGGAATGTGAGGTATGCTTTAATTGTTAGCACAGGAGTTGCTGAGCTGTTGAGGCATGTTCTTATATTAATGTATATATAAATCTCATGAATAATGGCTGAAAAAGCTAGCATTCTCTTGACCATCCTCATTGTTTCACAAGCCATGCCAGTTGTTTAGCACTCTGTGCGAAGTAAGTGACAGGTAAATATGGCTAATATGTCAAAGGAGGTTATCATTCCCATCTATTCTGCCCTGGTTAGGCCATATCTGGAGTAGTGTGTCCAATTCTGGGCTCCTGAGTTCATAAAGGACAAGAACTACCGGAAAGAGTCCACCGCAGGGCCACAAAGATGATTAGAGGAATGGAGCTTCTTCTTCAAAGCACTGGAACAGGCTGCCCAGAGGGGTTGTGGACTCTCCTTCTCTGGAAATACTCAAAACCCATCCGGACATGTCCCTGTGTGATCTACTGTAGGTGATCCTGCTCTAGCGAGGAGGTTGTACTAGATGATCTTCAGTGATCCCTTCCAACCCAGATGACTCTGTGTGACAGTGGCTCAAATGAAAGCAATGAAGATAGCTGCCCTATCACATTCTTTTATTCCGTTCTTTTGTCTTCAATAGATTCATAGATTCTGTAGACAATAGGTTGGGACACAAAGTTCCATGTAGCTTTGTTTCTCACTTGGAATGCAATGTTCCAAGTTACAGCAAGCACAGGTGCCATTTCAGTACAGCAGCACTTAAAATAACAATAGCCCATTTCCATATATTTCAAGAGGGGAGAAACTATTGTTTATTAGAAGAATTCTAAGTAATTGGCAGCCATCACCAGTCTCCAGCTGGCTAAGTGTTAACGTGTTATTAGCTGAATTGTTGAACGTTTCATGAAAGTTATAAATAGGCATAGGGCAAATTGTTGTTGTTTATAATGGAAATATTAAAATTTACACACATGTATAAATATATGAATGCATGCACATGTATACTCCAGTAAACATTCTCTGCATTTAATGACACATTTTCTCATGTCCTCTGAGCGATGCAATTGTGGACTTTGGGTGAGAATTGATGTGAGACTGATAATGGATTTCACATGCTGTGACTGTGGCTTTAATATGTGAACCAAGCTGTCAATGGGGTTTCCTATGCAAAAGGAGGAACTCTCAATATTGCATTGTGGTTTCTTTCTAGAAGCTTAAGAACAGTTTGATTGTGGTCTTTGATGGTAAGGTAACAACAGCCTATTCATAAAGGCCATCAGACTTATAGCTCTGATGGAACTATTATTCTGTAAGTGGAAGAAATGAAATTAGGTTTTCAATTCAGAATAAGTACTTTTAAGGCTGATTTTCCTTGAAATTGACTTTTAAGAGAAGGCTAAACTAATTATCGTAAGATAGAACTTGTTTGACTTGAAATGGGTCAGTCTACTTAGATAGGTGAATAGTTATGGTGCTATTATTTTAGCTTAACAAATGGGACATCAACAACTATTTCTAGCTGAAAAAGAGGGAGGCAATGAAGTCAATTTATTGCCTGCTATGTCAGGGCGTTAAAAATTAGTCTCGTAACTCCAATATACTTCTTCAAAGAAATTTTTACTAAATTAAATTATGAAATTGAATATTGCAGTTCATCCTCTTGAAACCTACATAATGCAGAAAAGCTTATTCAGACCAGGGAAGAATTTAAAATATTTTTACAGTTCTTGCTTTTCATGTGTAACTGCACTGTAAATATTAAATTATTTATCTGAATTTAATCAACTTGCAGCTACAATGTACAAAGGGACACTTCCACTACCCGCACCCTTTTAGCTTATTAAACTGTTTTCCTCGCAGACTGTGATTGTGGTATTCATAGTCAATTTTGCTCATATGTATTAAAACTTTTCTATTGCCTTTGATATTTTCAAGATCTAGTAACTCGTGTTAGGAAGACAGCAAGCTCTGTCACTTCAGATTGGGCTCTATAAAATCAGTTGCTTTTATAACATATACATTACTCCCATTCACAAAGTTAAATAGCAGAATTGTGACTTGAAGAGTGTGATAGGGTGGTAATGTACATCTTACTTAACTTCAGCTTATATTAGATATCCAAATTTTACTTTGTTAACAGTCTGAACTCTCTCAATGGTCAACAATAGAAATTTACAGTATATTCTATTCCAGTTGATTTAGGCACTTATGTTAAGCTGGGAAGCAAAATCAGTAGGTCTTTATCTAGTTACTGAAGAGAAAAACTCTCTGACTGGACACATACCTAAAGATATGTATCGTAAAATAGGTACACCTAAACATATGTAAAGACAGATAAAGATATGTTAAACTATTTTTAATATGTGAACAACACAGTACAAAATAATCTGAAACATGTAAATTGATCTTAAGATATCTTGTCTCACATTAATTTTAATCACAGCAATTTTACCTTAATTAAGCATTTCTTGTGGAAACACCCTTACGTGTACAGTCTAGATGTCGTGCAGGCCCTGAAACCCAGCATTACAACATACATTTTTGTGTGTTTGGACACCAGCTGGAATTCACAACCCTCAGTAACACACGTAGCATTCACATCATCTACATTAGGTGACTAATTCAGGAAGAATTAAGAAGACAAAGGTAAGGGATTAAATTCCTGTATAGTTAGTAGGGAGAGCAGAAAGCCTCTTTTGTCGAAATCTGCTTCCTTTTGTATGGAATAATTAAATATTTATTGGACCGAGGGAGAAACTTAATAGCTCAGAAACTGAAGAGAGACTTCATCTGCAGGCAAGTCTTACATTTCTAATAAAATGGAGCATTTTCAATAATAGAGAAAGTGCTAACCTGAAAACACTTAACCTTGCCATTACAAAACAATATGCTCTTTAGATTCAGTCTTCCAAATCAAAGAACAAACTGGAGATGCAGCATCATCTAGCTAGCCACAGATACCTGTGTTTCTGTCTCTGGGGCTCAGGAAAAATTCTCTAACCATTAAATGCCTGGGCAGAATGAGAGGTATCTTCCTTAACCACGAGCAAAGAAGAAGAATGTTCAGAATTTTCTTATCAGGGAAGGACTATAAATTTTACTGTGGCTTGGGATACTTGCCAATACATGCCTTCCAACACAAGGGTCCTTCCTGCTTGGGAAACAACAAAACAAATAGGGGTCATTCCTGAAACTAGTAGGTGTATCATTCCAAGCAGTTTTGTGAATTTATTTTTAGGTACATATAGTGGAAGTTGTTTGCTTAAATAAAAATGTATCTTGTTTCAGAAGTTCCACAGTAAACCAAGCCTGTATTCTTACAGAATCAACACAGGGGATGAGTCACTGCTTTCAGGGAACACCCCTCTCAAAGCTTTCTCACATTGCTAAATATACAAAGAAACTCCCCTTTAAAATATTTCCCCACTACCTGTGAGGATTAAACATCCTAATAGTAAAGGGAGGAGAAAAGCCATAGGAGATATTTCAACACAACTCAGAAACACACACTGCCTTTCTCCCCTGACTGCCTAAAGATTTTCTAAATTTTCCAAGAAACACTCCTTTTCTTGCAGAATTAACAGACTTGTGATTATTACTTTTCTGTGTAGCACATTATCTGAGAAGCTGAAAGAACCAATGCTGATAAGGGTGAGATCAAAGTCTCAACAAGTGCTGCTCTCCTCTTCTTACATGACATAAAACCAAATCCTGCAATATTTTGCCTAATGCATTAGACAAACATTTATAATACTGAGGCAAATAACACTACAATATTGACTCATGTCTTGCTGAAACGAACACGTACAGAAAGAAAAAATGGTCAGACATGGAACTCAAAAAAAATTATTCATAATAAAACTTTAATCTCCAGATTGCTTGTGTACAAAATAAAACATGCTCAGCTTTCTGCTATCGATAGTTTTTTCTCCCCTTTTGTAAGAATAACATAAATAGTTTTGCTTCAACTTAACTTTCTCAGCTGAGATTTTAAACCCACATTAGAAAAAAAAGAAGTGAGTTTTCAAGAGTTATTACAAACATCATTACCTAAATATAATTTAGATTATTTAAAAGGAAAATGAAATAAAATAAAATAGACATTTGCAGTGTTTGCTCATTGGTTTAACACAGAGAATTGAAGTGACCCAGC
Source organism: Apus apus (assembly GCF_020740795.1). Classification (NCBI taxonomy): domain Eukaryota; kingdom Metazoa; phylum Chordata; class Aves; order Apodiformes; family Apodidae; genus Apus; species Apus apus. The sequence continues at coordinate 12,620,332 of NC_067283.1, forward strand.
AGGATTCAGCTGAGATCCATAATGCACTAGCAGTACAGTTAGTTATGCTAAGTTTAACCATCTAATGTCCCTTGTGATCTTCTGAAAAATGATACTTTAAAAGTAAATGGAGTTATGCCATCCTAGATCATCAGTCATAAAGCAAATACTGATGGGAAGGTAGATCCCTGAGTGATTTCAATGAGACATTTAGAAAAATGGGGGATTAGAAAAAGAATTTATTGGAGCATAGTAATTTTTGGATTTTGAATAGAAATATTACCAAGGCTATTTCCAACTGCATTTTGTAAATACTAATCTCAAAGAGCATTTTGAGGGGGAAAAAAACCAAACAACAAAAAACTCAAACCAAACAAAACCAGAAAACAAACCACAAAGCACTGCTAGATTCCCCATGTTTAAGCAAGAATTCTGTGATCTAGGACTTTAAGTAACTCAGTGATAATGAGAATTTAAAAACAAAGATGATCTACTGAGGATCTTGTATCCCAGAACAAGCCAGCATTTATGTTCATTAGAGCAAAGACTGAAGTATAGCATTTGTTTATGTTCATGTTCCTCAGACATATCTAGCTCATATGGGGAGAAAATTAAATCCAATCAGAAGAGTCAGGAACAGTTGATTTGTGTGAGTGCTAGATTGGCTACAAAGGCATAACAAGCTTATTCTCAAGGCTTGCCAACAGAATGGGGCGTATGGAACATTTACTTTTCTTGACAACTCATGCTTTCTTAGCAGAAAATAGTAAACCTTTGTGTAGACCCAAGATAGGGCTAATCCTTGCTTAGATGAGTCATCTTGTATATTTTGTTGAAATGACAAGAGTACATCCAGTCCCCTTGTTGGTTAGACATTAACCAGAAGTTAAATGCACAATTAACTTCAACCACTGTTAGCATTTAGTTCTGAAAAGATTGCATTCCAGTAAGTATCTGCTAATCTTTTATTTTTGCAGAGCAGACAATTCCTCTTCCTGTAAGTCCAGTAGACACCCAAAGTAGGAGAGAGAACACAAGAGCTTCCACAGAGATCAACCCAGTAGACTATTTGCTTGTTTACCATGGTGACTAGCTCAAATTGTTTTATTGGAAAGCTACTAAAAAAAACCCCAAAAAACAAACTGCACCCAGAAAGTAATCTATTCTTACAGTTGCTTTTTTTTTTGTTTTTCAAAAAAAAATCTTTAAGAAAGAGAGGAAAGTGTGGAAAGAAAACAATTTTTTAAAAATCTTTTTCAAAAGACTTTTTAGTAAACTTTACTTTACAGCTCTAAATATTTTCAGCCTGCATGACCATTATTTTGAAAATCAAGATTTCAGATCTGGATTTTAAGGCATGCCATATCCACAACACTGGTAGACCAATTCTGAAGAGATGTCTGCTCCTCTGAGTAACTTGCATGGAGATCAAAATGTAAGAATTGCAATCCTACAAAACTTCACAAGTTTCAGTTGAAGTAATTGTATGGGTGCTGCCTCTAGCAAAAGATTACCAGTGGTTTATTTCCAAATCATGGCTTTTGTTTCTTCCTTTAAGAGTTCCTGAGACAATTTACATTGTTCCTATTAGTATTTTTTAGTGGTCAAAATCTAAAGGGAAATCTAAATCCTTGGGCAAAGGCATTGTTGTAAGTAGACTACCAGGCATGAGACTCACAAAATTGACTGTTTCTGCAGCAAGGCCCTTTCCTCTCCTATTTGCTGTGCAGTGCAGCTGTATAATGTCACATGCTCAGCGGGGCACTGGTATGATCTGTAATACACCAACAGCTAAAGTTATGAAGAAGAGAGTCAACTGTTATGGGTGAAACCCTCAACAGAAGTTACACTAAAAGCTTGCAGCCTGTTTCCCATGAGGAATATTCCTCTTACAACATGCACCTTGATGTGGGCAACATCTTTAAGGTGTGAGGCAATGTTTCATTTACTCATGTGGTGAAGGGGGGCAACATTATCTAAGATAACCCCTTTTGGAATCTGATTTCGCACAGACTTGTGAAGAAAGCCACACAGCAACTGAAAGTTTGCCATTTTAAGTCATAATCTAGTTATACCATTCAGCATGGCAAAAAATTTCAGTCCTCCAAATGCATTCAAGCTCATTAGCATTGCTGACATGTATAAGTGAAAGAAACAATATACTGTGCTTTTTACAAATCTCCAGAAAATATATTGCTCTTGTGATTTACTCTCAAAGAAAATCATTGCCTTGACCAGTTTGAAATAATATTATTTTTTTCTGGCAAATGGAAGTTAATGCTAGAATTTGAAAAATAGCTGAGGTTTAGTCACTAAAATAAACTCAGTAGTTCATGTTTTACTGAATACAACTACAGGAAATATCCTTAGAGAAACTATGGTAAATTAGATTACTTTTGATAACTACATAAATGTCAGGAACAAGAAATGCAGATGGAAACTCCAGATAAAGCAGGAATCCAAGATAAAAAACACTTTTGCAACCTGTTAATGTTCAAACATTTTACTTTTCCAGCATAAACATCAGGTTACTGAAATGAAGGTGGAGTTAATAATGCTTATGAAACCAGAAGACAATAATTCTTCTATCATGATCTTTCTATTTAATTACCATCAAAGAAAGATTGGGGTGGAGGGGTTCTTCAAGAGTTGTTTTAAAACTCTCTGTTTTGAAAGAAACCCAGATCCTTAGTTTCTCATATAATTATTACATTAAAATAATTTAACATAATTAGAATTTCCAGTATTTTTGAAACACATTTTCATCCTGCCTTAGGACAGAAATGTAAAATTGCAGAAGCTGACAAATGACAAACTCTTCCATGTGTGCTAGAAACGGGGAAATGCTATTTTGATGGAGGTGGTATTTTCTCAGCCTGTGGATCTTGATCTTGTTGTACTATGTTTAGTATCTTTCTAATGGGAAAGGAGTTCTTCAATGTGATTTTTTCATATATTTGCAATGCCACATAAATGGCATCGTAGAAACAGACAGTGAAGGACATGTCCTACTTTTGTCTATAATTCTTTAAACATAGCACCTACAAGTCAGGTATCTATTCTGCTTGTAGTTACCTACACTCTCTCTACAAGCAACAAATTGAGTTCCCTTGAGAAAGGTTGATTCCTTCTTAGGACAAATTGGAAAGGAAAGTGGGCTGAATGTTTGTCTATCCATCTTTATTTTCTGTCTTAACTGTAGAGGAAGCACAGTTCAGATGAAACGCCTTGCTTTTAGAAGGCTAATAGAAACTAAATACATACCATGTATTAGGACCCTTGAAATTATCATGATCTAGCAATAAAGAGCATATTGAACTCATACTTTTTAGTACTGAAACTTTCTAATTAAATGGATCTGAAAGTAGTTTCTTTTTTCTGTCTTTTTCTGTCTCCATCACTGTTCTCCCCACACCCTTTTAAAAAATGAATTATGGTAGTAATTGATGGCCTTTTTGAAGGACTTGAGCACATTAACAATTTTATATACAAACTTGTTTCTTTTATTCTTAAGCATTTCAGATAAATAATGCCCAAATAACTTAGTTGTTTTTCTTTGAAGATAGAACTAGTATTTAATTTTATTTTGCCTTTTAAAATAGACAGCATCACATGACTCATATCTCTGGCAAAAGATTGTGTCTAACAGTACAGACCTACCCTTTTGAAAAGTGACTTCAGCAAACAAAAAATGCACAGTTTAGAAGTCTCCTATATTTGTAAATGCTTATAGTCGTAGATAATAAGACTGTGTAATAGGCTGCAGATGAAAGCCTTGCACAGATTTTCTTAAAAGCTGCTCAACAGTTTCAGTTTTCCTTAATCTTTCAGTGGAACTGCAGTTGCTTGCTGTCTTTGAGGACTGAGCTTGTGGAGAAGTCAACTTTCCCACACCATACCATGCAACGACACTTGGGACAGCAACTGGCAAGGCAGGACTAGGACTAGGACTACTGAAACTAGGGCTGCAGCTCTAGCTAACTACACAGCAAAAAGTTTCAATACACAATTTGCCCATAGCTTCCATAGTCACTCCTTCAAGTAACACAAAACACCTCACAGGGGACGTACTCTGAATGGCTCACAGACAGTGTGACATTTATTCTCTACTGAATCACCAAGAGAAAAGCTAATAAACCTTCTGGTGCTGTTTGTATAAGCTCCATACTCCTTGTTGCCTCACTTCACAGTTTCTTCAGTACCTGGGGTGTAACTATGGCCAAATGGTTGAAGGTGAGTGTGTGTACAAGTGATTCATTGCTGTGGTGAATAGGAAGACTTTTATCACACTAGCATTAAGGTTAGGAAATACATATATCAGACTTTGCTGTGCAGTTCCCAGAGTGATTCATGAGATACTATCTACAAGCCAGCCCTCCCCTTTACCCCCAAACAAAACAAAGGAGACAAAAGTGGGTGTGTTAGGAATTCCTCTTGCGTTAAATAGGTCGGGAAATGACAGACAAATGCTCCCCTCTAGTGAAAAGAGCAGTGGGCTAATTGTGTCAGCTAAGTGAGCAAAGCAATAAAGTGCTTACACTTACTTGCGTGTGCATGCAGATAAAAACCATAATTACACACTTGCAACTATTTGACATACACTCTGCTAGAATATTTAACTTCTTTTTAAAATATGATTTGTACTTCAGAGGAATACTTTGCTGAGTACTGTTACTACAAAACCTTTTCACCATTTCTGAAGCATCTTAAAAATGCATTTCTCATTACTTTTTTCTTCTGCTTTTGTTAATGCTGTCTTTCTTATATCTCACACTAGAAAAAAACAGAGCATCTTGAGAAAAGAAAATCAACATTTATTATTATCATAATAATAAATCATTGTGAATAAGAGCTTGTGCTTTTCTGTTAAGCAAAACAAAATTATTCTCAAATGCTGCAAGACTCCACGAGTGTTTCAAAATCACCACAAAAAGTTTAAAGGGGAAAAAAACGACAGAAGCTCTGACTGGGACATCTGGCTTGTCCTTTACGTGGTGTAATTTTGAAGTTCTGAGCTTGTGAAATAAATATGCTTTGTTTTAATTATCATTAAAGCAGAATGGAAAATAAATTATCTTTTCTTAAGGGCTGGGAAAAACAGTTCTGTGGTGGGACAGACTATTATTACATATGAAAGTGGAGGGGAAAAACTTAAAGAATATTTAAAGTGAGTTTTCTGTACCATTGATATCAAATAAGACTTGAAAAAGTCTTGTTTTGCTCATAGAATATATGTAATCAGCTTACAGGGTTCTTGAGTTACCTTTGTATTTGTAATTTACAGGACAGATTTTTGATCTGAGTGTTATCTCTTACTTATTAATTTATTAACTGAATAGTGAATACTATAACTGTGTTTTGAAGTTACAATTGATGGTACCAATCAGCCGACATGATTTCTATTTCCTGTCTGAATATACTAAACTCTCAACATCTGGAAAAGCCTTTAGGGCCATGAAAATTTTAATTTTTAATTTTGTAATTATTTTTTAAAAATTATTTTTAATTATTTTTTCCCCCTAGGCAATGTAAGCCTCACCTTTGGAATAGTTCGTAGAAAAAATAGACTACTCTAAAATTGTGTGGTTGAGAGCACACCAATTCAAATTAATTTTCAATTTTCACATTCACATAATGTAATTATATAAGCTTGTGTTGTCTCGGGTGCAGAAAATGCAGGGTATTTCAGCATGTTGTATGAAGTACTGAAAAGTTTGTACCTCTGCTTGACTGAGACATTTTCATCATCAATTACATCACTTTCCTTTGATGGTCACCTGCAACATTTGAAGAAATGGACCCAAGAAATGAAGGGCAAGTCAAAGGGAATATTTGAAAAGACATTTTCCACAGGACCAAGCATAAGAAAAGATAATTGCAAACCATCAGGATACTCCCTGCTAATGCCCTTACCTGGTTTATCTGATGAGTGCATTGAGTAAGAGGCCGTGCTCAGCTTCTAACTCATTCCATATTTTAGGAGAAGTGTGAAGGTGGTTAAAACCAACATTACAAATGACTACATGTGCAGACACAGTGAACGTAGCTCACTGGCAAAGAGTTTAAGAGGTTAAATGTTGACCACTTGGGGTTGTCAAATATTTTGCATTTTGCTGACTGGGGGAGAGGTTTTCAAAAGAACAAAAGATCATATGCTACCTAACTGCCTGAAGAAATGCCGAGGACAAGTACATGAAAAAACTTTTCACTTATTTCAGCCATCTTTACCTAAAATTAAATACCCATTCCAGAACAGATCTGTCTTTTGCTTTCCACATCTCTGTCTTCAATTATAATAAAGTTTGTTCACTTTAGCACCTTAACCATTCATCCTGTGATAAAAGATGGTTTTAAGAGCAGCTGACCTTCAAGAAGTTATCTACACACACTAATATCAAGAAAGCCTCAATCAAACTCAGTTTATTAATATTTCCACACCCTCTTCTTACACAAACAACATAAAACAGGTTCTGACATTCATTTACTATTTCAAGACTGGGGTAACATCCTAACCCAGTCTACACTTCTGTTTTGAGAGACTCAGTAAACTTAGTTCAGTGTTATTAATATAATTAATATCATAGAATCATAGAATTCTAGGGGTTGGAAGAGACCTCGAAAGATCATCTAGTCCAACCCCCCTGCGAGAGCAGGGTTACCTAGAGTACATCACACAGGAAGGCGTCCAGGTGGGTTTTGAATGTCTCCAGTGAAGAAGACTCCACAAACTCTCTGGGCAGCCTGTTCCAGTGCTCTGTCACTCTCACAGTAAAAAAAATTTTTCTGATATTCACCTTAAACCTCCTATGATCCAATTTGTATCCATTACTCCTTGTCCTATCACTGGTCATGACTGAAAAAAGCTTAACTCCATCTTCTTGACAATCACCCTTTATGTACTTGTAGACATTGATGAGGTCACCCCTCAGTCTCCTCTTCTCCAAACTAAAGAGACCCAGCTCCCTCAGCCTTTCCTCATAAGGGAGATGTTCCACTCCCTTAATCATCTTTGTGGCTCTGCGCTGGACTCTTTCCAGCAGTTCCCTGTCCTTCTTGAACTGAGGGGCCCAGAACTGGACACAATACTCCAGATGCGGCTTCACCAATGCAGACTAGAGGGGGAGGAGAACCTCTCTCGACCAACTAACCACCCCCTTTCTAATGCACCCCAGGATGCCATTGGCCTTCTTAGCCACAAGGGCACATTGCTGGCTCATGGTCATCCTCCAGTCTACCAGGACCCCCAGGTCCCTTTCACCTACACTGCTCTCCAGCAGGTCAGCCCCGAACCTGTACTGGTACATGGAGTTTTTCTTCCCCAAATGCAAAACTCTACACTTGCCCTTGTTGAATGTCATCAGGTTTTTCCTCGCCCAAGTCTCCAGCCTGTCTAGGTCTCTCTGAATGGCAGCACAGCCTTCTGGTGTGTCAGCCACTCCTCCCAGCTTGGTGTCATCAGCAAACTTGCTGAGGGTACATTCTGTACCCTCATCCAGGTCGTTGATGAAGATGTTGAACAACACTGGTCCCAGTACTGACCCCTGAGGGACTCCACTAGTCACAGGCCTCCAACTAGATTCTGCCCCATTGACTACAACTCTCTGACTCCTTCCTTTCAACCAGTTCTTGATCCACCTCACTGCCTGATCATCAAACCCATACTTGATCAACTTATCTACAAGGATGCTGTGGGAGACGGTGTCAAATGCTTTACTGAAATCAAGATAGACCACATCTACCGCTCTACCATCATCTATCCACCTAGTAATTTCCTCATAGAAGGCTGTAAGGTTAGTCAAACATGACTTACCCTTGGTAAAACCATGTTGACTGCTCTTGATGACCCCCATGTCCTTGATATGCCTAGAGATAGTGCCAAGGACAAGTTGTTCCATCACCTTTCCAGGGATGGAGGTGAGGCTGACCGGTCTATAGTTACCCGGGTCCTCCTTCTTGCCCTTCTTGTAGACTGGAGTGACATTTGCTGTCCTCCAGTCCTCAGGCACCTCTCCTGTTACCCATGACTTACCGAAGATGATGGAGATTATTCTTATTATAATAGTATTTAATAATAAATCATAATCACAAAGTCCTCTGCAGCAATTTCCTCTTTACAAAAAGAATATTATACCTTTTAAACAGAAGAAACAATGTATTTATTTGAAATAGTGCGATAGGCTGTGAAAAAAGTGCAATGAGATATGCCAACAAATGCAGGATTTGGCAGACATAGCAAAAAAACCCCATCAGATTGAAATAGTACTTTTGGCAGTAGTCAGAAATCTTTAGCTCCATATACAATTATACCCTGTTACTTTATAAGCAAACACAAGTAAAGTTTTATTGAATATGTTTACACACAAAGAGTCACATTTCTTTATTACTATGAGGTATATTACCATTTTTCACACACACTGCACAAGATAAACTCTTTTCCTAACACCTCACCCACATCCCCTTGAACCTATTAAGAAGGTTTCCCTGACTTCATTAGTGGTCAGAATCTCACCCTTTGAATGTACTGCTCTGAGTTCAGCATAAGATGAATCCTAAAAGTCATGTTGTCTTTCCAGGTACTTTAAAACCATAAATCCATATTTAATTAGAAGTGCATGAAATGCCATAGAAGATAAGATCTCTGTTCTAAAAATTAAATAAAAAAACCTGGGCTTTTGGCTTTATTCTCTGACTCTGGGCCATAATTTAATTAAAACTGCATATCATATGCTAAAAATCTCATTGACAAGTCTTAGTTGAGGAATTCAGATTCCTTGTCATACCTCAATCTGTGCTTTCTATTTTACTGTCATATTGTTCCTTATTCTCATCCTCTCCCTCAACCCCCTACATCTTACACTCCTTCCTCTCTTATTCTCATTATCAAAGTCAGTTCCTCTGAGATTTAATGTTGTAATGTTGGAGTTTGAACACTGGCATCTTACTATCTTAGTGGATATCTTACTTGACAGCTCTGTGAATTTTAGCTTTCTTCTTTAACAGCATATAGTGGTGGGAAAAGGCTGTCACTGAATTTAAGTGCAGGGATCTCAGGCAGGCTTGATATGGAAACCCAGCTAAAATAACTGTGACTTCTTCTGATTGCATTAGAAATTGGCATAGCCTTGAGATGTTAAAAAGAAAATGGAATATCAATGATGTTTCTGGAAAGTCTATCACTGGTACCAAAACCTAGAGTACGGTATTCATATTTTATTATACCAGTTTGTTATTTCCTTTTACAGTAAAGTTACGGACAATGATGACGCTGAGGTAGATCTTACTTGTATCTCTGGGGACTTCTGTATTCATGTGGGGAAATGTCTGTTCTTGAATACATGAAATATCTTTCATATTTTAGTACTGAGAGTCTGGTAAGTAGAGACAATCCCAAAAGTGGATTTCAGGTATTGTCATTAAAAATCTTGCATTTTATAAATAATTGTAAGTTACAATAGTGTTTTCAGTCTCCAGGATAGAGAATAATGATGGCATTTCAGACCTTTCTCATTTCAGAGGGATGATCCTTGAATAGTGCAACATGACAAGTAGTTGAGACTGCAAACTATTTAAAGCAACTTTTGTGTGTTTCCAGTGTGTATATGCCTTCGTATGTCTGATATTGAACAGGAGCATGGATATGACAGAATACTGTTCACTGACAGAAGACAACAGGAAGCCTGTGCTATATATACATATACTATGTAAACCAATGCTATTCATCTACCTGAACCATGAAATACTTCTGCCCATTTAAAGAAAGACTACTCATATATAAAGGTGGTGTTGTCATATTCTGAAATTATGTGGCATCGGCTGATCATTTGGCTCCAGTCTGTAAGACGTAACTAGATCTACACTGATTCTTAGACACTGGACCCACGTGTATTGTTTCCATGAGATATCTTAATAGAAGTATCTCACAGTATATTTCCATCTCACAGCTGTTCTCCTGAAGCAGCAACCACACCTTCTGTTCTTGAAAAATAGCACTTTTTTTCCCAACAGCTGAATTCTGCAAGCGGGAATATTAATCTCTGCCCCACTTACTCTTAGCCCCTTCATTTTCAGACAAAATCCAAAGCCCGCTGATACTGGTGGAAATCCATGCATTGACCCAGCAGATCTTTATTTGTGCAGCACCTTATACAATCTCTAGCTCATATGTTACAGTGCTCTTTGCATGGGGAACTAGCTAGGTTAGATGTTCAAGATGTATGGCAGTCAAAAATAACCTGATGGATAAATCAGGAGGCAGATTGCAAGCTCCTTTCAGAATACTTCCAGTTACAAGCTTGCTCATTTACATGCAAACATCTATGCACAGATATTATGCCATAGTGAAATCCATGACAAAAATCCCAAAACACTACTCTCCTCTTTCTTAAAAGAATTACCATGCCCAAAATCAGAGCAGAATATAAGCTGAAGAAGAAAGGAGGGAAAGTAAGGATTTTATTTTTTTTTTTAATTGGAATAACCTCTGGGAATATAGTAAAAAGTTTTGGAATTTTATTTTTTTTTTTTGAATGTAAGTGTTTAAAGGTGAAAATAGGCATTAAATACGATGTTCTTCTGTGAGTACTATAGGATTAAGAGGCAAGTAAAAGTCAAAGGAGTATAAGACACAGTCTGGAAGCCTTGCATGAAGCTAAGCCAATTTACATTATCAGGGGGATGGGGCCTCGTTGCTGTATGACAGATTTCATCTGCTTAGCAATTCACTTTCTGCTGATAATTACAACATTATTTGGAGATCTGAGGGGGAAGGGGTTTGCAGTAAAATCTATCATGTGGCAAATAAAAACCATTTTTGTTTAGGATTAATTATAACAGAAGAAGATTCTTACAATGTTTCTGCTGCAATGGTTTCAACAATTCTATTTTCAAAAGAAAATAGGCAAAAAAAAATCACTTTTCTTTTTATGCAATACATGATTTTCCTGTTTTGCCACTGCTGTCAGTGCATTCTAGCTCAGTACTTTTTCTGTTTTATTTTTGGTTCATGGTATTTTCAATAATTAGGCTATCATTCCTCTTTTTTTTTTTTTTTTTGTCTATTTTTTTGCTCCTGATGCTACTTTTTGTGGGATGTTCTCTCTTCACCTGCTAAAGACACATATTTATATCCTCTATAGGAGAGAATGAAATAGCTGGTATTGACTTGACATCTATTTCTTTCTATGTGAGAAATCATCCTCTGCCCTTAGAATTTAATTAAAAGTGGTTGCTAAGGCACATGCCCTGCTTAATATACAGACCTTGGGTTACTAGTGAATATGAAATACAGGATACAATATTGTGAGAGAGCTTCATTTTTGCACAGTCACTGAAAATATCTATCCTTTTGAATGAAGCTCAGCATTTCATAAGTCTAAGGCCATAGGTCTAGTGGAAAAATATTGCAGTGCACCTGCCCCATCTCCAGCAAATGCCTAGCAAGGGCACAACATTGGAGCATTAAAAGGCTGAGGTTTAATTCCCTGCTTACCTTTGTCATGTGATCCTGGACAAGCTGCTTTGGCATCCATAAAGGTCAACAGGAATTTGTTTCCAAGCAGGCATTACTTGGTTATATTGTAAAGCAACATCTTCTTGTGCTCTGGACAAGGTAAGTACCAGCAAAATTCTGAGGTACTGAGACATGAAGGTCAGTGAAAGTGGAGAGAGAGGAAAGGAAGAAGAAAGATGGCAGAAAGGAAGTTGCAGCAGTTGATTCCTTTCCATAGCAGGTGATATTTGCACATACATATCTTAATGTCTGAGATTTCTGATTTATTTTTCTTTTATCTTTTTGGTTTTTTTCAGTACCATCATGAATGAATATGATTTTTATTTAAAATAAGCAAAGATTATTATTTTTTTTCAAACTAAAATTCACTTTGTAATTTGCATCTTGTGTTAAAACATTTTCTTCAAGTATTCTTTACTGTCTTGCCATAGAAGCAAAAGAATGAAAATGGACACAAATACTATAATCAACTTGAGGTCAATGAGAGCAGGATTTCATAAAATATCCCACATGCATTTTATAAAAACCTGTCACAATGGTTTCCCATTTAACTTTTATAGGTAGAAAGAAAACTGGATTTCAGTTCAGTTCATGTTCCTCTCTCAGGAGATGCCTTTACTGATAGCATCAATGTTCTTCTGCACTCACAGTGAGTGATGTGCCTTTGCATTTCATAGTGATTTGCTTACTTGCAGTCAACGTTCAGCCACTTGGTATTTCTGTAATAGATGAAGTTGTGCCTGAGCTCCAGTTAACAAGTGAGAACCAGAACTGACACAAAAACTCTCTGTAGTTTGTAGATGTATTCATTGGTAAAAATCCTACGATTAAAGCAGACAGTTGTGATTTTTATCATAGCAAATACAGTAAGAAAGAGTTAGTAAAAATGGGGCAATGCCTCAAGTTCTCCTGCATATACCTATCTAAAATATTTCTTTGTGTGAACAGACCTTCATCACTTAGTATTTGTGTCTCAGTTATTTGCTTTTTCAGTGACTGTTTCAGAAAGAAGGCTTTTCAGTTCTTTTTAGCTCATAACTTTTATTACTAGGATCAACTCTCTCTCCTTCTCACCATGTTTTTAAGAAACCAGTTTTTTTATGATGTGGTAAGTAGTATTGAGCACAGTATAAGTAAAGCCTTGCCAGAGATTTCATTACTACTTCCTTACATTTACATCCTACATTTATAGTACTACGTTGGCTTTTAAATTTATTCTTAAATTTGGTTAGACATTTATGGACAGAAGACCATTCTTATACCAAAATCGTTAAGCACGTTTTCTCTTCTGTTTAATTTCTATACTCTCCTTGCTAGTGTTTGTAAAACATGGGCTTTACATTTTTTAGTTTGAGATTTTTTTTCTCCATTTGCAAACCTCTGCAGGGAATGGAACAAAATCACAAGGCGTTTTTCTTATTCTTTTCTCTAGGGTATTGTGCAGCAAAACTGTGGTAAGGAATTCCCATCTGATCAGACAGATAAGTTATGTTCTACAATGAGAACCAGATAAAATGAACCAAGTAAGTAACCAGAAGATGGATGGTTTTGTGGTTAAGACAGTGGACTAAAATTCAACCCCCTACATTCAACTTTATAGCTCTTCTGCAGGCTTCCTGTGGCTTTGTCTATATTGCAGAAAATGTTGTGTCATGAAGAAATCCCTGGGTTAAAGCCAAACCAAGGCTGAATGTCCACAATGAATAGTGCAGTGCTGGAGAAATATATTAGCTTGAGACTCAAAAGCAATACAGTTAGATTGGCCTGAAGATAATGACCTTCTCAGCAAGGCCTATTAACTGCAATACAGCACTGACAGAAATATCAGCTCCTAGTTTTGAAGCTGGCCTGGCTGTGGGTCCACCCAGCTATGGTAGTTCTGAATATTCCTGGTTCTGCAAGACAGATATGTTTTCAGTGACTTTCTGCAATCGATTTAATCTCATTATCTTCTATTATTGTGCATTCTATGACTATTCTAAAATATTATTTTTTAAAATTAAAGCAAATTTGTTTCTCTTTGTCTGTTGAAGTTGCAGTGGATCTATCTATAAATCCCTCTCTTTTTATATATAAGAATAGGGCCTTGTGTTACAGTATCGAAATGTCACTTTTGAAAGAAAAATAAACTATAATAAAAGTAGTCAGAGGCTGTGAGTAAGTAAAGTCTGTATGACACTGTGAAACATTCTGTTGGTGTTTCTCAGTCTCTGGTCAAAATAGCACTAGTAGTTAGTAAAAGGCCAGCAAATAGACAAGAAAAAAGAAAAAAAAAAAGTATTTTTAAATAGATGCTTGCCCACTCTTGCAAACTAAGAAACAAAATAATATGATGGAAAATATAAACAATAAATGAACATTGTAGTTTATCTTAGGTTTTACTTCCTTGCAAATAATAATAAAAAAAACCCCAAACCAAACATTTTATGGCAATACTGAAGTTATTACATGGTGTTTGTAGTTTTTGATTATTTTTTCTTTTTCCAGAGGTTAAATAGTTATTTAATTGTAACAGGCTGAGAAACTGCTCAGGCTATGCCCTAGCCAAAAAAGGCACCACAGAAGATCTTCCCAGGAAAAAACTGGCATAAATATTATTGAAGTATAAGAGGCTTACACAACTGAAACCCCAAGAGACTCCTTTGCCACTGTCTAATATGATTCGTTTATCACTATCCACCAAAGCCAGCTGCTTCAGCATAAACCAGTTTGAGCCCCCCACCAACCTCCACATCCTTTAGGAGGGCCAAACTGTGAGAACATTATGGAAACTAGTGTAAGCCACCCAAAGCTCATACCTTATGTGTCATTCACAGCTTGTCTCTCCATCAGTGTAATATCTCATGAGGAGTGTTCTGGGGCTCTGGTCCTGTGATATCTCAGAAGGTGGCATGACAAATCCTGAGTCACTTATACCATGTCTTTCATTACATGAATATTTAGGCATTGCCTTTTCCCCCACAGCTCTCCTTTCTAACAGATGGTGAAACCATTTTTAAGTTCTAAGACCTGAGACCAGCCATGCCTTTACTATATTTCCTCCAAATATGAGCATTATTCTCTGTGTATTAGCTGGGGTAGTTTTTATTTATGCAATTACAGCATATCTCATCTTCTCTTTTCTAAAATACGCTGAAATAAACACGGAAAGGGAGAAAACAACCCTATGTGGTTAAGGGAAAACATACTCTTGCCTACTATGGTTAGAATTTAAAAGAGGGGAAATTAATTTCAGTGCATTAGAACCGTTGTTCAGAGATTTGCACTATGAGTCTGATGGACATCTACACACAAACCATGTCATTATCATCCCAGCTAAGCAAGGCATTTGGACTTTTCACAGCAGAACAGCAATGGTAATTGATTGCAGGTGTTTCAGGCAATGAGCAGCACTCGGATACCTCAGCTCCCGCAGCCTGCCTCAAAGAACACTGCAGGAGGATGATGGGGCTGGTCTGTTTGGCAAGTACTGAATACATGGAGTGTTTGGAAAATAACTAATTCATAACTTGCTGGGAGAGCTTGTTTTCACTGATATTTCTTCTATGACTTCATAAAGTTTGTGATTTTCTTTCTCAATAAGAACCTTCTGTACTTAAGAAGATACAAATAAGGGATTATATTTGTGAAACGTGGAACGGGTAAGGAAGATTTGGTCATCTCTGAAGGTGAAAAGGAAAGGTGAGGAGGGGAGTTATTTGGCTAGGTCTGGCACAAATGGGTAAGAGTAAATTACAAAGGAATGCCAACTTTGACTAGCTGAAAATGCATAAAGCCCTCTTGACTATAAACTTGTCACTCCATTGTATAAGATCTAATGCTTTGGTTTGTTTGAGAACCATAACTGACTTTGCATAGGGACCAATGTCTCACTTAAAATAAAAAACTGAAGTGTAACAAAATATGTTTTTCAATGCAATGAAATCTTAAGGAGTCTTATTTCACCTTAAAAATATCCAAGGAGTAATTAGAATATAAATTAGAACGGAAAATCTTCCCCCAGAAAATGATAGAAACCAGTTAAATGGTTAACTTTTGGAGGAAGTAGATGAAGAGCAAGGTTTGTTGCTGACTCTTACTTGGGCTGGTTGACAGCTGGACCCTGTTGAAGCAAACAGTTTACAATGAGGGCTGGGAGAACTGCCCTTCTCATACAAAACTATTTCCTGAATTTGATTAAAATTTGCAATTGTTTTTTTGTCATGTGGATTAGTGTAGACAAAAAAAGTTATAAATATATTCAGTGTTCCAGCCAGGTCTGAGGGTCTTGTGCCACCTCTGCTCCTTTGGGAGTTATTTTGAATCATGGCCAGTTCAGAGCCCTGGATGAGATTATTCTCCTGTAGTCCCTGACAGTGCATGCAATTCAGCACCATTTCACTCTTCTGGCAGAGAGTGACAAAAAGGTGGATTGTCTGTCTAATAACACAGCTTTGTGTTCAGCATTGTTGGGACTAGCTTAGTGTTATGAACTTCGTGTGATAGTGAAACAGGAATTAACCTGGACAAGAGAATGATTAGTGGATTAAGTAAAATGGCTGCAAGGATTCCAGCCAAATAAGAATGTCTCTGGGGAGACCTTATAGCAACCTTCCAGTACTTGAAGGGGACCTACAGGAAAGCTGGGGAGGGGCTTTTCACCAGAGAAGATAGTGACAGGCCAAGGTGTAATGGTTTTAAACTGAGAGAGGAGAGATTTAGGTTAGGTATTAGGAAGGTGATGAAGAACTGGAATGGGTTGCCCAGGCAGGCTGTTGATGCCCCATTCCTGGAGGTTTTTAAGGCCAGGTTGGATGAGGTTTTGGGCAACCTGATTTAGTGATCGAGTTCCCTGCTCATGGCAGGGGGGTTGGAACTTGATGATCTTTAAGGCTTAATGATTCTATGATTCTGTGATTCTAAGATTGAGGTGGAAACCAAAGGCAGTGGGAAAATGAGTTTCACTATGTCCAGATGAGTTCCTGCTAAAAACAAAAGGGATTTCTCTTTTTGATTTTGGTGAAACTTAAAGATGACGCCAAGGACTGAAGGGTCATGAAAGCAGAAGTGAAGAAAGGGAGTGGAGTTATGCTAATGTTTGATACTGACAGTGAAAACTGATGAAGGTGGGACAACATGGGCAGAAAAGGAGAGTGACACGGTCTGGCCTCATGAGAGTACTATGACTATAGAGTAGATCTATTTTATCCAGGACAAGTCACTGTATTGCCTAGGGAAGCTGCAGTCAGTTAGTAAATTGTTATCATATGGCAAGAGCAGAGAAAAAAAAAAAAAAACAAAACAGAAAAGGGAGGAGGAATTTCCAGACTAGGAAAACTTTATTTTTGCACATTTGTACATCATAGCTTATTCCACTTGGATTTTAGCAAATTTGTACCTGATATAGTGTGTTTGTTATTTGCATTGTGTCTAATTCTGAGAGCCTTTAGCTATGCACAGGACAAAGCTGTATTCCAAATGATACCTGTGCATCTTCATGCTGTTCCAGGGTTTCCAAGGATCCAGGAAGTGCACAAGTTTCTGCAGTCATTATGGTGGTCTGCAGCCTGGCAGTAATAATTCTTCATTCCTGGGTTTCCTAACCATACCTCTGAGTACGGGTTCCTGGAGGAGATCTGGATATGTAAGCTGGTTTTCTTTCTCTTTCTAGGAAGACGAAGGACATAGTTTCATTTTTATTCAGCCTGGCTTCTAGCTCTAGGCTCTATACCACAGCAAAACTGTATTGGCTGACATACTGGGTTGAGCTCTTGGTTACAAGACTGAAAGCAGAAGGTTATACGTAACATTAATACAGAACAAAATTCTAGTGTCTGTTTTAAAAGCAGCTTGCTTGCTTAGCTGGTCCCCTGTCCCTCATCTGCATGCTTGTGTCCGGACATGATGTCAAAGGCCAGGGACTCAGACTGAGCTACATCTGCCAGGTGGATCCCTATCTCTAGAGAAACTCCTTTTACCAAGACTCCAATTTACTTTGCCTTGGAGATAAACTCTGGGTACAAATGCTCATGAGTTTTTTCTCAAAAATTCATAACTATTCAGCCATGGGAGGAGTAAACTATGCAAATGTCAATCAGAACCCTTTTAAGGGGTTAGTACCACAGGTGTTCTTGTTCCTAATTATTAGTCTTCCAAGACCTGATGAAGACCACTAATAAACATTGATTACTTTTTGCACAAGATAGTACATATGTATGTTTCATGGTGCTTTGGATTATGGATGTGCTTGCAGCTTTCCATAAAGATTACAAAATATCTAACCCTGTAAAAGATGGTGAGAGGTGGAGTTGACATACACAGTTGTATTAGCTCAGACTGTAGCAACATGACAGAAAGGAGCCTAGTTGTTACTGGGATTCCCCACTGGATGCCTGCTTAATGTTTAAATGCCAATGTACAGAAAACCCTGGAAGAATTCAGACTTACAGTCCTCAGTGTCCTGAAAACTTTTATGCCTTCCTTGCCAAGGTCTGATGAAATGGCTGCCAGCTTTTTATCTGGCAAAATTGCTTTAAACAAACATCAAATTTCTTGGTCTTTGATATTAAAGTAATAATGTAAGTTTAACTATACTGAAAGATTCAGCTAAGGCTTGTTACATTTATCTCAGCTGTTGTGGAAGACACTACAGAAAGAAATTTTTTTTTTCAAAACAATTCAAAATTTGAGTATAGAAAAGTAGTACCCAAGTTATTTCATTGATAAATTGTCAAGTTCTTTTTTGTGATGGACTTATGGAATTGTCCTGATTTACTGAAATTAAATAAAGATGGAGGGCTTAGAATCTTTGATAATACTGGAAGTAAATGAACTCCACCACTCTAGCTGCAAAAAACAACTACAATAAAACTGTGGATGTCAAGACAAAAAATTTCCATGACTGGCATTAGATTAACAGCTCAACTATTTGAGAAAGAAGAGGGACAAGCTGTTAAAAATAAATAATTTATTTAACTTTTATAATAATACTATGCATACTTCTGTAACCCATAACTTACAGTGCTTTGACTTTCTGTATTCCCATAACCTGTGTATCTGTCACTCTCTCCTTTGCTGGTTATATATAGAAATAAGTTGTGTTACTGGTAATTTTCTTTATGTCCAATAAAAGCTTGTAATCAGAAGCTCAGTTTGCAAAGAGGTTTTAGGCAATGATAACAAAACTGAAGATCATTCAACTGGGAAAATATTAGATAAACATACTGTGCTCCTCAAATAAGAACTATATTACAAAGAAAGACCAGAAAATATGGGTTGTTCATCTTTCTCAAATATGTGAAAACTGAAAAAAACACACTTTATTTGTAAGAACTCTAGGACAATTTCTACAGAAACAAAAATGTACTCTTAAAACACCTAAATCAGTTGGAGTCAATAGCATCAGACCTTAGCTGAACTTAGTTGATCTGTGTTTCCCCCCATCTTTTATTGATCCACTTGGACTGGTAATAACCATAGAATCATCGAATCATCATGATTAGAAGAGACACAATCATCAAGTTCAACCATAACCTAAATCCCACCACTATAACCTAATTTACCCATTCAGTGCTTAAATAGTGTCACTAAGCACGATATCTACATTTTGTTTAAATACTTCCAGAGATGGTGACTTATCAAGAGTGTACAGGTTTTTTTAGGGCCTGTACAGAATAACAGATGCTTGTGTCACCACAGGTGTTATAAGACAGGGAGAAAAGTATATATGTCTCATTTCACAGATGGTAAGTTATAGAATAAAAGACTATTCTCCTTTCATTTTTTCCTTTTCCTTTGTCATTCTTACTCAGAATGACACATTAGCATGAATTTAATACCAAGTTAAATGTAAGGAGCAGGAAAACCATGGTCTCAACAGAGCAAGTACTTCCAGAGCTTTAATTACATTAACATTTCCCTTGATTTTTTAACTGACTGTTGGTGACAACGGAGGAAGTAAAACAGTAGCAGATCTGGAAACTGGTCCATCACGCAATAAACAAAATTATAAAAGCTTAAAGGGTTCCTTAATTTGCAGTACACACCAAAGCCATCCCCACCACTTTCTTTGTACCATGCAGGTCAGACTCTTCCTGGGTATCTGTGAATGGTCCTTTTGAGTGTCTTCATTAATATAATCCAGGTTAGAAGCATATATTTTAAGTGAATCTCCTTATCATACATTATTGACACACTGTCATCTGCAGAGGATGTAAACAGGATTGCTTTCAGATTATGTAAGAGAGGTGATAGATGTCCCATCCCTGGAAACATTCAAGGTCAGGTTGGACAGGGCTCTGAGCAACCTGACCTAGTTGAAGATACTCCTGCTCACTGCAGAGGGATTGGACTACATGACCTTTAAAGGTCTCTTCCAACCCCAACTATTTTATGATCCTGTGTGCTCCAGAGGGCACCTAGTGTACTGCAAACATTAACAAGTCCTGAGTTCAGAAGACCAGACTTACAGTAAAATCCAGTTGTATATAGCATGGACACCTAGTTCTCAGGACCAGCTGTAACATTCTATACACTCTCCTGTTGCCATGTACAAATTGCAGATGAAGACTTAGGCTCTGTATTTGTTTGTCCCTACCTATGCACCATAGGTTGAAAGAAGAAGGTGTGCATGAAAAAGTGAGAAGACAGGACTAGATAACTTACCCAGGGGTTATCGCCAAACCCCTCTGATCTCATTTGCGTGGCTGAGCTTCAGTATTACTGAAAAAGGGGTGACTAATGAGGTCAAGAGATTGTTCTCATCCTTCACGCTTTTGCAGAGTTCATCAGCTTGGACAAAATAGAAGAAAGCGATGACAAGATTTTCTTTAAGATGCCTGAAGACTTTTTTTTTTTCTTTTTTTTCACAGGATTAGATTTTTTGCTGGACCATTCTCATGTAAAAATTCACTGCTTCTAGTAAACCAAGTCAAACATGGTGCTAGATGAATGCTCTCTGTAGACAATACTAGAGAATGTGTACAGTTTTCTGGATGACAACACACTAATTTTGTGTACCTTAACCAAGTGGCTTATGTTAAAACCATTCTCATTAAAACTGTATCAAAATCAGAGACCGAGCACATGGCACGTAACTAATTGCAGAATAAGGCCCTAAGTCTTTTGCTTTATATTCTCTGTTATTGCTGTTTGTGTGTGCTTAAATTAAATGTTGGTCTTTGTTAATTAAGAATAACAATATCTATAAAAATAAGCTATGTTGTTTGACAGATAATTCTGTATTTCTTTTTTTTTTTTTCTGGATTAACATGAGGGCTTGGCATAATTAGTGACTACATTAACTTTACTTCAGAATCAAAATTAGAACACCATAAAAAACTTAACTCTGCTCAAGGTTGGATAAGTTCAGGTGCCAAAGCTGTGACAGGTTCATTCCAAAGATAAGTCCATATAAATAACTTGGGTTTGGAAAACTCATTAGGAAAAATTAGATCAAATAATATGGGATAAAGGTTTCTCTCGATGACACAGAGAGACAAGGCACAAGGGACATTAGTATCCTTGTCAAAACAGGTTGCTGCAGTGCACTCTGCTATTCTGCATGATAGGAAGGTGTTCTTCTGCTGGCAATAACTCTATTTTAGATGAGATGGTGATATTCAGATCTTTTAGGTTTAGTGGAAGTAGCTTCCATTGGACTGTGCTTCCTCTGCAGGTGTGGAAGGAAGAAGGCTTGAGGCAGCAGAATCTGCTCTGGATCCAGCAGTGTAGTCTTAGACCAGCCACTTCCAGCAAAAAACTCATTGATTTGAGCTTGCTGCCATTAAAGATTGCTGATTTGCTTAAAATGTTGCATAAAAATTAGATCTTTTTTGAAAGCCAGATTTAATCTATTTTTGCCCACATTTTTCTGAGTTCTGAATTAATCTACTCAAAGTTTTGTTTTTTCTTTTTTTCTTTTTTTTGGAAAGGAGAGCAATCACAAGGACTGTCAAGTGTTATTCACTTTGAATCTTACACTCACCTTCATTCTAATGCCACTGCAAACAAAGGGAGGGTTTTCAGATTAGTTCAGTTTTACAGACCCATACTAGACCAGGAGATTGTGAGATACTGAGTGCCATTCATTGCCACTGAAGTTAAAACCACATCTAGGCTTTCCTAAACTGTTAGACTGAACTGATTTAAAGTTTTAATTTGATATTTTGGTATTAATTTAAACTTGAATCTAACCTCTCAGATTCTTCTTATTCATATGTATGGAATTGATTCAGAGTCTCCATTTAGAATTAAGTAACTTCTTACTCTATCAAGCTGTCATTTTTAGATGTTATAAAAACGTTCTTCTTATCCTAGGAAACTTTTGAACGAAGAGCAAGGTATCTCTGAGATAAGATAGCATCATATGAACTACACACTGGGAGAAACTGAGAGAGAGAGGCAGGAGAAAATATTATAAAATGTAGCTAGAAAATTGTCAAAGAAAAAAAGAAAATGATAATAAAACAAAGCTTATTTAACTTCCTGTTAAAACCTATCACAAAAATTTTGGAGCCTTGCACACACACAGATATATAAAATATATAAATATATATATAAACAAACAAATAAATAAATATTTTAATGCATGTTTTTGGAGGCATAGATTTTTTGCTTTTCAATTTAGGTAACTTCCTTTATTCAACATGCAGGTATTTCTTTCTAATGCTACCATATAGATAGCAGATTCCCTCATTTTATCTTGTGGCCCATATTTTCTAGGTGACAAATATTTTGTGACTTTTCGTTAGAACCTCATTAAAGTACTTGATTTTGGGCAAGTGACATGTATATACTGTCTAAAAATAAAGTACCTTCCCAATCCTGATCCATGCAAATAAACACAATATGTGCAGTTGAGACATCAGCTGAGCTCCCTCTTCATTCTTCCACATCTAACGTAGTTGGAATGGTTGAAGAATTAATAAGATGGGACGTGAGATACCTGGAAAGAACTGTGAAGATAACAGTTGTTGCTAGCAGGGATAACTGAGAGAGATGAATACTAAGACATAATTTTCTTTAAAGTGAGCAGGAAAAAATTCATTAAAAGATTTTGAAAGCAAAGGCACTATATTCTTTAGAATTTGCATGTTCAAAACTCAAATACTGTAAGACGTGTGTGATCATTCTTAGACACAGTAAATTTGCTGATTAACAAGCTGCAGATCTTCAAGAACAAGAGTTTTAAAATGTAACCTCCATTACTTTTCAGTATTCTGTTCCCCTGAAGATCCCTTGTTTCCATGTTTAAATGGACAGTGACCATCTTTGGCTTTATTTATGATGTGTTGTTAATCTGGCTACACACTATTGCTAAAAAAATGCCAAACCAGACATAAGTATGAATTTAGACCTTTCATATTGTTGTGTAATCAGAAACTTTGCTAGTAAAACTTTTTTCTGGATTGGAAAATGTCCTCAAAAATATCAGCATTAGTTAGGAAATTTCATTTTGATTAAGTACTCATTTCAAAATAAATTGGAAACTAATTTCTATATTCATAATTAATTTTCCTAAACTAAGCTTTCCTTAGTCTGTTTTTAATAGCTTTAATATACAAGATACATCCCCCAAAATTATATAAATCAAAACTAATGAAAAAATACAAATACTACCAGCAGTACTTTGGGGCAAAAAGTGGGATTCATATGTGAAGTACCTGTCTGCCACTGCTGCTGCACTACACTGAGGTGCTGTCAGTGTCAACATCCTATGACTTATTCTACATGCCAAGACTCAAATAATAACCAGTCCTTTGATCACTGCATGCAGGACTACTTCCAATGCCCTCAAGCAATTTCCTGAGAATGCATCCCTGTCCACTCTGGTGCCCTGCCAAAAAACAAACAAAAAAACCCAACCAACCAACCAAACCAAAACAAAACAAAAACAGAAAAAAAAAATAAAAAAAATAAAGATTCTTTCTCAGAAGAGTGACAGGATAAAATGATTTTCTGGAGAAGGTCAAAAAACTGATAGATTAGGTACAGTGCAGCTTTACTGTGAAAGCTTTACTCTTTCATGAAATATGCTGTACCTTAAGTCCGCTTCACTAAGGCTCCAAATGGTGTTAGTGTTAATAAGCCATTCTTGTGACATCCAGAAGAAACACTAGGAATGCCTTGTGAGGCATCTTCTGTGTTTCCTTCCACAGCTGATTTTGTTTTTCAAGGTAGCTTTAAGGAATTTTAATAGAAACAAACAAAAAACCCTGTTCATTTTAAGTTAAAGAAAATTACTTTGCCACTTGTTTTGTTCTGAGTGCTCTTTTTCTTGACAACAAGGAAGGTGTATTATGAGAGTTACTACTCTCATAAAAACTACTATATTTTGCATTTACTGTTTGTTTCTTTGAAATGTCCTTTCCTTTGCCTACAGATGTTCTGTGTTTGGAGCTGATCCTGGCTCAGGGATCAAAGTACAGAAAACAGAGCCACTTGCCATAGTCTGAGGCTGCCTTCCCTAGCTCCACTGGCCAGAACTAGGATGTCTCCAGACTACGAAGCAAAATTCTGTGCTTCTCCAGCCTCTGGGGATTACAACTGCAACTTTTATAGTCCCTTGATTTGGTGATAATCCTGCCATCCAATACAACCCAACTCAGTCCAGTCAAGTCCAATCAAATAGATGTTTCTGAATGAGTGTGAACACCCTAACAGGTTCCAAGCTTTTGCATGCAAGCATTTTCCCCATAAATTAGATTAATAGATTTTTATGGTCATGTTTCCATAAATATGACACCCACAAGCAAAATGAATAGCACACTGACTTCGCAAAACAACAACTCTTCATGTGCTTACATGGAATTGAGTGAAGATTTGCGAGTTGTTTGTTTTTTGTTTTTGTTTTTTTTTGTTGGTTTGTTTGTTTTTTGTTTTTTTTTTTAATTGCCTTTCTTAATGGAGTTCTTAAAAACCTAAATATTCAGGTCATTCTTCACAAACTATTCAATTGCTAAAAAAAATGTTGAGTTTTTTAAAGCTTTCAATTAGGCTTGCTACTTGATCCATTTTAGCAGTTTTATTGAACTAATAGCATTGTTCTCTCTGGATTATGATTTGGACAGTGATCCAAAACACTTAACAGAAGTTGAATGAAATAATTCACATTATTAAACTGACTAATCTTTATATGTTTTTGCAAGCTTAATCCTCAAAACCAGATGTTATTAGTTTACCAGTCATACACAATAACTGACTAGCTTCTAGCAGAATGGAAAGCACTAGGAAAGAATCTATTAACTTTTATAATAACTTTTATAATAAGCAGCAAACAGTAATAAATACATTTTTAAATGATAAAAAACCAACAATATATTGTCCTCTAAATATGCTGGTATCTAAAAGGCTGCTTACCAGACTAAATCCAATAAAATTAACTTGGTAGATTAGCTCAGTTCATTGTGTTTAATTAAATACATCCTGAGCTATGCTCTCAACGAATTAGCCAGGAACATTTGCTTCTTCTCATTTACACCCTTGCTAAAGTAGCAGTTGGAGCAACTCTATTCTGACTAAATACTGTGAAAGAATTGTGTATAAGAAGTGAGTGAGCTCTGCAAACTCAAAGAATTAACCCCAAGGGAAGGGGAGAGATGATCCAGGTGAATTTTAGCTTGGAAGTACCATATTTCAGAAGCATGTAATCCGCAATGTAATCCTGAATCCTTCTTAAGGGCAGGCTTTCCTCCAGAAATATTATCCTGACCTTACTCTTATTGTTGCTATGGAAAGAAATGCTTCCTGGCTTCTGGCAAAGAGCCAGTA
This sequence comes from Apus apus, assembly GCF_020740795.1. Classification (NCBI taxonomy): domain Eukaryota; kingdom Metazoa; phylum Chordata; class Aves; order Apodiformes; family Apodidae; genus Apus; species Apus apus. The sequence continues at coordinate 12,645,569 of NC_067283.1, forward strand.
ATTGTATTTAAATGGGGTGTTGAACAACCATAATACGTGCAGTGTGCTATTATTTCTTTGTGGGAGGTTTATTATAGGCTTCTGGTATATAATCTAAATTAGATGTCTGAGGAAAAATAATGCTTTTAAGTTTAGTGATTGTATTCTGTCTTTAAAATTCCCTGATTTCCCTGATAGCTTTCTGAAGTTCTTCTGAAGCTGTAAATGTTATCTATATTCCTTAATCAAACCATCCTTTCAACCATCCGCAGCAGAATATCTCTCTTTTATGTTTATGGGAACTTGGATGCAATTATTTTACAGAGATGAACTTGCTATAAACAACCCTATCATTTCTAGACCTTCAAATTTCATTATCTTAAGCACAAATCAACATTGACGCTGCTCTAGTCTGGCTCTGATATGCTGTTTAGAATTAACATGGGTGAGTGATCTTTTATTCAATTTCATTGTATTAGGGAGTAAATTTAGCAAGTAAGTTAGCACAGGTCGGGGAATGAAATTTTTCAAGCTATTCCAGATCCTTAAATCTTAACAGATTGGTGGACACAGAAAAATTCAATGAAGCATATTATCCTTATCTGCAACAAGTGGAAATTAATAAGTTTTAGACTATGGTGCTAGTAACTGAGTGATTATTAATACCTGGGATTTTATCTTTCCTGTGTGGTTTATAAGACTTAACGAGTATTGCATATTTGATTTACATTTACCTTTTTTTTTTAAGACAGTGTACATGTGTGTACATAATTATTCAGATGGCAAAACAAGGTGTGCTTGACTGTTAATAAAATTAGAAACAAAAGTCAATTAGGCAGACATTAACAGTTGTGGCTTAGGCTTCTCATCCTACTGAAATGAAATTATCTTGATTTTGTTTTCAGTAGGTGTTGAATAATTCCATATAGTAATGTTTTCTCTAGCATCTCCTACAGTCTGTTCATATACACTCATATATCCAAGAATTATATAGAAAAGCAATTCAACTTCTCCTAAGGTTGCACATGATCTGAACTTGTTACATCTTATTTCTCTTTCCCTGCCTTTTTTCTTGTAGTGACTTTTCAGCAAAGGTTATCTTTCTTGACTTTCTCTTAAAAAACACTTTCCTGCTGTTTCCATCCTCAGTGCCTCTGAAGGAGCCACTTCTGCTACAATCTGCTGTGAATCAGCTCCGTAATTATGTTCAGTGAAAAGATAATATATACACCTGCTACTTTCCATTTTCCCTGTGTTGTACTCAGTGATGCTTAACCATATTCCACTGCAGGCCTACGAAGAGAGAAGTGTGTATCTTTTGTGTGTACTGGGGCTGTTTAACACATATCTAAATTGAATTGGAACTTTATTGTCTTCACCATCAGGAAACAATAATTTTTGACGCTTCTGTTCAGCTTCTGAAGAGAACAGTTTGACCTGGTAATTACAGACAAGAGAAATACAATGAGCCAACATCAACAAAGGCTCTAACATGTCTAACATGCCTCTGTCTTTCTAATGGATCATGTTGAAGGGTTTAGTAATGTACTATGTAGGTATGTAGAAGAGCATAAAAGACTGGGTTGCTGAGTAAGATCAGCACTTCATCTAGCTAAGTATTTGTCCCATGACAGTTACCAATTATAGATGCACAGCAGAAGGTATAAGAGCTTTCAAGCAGGTTGTGACACACTTCCCAAGAATGCTGAATCCTTGCTGCTTCAAGAAGACAAAAGCACACATTTATATTTAGCAGTCACAGATTTATTCCTTTTATATTTTCTTTGTAACTTTAACCTGTAAACTGGCCAGATTCTACATCTCAACCCCATATCGTCTTCAAACTCAGTGTCTTATTTCACAGAATCAAAGAATGGTTTGGATTGGAAGGGACCTCAAAGATCATATAAGTCCAACTCATTTGCATGGACAGGGACACCTCCCACTAGACTAGGTTCCTCAAAGCCCTGCTAACACTACTGAACAAATTTCACCCACATTAATAACAAGCAAAGATTGCTGCTTGGTGTATTTCTTTTGATCAAATAATCTGTACATCAGGTTATCATTTTCATGATGGTTTAATCTAATGATTATTTTGTATTTCATCTAAACCAACACAGAATATGGGGTCACCTTCTAAAGGTATCTGTCTACCAGCAATTTTATACTATACGGTAACTTGATGAGTCTTGATTATCTGACATATACTTAATGGGAATTAATTAGTTGAATAAGAAGATGCAGTTCCACAAATTCATTATAACGGTACTCTTCATGAGGACTTTATACTAGTCAAAAGGTTTATAAAGCTTTTTAAGTCTTCAGACAAACATGCATTTTACTTCTGGCACTTCAAGCTTTAATGAGCAGCTAGTATAACAATTTTGTCTTTCACCAGATAGGGCATGGAGAAAAACCTTAAGAATATTGTTGACTTGTACTTCACTGGCTGCTACAAGTTTTCTATGCAAGAAGCATGCTGTTGACATCACTCACCCACAATGTATGGTCTGAAGCAATCAGACTAAGAAAATCTGGAGATAAAAGTAGGAAAGCAGCAGGAGGACTAGAGTGAGTGAAGCAAAACATATCAATCTGTGGAAGATGCCTGACTGCTTCCAATTGTACTGTCATGATCTTGTGATTTATGCTCTAGGGAGGAAGAACTGCAATTATACTGTACCAACAGGTAAAAAAATGGAAGGAAAAATACATCTTGAGCATATTTAAAGATTTGTTAGTTTTATACAAAAATCTCCTTTGGGGGCTTCTTAAGCCTGTGTTAGAATTGAAATAAAATTCAACAAAGCCTATGTTATGTGGTTCACAAATACTAAAACCCACCAAGTTTGTATAAATTTAAAAGCCCAAACACATATAGATGAATACGCACTGCTCTGGGCTCAAATATTAAGAACATAGATGCTAGCAGCAACTGGGAGGTTTGGGAATGATTGAAATAATAAATACTGTAGTGTTTATCACTGTAAAGGTCTGATTCTTATCCGTAATAGTAAGGATTGTATCAAGACTAATACCAAGAAGCAAATATAATTACATATATTCTATGCTAGTGTCAGAGAAGTCATGCTTTCTGTGTTCTAAGTGCATAATAAATATTCTTCAGAAATATTCTCTGACCTAGGAAATTGTTGCTATTTTACTAAGAAGATAATAAAGTAGAAGTAAGCTAAGTGATTTGCATAAATAATAATAGCATGTCAATGGTGAGAGCTAGTAAAAAGGCATAAGGAATCCCAGTGCTCCAAGTGGCAGTCACAATCTCTTGCCAGGAAAAGGAAAAAAAATCCTCCCAAAATTAGTCTGCAATGATTTTTAGGCAGAATTGTAATTCCAACCAAACCTATCAGTCTCTAGGCAAAACATGAAAAAGTAATTTAAATGGACTTCTAGAAGGAATGAAAATGTATACTTTGCTTGATCTTAAAAAAGTCATTTCATTCCAATGGAACAAGAAAGCATGGCAAAAGTATCCATTTCAAAACTAGAGGGAAGGAAACCTCTTTGTCAGAAACATCAAGTGATGACCTCTTTTTAAATCTGAAGTTGTTGAAATCTTCTAGCAAAAAGAATTATTTGTTTTCCAATGAGAATTTTTCAATATGTCTATTCAAAAAACATGGGGGATTCCCATGGAAATTTTCCGAACATTTCTACCTTTGATCAAGTCACCAATCCAATGAGTTTCCTCTTACAGATAACAAATTTGTAACTTCCTACAAAGTTATTTGAATTACACCATTTTGAGCTTTCTTGTGTAGTCTGCATCTGTGCATGCTTTGAGCCAGACCTCGATCAGCCCTTGAGTCTTTGGTCTATTCTGAAATAAAGACATTTTGCAAGACTGGGTGTCTCCTTGCTAAATCCTACTGCATCTCTTTTCCATTCATATGGCAAATGGCCAATTGCTGGTGAGTCTGACCTTAAGACAACCCCATCATGTCAAGGAGGAATAACTGTCATTATTTCCACTGCTCCTTTTGGCTATACCTTGCTTGTCTTCATCTGCAACTTGATTTTTGGGATGAGAATAATGAGGACATGGTCCTGTGATCACTTCTTGAATGCATCTGGGCTTTCCTGCTCATGGCTTCAGCCCTCAGGCTTGTGGAGACACTGCAGGTGTTTCCCAGTGGCTGGTCCATGAACCTGGTAGTGGCAGTTGGCTTGAACCCACACTTACCTGATTTATTTCCAGTGTCACCCTATCTAAATGCCTCAATGAACTGGATGGTTTCAGGCTTTTAAAGACAAAACTACTTTGCTTTTCCTAAGACATTTTGCTTATTTCTCTCTTTTGAATAGGAGCAGGCATGAAATACAGATAAGTCTTAAGATTTAAGGGGAGAAAGGTGTCAGATCACGAGGTTTTCAAAGGGAATGTCACTGGATCTGAAACTGCTTCAAATAATAGCAAGAATAATAGATGCAGAAATTAACTATGATCTTTTTGAAAAAGAAGACCCATAAGAGACTGGGTATACAATGAATGCATCTGAGAGGAAAATCTTGCTGAAAACAGTTCTTGTTGCAGCTACTAAGAATCTGTCTTTATAATTATACTTTCTGTGGAAACTTGTGCTGCCATTAATTGAACACACCAAGTAATTTCTCAGAATGAATTGTTTAAAACACAGCTCCTATCTTTCAGTGTAGTGCAGTCAAAATAAAACCTTCCAAATAACCCTTTCAACTTTCACTGCCATCAGCTGCCAATGTGACTCTTTGAAAAGGTTTTTGGCTTAGTAGCTGCTTGAGACAAAAGGAACATAGTCATATCCACAGATAAAACTCCTGTGATGAAACTCTGTTGCCATTTGGGCAAGAAAGAGTGCTTTTCTTCCCAGGATTTTATTGATTGTTTGTGAACTCATTGATAAAACAGGCTGTGTGCCTTGCTGCAAAATGCTGCCAGCTCTGCATGCCGTCTGGTTTAACAATGAATCCAATACTAAATGTCCTGTTTGTGACAGGAATCTTATGAAAAGCCATGCTTTTAAAAATAACAAGTGGTAATTTGTACATCACTTTACGGAGGAGATGTTATTCTAATCTTATTTATTTTTTAAATCCAGCAAACATATTTTGTAGGTTTATCAGTAAGATTTCAAAAAAGTGAATTAAATGAAGACTAGAACCATGGGGAAAAGGCAATCCAGGTTCTACTGTGTTTGCTGGAAAGAAAATTATGTATTCTTTTATCTAATATCAAAGACAGAGAAATGAAAACTCTGGAACTTCATAAAATCCTAGCTGGAACTAATCCGTAGGATTCCAAACATTCCAAGGATCACTTTGTATTAGCCCAGCTTAGCTATATGCTTTGGAGTGCAGTTAACCTGGGAATATCAGATAAATTCAGCTACCCCCAGCTGCAGGCAGGAAAGTGCAGTGAATTGTGATCAGCATTTGTCCTCATGTTTGCTGCGAGTGATGGAGGCAAGTCAGCATAAGCACACACACCCAGATAATCAGTTACCTGACAGGGCTTTGGATGATGAAAAGTCTTTTCTCCGTCTCCAGAGAGCACAATGTTTATTTCAGACATTTCCGGGAAGACAAAGGGATGGAAGAAGCGCCTCCAGATTGCACTGGGATGACAGAGATCTGCTAATAAAAATGTAAAGGTCAAAAGGCTCCATCCTCCTTGGGTGTAAACCAGCCTAACTGCAGCTATGACACCTGCTTACAACTGCTGAGGATCTTGATTACCAAGATATTTTCTGTGTCCTTTTTTGTTTGCTTGTCATGCAGTACAAAAGCCATGCAGAAACCTCATAAGCACACATAGGTTCCAGATAAAAGCATTTGCTGTTAACACACCAAGCATAGTACTTGAGGGATAATTAGCAGGCAGTTTTCTGGCAGTTTTCAGAAAAAAACCTGAACACCAACAACCCTCAAGCTCAACAAGGACAGCAAGGACCACTGCATGGGTAGGAAAGCATTTGGAGGGCACTAATATATATAAATCTTAGCTCACATATTTGCCCTTGAGCGGTTTAAATCTTCACCTCTCCTAAGGACAAGCACCTGGGGCACCTGAAGGTGGAGCTGACATTTGCATCACATACCTAGAAGAAATAGGATAGCATCCTTGTGAATTTGATATATATGTAACCAAGTGAATCACACTTCTTTCAAGTATATACTCTCATTATTTCAACAGCTATACAACCTCCCTGAATAGTCTATAACACTTCTTAGACTTTCACTGGCATTCACTCATATTTATGTATTATTTGATATTTATTTTTCAAATTATTCTAATGGAGAGCAGCACTAAAGAGACAACATGTAATAAAAGAAAAAAGGAAACAAAAAATAAAAACAAAACCTGAACTTCCACTATTATGTGGATGACATTCAAATATATGTTGTCAAATCCTAGCATGTTGTTTTCTTGCTAAAAGATCAGAATTCACTCTGGAATGGACAGAAAGTCAATTGACTTTACTTAAATCTGCCTTCAACTGAATTGCTGTTGATTAGTACATGACATAAGTACAGAAAGGTAATTTCCCCATGCTTGCATTTTGATGGACTGGAGCCCAAAACTTGCCTTGTAAGGTCTTGCTACTGTTGTTTCAAGGTGGTTTTTTTTTTTTTTTAAATTATTATTATTATTTTTTATTTTGTTTTGTGTTTTTATTTTGTTTTGTACTTTCATTACAAGCAGGTCTCATTAGTGCAGGGCTTTTTGTGTTGGCCTTCTTGCCACTATGTGCCCTGTCTGGCAGCTTGGAATTCTCTGGACAGACTAAAATTGCTGATCACATCACTCCTGCACTGCCGTCCTCTCAGTGCATCTCTGTTTGACAGTAACCAGTTGCCATGGAAATAATTGTGGTACCACAAATTCAGTGTTATGATTTCAACAGATGATCATGTAAAGTGGAAGAAATGGTCTGCAAGAGTATCTAACACAAACAGCAAAGGAAACAATAAAAACATATCCAGGAGGACAACACTGTCTGGTATCTGTCTGCAAGGCTTTTCTGGCTGGTCCCTCAGGTAGATTTTTCAGGTCAGATTCCTTTTCTTCAATATTTCTGTTGATGGGAACTCCTTGCTCTCTGCCAGATTTTCTATTAATCCTTAGGCAGTTAGATATTCAGTGAAGTGACAGCAGCATTCCGCAACAGCAGGTATCTAGGGCTAGACAAAATGCACCAGACAGCATCTCATTTGTATTCTGCCCCACTTATGGCCGAGACACTGCTTACATGAAGCACTGGGACATGGCCATGGCCCTTCTGTCATTCAACACAGGCTAAGAAGTCGTGTGCATCAGACATGGAGGAAGGTGACAAGGCATTTCTCTGCCAGCCACTGCACCTGGCACCACTTGATATCTCATTTCTTTGTCTCTCTGCTCTTTTTGTTAGATTTATAGGAACATTTCTTGTTTGAGCTCTATTCATGGAAAAGCCCTGCACAGACATCAGCAGTTATGTATGGAAAAGATTCTCACTTACAAAGAGACCCAACATACCTGTTAATGCTGTAAATCAGTTTATGAAAATCTCCATGTCCTGCAGCTAGATTTTGTCCGTGGTCAAGGCTTGTCACCCAGCTTGAGCATATGAAGTTTCTGAGGGATTTTTCTGAGGTTTAGCTCTTTGAGTGTAGTAGGGTAACCTTAAGTCCCCGTTTAGCTGGGAAAGATTACTGGAAATTATCCAACTCCTTCAAAACCTCTAAAAATTTACTTCTTGGCCCAGATTTTTGCTAGGAGAAACAGAACATTCCTTGTTTCCAGCCTGTGAACAAATAATTCCTAGAAAGCTGCAGTAGACAGAAACTTCGACTCTCTGCTGGCTCTGCTGTAGCTCAGCATACTGCTATTTCACTTGCCTGGTTGTAGTCAGGCCTTATCCTAATTTTCTGATGATGAATGCTTCCTGCCTGAGCTTGTCCTGATAGAATATTTGGAGTCAAGTAAGAGCCATAAAATTGCATGAAGACATAAAGGCATAAAACATAGTATTTACAGTAGACGTATTATATATTACTAGCCAGAAAGTCTATTAAGGGATATGAAATAGATCTCCCCACACTTTATTTAATCATCTGTAGAACTAGGATATTAGTATCTCCCTACCTCATAGGCATATTGTGAGGGTAAATACATTCATGGCTACAACGTACTTACACTGGTGTCCTGGGACAACACGGCATCTGGGTAATACCTGGAGGGAAGGTGAGTGGGGAGAGGGCTGGGAGAGTGGGGAAGAGTTTCTTTCAGTTTAGCGGAAGCAAACTAATTAATTCCTGGTATAATGCCACTGACTCCAAAGCAGCAAATGTTGTCTTTGAATTTTAACAGTTTCAAAACAAGGGTTTGAAGGCTTCTCTTGTGCTGCTCACAGGATCTCAAACCTTTGGGTTAAGTTGCATTCGAAACGTGTCCAGAGTGTCCCCAGCACATACCAGCATATTCTGTTTTCCTCAAGTTTGGGCCAGAGCCATTCTCTCCTGCTTTGTGGATCTGTTTAAAATAATCAACTTTCTCCTTGGGAGCATTTTCATGCAAGAATTAGTTTTCTCATGCATGGAGAGTGTTTTTCATTTCTGAGAGAAATTCAAAGTAAGAAAGAGAAACGTTTTGATTTATGCAAAGCTATGAATGTTTTTGGAATTAATTTTTAAATCTAGCTACAACCAGCTTACACTAATATAATTTGTTCTAGGCCTTGTCTGAATAAAAATGTTCAACTAGTTTTAAAACAGTGACTATGTAACATTAGGATTCTAATCCACTAGTCTTGGACATAATCAGAAGAAAATTGATATGGGATACACAAAGATTTACAGAGTAGTACCACAATCAATGTAAATAAAACTGGGTCTGGGTTTTATGGTAGAAAATAGGCTTTGTCAGACAAACTAGATATTGGGGTTTTTTTATGGTATAACAAGTATGGCTGTCAAAGATAAGTGTTGGTAAAATAGCTGGGCTGTAATTCAAAACAAGATTTAGGAGTGCTGTTCAGGACAGAAAAGGCTGAAATTTAGGGCCCTAGCTCTGTACATCAGATGTTCAAAGCACAGGCAGGTCTACATTTTGTATGGGAAAGAGCTACGTTCTTAACAGTAGGAATCACAAACTCCACACATTGATTTTGGGAATGCTGAAGAAAATTCCGTTGAAAAGCACTTGAGACTCAAAGAAAAAGTTGGAAATAGGGAGGTCTGTAGTAGCCTCCTGAGGGCAAATGTCATAATTCTGCCTTCAAAGGAGGTAAGAAACTTTACCAAGGTGAGTCAGGACAGGAATACCTCCTTCCTTGGAAGGGCCTTCTCAGTCTCCTGACAACAGTGAAAGCAAGGGAAGAAAAAGTGTTATTTGGCTTTGGTTCCTCTGTGAGGCATGTTGGCCATGGAAAAGGACATCTGAGGCTGTTTCATGATCAAAGCCAGCTGGAATAGTGCTGGAAGACCATGTTTTGGGGAGTGAGCCATAGCGAAGGAGCCTGTCTCATCCCCACTGCTGCTGGAGAACACACTCTGGAGTGAATTATCACCAGCGATGTGGACATGGGAGAAAGCTAACTAGAGAGGACCAAACCTACAGGGAGCAAACTAAAAAATAAGCAATGTAGATAAATGATGGGGAGTCCAAGAAACACACTTATTCCCTGCTGCTCTTCATTTAGTATTGTAGATGTACCAGCAGACACAAACTATAGTAACGCCTGAACAGATTCAGAAGCAATGACATTTCTGTCTCTCTCCTGACTATTTTCATTACAAGAGTAGCTGTTTAGAATCCATCCAAGAAGCTGTCCACAAGGCAGTGTTATTTTTATATTAATTCAGTGCAGTCCAAGAAATTTACTGCTTGAACAGAAACCATTAGATTTTGTTTTGGGGTTTTTTGTGGGGGTTTTTTGGTGTTTGGGGTGGGTTTTAAAATTTTTATTTTTTTTTTTATTTTTACCAATTTAGGCAAAAGATTGTTTGCTGTTTGCACACCAAATGTCACAAGCTGGCCAAGATGTCCATTTCAGGGCATCTCAGAGGATCTGGAAATGTAGGGCAATTGTAGTGGACTCCTGTCCTGAACTACAGATTTTGAATGACACATTTTCAGATCAGTACTGAACACCTATCTCCTTCATGTCTGTCAGACGTTTGATGAAGTCCTATATGACATTCTGGTAACAAAACTATCACTATACAAAAAATGAGTGAAGATTACTTAAATTGATTTAAACTAACTCAGTTTGGCAAGTGACATCTTGCCAAAACTACAGCTTTTGTGTAGGGGAGATATGCTTTTGATTAGTTATTTTTAAGCTTTGGTATTATCTCTGTTTTCTCATGTATTTCACCATTCTTCAGTGGAAAATTCTGTTTTTCAGGCATTTTGATTGCTGTTGTTGTTCAGAAATATAGGGAAAACAGTTTTACAATAAAAATCCATGTAAATATAAAAACTATCCAAACTTTGAAACTATAAGACTTTTATTCACCCAGTGTTCATATTTTTTCTTTCTTTCTTTTTTTCCCCTCTTCAACTTCCCCTCCCCCTGCCCTGAATTTGAGATTTCAGTATCTTGGCCTATTTCAGAAAAAGAGAGAAAAAAACATGAAATTTTGAAGATTTTGTAATATGGAAACATTATTTGCAATCCTTATCTAATTAAAACCTTTATCCAATTAAACCTTAATTAATTGGCAAATCTCAAAAAAAAAAAAAGTAATAATGAATAATCATACTATGGAGCTAGTCCCACTGCAATCTGTTCTTGACCAAATGCTATACAACATCCCTATCTGTAGTCTTGAGAGAGTATAGTCATTGCTATTAAAATTTACAGATGACAGGAATAGTAAATAATGAAGATGATTTATTTCTTTGGATATATTTAATAATTCCTTGAGCAGTTATTTTTTATTTGAAACACATGAAAAGATACACGTTTAGGATAGGAGTCGGTAGGTCATGAATGCAAACTGGTGGGCAGTACTTGAAATGTTGAAATGCTCAAAAGTCTTGTGGTTGCAAAGCAGATTAACACGAGCTCTCTGTGTGAGCCTGTAGCTAACAGGGCAAAACAGTTTTGAAGTGTGCATGAAGACAGAATATCAAATAGGCATGTGATGGTGATATGCCCCATGATATTGCAACGCAGTGGCTCGGTCTTGTGTCCATGCTGCAGAAAAAAAGATGTAAACTTAAGTGATTCAAAAAGGAGTCACAGGTACTACTATTTCTGGAAGCTGTGTACAAGACTGAGGAGTATAAGGAGTTTTCTAATAATTTATCCAAGAGCTTCTAAGTTGATTATTGATACAATTACAAATCAAAGGATATCCAGATGTAGCTCGTTCTTCGTCTAACAGAAGTAGATGTAATGAGATGTCGCCTTTGGAAGCAGAAGCCAGAAAGGTCTGGGCTAGGAAAAAAAGAACCCACCACATTTTTTTTAACACTGGAAGGAAATAACAACTGGAGTGATATTTACTGGAATATAGTGTTTTTTCTAGTTTTTAAAATCTTTAACCCAGGGCCAGATGCTTGCAGAAATGCATCCTTGACTGCAGAGTCTTAATGCATGCCTGACTCACACGAGTGTTAAGAAATTAACAGTTTTAGGATGTTCTTTCAAATTGCCATAAAATGACTGTAGGACCTCTGTGCTACTGACCTCCTCTGGTTAGCATCCATCAGGGGCCTTCCTTCTGCACCCATTTTGCCTTCTCTAATTTTTTCTACCTCTTTTATGTCATCAGTACTGAACCTTTAGCTGCAGGATGAGGCAGATGAGCTGAAAACTAACCTAAAAACAGGGAAAAGCAACATCAGTGACTGAAATAGTGTGTTCAGAGCAGTGAGCAATCTAAGACCACGTCAACCTACACAGATCTTTCTAGGCTTGCTCTTTTCCTTGCTCAAACTGCTCAAAGAGAAGCCCTGGCTGATCTTGTCCATGCCACCTTAGACAATATGCCCCATGTAAAGGTTTACAGTCTGTGACTTACTTAAGGTACAAAAGGAATAGGGCAACACAGTCCAGACAACAGCTAAAAGAGAATTTACTATCTTTCACTAAGCAATGTGGAGCCCAGATAGTAACTTGACCATGAAGAGACCTGCATCCCAGAACATGTAATTCCTAGAGCTTTCTACTATCTCTGGACTGGAACTTTTTCTTTTTTGCTTTTTTTCTAAATTTTTTCTTTATATATTGTATTGCTTAAGGTGGGGAGAAGAGAGAGGTTTTGCTGCTTTCCTGACCTAAGACAAGTTGATTGCTTCTGCTAAACAAGCACTTAAAAAGTCAGCCAAGCTGAAGTGCCTGTCCTTCAGGCACAGAAGTAAGCCTTTAACTCATTGGGGAATGTTTTTGCCAGAAAACTTAAATAAATGTGGTATTTATGCAGTTAAGTGGGCTTTTTTAGATCTTCATCATGAAACTAGGAAGATAAGTTGATAGCTATGATATTATTTTGAATTTTACCCTAAATTGACTAGATCCAAACCAACATGCCAATGTACTGCAGCCATAGGGGATTAGGAGACAGGACTAGAATCTGTGTTTACTAGTATAAGAACTGGGTGATATCAGGTGAAATAACAGGTGACAGGTTCAAAACAGTGACAGTGGCTCATCAAGTTTTCATCAGTCCTTCAAGTGTAAGGGAAAAATACTGAAAAAGTGAGGAAAACACACCTGATTAACGCGTGGCTCGGAGGCTGGTGCCATTGTTTTAATTTTGGGTTCTTTGACCACAGGGAAGTATATATAACACCAGGTTTGCTGGCGACAGATGGAGTTGGCGACACAGGAGTTGGTGGAGTTCATTGAAAGGGCTTTAAGCTAAGCTTGAAGGGGGAAGGGGATGAAAACAGGCACACTAGAGAGGAACCTAAGAGCGGCTTTCAGTGCTGTTTCAGTTGAGTTGGCAGGTGATGATACATGTGGCAACCAAAACACAGAACTGACTAATAGGTTAGTAACCATGAAAGTGTCTGGGAATGGGCAGACAGCAACTAGGACTTGTCTCCCCAAAATGGTGGTAGGATCATTAGCCCAGTTAATGTTAGCCCAGCGTCTACACCAGTGCACACAGCATGAGCAATAAACAGGAGGAGCTGGAGGCCACTGTGCAGCAGGACAGCTATGACATAGTTGCTATCACAGAAACGTGGTGGGATGATTATATTGACTGAGTACTGTGATGAATGGCATAAGGTCTTCAGAAGGGATAGGCAGGGGAGTGGTACTGTATGTTAGGGATTGTTTTGATTGCACAGAACTTGACAAATGTGATGTCAAGTGCTTACGGGAAAGGATTAGGGAGAAGGCCAACAAGGCAGATATCTTATTGGGAGCATGTTACAGACCACCCGACCAGGATGAGGAAGCTGATGAGGCATTCTACAGGTGGTTGGCAGAAGTCTCCAGCCCTTTTTGTCATGGGGGAACTTCAATTTACCAGACACCTGCTGGAAATACAATACAGCAGAGACAAAACAATCTAGGAGGTTCCTGGAGTGTGTGGAAGATAACTTTGTGACACAGCTGGAAAATGAGCCTCCCAGAGGAGGTGCCTCACTAGACCTACTGTTTACAAACAAGGAAAGACTGGTGGATGATGTGGTGGTCAGAGGCTGTCTTGGGCTTAGTGACCATGAAATGATAGAATTCTCAATTCTTGGTGAAGTAAAGGAGGGTGGGGTCAGTAAAAATTCTACCATGGACTTCCAGAGGGCAGACTTCAGACTGTTCAGGACACTGCATGGGAGTGTCCCTTAGGAGACAGTCCTGAAGGACGAAGAAGCCCAGGATGGCTGGATGTTCTTCAAGAGGAAAGTCTTAGAGAAGCAGGGGTGGGCTGTTACCATGTGTTGTAAAACGAGATGTAAGGGAAGACGACCGGCCCGGCTGAACAGGGAGCTCTAGCAGAGACTCAGGAGAAAAAAGAGTCCACTAACTTTAGAAAAAGGGGCAGGCAACTCAAGAAGAGTACAGGAATCTAGCTAGGTCATGCAAAGGGAACATCAGAGAGTCAAAAGCACAGCTATAACTCAACCTGGCTACTGCTATGAGAGATAGCAAAAAAAGCTTTTTACAAATACATTAAGAACAAAAAAGATAGTCAAGGAGAATGTCCACCCTTTATTGGATGTGTGTGGGGGAACATTGCTATCAAGGATGAGGAAAAAGGCTGAGGTACTGAATGTCTTCTTTGCCTCAGTCCTTAATAGTCAGACCCATTATCTTCAGGGTATTCAACCTCCTTATAGGGATGGAGAGCAGCAGCAGCTCCCCATAATCCAGGAAGAAGCAGTTAACAACCTGTTATGATACCTGGACACTCACAAGTCTATGGAGCCGGATGGCATTCACCTGAGAGTGCTGAGGGAGCTGGTAGAGGAACTTGCCAAGCTTCTCTCCATCATCTATCGGTTGTCTTGGTTAACAAGGGAGGTACCAGATGATTGGAGCCTTGCCAATGTGACACCCATCTACAAAAAGGGCTGAAGGAGGATCCAGAGAACTACAGGCCTGTCAGCCTGACTGCAGTACCAGGGAAGATTGTGGAGCAGTGTGTCCAGCAGGAGCAGGAACTTGACCATGCCCCTGTATTCAGCACTGTGAGGCCAAGCTTGAGTACTGTGTTCAGTCCTGGGTGCCACAATATAAGAAAGACAGTTAGGTTCTGGAGCATGTCCAGAGAAGAGCAAAAAGGCCGATGAAAGGTTTGGAGGGCATGGCATACAAGGAGTGGCTGGGGGAAGTGGGGTTGTATAGTCTAAATGAGAGAAGGCTCAGGGCAGATCTTTTTGCCAAAAACGTGGCAGTCCTTCCAGCAGATGATGAATGCCAACTGTTGACATGGGCTCAGATAGACACATTTGTGGAATAAAAATCCAATAAAGGCAATTTAGTACTGAGAAAATATTTCTGGTTCAGGAAGCCCCTAAGCAGAATACTGCTGGATATTAGAGGAATACTAACACATTCCCAAGACACACTCTTGGAAAACCATGTGTGTCTCATTACCATGCTTTTCTGTAGGCATCCCCTACTACCTGCTGCCAAAAACAGAACAGTTCACTTGAAGCTCTACTCTGACTCACTCCTAAGTTCATCTGGTAAAAACTGTGATTCTGTGGATATGCATTCAGCATCTTACCCTGACTGCAGGCGTTTATCACTTGAGGAGGTGGTTCTTGCTATTAGCCTATCATTTCTGACTATCGTCTTTAACATTCCATCACAGGTCGTTGCAAACAGCCTCAGCTGTTCAAAATAGTCACATTCAACTACAAATTCTTTGTGACTTCTTGTGTTTAAAGAGCTTCCAAAAGTATACATGGAATTTACTACAAGAATTTTCTTTGCAAAGGAGTGCCTCTAAGTTTTTGGCTAGATTTTCCTAGACCTTGTGATGCCCTGCAGTTTGCCTTACAAGTTCAGCACGCTTGTCACATGACAGTATTGCACAACAGAACTGGAAAGAGAAAAATACTGGCTCATTCATGTGGTCTGGAATTAAATCCATCAGCGTTATTCAAAGTGATAAGCAGAGCTTACATGTGCAGTAAATCAGCCAGCACAGCATGATAAATTATGCCTTCCTCTCTGTCAAAGGATTTTTGAATCACCATTGAAATATTTTTCCATGTTCAAAGTCTGGATTTAGATGATAGATATGAAAGACAAAAAAAAAAAGAAAAAATTAAATCCCAGGCCTTGGCTTACACTCTGATTTAAGTGAGAATGTGATTTGAAATGCATTAAGGGTTTTGTCTACCTGAAAATCTTTTATCCTAAGATAAGGTATTTCTAAATAACTTGATGCACAGATCTCCTTATTTAAGAGTGCATGAAATTGAACAAGGAAGAACAAAACAAAACCAAAAACCAAAACCAAAACTGATCCAAACACACATTTCTGTAATGGGAGTATCTACAAAGAGACACATTCTTATGAGAAAGCTATTCTGGTAAAATTTCCCATGTAGACAGACCTTTAATCAATTCACTGTAAAACCATGTGTGGAAACTCTCATTCTGATTTAAGCTCAAATTATACCAGTTTAATTTGTTTCCTTAAATTGACAGGTGTGAATGATATAACTAATTTTAATCTGAATAGTAGAACATTTCAACATTTTAGCTTACTTGGCTTTAACAACAATTTTTGGGCTTGTCTATATTATCAGTTATACAGGTTTAATTTGAGATATCAACTTATTTAGGCAAACCAGTGCAAAAGATTATGCAGCAAGCTCATATTCTCATCTGCCTGAGTATCACTTGATTGCAGCTACATTTAAACTGAAGAAGAAAAAGGCACTTTTGACAGAAAGAATGTCCATGTAGGCATCTGTATTATTTTAAATAGAACTGTGCAAATCTGTATGCATTAGACTTGTTCTTCGTCTGTGGCTAAGCTCAGCTCTCTGCTTTTTCTTGGATTTAAGAGACACATATTAAAAAGAGGTCTTCCATCAAGTCTAGTATAGGACAGGAGTGGTTAGCAGGGCATGGACAGCTGAGGGCAGAAAAACACTCGGTTTCACCAGAGGAGGTGAATGAATAATGAGGAATTATGCATCTTGTACATCTTCCCCATTCAGAGAAAAATTCAGATCTACACTTATGACAATACCATGCCAGCAGCACATAAACTTTTTCATCTAGTTCCCACGCTGCTTTTGATCAGTGCACAGGGTAGTTCAGGCCACTCAGTCCATCAGATTCTCTCCTTGCTACAAGCAATAATATTTTTAACATGAAAATGCTGCTATTTGATGTTATTTATGGGACATGGGAATAATTACTATTTTCCTGCTGAACTGCTTGAAATAAATACTCCTCCTTTTCTGGACATGTTCAAGAAAAGGTTGGATTGGGCTTTGAGCAACCTGATCTAGTGGGAAGTGTTCCTGCCCAGGCAGGGGAATTGGAACTAGATGATCTTTAAGGTCCCTTCCAAACCAAACCATTCTATGATTCTATGAAATGAGCTCTATGAAACCCACATACCAAAACATTGTTGTGTGCCTATAATTCCAATGCAGCCGTGCGGGCTCATGCTCTAATATTCTGCTTGCATCTCTTTTGTGTGAAGATGTTATAAATGAATCTTCTCCCCTGATAAGAAAAAAGATACTAGCAATTACAATGGGTTTTGAGTAGGGGAATGAGGAATACAAATGAGCAGAAAGGTGCCAAGATATCAAAACTAAACCATCTGGCTTAATGATAGTTGTAAAGTGAATTTTTAATGCGGTGCATTTCTTTGGTCCTGATTTGAATAGGATCTGTTTTCGTGTCCCATGTAGCATAAACCTCTTTCAAAAAGGTCAAGTCGGACTGAATGAAACATTGAGTCTGTATTTTTCTTCCTTTAAGTTACTTTATTGAAAATACGTATACAATCCAATTGCCAGTTAAAAAACAGAAAGCAAGAGAGAAAACAGAAAAAGAGAGACAAGGCAGGAAGGAAGGACATTACTTTTTTTTACACTCAGGCCTTTGCTTTTGTTTTGTAATGAATTCTGCATTTCTGTAGTTGCTGCACTCAGGAGAATGTGGAAGGTTACTTCCCATAATGAACACAATCTGATATGTGAAGGGCACATCTGCAAACGCTGCTGTGAATCTGAAAGGTGAAAGCCAAGTGAGAGGCATGAGGGATGGTGAATGAAAAGAAGGAGATGAAGGGGGTAGAGACAAGGCTTCCTAAGTGAAAAAGACACAGGCTGCTAGAAAGGTAGCACAAAAGTGAGTTTATCTATGAAAGATCAGTTATATTGTTATACAGAAGGTTTTTACGATGTCTGTCCAGAGACTTCATGCAAAAGCCTTTTGCCTCTTCTTGTTTTCACTTAGAGCTGTGTATCCTTCTTCCCTTGAGAATTTCTTCCAGCTCTGTATTGCAGCCAGTTCAATTAAAATCCTGCTGAATGGTATTATTTATTTTTGAGAGTGCCACAATTACCAGCAGGAAATCACAGGAATAAGCAAGTGTCATTAATTGCTGTGATCTTGAGGCTGGATGGTCTTGCTCACAGACTGCATAACAAAGACAATGTAAGATGTGCAGAGCTTTAGTTGTTTTTCCTTCTGCGTTATTGTCTATGAGACAGGAAAATTAATTTTAAGGTTTGGTTGGTATAGTGTATCTGAAAAACTCCCAGTATATTAGGAGATTTTTCTTGCAATATTCAGATGAAGAAAAGGGTTTTTTTCTTTTTGGAGGTTTGATCTGTCTCACTGTCTAGACATGTTCTTACACTGCCACGAACCATTAAAATAATCAGTGTATTTCTTCTACATATGAGTTTCGTCTTTATGCCTGTGCTCTACAAATATTTTAGCATGCAGTTTTATCTTAAAAAGAAAGGTAAGTTGTTCACTTTTAAGAAAATATCAGATAACAACTGTTAGTTTTTAACTCATGAATGTTACTATCTACAACATGTTTCCAGTAGTTACACTCATTAAACCTAAGTCCCCAGACAATAGCTTGTCAACAAGAGAAACAATGCAGCATAACTCTCCTTTTTTATTTTTGCCACTGAATGGTGTAAAAAAACTGCCTATGACCCACCTTTATGTGAGGACTTGTTGGAAATACTTGCAATAAATTGAGATAAATGAATCTGAGACACTTACAAGCTGTTAATGAAAAACCCACCAGCAAAACCATGAGCTGTTAAGGCATACACTGAAGTTCAATGTAGAGTCCACATGTGTGAAGTAGGTTTACATTAGAAATGGCCTTTCAAAATAAAACAGCAATCAAGCTTCATAATGCTATATTAGCAGTAAACTTCACAGTACTTAACGTAACATTGAGTCAGATGCTCAGTTTGATTCAGATTTTTAGGATTTAGTCTTCTTTCACTAAATGAAATACCTAAAATGATGACTGATGCCAGTAAAAAAGAGATCTGCCTTTAAAGGTAAATGTCATAGTAATGCAAACCATCAGAAAAGGGAAAAATCAGTATGATGTGCAAAAGCATATAACAACACATGCTGTTGTTAACGATATTCTAATGCTGCCATAAAGCTGCCATTAAATAGAATAAAATATTTGTTTTACTCTTTGTCTGAATATTGCTGAGTTTTCAGACTCAAGGAAATTTTATTAGGATGAAACGTCTGTTTATATAGACTTCCATTATCTTAGTTGTAATAAATTATTTTAAAGCTGGAACTGAACATTTTTCTTCCCCCAAATGCTAGTGATTTGTAGTTGAGTCACAACAACGCTTATTCCAGTTTGTCCCCAGTTTTTAATTTTTTTTTTAATTTTTTTTTTTCTGATGTAGTTGCTCTAATATTGACAAGATTGGCTGTATCTTCTGTCATGCTCAGTTGCTTTTTTAAATATTTAGTTTTTCCAGGAATGAAAACCTAGTTTCCAAAATGCAGACAAACAATCTAGCCTTTCCTCCTCCACTCCCACTCAGCTTTCAGTGACGCCTTTATCTAAGAATCTTTGTAGAGCCCTGTGTCAAATCACGGGCTGACACTACACCATGACTCCCATTAACCTAATGCCTAACAACAGTGCCCTAAATCTGAAAATAGGCTGCAGCAGTGGCTGTTGCCTGCTGTTACCCAGCTATCTACTGTGACATTTTTCCATAAGACATGGAGTAGCAGGCTTTAGTATATTTCTGAGTTTCTAGAGTACAGAAACACTGCCCAAAACATAACCCAGTATTTTGATTCATGGACCATGAAGCAGTTTGTGGTAAAGTCAGTAAATAAAATCCTATTATAAGAATGACTTACATTATAGTTCTCAATGTGATTTTCAAAGGAGATTAATAAAGAATTGATGCAGAGAAATTGAGAGAAAACCGGTCAGGTGCTTACTTATGTTTGATTTTTCTAGTAGCTGCTCAGAGACACCTAGAACCCCCATTGCTGCTGTCTCTCAGCACAACAAGAATGAGCTACCAGTATTATACTTGAGTTTGAAAAATTGCTGCTCTTTAAAGCCTTTGACTCAGAGCTAAGCATAAAAAAGGCTTCCATAGAAGGAGATAATTCACATGACTTCATCAAAAATGTAGCTCCTCAGATGACGAGCTCAGCTCTGGAAACACCCAGGCAGCAAGCCCTCTTTGGAACACAGCCCCATCCCAGTGGATGCAGCTGGAATCTCTGCATTTATAACAGGCTTGAGGAAATTTCTTCAGGATTAAGAAATAACTATTAAAATGCAGAAGGGCCCAACTCTGCTGTCAGTGATGCATTTCTCTTACCAAAAGCAGCATCCTTTCCCCAAAGTCAGAATGTCTCCAATTTATTCAGGCTTCACAGTGATCCATGAATAAATTTGTCACAGATTTTTACACTAAATATCCTTATAGATTATTGTGCTTGGTAACACTTTAAATATACTTTAACCGGGAGTTTAACTTAAATCCCCTCACAATGCAATAAATTACTAATAAAGCTAATTTATAGAAAATATATTATCTTTCCCTTCGAAGAAGGATGTCACCTAGTCACATAATCATTTTTACATTTAAGGTGAATAAAGAGGGCAGACAGGTAAAGAGTTATCAAATAAATATTCTCGCATTAAGACAGGTAAGTTTCCACCTACATCTGTTAACTGTGAAAATGGCATCTACATACTACAAAATAGCTTTTTCTCATCTGTATATTGTCTTTGCTGTCACCAGATATACCTCACCTCCACTTCATCTCAGTTTAACATTTCTTGCTCATGCATGAGTAGCATGTGCAAGTAAGAAAAAAATAACTTCTCTTGTAGGAGTTTAAGGTAGATAAATCTTTGATGTACACTGGTAAGCTATTCTAATCTTTGCAGGCACTGTATGAGATGTCAACTGGTTAGTATTCATTCCTCTTGGAAAGCTGCACAATTGATCTCATCAAGATTTAAGTAAATCTAGGATTTACTGCTAGAATAAATTGATACACGTTTTTAAAGATAGATAAAATAATCAGAATGACTGCATAATAAGCATAATTGCATTATGCCATGTAAAAAGTAGCATATTTATCACCAAATATTTTAAAATCAGTGTGCAGAATATTTCTACATTCGTACAGTTTAAAGTATACCATCAAACCAAAGAACATGGAACAGATCCTCAATTAATGAAAGCTGACAGAATTCCAGGATTTTGATGTGTTATTTTTTCTTCAGTTTGGAACTTTGTTAGAATTTATAGTAACTGATAATGATATAACATTTAACCTATTTATCTATACAGACACTTTTAAAAATGTAATGCCTCTATATTTTAAGTTAATTCCGCATTTTGCTCAATTAGGTGAAATAAACAAATGTAGTAACTTTCACCTTTACTTCTGAAGTGTTTGTACAAGAATCAGTGTGGCAGCTTTATTTTGATCAGAGCTACCAAAACATTATGAAAACATAACTACCGAGATTACTTTTCTGACAGAATTTCCCCCACCCAAAACCAGACCAATACCCTTCTTTAGGAAGTGCATCATCACAAATGGTTACAAACTGAGTAGTGATATATGACTTAATATGCTGTCTTTTTCAAGTACTACATGCAGATGATTTTTCCAAGTAATGCCACATAACGTTTTTATTACAAGTGAAATAAGCCTTTAGCTCTTGTATATCAAAACCACTGGTGACTGTTCTGCTCAGAAGTTGTATATAGTATGTTACAGGAAATCCAAATGTCTGGAAGGGGACTGCTTATGTGGTACGTTCAAGTTATCCATGGGACAGCAATGTGCCCTTGTGGCCAAGGACGCCAATGTTATCCTGGGTTGTATTAAGAAGAGAGTGTCCAGCAGGTTAAGGGAGGCCATCCTCCCCGTATACTCTGCCCTAGTGAGACCACATCTGGAGTACTGGCTGCCCAGTTCAAGAGGGACAGGGATTTACTTGTGAAAGGGCTACAGGGGTGATTAAGGGACTGGAACATCTGCTTTATGAGAAAAGGTTGAGGGACCTGGAGCTGTTTAATCTGGAGAAGACTGAGAGGGGATCTTATTAACCTATATAAATATCTGAAGGGTGGGTGTCAAGAAGGAGGGGCCAATCTCTTTTCAGTTGTGCCCTGTGATAGGACAAGGGGCAAAGGATGCAAACCAGAGCACAGGAAGTTCCACTTAAAAATGAGGGAAAAGTTGTTTACTGTAGGGGTTACAGAGCACTGGAACAGGCTGCTCAGAGAGGTTGTGGATTCTCTTTCTCTGGAGGCTTTCAAAACCCATCTGGATGTATTTCTGTGTGATTGCCCTAGGTAGTCCTGCTCTGGCAGGAGGTTTGCACCCAATTTCCAGAGGTCCCTTCCAACCCCTAACATTCTGTGATTCTATGATATGTACTAGTATACTGTCTAGAACAATGAGGTCTTTGATTCAGAAATCAGTACAGCTATAATAGATAAGCCCACTGAAAGATAATAAACAGTAGGAATTGTAATTGTTGGTGCTTGTATTATTAATGCAGAAATTGCCTCAGATATTCAGCTATCTCACTTGTATCCTCTTGTACCAATTGATCCTCTGCCATTCTTTCTTCATCAATTAGGCAAGGGTATGTAGCAAATTAGGATGAATTCCAGCTCTGCCCACATTATTTGATTAGTTCCTCCCATTCTCATTCACCGTTTTATACACTCTTGATGAGGGAGTTGGAATTCATGCATCTGGCCCTGTAGCCTGGATAAATACAGAAGCAGCCCTCAAAAGCCTATTCTGAATGAGATGGAAATTTAAAAACAAAACAAAAAGCCTAAACAACCAAAAAAGCCTCAACAGTATAATAAGTTCAGTTTATACAGTAGCTGTATAAGCGTAAATGTCAGGGATTTTTCTTTTCCCTTCTGACTTTGCTTTGCCTGTATTCACAAACCTGTCTGGCAGGACAGGTCATTACCTAAATAATCTCAGCGACCCAGAACCAATGGTATCCTTGACCAAATCACACCCTGCTGGTCCCTTTCACATAAAAAACTTTGAGGTACTCTGGTCCATTATCAGTTACAGTTTCTTTATGACGCATACAACTCTATTGCCAGTCAAGCCAAACTGGACATCTTTTGATTTCACTTGCATTCCTGGCTTGCTCAAGCTGGTCTTATTGAGAACACTTAAGAACATAATTTCCTTATTTAAATAGGATTTGCATTTCTCAGTCTTCTTTAACAGCCTTTCTTTTGAATGTTGCCTTTTGAAGATTTGCCCTGACATTCCTACCAAGCAAGTCTACAGAAAAGCATTGTGGGCTCCAAATATCCTTGGAGCTGTTAGCCTAGCGGAGGGCATTATGACATGTGGGATAAATAAAAGTTAACAGAGATAACAAGGACCTTAATACAGGGAAACATTAAGACCTCTAGAGCAACTGTACTGTAAAATCTCAATGGCAGTCCTAGGTTTCTGTCAAACTAGAGCAGCTGCAGCAAAATGCTGATGGTGTTAATTCAAAATACAGTAGTGGTAAGTCCAGGCAAACATACACTCAAAGATCAATTTATTTGTGCCTTTGCATAAGCTCTCAAAGTGGTTAGACTCCATCTCTGTTCTCTAGGACTTCCCCTGAATCGACTTTCCCTTCTGACTGATATGGCTGGGATCCAAAACACCTTGAATCAATGTAAGGAAAACTTCACACAAAAGATTATTTAACTTAAACACAGTTTCAGAACATCAGGTGCTGAGATGAAGATACATAGTCAGATTCAAACCACTGCTTCCTTTAGAAGATCTACCAAGATATATATATACAAGCTGGAGTCCTGGACCAAAACATTTTGAATTCTACATTAATTCTGCTCGTATGGAATACTGAGTTCCAGGAGTAGAATCAATTCACAGAAAGTAGGTCACCCCTGTAGCTGAAAGCACAGGGAGCTCTGTGCTTTGCTTAGGTCTTGCCTAATTGCCCAAACTAGGAACTATAACTGTGTCTGATCTATCACATATGTCGTTATCTCTTCAAGCTTTATTCTCCCTGTAGAGATAATTTGGGAAATTATGTCCATAACTATTAGGCAATTCCTTATTTCCAGGACTGTGTGACCTACTTTGATCTTGTGGGTTAGTAGGTGGTAGAAGAAGAGATGAGATATTAACTTTATAGCTTCTCAGACAACCTCAGAAATTAAACTATTGTGCTGTATTATCATATATCTTTGTAATTCGTTTGTACTTCTGAACCCCAGGTCACAAACTAGCACACTATGAAGTGTTCAGCAATTTCCATACCATAAATCCTGCTAAGGATGAAAGATTCTCTTCTGAGCATTACTGTCCAATTTCTGTAACATCAGGATTAGCTTATTTAGGTAAGCTACTAAGGCTGTGGCTGTTTAACCAGAAATTAATCTCAGAGTTTTGTGAAATTTCCAAGTAACAGCTATTTCCAGAACTGCAGGATTACTTGCTTTTTGTGGCAATGCTGTCTGCACTGAAAATGCTTCCCATTACTACTTCTTTGAATAGCAGTGAACAATAGTTGGGCGAGATTCAAATTTTATGCAGCACTGAGCATCAGTGATGTTTTTTATGGGAAACACCTTTAAATACAGTATTTGATTCCTAATAAAGAAACAACTTCTTGATGTTCATCAGGGACTAACTTTTGTTCTATGAAAAGAACAAAAGCAAAAATACTGATTTTGAAAATGAAACAATGAATCGAGAAACCTTAAAAAAAAAAGGCAAGTTCATATACCAAAACATAGGAAAAGTCCAACCTGAATATTCTGAGTATATTGACAACAGAAGACCAAAATATAATTGGTTGAGACTATAATATTTTCAGTAAAAAAATAATTTCATTAAAATAGATATTTCTTGGGGATGTACCTATTAAAAAAAAAAAAAAAGCAAAAACCAGGAAGAAGTCCAAACCAAACAAAACCTTATATTACACGTAAAATGTTATTTCAATAATCACAAGTTGTATAAATACCACAAAAATAGCTGTACTGTGAGGCTTATTCGTATGTTCTCAGAAACCCACCCAGCACTGTAGAGAAACTGGCCCACTGAAAGACTCCAAATAACAATCTACCAATTTACCAATCTCAAGTTGGTATTATGCATATTGTACTTGCAATTTCAAAAATAAAAGGGTCATGCACTTTCTTCTTTAAAAGGGCACATAGAGGTTCTTAATGAAAAGCTGCTGAGAATCTAAAGCAGTTAAAGGCAAATGTGACTAGAGGAAACCAATTTGTAACCATTGGTTTCACAGCAGGCTGTCATCTTTCTCTCTATTCATTTGCCTGTTTTCTGGTTCAGTAAAAACTCTGTTCTGCTGTTATGATTTAATGGCATGGTAATCTTTATAAACCAACTAGATTTTTCTGGAATATATTAAAAAAAACCCACTGTTTAGGGTTTGGTGACACCTTCCTAATTAAGATTCTCCAAGAGTGCGGGCGGATGAGTGTTTGGAATCCAAACCCATTCACACTTCCTACTCACAAACAAGATTCTGTTTGGAAGTAAGAATCTGATGATAATGTTTCCTAACACCCCACATTTTAATACGCAAAAAAAAAAAAAGCACCAAGCTGGAAGTATTTTAACACAGGCTTAAACTCTCAGATGTGTCAGTGACTCTCAGAGTGATAATGAAGAGTTATGCTGCTACAATTGCATGGTCTGGAGCGAAACACAGGGTTACTCCAAGTCATGAACTCAAGCTGCTGTAGCAAGGCGTGAAAGAGATGTGGCTGGACCACTTCCCATAGAACCTTCAAGGAAACTAACTTCCCAAAATTCACCATGACACACAGTCACAAGCCTAAAAATGCCACCAACAGTGGATTTGCCAGGGGAACAGCACTGTTTTCCAGAGGTTAAGTGAAAGTGCTGTGACAGTGGTGTACTCTCTAATAAGGACACTGCAGTTCTAATTCCTTCTCTCTCTTAATTCAGAAAAAACACCAAATCAGGAGAAAGTGGACGGGGGAGGGGGGGGGGGGCGGTGTGAAAGGAGCAGAAAAGAAAGAAATCAAAACATCATAAATGACCAGGAAAAGTAACTTTAGTGGAAAAACCTCTGGCAATCTCTTGTGAGTACAATAGTACATAAAAGATAAAACAGTAAAACATTCTCTATTTCCTTATTGCTTCTCCTCTGACCCAATAAAGCCAAAATTTTCTCTGAGAATCTTCCACTGGGGTGGCAGAGCTTTAATCTAGATTAGTCACTACTGGATGTTGTTAGCATTTCTTAGGTACTGGGTGTTGTAAGGAGTTTAGGTCCATACTCTTATAGTACAAAAGAGATGCATTCGATCATAAACAAACCCACAGCTCAGGCTGGCACTCTGTTCACTATTTCAGTGGAGTTAGCTACCTTCCACTTTCTTTCCCAGGGAAAGGCTTTAGGTGCATAGCAGGAATATATAAACAAGATTTTGTCAATCTTATTCATGCCCTTCCTACATTGGGAGCCTCAGTCTGAGAGAAAAAAGTGAACACTAAAAAATATTTCCTAATATTTGTAATCCAACCTCACAAACCTATCATCTTTTGAGAACATTTTTTTTTTGTGCCTGGCTAACATCTCAGAAATTGCTGTTAGTGAAATCTAACAGATCACTTTGGCTCATTCCACAGTAAATCAGTGGCACAGCATTACTTACATACCATTCATTGCATACTTTGAAATGTCAACCTCATTTTCTCTAAGAGACAAACAACACAATAGTCTCGAAAAATGTCAAGTTTGGCTTGTTTTTCATCCTTCTGCCCTACACTGAATGGACAAACAACCTGGTCACACAAAAACTCCTCCCTCAGAATGTCCTGAAAGTGTCAGCAGTGTTCCCAGAAATAGTGTTAAAAGCTGCATGATGTTATTGATCTACTTAGAGAATGCCAAAAGCCATAAACATTAATTAAAAAAAAAATAATAATACACAACTAAGTAATGGTTATGAAGGCTAAAAGAAGATAAAATAAAATCTATGTATTCTTCCATATCAACCATACAAGCACCCAATAAGTTTTTGAAACCTTATATCAATCTCTAATCCACTGATTCCTTTAGTCTTTTGAATGACCTGGACTTGTTGGTTGAAAGCCAACATGAAGACTAAGCAGTTCAAAGGCCCACTGAAGTAAATTCTTACAGCAGTGCATATCACCAACTGAATGTTCAGCCTGTGAAAGCAACCTAAAAAACATAATTGAAAACCTAAGCAGGTTTTACTGTACTTACAACATTGCAAATACCTTTCTTCTTGCTATAATTCAGTTTCCAGCTGGCCTTAGGGAGAAAATCAACATGACCGTATTATAGCTGACAATATTGAAAAAACCTTAAAGACATTTTCTGGATGCATACCAACCCATTCATGGTAAAAAAAAAAAGAAAAAGCAGTGAAAGAAACAGAAACAGAAGTAGCAAAATCTTTGGGGAGATACTATTGCTTGTATTCTGACTTTTGTTCACTCAGGCCAGAGGCTGAAGGGAACTTTTGAAGAACATCCCCCTCCCAGAAAGGATTTTGCTACTCAAATACCCTGAATCATACTCCAGAGGTACAGCCACCTAGAGATTTCTGGAAAAGCAGTGCCTTTCCCTATCTACTGTGGTACCAACTACAGTAAAATAATGTGTTCTCAAACACCTTGACACTTGTATATATAAAATCACACAAACAGTCACTGTACACTGAGCTACAAAGAGGAATGGACTGAACACCAATGTGAACACTGGGGGTTTCATGTCATGCATAATATCAGAATCTGCATCAGGAAAAATAGTTCCTCAGTCCTCTCTATACTGAGAACTAACATCTTTCCCTTTACACTTTACATAGATGCTTGTGCTGATGCTCTCACTTTGTTAATACAGTTTAATCACTGAAAATCAACACAGTATTAGGAAATGACTAAATATTTATTCAAGAAACAACTCATCTCTTTCTTCAAAGAGGTCAAAACACAGGAAACCTCAAGTCACGTTCCTCTGACTGTCCCATTCTGTACGAGTGTTGGAGGAACTGCTCAAACTGCAACTTTCTAGCAGCTCTTCAGTCTTTTTGCTTCCTCATTTACCTTCTAGGCAGTAAATCTATTACTGGTAAAATGCTTTGGCCTGGGAAAAGCTTATTCCCGTTATCAACATTTCTCCTATTCTAAAAAGGATTTAAATGGTGACTAATAACATTTGTCTTAATCATTTTTGCAATTAACTGTGCAAACCTATCTAGTTGAAAGATACAGAAGTAATTAAAGTGGACATTTACATTCTTTTTCATTTTTCTTCTTTCCCGTTATCTTTAGCAAGGCATTCCAGGGCTGCAAATACTTTTTTCCTAAAAAAAACTCAGAGGTAAAAAAGTATTTACAGAAAGTACAGTGAAAAATATTTACAGGCTAAAAGCCTCCTTTGGGACCTGATGGGGTTCACCCATGGGTCCCGAGGGAGCTGGCGGATTAAATTGCTAAGCCTCTGTGCATCATATTTTGGAAAGGTCATGGCAGTCTGGTGATGGTTCCTAATTGGAAAAAAGGGAACATAGCCCCTACTTTTAAAAAGGGGAAAAAGGAAGACCCAGGGAACTACAGGCCAGTCACTCTCACTTCTGTGCCTGGCAAGGTCATGGAGCAAATCCTCCTGGCAAGTTGGCTAAGGCACATGGGAAATAAAGAGGTGACTGGTGACAGCCAACATGGCTTCACTAAGGGCAAGTCATGCCTGACCAATCTGGTGGCCTTCTACAACAAGGCTACAGAGATGGTGGATGGTGGCAGAGCAACTGACGTCATCTACCTGGATTTGTGCAAGACGTGCAAGACACTGTCCCACATGACATCCTGGTCTCCAAACTGACAAGGCATGGATTTGACAGATGGACCACTTGGTGGATAAGAGATTGGCTGGATGACTGCACCCAGAGAGTTATGGTCAATGACTCAATGTCCAAATGGAAGCAGGTGACGAGTTGTGTCCCTTAGGAGTCAGTATTGGAATCAGTGCTGTTTAACATCTTCATTAGAGATATGGACAACGGGATTGAGTGTATCCTCAGCAAGTTTGCTGACAATACCAAGCTATGTGGTGTGGTTGACACCCAAGAAAGAAGGAATGCCATCCAGAGGTACCTTGACAGGCTGGAGAGCTGGGCTAGTGCCAACCTCATGAAATTCAGCAAAGCCAAGTGCAGGGTCCTGCACCAGGGTTGGCACAACCCCAGGCACAAATACAGGCTGGAGGACGAATAGCTGGAGAGCAGTCCTGAGGAGAAGGACTTGGGGGTGGTAGTAGATGAGAAGCTCAACATGAGCTGCCAGAATGTGCTGGAGCCCAGAGAGCAACTGCATCCTGGGCTGCATCAAAAGAAGTGTGGCCATCAGGGCCAGGGAGGTGATTCTGCCCCTCTACTCTGCTCTAGTGAGACCCCACCTGGACTACTGTGTACAGTTCTGGTGCCCTCTACACAAGAAAGATATAGACCTATTGGAAAGAGTCCAGAGAAGGGCCACCAAGATGATCAAAGGCCTGGAGCACCTCTGCTATGAAGACAAGCTAGGAAAATTGGTGCTGTTCAGCCTGGGGAAGACAAGGCTCTGTGGAGACCTTATAGTGGCCTTCCAGTATTGAAAGGGGCCTACAGGAAAGTTGGGGAGGGGCTTTTCATCAGAGAAAATAGTGATATGACAAGGGGTTATGGTTTTAAATGAGAGAGGAGAGATTTAAGCTAGATATTAGAAAAAAATTCTTCACCATAAGGGTGGTGAGGAACTGGAATGGGTTGCCCAGGGAGGTTGTTGATGCCTGGAAGTTTTCAAGGCCAAGCTGGATGAGATTTTGTGCAACCTGATCTAGTGGTAGGGTTCCCTGCTCATGTCAGGGGTGTTGGAACTTGATCTTTAAGGTCCCTTCCAACCTTAATGATTCTATGATTCTTTTCACTGGTGCCCTGTGATAGAATGAGGGGAAACAACACCAAGTTACAACACAGAAAGTTCCACCTCAACATGAGGAAAAACTTACTGTGAAGGTGACAGAGTCCTGGGACAGGCTACCCAGAGAGGTGGTGGAGTCTCCTTCTCTGGAGACTTTCAAGACCCATCTGGATGCATTCCTGTGTGATCATCCTAGGAATTCATCTGCAGCAAGGGGGTTGGACTCAATCTTCAGAGGTCCCTTCCAACCTCTCTGATTCCATGATTCCATGATTCAGTTATGTTGTAGCATCTTTGTGTAACTCAAGGCATCTTTATTAAGCCCACTCTTTACTGCAAATAGGAATAAGATCCAAAGTCTCTTATATAGTCAACTATTAATAATTACTCAACTTTTTAATTTGTTTGCATTGTCTAAGTGTCTGAGTCACAGGTCAAGACCCCACTCTGCTACACTCTGTATAGACATGGGGATTTAAACATGCTTTTGGGTGCCTGCCAAATAGTTGCCTATTCTGATAATCTAGAATCAGATAATGATTTTGCAAGAATAATGGCAATGCTTGTTACTGTTCAGTCAGCCAGACTCTGCTCCCTCTTTCCACTTGCACTCCACAACCTATGTAAGAGCTAAGATAAATCATTGCTGGCATTGTGCAAGAGCAGCCAGCTTGGTCCTACACCTTGGGATGGCCAGATACCAAGTACCCTTCGCATTGCCAGGGGAGCAGTAGAAATGAGGACCCCACCTAATGATCTACAGGCAAAGCATGTTTGGGAGGGCTTTGTTTCATCCTTTCCCACTGTGCAGCAGCAATGTGAACACTGTGTTCTTGGTCTCAGTCACCAAAGAAGATTGTTGCTCTTCACATAAGATATTGGATGGAAACCTGGCTCTACCCGTTTTGCCTAAGACTTGAGCAGCTGCAGGATATTTTAGTCCTGCAAGGGGAATCCAAGGGAGTGTTCTCACAGATCAGCTGAAGCGTACGAATCTATCCCTCCCAGAAGTTCACATGCACTGGTGAGATGAGAAATAGGTCTCCA
Organism: Apus apus; assembly: GCF_020740795.1. Lineage (NCBI taxonomy): Eukaryota > Metazoa > Chordata > Aves > Apodiformes > Apodidae > Apus > Apus apus. The sequence continues at coordinate 12,676,513 of NC_067283.1, forward strand.
GCAACACATTCAGGAATTGAGACTGACTTGAAGTCCTTCAGGCAACAGTCCAGTTTACCCTTCTCTCTGCTTATTATGGAAAGGAGCTGGGGAGATCAACCTCACTGGGCTAACATTAGCTTCTGTGCATCTGCCCCAAAAGCTTAAGTTTAGCTTAAGCTAATAGATATTTTCTCTATTAACTATGACACGTACAGAATTACCAGTTGTTCTTCTCACATATCCTTTTGTCACTAACAGTTCTTTACAGGAGAAAAAGCTACATGTGTGAGCACATCTACAGTCAAAAAGAGTTTGATTTCTCAACACACTAACACAATTCTTGAAAGAGCCGTCTTCCACAAGTTGTGCTTTTTTGGGAACTGACGGATTAAATTTTAACAAAGTACTATTTTCTCCCACCTTTCTTCTAAAGGTGTGAAGGTCTTGGCATGTTTAACTAGGATAGTTTACTGTTTATCTCCTTAGCATTAATTTGTATAAATACATTTAAAAAAAAACCACAACAAAACCAAAACAAAACCATCAAAAAAACCCAACAAATCCCTTTTTTGTCCTGTTACAAAAGCTCATCTTCTCAATCCAATCAATGTCAGCAGCAAATCCATAAAAAGTAACAACATATAAAACATGTCATATATTTGGCTCCAACAGTTTAATTAATTTAGTCCATTTGGGAGTAGATGACAAGGCTTTTCTTCAGAAACCTTCATTGATTCCTTTTAAATCATGCTGACACAAGTGGAAGTAATTCAAATTAATGACAGACAAAGTTCTACTTTGGGTTGAGAATCCTTAAACATTTCAGACTATAATTGGTATTAATATACCCAGATTTAACCCTTGTATTAAATATAAACAAAATTGAGTAGTGGTTTAGTGAAACAAAATAAAATAACAAGGGAGAACTTCCATTCTTTCCTTCTACTTCTGTTAATGTTCATATGATCATTTGTCTGACCTGTTCTCTGTTATGACAGAAAAAAACCCCACAACTTTCCCCATGATGTTGAAAAGGAATCTGTGAAGAGAACATCAAAGCTTGGAAGATAAATAAGTAGCCTAAATGATTTATTATAAACTGCTTTATGCCAGGAATTGAGAAGGATAAATAATTTCAGAGTATAAGATTCTCACTTCTTTTGATTATTATGATAATTGTTATTCACATTACAGTAACAAAGTGGGTTTATTTGTGTATGTACAAGAACAGCATTGCCCCAGATCTTAAGCCTCTATTCATAAAGATACCAAATTAATTTGTTGACACAAAATAATTTCATTTATTTTCCAAGGATCAAAACAGCTCCTCAGCTGAAGCTGGACACAAAACATTTGTAGGTGGGAGAAAGACCAACTTAACCGCAGCCCATTTTATACCCCCATTCCTCAGAAGTACCCAAAGATAAATGCCTTACCATGGTGTTTCTGTCCAGACTGGCAGAAATGAAGTCTTAAGCAGTTTTTACACTTAGCTGACCACCCACTTAATCTTCAGAGTGGGCCTTTCAGTTGAAAGAAGCAGAACAGATCAGTGCTTCCTTGGAGCTGTGGCTTTCCTTTATGCAGACCCAGGAGGACTGCATCCTGCATTGAGGAGGTACCATCACACCAATGCAACAAACGTCAAATACAACGGCATGTAACTTGGAAGAGACATTAAGAAAAAAACAGAACTACATTTACTACTTAATTATTTGATGTTTTTTTAAAATTTGGAAAATGCTATCAGAAGCTGAGTTTGAGTTGGGGGAGAAACTGGACTTGCTGACCTCTCGAGGTCCCTCTAATACCATTTCTCATTCACAAACAGAGAAAAATGAATTCTGTCTGCGGAAGGAAAACCTAAATTGTGAAGAAATTTACATAGGAGGGAGAGGATTTAAAGGTTTACAGAAGGATTAAAATTTGCTATGAACTCCAACGTGAAAGTGGTATTGTTAAGTGAAAGCCCTTCTACAGTTAAACAGCACCCTTGTCTTTCAGAGAAATACCATTTGCAGATAAGACACATGGTCTTTCAGATCAGAGCAAAGGTCACTTTCATGGTGAGTTTGAATGAAGACTGAAACTTGCATTTGGATTTTAATTTGTTATCTTACTTGCCCGTTTCTTCACTTTCATGAGAGATAATTTTTTTACAAGACTATTGCATTAAGAAAACATGCTTGAAAAGGTGAAGGCAGCCCAGAGATGCACAGAGCCATAGGAAGCACTCAGAATTTGAAGTCATAGAAATCTCAGTCATGCATCAAGGAGAATAACATACCACTGAGATAAATTCCCTTGCTCACGCCAGGTAATACAATCATCCTTCATTACACCCTCAGGCCCAAGTTTGCAAAGTGGCAGCGATTCCAGTTGTCTGCATTTCTGTTACTTTGAGCTGACCTAGATTTGAAAGAGGAAGAAGAGGGAAGTGAGGAGTGAATATCCAGACCTTAGAGTAAATCTTCTGGGATCAGTCTTTTGCAAGTCTGGTGCAGTTATTCTGGGTTGAACAACATGAAGCAGATGCGTTAAAGAAGACTGCCACCAGAAAATTAAGTCACATCTTTTCAGCTGGCCTTGAAGGTGGTCTTGAACTGACTTCTTCTATTGTGACAAAAAAAATAAAGTCAAGGTCTGTACAAGAACAGATGACCCAATAGATTACCTCAGGTAAACCCCATCAAGATCTGAGGCAATAGCACAAGTGAAAAGAAGTTGGCTACCGATATTCATGTCACCTCTGTCTTCCCAGTTCAAATGACTTTTTTTCTCATTTATTAACTCATATATAGCTATGTTTATAGGAAAAGCCTTCAATGTGACACTGGAGCAAGGCTAAACTGCCTCCGTAATAAGATACCTTCCTCCATGAGGCTCTTGTCAAATAAATCATGTTGCCCCCAGTTCAAAATTGTAAAAGATGAATCTGCCTTATTGTTTGGCATAATTCAAAATACAGACATGTCTTCAAATTATGCAAAGGCTTAAAGGCTTTCCACAAAAGATCCGTAGCATAATCTGAATATTCAAGCGCTGGTACACCTTGCTTGCAGCCTTGCTGCATAGGAAATGTTAGGATCAGGGAATATAGCCAACAATGCCAGCCATCTCACACTTCCTTAAAGGGCTGCAGCAAGTCTTCAGAATTCACAAGAAGAGATGCTTAAAAATATATATATTCTCTCTCACAAGAATTTTTTTTTTCACCCCTCCATCTTTAAATATTTGTTTTCCCTTGTTCCAGACCAAAATGCTGCTCGTAAGACCTGTGACATTTTCTTTAACAAAACCACTGATTTTCGCCAGGGTAATCGGTGATTTTGTTCCTTTAAAAAAAGAATAAAAAAAATCCCTGTGTTGGAATATGAATTTTCTGCATAAAATAGGTTTGGCAATGGCAAAAAGAGAAGAAGGGAACTCAGGCTGACCCTTTCCTTCCCCTTCTTCAGCTACTGCCAGGATTTGGGAGCTTCATAGTCTCCTATACTTCTTTAAAAGAAAGGCTAAAAATAGCCCTAATGAGCAGCTCTGTAACTACAAACAGCAAGTATTTCAGTCAGAAAGAAATGTCACCTTTAAGCTTTCAGTGGTTGTTATATATAACAGCAATTTAAAAACATATAGTGTAAAAATGATGAAAGCTACCTTGACAGGAGCACTTTTAAATCTGCAAGATTTATGGAAATATGAAATAAATATTTAGCATGTTGATTTTACATGCAAGAAGGAGTCAAATGCATGCCATTACCAACATCCTTCCTCCCTCCCCCACTACTGTCTTCAAGGCAGCAAAACACATCTCACTGCTGCATGTATTCTGTTATTCTTTTGTGCCTGGAGACACTCATATGAATCATTATTTAAGAATAAATAAAAGTCTGGCACATTAATTGTGTGGCACAGAAGAGTTCAAATGGAATTCAAAGCTATTCTCATCACCAGGTACATTGTGTAGTAGGCGAGGGTTTCAAATATTAAATAACACTGGAGACAAGGGAATAAATACTCCTTGTGAATAGGTATGGAGTTAATTGAAGGCTGCCCTATTGTTCTACCACTGTAATCCAAAACACACCTGCAAGGGCTTCCTTCCTCTTTCGATTCACATAAACAACCATTTATGGGGGAGGGGGGCTGGGGGGGGGAGGCAAAAGGGTAAAGGAAGTAAAACGAAGGGAAGGGAGGGGAATTGAGAATAAGAGAAGAATCTCCGGTTTTTCCCATCATCTAAAAAGAGTTAATCAAAGTAAAATGTGTGTTGAAATATGGGGGAGGGGAAATGAGCTTAAGAGATTAAGTGCATAAATGGAATGGAATTTAGCCACATGCCATTACAGTCAGTAATAGAGGGGGTTTTTTCCTCTCCCAAACAAATATCACAAATAGAACCAAACAGTAAGGGATAATTTGGGGTGGTAGTTCTGAAGTCCTCTATTCAATGTCAAGAGAATGCATGAACAGTGATGCATGCTATCTGGCTGAGAAAAGGGAATTCTAAAGTAGGCTCTGTTCTTCATGGCCAGACAATTTCTTTTTTGTGTTCTGCCAGAACTCTAATTGTAAAGCCCTTTTCAATCGCACCAATCAGCCATGTCTTTCAAGTTGGCTCCCCCCATTCTATTATTCAGCTGACAAGCAGTTATAAAAAGAGAGGTGTTTTTTTTTTTCCACATAGGCAGAAGCTATATGAAGATAAGTGACGCCAGCTACATTTAAATTTTAAAACCAGTTTCTTTCATAAAATTGTAAGTTGCTGCCATTCACTTCTTATTTTATCAACTGGCAATTTTCTTCCCTTAAATAATAATAAAAGGAGATAAGCTAGTGAAATACCTCTGAGTAGGAGTATAGACAAAACAGAAGATGCTGTAAGAATGGGGACAGATTCTAGCTAGCCCAGAATAAAAGGACTGTAGGATATTTCATTCCACAAAAAAGAAAAAATAAAATTGAACACCCAATTTTAGAGAGCTAAATATCAGAGTTTTGTGATTGATAAAAAGCTGAAGCTTCTGAGACTAATATTGCAGCTAAATAATGGCACATAGTTCACATTTGAAAAAAACCAACAACAAACCCAAACAATAAAACATGCAAGGGAACAAAAAAGTATTGGGAGGAACATGTTGATTTTAGTTGGGTGGAGTCATATCTTACCTCTTCTGGTTACAAAGGTGTCTGAATGTACTGAAGTCAGATCCTTCTCTTATCCTGAATTAACAATTGATTAGTTTGATTTCAGTGGTCTTATTTGAGATAGGATCCAGCAAAGAGCAAAAAAGCAAACAATAGCTGAAAGTGTGATTTACAACTTTTTATTTAATATTCTCCCACACAGCATTCCTGGGTTATGGACAGTCTGGAGAGGCTTGCAAGGCACAACTCTGTAAGATAGAACACTGTGAGAATAAAACAAAAAGTAAAATCAGCTGCTTCAGATAACCTTTGGATATGGAAAATGCTAGACTAGCCATTCTCCTGACATGAGACAAAACATATTGGTATTTCTGCATTAGCTTAATGGAGAAGAAAGGAAGTTAAATTGAACTGAAGATATCCTATAAATAAGAAGTAACATCAAAGTATGTTGGAAAGTGTTTTAAGGAAAAGAATTTACAAAATATAAGGAAATCCAACGGTTGAACCCTACATGAGAAACAAGAAACACATTAAAAGAAGACAAAGGCTTTCTCCAGTCTGTAAAGAGACTAGAATTCAAGCAGACTATAAGGGGAGACACATTATAGACATTCTAGTTAGTGTAGTTACAAGACAGATTATAGTTGCCATATGACCAGCCATAGCACGCAGACCAAAGGAGACAATTGAGGAATGATGAAGTATCATGGAAACCAAAAGTCTGAATAAAAACACAACTCATAATAGAAGCCAAGTTGTCAAGAAGGAACTACTAAGGTCCACACCTTTGGTGGTTGTATTTGGTGGCAATATTTGGACAAGTGTCCTTAATACTTTCTTCAGTTTGTTTTGGTTGTTTTTTTTTAATTCTATAAGGTGGGGAAAATCTAAAAAGTTCAAGGTCCTTAGAGCTTTGTATGCCAGACAAATAGGTCAGTCACGTTCTGCAAACATAATGACAAATATTTTTTTTTTTTCTGATAAGAGTATGTAATACCAACCTGCACTGCTTCACAGAAGAACAAAGCTAAAAGAGCCACCCCACTAAAACACACAAATGGACCAAAATGTTTACATTCCTGCATTTCCAGAGTTAGTTGCTGAATGATGGCAAAGTAAAAAGACATGAATGATTCATCCAAGACTGTAAAGTAGGTCAGTGCAGATTCAAAAGCATAAAGTTCCTAGTGTGTCCTTTAACCACTAGAAAGTACTTATTTTACAAAGCTGTCACTATGCAATTAGGTAGAGCAGTCTTATTTGCTACTTTTTATTAAAAATTGGTTTCAAATGTCTTCCTGCAACTTTCCCCTTCATTTTATCCAAGCAGAATATGTGTCTATCACATACACAGTTATAGGTCCAGACAGAGAAACACAAAATTGTGTTCTATGGGTAAGGAACCCAAGTCAGATACATTACACATTTAGAAAACAGCCAGGCATGATTGATTGACTGGTTATTTATGTGAACCTACTAGGAAGTGCAACATAATTTTGTCAGCATTCTCTCATTTCAGGAGCGCTATGGTGCTTGTCTTAAACTATTTTTCCTCAAGAGTTACTATTTTCTTAAGCAGAATTTTCTTGTACTGAAGTAGAACCCCAGCAGAAATTAGCCCGCAGGAGTCCATGACTCTATTTTGCATCTCAGCATTTCCCAGAGGGCTGTGCACATGTTTTCTAGTCAGATTTCCTTGCTGGTTTTAGGACATTTATCTCTATGCATCAACAAAGAGTCCAGGTATCTGAGTCAACTTGGGGGTTTCATTAAGCCAAGAAGCACCCGAAAAGTGGTTCAGCATGTTGTTTGCACCTCACCTTTCCAGGACTACAGACCCAACTGACAGAACATGTAATGACACAAAACATGAGCTCAAAGAGTAAAAAGCCTACAGGAAAGAGGGTGTCTTTCTTCAAAGCTTTTCACCACTTTCCCATCCCACTCAGCACTGCAGCATCAGACTAATGCCTGCCATGGTTTTTTTCAAGTTTTCTAAAATTATGAAGCATCTTTCTTTGCATGTGTAGCATTAGGTACTTCTGATAGTTTGACATTCAACATGTACTGCACCACATAATAAAATATAGAAGCAGTAGAATAGACTGAATCAGTCCCTACACCAGCATGGATACGTAAGATATCTTCTGCCAATTGACAGATGAGCACAAAGGTTTTTTGTGTTCGTGAATGAAAAGCCACTAGGGAGAGGGAGGAAAATCCATTAAAGAAAATTAGACCAGAAACCAGAATATAAATCTTAAAAGATGGAAAACTGCTTAATGACCTTGATCTACACATCATTAAACCCAAATTTTTGTTTCTCACATTGTGGTGTTCTAGAACTATCTTGCTGACAAACACACAGCAAGGAAGGACACAGCACTGTCAAACTTTGAGATTCGTGTCCTAGCTCATTCCCTACTTGACTCTGCAAATGGCAGGCAAGAGGCTCTGGAGGAGAGGTCTTGCCATTTTTGCAGCTGAGCCCCCTGAGCAGAGTTTCACACTACCCTGGAGCCAATGGAGCCAAAATGACCACATCACAGAAACAAGTAAACACATTGCTCCTCACCATTGATAAACTCTTGCCTCATCTGAGACACTTCCTTTGTAACTTGCAAACAACGGCTACAACAGCTTCCAGACCAGCAGCTCCCACAAGCATTTTTGTTTGTTGGATAAAGAAGGAATTAATAGGATCAGGTAGGAGAGCAAACCTGAAAAATTGTAGCTGCATTCCCTTACTGCTGTCAGACTGGAAGGGAGATTTGTTATACTTGGACAAGAAAGCTTAAGAGAATAAGATACAAGCAATCCATCAACAGCAGATATGGAATAGCCCATCTACAAGAGAAGTGATCAGAATAATTTGATTTGTTATTTGAATGATATGGAAATATTTCCCCAGGTACATTTAATCATGTAGATATTTTCCCTACCCTTAAAAACATGCAATGCATTCTACACTGCTGCTTACAATCCACCACTGGCTACACCAATGATTTCCACAAGGAAATCATGAGCTGTATGAAAAAATATGTCTGTTAACTGCTTGTGAATGCCATTGAGTAACCTTTGCTTATATTTTGGAAAAAAAACAGATGAGTAAAAGGTCACGATCTGCCTTTTTTACACTTACTTTGTATACATTATAGAGTTTCCTAATCCATTTCCTCTGACAGATTTTTAAAGTTCTCTCTTGACAGGCAAATCAGTATTTTCATACAATCTCAACAAAATTAGATTCACATGACAGCCTTCTTAATGCTGACTAACAAGCATGCTAACCATGCTAATGCATTTCAGGCAAGTGCATGTGACTATTTTGTAGTCCAGAAGCATAAAGACACAGCCACAGATAGCATTATTTGCCATGTCCTGGGCCCATTTTCTTCTTCAAAGCCTATAAATACTGTGCCTGTCAATCCCAGGCAGTGTGGTAGCATGGTATCAGGATTTCTCTACAATGAGCAATTAAATGCCATTTGAAAGTGGTGGATTTTAATTAACGTGATTCACCAGCCATCTTAAAGCTGCACAAAGAAGTTATGACCAAATTGCATTTGGTTAGTATTCAGGAAAAGAAGTTTTGCAGAAACATTGTACTACCTAAAATTAACATTTTTGCTAGATATTTTTGAAGTTATTAATTTGTCACAAGTACTCAATGACATTTCTCTGTTATGTCTACACATATTTTTTTTTTCCAAAACTGTACTACTTGGTTATGTTTGTCCTTAGTGTCAAAGTAACTATCTTTATCTACACACAGTGCTATAAACTGTTTATAAACATGGAGAGGGAGCCAATGGGAGCCTTTACCATTTAGGTCACTGCTGCAGAGTTACACCAATGCTGTGGACTTCTGAAATTCCCAGCCTCAGAGTGACACAGGGCACGTTTTAATGAGCATCCACAGGAATCTCATCTATGCAAACAAATAATGCTTAATAAAACAATTACATCATGCATGAGAAACAGCTGCAGCAGCAAATAGTCTGTGGTCACTTGTGCAATAAGGAAAGTTTAAGAAAGAAGAATATACACAAGATGTTCTGTAGGTCTCAGTTATTTCTACATTTTTCTATAGCATAACTTGAACACTGTGAGCCTAAAATCTTTTCACAATAAGATTTGGCACATTTCAGTTTGTGGATAAAATTTATAAAATTAAAAACAAAACCAACAAACCAGGAGATAGTCTGTCCTGTACCAGACTAATATGGTTCTGAGTATTCTTTGTGTGTGTGGATACATACATATCTGTATGAACAGCAGATGCTATGGCCATAAATGCTTTCAGTCAATCAATTTTCTTTGAGTAAAATCCTAAGCTAAATAAATGGGCATATATAAACACTGTGAAAAGAAAAATTGCACAGCAATATGAATCTATGCCAGAACTCACTGGAGGGGCTGTTTAGAAACACTTTAACCCAAGGCAGAGCAGCCTGTGCAGCAGACCCAGCCCTCAGATTCACAGAGTAGTCAGGAGGGTACCGTGAGAATCCCCAGTTAAATTAGAGCTTGGCTCCCAACTCTGCAGCACGCATTTTAATGCTTTCAGCAGCGAGTACTAACAGGTCATCTAACCCCCTGGGATGGAGGAAACATTTCAGTCTGGAAGAGCTAGAACAGGCTTTAAACATGCATTGCGTAAAACAAGTACACAACTCACAACCAGGAATCCAAGAGGTGGCTGCAGAGCCCAAGAAGTGGTTTTATTTTGGTGGCATGTTTATACAGCATGAAAAGTGCTCTGATATCTCAGATCTTGACTTGGAAACTTCAAACTTTTGGGATCATAAAGCAATGAATCAAAATTAAAGACACTTAATCAAATACCACATTATTTCACCTCTAAATGGAATAAATCAACTACAAACATTTTCATATGAAAGAGATTATGGGGAGCCAACCTATTTTAGCTACCTTCTCTACATTTCCAATAACACTGATTATATTGACTAGACTTCTAAGGTGACTGCCGCAGATGAATATTACCACCTATGTCTTTATCTCTTGAAAAGTAGAATTGTCAGTTGTTTACTGTTGTAATGTAAGTCATATAACAAACTACATGCTGCCAGGGACATGCTGTAATGAAGGACTAGTAAAAATAAAAGATAAAGAATGTTTTAAAAAAGTAACTTCCTGCTCAAGTGTGTAGTATTTAACTTGGCTAGGAGTTTTCTTTCAAAATTATTTTAAGAAAAATGCAGTTTCTGTCAAAATGCCTTGATACTCTAAGGGAAGAAAACAGTCTCGGGGCAGATAAAAAAACCCCAACATTTTGGCTTGTTGAACGGTGCCAATATACATGTTCAACTTTGGACTCTGCCAATTTCTGGTGTCAAGTTAGTCTATGGAAGAGCTGCTGTTTGGATGACCCATGCCCATGGCTTCTTCTTCAGCCTGACCTTGGCTGACCTGAATTTCCTATGGTATATCCCACAGTTTTTCTCCTTGAGCCTATTAGGAGACAATAAGATTTCCCTTGATTCTTATTTCACTTATTTGCCCATTGTTTCACTCCTCTCATTTTTCTGTGCCCCAAATTAGGAATGTTTTTTTCCTGGTAGCATTTTTTTTTTATTTTCACTCCATGATTAACAAAGCTACCTTTTCTGTTTCCCACTTTCTGTAAAGAAGATCATTCTCAGTGTGCATTAACTTACATCTGGTTTTACTGTCCTATGTCTCTCTGTAATCCTAATGGGAACTTGTTGCCTCTCCAAAGAGCTAAACATCCAAATAGCAAAGGAAAAGCAGAGGTGGCACTGCTGGTCTCAAAGGCATTGATGAGCCTCTGCTGCATATTCAATCACTGCAAAGGTCTCTCAGTCCCAGTGAATCATAGTGGTTCCTAAGGATTGAGATGACCTTTGAATGAACATACAAAAGGGTTTCAGTATCAAGAATTTTCAGTATGGCATGTTTTGAAGACCCTCCATAACCCTTCCATTCATTATTTTCTTATTCTTTTCATTTATTTTCCTTCAAGGATAGGTGGAAAACAGAAGTCCATGCAGTCAGCAATTTTGGCATAATTCTTTCCTATAGTGGAGAATAAAAAAAAACCAACAAACCAAAACCATTAATTGCCTTCTCACACTGTGACAGTAATATGGGGCAATACTCATGGTTCATTGCTTCCTGCTTTGGACAAACTGTACCTCGTTTGGCAACACAAAGGCAAAGAAAAGCCTGTTTGTGAATTAAGAAATTAGAAATGTGGTAATTTAATCAAGCTTCTCACTCAGGAAGAATGGTTCAACAATGAAAGCAATCCCGGAAATGAAAGCTTGTCACTGTTTGACTCAGGTTTGATCCCCTCCCACCCAGGTAGGGAAGGAGAACAAGAAAAAGAGACCTTACTGGATTGAAAACTGAACCAGACAGCTTTAAACACCAATGATAAAACAACAAATATATACAATTATATACAAATATGTTCAGATATATGCGAAAGCCTCTTGCCTCCCCCCACCCCCAGCAACTCCCACAGCACTCCCCTGAGCTGTGAACAGTCCCAAAAAATTCCAGACTGCTGCTGGAGAAAGTGGAGAGTGATGAGGGTCGACAGTGATGGATGGACGGAGTCCTCCCTGGATGCCAGCCATGGACAGAAGAAAAGAGAAGAAGCAGGATGGAAGTTGTGTTCTGTGACCTTCCTCTGAGCTTACATAGATTTATGGAATGGAATATGTCTGGCCAATTTTGCCGTCTGTCTAATTCAGCCTCTTACAGGGGTGTCATAGTTCTCCCCGTAGTGTCTGAACTAGCAGAGTGAAGGTGTGATCTTCAAGACCCAGCAGATAGAAAAACGTTCCACCATTACCAGTCCTAGTTGGAACACTCTGTTACTAGTTAAAATAAAGCTTATTTTAAGGGGGGGGGGAGGGTTTGGGGGAAGGTGGGACGGGGGGCAGAAAAAAAAAAAAAATCAGTAAAAGGAAAATTGGCTTCATCCTGGCTCAAACCCAGACAAAACTTTAAAGAGATTTCACAGAGCAACTATGGGTGACTCCTTGTTGTTTCTTCCCCACACTCATATGGTTGCCATTAATACTCTATAGCTGCATCACTATAGCATGGACATATGTAACAAATGGAAAAAATTAGATGGTGGAACAGATTCAGCTAGCATTGAAATAATTTGTTAAATGAGGTACCAAGGTAGAACAACAAAAAAAAAAAGGTCTGTTGACCTAGGCTTTAAACAGTATATATACACTTAATGAAACAATTCATCCTCAATTGTGCTCCAAATTTTCCTAGTACAACACACAACTTCTAGAACTCAACTTCCCAACACCTAGGGGGAGGAAACAAAAAGACATTGTTACATCATAGTGCTAAACAAGATGATAGAAGTTATATTAGAAGTAAGGATTCATAGGTACTGGGTTATGTGGCGCTGTACAGAACAAAATTGTTCTATATGCTTGAGTAAATAAATTGGGATTATACTTTGGTTTAAATACTGTGCAAAATTTAAGATTTCTGGTCTAAATTACTTAATTGAGGCCAGTACCTAGGAATGAGCCAAGAATGAACAGCTGGCAGAGAGCTATGGGCAAAAAGGGAATAACTTTTATGTTTTCCACAGCTAAGGAAAACTTCTCATGTCACACAAGGTAAAAAGAGAACATATTATAGCTCCTTGAGGGATAACTTTTCTAAGACTTGTGGAGAAAACGGGGGGAAAATGTCACTCTTCCTGGGAGCAGAAAAATGTAATGTGGTTCTCCAACTTTGCTTATAAAAGGCTCATGAGTCCCATACATTTTGTTAGTCTCTTACTGGGGATCACCAGTGTAATCAAAGAAATGTCTGACTGGGAGCATTTTAGTACCTGCTGCTGTAAAGCTTCATATTATTAAAGCTAATTAAAAAGTAATTTTGTTTTGAAGAAAAACAAGAGTGAGGTTTTTTAAATTTTGTTTTAAAGCTTTTAAAATTAACCTCCCACCCTTCCCTTTTAAACATAATATTCAAAATGTTATTTCTTCTTCTTTCCCAGAATTTTTTTTAAAAAGAGTTTGATATTGAAGAAATAAGAGATTAAAAAGAATATTTCTCACACACTTGTGAGGTTCTAAAAATTCCTCTCTGTTAAAGAAACACTTCAAGTAATTTGATTCTATGGTGCAGATGAGTGAAAAACAAATGATTCACCAAAATACTCAACAATGTCAATATTTCTTTTCACACGGGGACTGTCACTGGAGTGTAAATAAGTTACATACATGTTTGGTAAGTACAACAAGAAGAGTTCAAAATTAATTAATGCTTAAGGTCTGGAGAATTTACATAAAGACACATTCCAAAGATTCACATGACCAGCACTCTTCTAAACTGGCACATCTTGCTTAGAACAAGGAACTGTTAAGATTAAAGCACTGCTTAGTTTTGAAAGAAAGAAAAAAAAAGAAAAGAAAAAAAAAGCTTTTCAGGTCCTTGCTGGGACCTAGTTTGTTAGGACTTGGCAGTTATTTAATTTTGCTCCCACTCATGGTTAAGGAACTCAGACAGACCAGCAGATTAGCATCCAGTAACTGGATGATGGATGCCAGCTTTCCCCAATAAGGTAGAATAAGGACTTGAATTCTGTGTGTGTGAGGGGCTCAGAGTGGTGGAGGGGGGGAAAGAATAGAGGTATGACCTTACCTTTTGTCATAGTGATAGAACAATCTTAAATGTAATCACTTCCTTTGTCAACGGAAGAAAGCTTAATTTGAACCATTAAGTTTCACTTTGCCCTTTTTTATATATGTAAGGCAAGAAAAATGAAACACCTTTTGGCCCCTAAAATGTAAAGTCAGTATAAATTCACTGAGATTTCAAGATAAGATTATCTCAGGCTTTGTCTAGAAGACTAAAAGGATTTTCTAAAACTTCATTTTTCTGCAAAATGGAGTGCTTTGGACCTTGTTTGTTCTCCTCATGCTAAAAGATGGTCCTAGCTTGTGAAGGCAAATCCCAGCTAAAGGGGATGAAAGTACAAAACTTGGCAGTTTCTTGTACTTTTTCACAAAGAAGTTTTAAGTTCTGTTTTTTCTCCAGAAAACCCCCCAATTTCATTACTTACCTCAAATAAGGTCTATACATACAGATCCTAGTAGAGTAGGCCAACATATCTCTGAACACAAACTTAACCCGCTTTGTATTTTGCATTTGAGATATAGTTTAAGTTTTTACTTACAGCTACAGTATATTCTTGTTCATTGAAAAATCTCAAATTCTTTTTTCCTTCCACATGAGGCATACTAAAGAAAATAAAACTTTTGAAAATAAAAGAATATTTGTCTTTTTTGACTTCCATTTGTCATTTTTTTTACTTTTAACCCAGTTGGTGAAGTATTTGCTGCAGTTCTGCAGGACCTTTTGGAAACTGGATGGAAGTTCATAGTACTCCTCACTTGAAGGGGTAATGCCACCACATTAATGAATAATTTCTTCAGGGACCTAACTGCTATGAACCTGTGCCAGGTCTATGCAAATATGCCAAATTCATCCAGCCTGTTCAAAGACCAAGCACTTACACTAAGCTACATTTACTCCTTTGGTTATCATTACCACCTCCCATAGTCACTTTTTGCAGAGAACTTTGTTCTTATTCAGATTAGAAAGGTACCATTTTAAAAGCAGTACTCTTTGGTACATTACATGGCAATTCAGTTTCATTTTTCAGTGTCTCCTGTCAGTTCATGTGATTTTCAGGTTTGTGACTAGGGCAATGCTGTGAAGAAAACAGGCAAGGGCAGCATAACCAACTAAAGTCAGAGTGATGATGTTTAAGGTGAAAGCAAAATTTGGAGATAAAAAGTATATATATACATATACACACACTACAGATCAAAGAGGGATAATTTCTATCCTGGATTCTAGAAGAGGAATATTACATGTTAGTGGTCAAGTATTATACTGGCTACCCATATTTAGTGCATCAGGTAGGAAATATGTATCTTGGGGCACAGATATCTAAAAAAACACAGAGAAACAAGTTAGCCCTGGAAGAATGAACAAATCTGTAGATTAGAAAAACATTTTTAAGAGCAAATTACAGACCACAACAAACTGAAAACGGGGCAAAACACAGGATGGGTTTACCAAGAACTAACCTGATCACTTTCTTATAGCCACCAGCATAAGGAGCACTTTTCACCACTCTGACTAACCAATACCTTATTCTACCTTACACTGGCACCAATACACCTCTGACCAATTAGTAAACCAGTGCAGCTCACCTAACTGGGACATAATTCCTTTTCTAGGGAGAGAGAAATAGATAAATAAATAAATAAAGCTTTCTGAGGGTTTAGCAATCTGAGTTTCCTGGTTCTTTCACCAAATAGATCAAAGTAAGCAGCAAGAGTTTGCAACTGCAAAAGCAAAGCAGGATGCTGCTGTTCTGTAGCCACAAACCTGAGATAAAACAACTGATTTCATGGCAGAGGGGCGGGGGAGGGGGGCTGGGGGGAAGCAGCAGAATAGATCTAATCTTGCTGCGTTTCAGTAAAACGTCTGATATGCAAAATTAGTTCAAAGAAAAAAAAAAAATAGCTCAAGAGTTAACCCACAGATAACGAGCAGGCAAGTGAGGAGACAGCGATTGTTACAGTTTAGCTTGCTGGGCTGGTTTCAAGAGCACAAACAGGTATGCGAAGGAGGTATCTTTTCATCACTGCATGCACAGCTCTTCAGGCTGTGCTTACAATGGTAGTTGTTACTTCGCCGGAGGCAAGTCTCCAGGTGACAAGGGAGGAGCTGCTCAAAAAGGCAACTGGCATACCAGGAAGATGTGAAGCATTTCTCTTGGCCAGAGCGATGTTTCTATTGCTGCTACAGGAGTTAAGCAAAAGATTAAGTGTTCAGGGAGTCCCTGAGAGAGCCTATTTATCTTTAAACGCATATGCTAAAAGAAGGGGCTGGACTAGCTTACAGTTCCTTTTCTCTAATACTATGTCTATGCACCCTGAAACATCTCGATAATCCAATTCAAGCCATTAACCTCAACAGAATTCAGCCTTCATAAACTTGGACCACATTGATTTTCTTTCTTTTCTTTACCTCCTCTACCCTAACTGACATGTCTTTTTTGCAACATGTGACGTGTAACTCCCGTATTACTGAAAATTTGTGGGAAGAGTGTAGAAATAAAGTCAAAGGAAAAAAAAGATCTCCTCAATGTAGCTGTAGAGTGTAATCATCCACATCTAATAAGATATGTTAGTGAGGTTTTTTGCATTGCTGTGTTGGTTCTGTATTTGGCACCAGTAGCAGCACTTCAAAGTACAGTCCAGTTACTTCTGAAACCATAAACACGTCTCACTGGGAGCTCAGCTCTATTTCTACCAACGACCCTCCAGATACGGAGGCCAAGGTTCTGGGGAGGCCATTTACCTTCATTTGTGCTGGCACAGTTGTATAGACAGATGCATCCGGAAATCCTTCTCTTGGAGAAAGTAACTTTATCAATCTCCCTATAGAGCTAAAGTGCAGAGCAGCAGCACAAGAAGTGCTAGGTGACACAGGAAAGGCAGTGAATAGAGGAATCAGAACTAAAACTGCTCAGTGATGTCAACAACTTAATGGAAAGCTGATTACAAAGCAGAAAAACACTTGGTTAAAAAAGCCAAATAACTTCATTTCAAGACAAGTAGCATTTGAATGTAGTGAATTTTAAGGCAAACTAACTACTGATAACAACTTACCTATGAAACTTTGTTTTGTAGATGTTTGTCTTAGGAAGAGAACTGTAGTGCCTTGCCAAGCAGAAACATGAAGGCAACCTAGGAATACATGGAGATAAGTATCCAGATAGCACATGATTACATGAACTAAAGGATAGATCCTTACCTGGACCAAATCAGTAAAATATACAAGATTAGCCTAAAGACTTTAGCCTTCTGGTTCACAAAATAAAGGACAGCAATATGAAGCCAAGGTGTTATCATGGGCCCTAAAAAAAAATAAATCTGTTTTGCAACTTGAGCCACAGAGCAGCCATCAGCCCAACAGCATCACTTGCAAAAAGGTTGGAGTCAAGGAAAGAAGAATCAGCAGTGAAATATTAAAAAAAAACAACAACCCTGTCCATAAAAAACATCAAGAATTTATTTTCTTAAAAACTGAAATTCTCAAACAATGTTTGAACTACAACCTGTGTGGAAAGAAGCTACACATGCAGCCTGATACAGAAGTCTCAAACTAGGACACTGACTGCATCCAACACAATTTGACAGGCAGTAAGATAGAAGCTTTAGTTACAGATCATGCAGATAAATATTTTTTTTGGCACTTCAAAGACCAACACTAACTTGGACTGCTTCAAATATCAGCCAGCATGCTACAGCATTTTATTCTGTATTTAATTCTTTTTCCTTCCAACAAAATAAATATGATTGTTAAATGGAATAAGAAAAAAAAGTACTTGTTCATGATTTATGTTATTCTTTCAATGTTATTTCTAGAATCTCAGTCAACAGTCCTGACTTTCAGTCAAGGGAAAGCCATCATGCAGGATATCGTATAATTCAGATATAAAGTTCCTTGTACAATATTTTTAAAGGAGATTTCAGATTTTCACATCTGAAGGTCTATCTTTAAATCCAATAAATTCTTTTTTAGACAGTCATGTATCATACATATTCAAAAGCCTCAGTTTGAACATCACACATAATTGACGTTACAGAAATCTGTTTTCACTGGCATGACATCAGAGATGGTCAGATTGGAAAATCAAGAGGATGAGCTTCACACTTGCCAACTTCTGCTGTTAATCTGTGTTGAAAATTTTTCTTAACAAACCCCAGCGAAACAACCCTTTATCCCAATCCCATCAAGGCCTCTGAGTAGAAAAAGCAAGCCCGTTGGTCCACATCTAGTCTGCTAACAAGCAGCTATTGTTAAACCTTTTCTTTCATAGCTTATAAACCTGTCTCTTACATTCTGCTTTAGGATCCTCTACTCATCCACAAGATCACTGAAACACGCATATTACCAGTTCTATATAGCAGTATAGGATGGTATAATTTCCATCCTCTCCCATCAAGGGAAAGAAAATTAAGGGAAGTTAGATGTTCTTTTCTAAGGAAAACTGTTCTGGTTCAGCTTAGTGACACTCCTCATAGCTGTTTCTTCTGTATTTATGATTAATGTAGCAACAGAACATTTCCATTACAGTAGCCAAAAAGACAGAGAAGCTGAACCATCAGTCCCTGCAATTTCCATGGGTAGCACCTGTGATACCAAGTCTGCAGTAGAAGTGAACACCAAACAGTGCTTCGATCGCAGCTCAGAATCAGTCATCTGGGCTGCACAACTGACAGCTGGAACTGGTTCAGCAAGAAACAAAGGCTTTCTCCCTGCTGTTAAACCATATATGCAGAAATGATAGAGCCATGCAGGATTTGGTCCCTGGTCCCCAGTCCTACAGTTCACTCCCCCAAGGAGTCAACTCCTTTCTCCCTTTCTTCATTGTCTCCTACTTATCTCTGGGATCTGCAGTATTTGCACCGCAGGCCACACCATGGTACCAACTCTCCTGTCCCATTTCCCAATATCACTGTGCTCTGCCCTCTCCCTCACAGGCATCTAAGGAAACAGTTTTGCCTGCCTTGACTGCAGCCCAGAGAAGCAGAAAGCAGGCAGAGGTGTGCTCCATCGCAGCAAGGGCCAGAGTATCCCAGGGGAAGTGCATTAATACCTTCTTGGATTTTCTGAGAGCTGGGAGAAGGAGCCAGATAAAGTAGTTCAATTGAGGTACATAAGAAACTATAAATAGATTTCTTTTTAAAAAAACAAGAACTTTTTCTTAAAAGCATCCACTTACTCCCTAACAGAAGCCAAATATTATAACCTCTTGTATCAATATCTTTGTAACCACTTTTTGAATCTTCAAAACCTTTGCAGTGTTCCACACATTACAAACAGAACATGGGTACAAAAATATTTGCAAACCAGTGACACAAAGTACTATGAAAAGTGGTCTTTCTCTATGAAAGTGGCCTGATACAGCCCAACCAGATGTGTCTGGGAGACAAAAAGCCTGCAAAGCAAAAGACCTACAGTAGACTTGCCTGTTTGAGCTTGCTGCAATAGCATATCAGGGCCATGGCAGGAATGTATTCACTGTGCCTTGAACTCTCCCAATTCTAGAACAAACAAAGAAGACTTTACACCCTTTCCCTCACAGCCTGATCAGGTACTTGCACTTGGAGCACAATGCTGCTAAGCAGGATGAACAAGGACAGACAAACAATTGAATACAGACCATTTCAACCACTATGCTGAGAGACAATAAGTAAGTGGGTCCTGAAAACAATATTGATTTTTCTATAAACTAAGTACAATCAATCAAAATGCCTAGCTATATTTATTTTAAATAATGTACTCTATACCTTATTACAAAAACAACTTGTTTGTACTGTAATATTTACTTGAAGTACTTTAAAGGTACTTAAATGTCTCCAAAACACTCAGTACAAGCAGAAGGTTCTCCTGAAGCCCAACAGAAGTCAGGGTTTGTCTTTTGTAATGTCATGAAACAAGTTCTTCAACATCATTCTAAGACACAAGCTGCCAGATTACACTAAAAAAAATAGAAATGAAAAGGATTCAAAGCTACCTCCAGGAATTCTTGCGCTTATTATGTTGTGTACAGTACAGCAACTGCACAAGGGAACACAGCAACATCACCCAGCAGGAGCACAAGGCATGAAAAATACCTTACCTAAACGTTGTTGAAAGGCAGGAGGAGAAAAAAACAAAACAAAACAAAAAAACAAACACCCACAACATCAAATATTTGCTACTCCCTAGAAAAGCTCTTTAAGCTGGCCTCCAGAACCAGACTACCACTGTTTCAATTTAGCTAAATTTTCACAAAACCAAGCAAAAACTCACGCATTCCAGAAAAAAAATTAAAAGTAAAATAAAACCCCCACCATTCATATCAAGCCTGAGCAAGAGTAAATTCAAAGGACAACAGCACTCTCACCACCTTTGCACCATCTGGGATATCTGCTTCCCCCAACTGGACTCCAAGCTTCTTAATTTGCTGTCAGTTGTAATTTAAGTCTTTCAGCTGGGGCTTAAGCCTGGCAGCTGATTCTTCACACCTGTGTGGTGCTTCCCACATTATTAAGAGGGCACAATGTTTTTCATTGGCTACTTACTCACTATGGGTAAAAATATGAGAATATGACCTAAAGCTAACAGAGTAACTGAGTACTTAGTCCTAATCCTGTTTACTGATACTTATTGTGATGACTTCTGTTGCATATTCATGAAATATTAAGCAGTGATAGTACACATATTGTCCTAAGCAGAACATAAAGACATAAAATGAAAACATTTTTACTGGGGAAAATAATAATAATAATACAAAATTAAATACAAAAATACAAGGAAGACAGCTGAAAAATCTTTGTCCTGGTTGGCACATTATCAGTGCCAAATTTCAAAGCATGAAGAATTGCTCAAATTCCCAGCTGTTACAGCAGAAAAACATGAGACAAGCAAAAGATTAATAAAAGTTAGAATAGATTAACATAAAAGAGAAAATGCAAAGTCAGAATGTGGTATGTGCCAACAAGAACAACATTAAAGTAATAATTTGGATAGGCCAGAGATAAAAGCCTGATAAATTCCCAGAAAAACAGATTACTGAAAAAGCTATTTGAAATTAAAAAAAAAAACAACAAACAACAACAACAAAAAAAATGAAGTACAAGTGGATGAATGACATTTTTAATAAATTATTGGACTGGATTAATTAACTTTTAGTTAGTACAATAGTATTGTAAGAAAAAGAGATACAATAACAATAAAGTATTTGTACAGCCATAAAGAAAATAATTTATGTGCCTGATGTGCATTTCTACCGTTTGGTCTGTTTATTATTGCTATAGCAGCAACTTTAAAAATACTAATATTTAAGAAACTATTTAGAAATTATTCCAATTTTGATAATAAATGTACATATGCCTAGGTCAACACTGAAATTTTTTGCCTAAGACAATTCAGCTGGATATTGAGTAAATTTATTCTAGAATTGCTTTGCATGAAGTACGCCTATGCTCCCAGTGATAGTTTTTAGCAGTCAGGTTTGTGAAAATTCTGGCTTTTAAATGTATTAGAGATAATATGAATAAACAAAATTGTCTCTGGTAAATATAAATATTTGTATGCTAAACCATTTTCATTTATTCATATTAAGAGTTTCACATGACTTTCTAATTCAAGCAATGCCAACCACACATTTAAGATTCTGAATAGGAAATAACCAAATTATCCTTCAAACCTTCAGTAGACTATGAACTATTTGCAAATTATTTTCAAAGAATAAATATATTAAAACAAATTGCAGAGTGTTCAGAGATAATTCACGAACAAAAATAAGAAGCCAAATTTGTCATTATCAATTATTTCCAGCAGATTTTTCTGACAATTTTAGTTAAGATGAAGTAGTAATAGTAGTAAGAATGAGATTTGTAATGTTGTTTTCTTCCCATGCAAATCAGACTGATATGAAGATGCTCTGGTTTTTCATTCACTTCTAATCCAGCTCTTTGATATAGTGGCAAAAGAACAGAATAGTGCTGATTCTTACTGACCTCTGTAATATAAAACTTAGGTATACCTTGAGCTATCTCTTGGTCAAGCCTAAAGAGGATATATATTTAAGTCACAGCCAGGGACTGACAACTGTCACACTGGCAGGCAGCTTAACAAGAAAGCACATGCTTCACCTTCAAGAAAAAGGACTCTAGCAGGAGATTTTCCTATAATTGCTAATGGAGATACAAGTTTCTCTATGACATAGTTCATGTGTCTTGATACTTCTGTGCTCATCATTGATCTATGAGTTCATTATTTTGACTAGTGTTTATAAGCATGTGCATGGAGGATGTTTTTTCCTTTATTAATAATTTTTAGGTGCTTAAAGAGTTTTAGTTCCATTTGGTTCCATAATGAAAGATAATGTGCTTCTGCCTGGAGGCATTTTGGATCTTCAAATCATCCTTGTGAGGTCCAGAACAGACTGGAGGTCATACAAGCAATCCTCTCATAGGCAACAAGCAAGCTCAGTGTCACACTCAGACAAGAAGAGATATTATGCTGCTGGCAACTCTTGTGCAGGTGGGTGGGCTGTGCAAGGCAGGAGGTGAGACCACACCTGCTTTCCTCTGTTCACTTTTTCTGGGCTGCTACCCTGGGCTGATCTATCTCTGTATTTGTCTATCTGCAAATATACAGTTAATAAATAAAAGGAACATGGATGATGGCTATGGCCATGAAACAACTTCAACACTGTAGTACTGTGTGGTGCCTCCTTGACAGCAGATCTCAACACAGCAGTATTTGTGGTGCTAAGGAACAGATCTCTGTGGACATTCATCCTTTTAGGGGAAGGGTAATGGGTACAAAGCTGAAGATAACTGTGTATCAAGCTGATGCACAGTTGCAGCTATCTCAAACTGAGTCACTATTTACTGTGAAGTGTGAAGGCTCCAAAGGTTATTTAAGAGGAGGAGTTAAAGTATAGTAGCTCTAAATATGAGTATTTTTGCTTTTACAGGAAGCATTTTCATCAACCAGCTATAAATGTTTAAATACAGTTACACACACACACACAAATCCACTTATTGATCTCCATTAATCTGGCTTTTTTCTTCATGAAATAGTTCTTTTGGAATTTCATTAAGTCACATGAACAACTGCACCAAGTTGTTATGGCAACTGGAATTTTAAAAGTAAATTAATTTTGCCACAAGGTATTATTAAGACCAGGTAAAGATGGCCTTGAATAATAATAGCTCATTATTGTTTGTAGAGGATATTCTATCTCAGATTTTAACACTGGGTTTTGCCTAAGCCAACACATTTTTTATTAGTACATCACCAATCTTTATAACAAATTGTCAGGAAATTGTTTCAGTTTTGCTATAAATTCTTAAATTGGACTTTCTAGTCAGCAGCATCATCTTTTAATAACAAGGATTCTATACTTGATGCTTCAGTATTTGGTATTTTGTTTAGTAGAAGCAGACAAGCTCAGTTTTCCAAATTGGCATAAATCTAGAGCAATCCTGCTGGTCTCACTGCTAGTGTAAACATATAAATGAGAAAAAATCTTAAAAAGCTCCTAATATTTAAAGAAGGATTTTATCCTGTAGCATAAAATAATTGTCCAGTCCTAATCTTTTTGAGAGCAAGTCTCCAGCTGAAACCTCCTGACACTGAACTTGCACCTCCCTTACTTGGATAGTATAACGCTTTCTCCAAGCAATACTCTCTTAGGAGCTACTGGAATAAAATGAGGACAGAAATGTAATCACAGTCAATAATACACTTAATAAAGCAAATCTTACGTAAATTTTAATATTTCTAGGGCATTGTAGTCTGCTAAGAGATGATAACTCCTTTTAAAAGTAAGTGATACTTCTGACTGTAGAATTTCTGTCCACTCGATGTGCCACCAGAAAGGACACAGCTTGCCTTTGAGATCCGAAATGATGTCTCAGTTCTGCAGAGTGCCCTCACAAAATTTTTTTCTGGCAAAAGAAGGTGAAGTTTCACAATGCCTAGCAATCCTGGTTTGATGCAGTCTTGCTCCCTGCCTCTTATTTCTGCCATTTAGGGATGATGGAGCATGCTAGAAATGAGATTATGAAAATAATTCTGTGCAAATTAAAAAAAAACAACCAACAAACCTAAAACATATAAATGTATATGCATATTTTTTCAAAACTTTTTAAAGAAGTGGGACTGCTATTTTGATTAGGCTGCTGTGTAACTGTCGTAAGGATACTAAAGACAGAACTGAACTGCCCCCAAAGGCCAGACAAACAACTTAGTAGAGAGCCTCATCTCAATAAATGAGAGAAGCAGGCACTTCCAAACAGCAGCTACAAATGCTACATTATACAATTGAAACTTCTATCTGGTGCTCCAAATCATCTTTTAAAAGCACCAATTTCCTTTTGATAAACATACAAAGACATTGCCAAAGCTTCCAGAGAGTAAAGCTCACTTCACCCTTTCTGCTTATCAGTTCTTCTTTGAGGTGTATAGTGCTCCTGGGAATGTTACAGGGACAAACATTTTAGTCATTGCTGAGATATCATGACAGTGGAAAGAAAATGCTGAGGTATGTCTACATGGACATTTGAGATTCAGCCTGAAGATCTCCATCAGACCATTTATAAGAATGACCACTCTTGGATCCACAGAGTTGCAAAGATCTTCCAGACACAGGAATCCACATTCAGATAGGGAATGATCTTTCCGTCTTTCTTTGCAAATGGCTGAGGCAGACTTTGGAGAGAAATACCACAAATTTGTGAAGACACAGCTTTTTACATAATTGGGGAAAAGTACAGCATTGTGCCTTCTCCAGACCCAGGAATACTCTGATATGGGTTCCTGCTAGCTTCCTCAGATGTACTATACATAACTTGGGCCTTTCAGGTTTTAATTATTTTCCTTTCCCACAGACTGAACCATTTAGCTTCTGGGTTGTTGTTGTTTTTTTGTTTTGTTTTGTTTGGTTTTTGCTTTTGTTGTTTGGTTTGGGTTTTTTGTTTGTTTGTTTGTTTTGTTAATCTTGCCTCATCTTCAGTGGAAAACCACAGTTGTGGTTGTTAGTGTTTTATTTCAGGTCTAGTGCTTTCTATAGGCCTCTGGTGAATATTTTGAAGCCTGTGATGTTGGTGTTTTTTCATGTAGAAAAGGATTCCTCTAAAGTAGATATTTACTAAAGTTATTTCTCTCCATTCCAGGGAAGTGAACTCAGTGACCTGCAAGGCTCTATCCAGTCCAATGCTCATATGTCCCAGCTAGTGACAGAAAAATTTCTAATATCACTCCAAGTTAGTCTTTTATCATTGGAAATGCTTATGAATTATAACAATTGTAATAATTTTCAACCACTACGTTAACATAGATGCCCTGAATATTTTTGTTGGGACTTCAACTTTGAGGGGCTCAGCTTAATTTCAACATCTATTGTGATGTTGTGATGTTTAATTTCGTTTCTGACAATGAATGTTCAATAATGAAATTTATGCATTTGAGAAGGAAGCCTGACATAAGGTAACCAGACTGTTGCAATAGAAATTACTCCAAGTCTTGTCCAACTCTAGTTAAAATCAGTGGAAACTTTCCAGATAGGAGTTGGATGAAACCCCAATAGTATAAATCTAGGCTGAAGTCAAGGGATTTGGATTTACACAGTTAAAAGTCAGAATACAATTTTGTCTCCTGTGTTTTACAGCCCCAGCAGAAGGCAGGCACTGATGTTTCACCTTAGATGGAGTTTTGTTCCGTAACAGTGATTCACAGATTGCTTAGTCACTGAAGGACTTCATCATCAGGGCAAGCATACTTCCCTCAGTGTTTGCTTAGGCAGTCAGTCTGGCAATGACTAATTTACTTTGTGAGTCTGGGTCTCACTTGTGTCAGTAGGCAACTGGGGAAAAATGGTAAAATTACAGAAGTTAACTTTTGTACAGCTAACGAGTAATAAATACAAAAGATTGAACTTCACAGAAAGTAGTCACTTGGGGAAGCTCTGGCCGGTCCCACTTTACCATAGGAAGAACAATCTATCAAAAAAACCCACAACAAAACTATATGGGAGAAAATTTATTACAGGTTGTAAGCAGGAAGTAATAAAGTAAACAACATAGAGCAGATAAGCAAAGAGCAGTCTCAGACTAACCACAGCACTTTAGTAAATCCCATTAGACAACTATTTTCACCTTTAAGTAACTGAGTGTTTTGAAAGCTTCTTCCTCAAGCACTCAAGTTTTATTGAAATTGAACGGGACTTGGACTTAAAGATAGCTCAGGATTTCTCAGAAATTTCACACACCATGCCTACCTTTGGAAAAGATGTAAGGTTTTGCATGAAGTCCAGTAAATCAAGGAAAACTCAGAGCAATGAATGTGGAATTTCAGCACACAGCAAGAGAAATTGTATTAGGTGTCCCGAAAGGAAGAGATTTAGGAGAAAAAGCTTAATGTATAAATACTCTCAAAAATACCTCTTCAGAGTTTAATCGTGATGTTACACTTAAACTCATGAAACTTAGCTTTATGCCTATAAATAGCATGTTCAGCACTCAAGCATGAGAGGAGAAAGGCAAGTTAGTGCACTGTATGGATTTTCTCTGGTATTCTTGGAAGTAAGCTGTTTCAGATCCAGGTTCATTTTTCCTAAATCTGAAAATGTAATGGGAGCATATATAAATAATACTTTGTCTCTGCATTTTTCCCTTAACATTAACAGAAAGAGGATTAATTGTACATCTCCATCTTTTTCTCTTGCTATACAAGCAAATGGCTATATAGCATAGCTGCCCTGTGTTCCTGTGATAGGTTCCTCAGGTAAGTTCCTACAGATATGTTGGATGAGTTCATGCTGAAGTTAAATATATAAGTAAATATATTATTATATCATAAGGACTACACCTGGAATTCATAATTGTAGGAATTTCACTCTATTCCATTTATTTGACATAGCAAATTTCAGCATGATACTTGCCTTTGCTCATATACTCAATAGTTTACTAGAAGACCCAAAAATCACTCTCAGTGGAGTGCAAAAACTCAGGAATTGGGAAGTTCCTCTAAAAGATCCAACACAAAGGACTCTTGCAAGTAACACAGACGTGTTTGTTTACATGTTTGAAGTAAAACACACTACAACAATTTAATTTCAAATGTTTAATTTAGAAGAACAGAACAGAACAGAACAGAACAGAACAGAACAGAACAGAATAGAATAGAACAACATGGAATATTTCAGTTGAAGGGACATACAACAACCATCTAGTAGAACTGTTTGGCCAATTCAGGGCTGACCAAGTTAAAGCATGTTATTAAGACCATTTTCCAAAAGCCTCTTAAACACTGACAGGCTTGAGGAACTTGCCATCAATCTAGGAAGCCTGTTCCAGTGTTTGACCACCCTCTCAGTAAAGAAATGCTTCCTAATGTCCAGTCTAAACCTCCACTGGTGCAGCTTTGAACAATTAAATAGATATTAATGACAGGCATTAGTATAAACTTATCTACTAATAGTCAATATCTACTATTAACTTACTCTTAATTTGTTTAGTTACTGAAATATTTTCCTCTGGGTTGAGTGTAATTTCTCTTTTACAACTCGGTATTATCCAACACCATTTCTATGCTACCTGCTCAGCACTGATGTTGAAATTTCTGTAAGTTTTCATTAAAGGAAGAAATTATTTAGTGTGGTGAGTCACCAGAACAGGTTGCCCAGGGATGTTGTGGATGCTGCCTCCCTGGAAGTGCTCAAGGCCAGATCAGATGGAGCTTTGAACAACCTAGTCTACTGGGAGGTGCCCCTGCCCATGCTGGGGGGTTATAATTAGATTATCTTTGAGGCCCCTTCTGACCCAAAACATTTTGTGATTATATTACAAGATTCCATGAAAACACCTGAATATGTCATTGCACATGATTTTCTACAGTTTCATTCAGCTTTGGTTTTCCATGGCTGAGTGGTTTGCATTGCATCAGTGTGCTACTGATCAAGTGTCCATTATAGATTCATACTTGCTCAGTTTTCTTAAGTTCCTGTCTTATGTTCTTAAATGCAATCTGTATGACACACCAAAGATTATAAGATATAATTAGGATTTTGTTGTTCAAGGTATGTATCTGCTCCCAAGGACACATGACTTTTCACAGAAAAGGGTTTGACCTTAAGACAGTCTCTGGGTTGCAATGCATTAGTGGTAGGTGGTCTTAGCTGCTGCATTCCACTCTTCCTTGTTGTTTATTCCACATACACAATCTTTCTTAATAGAGAACTTGATAGAATTAGACTTTTAGCAATTTAGATGAAAGGAAGCTGCTTTGATGCTGTAGAGCTCAGGTTGCAGGAGTAAAAATCATAAAGCTGACTTAGATGCCACACATTTGTTACACGCCACAGGCAGGCATGTCAAGACCTTCCACAGATGTTCACAGCTTCTAACATGCTGAGTGCTATGACACTTCAGCCAACCTGCTGGAGGCCCTGAAGAAAGAACGTATTTCAGAAAATATTTTCTTCTTGGACCTAGTGCTTATCTGATAGTTGCAGCTGGCTGGCTGTAAGACACTGGGATTCAGTATCATGCCAGCACTTAGATATAATTTCTCTTAATATTCCACTGGCAGAAGTGTTGCTTAAGTTGCAAAAGTGGCAAGAATACTTGTCTAAAAAATGCAGTTCTCTTGGTTGACCCCCTAAATTAATATGTACCATCCCATTTGAAAAGCTGGTTCATTGTGCAACCTAGAACAGAAGAGTCCAAGGCTGAAGAGATCAGAGAGTCTGACTTTACCCTATAGGGGCAGATATCCTCTGGATACTTTTGGAAGCTCACACTCCCTAGAGGTGCACCTCTGTTTTTCCTCAGCACCTGAAACACTGACACCTAGGTATTTCTTACACTGTTACATAGAGAATTCTTGCTTTCTCCCTAGAGGGCACTGACTGCAGCTCATTTAGATCACTCCAAATGGCTTCAAATTTGCTGGCTGAGATACTGGTGACAGCAGAGATAGAGCAGCAGCAGATAGCTGTATAGGGTTCTAAAAATGATCCAGGGACAAAGGCAGATAATAAGGAAGTTAGTCTATTCTACACCAGTACCTGGCCTGCTAGTGCAATGGACAGGTTCCAGCAGGGCTGTCCACAGCTGAGGTCAATCCTAGATACTTGCATATCTGAGACATCTCCTAATTTTCCAGGTGTTACCCCTACAGATGCACTTAACCTGGCACTCTTTTCAGGACAGTAAGATCCTGTATAGCTACCCTCACATCCAAAGGGTAGTGGTCAATGGCTTGATGTCCAGATGGGAAACAGTGACAAGTAGTGTCCCTTAGGGCTCCTTACTGGGACCAGTGTTGTCTAATGTCTTCATTTACAATATTAACAGTGGCATTGAGAGCACCCTCAATAAGTTTGCCAGTGACACCAATCTGGGTGGTGCGGTCAATATGCCAGAGGGACGGGATGCCATCCAGGGGGATGTGGACAAGCTGGAGAAGTGGGCACAGGTGAACCTCATGAGGTTCAACAAGACCAAGTGCAGGGTCCTGCACCTGGGCCAGGGTAAACAGAGATATCAATACAGACTGGAGGAAGACATGCTAGAGAGCAGCCCTGTGGAAAAAGACCTGGGGGTACTAGTGGATCAAAAGCTGGACATGAACCACCAATGTGCAACTGCAGCTCAGAAGGCCAACCATGTCCTGGGCTGCATCTAAAGAAGTGTGGCCAGCAGATCAAGAGAGGTGAATCTCTCCCTTTATACTGCCCTGGTGAGACCTCAGCTGGAATATTGCGTCCAGCTTGGAGCCCCCAAAACAAGAAGGATGTGGACCTGTTATAATGTGTCCAGAAGAAGGCAACAAAAATGATCAGAGGACTGGAGCACCTCTATTATAAAGACAGGGTGAGGAGCTAGGGTTGTTCAGCCTGAAGAAGAGAAGGCACCAAGGAGATTTATAATGACCTTTCAATAGCTGAAAGGGGCCTGTAAGAAGGCTGGAGGAAACCTGTTCACAAGGGCATGTAACGATAGGACAAGGGCTAACGGTTTCAATCTAGAGAAGGGTAGATTTAGGTAGGACATTAGGAAAAAGTTCTTTAATATGACAGTGGTGGATCACTGGAATGGGTTGTCTAGAAAGGTGGTAGAGGCTCCATCCCTGGAGATGTTCAAGGTCAGGCTTGATGGGGCTCTGAGGAATATGTTCTAGTGTGAGATGTCCCTGCTTATCATAGGGGTATTGGACTAGATGACCTTTAGAGTTCCCTTTCAACCAAGACATTCAATGTTAGAGACTTAGATATTCATATTCTGAAGTTAGATAGATAAAAAGAAAATTTGAAAGAAAATAATTGAAAACAGGAAGCAGAAGACCAGGGGACCATAAGGATCCCAATTACAAATACATACAGATGTGGCCAGAGAGAGATCACTTCAAAGAGAGAGAGATTAAGATCATAACCATAATCATAATAATTTGGTAAAACTGCAGAACAAATAATATAGGACCGGTAACACTAATTCAAATAACAGAGGTCTCATTTTGCTCATCTGAAGGAAGCTGAGAATTTCTTGACAAGAATAGAAAAAAAAGGAAATACGACTACAAATAACTTTTTAACCTTCTTCTCTTTGTTTCTTCCAATTGGCATAATTTAGATGGTAATGATATTCATGCTTCATATAAAAATTGTGGCAGAAAAGGTATCATTTTACTAGGATGTACAACACGTATCCATTGTATACTCTACAACACCAACTGTAAATGGGAAGTGGGGACAGTATTCCAGCAAGACACTTCAACCACTTCCTTAACCTGGAAAGAATATATTAAATCACAACTCATTTACATCAACTGAAGAGTCAGGCCTTTGGAAGGGAAGAGAATAACAGGGTAATTAATGGCCCCAGATAAGAGTTCTACATATTAATTGATGATACCTCTCACACCACAAGAATTTTTCATTTTGAATGTTCTCATACTAGTGCTCTTTAATTAATTAGAAAATGGAGAGATGGAATCTTCTGGTTTGTTATCAGCTACATTGATTCAGAGAGCTGGTTAGTTCATTTTTTTTTCTGAGCCCACTCCTGTTGCAAAATGTATTTCTAAGACTGTTGGAACTACAGGTGGAGTTTTTGATGCTCTGTCTGCTGCAGAATACTTCTAATATACATCAGAAAACAAACTTGTAGAAAATGTCATATTTGCTAATAACTCAAAATGTTTAAGTATTTTAAATTGCTTGATAATTATCTATCCCAGATAATTATCTGTGAATTGTTGGAAACTTACCCTTTAATTTTAATGTAGTCACACTGGAAACAGTCAAATGCACTTCAGGTTAGGGGGTAGAAGAAAGGCAGGAAAAGAAGAAATAAAAAAACAAATCACCAAAAACTGTTTGGTCTTAATATTCCATAGAAGTCTATTGCCTCTGTGAGCAAAAAAATAGTACATGGTCATATTATTAACAATTATATCATAATGTCTTGGCACTGAAGAGTGTACTTAACCTTGCCTGGACAACTTTAGTTTGTAATTTCTTGACTTTGAAGGATCTTAATTTTACATAAGCATAGGCTTGACATAAATGTAGAAGATTAAAGGCAGCACCATCTCCATGCCAGTTCTGCCCAAAGAAATAAATTAAAACCAATATAATTCCGTTATGTGCTGGGCTTTTGTGACGCCTGCCAGGCAACATAGGATGTAACATATCCATGGAAAACCTCAGCCCTTGGGAATCTCACCTTAACTGGCCAGCAGGGTTAGTGAGGAAAAGTAAACAAAGATCTTCCTGCTTTATAACTTAAAAATAGCTAAGCTTATAGGCACTCGTGTTCAAAATACTTTGTAAGGAAGTTTTTTTAGGTTGTGGAAACATCTTACTGTTTATTTACCACTGGGAAAACTATGGTAAGGAAAGATAAGGTGATTGGCTCAGGTAACTGAGTAAGCCAGTAGTACAAGCAGAAATGGAAAACAAGCTCCAGTACAGTCCTTCATTCACAAAGTCATATTTTCTTACCTAAATATTTGTACATATATTTAAATATCCAGAATATCTTTTCTTTCCAGTATAAATTGTGTTCCTTTCTGTAACTTTGTTTAAATAAAATTGCAAAGTCCCTTGTATCCTAAGAAATAAATAAACAGGTTGGGCTCAGATTGATATTAAAATGTATCTAATATTGTGCTGATCATCCTTCGTATCTGTATGTATATGAGTATTCGTCATGACAGAAGTTTTGTCTTTTCATATTAGAAGATTTGGAAACATTGGTGTTTATGATATACATAATATGTCATAGTAACTGAGCTTAACATTAATAAAGGGCTTTATATATATAAATATATATATATGAGTAACAAATAAGTCATGTTTTACCATTACTATTCAAAGCCTTAGACCTTGATGCAATTGTTCCTTTCCTCGTTACCATTCACACCCTTCAAAAATGATACCCTTAAAAGCATCTTTTAACGCGACAGAACAATGGACTTTTAAAAGGAATGAAGACAAAAAGTATTCAGAATAAAGCTCTATTATATACAGATGGTGTACTTCTGTTGATAAAAGGCCTTGAAGAATCTACGACTTTATCAAAGTTGGTGAAAGAATTCAGTAATAATTTGTGATAATACATTAACCAACCATAATAAAAATGTTTCCTTTTTATTTTTCTTTTTGTTAGCTGTGTTAGCTGAGAAATGAAAATGTCAGCTAAAAGATATATCAAGTAAGAAAAATAACATTCAAGTTAATTGATACTTTAAAATTAATGTGTTAGCATGATAAAAACACAGAAACACCTGAAGGATTATTTTGAACTTTTCAGAAATAGTAGACTGGGTCTGAGAAATCCACTGAGTTACGTTTTTATTGGCCATGATGATATTCATTAATTGCAATGTGTGAATAAGAACTAAACAACTATAAAAAGAAACCAAAATATCAATAGCTCACACTGAGTTTATTTAAGCATTAGTACACTATGTATTGTTCACAGGAGCAAGGAACATGGCTCAACAGGAATAGAATTTTAGAGTTAATTAATGTACAAGAAGATTATAGACTGTTCACAACAGTGAAAAGCAGAATGACATACTAAGAAACAGTAAAAATATCCTTCTGTGCTGCAAAGGCCGTTTTGTGCTGAATCAGTTAGACTGAGTTTGCAGTTCTATTGTATTTTCTAATCTATTATTTATTTGGGATTCATTTTGCAGTGTTCAGTTCTTCTACCCCTTGGGCTTCCCCCATCTAAATTAGATCTGTGTGACATGTCATCTGTTCAAAGCCTGCACTGTAATATGAAAATAACTTTTATTTTCCCATGACAGAAATTAAAATAATTCCTTATTAAGGAAAGTGAAATTAATGTCCCTTCCAGGCATGTTCATAACGACACAAGAAAACAGACCTTTTCTAATCTTGGAGTTGAATGTATATTTCAGAATCATACAAGTCTTGGATTGTAATCACAGAAACATAGAACACCAGATTGGAAGGGATCTCAAGGTCATCTGGTCCAGCCATTCTTGGCAAAAAAAACTTGAATTCACTATTCAGAATACTCCAAGTCCAGCTAGTTCAGATATGGCTCTTACTCATAACTTTGTTAAATTTAAAACTAGGAGAAAGCTGAAATAACTTCTTAGTCCAACTTCCTGATCAACATGGTAACTAGAAGGTCACCTAAGAATTTAACTGCAGAGTAAGGGTTTGTAGAGCATAGAAGTAAGATGAGGACCAATATTTTTTGCTCTGAGACACATAGACCCTTTCAGAGTTCTGAAGTGTGCACTCGTTACATTTATACTTAAGGCTTAAAGAGATTTAACAAATGTTTGCATAGATTTCCATCTTGATATTTTGCATAGTATGAGGAAAGGCACACCCAGCATTGTCCTGTGGGAAACACTAAAGAACAATGGACCGGAAAAAAAGAAGTAAATTCCTAATATCACTACAGGAAGTTATTCTTTCTTACAGATTACAGTCCTGGTAGGGGTGATGTTCCTTCTTAACAAGGTCACCACCATGATTTGAGTATTTCCAGTGGCTCTTACAATAACACGGAAAGCGGGAAACAACTGTAACTACTGAGGGCAAGCTAATGAGGATACTAATAAGCATATTATTGAATTTTCAAAAGATATGCTGAGAACTTCATTTTATGAGGCCAGGACAGTTATGAAAAAGTTATGTTGATCTTTATAAGCAATATTTCCTTTGGCCGATTGAGTCAAATGCTTGACACAGGTACTGACCTTTTAGGAAGACCAGATTAAGAGTCCCTCAAAATCAAGAACTTAAAGCTCTCCATGCATGGTTTTTCTGGCTGTTATTCATATTTGTTTCTTTCCCTCTCAGCAGGACAGGGGATACCATATAGTTGATTGAAAATTAAAATAATGTCCTCTAATAGCAGGTGATGTGGCTGTAACCATTAACTTTTTAAAATATCCAGTTAGGTTTTCCTTGTCCTGTTGCATTTAGCCTAGTCTGTAGGACTACATTCCTTTTCTCTGTGTGTCTCTAATGGTCATGCCCCACCTCTGCCAAGGTGTACTGGAGTGATGCCATGGCTGTTGCATGGCTCAGGCTGCCTAGTCCTGCTGCTGCACCAACATGGTAATCTGAACTCTTCAGATCACATAACCCAAATAGCCCTGTCTACAGGGAAGTGAAAGAGTTTGTGCAGGCTTATTTTTCTTTTTTTTTTAATGGATATAAGCTAAGGTCTTGATCCTGAAATGTACTGCATGCTAGTAGAGCATGTGCTGTGCTTAAAACAGGTGAGAAATCTCTCACCTCTTCCTGCAAGATAGCCGACCCCAGTGGGTATGAAGGTTGCATAGCACCTATAATGATGACGCTTGAAATAATGAAATGCTGACTGAAAAGTAAGATAAATGATGACTTGCCCATAGTGGATATGTGAGTAGAGTAGAGGTAGCTAAAGCTTTAGGCATATTCAGTGTACGTCGCTCACATGTTGCAGCACATATATATTTCTCTGTCTTGCACAAAGTAAAACAAGCCACTGCCAACAACAACAGAAAGCAGATAATTTCCCAGAGAAAAACACACCTTAAGCAAAGATAAAGTACTGTTGTTTATGTAATATATATGAATAAGAAGCAAAGCATCTTTGACAATACTTTGTTAATTATTAGCATGCATGCACACATATACATTTTACCAAGTTGGTGTTCTTCCCTTTTCATTTAATAATTTTTCACGTTTTTTTATGCCATTTTGGTACTTGCAAACAGTGAATTATTGCCCATGGCATATGCCTGGGGATATATTTATATTTTCCCATTACTCTGGTTATGGGTTAGAGCCAAAAGTATTTGTTGTTATGAAGAGAAATCCCATGCATTTGAAGAAGACGTGCATTGCTATTGAAGGAAAATTA
Source organism: Apus apus (assembly GCF_020740795.1). NCBI lineage: Eukaryota > Metazoa > Chordata > Aves > Apodiformes > Apodidae > Apus > Apus apus. The sequence goes on from NC_067283.1 coordinate 12,711,669, forward strand.
TAACAATGGTAACAGTACCTCCCTCAGCCTGCGTTCTTCTTGTGACATCTGTGCATGCCATTGACCCCTGTTACTGATCCTCACTATCCCCTCTGTTTCCCATAGCTGTGACTGTCTCCCAGGGTCTCTCTTAGGTGTACATCATGTCACGGATCCCGTGAGCAAAGAAATTTCTCTGCTACATGTTCCCAGGCACAGTTTAACTCCCCTGTCCCATCCACGCAGTGTGATCAGCTGTGTCCTGCATGGGGACCAACTGTGTCCCTGTTTCACTCCCTAGGAGACAAGACCCCTAGGATATGCCTGAGGGGTTCTCCGGCTACATTGTCCTGTGCAAGGTTTGTCCACACAAGAAAGATGAGGTGAAATGTTTGACGCTATGAGTGAACTCAGGGGTTTCAAAAGCAGCAATACTTGTGCTTTTTTTCCACCTCTGCCCTTCTCTTTCTCCTAGCTTTCTTTCCAGCTTGTTACCAGCCCTGGAGGTTTTCTGATCTCCTTCTGAGATAAGTCAGCTCACTGTCCCTGAAAACAACTATTTCAATTTTTTTGCAGCTCCAGCTGTCAGCCAGTGCAGTGATGGGAACCCATTCTCCAGTGGGGCAGATGGACAGGAGTGAGGGGATACAAAGGGGGGAGACATTCTGGAGCAGACAGTGGGAGCAGCAGGTGATCCGAGAAAGAGGCAGTGACGTTGCACCTGTGCAGCAGCAGTGAGCTGCTGTGTTTGTCGCCATGTCCCATCTGGCCTAGCTATGCCACACACCGGCTTATGGGATCTGGATCTCATTCAGGATGTCCAGATCCTAAATAAAAATTCCTGATGAGGTTGCACTTTGGATTTAAACATAAAGATGGAAGAGTGTGTCTCCTTAGTGGCAGTGGCAGGGGCCTCCTTTTTGTTTTATATTGCTTCTCTTAAACTAATTGGAAGAAAATCTGAGTGCCTTCCAGAAGAGCAATAAAAGCAACAGAACTAATATTTGTCATGTTCTCATCCTCTCCAGAAGGAGAAATCTGAGAAGTCTAGGAATAGTTTGTTTGAATGTTTAAAAAACATTTCTACATGGACTCATATCCAAACTCACAAACATATATTTAATTTTCTTTTAAGGGAAGCAAGGTAAAAAAGAAGCTTGGGATAATTAAAACTTAAAGAGATGAAGCTGACAATGATCCTGTGTGTGCCTCTAAAAGTTTTTCTACTGCATTGGGATAGCTCTCCTGCAGTATCCTTCACTGAAGCTGCAGGACAGAACATGTGTGCAGAAAAAACTCATTTGGAAGTGACAAGAAAAGTCCAGCCTGCATGTTGTTGTGCCAGCCGCCAATTACTTCACCCCTTAAAATATTTCTCTTACTGAGAAGTTGACTTTTACAAGCACAGGCCTTCCATACTATTATTAGGACTACCAGACATCCCACATAACAGGGAATTTCCCATATTCCAGTTGGAAGACCCAAGGCTCTTACGGAAATAATTTAGGATATCACTTTACTCATATTTCTGGCAGATCTTAGCAGTGATATATAGCAGCAATCCAGGTCACAGTGTCATGGTGCTGACTGTGGGCACGACAGCTTGGCCTCCTCCCCAGGAGCAGGACAATCTTAACAGAGAGTGGCAGCATCTTGCTGGTCCACATCCTGCCTTCCAGCATCAATATTCTCCAGGCCAAGTTCACCAGCCCTGATTCTCTTCACTTGTGTAAGCTTTCATTCCCCTTGAGTTTCTTATCCAGGGGCTGTAGCAGTGTCTCAGCAAGTTTCTGAGTGCAGGAAGCAGTAAGCAAAGGTGTGGGCAAACAGAAGGAGGATCCTGAAAAAGTCTTGCTATTGCCAGACAAAGCTTAGTGGCAGCCCTGCAGGTGGGGAGCTGGAATAGTCCTCATTGGGCAAAATCTGATTTTATCACATTTTCCAAATCTTGAATTCTTTTCAGGTTGTTTTTTTGTGTTTGTTTTTCAATGGAGGTAGCAAATTCTGGAATATACTGTTGGTATGAAACTTTCTTCAAAGTAATGAACAGCTAAGCACACAGCAAGGACCTCATCTGCTAACAGAGGCAGTCTTGGTACAGTCTGGTGCCTGTCAGAGTCTGTGAATCCCTGCTTTGCATTTTTGGATGCAAATGTCCACCCAGCAGAGATGGGTATTCTGTAACTCAGGTATTGCATGGGTGAACAGTGAGAGACATAGCTGGAAAAATTTGCAGTCTCAGCTGCTAAGGTCTATTGATGGTGGGAGCTCACAAAAACCTTGTCTCGACATAGTCATGCCTAAGAATATGTGACAACTTTTAATAGCTGAAAAATAGCTAAAGACAAGTTTTCTTTTTATATTACAAATAGCTAAAAAATTCCATCTTATTTAAAAATAGAAAGCTGCTTTCGGCCAGAGACCAAACATGAGAAATGTCATGCCAAAGGGCAAATTATCTGGAGATTGATTATGCAATGTAGCCAGCTCTTGTGGTTATTTCTTGCAGATTGGCCAATATTAATATTTTCTCTAAAATTCTGAGATTGATAAGCGAAAAATTCTGCTCTCATTTTTAAAAGAAGTTTGTATTCCTTGGATAAACACAGAACATCAACAGAAAGCACTGGATCATGAACTGGTTGAAAGGAAGAAGTCAGAGAGTTGTGGTCAATGGTACAGAATCCAGTTGGAGGTCTGTGACTTCTGGAGTCCCTCAAGGGTCGGTACTGGAACCGGTGCTGTTCAATATTTTCATCAACAACCTGGATAAAGGAACAGAGTGTGACCTCAGCAAGTTTGCTGATGACATTAAACTGAGAGGAGTGGGTGACAAACCAGAAGGTTGTGCTGCCATTCAGTGAGACCTGGACAGGCTGGAGAGTTGGGCAGGGAGAAGCTTGATGAAATTCAACAAGGGCAAGTGTAGAGTCTTGCATCTGGGGAAGAGCAACCCTGTGTACCTGTACAGGTTGGGGGCTGACCTGCTGGAGAGCTGTGTTGGAGAAAGGGACCTGGGGGTCCTGGTGGACAGGAGGATGACCATGAGCCAGCAATGTGCTCTTGTAGCCAAGAAGGCCAGTGGCATCCTGGGGTGTATTAGAAAGGGGGTGGTTAGTAGGTCAAGGGAGGTTCTCCTCCCCCTCTATTCTGCCTTGGTGAGGCCACATCTGGAATATTGTGTCCAGTTCTGGACTCCTCAGTTCAAGAAAGACAGGGAACTGCTTGAAAGAGTCCAGTGCAGAGCCACAAAGATGATTGTGGGAGTGGAACATCTCTCTTATGAGGAAAGGCTGAGGGAGCTGGGTCTCTTTAGCTTGGAGAAGAGGAGACTGAGGGGCAACCTCATCAGTGTTTACAAATATGTTAAGGGTGAGTGTTAGGAGGATGGAGCCAAGCTTTTTTTCACTTATGTCTAGTGATAGGACAAGGGGCAATGGGTGCAAACTGGAACATAGGAGGTTCCACATAAACATCAGAAAAAAATCTTCTTTACTGTGAGAGCCCAGAGAGGTTGTGGAGTCTCCTTCACTGGAGACATTCAAAACCCACCTGGACGTGTTCTTGTGTGATGTGCTCTGGGTGATCCTGCTCTGGCAGGGCCATTGAACTAGATGATCTTTCAAGGTCCCTTCCAACCCCTAAGATTCTGTGATTCTGTGAATAGATAAAGCTGAAAGGTTTGGGCATTAATAACTACATTAATAGCTCGTACTTCTTAAGTATAATTTTGATCAATTGCTTTGGGCTGGCGTGAAAATATTTTTTACTGGAATGGAATGAAAAAATAAATTATATAAACTGAAGTTTCAAAAGTCAGAGAAAGTTACTTTTCATTCCATTCTTCTAGACTTGCTTTATTTCCGAAGTCAAAACATGAAGACAATGCAACTTCTGTTCCTGTACCCTAACTACAGAGCTCAAAAGCTACTGAGGAGACAAAACAAGCCTTTTTCTTTTTATAACCCAGTCCAGCTAAGCCATAACAGGAAAAAAATAACACCTTACCTGCTGGATGCCTTACATCTTGCTACTGGGGGTATTATAAAATAAGCTTTGTCTGGAAACTACTCCACTCTACATTGGTATGTTCAGGATTCAGGGGTAAATATTTTAAAAATAGTGCAGTTTAATGAAATTGTTTCCAGGTCATTATTTTTTGTTCCTTATTCACTTTTGTATTTAACTTTTGAAATCAGAGGGGATGTAAAAACTTTTTCTCCCTCAAAATTAATTGAAGCCTACCAGTAATCACTTTGGCTTTGGCCTTTTCTGTAGAGCTACTGTGTGTTCAATAAACTGAACAACAAATGCTATTAGTATTAAGTGGCTAATAAAGTCTGATTTATCTACTCAGGTTAATAATAATCTTATTGTGAAATATGCACACTTCCCTATTAACAATTTAGCACGTGCTTTCTGAGAATATTGCATTGCTTCAAAGAACTAATAGCCTTGCTGCAGGCTAGGCTTTACTAGTAAATGGATAGAGTGATCAGTTGCTTAATTAGCACAAACATAATCTATTTCACTGCTTAAAAGTTGTAAAGGAAGAGGAAGCTCCAGAGATTTTTCCACTGTAAAATAAATACAAACCAAACACAAAGGGATTTTATACATATTATTTACCTATATTTCCTTTTCTTTAAATAAGAGTTCAACAAGAAGATCCTAGATAAATCATTCTGAAACTGCTTTGAGAAATATACTCATAAGCTGAGAGCTGCTATAAACATATCTGAGTACATTTTCATAATCGACATAATAAATTAAGCCTTAAAACCTCTATATGTGGAGAAGTCAGTGTGATCTTCATGATGAAGTTAACACTGTTCGCTAGAAACTTTATGGGAATCCTATCATGATATTCTACCACAAGCCCAGGCTAGTAAAGGTTACATTGCAATTTTGAGAAACAAACAAGCAGATTTTTGTAAGAACAATGAACGGCTTTTGTAGCAAGTGGTGAAAATTGTGCTGTTCCAGAGTCAGCAAACATCCCTGCCAACTCCTACTATGCAGGATGCAACTGAATTACTTTTTTGGGCAAGCAGAGGACAAACAGTGATTTAAAGTGAACCCACAGCAGAGATGAAGTTTCACTAGCAAGAACTGGCATAACTTTTCTCAGTGCAGTGTAAACTTGTGTCATCTGACAGCCTCAGTCATGAGGTTGCTTTGGCCTTTGACTGGTATTATTTTCATTAGTTGTCTATTGGGCAGGCAATGTCATACTCTAGTTACTAATTTTCATCTATTGTCTTTTTTCACAGTTAGACTTGCCTGTAACTGCAAATCAGTCTGGAAGGAGGTATGCTGGTTTAGACAAGGCTTTATTCAGTACTGTGCAATATTCAGCCAAGTTCCTGTGTGTACATGTTGTGAAATATGACTGAGCTACATTCAACTTTAAAAATGGTTCAGACTTTCTTACAGTCTCTTGGCATAACAAAAAAATTTTTAGTCTATGAACATTGGAGTGAATGAAACCGACTCTCTTCATACAAGGATTACCATGCTTTTCTCTCTTGTTATTGTTTAAAAGCTCTGGTTGAATTTTATTTTATTTTTTTCAAGATAGATTCAAATGTATTTTTTCCTGAGCATTGTTTATCTAATAGAACAAGAGTTCATGCTCTAGCATTTCTCTCCAACATGAAACTCAGTAATGAAGTCTCCCATTCTTTTTCTTGGTTATCATATGCTGCCAGATTACTTGAAATTGGCTACTATGTTATGACATTAAGAACAACAAACAGACAGACAGGTAGCATACTTTTAGTTTCTTTTCCTTAAGAAAAGAAGGGAAAAAAAAAATTCTATCTTTTGAAAAATCATATTTTTTTTATACACCTTCAAGTGAAAAAACAGAAGTCCCAAACTTCACAAGGAAATTAAAATCCTACAGTATTTTGATAAAAATGTGGTGTTTTTTTTTTTTCCATTTCTAGTCAAGTTCAGATTTAAACCTGACAGAAATCCAATGATGATACCCTGAATTGACCAGACATTTGAGGCAGATGTGTATTATCTTTTTTTCCATATACTGAATCACAGAATCGTAAGATCACAGAATGTTAAGGGTTGGAAAGGACCTGGAAAGATCACCTAGTCTTGCCAGAGCAGGATCCCCTAGAATAGGTTACACAAGAACGCACCTGGGCGGGTTTTCAATGTCTTCAGAGAAGGAGACTCTACAACCTCTCTGTGCAGCCTGTTTCAGTGCTCTGTCACCCTCATAGTGGAAAAGGTTTTCCTCATGTTTACCTGGAACCTCCTATGCTCCAGCTTGCATCCATTGCCCCTTGTCCTATCATTGGACATCACTGAGAAGAGCCTGGTTCCATCCTGCTGACACCTGCCCTTTACAATTTGTACACATTAATATCACCCTTCAGTCTCTTCTTCTCCAAGCTAAAGAGACCCAGCTCCCTCAGCCTTTCCTCATAAGAGAGATGTTCCACTCCCACAATCATCTTTGTGGCTCTGCACTGGACTCTTTCAAGCAGTTCCCTGTCCTTCTTGAACTGAGGAGCCCAGAACTGGACGCAAGATTTCAGACATGACCACATACAATCCCCAAAAAGCAAACAAAACTACAAAATATTTCTATCGTATTACAATAGAAATAAGAATAAAAATACAGATTTTTCAGAGAAATGTTGAAGTCACTAGTGCAATTTTTGGCTGTGACTCTCTCCCTTCTCTGCAGCACCCTTGAGTTTGGCTGGTTTTCTCCCTTACACATCCTCAGTTGCTCTTCAGGGACAGCCCAAGCCAGAATTCCTATCTGACCCTGGCTTTTTTGTTTAAAAAACCACTGTAGCATGTAAAAAAGGTACAAACATTCCAAAGAGATTATTTCCTTCACAGGGAATTTGAAGCACTGGGATGCGATCTGCACCATCTGTGGCTTGGGTTCTGACCTGGTTTGCAGTCTCCCAAACTGGGAGCAACGTTACATAGAGCAGCTGAAAAACTGTGAAAACTCTCAAAGTGCATGTGAAAACTGCAGAAAGCACCAGTGCAGACAGGAGGCATCAGTTTCCTTACTAATAGGCAACCAAGCTGTTGGATATAGAGGTAACAGTAGCCCCACAAAACATGCTTGGTTTGCAGTTTCTAAGCCCTACTGAAATGCTGCACTCGAGTAAGTCCCAACCAAAACATTTTCAAATGACAACTTGGAAAGCCGCTTACACTACAAGTTCTTTCTAATTCAACAAAACTGTCTTCTGATAGGAAAGTGTTTCATATGTGATTTTTTAAAGTAACCTTAGTAGACACTTTATATGCTTACACACTCTATTTACTCTGATAGCTATCTTAGACATCCTGGGATATATCTCTCTAAATTTCTTTTCTTAGGCTTTAAAATTTGTTACTTGTTTTCTCTTTCTATTTAAATGCAGCTAAGTTTAAATCTTTCTGAAGCAAAACTGCTTGACCTTAATATTGATTCAGTATTCAAAATAGGAAAAAAATGAAACCAACCATTCATTCTGATATTAATCTTATCAGATGTCTTTTCCCATGAACTAGCTTTGATTAACAATTATTTGAAGACTGTCTGTTCACTTCTATATTGCCTCAATTCCCAGGGTCTTGGGAGATGTGAAGGTTTATTGGCTTGTGCATGTTATGGTATATAAGAGAATTATATTTCCTTCTTCACAGTTTCCAGTTTTATTACTGTAAGGTTGGTTTACTACCTGTTAGCATGTTCCCAAAAAGAAAAGAGAAAAAAAAGAGAAAAGTATTTCTGTAGAAGATATTAAAGATCTCTTTTACAGGAGCCTATGCCGCCATTTCTCTTTATCTCCAGCTCCCATTCAACAACGTGCAGAGGAAATACCTCAGGAAGACCAAACACTGGCAAAATAATCTCAAAATTGGTCAAAGTTTTTCTATCATTTGAGAACTAGTTCTGAAAGAAAAATTGTAATTAAAGCCTTCAAATAATGAGAATCACCTATTCTTAAAACAGAGATAATCTGAATTTAAGAAATTTGTTTGAAAACAAAAAAATTGTGAAGAGAAAGATGATGTTGACTTTGTGACTTTTGGCTGTGATTAAATATTTGGAGCTGAATTTCAGTTTAACATATGAAGCAGAGAAATGCCTAATAATATCTGAAAATTCCTTTGGTTTTGGTCATAGTCCTTGTCAACGTTTGACCCAGTTGGACAACAATGCTCTCGATCCCCTCCCCCTCCTACCCAGGTAGGGAAGGAGAGAGAGAAAAAAAGAGACTTGTCTAGATTGAAAACTGAACTGTGCACTTTATTTAGAATATTAATACGTGATATTAGAGTGTATATATATATATAGTGATTATACAAAAGTGTGGCAGAAGCCTCTCGCCTCCCCCCACCCCCAGCAACTCCCACAGCACTTCCCTCAGATGAGACAATTCCGAGGAATCCCGAAGCTGCTCCTGGAGAAGGCAGAGAGTTACGAGGGTCAGGAGGGCTTGAGGTCGATGGTTCGACGATGATGGGCAGATGGTGTTGTCCCAGACGCCGGCCACGAACAAAAGAAAGAGGAAAAGAGAGAAAAAGGAAGGCAGATAGACAGGCAAGGCGAAGCGGCGAGAGAGCGAAGCAGGAAGGAAGGAAGTTTTCTTCTGTCATCTCCAACCTTCCCCCGAGCCTACGTAGATATATGGAATGGAATATCTCTGGCCAGTTTTGCTGTTCGTCTAACCCAGCCTCCCACGGGGGGGACCACAGATCCCCCCGTAGTGTCTGAGCCGGCAGAGCAAAGGCACGACCTCGAGAGCCCAGCAATTACAAAAACATTCCAGTGTCTTATCAACCTAGCAGAACACGCAGTTGCTAGTTGAAGAAAGCTCACTGAAATAAAAAAAAAATCAGCAAAAGAAAAACTGGCTTCATCCTGGCTCAAACCAGGACAGTCCTTATGCTAGCTTTCAAAGCAGGGATGAATTTTAACCCTACTTTTTTTTTTAAATTCAAATTCACACAGTACACAACTCTTTATAGAAAGTTATTAATGATCTTGAACATCTCTCTGACAGGAAGCCATATTCTAAATGGACAGGGGGAGGGTTGTTGGGGTTTTTTTAATTACATAGTATATTCTACTGCAGTACATATGAACATGTTATTCTCAAGAGAAAACTAGTAGGATGGTACCAGGTATTCTGTTGAATTAGAGAGAGTTAAACCAGATTTGACCATCTGAGGATTTGACCCACTGTTTTTTTTGTTTAGAATTACAGACATCTGTCTGACAGGTAGACACATAGCTTGTTTTAATAGCTTCTCATACTTCTTCTCTCCTTTCTATATTTGTACTAAACATCAGTTGGGTTCTTTGAATATTCATATTGAGTTTACATGCCCTTACATTTCACATTCAGCTTTTGAATAATCATGTTCTGAGAACTTCAAAAAAGGCAGCAAAATAATTTACAAATCGGGGGAGCCTTGTGTTGTTTCTGTTACCTTGAGGGCCTAGTCCTTCAGTTATAGATCTGAAGCTTTTCCACTGGCAGAAGGTAGCAGTTTCAATAGCTTCATAGTATGACTTGTTGTCTTTTTGTGGAGTTTAATCAAACTTCATATAACTAATGGTACCTAAGAGTTTTGGTTTTTTCAGGTTTTGTTTTTGTGTGTGTGTGTGTTTGTTTTGGTCTGGTTTGTTTTGGTTTTAAACCACGGCTTAAATGTACATTTTTAAATGTACATTTTACATAGGATTGAATGTACGTTTTTGCAAATTACTGAAGTGTTGTGACAATGTGCGTTGCTGTGATTAAAATTTAGGCACTGTGCTCCGGGAATTAAATGTTGAGCCAATAATTCCCTGGAGGACATTCAGGTTTTGAGTTTGTGCCAGTCAAGAAGTATTTGGGAGTTTCAGTGGGAAATCTTGTAATATATTTGGCATCTTAAGTATTCCTTTGGATGTGGACCACTTAATCAAATCTATCCCAACCAAAACAGTCCCTTGAGTAAAGGTCTTATCTCTGTGTTCTAGATGCCTCTAGACCATAGGTCTGAGATTCTCAGATGGACCTGAAGACATCCAGCTCAGCTAAAATGTAGATTTGAGGCCAAATACAGGGAACAAATGTGGATCTCCTGTTTGGTTTGCACCAATTTTGTCATCTGGTTTTGGACCTTCAAGAATTCGTGGTCTAAGTAACCCTTGGAAAGAGTTTATTTTTGGTGCCAATTTTGGTGTGTTGAACATGAGTAGAAAGAGCAACTGTAGTGACATCCAGCCTCTGAGAGTACAAACAGCTCTAGGAGGGAAGACAGACAGTACAGAACAAAAATATTATTTCATGTGCCACTCACAGATTAACTGAGATGGAGGAGAAATACTTGCAAGCAGATAAGGCACTTGCTGTCGTCTATGGATGCAGCAGTCACTTTTATGGTTACATTTCCAAAGTTAATTTCCATGTAGTTATACATCACAAAGCTTTGATTTTACTGTTTGGGAACCCAAAGGTAAAATACACAGGATGAAAAAGAAGGGCTGAAGATTGTGAGCCTTTGTCTAGATGACTGCTGAACAATGCAACAAGTAAAACCTTTCAAAGCAGAAAAATATGCAAGTAATTTTGTCTTAAAAACAAAAACAGAAACTGACTTAGGGTCTGCTCCAAATTCTGTGAAACCAGTGAGAATTTTTCCATTGATTCCAATGGAATCAAACAAAAAATTACATATATTTTGTAATGAAGGCAGTGAAATACTCAGTAGTGTAGTGATCAATAAGACCCCCAAATATGCACAGAAGAAGAAAGATGTGTGGTAATTACTGTAAGACAAAAGATAGCATGAATGGATATTTTAGTGGATATTGACTAGAAATTAATCAGATTTCAAGATATCAGACTCTTGAAATAAGTGAGAGATAAATGGGCACATACCAGGTTCAAGGCAGGAAGTTTGATCAGCAGCTTTTAAAGTGAACACCGGAATGGCTCAGAAGCACATACTATCAACAATAACAGAAAACAGAAAAAATATAGAGAGAGTTTGGAAAAAAAAAAAGAAGCATTAACAATAGTGTATTAATTTGGTCCTCTCTGTGCATGACTTAGTTATACTTCTTATACTGTCAGTATATACTGACTGTTATACTGTCAGTTATACTGACTGGCTTCATGGCTATGTATAAACTAAAATGTATGAGTATAACATGGCTACTTAGACTTCTCTTACTCGAGGCCTCTCACAATAAATTTTTGCAATGATTTGCTAAGAACATTGGAGGGCTGTATTTAACTTTTCTCCCAATCTGTCCCGCTGATTACAGACTACTAGGAATTACAGCACTAGATTAGACTTCTCATATTAAGAAGGACCTTTTCTCATAAGGCAAGTTGAGAACTCTTTTGGCAAGAACTACTTAGTGAATATTTGTGCAGCCCTAAAATATTTTGTGAGTACAAATAAAAAATACCAGTAATTTGCCTTCTTTCTCGTTGGCACACCTATTTGTGAATGGCTCCTCTTTGTCCTTTAATATCATTCGCTGAATCATGATGAGTAACTAAGATATTATTTGATGTGATTGGTAACATTGCAAGACCAGATATGACTTTGTACAGATTAATCTACAGGAAAAAGTTTTTAAAATGCAGGTTATTACGAATCCTTTGTTTAAGACATCCTTTTGTGTAAGAAAGGTAATGACACAGGTGTTTTATTTAAGGCAGTAATATAATACAAGATAGTATCTTCATATAAATATCTTAAGGAATTTATAATCTGAGTGAAAAGAAATCTGACTTTCAGTTAACAAAAGATCTTACATCACTGAATTAGCAGCCCAAAGCAACCTACTCTTTCAGGAAATCCGGAATAACACTTCTTTGCTAGATAACATACAAATGGTGTGAACCTTGGCTATACTTCATGGTGTGCTGAAGTACAGCTCTGCAGCCTTTTTCACAGAAATGCTTTGGGATCAATTGTGTGTGACAGTGTCACTAGCTGTATGTGAAGTACCGTACTGTGGTGTGGTGGTCTGGGACACACACAGAGCCTGGTAGCCTGGCCATGAGATCCATCACAACAGCAGGACTATGGAGCTCTCCTCTCCACTGTTAACTGGGAACAGCTCTCCGATAATTTTTTGTGTCATCCGTTCTCACAGCTTTTCAATGAAGGAGGTTCCCCAACATCCCCAGTTAATTATTCCTGACAACATGTGGATGAGAGTCAATGTGCCTAATGTAGCTGGGACACGCCAAACTCCCTGAGCATGAGCTTCGTAGACAATATATATACAGGCAGTAACTCATCTGTACTGAACACCACTGTGTCTTACCTGCTCACAGACTCATCCACAAACTGCACATTAAGATATGTGTCGAGTGTGCATGTCTGCAGCTGTCCCACAGTTAATTTCCCTGAGAATGTTTCTGAGAAAAAGAGACAGAAAGGAAAAAAACAAACAAACAACAAAACCACAGCAATATGCGTGATATTACATTTGTGCTTTTTTGGAATAAAGAGGACATCAGGGACTCTGAAGATCTCCCAATCTAATAAAATATTTTGAAGAATATAATAATGTGACTTTGGAAATCAAACAGGGTTGGAACCTGGCTGCATCAAGTTTATAGCAACAAATATGTTTGAAAGGTCCAGGTAGACTAAAGATAAATACTTAGTAAACTGCAAGGGTGGGTGGGGGGTGAAGTGTACAATATACAATATAGAGACAATATAGCTATAGACAAAAAGAGACAATATAGCTATAAACATAAAGCACAAGATGTACTGAGTTACTTTATGACCTTTTTCTTCTCTAGTGAAGAAAGCCCTAATAAGTCACTTCTGGCTGTGCCAGTCATGAATTATTGCTGTCTGCACAAAGGAAGATAAATATCGTAACACATCATAGAACATGTCTCCCTTTAAATACTGTAAATGTATAAAGATATAAAATCCAGGGAGAGACAGGAGGAGCCTGAACTTATAAGTGAAAAACTAAGCCAAAGGGTAAGAATGGAATTAATCCAGAGTGTATCACCGTGAAAGCAAAACTTTGATATGAAATTTCTCTTACCCTAATGAAGGATAGGGGAAAAAATACAAGCACATCTATAGCTGTCCATGGCTAATGAAGAATTTTGCCATAAAACCTACAAAGGAAATTTTGTCATAATCTTCAAAATTTGTCTATTCTCCTTTCTAATCTTTTTTTAAGTGTCTTGGTTGTAGACACCCCAGGTCAAGGGAGCTGATTGTGTCCCTCTACTCTGCTCTTGTAAGACCCCACTTGGAGCACTGTATTCAGTTCTGAAGCCCTCAATACAAGAAGTACATAAGCCTGCTGGAACAAGTCCAGTGAAGGGCTGCAAAAGTGTTCAAGGTGCTGGAGCACCTCTTCTGTGAAGACAGGTTGAGAGAGCTAGGGTTGTTCAGACTGGAGAGGAGAAGGCTCTGGCGGTACCTTACAGCAGCCTTCCAGTACCTGAAGGGGGCCTACAGGAAAGCTAGGGAAGGACTGTTTACAGGGGCTTATAGTGATAGAAGGAGGGGTAAAAGTAAAAAGAAGTTCTTTACTATGAGGGTGATGAAGCACTGGAACAGGTTGCCCAGAAAGGTGGTGGAGGTCAAATCCCTGAAAACGTTCAAAGTCAGGCTTGATGAGGCTCTGAGAAACCTGATCTAGTTGAAAAGGTCCATGTGCACTGCAGGGGGGGCTGGACCAGGTGACTTTTAAAGGTCCCTTCGAACCCCACACATTCTATGATCTATGATCCCCTCGCTGCTCAGCCCCACTATCTAGCAGAAACTGTTGCCAGCAGAACAGGCAGAGATGTTTCTATGAGTAATCCCCTAACCTGTTTTACTAGTCCACTTCTTTTGAAATTAACCAGGTCATTAGAAAGCTATTAGAACTGTTTAAGCAAATATTGTTTGTGTTCCCTGAAAGGGTTTAGGAGGAGTAGCAGGGACAAGAGTCAGGTTTGAGGAGTTAATAAACCGCAATAGAAACAATTAGAAGCATCTGAGGGGACAGTTCCTTTCTGAGCCAGCAAAGCTGCAGCTGCAGAGAACATCTGGGCAAATACTTCCTCTCTCTTTACTCAGCAAAAGCAATGCTAATGAAAGTGTATATCACAGAACTGGAACATAAACCTAAAAAAAATCCCGAAAAGTTGAAATAATTATTTTCGATTTCTGCAAAAACTCCACCTAATTACTCTCTTGAAACAACAGTTAGGAAAGAATCTCATTCAGGGACAGGACCTTGGATGGATACATGTATATAAAAAAAACCCAAAGCATCAGTAATACAAAACTGTTCATAGATTGGCAAGTTTTGATATTGTGTCAGATAGAATTTTATCAAATACAGAAAGAAAAATTGGTATGATCAAGACATTAAGATTGAAATAAGACTAAAAGTTAGTAAGAGTGGGCTTCAAAGTGACACATTACTATTTTAGAAATAAAAGTTATATATTAATATTATTTAGAAATTAAAGTTATTAATTATCTAATGCTTTCTAAACATGTCCAATTTATAGAGTACAACAGTATTATTCAGATAAATTTTTAATAAGAGATAGGCTTCTGATCTGAAAAAAAGGAAGTCAGTGTTTCTTTTCATAGGTAGAGGGAAGTTTCAGGCAAAGTTTGTAGAGGTATATGCTCATACATATTCTTAACTGAGCTTTTGGTCTGTTAATTTCACTTATGATAGATTAATAGTCTGCATTTTAAAGGATGCTTGGGAGCTTTTGAAATTTTAGAGGCATAATAAAATGGATTTCCTGAAACTCAGACTGTAAAGTGAAACTCAAGGTAACTTCTGCTGTTTACTTAGAGCAGGGTGTTGGACCAAATGACTTCTAGAGATCCCTTCCTATATTGTTCTGTGTTTATACAGCTTAAAATATTGACAAACTGCACAAGATAACCAGTTTTCTGTTTTTTTCTGCAAAGATTGTGTGAGTAAGAGGAGAACCTTAAAATTACAGATTTCCATGTGACTCCATAGGAAGATGTTGATTTCTCCTCTTCACTGTCATGCAATGAGACCTCATCTGTTGTACATTGACAAAGTCTCATGCTCTCCCCTCTGGGGAGGAGGTAAAGGCTCCTGGAAGTCCAGCACTTGGGCAGCCCTTGAGCAGACATCCCGCCCTGCAGAGCCCTGTCCTCTCTCTTGTTGGGACCTGGAGGAACTGCACAAAGTGGAAAGATATTCCCTAAATTGGCATGCAGACTCATGACTGTGACTTATGCCTCAAGGTACACCCAGGGAAATTTTCAGAGTAGCTGAGTTTGTTGGCCAATTTACTCAGTGCATTTCAGCCTTGAAAACAGGCAGAAACATGTAAGAACTTTCATTCTTTCATGGTTTACTTGCTAATCAGTTTTTCTTTTATCATAAACTGTTTTGATTTTACAAATAATCACTCCTTTTTGACTTGGTTTGTTCTATGATTGATATTAATAATATATCCAACATACCCAATTCTTTAACGTGTTATCTCCACAAAGCTGTTTCATTCGTTTCCGTACAGAAACAATAGGAAACCAATTACTCTATATAGCCTAGAGAGAGAGGTAACCTGTTATGCTTCCATCTATTATTTATCCTGGCCAGCTCCAAACCTGAGCATATATATGTAGATATGGGACGACTGGTTTCCTTGCACACTCATGAATATTACCAATGCAGGTTGATAATCTATTACTTCTTTGATAAACTTACAGTAAAAACAAGGACCAGATTGCACCATAAGAGCTTTCAAACTTCATATACTGTCCTTCTGTTTCAGGATGTATCAAGGAAAAATTTTAGTTATCAGTATAAATTTTCTGACCTTTAATACAACAACATTTTCAGATCTTTAAACAAGCAATAAAATAACAGATTTTTTTTTAAAAAATGTACATTGCAATGGAACATGAAATTGACATAATGCAAGATATATCACTGTTTTTTCTCAATTATGGAAATTCCCAGAGGCTGGTTTCATTCTCTTTTGTCCTGGAGTCACCACAGGTATGTTTTTAATTTGAATGGCTAGCTTATTCAGATTATAATGGAAACTGGCACCATGTGGCTAAATCTATTCAAGCAAATGATTTAATCATTATTGTTTAGAAAAAGATCTTCCTGATCTATTAAGAATA
Source organism: Apus apus (assembly GCF_020740795.1). Taxonomy (NCBI): domain Eukaryota; kingdom Metazoa; phylum Chordata; class Aves; order Apodiformes; family Apodidae; genus Apus; species Apus apus. The sequence continues at coordinate 12,727,797 of NC_067283.1, forward strand.
CTTCACTGTTTGTAAGGAAAATTTCAATGACCCAACTCAGGAATTATGTCACCTCTTTAGAAAGTGATTAATTAGGATGAAACAAACCTGCTGAGACATTGGTCTCCCACAATTCATGAATCACTGTCTACATTTCTCTTCAGACCTACTTCATGATAAAACTTAGTTTACTCAAAGGTAAACTTTAATAATAAATTTTAATAACTTTACTTGCTTACTTATCACCCTTTTTAAAGTGTACTCAATTATGTTACATTAGCCAATTCCACTTTTTTTTTTTTTTTCTCTTACATTTCTAGTTACCTTCATTGTGAAATTTTTGTGAACCAGGTGGTGAAGCTGTAGACATACCAGGAGTATGATGAGAATTAAGTTGAGAAACACTTGATTAATCTAAAACAACACCAAGAAGTGCAGAAAAATTAGATGTAATTACAACTACAGTTAACTCAGTTTAAGATCATCATAGTAATAATGGTGGTATTCAGCTTTTGTGCCATAATCCCACGGTCAGAACACTCACCCAGGAAATGATACATTTTGCTGCTCAGCTTTAGTGGGATTGACCCCATATTCTTTGTAAAATGTCCTAACCACAAGCCATGAGATATCCTGACTAAAACAGTTCTTTGTCTTCATACTGCTGCTAAGCTATTGTGCAAAAGATGTGCAAGAGTTCTTGCTCTGTTAAAAATCAGGAAAGAAGAAAGTTGATTTTGACTTAGATGCTGGGACACTCATCTGAAACAATGGTCTTTGTTGGAATATTTACGCATTTTACATTATATTGTCTCTAGGAAGAAATAAAAGCAGTCATAGAGACAGGGAGCAAAGCTGTACAAGCCTTTGCAATTGAGAACCATAGGCAAGGATCAGGTTCCCCCTTGCTTGTAGTCTTTTGGGACACATTGTTCTTTTACATCTTTCAGAATAGTGGCCCAGCTTTGATCAGATGGCTGGAGATATTCTCCCTAAGGATGCCACATAGCTCAGTCATGGGGTCCCTTTTGAAGGTTATGTAGATTAATTCTCCTCAGTGCTTAACATCTGTGTCACCCCAGGTCATGGGTGAGCACGCAAAACCCACTCAGACATTGTGGAAAAGCAAGTAGCAGAAAGAAAAGTGTTGATAGCTAAAATTAGCATACCTTACAGTTTCACTTTAGGGTAGGGAAAGATTGCTACTATTTTGGTCAATGGTGTAAGGAGGCATTTAAAACCAGAAAACTAGATTGCCTCCTTCAGATCTTCAGAAGGGCATTCATTTAGGACAACATGTAGGGTGCTCTGCTATATTGCAATTGCCCTGGGAGTTGAGTATTAAAAAGTTTTGTTGGGCTTTGCTCAAGTCAGCCACCAAACTTTGGTGGACAGCAATCTACCCTTGAAAAAAGTCTAAAAGAAACATAATTTGCCAAATATGTTTTAGGCTATTCTCACAAGCCAAAACACTGAGCCAAAATTATATCATCTGATGATATTTTTAAACTCCAGCATAGAGCATCTGACACCAAAACATATTTATTTAGCTCAAATATTTGTATTGTAATGAATATTGAGTGGAATGTGACCACAACACTGAGTCAATACTTTAATTACAGTCATTACAGAAGTAAAGCAATATTTTGCACACAAATATGATACTGCTGCTTTCAAAAACAACTGATCAAAAGAACGTGTAAAAATGGTCTCAGACAGCACTCAGGATAGTTTTGTTTCTGGTTCTTACTAGAGCTAAGAGTCCATGCGTGTGACTGAATGTTGTTCATGCATGTCAGTATGAATATATACATACACATTCCCTTTTAGCTCCTGTGGAAGAACAGGTAGGATTCTCTATGTATAGTGAGATTAGAGTCCAGCTGTGAACCACAGCCTGCTGTGGACCTAATGTGGTTAGTGGGCCCAGTGGATGAAGTTTCTTCATGCGTAGTAAGACTTGATGAAAACTGAAGTGTTTACAACAGTGATTGTCCAGTCAACCTAAACAGTTTTATGACTACATAGGATGTTGAAGGTTAAAACCATTTCAGTATTGTTTTTTGGTAGAAATATGCTATTAATGCCATGTTTTTTTATAATCTCAGAAGAATATCTATTAGATGATCAATTTATTCTTTTCACTTCAAATTGCCACTTGAGGTGACTCAGGGGCTGAAGGAATCAAGATTAATTTGGCAGTTTGCTTTTAGACTAGAGAAAATCATGAGGTCTGAAAGGTTTTCCAAGGCTAGAGTTTAATTTTAGACAGTAAGCATCAGAAGCCCTACTTTATTCTTGTTATTTTTTATACATTTTGTAGCTAAAAAAATCCCAGAAAGAATGGGAAAAGAAGGAAGGCAGGAAGGAAAGAAAAAGAAAGACCAAATACTTGGGTTAAAGTTATAAGATTTTTTATTTACTTGAAATTTGAATTTTATTATTGAACATAGATGAGGAGTGGCCTGTACATGGATCATGTTAGTGTGTGGTGGAACAAATTATATATTAGATTATTGATCTACTGATTACAAGATACACTGGATAAATGGGAAGAAATCACACTAAATTAATTCCCATTGGCTTATACTGGAGTGTTGAACATATCTGGATTTGGACTGCAATATGCTGGCAGATCAAAATATGGGATTATTCCTGAAAAAAAAGTATTCTTTGAAAAAGATCCTTAGTTCAGATCTGTGTGATTAACCTTGAATACAACATGCCTGCTGATTTCAGCAAACCTTTTCTACATTGCCTGGGAATCATAAGTTAGAATACAGAAGGCAGGGTCACAAAAGTGTCTCAATTTACAGAACTTTCTGTCCTGTCTTCTTCTTGACTGCTGCCCTGAGACATCTACTTTTTCTTCAGTCTTGTTTAACAGCTTAGATAATGACATTTTACCTTTTAAAACAGTATGCATTCTACTCTACATGGTAAATTGCACCCAGATTCCCCCATAGTGACAGATGAAAACACTAACAGATTTGATTAAGGAATACCTAAAAACCTGGCTCTGAATATACTCTCTTTTCTTGAAACAATGTCACACTGCTTAAACTGAGGTAATATTCTGTGATAGCAAAAATTGTATTAAAAAACGTATCAGCTGCCTCTCTGTTTACTAACATTCAGACTAAATTTATATTATTTGTTAGTACTTGTTTCTGGAAAAATACACAGAAATTATTTTTTGTTTCAGATCCCTAGCAATAAAATCCTACAGTTGATCAGTTTTGTCATTACCCTGCAGCTACATGGAGAGGTTGGCTGCTGGCCATATTTTAATACAGTAATAATAATAATACTTAGCACTGTTCATCTCAAAAGCAATTTGCACACATTAACTAATTAAGCCTCAGAACAGTTACATGATAGGTGAATAGCATTCATCCCACTTAAAAGAGTGGTAAGTGGAGAAACAGGAAATAAAATCACTCTTTCAGTAAGAGCCACTAACTCTGAATGTCCAGCTTGTGACACATTCACTTGATTTTCTGAAATGTTAAGCATCTTCAGCTCCAGCTGAAGTCCAAAGAGGTAGCTGGTGGTCTTCTCTGTATTTCAGGATAAAGGTGCATTTTGGCTGCCATTTGCAAAAGGAATATTTCAGTGAATGTTTTTAAGAGTATTAGTTTTCATACAGATTTGCTCTGATCTGTTGCAATTTTCTGATTACAGATCTCCCAGGTACCCAGACAATTGCTTTTTTCCCTGTATTTTTGCACAACTGCACCCTGGGTCACTTGGAGACACAGGTTACACAACTTAGGATAAAGCCTGGTATGAGCCAGCAATGAATACTGCAGGTATAAGTTACCATCTATAAAGTTCTTGTTTAGAAAAAAAGATGGAAAAACATCTCTAGTTGCATGAGTTAAGCTGATTTGTGCACATGTTTATTTATTTATTTATTTATTTAGGTAAGAATTTCCCTCCCTCTTTGTTTTTTTTCTGTAAGGGGACCAAGATGGATTCCTGAGGTAGAGCCTGAGGTCTTAGGCTTGTTGCAATAAACAGTAAATTAAAATGCAACAAAGTCAATACTCCACACCTTAAGTTTCCCAATCCAGAGCTAAGACAGGAAAGAGAAGACATTATAGCAAACAGAATGTGAAAGTCTTGCACTCCAAAACAGGATAACAAGAAAAACTGTACCCAAGCACAAGATGAAGAGAATTGCTAATACTTTGGAACTGACACAAAGATGTTAATTCTTTTCTGTGGAATTCAGACACCAAGGAGAGTGGTTCTTAGGTAGACTCACAAGTTGGCTCTGCTCTGCTCTTTGGCCTGCCTGTCACACTTCCCTGCCTGATGTGAATTATTTTGAGACTATAATCCTTGCTATTTGCTCTTTTCAGTGTGTTTACATTCTCCTTCTCTGCTCTGCATTCAGCAAAAACATCCTTCTTCCGTCATGGGGGGATGCTTCAGAATTTTTGATAGATGGACATTCATGATGCCAGTGTGCTACTAACACACCACAGATAAATCTCCCATAAACAGAGTTCCACGTGGAGAACTGCCAGCTTCCACAGGCAATAAATAAAATGGAGAGATAAGAGCTCACCTGGTGCTGCTTCACCGTTGTCAATGTGTTCTGCTGAGAACTGGCTGCCAGTACACTCCAACCACACAGGAAACAGCTTTTATTTTTGGTTGGTTTGGTTTCGGTTTTATATGTGAATCTTGTGGAAGTCTTAATCTGTGCTTAATTACACATTCTCTGCCCTTTCTTTACCTGACAGACAGATAACACAAATGTTTTGACCCTTCAGCTTTTATAAAGGTACACACAATAATGTCCTGAGGTTCAGGGTGAGAAACTAGGAGGTTGGTACCAGTTTCCTGTTGTAAATAATTAAAAAAAGGGAAGATTATTTAATTAACCAAGATCTAAGCCTTCTTCATTTGCTTTTAAAGGAAGCATTACTCATTCTAATGGGGTGTGCTGGCAGAAATCCTTTGGAGTGTTACAGAGACAACATAAATACACCTTGAGAACACTTGTTCTATTGAAACTCACTGGCAGTTTGCAGACTTTAGATAATATCTTTTGAATTCTCAGCAAAAGAGGCCATTTGTTGCAACTCCTGCCTTGGTTTAAAGAACTGCTGACACCTCCTGGAAAACATTGAGTCATCTTATTAAAATATCCCAACAAATACCTGTTTTTGTCATGCTGGGCCTGCATCTTGTATCACTCTTCAATTAATTTATTAAAGGTTGACAAAACACAAATAATTTTAAAGCGCTGAAAATAGCCTGCTGGGAGTTTGTCTGTTTACTTGGATATTGGTTTTAGGAAAGATTTTTATCCTGTCTCTAGGGTGTATTGTGTGATTTGTACAAAGCCCTGGGTTGCAGGTGCCCTTCAGGGAATCCACAGGAGGAGAAAGTGCAGAGACTATTGGTGTGGCAAGTGGTATTTTGTTGATTTCCCAAGGCCAAACAAAAAGATCATGCCACAGCCTCAGAGGTCCTTCCTGATTTCTGGAATTTACTGTGCATCTGGAGAGATAGCAAGAAAAATGTCCTGTGTTTTTCAGGGTTATAAACATCCTTAAAGCTACACACTGTTTATTAAATGTACATTGGTGGGTTTATTTCTAGTGCCTTTAGTTCCCGCCTGTGGTGGTGGAACGGCAGCTGGCTGCTTCATGGAGAAAACAGAGTTTTGGACAAAAGAAGAACCAGTGCCATGAACAGGAGGATAACATCAATACAAAAGAGAATTCAAAGACTAGACTTTATTCACCATCTTTATTGTAGAAAGCATTAGTTTCTCCCAGTCACAGTTGAAAAAAATCCAGGTTTCAGGTGAAAAAAAATAATCCAAAATATTAGGCCTTATTTCTGCTGTGCTCTTCCTTTAGTGGTGTACCCTTGCATTTGCATCCATCTCCCCTACATGCAGCTGGCACCCACCCTGGTCTAGTGGTCTAACCACAAAGAACTTACAGGAGGACTGAAACCTAATGCTTGACACTGGAGGTTGCAGTTCTGCAGTGCTGCAGTGCCAAGCAGGAGTGAGGAGAAAGCTCCTTAAAAGTCACATATGTATCATTGAAGATAAATTCTCCTTCCCTCTCATACTCTCAAGACAATCAGAGGGAATATGGTAAAATGTAAGACTGCAGTGTCCTACCCTGGTTATTCAGCACAGTACTCTCCAATTAATTATGGGCATCACTGAATATGTGCTTCATGTCCAGCATCAGCAAAATGTCTTCTCTATACCACTACATACTGTTGGCCACAAAGGACTTGTTAACAATCCATTAAAAACGTAAGTTGTTATGTAAAAACATCAAAAAAACACCAAAAACCCCTCACACTAGGAAGAGAGGAGGAAAGTTCAAAAGTTAAATTTGTAGCCCAGCTCCTTCCAGCAGCAGAGCACTGGTTGGGGAAAATGTCCAGATGAATAAGGCCCATGTCACCTCCCTGTAACAGTGGTTTCCAATATGTTTTTGGGAGAAACTTCTTTCTGATGGCAGGTGAATGAGAAACAGCAAGCAGACCATCACAAGACTGCTTGAAATTTTTGGGAGTGTCAGCACTGCCTTCTCAAGATGTCATCTCACACACCAGGACTCACTGGCAGAAACCCCTGAAGCAAACATTAATGGAATAGAAGACAGTGCAACAAATTCAATCAACAAATGACAACCAAAGCTTCTGTCAAGCCACAAAGAGAGCACTAACAAACTGACTGTTCAAATGCTCTGTCACAGGTTTTAATTTCTGTCTCCATGCAGTTTAAAATAACCTAGTCCTTAACCTGACTAGCCTGCTCAGAAGCAGAAGACTCCAAACTGTGAGACTCATAGAATCCTCAGCAGGGGTACAAAGAGGTGGAGTGAATGGATTTCTTCCTCATCTGAAGAAAAAGATGTTGTGAGTAGGGCAGAGCAGAGAAAGTAGAGACTGAAGCAAGACAAACAGGGAAAAATAGTAGGGGGTTGCTAGAGATGTTATCAATGGCAAAAGGCAGTTTGATAATAACAAGGTCATAGAAATAGGTCAGCGAGTATGGATCTACCTCCCAGTTCTGTTGCTGCACCAACAGGGCCTTTTTGAGGCAGTCACTCTGAGAGCCGAAAAATATCACCTACCCTGCCCTAGACATCACCCTCCTCCATAAGGTGAGTTTTCAAGCTGTGTGAGAACCAGCACAGGGTCTCATAGTCTGAACTGGGCCATGAGTTTTGCTGTTGCTGTTGTTGGTTTTTTTAAGAAGTGCCTCTGCTATTGGAGCATCATGTAGAAGTTTGACCTATATAACAGACCAAGTAGGTCACTGAGTGCACACTGGACCGTGACAAATTGATTTTGAACCATCACTTATCTGGCTCTGTTGCTGTCAAGGAGGATACATCAGTGTGATTAATAAATTATTTACCAAAAAGATAAAAGCCTGCTTCCCCCACCAGAGATTCTGGAGGGTTTATTGTTTTAAGCTGCTGCACTAATTGGTCTGTACATTCACTTGCAGTTCCAAGAGAGATGAACATTAGGGGAACAATGCTCTTTATTGCACATGGTGGTGACACAGCAGAGGCATCCCATGAATGTCTACAACAAATGATGCTCAGTTTAGTGTTTCCCTGGCACAGCTCCCAGCACCCCCTCCTCGCATTGGTCACCATCCAGAGCTGCCTCCAACACAGGGATGAAAACTGGCCTCATGGAGGCACTGAAACATTTTACCTCAATCTTCACTAAGATGTGAGGCACAGCTTTGAGACTCCACTCTGTAACCTTCTCTTTATCTCAGCAGTGATCCTAGATTGCTTCCCCTGGGATCTGAACCACCACAGTCTGAAAAGTACCCTAACAGGGCTTTTGCTCCATCCCTCTCTGAACCCAGAAAAAAACCCAAACCCCAAAACAACAAGATTGAATGTATTCTGCAGATAGTCCTGACGAAAAAAATACAGGAATCCTTTCCACTCTCAAGGAATATATCATCTGGCTGTAGGGTGCCATATAGAAATACTGACTCCTAAGGGGTTATTTGTACCCTTGGGTAAAATAACAGATCTCCAAAGAGGCCTAAAGCAAATGAAGCTCAACTGAATGATTTTTCGAGGAGGAGGAGGAAGGGCAGAAGAGAATGGGGGGGGGGGGGGGGGTAAAAAATAGAGAAATAATTTTTCTAATTGTAGAAGCGAGACAGAAGTAGAATGTCTGCCCTTGCCAGAAACTATTTGCAGCACCTTGAAAACTTCTACAAAGGAATACTGGCTGTGTCAGATTCTCACAGGAGGGAAAGTCCACCTGCATTTGGGGTTATTGAAGAAAAGTTCTTGAGAATCACAGTCTTAGATAAAGATGTATAACGTCCTAGCAAATTAATCTATTTATTAGCTTCTTTCCTGTGGCATGTCTTCTAATCCTGATCACTAGAGAAGATGACTATATTTTAATGGTTCTTAATTAAATACAGATGCAACAGATTGATTCATTATTTCCATGTGCTGCTGTCAGTGTTTCACACAGTGTTTTCAGTATCATGTAGCTAGTATGTTAAATTCCTGCATGAGCTGTCACTGCCATCTAAGAAGTCCCCTCTGCCCAAAGCAACACTTTTTGCCCAAGCATCTCTATTTCTGATTTCTTTTACAAGTCTTATCAGTGGCATTCCTCTTTGCTCCTGTTTTATACTTGAAAACAATTGTTCACCTTCAGAACCTGAGTTTGTCCTCAGTGAAAAAAAAAAAAATTTCTAAGGAAGGCAAAGTGCAGTGTAATCTAAAGTGCATTTTAATCACTGCAACTAATTATGAAGAGTGGTAAATCAGTAAGGGTCAGAGCTCTAGCACCTTACTCCAAATGACAAACAGTCGTGCAGCTGATTGTAATGGGTTTACTCCTGTGAGTAGCTGCCCATTACTTTCACTGAGAGATTCATAGTCTCTCTGAAAAACTATCTGAAAGATCATTAATAAAAGAATAATTAACAAGGAACTTGAAGCCATTATTTCAAGAATTTCTGCAAACAATGGAAAAACTTAATTTATGGTGGAGACAATGAATCAGGGGAGTGAAAATCTGGGTAGCTCTTTATTGCTGATTGAGAACAACAGGCATAATCTCATTTCAGGGGCTGGCAGGATAGGAGGAAAAAGAGATCTGTTTATGGATACATGCACTAAATTAGTTGTTAAATCAGAGGACAAAACAAACATTAAGACAAGAAATGACCCTTTAGTGAGTACTGAGTGCTTTGATTTTTGGGAATTTTGAAAGGCACCAGATTTTCTCAACCCTCACTGCTTTGTGAAAACACATCTGAGATTTTTCCACTGAAATAAATGAAAAAATTGTGAGAAGCTTACAGTAATTAAACTGTTAATTAAACATTGAACCTAAGGTAGGTGACCATCAAAACCTGGCCTGATTCATCAGTTCATCTGGGAGACTCCTCAGAAGATAAGAGAGTAGCTCTGAGGCAAATTACTCTGATGCCCTGGGCAAGTAATTCAGGGCTTCCCAGACATGCCACACTACCACTGTGGAGCTGGACACCTCTTGGCTGTGGGTTATTAGGTCCTGGACAATAGTGCAAGAATGTAATTGCTCTGTGTGTGCCTGAAGTCACTCTGCCAGTGGATGGACAAGGCACTTCTGTTCTGCACTTGGGACTGTTGTGTTACCCTGGGCAGAACCAGATCACAAGTCCCTGCAATTACTTGTGTAAATGTGCCTGAGATTTCTATCTTTCAGCCTGTCTGTATTTTATCTGTAGAGCATGAATTTTCCAAAATCCAGGAAGATGTACATGAGAGACCTACTTTACACACACTAGTTCTTATGCTTTTCCTTAAGGATCATAGTTAGAGATGGGATGTCAGGCTGGATGGACCACCTGATAGCTGGGCCACTTTTAATGTTGGAACATACTGCCTGTTTAAGGAAAAAAAAGGCACAGGTTGGATTTGTCCAGCAGGCTCCATGCAAGCTGTCAGGAAGACAAGTTGAACAAGGTTGTGAGAATGTCTGTTCAAGATGTACTTAAAATTCACCACCCCTTGCAAACTAAGATCAGTAAAGGTTCCTTTTGGCTTCCTGACTAAACATCCTCAGGGCTCTGCATTTTAGATGGTTATTTTAAAGAGTGAACTAGATCACATATGAAGACCCAGTCATTTATTTGGCTTCTCCCACACTTTTCTCAGCAATGTTACTTGGCCTCCTACATTTTACTACATTTTTCACTGGTAAAGTGGGAAAATAGTTCTTCATCAGCAGAGAAAATTCCAAAGTGTGTGTTTCCCTCAGCCCTGTGGCTTTGCTATGAACATGTTTGGATATCTGAAACATGTATTGCTGCCACCAATGACTCCCACTGTTGTGTGGCATGAGCCAGAGTTGTGTTCTCACATTTAAAATAATGAGATTGCATAACGTATGTGATCTTGCAACCTTATTGGTTAACAAAACACCTGAGACACCTGATCTGGAGGCTTGGATCTGTCTGCTATGCCAGAGTCTATTAGTACCCCTGGAGTACCCATATTTTCCCAAGATCTCTGCACAATGTCATCTCCAGACACACAGGATAAGAGGAAAATATGTGGTAATGGAAAGTAAATTCACATTTTATTCTATAAAAAAATTCAGTCAATTCATATGGAAAATCTCTAGACAAGCTTCATGTCTAAATCCGTCAAGAAATGTATCTGTCTATTACTGTATATTATATGGATACTGTGTACAAGCACTCAGCTATAGAGGAAAGGAGAAACTTGTTACTATACTATGAACTTTTGTTACTGATTATTGTTGCTTATTTTTCAACAAGACAAGTTAAAAAAAAAACACAAGGAAAATGGCATTTGTAACATTTGCAAAGTAACACCTATTTCTAAAATCATCCAGGAGAACTAACTAGGGAAAGACATCTTGTGAAAAAAAGAAAAAAGGAGGCAGTGTACTTGATTTTAAATCATATCACTTAAAAATGGCAAGCATATATGTTGTTGTAGTTAAATGGGCTTTTGTCTCTTAATGACATGATCTATAATTAAGAGGTTTTGTGGTGATGTTACGGTATTCAGCTCCCATGAATCTCAGAGCTATTTACCCTAAAGCTACTGCATGAAGACAAAGGCATGGAAAAAGTGAGCAGCAAGGGGAAAAAAAAAATGCCATTAGATCTCTTTTTTTGTTTGTTTGTTTATTGTTTGACCAGGGCGTTTACCTTTCTTCTTTTTTTAATCTTGATAGGGGATTTTTTTTCTCTTTCATTAAAATGCAATGTCCTCTAGTTGATAGTATTTGGGCACCTTTCCCAAGTCTGCCTGACAACATCAATGGTTAGCTGTTGAGCTGCAGTGACCCTGTAAGCAAGTTGTCCTCTGGTATTCTGGCTGCACCTACTATTACTCAAGCAGTGGGAGCCAAACAAATACGACATTTGGATCTTTCTTACTTGTTCTGCAAAGCTCCCCACCAAGCCTGGAGTACAGACACTCTGTATAAGGAATCGACAATGCCCTGCGATTACACAGCAGGACACAAGCACTGGCAGCAGAGCTGAGAACTTAACTCTGGGGTATACGGGGCTGACAAATGCAGAGACGTATTGATCCTCGGCAGTCTGTCTCATCAGCAAAGTAGTAATGGTCTGCATATTAACACAACAGCCTAGGAGGTTACAAAAGACAAGAAAGGACGCTGGAGCTTAGTGCCTAGAGGCTGATCATGCTGTGCCAGCTCCACATGTGATGCAGAAGGTTAACTAGGCATCATTGCTTGGCTCGGGGGCCAGCCTTGCCAATGTTTATTTAAACAGAAGGATTAAAAATTACCACCTTTGCTGGCATGTTTGTGCCAGACTGGAAATCGTCAGGGCAAACAAGTAAATTGCAAGCTAGCATAAGCTAGCAAATTAAGCAAAAGTAAAATTTGCTCTGGGAAAACCTAATAGTGGCCTTCTAGTACTTAAAGGGGCCTTCAAGAAAGCTGGGGAGGGACTTTTTACCAGGGCGTGTAGCAATAAGACAAAGAGTAATGATTTAAACTGGAGGAGGGTAGATTTATGTTACACATTAAGAAGAAATTTTTTGCTATGAGTGTGGTGAGACACTCACACAGGTTGCCAAGGCAAGTTGTGGGTGCTCCCTCTCTGGAAGTGTTCAAAGACAGATTGGGCAGGACATTGAGCTACCTGATCTAGTGGGAGGTGTCCCTGCCCGTGCAGAGGGGTTGGAATTAGATGGTCTTGAAGGTCCCTTCCAACTCAAACCATTCTATGATTCTGTGATTCTATGATTCTGTGATTCTATGATAGTTCCACTGATGTTGGGCAAAAGTAGTGGTTAAAAAGCACTGATTACAAAACTAGTATTGATCAATAAATACACGTCTTCAGCTGGCATCAGAGACGATCAGCTCTCTTGGTTCCTAGACATGCAGGTGACAGATGATAATTCTCTGCCTTCTAAGTACAAGCTGGAGGTATCATTGTAATCACCAGTCCAGTGCCAGTCCAGTGCCAGGGAAGTGCTTCAGTGACACTGAGGGATGGTGCAGCAGCATTTGCTCGTTCTGTGTAATTAATACTGCAAAATGGCTCTTGCACTCATCCTCTCTGCATGGAATCTGTGTGGGTCTGGAAACTGTGCAAGAATTAGGCTGCACAATCAAAACTTCAAAGAGGACAAGTTCAGTTACTTCATCAGTGTAAACATCTGTTTATTACCTGTAAAAAGAGGGGTGTAAAAATGCTCACTGGAACATCATGATATCCTGTGAAATTTCAGGTTTCTATCAACATTTCTGAGCATGCTTGAAACAAGGGAGTGTAGAAGTCTGTGGGTTTTGACAGATTATTGCTAGAAAAATGTGAACACTAAAGTGCTATTTTAGCAGTACTATTGCAAACAATTTTATTTTAAAATAGAAACACTGTGATACTGTTATTAAAAGATTAATTTGATCTCGTGTATCTCGTATACTACAATACTATTAAGACAAATACCATGGTTAACTATCAAATACCACTACATGATTGTTTTAATTCTTGATTATCAATATATTTTTTAATATCACTGGGTAGGTACTATTAACACTTTCTATTACCATTCTGGCATCCACATTCATTATGTCAAAATTTCTCATAAAACAGAAATTCTGTTTCCCAGGAAATCCCACAGTCTCTTTCTCTTTGCTTTCTTTTAAACTTTCTCTTTGCTTTTTTTTATGATTTTTCTAGAGATTTGTAGGCAGATTCTCATGTAGGTTTTCTGGACTCCAGTGTAAAGAGGTCTTCAGGCTATTTGCACAATGTCTGTAAATACAGTTTACATTTGTTAGAGAGATACCTGTTCTTTAGACTCAAAAAAAAAAAAAAAAGAAAAATAAAGAAAATACTTTTTTAGCTCACAGTAACCCTGGCTGATGGCTAGGGCTCTTAGTCTCCACACACACATAAATATAACCTGTCTGCATCATCAGCCAAGTACACCTGGGATCTAAATTAAACTGTTAAGTACTTTGTGAGGACATTCTGCACTGGATGATGAAGACAAAAGAAGATGAATTCAACAATTTCATTATAATTTTAGTATCATAATGCATCACTGATATTCTTGCATTTCTGAATGCCAGGGATAATGGAAAGAAAAAAAGTATGAAAAAAAAGTATAAAGAAAAGACTATATTTAGGCCTACTGAATACCATCTAACCTCATCATACTCCTTACAGTCTCTGCTGTCTTCTGAATTGGTGAAACTGAAGGGCTGCACTTTATCCATCATCAGGAAAGGAAAAGCTCTTGAAAAACATGGGGAGGGAGAAGGAGGAGCAGCCTGATGTCGAGCCATCCTTCCTGCTTGCAAACCTCTGCAGAATGAGTAGAGGGAGATGAACATGGACAGCAAGGATTAGCGCAGGACTCTTTCAGGGAAGGAAAGGTACCTCTGCATCAGTTCAGTATGTGGTGTTGATCTGCCCACACAGGATGTAGGAATGCCTTGCTGATCCAAAGCCCTCAGGGGCTGAATCAAGTCCATTTTGAATAGAGGTTGTTTACACAGTCCAGTGAGAAATGTCCTCAAGCTACTTCCTGCTGATCTGATATATTGATTTCAATGGTAACATCTCAGTATAACTCAGGTCAAAACCTGCCCTCGTGGGCTAAAACAGATTTTCAAATTGCATTTCTGTTATGGGCTTTAATCATAGGCTTGACATTTTCTCTATGCATACTTGTGTCTGAATTTATTTATTTATTTATTTATTTATTTATTGGAGCAAGAGATACTACATTACAGCCAATAATATTGATTCTACTATATTCCATAAGGTAATATCCAGCACTGAAAATGTTAATGTTCAACACTTATATTATTGTGTGACATATTGATAGCAACAAAAAATAACTGATAATTTAAAGTTCAATCATATTGCCAATGAAATGGGTTAATTGCACATTCTTTGATGAAATCAAGGCTCAGACAGCAACCCGTTTCACAGCTTTAACAAAGGACACATTGGAATAATCATAAACTATACAGTCCTGGTTTTTTGCTAAAAGTCTGAAGAAGAGTTACAGCCCAGGTGTAATTCAAAATTATTTTTTAAATCTTACCTTTTTAGGTTTTAATTTTGGAAAACCAAATTCCTCTCCAGGAGTAGGACCAGAAACTCACTGAATCATAGAATTGTCCTGTCACTGGAAACCGCTGAAAAAACTCTGACTCCATCCTCCCTGCACCCACCTTTAGATACGCAGAGGTGTTAATGAGGTCTCCCCTCAGCCTTCTCTTTTCCAGGCTAAAGAGTCCCAGCTCTCTCAGCCTTTCCTCATAAGTGAGATACTCCAATACCCCAGTCATCTTTGTTGCCTTCCACTGGGCTCTCTCTAGTAGTTCCCTAAAGAGGGAGCCCAGAACTGGGCCCAGTATTCCAGCTGTGGCCTCACCAGAGTAGAGGGGGAGAATGACCTCTCTCCACCTACTGGCCACACACTTCCTTATGCACCCCAGGATTCCACTGACCTTCTTGGAGACAACGGTACATTGCTGGTTCATGGATAATTTGCTATCCACCAGGACTCCCAAATCCTTCTCCTCAGAAATGCTGGTTTCTAGCAAGTCCACCCCTAACCTATATTGCTGCATGGGGTTGCTCCTCTCCAGCTACAGGACCCTACACTTGCCCTTGTTGAACCTCATTAGGTTCTTCTCTGCCCATTTCTCCAGCCTGTCCAGGTCATGCTGGATGGCAGCACAGCCCTCTGGAGTGTCAAGCACCCCTCCCAGTTTTGTATCATCAGTGAACTTGCTGAGGATACAGTGTCCCCTTGTCCAGGTCACTGATGAATGTGTTGAACAAGACCAGATCAAGTATTGACCTCTGGGGAACACCACTCGTTACAGGCCTCCAAACTGACCCTGCTCTATTAATCACAACCCTCTGAGTTCTGTCACACTGCCAGCTCTCAATCCACCTCAGTGTCCACTCATCTAGCCCACATTCCCTCGCTTTCCTAATGAGGAATTTATGGGAGATAGTTCAAAAGCCTTGTTGAAATCAAGGTCTTTCATAAGCAAGTGGCCAAGTTTTCCTTTTCCAGATGCGTAACAAAATATTCTTATTTTGTTTCTGTTTCTTGATGATGAATAACCTGTGCTGTTCTTGTTTTGTACAGTATTCTTTTAAGCTGCTGCATGCTCCTGCACTACATACTGAATTATATGTACATGCACACACATATACACAGAAAGTTTACCACAACATTTTCTATCAGGATCTCCAGCAGCTAAGAAGCATTAAACTTTACACCTTTCAGGTCACAGCCCTGAACATGAGGTTACAGACTCAACTGAATCTAAATGTGTTTTTTTTTTCCTCCATGTTCTCATTTTTAATTATCTGTGCAAAGTAACCCTGCTACAACAGTGCCCTCACCTCAAAAAAGCCTCAAAGCCAAACTAAATATAGAAGCATCAGTAGTTTTTGCAAAACACAAGAGATTTGTGCCATTTTTCCTTCCTCTGCCAGTCCTATCTGCAGCTTACCCTTTGGCTTCCCAGAAATTTGAAGTGGTCATTTGTGAACTAACAGCCAGGAGACAGTTCTCCTGCTGAACAAGCTGCCTGCAACTGCAGACTTATTTAAATGTGAATGTGTAGCTGGTCTCCTGCATGCAAAATAAAGCAGGTGCTAAAATATTAAACTCTACCACCGTCCACTGTTCATTGCATCCAACTGGTGCTGTCAGAAGCAAGCTGCTTGACTAACCAGGGCCTGTGATTTAGTATGACATCTCAACTCTAATTGCTCCCTCCTCCTGATTCATTTTCTCAGCCACCCAATTTCAAATTCAGAGAGCCTGGATTCAAGGTGTTTTGGGTTCAGTTTTGTGCAAAAGCTAGAAATGCACTTGCCTCTGAATGCAGAATTGAATCACCTTGGGGCCTCTGAAATGTATTGCTTCAAAGCTAAATCTTTCAAGGGGCAATTTAACATGTTCTTGGGTGTCTTTGTGATGTCCTGACAGATTTGTCAGGTCTCATGGGTGTCACAGAACTGGATCTTACCCTAACCATCCACACAGGCTGCTGTCACCCACATCACCTCTCTGCTGCTGGGCACAGATACGCCTTTTTTTGGCATGAAGGATCACAAAAGTGATGCCCTTGGTATTATTCCCCCTTGCAATGCTGTGCTCAGGTTTGTGGCCGAGGATGGATCATGCAGCAGGGCAGCCCCAAACTTCCCTACTGTACTACTGGACCATAAGCAAAGCCCAGATAACAAATTTCAAGGGAAATAATCAGAAACATTTTGAATACATATACTCTGCTGCAGGGTTAACTTGCCAGTACAGCTTACATTTCACCAAGAATAGTCCCCAACATCCTATGAGTTAACAACACAGGAAATAAGAAACAAGAGCATCTTTAAAGCTCTCTGCAAGCTGCTGTTTTCTCTAGCAATGTTTTTCTGTGTTGAAGAAAGTGTACATTTAGTTGACCTTACGAAAACATCATGATCTTTTATTTTGAAATTCACCAGTGACAACAGAAATAAAAGAGACTTTCTTTTTTTGGAAAGAAACAGAGGAATAAACCCCCTACTTTCTTCTATTTCTTATTTATTTTTCCCAGGATAAAGTTAAAAATTAAAAGTGTAACTTATAAAAAAAAATAAAAATTCCAGACTATTTAGAAATGTTCTACCAATTTTTTTTCATAGCCCTCACATATTTTAGAAGGTCAAAAAAAAAATTCTAAGGGTATTCAGAGTTGGGTTTGGCCAGCTGTCTTATATTAACTACATTTTTCCAGCATTTTTAGGTTAGGTTGATTTCAGGTTTGGCAGTGCAGGGAGACCATACCTTTTTTTCCTAGGAAAATACATCCCATAGACCATTAAAGCTGCCAGTTATTAAACAGAGAGGTATGGGATCTAGAGAGCGTTTCCCCAAAGTCTACACTTCAGGTTAGGTGACAGGAGCATGCCCCATGTCAGGTAGTGTAATACAAGGCAGGTGGCATGCCAGCACTCTGTGGGTTGTTCATATGAAGTATTTTCCTTGCTATCTGTGAATTTTCAGTTCATTGCAAATGTCTCCTGATACCAAGGTATCACATTTAACTTTCACTGTCCTCTTCCCAAGAACTAGTGCCCCGTGAAGCACTGAGCACTTGCCTTCTACTTCCTGAGTAAACCCATCTGCCTTCCTTCCTGCTAGTAACATTTTTGTGTGCATGCAGCAAGTTTCTGAACAAAAAAGAAAAAACGTCATGAAGAAGCAATGGCAAAATCTGAAATTAAAAATTTTAGCTGCAGAGCACAACAATCAGGTTTCCTCTCCTACAGCCCCCAGGCAGCTCTGGACACCCTCTACTCACTCTTCTTCAGATAGAAGTGGGTGTTCTTTGTAACCCATAAATTATTATTTTGTTCAGCTGTCACCACTGCCACGTACACTGGGCTCACTAAGGAGCATGTGTAAGATGGAGAATTTATCAGACAACAGCAAATACCTCCTGGTATCAACAACCATTCCTATAAACAGGTAAAGTTAAATAATCTGAAGTAGAGTTGGCCAAATCAGGTCTATACCGTTAATCTCTCATGATTTACACCTAAGCCTTCAGAGATGTATTTTATGAAAATTTTATTTGGTCATCCATTATTTCAATCCTTGGATGGGTGATTTACATGCAAGCTGCAAATTAATTCTCTCTAATAATATCACTAGATTAGAAACACAAAATAACATGCCAACATTTCCCCAAAGCCAAGACTGCAGTTTTCCTGTATTTCCCCTCATATGTGGGACAACTCCTTTCCTGTTCCTTTTTTTTTTTTTTTCATTCTTTATTTCCTTATTGTCTTTTTCTGTGAACTCACTGGTCCTGCTTCCCCTTGCAAAACATTGATCTTACAAACAAACATTGCCAGTAACTTCAGTTTGAATGGGTCAAATTTTCATCTGGGGCAAATAAAAATAAGTCCTTTACATTTAATTAATTTATTATCTTTATTTAGTAAGTTCAGTTTGCTACTTCTGAGGATTCAGTCAAGATAAGGGCCCTTTTCTGCTGTGCATTTTACAACTATACAACAATATATTGTTCCTGCTCCAGACTATTTATTGTCCAGACAGACAAAGGACAAGGCAAAATCAAATAATGTACAAGGAAGTAAAAAAGAAAGAAAAAAAGAAAAAAATGCCATCAGTTGTGGTTCTGGCTATTTATATTGTTTAGGAACAAGATTGCATTTTTGTTACCAGATCAGAATGTACAAGTTTCCCTCTTAGTGTTTAGTCCTATTAAGGAAAGTAAGAGAGACATCTATACCCATTTTCTGCTGCATATTTATTTTGTGCAATGGCTTGTGAAAGAAAATGCTGACTGTTTTTTCTAACTCTGAAATCTTTTCACAGTGTGTGAAGGAAACACCAGGGACTGAAATTTAAAGCTGTTGCTGAATTTGTCAGTACCTTTAAATCTCAAACTATAGTGCCTTTTAAACCTTGGGCAGTGAGTGGGGGGCTGGGCAGCTTCATGCAGCCTTCTCCCTGGTGTCAGTTGTAGGATTCAGTTTCTGGATGCCTCTGACGTGTGCTCACCAGCTCGTGGTCCCCACTGGAGCAATGGGGCAGTGGCTGTTCACAGCAGCTGAGGTGCCATGGGTTCAGCATGGGGCATGGATACTGTGCATGGCTGTCAAAGCCCCAGAGGAGGAGAAACCATTATCCTCAGATACAGCAGAGGGCTCCCGGGTGATCCTTGATGCCTGTGCCACTCTGTTGAGAATCATATGAGAGCTCACACAATGCTTTGCATTTCTGTTTCTGGCTGTAAAAATCAGAGGAGAAAGCTACCTCTTCATTTTATTTCTCCAAAATCTGTCTGTAATATACATCAGTGGAGTGCCCTGGTGTATGATGCAAGATCACATCTGAAAACAATAAGTTGGAGTTCTGCTCGTTGTAACTTGCCTATTCTTTGCTACCATGTGCCAACCAGCATGTATATAAACATGATTAAAGACCATAATACAAATAACTCAAAAATTTCTATTTATTCCTTTTTCAACACCACCATACTGTATAATTATATGATTTATCAAGGGTATTTAAAAATGAATTATGGGGTGTTTTCTTCATATTCTTGGTTGTGAGTGAACTGCAGAGCTTAGTATTGCTTTTTGCAAATACCATTCCAAACAATCATGAAACATCCTATAATTCAATTATAAATAACCTCTGAGAACCATAAAATGACATATTCTAGGCTGGTGACACAAACAGATGCATTCAGCATCCTGACTGTAAATTGAAACCTAAAACAAACCCAGCATTTTCAGTTGCTTTTGATCTGCATTTTGCTTCTGTGCATGACAAATACAATGGAGTCTATACAGCCTGTGAAGTTCTCCTTGGACTTAGCCCTTCCCAGGAAAACAAAATGAAAATGAAAACAAAACAAAACAAATCTGTATGTTTCCCATAAATAAAATAAAATAAAATAAAATAAAATAAAATAAAATAAAATAAAGGCCTTTCCTCAGCAGTGGTTGAGATATAGATGCACAGGAAGACTTAACAACCATTGCAGGAAAAGATATATTTCTCTGACCCAACAAAAATCATGCTGTGACACTTTTAAAGACAATGTTTTACTGTTCCTTTATGTATTAACTTCTCAGGCCCTACCATCTTGATGCTTGGTACAAGAAGCCCTCTTTGCAGTATTAAATGGTAAAAGAGAGCGTTAGAATAAATGAAAATTTAGAAAATCAGTGGAGCAAACCTAACTTGGGGACAAGGATTGTTCTTCACCAGGTGATCAAAAGCTTGAAAAATCCGCCCTTAACAGAGACATTTTCAAACAGATTTTGTCCTAAAAGGCAAGATAAGAAATTAAAGGCAGAAAAGTAAGCAGATATTTAAAATACAAAGGCACTGTTGTTGCTGTTGTTTAGCTCAGCTTCTGGGGTGCTCAGATGAAAAAAGACATGCCATATTTAGATTACACAGAACAAAATTTTATTCTGTAAATCAAAGCTTAATAAGTAGCACTTGGGGATGCAGTAGGTTAATGGTGGTGAGAGAAATTAGGGTGGAAAGCTATATTTTGTCAGTCCCCCATTACATGGTGTGGTGCACACACAATATTAACGCACAGTCTCTGCCCCTTGCGGCATCGCCTCCATCTCCACCATAGCCTGGGGGTCCTACAGCTGTGAGTCTGAGCTTGTGGGCATCTACTAGGAAACTGCTCAAGAGCATGAGCCTCACAAGGATGGGTGGCCACACAGGGGTCAGGGATGAAGCAGTCTGACAATACATGTGTCATCAAAGCAGAACAAAGCTGTACACATTTTTAAAAGATATGGAAAAAAAAGATAAGTTGATTATGCATAAGATAACATCTGGGTTTGGTGGGTTTGGTTTCTAAAAATCCTGGGTGAAGCCTCACATCTCGGGTGTCACTATGGCACCCAACACTACTCTCATTTTTTTAGCTCTATCGCCAGGTGGGAGGAATAAAATTGATGATCTTCTCCTTGTATCTTTGGTAAATAAGTGCTACTGTTTTTCCGAAAGCACCTGTTTCCTTCCTACATCTCTTCTTGGGAGATTTTTTGAAGAAATTTTTGCCTGAGAAGCAGCTGACTTCCAAATCCCAGGTCACCCCCATCTGTCTGCAGAAAACAAGCTAGTTAATTTAGGGAATGTTAAAAAATAGTTCTAAAAAGCCTCTTTCACATTCCTGTTCCCCAACAGTGGAAGGCAAGGCATATGGGGGAGCAGCCGTTGGTGGAACAATTTTATCTGTGGTATGAGAAACTAGATAAAAGTATTCTTGTGAGGACACATGATAGCTGTTAAAGGCAGATTCAAGGATCATCTTTTTCTCTCTTGGACTATTACTACCTACATATTGCACAACTGGTACTGAATACTAGTAATGTGTGTTTAGTTATTTTAATATTCAAGTTTGGAATAGGGTGGCAGAGACTCCCCATTTTGTGGTTTGTAGCTCTGTAGGTGTTTTTAACTTTCCAGCTTGCCATCTGCAAGCAAATTCATGCTCATTTCTGAGCACAGGAAGGCACAGATAAGCTGAAGGAAGCTTGGAGAAAAAGAACAAAAGTTATTGTGAGGCTGGGAGGAGTGATATATAAAAGAGATAAGTATGCACAGCTTGACTAAACAATTATTAATTGCTAGGGCATAATAGTAATTCTGAATGGAGTCTTGATTTATCTGAGGAATGTTCAAGGCTTCTTTTAAGATGCTTTACTATTAGAATTATTTATTTACCTAGGTTAAGAGTACAATTCAAGACTTCTCTCCTCATTTGATGGATGAAATCAGGGAAAACTAAACACACACACACCAGCATCACAAGGGTATTCAGATGCCATTGGCTCTTAAGATATTCTTGTATGAATAGTCCTATGTGTCACCAGAGGAAGCTAATGGGAGCCCTAGGGTCTCAGACAGGGACAAAAAAATACATTAAATGATAATGGTTACAGGAGTGTTAACAGTGAATTAGTCTAATGCAACATACAGAATGACATGGCCTGTGAATTGCTAAATGTGGGAAGGATATGTTTTTCTTTCAAAAAAGTTAAAAATATTAGCTCATAATAATCAGATGGTATAAAATGTCATAGCTGCATTGACTTTAGCAGCACTGTGTTGATTTACATGAATTTCTGTCCTTAAATTCTTTAAGAAAACCCAGAATGAAACTATAATGAATTTATTTTTGGAAGGAAACCATCTGGTGCTTTATTGCTAGCTGACAAGAAGTAGGAAAGAATAGTCTGACTGGTGGCTGGAAGAGCAGTACTGGATTTGCTTTTAACCAGGGCCAGTGAGGATGTGGTTAACCAAATATCTCTTTTTAGCAGGTCTCTTCACAATCATCCACTAGCTGGAAATAAGTGCAGACCAAATCCAGTGACTGAGTTATCACAAACTGGTTCTCTTTACAAGTGGTGTATATTAGGAATAATGGCAGAATTTAGTCCCTGAAACTGCGGCTGCTTCATCTGACTTTACAAGTACTGGTAGATGCTCTTCTTTCCACTAGACTCTGGTCTCAGACTGTTTGGAGTTAAATTGTGAACAGCTGCCAAAGAAATGTCAGACCACAGGAGTTACACACAGTCAAGGGACTGTGTATAACTTCTGGTTTCTAAGGAATCATACATAAGGATAATCCCACAGCTTCAGCATTAATGCAGCTAATACTTTCATTACCTTTACTTCTATTAATGCTGCTTGGAAAATATAATGTTAAGTTATAACTGCAATTATAGTAGGTCTGTAATTATAAATAAGACCATAAATATTTCCCCTTAGTCAGATTCAAGAATACAGACAGCAATGTGCTTGCCCTTTTATATTAGTGTACTTAAAAGGAGATAGTCCTGATGGAAAGCAGCCACACAGAGACTGAAGCAAATAAGGTAGATAGGGCCTCATGTGTGACTCCCAGTGATCCAAAATTCACAGCTAAAAAACAGAGGACACAAAGAACATCTTCCTAGGGGCTAACAGAAAGAGATCCAAGCCCCTCAGTCCATGTGTGCACTGAAACAGGAGCTGTGGGCAAGTGAAGCTGGGAGGCACTTGAAGTTGCTGCTCATGAGGCAGCGAGGCTATGATTACAGTCCAACTCCTTCACATGGCTGTGGTCCCAGCTCATGAACCCCATTGAAACCAAGGTGGATTAACTTGGTCACTACATAGGGCCAACAAACTAGAGTCAAACTGAAGCTAGTGAGAATGCATTGCATCGGTTCTGTGTTAACAGATTAACTGGTTCAAGTTTGCACAGCTCTGCACTCCACTAGCTTCTGCAACCCCATTTAAATAGCAGGTTACTTAAATAATTAATGTGCTTTAGCGTCTCTGTTACTTTGCCACAGAATTCCTGTGCGTCCTTGAGCAATTTGTTTCCCCTTTCTGGCCTTCAGTTCATCATTTGCAAAATAAGCATGCAGCCAGAGCTCAATTAACAAAGATAACAGAGAGGAGGGATAACCCAGAGAAAGTGAAAATATGGATAACTGAAGCAATGTGCTGCAACAACTGTGCAGCGAGAGGATGGACACACAGAATATCTGTGATGGTATTGACTGTGAAGAGCAGGGATTCGTGTACTAACCTGGAGCTTGAGATGTTCAGTCCAGACTGCACAGTCCTGCCCAAACACAGCTACACCAGCCTACCCTGGGTGTTCCTGCACCTGCTGCACAGTGATCTGTCATGTGAATAAGCACTCTAGGGATACTGCACTGAAGGCTGTTATAAAGTACTCAAATACACATAAAAGATGGATAGTATCTTACTGTACTGCACAGTATTGGGATTGGGATGGCCCAATATGTGATGCTTAACCTTGAGTGATAAAATGTTTTTGTGCTGCAAAGTCCCTTATAAGAAGCAGTAAATGCAGCAAATAAGCCAGACTTCTTGCTCCATTTTTTTTTTTTTTTTTTAATATATCTAGCACTGGGTTTTGTGAAGGATCCTGAAGGTACCTAAATTAAGTCCAGTTAGACACTATGTGTAGTCTTTGTCCATGTAAGAGAAAAGACCTGTAACAGAAATACTTCCCTAGAAATATTTTCTCACTTTGTATCTGAGTACATATGTAAGTCACAGCCTCTGCAACAAGGGAAAAGGAGAATATACCATCAACTCTGAATAAATGGTTGAAGTGAACACATTTTACAAGCACTGGGTGATTTAGGAGCTTAAATATAACTTTAGTCTGGGTTTTATGACCATACATCATTGTACATTGTATGCACGTAACAAAGCTATTATCCAGAAGCCAAAGTCAGAGAAAGAATGAGTGATTAAGAGAGAGAATTCCCAATATTCTGAACTCTGATTAGACTGGTGGGAGTGCTGCTGTGACAATTAAATTCACAACAAAAGTAACTCATATCTTTATATCAAAAGTAACTCAGTAACTTTATATCTTCTGTGTAATTCAGTACTTTCCCACTTTGCTGCTAGAGCTAGCTCTAACTTCTTTTTCTCTGCAATTTGTTCAAATATCTCAGTGCATCAGATAAGAAAATTGCACTTGCTTTCTTGGAACTAATAATGAAACAGGGTTAGTAAATTAAAAACAATAATATATTTTACCAACAAATATTCTGCATATCAAAACAATGGCTGTCTGTAAATGACATTTTTAACTATTTCTTCCAGAACTGGAGAATCTGGACTACATCCATTTTCATAGCCTTTCTGTAACAGATGTAACACATCTGCTTAGCCTCCTCATTCAGCCTGACAGTCTGCTTTCCTATAGAACATTCTTCTTTCCTTCTTTGAAACATAGAGCACAATCCCACAGACATACTAGAGACTCCCTGATTTGTAGTTGGATACTTCCCTAATTCCCAAACATTCTTTGAAAACTGCAGGTTCTTGGCCTCTTTGGTTACAAGGTGACAGAAAAACATGGAAAGGAAGCTTAGCAAAGATTTCTAGATTGCTTTGAGACTTCCTGCAGTCTTTAACAAACAAGACTTAGGGATTTTCAAAATAAGTTCCTAATGTCTTTTCTTACCCTTACTGTAATATCTAGACAACCTCATTTTTCAGGCCAGGTTAATCCTCCAGCAAGTTCTCCTTATGTAGTACCCTGCTCTTATGCCACTTTTGTCTACTGTGCTTGTACTGATATGGACACTGACTTCAGCCTAGATGAGATCTTTCCCACATCCTTCCCATACTCCGTATTAATATCTGTGTAGAAAGAATATTTTTCTACAGGGGTGGGCCAGCAAATGAAAGGCGGTCAAAAGCTCTTTTCATGCCTTCTCAGAGTTGACCTTCAATGAGTCTTCAAGAATCTTCCCCGTGTAGAGCAGCTGCCTAAGCTGAATTCAGTGCAAAATGTTATTTCAGTATAGAGACATGCCAGTCTGCCACAGTAGTTGGATCACTGCTAGTGGAAGGGAAGGAATGAGGAGTCTGATTTGTTTTCTACTCTGCTGCAAGCTGCTTTTCCAATTGTACCATCTCTGATACCTCTTATAAGAGCAGAATCAGGGTATTTCATATGAAGTCAGTAGTCACTTGATATGAAATCTCTACCAAATCTATTGTGTCCACTGGATTCTGAATTCTGACTTTTCCAAATCAATCTCAATCTGTGGAAACTCTTGTTTAGTGTCTCTGGGTCTGACCTGCTAATATCACAGAAGAGAGAAGGGTTATGCTAGCATAAGCACTCCATTAGCTTCCTTATTTCTGCTTCTTGTCCCTTGTGATTTTTGGGGAAAAATAATGTCGCCCAGTGGAAGAAACTTAATGTAAAAAAACCCCACATTATCAGCTATACAAAAGAGATTTTTGTATAAAAGCAGTTCCTAGCCACTGAACAAATACAAATGTTCTTTCTAAATAGTAATGTTTCAGTAGGAGCAAGATCTAAAGTAAAATAACTGATTAAAAAGTATTCTTCATTTGACCTTTTTCAAGTTCATCACACTGCCATGTGACAGTGATCTTTGATTTTCTTTTCATGATGTTTTATTTGACACAGCTGATGAAAAAAAAAATCCATATTTATTGAATATTGCACTGCAGTTGATTCAGATGTCAAGCCACAACCATCATCTCAAATTTTATCTCCCTAAGTGTAAATGACCATAAACAATATTTGATGTTTAAATTTTCAGACTCAATTTGATCTTGCAAATCAAGAAAAACACTTGGGTGCTACAAGCTTGAGTTTAAAAAAAAACGGGATCTTTTGTCCATTTTAGGGGAAAAAAAGTCAACCTAAACATGTGGCAAATAGATTACTGCAAGCTTCCACCCAAAGATGGAAACATTCCTTCTCTTTCTTTGCAGAAGTAGTAGTTGAATGCCTCAGAGAACTCTTGGCATTAATGAATAAAATCCAAGGATGGTTTTCTAAGACAGAAGTACCACAATCGTCACAAACTGTGACACAATAACTGTGCCATTTAATTAGCAGAAGGATTTCACAGGCTGAGAAAAAGACTGAGCTGGTGAGGTGTTGTCACTGAAATATCAGTATTGCTCTGGAAATCCTGTTCATATTCACGCAGTACAAACTAAGAGCAGTGAAACTTCCAGCAAACTTGTCATCACCTTCTTGAGATTCTCTCTCCAAGCTTTTCCTTCCCTCCTGATGCCAAGCTGTGTGGAGTGGTCAAGATTCTGTAGAGGGTGGTGAGACACTGGAACAGGTTGCCCAGGGAAGCAGTGGATACTCCATCCCCAGAACTTCTGAAGGCCAGGTTGGATGGGACATTGAGCAACCTGGTCTAGTGGGAAGTGTCCCTGCCCATGCAGGGGGTTGGAACTAAATGATCTTTGGAGTCCTTTCCAACCCAAAACATACTATGATTCTATGATTGTCTTGCATTTCTTGGTGACATGAGGATTATCAGCCCTTTTAGTACAGGAAATTTACCAACTCTGACATCTCCCATGTTATGGATGCAGAAACTGGAGAGAAACTAAATTATTTGCCTAAAATCTAACTGACTGTCATTAGCAAAATAAAGATGGGTGTCACTTATCAGTGTAAAGTCTCAGAAATCCTTATCCTTCACTGAAAGGGTCATCATCTTTCCTGTCCTTTGCATCCAGCTTTCTCACAATGTTTCTTTTACAGGGATCCATCTATTACTTGTCAATAACATGACTGTGGGTCCTTAGAAGGAAAGTACAGGACCATCCTGGAGGGGGGAGATGACTTGTAATGTCACTTTATACAAGTTCCTAAGGGTAGATGGCATTCAGCACAATCCTAGGAACACAATACAAACAGCTCAAATTTTACCCTCATCAGACAGTTCTGTTTTATTTGTCATTATTCATGCAATCAATGTCTTTTACTAGGTCTGTGCTTTCAATACTATTAGCTGTTCTCAGGTCTTGGGTTTGTTAAAAGACAGGGGAAACAAATATAATTCATGGTAGATACCTTGGCCATTCTATGTATAATTATATTATGATTTTCTTAATAATTAATGAGTCCATCTGTGTTCATAATAGCATCACTGAGAATCCTCATCATCAGACAATCATGCTATTTTCTTGCCCTCGTTATTATGATGCCTAACATTTAGTGCTTGTAGGGGTCAAATACTTGATTTTTGTAAACGGGCACAATTTCACTGAATAAACACAAATAAAAACCCAAAATAAATTATTCACATTTGCATAAGGGTTAATCAGGTCTATCTTATGTGTAGTTAGCTTAACATGCTTGGCCAAATGCTGGCTTTGCTTACAGCAAATTAAGCTAAGAACACCTCCACTATGGAGATAGAGTCATAGGAACTGCTCTTACAGAATCATAGATTCATAGAACCATTCGGGTTGGAAAAGTCCCTTGGGATCACCAAGTCCAACCATCATCCCTACTCTACAAAGTTCTACCCTGAACCAGCAACACCTTGTCCAAACGACCCTTCAACACATCCAGGGATGGTGATTCCACCACCTACCTGGGCAGCCTATTCCAGTGTCTAACCACTCTTTCTGTGATTTTTTTTTCCTAATGTCTAGTCTAAACCTCCCCTGTTGCAGCTTGAAGCCATTCCCTCTTGTTCTGTCCATAATTACCTGTGAAAAGAGACCAGCACCATCCTCTCTACAATGACCTTTCAGGTAGTTGTAGAGACTGATGAGGTCTCCCCTCAGCCTCCTCTTCCTCAGACTAAACATTCTTAGCTCCTTCAAACGTTCTTCATAAGATTTATTCTCTAGGCCCTTCACCAGCTTCGTTGCCCTACTCTGTACTTGCTCCAGCATCTTGATATCTCTCTTGAATTGAGGTGCCCAAAACTGGACGCAATACAAAGAGGGGATAACAAGGAAGAAAAAAGACAAACTAATTTGTTCAAAAAACCTGTAGCAAAATCAAGAACAGAAAACAAAGGGCAGATTGGCACCGAATGAGACCTGCCATAGGTCCCCTCAACAATGAGGTTGGGGTCTTGCTCTGCTTCATTATGCACAATCTTCATAACTGATCTGGCAAATATCCATAGTGAGCACAGGCCTTACTACCCCACATCTGTCAGTTCTATTATTGTGAGAAGCAAGCTAAGAATTATTTGAGAAATTAGATGGAACATCTAAATATAAATGAATTGTGAAGAAAAAAAATTACAATATTTGAGAGGAAAAGTATTACTGGACAGCAGCACCTATGCAATTTGAAATAAAATTATTGCTGTTGTTTTGCTTTTTATTATTATTATTTTACACACACATGCTATTCTTTTCCTATATTAGATATTTGGTGATAATCCACTGAATATGCAAATGTCAGGCTTGCCATCATGGAACAAATCAATGGCTTAGAGCCTAATATGTAATCTGAGACTGGACAATTGCTTCAGAAATCTACTAATCACAACCAGTGCCTAAAGAGAGCATATACAAAAACATAAAACAAAGCTATCCAGAGAGAAAAATAGGAAAGGCTATTTGGCAACACCCCACACAAGTCAATTCCTCCATCTCTGAGAAAGTGCTATCACAGAAATATTATTGTTCTCATTTAGGACTCACTTACTGCTTTCTCTTAGGACTAATTCAGCAAATTACTGACATGCATTAAGTCAATGGGGTTTAAATATAAGTTTGAGTGGTTTTTGATTTAACTCTTTATGTCCTTCTAATTTTTTGTGCAATTCCAATATGTAAAAATAGAGGAAATCCATCAACATAATGGACAGCAGAACTGGACTAAACACGGAACAAAACCTGGTAATCCTGAAACCAACAAATGAGAAGATAAACAAATCTGCTGTGGGTAGAGAACAAGACTTCTGAACCCCACAAATAACAGAGAATAGAATCCATTTCAGAATGAAAATGCATTCCCAGTGATCTCCCCGGAGAGACAACTAAACCAAATTATGGTGTAAAATTTATGAGATAAAGTAAAAAGCAAATGGACTTGCAGAACAAACCAGAACAGCTAATCTAAATATATATATATATTTAAGCATAAACCATGAAACTGTGATGGAGCTAAGGAGCAATTCAGGAGGAAAATAAATAAATATATATTAAAAATATCAATATATAGATATATCGATACATAAGAAAGAAACTAAGTGGATTCTTGGCACTCGTCTTCTTTTACTCCAAAGGATGCATGCTCATATTAGGTCTACTCTTTCAGATAATAATGTTGAAGCACTCTGAGACATGTAGTGTCAACAAAAAACTGGAACAAGTACATAGAACAAAGAGCAGCAAGTCATAAACACTGAAGTGTAAGAGAAACCGTAGGTATTCAAGATAGTGGAAAATACAGCACTGTTTAACAGGTTCTCCATTCTGCCCTTAATACAGGGATATTCAATTAAAATGGTAGGCTAAAAACTCAGAATGTTGGAAGTAAATCCTTTTTTTTGTCGCAGCATCTAGCAAAGATTATGCATTTTCAGAGATGTTGTTATACACGTTTGCAACAGCTTTTAATATAGTCATATCATGATCATAATGATCTTTTCTGTGATTAAAAATCACAGAAAAAGTTAGTAATATAAACCTTCAAAAAGATCTGATAGTGGCTATTGTTAGTAACAGGATATTGGACTAATCAAATCTTTGGACTGCCTTTTACAACAATTCCTAAATGTTTAAATTATCACTCATCATATTGATATTCTTAATGTCAACTATATAAAAAAATAAAATCAGAAATAACAACGTAATGTTGTAAAACCATAAAGAGCAAATAAGATTAGAAAAGCCATTTCCTTTACTGGGATTTGTGAGCTAAAGGTTAACTTCCAATTAGAGTTTAAAAGGAAGAACTTTTATTCTGCGTTGGTTGAGGCTTTTAGCAAATCACATTTAGACGTGCAGAACATTTGTATATTTCCTAATAACTTTCCATTGCATTAAAGGCTGTAAGCATGCTGCTAGAACTTGTCCAGCCCATTTGGACATAAGATACTCAGAGATAAGATTTGTTAATGTTGCATTATCAAATGCTATTGCTTTGCAATTGATTATAATTATTTTACTGTTCAGTTGCTGGGTAAATCCTGTTCGCCAGCCTCGTGTTGCTATGTGTAAATAACATTCAGCAGAGGAAGATTAATTCCTGTGTCACATTCATATAGTAGTAAAATAACAATAATTGTATTGTATTAAAAATAACAAAAAGGAAAAAGATAAATAGTGAAAAACAATAACTGACATATTTGTTTAACAGCAGGCTCAGGGGATTAAGCAATACTTTACATTTTTATAGTGCTTTCAATATAAGAATCTCAAAACACTTTGCAAACATTAGCAAAATAAGCCTTCCAACACTCTTTAGGTAGGGAAATATTATTATCCTCATTTTACAGATGAATAAGCTTCTTTATGAGGAAGATAAAGCCAAGTGAAGTTCCCAAAGCCAGAAAGCATGTCAGAAGCAGAATTACTAAACAAGCTCTGTGCTTAGATTACATAGAGAGCGAGACCTTGACAGCTAGAAGAGAATCCACATATTCCCTTGAAAGCCAGGTCACATGTTATGTACTCACAATCTTAATGAGAATTACAAACACGAAAAAGCTAAATTTTCATTTCTGAAGTCAAAACTAGGCTGTAGTGAGAGCCTCCCATCACAATACCTGCAAAGACTGCCCATGGAGCCTCAAGGAAAAACTTTGCTTGTTGTATGCTTCACAGCACACATATCCCGGGGGTTTTAGCCTGAATTCACTAAAGGCTTGTCCCACACTGCCCACACTGCTTGAATCTGCCTCACATGATCCCAAATTCCTTTCCTGCCAGCATGCAGATTTTTCCTGGGTTTAATTGATAAAAAATGTTTCTGCCTGTCAGTGATGCATATTTCAGAGTGAATGCAAACAGGCCACAAAGGAGATATTTTTTTTCCTGTGTATACCCTTCTCTTGGCTGATCTGATTATTACAGAAATGTACTTTACAGGTTTAACTACATATGATTCATTATGAAATTTGATGATATCTGCATGATATCTGATCTAGTCGGCAAGTTAGGAAGTAGAAAGCACATGTCAGATATCAAGAGCTGAAATCTAGAGTTATCTTGGGTTTTCACAACAAGCAAAATACAGAACCTGACTGCTGGCATAAATAATGGAATAAAATTGCTAAGAAAGAAACTAAATCTCAGGTCCTTTTTTTTCTTTTTTTTTTTTTTTCCATTGGTGTGCAAGGAGTAAGAAGAGGTAGCTGGGGCAATTATTTTGGGGTCTGTCAATTTTAGGGGCAAGAGAACGTGGGGGAATTAAGAACTAACCCCCTTCCCTTCCTCTTTTTTCTGATTGCTCCAGATTACACTGTCACTGTCAGGGCAGCAGAAGCTTTGGTAATGCCATCAAAAGGAAGGGAGTACATGTGTGTGTATATATATATATATATATATTTGTTCATACATTTAGATATATATATATTCAGATGTATATATGTATCTACAGGCAACCAAAGCTTTCCAGGCAAGGTCACAGCAGCTCCCACCCCCTTCTCTGATGGCAAGCTTCTACTTGCATTTCACAGCCAGGCAAGTCTGCCCCTTTCATGCACAGTTGCAGAGGAGCTTCTGAAAACCTTTGTTCATAGGAAATGCGGTCATGTCAGCTGTTCACATGAGTAACTGTTTTTTTACAACAGATTTAAGCAAATCTAACAAACCTCATCAAAAAGAAATATCAAAAGAACAGGCAGCTTTTCAGCTGGATTCATACTTGCTACAAAGTCATCAGTTATGGACAAAAGGGAACACATGGCCAGGAGCAAAGGGAACAGGAACACTCCTTTACAAAGCAGTCCACAATTATTTTATCATAACATGACTGTAAAGCCACAGTCTTCATCTTTAAAAGGATGTAAGACTTAGTCATTTGTTGGTAATTTTTGATATTTAGGAAAATGTCCTACTTAGAGCTGCTTTCAGTACAGACATACCTATATACCACTGCAGAACTACTTCACAGGCTGAGCTTTAAAATCCCTTGAGAATGTTTTTCCTTCCTCTGAATGCAATGAGGGACAAAGGCAATAATAAATTTCTCATGACATAATGTTTTCATTAAGTAGCACAAATGTCAAACATTTGGTTCACCAACTATTTTTGACTCAAGCAGAAATATACTTATTCTGACAAGAAAAACAAAAGCCAATCTTCAAAAACAGTGTGAAAAATAGATCTATTGGTATTTTATTATTTTTATAGAAGGACAGTTTTTTTTCAAGTCAAGAAGTGTACAATATTCTCACAAAGCAAAACAAAAGGCATGGAAGAGCTTCCTAAATCAAAGTTTCTTAACAGAAACACTATTTTGAATAAACCATTGTTTCCTTACTGCCTCCAGTACAAAGCCCCCAGAACTGCAGTTTACAGCAGAAAGGAAGCAGAAGCAGTACCATCACTTGTGACATGTTTCTGCAACAGTGAAGAACTATAGATTGAAATTTTCCTTATAAACATGAATGAATGAACGAACTTATGCACATATGTTGAAAACAAACAAGTTCTGATTCATGCTAAAGGAAGGAAATTGAGGAACCTTAGGTCTGATGATGCAAAAAAATGTTCAAATATTTCTATTGCATCCACTGATGCTCATTTGAACATGAAAAATTTTCTTCTTCTCTAGGCACAAGGCTTAATTCTGTTAATCAATATCCACTGCAAAACGTCAGCACATGTGAGAAACTTCGTTACCCAATATTTCATGCCATCAAGTTCCTCCAAGGTCATGGGTAAAAAATACTGCTGAGGTCATCAGGGAACTAGTCTAAGAAGCTCTCTAACATTGAAGAAACAAACTAATCCCAGGAAACCTTCATGTCCATTTCAGATCTAGCAGAAAAGTGTTGGGATTAAAAAGTCAGAAGGAGGTTACTAAATGGAGGGAGAACAACTGGATCCATCTTTTCAGGGAGAACTGTTTCTAAAATAGTGATTCCTAATGCTGCACAGTGAATGTACCTCTTGCTCTGAATGTGCCATGAGCTCAACATGACTCCATGACTGCTGATATCGCCCTGACCTCAGCTCACAGCTGGAAGTGAAGTGCAAAGAAAACAAAACAAAACAAAAACGAAATGGTATTCTAGAGGTTTGTCCCAAGTTTACTAAATTTATTGAAAAGAGGACCAAGGAATTGATCATACAGTAGTAAAAACTATAGCTGGATACTGGCAGCAGATCAGAAGGAAAAGAAAAGAAAGAAGGAGAAAAAACTAAGACAAGTGTTTAGACTAGAATCAGTTGCTCAGTCAACCTGAATTCCAGAATGAAGCATGGTTTATAGTATTTTATTTCCACTAAAATATAAAAATATAAAAACATAAAAATATGTATGTGTATTCACAGCCATACATGCATATGACAGGTAGATAGACACATAAAAATTGAAAATTTGTATTCATTTGTAGTCAAGAACAGATATACTTTGCCAGACTTTCACTGACAAAGGCTTTCACACACTGCCCTTCGAAATAGTTTCAAGAGATAAATGAAGTTGGATTTTTCCTTTTAATATTTGAGTCTACTTGTGCTTTAGGTCTATGTGTTGAGTACTTAGCTTGTTTTCAAGAGTAAAAACATTTCCCTAACTTGTGGAAGAATGGCTGTCTGAAAATGCCTGGCTTTAACAAAGATGGGGAAAAGGATGTTGGACCATCTGTTTACATGTTGTTCATGGTTATTTTGCACCTGCAAAAGAACTTCAGTTCCCACGCTTGCCCAAAAAAGAACCAGATCATAAACAACCAACAGTTAGGCTTACAGGTGGAAGGGTTAAAAATTGACCTCAAGTCTCTCTATATCCTTAGGATACTAACAAACACCAGCGCAACATCCAATGAATTGCAGGGATTTCAGATACTGGAGGAAACCTCAAGCTGCATCTAGACTACATCACTGTTAAACAGGTAACAAGTAAACAATCAAAAAATGATCACTGTGTAACAAATGCAGATAATTTAATCAAGAAATTCAGTAGTTTCACCAAGCAAATGTGGTCTGAGGAAAAGATGCACTTAGGGACAATCACAGGGTGTGAAGAGGTGACCTTCACTGATACAGACTTTCCCCAGTTACAGTAGAGAAGTTTCTGATCTAGTTTTACCCAGTCAAGACTCCAGTACTCACTTCACACAGAGTCTTCAGTCATTTTGGCATTCATAAGAACAAACAGGGGGGCAAGGGACAGTATTTATGAGCCACCTGAATTATAGCAAGAGGCTGATACAGTTATTGGAGATCTGAGTCTTCAGTAAAGTCAGCACACCCTGCTAAGATTCATTTATGAATGGCCATTTGTTGTGTATGAAAGAGAAACATTTGAAGACTGTCAATGTTGTGTTCACATGGCCACAAGGGCAAAGAGATATATGGCTTTCAGGGCTCACCTCAACTGTAGGAACTCTTAAATAACACTGACTCTCATCGATTTTGGCTTTTTAATGGTGCAGTATTTCACACCATCAAATTCAGGAAATGCTTTTGTTATTTTTTGTTCAACCAAGTCTCACACTCTACCTACACACAGATGCTTTGCTGGTGTTTGGTTAGTTTCTCTCAGACAGTCATAAAACTGACTGGTACAATCTACCCCATCTTAGAAGCAGCTGAGTAATATCTCAGACCTTGTCTTCTTTGCTTAAAAAGTATGGGGTGATTACCTGTAGCCAATTAATATAGTTGGACTAACTGGAGGTAAAAAAACACTGAATAGAAGACATTTTATGGTTACTTTGTAAACTATGTGCAATCAAGACCGGATCACCAACCTTATGTATTCTACCTTGCAGTAAAACTACAGTATTTTGTGTTTGGTGTGGCACCTCTTGGCATCACAACTCAGGCCTCAGAATTAAAAAAACAAACCACTCAGACAAAAAAACAAAAAAACCACCACCAACAAAAAAACCCCACTTGATCCAGACTATTTGTCAATTAATTAGAAAATTAAATAATGATGGAATTTAGCAAGTTAAATGAAAAATATCGCAGGGCTCCCTTCCCCAAACATCTGATGTGTACATCCCTCCTTAATACTGTTTCATTGTTTCAGCCTCCAAGAAAAACAGGATGCAATATGCCTTCTGTCTATGATAAAGTTTCCTAATACAGTACAGTAATGCAATTTATTTTCATACAGCATCCTGCATATAAAATATTACATAACCCTTTATGAGAAGATAATGCATTACAGACTCAGGCACATTACTGTCTTGCAGGAAGAAACTGAAGGATAATGTTGTGGGAAGGGATGGAGGAAATAGGAGCTGAGGTACAAAAGTAGTTAAAAAACAAAACAGCAAACGTTTAAGCATTATACTTGTGCCCTCATTATCTGCATGAGATTAGCTTTAGCAGTGGGCAGGTCAGCATTCTTTCAGATGCAGTGTAACACAAAATATTACATAGACATAGGGGGGAATGCTTTTTATCCCATAGGTCTATACTATAAATAGATTAGCAGCATGACAAGGTAAGTCACAGAAGTATCATGTGAATTCCCCAAGATCAAACAGGGACTGTGTTGTTCAAGTGAGGTATGAACACAAATGTCAAAAGTTCCAGATGGTTTATTGTCAAAAACAATTATTTCCATGATAGATGGACTAAAATTGCAGATTCAAACATCTTATGTGATGTGAGGAGACCCACCCTGTATTCAGATTATTGCAGCTTGGAGCGACCTCTAAGTGCTGCAATGCAGAGGCCTAAAGCAGATGGAGAAAGAAGGTTTTAGTGTAAACAACAGATTAAAATAAAAACAGTTCAGATTTGAAAAACAAAATTATTTGCGGGAGAATTTGCTTATTATTTGGACTGCTGGAGTGAGAGTTATTTGTGATTCCTTTGCAGGAAATATGAGCGAGAGACAAAGCTGAGGATGTGGCTAATCTGGAAGCAGTCAGGTGGGGAGGGGGAGCAGAGTGTGTGAGGTAAAGCATGTCTTTGGAGGATTGTAAGGAAAGGAGAGAAAATATTAACTCACTCCAAGTGGAAGGATATTTAGTTTTAGCACCTGTGACCAAAGCTGTAACAATATATATTTATAAGGA
This sequence comes from Apus apus, assembly GCF_020740795.1. NCBI lineage: Eukaryota > Metazoa > Chordata > Aves > Apodiformes > Apodidae > Apus > Apus apus. The sequence continues at coordinate 12,764,377 of NC_067283.1, forward strand.
ATCATTATAAAATCTCAAAATATCACTATTTCAGTTTAAGAGACAACAAATGGAAATGCTCACAAACCTTGCCCAGGGGACTCAATACTACTTTGGGCCTTACAAATGTGTAAATCTCTTACAGAGAAAAGGAGCTCCTAGTGAATATGAATTCTCCACTGAGGCTGTTGTTCTTCCCATCATTTATAATTTAACCTTTGGAGAAAAATGGTTAAGGATATAAAGGATAGGGAAAATACAGGGCTGTGTGATTAGTTTCACTACCACATGGATACACAAACCACTGAACATATGTATATCAGCAGGGGAGAGAAGGGGATCTCAGACACACTGTTCTCCTCCTGTAAATCCATCCCTTCAGTGTGGTCTTTTTTTCAGGAGCTCAAGGTCTTCTGGAAACTAGGATGATTACAGCTGGGTTTCTGCCATGGCTTCCTGTGTCACCTTGGACAGTACATCTAGGTGTGCTCAAGAAGATGGAAGCAGGCAAACAGGAGCTCCTCTGCCTGTGCTCTCAGCCTGTGGACATGAGCCAGCTCCCATCTGGGACCCATATGCCCAAATGTCCACATGCTGACAGATACTGTCTGCTTCAGGAGTCTCCAGATACTGTGTTTCTCTCACTCCTCCAGCAGAAGTCACTGCCCCATAGTAAGCTGGATAGGCATAGATGCATGCCTGTGTCTCAGTCACTCCAGCTCCCATTTCTGTATCTTGATATATGCCTACCTCCAGTGAGGTTGAAGCTAAGATGCTGAACTGTGAAATGGAGCAGCTGATGCACAGGCACATCTGTTGAGCCAGATGCAGGGGCAGTAATCTCTGGTAGAAGTGTAAAGCAGACAGCTGGTGGCCGTAAAGTTTGAAGAGGACAGAGCTAGATTCACCCAAGAACAATTGTCAAAATCCTAATTAACTCACTCACAATGAACTAGAGCAGTATTAAGGCTTCTGCACCACAGCTGATTCTGGCTGCACCCATCTGTGTAAATATGCTATAAATCTTGCTTTGATTTTTTCCCCCCATCTGTGAAATGGGAGTGCATCACATTTTTTTATATATTTTTCTCTCCCTACAATTTTAGCTCCTCAGGACTGGGCTCTCACTTATTGCAGCCTTGCTCATTACTATAACAGTGGGAGAGATACTTAATAGCTGTCATAGCTGGGCATTCTCATTGAATTCAAAGGCAAAACTGACATTGACTTTAATGGGAATCAGAAAGGACACTCAGAAAACCATGAATTACTCAGTTTATTAGAGCTATGTGAATTGTTAATATGATAATTATTCAAAGTGCTGTAAGATTGGGACAGTTTTCAAAGGTGCGGATTTACCCAAGCCTGATCTCTGGATGTTTACAGATGTATTATGTGCTTATGAGAATCCAAGTAGCTCTCATGGTCTTAGGATAGAAGTATATATAGCACAGCCTGCACTTTAAAGAAATCATAGCTAGTGGAGTCTTATGAACATTAACCCTTGACTCCTTTCTCATGATCCCTCCCAATTTCCACCCTCCACTTCCCCCTGCCATCTTCAGAATTCAAAGATGAATAGTAAAAAATGATAAAAGCATGGACTGAAAACAGAAAAAGAACATCAGAATTGTGCTGGCTTTCTGGACAGTTGCTGCTGTTTGAGGTAGTATTAGGGCAAGGTTTGGGGGTGAGGAAAAGCAAGATCACAGGAATGCAGCTGGAAAGGAGATGCCAAAGCAAAGGGCTGAGAGCAAAGGGAATGTGGTAACATTATTTTTGTTGTGTGGGGGATACTGCCTGGAGGGGCCTGGAAACAGAGATTACTGTTAGATTGAGGCATAACTTTATCAGTTAGAGAAAAGTGGAGCCATGGGCTCTCAGTGGAGCAGGAGTGAAAAGTTGGCTGCCAAAGCTATATGATAGAACAACAGTACAATTTTTACTTGATGTTTTTTTGCTCTCAGCAGTGGTTTTTTTGCTTTTTCTGAAGCTGAGTTTAAGGTTAGGCTTACTTTCAAGGTTAAGGCTGAGAAAAAAAAAGAGAGCCTAGAGCTCCACTTGGAATGGGGTGGCAAAGAGCCTGCCAAAGGAAAGTGGAGGCTGTAAAGATTGAGAGACTTGGCTGAGAAACTTTTTCAATGTTGTCCATGACCACATGACCCCATTCAAGACTTAGTTTACTTTTATATTTATTACTAGAGCTAAGGATGAAAGAAAGAGCTTGTAACTGCATTTAGAATGGGGATAAGAAGAGGCTTCAAAGAAAAGGAATAGGCTGCCAAAATAACTTGTGTAGTAAAAAGATCACCTGGGCATGTATTTGAGGATCCAGTCTAATGCCCAGCATCCACTTAGGGTTAGTGGTCAGGTAAGAGTTAGGTGACAGGAAAGAGAGCACTAAGAAACCCAGCTGTCATTGGATTAGAAAGCGGTTGCCAAAATAAAGGGTAGGATGCAGAGAGAAGACTTCTGTGAGAAATTTTTTTGGTGGGCACTGGCTATGAGGCTTTGTGTAAGACAGCCTTTAGTTAGGGTTAGAGTAAAGGTTACTACAAGATTTGAAAGAGAGGGAGCTCTGGCTGGAGTGTGTCTTCAAAGTGACTGTCAAAGGAAAACAGGCTGCAAGGAAAATATTTTTGCAAGAAATTTCTAGGTAAGTGTATTGTTAGAGTTAGGGTTAGGGTTGGTAAAAAGAAAGAGCCTAAAGCGGCAGCATTAGGGTAACTAGAAAGGAGATGGCAGTAGAGAGAACTTGTTGGTAAGGATGTCTTGGTATGGCCACCAGCTTGGAGGCAAGTACAAGGTTCAGACAAAGGTGAGATGAAAGCTCCAGGTAGATTGTGGCTGGAAGGGGTTTGTCAAGGTGAGGCTGTGGTGCAAGAAGAACTTGACTGGGAGAACTTTTTCATTATGACACTGGCTGGGGACACCTCAGCCCCTAGCTAAAGTCCAGCTTAGGTTAGAAAGAGCCATCTATTATACCATGAAGAAGCAAGAATATTTGCTTCATGGAAACTAGCTTTCCCTTCTAAGTTTGAGATAAAGAATTATATTGATGTAATATTTTAATGGATAAAAATTTATCTTAAAAAGTAAGGGAAATGTGCATTTATTATTAGCATCAGTAGATCTTCTAGGCTGTGGGATGCTATCTTCTTCTACAGCTCCAAGTAATTGACTTCTGTATTTTGTAGCGAATCAACCTTAGAAAAAAACACCTAAGATTTTATTTTTCTCTTTTTCTGTAGGTGTTACTATTCTAAAGCAGAAAGTGGAAAAAAGTTTTATAGCTCTATATGTAAATTTGTGAAGAAATAAAGAGTTTTGGATAATATTTGGATAATACTTCTGTGTAGTAAGAAAATCAGAAATCTCTGGCCTGATTCAGCAAAGGGAAAAGCCCTAGGATCCATTGCCATTTATGGATTAGTTTAAAACAAGTTTTATATACTTGTTAAAGATTTGTTTAGGGATGAGTGATAGGAGATCTAAAAATAATCCACTCCACTCTAATACAGATTAATCAAAGAAGTCTAGGCTTGCTTACATTCATCACTCAGCTTTTTTCTTTTTTTCCCCTCACATAGCATCTGAGGACCAAAAAAATCACACTCTTAACACCTTGTGAGGTAGATGAGCATTTCATTCCTTTTATGAAAAGAAAGCAGAGGCTAGGAGGCAGCCAAGATACTTGTATATAAAAAGCTTCAAAGCACTTGATTCCAATCCAGTTTCTAATTTCAAATTTTTCTTAGATATTGCCTGGGATTTTCAACTACTCATTTCACTGCTTGGTTTTATAGTTTTCCTTTCTGGAAGATTAGACAGTCACTTTAATAACAACACAGTGGTATTATAAGGCAACATTAATATATGAAACACAGTAGGTAGTACCAGGCTGGTGAGCATTTAGTGTGGGTATGGAGCAGGTTGGTGATGAAAATGGGAAGGGGCTGACCTCCTAGTATTGCTATTGCTGGACCATTTTCAAAAAACGGGTTTAAACTCCAACATGGCTGAAAGCCATAGGGATGTTTCTGACAGAGAGGTGATCTCTCTTCAGTGAAACTTTTCTGCACTGGCAGGACACTCTGCCTGAAATTAATATCTGCTCCTTATTTCATGGTTACATCTTTTGCCTACTCTGAATGCAGCCTTGAGTTCATGCTCATCTCAGAACATGCAGGGCAAAACACCTGCAGGGTGGAAGGGCTGCTACACTGCAATGTGACGGAGGTTTTGCTGTTGCACTGCCAAACAGTTGTAACTGGGCTGACAAATCGCCTTCTTGGAGGGGTCCTGATGGATGTTACGTGCCACAGAAGCCAAGTAAGATGTACAAGTAGTCTAAGCTTGGACTGGCTCAAAAAGGCCACATATAGCAAAAGGTGAGGAAGGTTTTCTTCGCTGAGTACTGTAGATTCTTCAGGATATTGGGCCACCTGTATAAATGTGTAATGATTCTGCAACACCACTGAACACAGTAACTTCATCTGTCCTAGCAGTCCCCAGCCTTATTTGCTCCAGGATATTGTAGCAATTTGGAAGAGACCAAGCAAGCCCTGACAACCATCCTTTTTTTACTCAGTATAGTCCAATGTTAAAACTGATCACTCAAACAATTCTGATCAGATTATTAATTTTGTGATGCAATGCCTGCATCCTGGTGCAGAATTAAAGTTAGCATGGCACTTACTTGCTTCTAATAATTGTGTTTACTCTGTAATATTTATTTATATTTTTATCATTTATACATTTTACTTGTATAGCCAGCTGTTTTACAGTCAAGGACCTCATCACAATGAGATCTAAATCCATACTCCTGGCCCCTGGGAAAACTGGTAAATTAAACTACGTGTGCATAGAATTTAAAATGCTGAAATCTATTATACCTTCCCTTCCCACAGATAAATGACAATGTGCTTCACTTGCTGAATACTTACTTGTGAAAGGCCCCTGTTTATTAATACCTCTCTGTATAAATATTAACATAGCAAACCTATAGGAAAAATATGTGAAGGGTCATCTTTAAATTGTGAAAATTCAGGCTATTCAGCAAAAATGTCTGTGCTTCATTCTATCTGGAGACTTAAACAGCCTCATCACCATAGTATCTGGAAGGTGCACACAAGTGTGACATGATTAGCATCTGTCATGTGTAGGTCTTTCTATTCCTTCTGCACTCCCTGGGGAAAACCATGCAAGGATTTTTTAAAATACATGATACGTGCACTGTGCTGTGTGTTTATATTAGCAAAGGCAAGGTCAAAGATACGTACTTTACTCCCATCTCTCACTCACTTCATTTTAAAATATATAAATACAGAAAGCAGTGTTATCTGTGACTGATATAAATCCTCAGATTCTTTGGCGTATATCTTTAATTGTTCCTATTAAGGATGAGAACAGGGACTGAACAGAAAGTGGTTCAAATGTCTTTTATTTCTTAACATGCTGAACATGGCTGCTCTCTTCTCATTTTATCTCATCTTCAAGGTACTTAAAAGAATAGTAAAGATTTCTGTGGAAAGAAATAAAGGTTTCCATACTCTATGGGTCATTGGTGTAATAATAAATGTAATGGTTCCCATACAACCATTATAGGCTGTTGTGTCAATGCATATTATTAGGCACCTTTTGTCTGTGAGTTATCAACATGATAGATTGCAACAGCTCTTTTGAGCATTTTCTCACATAAAGCAAAAACAGTAAAATTGCCTCAGGTCTCCTTTAGAGGAGGCACTAAACCTAGGTTTCTCCTGTCCCTTTCAGTTTTCTGTGAAATTCGAGATTTTATGACACTTGCTAAATATATTTGAAGATGACCCTGTCATCCCAGACAGTGTTTTTCCCTTCTCTGTGTCTCTCCTTGCCCCATGGAAGAGACCAAATCTTTGCTGCTGGAGCAAGGCTGTCCTTGGCTGTTTCCATGACTACTCCCTCAGCTGAGGGAAGGACACCATGATTTAAGGAAATAAGTATGTTCCCACCTTCATTCATTCTCTGCTGAAGTGTTGCAGTCTGGCATGAATGACACCCCCAAGCTCACAAAGGAAAAAGTAGCTACAAGATGCCCTCTCTCCCCTTTACCAATTCACTAGCTTCAGGTACACTACAATCTTTACAAAGAGCTTTATAATATTTCTTTGTGAATGTAGTAACCATTTTTGAAAGTTGTTCCAGCAAGGTATACTTGGTTTTGATTCTTACTATTCTTCATCAGGGAAACAGTTTTGCACTAATGAAAAATCACCATATGCAGAACATCTTGGTGAGGATCCACAGCACAGGTACTACAGCCCCAAAGAGTCCTTAGTCCTGGTGATTTGTAAGAGCTTTATGACTAAAACAATTTAACCACGACCCATGACCTACAACCCACCAACATCTCAGTGCAGAGGGTGCACATTTGCACCTCAGCAGCTGCCACTATCCCTGAAATACTGCCAAGGAGAGGAGTCACAGTGAGTGAATCATCCTTGAGCTGTCCTGTCGTCTACAACTCAGTACAGGTCTGTCTCCTCAGTCCTCCATATTAATCTCTGCCTGTGTCCTGCTTTCCTCATAGTGTGGTTTTTCCATGATACTAGAAGTGGTGACGATGTTACAAAGGCTACTGAGTGCCTTGCTCAAAACAGCAAGGAGAGAATAGAAAGATCTGTGCATGGACACCATATGATGCAGTCAGTTCATTGTCACCACCTGTTAGGGAGTGCTTGGGCAGTGCTTTACAGACCAGCTTTAACTGGTTTTTTTTTTGGTTTTTTTTGCCATCTTTGTTTTCTGAGATAAGTAGACCAGACTTGCATGCAGTACTCTAAATGATGGCATCACTGATTCATATAAGGACATATTTTCCTTATTATCCCCTCTTTCTTTCCTCAGTCAACCTACACTTTCCTGTTTTCAATATGAAGTGAGCAGACATCTTCATTGAGCTGGCCAAGCAGACAGAATTCTTCTTCCTGAAATGACATGACTAATTCAGAGCCAGTGACTATCTTCAAGTCACTAAAAACACCCTTCTCATGGTGCATTACTGTTCACCTTACCCTTGTCTAGATTTTGATTTTTCTGTAGCAGAAATGGAAAGCCAGTCTTTGGAAGAGAACCTGGGGAAACAATGATTCAGAGATGAATGATAAGTGGTTACATCACACTTGGTGTCTGCCATGAAAGTCCTACATGTAAACCATTCAGAAGGGGAAGAAGATGGGGAGGAGAAGGCACTGACTATTCATAAAATAGAGAGTGAGTTCAATGGATCAGACACCCTCCCACTTGTTCTGTCTTATGCACTTCTTGGGCTGCTACCAGCTTTTCTCTTCCACAGACAACATCAGTGGTAACTTATCCCTGATGACATTTCATAGTCTGCACTTTCACGCTCCTTACCCCCCTTCACTATAAAAAGATCCCTGTAAATTTATGCAAAGACTTTATCATTCATTGAGTCTTAAAACCAAAAGGAATTTCCCTGCAGGTCATTACTTACAGGCTCTTCTCAGCTTTGGCATATTACACGCTGCCTTTCATAAGCTGCTCAAACTCCATATTGTTACTGATGTGTACTTTTGCTCCCATGGCTCTTATCAGAAGGCTGGTGTTGCAGTTTCACACCTGTGATTAGGTAAGAAACATTCCCACTGCCTAACCATGTTTAGACTTAGCCCGGCGATATGCAGACCTGTGCAACTTGTTGCCATTCAATTTTCCTGCCCACATGATGGGACAAAGATATTCAGATGTGTTTAAGGAGCTGAAGTGTTCTGAGCAACACTTGTGCCATATGTGCTGTGCTGGTCAGACACTTCCATAGTCTTTCTAGTATTTTTATATAGGTAGCATCAGGGGTCATCAGTGTACCGGCAGCAGAGCTAGAAACTGAAATTTCTGAGACATGCTACAGAGCTTTGCCTACTTATACCTGCTATAAAAGGCTTACAGAGTAAGACATAGTCTGGACCTCTAAGAATAAGTATGAAATAAAAGTAATTCTATGCTCTATATTTCAAGGAGTGAAGAACATAGGTAATAGTCTCTATAACTACAGTGCTGTCAGGGCACCACGGGTATTTCCTTTTTGAAATCTTTCCAATCTCCTTGTGCTCCCTGGACAGCCTGGCAGAGAAAGGACAGAGTCTATGGCACCACACACCCTTGGTCTGTTGCTACACAAAGCATCTGTGATTTTTCTAAGTCTTTTTCCAGCCAGGGACAGGTGGAGCTAAGAGACAGACTGAAATCAGAGTTCTCTAACATTTAAAAAGGTCAGAGGGAGAGAGAAGGAAGGATAAAATAAGGAGAGGAAATAAGAATAATTAATGCCTAATGCAGTTCCCTTTCCAAAGAACAGGCAGCAAGGGCAGCTATGACAGCTGTAACATTTCCATTTCCTCCTGCTCTAAGTAGTGCCACTGGGGCAAGTGAAGGACAGCAGTGGACCTGGAAACATTGCAGCATGTAAATTCAGTTAGCATGACTGCAAGAAAAAACAGCAGTGAGCTACAAGGGCAACGAGTGAGATGTCACAGGCAGCCAGCATATACACAAAGAGGCAGCAGATTTTTGTGCATGATATTTTTGAGCTGGCATTTCCAGTCACATTTCCCTTATGAATAAAGCGGTAGGATGTGCTGAGAAGCAAAAGACTGCAAAAAGAAGCAGAAAGCAACCTGTCGACTGTGCAAGAACTGAAAAGCAAAGTTCCAGATGCCTGTCACCACCATCACCACTGCTTAACACAGCTGTGGGCCTGTCATTAAAATGCCGCTCTCCTTTTTCTTCATTCACTTGCTTTCCAACTTCAGAGAAACAAAGTGATGTCTTGGGCAGGGGTGTAACCTTAGTGGGGGAAAAAAAAAAGCAGAAGTGGATTGACCTACTGTGGCTTAGCTTCCTCACATGCTTGTGCCCATCGTAACTCTCAGTTCCTTTTACAGACAGTGGATAAAAGTAGGCACCCAAGACAGGCAAGTAAATACCCCCTACAGAAACTAATTTCTCACCAATAACTATGAAGAAAGTCTGCAAAACTTTAATGTTCAAATTTTAACTGTTTTGTACTTAAGGGAAAGGGGTCTGACCCCATAACCAAAATGTGGAAGCCATCCTCTCCTTGCATTGCCACAGCTGAAACATGGCTCCTTTGCTGTGTTCCCAATCCCACCCACAATGAATAGTAACTTGTGAGGGGAATATGATAGCAAGGAAAACAAGCAGGAAAGTCATATGTCAGGCCAGCTGAACCTTATCACTGAAGTAACCACATGGTATAAGCAGTTCTGTAGGAAGAAAGCAAGACAGAATTCATATGTGCATCACATGCACTGCAGAAAGTAGAGAAAGGAAAAAAGCAGGCAGGCAGCAGGCAGGAAGGAAGGAATTATGTGTTTTAATATAGGTATCCAATTCTCTCCATATTTGGGGTCTTATTTTCCACAGCATAGTGCCCTCTGTGCTCGTTTACGTTTGAGCTAAAGGAGGTCCTGAATGAGGACTTGAGAAATATGGGTTCAATCCCTGTCTCTAAAAGAGATTTTCTGGGTGGCTTTGAACAAGCTCACTGATCTTGGCCCATCAGTTTCTCTCCCAGAAATAGTGACGTGTTCTGGTATAAGCACTAAAACATTTTTTAATATTGCTTGCACATTTCTGTAGTGATAGCATTCTGCACCCTGTAAATACTCATTCTGCATAAAAATAAATAAGTAGCCAATCATATGGCTCATAAATTCCTACAACACATTACTCACTGTGATCTAATTTAATGGCCTCAAATAGCACAAAAAAAAGGTTCCAGTGTCAGCAACAATGATCTTCAAAATAAGGTCTTCTCCTTGGATCTCTTTTACCAAAAATATCTTCAGATTCTTCAGTGAACACTTTGAGAAATTCTTTGTAAAAGATTGAGGAAAGGAAGATAAATATGTCATCAATATTCTCTTCATCTTGAGAAAATAGTTGAAACACCTCAAACAAAAGTGTGCCTGCTTTGCTTCCTTAAAGCTAAACACTCAAGGAGGTGAACAAAAGCAAAGAAGAGCAGTGACATTCTAACTCTCAAGTTCCAACTGCAACAGCTGAAATTCCATGAATCATCCCATCAATCACCGTAGAGCAGACAATACAGTCTCTCAGCATCCAGATTCCACACAACACAAGCAAAGGGCAAAAACTCAAACCAAGCATTGAAGCAGACCAAGAAGTAAAACAGAACTTGGCTTTGTGATTGCACATCAGCCCTCTAAAACTTCAAATTCAGGGCAAAATAGCAGTTATAAGAAAAATAAAATGAAAGTCAGGAAGCAGGCAGCAACCGCCAAGCTGGAAATTCCACATCTGATGCAACATCCTTCATTGTTACATTGCTGTTCAAGACCCTCATGTGTAGATACTGACTAATGAAAAATCTTGCGGATTGCTCAGATCCAAATAGGGGAAATGGCTGATTTCCTCCCCCTTTCCTCCAAACTATACAGTGTACAGGAAAGTAGCATCCTGCTTCTTGACTGAAATTCCCGGAAACTACACAGTATATAAATAAAACCCTGGTGATTTCCCCACGATTTGCGGACTATCCCTGCAGAAATTAACTGTGACACATCATCACTTCATATGAGGGAGGATCCAGCTTGTTGTTTTTTTTTTTAAACTTTAGAGCTTAGCAGGGGAAACATAAACCCACAATTAAATAAATAAACAAACAAACAAACAAACAATTGGGGGGGCATGCGGAGGCGGGGTGGGAGCCTAAGGCCTCTTCACCTCATATATGATCTCTCCTGAGACTGAATACAAGTCCTGTGGTTAGGAGCAAGATTCCAGTAGACACACTTTGAATGGGAAAAGGCTCATCAGGTGACTGAACCACTGTTCACAAGGATCCTATAGCTCCAAGGACTCAAAAAGGGAAACAGAGGAATCACGTGTGATCTGCTGAAACGTTGCCAAGAAAGACGCAGGGGCTTTGTAGGGGTTTGATGATACTCAAAAAGCAAGAGAAAAATATCAAGATTTAGAGATTTTTCTGTATTGTAGGGTTAGCAAGGTGGACTTTCTACTGAGACATTGTTGCTACCAAAGCTGAGCTTAGACTGCCAGGAGTCAAAGAATTAGGGCTAATTTACTCAACAGGATAGGTTAAACAGGGCTGAGGCCTCACTGAAAAGCTACACCAAATGGGTGGGATAGTAAAGGAAAAAGCAGATTATCCCCCTTGTGAGAAGGGACAATCAAAAATTCTTTGAATTGGGATATATGAGATGCCATAAAGGATTTAAGGATTTTAAGGACTCTGGTCTGATATCAAATTAGCTCAAATTAGGTAATGAGTGCTTACCTTAACATAAAATAAAGGTAGGCCATAGAAACAAGAGATGTTTAAGTAGGTCCATGCTTCGAAACAGCTGCCTTAAAGCTAGTATAGGAAATACCGTTTTCTTTCCTGTTAAAACCAACAAGCTGTAAATTTTTCATTCTAGTTCTAACAATACGTTCAAGTATTTTAAAAAGAAAATCCTAACCACTTGTTATCACAAACTTGCTCTGGCATAGTAGGAACAAATTAAGAAGAGCTATCAAAGTTTTATTTTCAGGGCCACAGGTCCTTCTCCTCCAAATCCTCAAATATATTGCCTTCCTTATCCACAAAGTATCTCACTCACATCCACATTTGGAATCCACAACCCTTGACTGAAGGGCCCACCTTACATAGCACTTAACAGATCTTATCAGGGAGCTAAACAATTACGTCATGCATATTCTACTGTGTCATTATATGCAATGCTGTCAAATATTAACTTGCCAAATGCCCTACAAAATGTAGCTTCACTGATGTCTTTCAAGGACACTTGCTGCTACAGCTTCCTTATTATCTACTTTACAAACCTTTCAAACACAACTCATTAATTCATTACAAGGTTAGCTGTTCTTGTTACTTCATTAACTGAAGCAACATGATTTTTCTTGTGCTTTAATAGAAGATTCAATTTAATAATTTAATAAAATTTATTTAATTCATAATCCCAAATACAAATACTCCTACATCTGTTACCAAATCTAAAATATTTTCAATAGGGCTGATCAAAATAGTTTCCTGATTGTACAGTTTGTGTTGTAAAAAGCTTTTTATAAGCAACAAATATTTTAGTATAATCAATGTAGGAATAATACTTCACATACAACAGTCTGTGGAGGAAAACATTTGAGGAGAAAGGGGATTAGAGAGTTCTGCCTCTGCTGCATGGATTCTCCTTGCTAAATTCATCAGGTGTTTTAAAGAGAGCACAACTTCATTTCCCTGTAAGAAAATATGAAGGTAAGCATTTCTCCTTTGTGTTTGCAATATGAGATACTCTGCTGGTAGTTCTCATTTTATAGACAATATAAACCTGGGGATATCTGAAATCAGTGAAGTTTCATGTGCAACAAGCAGAGCTAATATCTTATGAATCTCTTGGTTTTCAGCCCAGAGTTCTTCAGGTGTGTGGTAACCCTAGAAATCAACATTAGCAATAAAACTTCATGATGTAAAACTCATGGGAATAAATTCTCTGTTGTTGTAAGTTGGCAAGGCTCCATTTAAATCCCTTTAACAAGAGAAAATGTGACCCAGAGAGTAGCAGTAACCTACTCCAAGGATTCCTAGAAAAAGATTTCTATTAAAAGAACTCACAAAATAAAAAACAAGGTTACATTCAACTCCAGGGAAAAAAAAAAAAAAAGTCTGAAAAATGAAAACCCTCTTGCAGTTAATGCTGCAGAGAACATATTTGATCTGTGCGGCCAAGGTGGACTGGAGCTGTGCATTTATGGCTTGAGAGGGAGAAATTTAAAATGGAAGCAAGGAGAATGGCAATCACAGTGCATTTCTGGGGCTGTTAGTACATTCCCCTGACAGCTTCCACCAGCATTGTGTCTATGGGGATGTTGGAGCTGCTTAAACACTCTTCCTACTCCTGTTCAAAGGATTGCTTTTAAAAATACTCTTCAAGCTGGTAATTTATACTGTAAGGAGATATTCAAGGCCAAAAATGCATCCACAGATGAAGCAATAATGTCATCTGACCCCTTGGTTGCCAACATTAAATGCTGCTGTTTAATGCACAGTGAGTGCTTTACTTTGGGCTGGTTTGGCATTCAGCAGAGAACATTTACAATGGTTATTAACCTCCTGTTCTACACTTCCAGTGCAGTAAATATTTTTGTTAGATATTATATAATGGTAATTATACATTGTGGATGTAAATTTTTCTTGGGAGCTGACCTCTTACTTGATTAAACAAGTGGTTGGAGGTTATTTGCATGTGCTGTTCCAACATCATCTTCCTCTTCTAATTCTCTGTGAAAGATTGTTTCCTCTCCTACAGTGAAGGATATTTGGGAGCAGATAATTTAGATTCAAGGTCACAGTCCTTCAAAGCAAGTAGCCTGAGCTACAGCAAGTAATCCTATGACATGCGAGGGAATTGCCTAATATGAGTAAGATTGCAAAATCAGGTCATGCTTGAACTGATGATGTTGGGTAACATGAGGTATTTCCTTCCCTTAAATGACCTTGTGGGATGTTACATGCCCAACCTTAGCCAAGAATGCAACTGGGAACTAGCATAAATTTTCAAACTAGACTCCCACTTAATGGTACAGACTATGGAAAATACCACTTCTTGCAGGCAGGATTAATTACTTTAACTAAAGGAACTGTCTAGTTACTGTTCATGTCAAACAACATGACACACTCAGCTGTGAATTTTCCCAGCTCAGGAGAGCCACAGTGGTTAAAGTAACTCTTTGTTGTATGGCATAAGAATGCAAAAATGAGTCATGGAGCAAACCTACTGAGAACTTCCATTGAAAAAACAAAACAAACAAACAAAATAAAAACCAACAAAAAAACCAAACCAACCAACCAACCAAAAAAAACAAAACAAAACAACAAAAACCCACCACAGTAGATTCCATGAATGGTGCTACATTAAATACAACACAAACTTTTTTAGTACCTAGTATAACCTGAGGGCTGTAATCTCAGTTTAGGTGAACTACCTGAGCTATACCGAGTATGCATTAATCCTTTGAGGTTTACAGTATTTACCTTAATTAAAATGAAATACTTTCGTAGGACAGTCCATCAGTTGCTCATCATACTGCTCCAAACTGCACAACTCAGGGTCAAAGCTGTTTGCTTTAGACATATACAACACATTTCAGGCAAGTTTGTATTCCTAATTTCTCAAATTGTGTCATTTAAATGTAATTTGCTAATTCAGCTGTGAAACCTGCTGGATTACATTATCTTTATTAGTGCCCCATTTCAAAGCTTCATATGTTGTCATATCTGGTGGGATTTTTGCAGAGACAGTTTCAAACAAGGATAGCTGTTATGTCCAGCAGAGCCCATGTACAAATGCCCATTTATGGCACTGAATCAGTAGCTGTGTAAACTTGTCTACATGATGCTTAGCATGAGCTACTTAGCTTTGTTTCTAAGGCTCAAATACTTCTTGGGAGCACAACAGTGTGCAAAAAGCTAACTCACAGACCTTTCACACAGGGCAACAAATAGACAGAACCTGAGTGTGGAGGCAGTCTTTGATGGCAGGCTTCCCAACTCAGGTACACGTCTGTCCTGAGCTAGAGGGAGGCTCATCCTATGCTACCAGAACCACATTACTTAGATTTTCCTCACAAATCCAAAGTCAGATTATTAATAAACCTACTGTGTCTCTCAAATAGCAAAGAACTTGTAGTCTAATTGTGATGTCTCCTTGCATACAGTCTAAAATGCTGAAGTGGTGAAAGGTTTGCCCTCCTTTGTGTATGTTTTGCAGTACCAGAGAATTACGTTTTGCAGTACCAGGGAATTACATTTTGCAGCCAAATTGCAGCTCTGCTGTGCACAAGCTGCCTGTGCACTCCCTGAAGCAAGGCAGCAAGGCTTGAAAGCAGCCTTGGATCAAGCCAGTGACTACTCCGCACCTTCTGCATTATTGGCCCCAGGCTTGCATAGAGAACAGGCTCTCGCTTTGGTGAGGCTGAGACTTCTCCCTTTGTTATTTAGAATCCAGTCCAGCAGTTCCTCCATTGTACAATTCCCATGGCTCTCCATGACTAGTCCTTGCATTAATTGGCCCCAATCCCTGTGTATTCAAAACTTCTATCCTATTAAAACAAAGGTTTGTTGTTTTCTTACCGAAGTCCTGATATTGTAGCCTTTACGTGTGGCATTCCCACTGAATTTGTTACAGATAAACCTGTAATTTCTAGTAATTTCTCATGCTCAAAGCATAGATAAATATAGAAAACACCTATTCACAGAGGAAATGGTCTTTTTTTAAAAAAAGAAACTCACCACATGTCCACACTATCAGTGCTAAGTCAGATAGTTGCTCACAGGTGCCAAATATGTGTCATAATAATGGTTGTTACTTTAAAATCCATGTAGCATCAGTGTTAATATAACATTTTTATAATTTTTTTTACTGAGACAACTGAGACTGCAAACCTCATTGGGAGTGGAAGAAGCAAAGAATGGCGAAAAAAAACCCAAAACATTTCATTAAATTAATAGTGACTTAAATCAATAGTATATCCTTGACTATAGGGTTTTTTTAATATAAGTTGCACACTGTATTTCAGTTATATTCCATTAGAAAAGTAGAAGAGCATTTTAGATCTGCTTTTTAAATATCACATCCTATTGTTTCAAGACTACAGCTCCATATTTGATGTCTTTTGAAAGAATAGCATGAAATTATCTTAAAATGTAATATGAGTGTAATTACAAAGTGTTAAGCACTCTCCTAATGCACTTGTTGAATATACTATGCCAGCAGTATAAGATATGTCATGATTGATAAAATTTAGAACATGCTTCAGTAATTTCACTTAACTCTTAAATGCAGGATAGAATGAAAGAACTTCTATACACCTTTCTCACTGTAGTTGTAAATGTTTCATTGTTGCTTTAGGAGACTAGATTGAACTGGACTATTTCAATTTTCTTTGCATCAGCAAATACTAGAGCAGATAGGGAATTTAGTGAAGTTAAAAATAAATTGTTGTATTCTCAGATGGTGTAAATCAGCACTGAGATCAATAAAATTATGTCACTTTACACTGGATTAAAATCTAAAGACATAGGTACTAAATCACAGCACCTCCCTGCCCAGTTACCTGCTCTGCCTGTGGGCCAACAAGGTCACCATTTCTTTGGCTATGTGGTAAAATGACTTCCTTTTGGTTCCTTTAGTTTTGCTCACTAATTTGAGAATAGAAGCAATGCAATGATTTACCTATAATAACCCATGAAGAAAAAAAATTAATCCAAGTTTTCATTTGTTGATGCATGAGAGTAGTAAAGCAGCAAATGGCACATCAGCTGAGCTGAGGGGTGAAAGGTGGGAGTTTTAGGGTCAGAAGTTATTAATCAAGAATGGCCTTGCCAGGACACTCCTACAAGGCACCCACAAGAGCACCAGCTCGGAGGGGGAGCTACCCATGCTTCTCTTGTCATTTCAGAATTTTCAAGCTTACATTAGGTTTTGAAATGAAGTCTAATACGCCATCTTGCCCTGTTTAAGGACATCTTTTCCATATGTCTTACAGCTGGTGATGCCATCTTCTCAAATGAGTGCCTGAATATGAGTATACCAAGGAGCATTAGCAAAAGCTGTATTTATACAATGAACCTGCGCAGAGCAGTATCTAGATTGGATTACCAGTTAATTCATTTTGGTGCGCTCTTTCTAAGCAGAACACATTTGCAAACAACATATTTAACAACTAAATAAACATATATATATATATGAATTCTTGAAAATGGCTATCAAAAGTCTTGATGATGTGCAATTTTGTCTGTGATTACATCCAGGAAAAGGTTTAGTGTCTACCCATGGTACAGATATAAAATGGGACATCACTAGAGGACAGAGTCTGTCTGAAGACTCTAAATTTTTATAATTGTGTCATCAAATGTCATCAGCATCTTGCACACCAAGAAAACCGCAGAACTGTACAAAAATTCATGCTAGACCAGACCTTTGGAAATTGTCTAGTCCAATCTCCTGCTAAAGGTGGTGTTTACTTCAAAATTAGATCAGGTTGCTCAGGGCGTTTTCCAGTGTAGTTTTTAAAGTCTCCACAGGTGTAGATTCCCTGAATTCTTGGCAACTGATTTCAATGTTTAACTGTTTGCACTGTGATATTTTTTTTTTCTTTTTGTTTATACTAATGAGAAATTTCAATTTCCATCCAAAGTCAGAGACTGTCTCAGAACTGGACTCTAAAGTCAAGGATCTCCATTCCAACCTTTTGAAGCACAGTACTGACCCCTTAGTATCACACACTTATTCCACTATTAGTGTCAAAATGTTGTCAAAATAATCTCTTAAAGAAAAAGATCCAGTCTTTATCTGCAGACATCAAAGTTTCTTCTGCTTTCCTTGGCAAATTATTCCAACAGCTAATTATCCTCTTCCTTAAAACTGTGAGTCTTTACTTTCTATTTGAATTTGTCTGACTCCGTCTTCTAACTACTGGGCTCTCTCATTTCTCCCGCCTCTAAATTAAAAAGCCCTTTGGTTTTCAGCGTTTGTCCATGCCCTGTGATGGAATGACTTGGAAGCACATTCTGCAATACAGGAGTGACTGCAACTGTCTTTTAACCATGTGAATATAAAAGGATTGTGGAAAATGAGGTCTGGAATACAAGTGGTGATTTTTTACTTCTGTCGTGTTCAACTGTAAGGTGTGAAAGAAATGACGAGGAGTTTTTTAACTGTAATCGACTTTCCTTTCAGTGTGCTTTTTGTTCAAGTAAACAGACCATCTTCTTCGTGTTTCTCAGGGTGAGGCACCTATCTCTGCATCCTCTCTAATTTTTTAATTGCTATTTTAACATATAGCTGCCAGAACTGTACAGGATCAGTTTTACTACACATCAATGAAAAATTGTAACCCTCCTCCTTCTCATTCCTGTTTATCAGACAAAGATCATATAAGTCTCCTCTTTTTTCTTTCTTTCATTTTCCCCCCCTCCACATTATTCCAGAGTTTATACTGAGTTCCTTGCAAACTATATGCCCGTATTTTTACAGAGGTGCTGATTTCCACAACATAGTTCTTTCCTGCAAATATATGGCCTGCCTTCTTTATTCCTAGAAATAAGTTTTTTCACTTGGAATATTAACATGTGTATCTGTGAAAGGGAACTGCTCCCTTCATCAGTCTCTTAATATTATTTACTATTCTTTCCAATATTTTCCCATTCAGATATTTTTCAGCATCAGCTTTATATTTACTCCCAGATCATCAGTTGAAGTGTTAAGCAGCGCTGGACAAAATACTGACACCTGTCAAACACGGCTAGAGCATTCAATTATGATTCCCCATAGATGACTATTATTTGAGACCTGCCAGTTAATTAGTGGTTAAGTCATTTAAAGCAAGATTTATTTGAAATTAGAGTATTTTATGGAACTAAGTCAAAGTACATATCCATAGGCCAAAATTACCATTGAATATCAGGTAGGAACAGCCATACTAAAGACTAATAATGATGAGCTTATAAATATGTATAGCCACATTATTATTATTTTGGAGCATTTCATTCTACTGCTCTGAAAGAAATCTATTCCCTGCTTTACTTCCAGATGATTGACTGTTCAAGGGTCACACACTGACCTGCTTCTCTTCCTAAAGGAGGAAATCTAATTTTAGTCTGAAAGAGACTTAAAAAAATCCTAGAGCAAGAGGTCATCTAGCTTTATTAACTGCTCTTTGGGCTAAAATCTTTGATGGAGAACTATGGATTGGGATGTGTAAAAAAGATTCTTCTAAAATGTTGATGCCTAGCCATATAGCATGCTAGATCTTAGGAGCACCATGAATCACATTAAAAAAAAATAATAATAAAAAGAATGCACTGGTTTTATCAGAGTCCTTCAGGAAGGAGGAGGAAGAGGAAGGATCTTGAGCATTTGTTCTTGTGAGCACACAACATGTAGCAGGAGAAACACAGTTTTTGTTTTCCTCTTTTAAGTTCTGAAGGCAAGAAGGGGATTCCTGGAGACGGAAAGTGGTTTAGAAAAATCTTAAAGTGTAAAAAGTCAACAATCAACCCCTCACAAAGCAAAACAAAACAAAAAAAAACCAAAACACATAATGAATGTATAGGCAGAAACCATTGTCATTTTACTGCTCTAAGTAGATTTTGTATTTTTGTTGTCACAGTGAAGAAATGAGCAATATACACCATCCCAAACTAATGGACATGTATGTAGGCGTATACACAGTTTACTGAGGTCAGCGGGAGGATTGCCATTGGCTTCAGACAGATTAGGCTTCTTCTGCATAACCTGTAAAATTTCATTGACCTGAACCCGTTACACAGAAGCTCACAGTCTGACATCCTGCAAAAACCAAGACATTGAATTGCACCTGTGTTCCTGACTTAGTTAACATGTTGATTTAATTTTAGATTTTAAAAACCCCTAAAATCTTTCATGAGTATATTGCCTTATATTCAGAAATCCACAAAGATTCCTTTAAAATTAAGTAAGCTTAAATTCAAATCTAATATTGTTCTGCTTTCAGAAATAGAAATTTAGGGGTTAAACAAACATAGACAAAATAATTCTTCAGTCTAGTGAGACAAAATTTCAGTCTCTCTTACAATTAGTATTTTCTTAATTTACATTTAATTCAATTACATTCATTTGCATTAATGGAGCAATTCCAGTTGGATACTGAATTTCAGCACCATTTCAGAATACTTCAAAGAGAGCAATTGGAAAATGTTAGTGTAATTTCTTTCCCCAAAGTGAGTTTCAAAGATATATGAACAAGGATCTCACATATCAGAGAGTATCACTTCTGCTGTTTGTTAGAAAAGATGAAGTTGACAGATGAAACTAATTCCAAGAGTCATTTGTAGCTGCAAATCTGAAATGGGAGAAGGTGTTTTCCTCTTAACCCCATATTCGTTTAACAGTCTTTGATGGCAGAGCAAAATTCTGAGCATTTATTTGTCATTTCCTACTGTTTAATACTTCACAGAAGCACTGGCTTCTTTGAACCCCATTTTTAGGTGTCTTGTTCTGCCCATAAATTATATAGAGAGCTCTGATTTCACTAGTGAGAAGGCCACCTGAAAAATGTTCCAATCCTCTTCATAATTTTTTTTCCTTCGGCCTATTTCACCTTAACAATAACTCTGAAAAGATCACAGGCTGAGATTCAAATGTAGCATAAATTGGTGCATCTACCGATCTACCCTGGTTCACATAAGCTGAAAATAGAACTCCCATCAGGTAGTGACAGTCCAGTGTCATACAATTAGACAATGTTTTAAGAAAATCTTATGAACTAAAGCAGGGCCAACAGTCTTATAAATATTGTGCTAATTAAGTATGTAATGTAAATTAACCTAAAAAAATAATAAAGTGTGTTTTGGTGCTGTTTTGTGTTTGTGTTTTGTTTTTTTTTTAAATAAGAGTTAGATTCTCAGAGGGTAGCTTAACTGTTATATTTGGAGATGTGCTGATTTAAATGAGGCAAAGATACAGCTGAGGTTATTTTAAAAATTATTCACCTTTCTTAGCTGCTACATCCTGGGACAGAAATGGAGAATAAGCAGAATTCTCTCTGAAAGGCAAAAAATAAATCAGTTAAAGAAGTTTCTTCATTTATTTTTGAATTATTTTACTCATTATCCTTACCTTGTGTTTTCATTTTTTTCTCAAAGGAAACAAAAAGGTATACTTTTATGTTATTTATGAAAGAATTTAGAGGCATGTTCTTTTATTCTTCTTGTTTAAATTTCAACCTTTAGAACTGACAATAGGTTTCAAGTCCACCTCTGGGAGGAGAAATGTAATTTCCTGTGGGTGAGTTTGTCAATGGAAGGGCAAACTCAGCAAAAGGTGAGTCACTTTTATCAAATGAGTCTGGTATCAGGTTAAGGAAAAAGAACTTGTGGAGACAGAAATATATGCAGTATATATTTTTACTCACCCATACACTAATTACCCATTGTCTTAAAGCCCTCCTACAATCAGCTGACTCATTTGACCCACTAGTAAATATAAAATATTGTGAAACAACTAAGGTGCTATGTCGTGACTCATTTAATATCTTCAGCAACCTGAATTCTTAAGCAGATTTTTCTTTTTGTTTAAGTCAATATTAATCTTCCTATTTATTTTAAATCTACTTTTCTTGTAAAAGTCAATAACAGTGAGCTACGTAACTTAAAATGAAAAATATATATATATGTGCATGTACATATACATGTCTGTATACCTTCAAGCAGACAGATAGTCCATATGACTTTGACTAATCAAAGAGTGAGAATTTTGAAGAAAATATGTCAGGAGCCAGTAAAAGGAAGGGCATGAACTTCTACAAAGCTGTGTATTAGAGTTTTAGGTGACTGAACTAAAAGTGGTATCTAAGCACTGACTTATGAAAATATGTTGCCTATATCATGTACATTCTATGTATAGGCAGACTTAGGATCTTCCCTGTAACCCAAGGGGAGATGGTTAGCAACCTGCTGCACCACTTACACACACAAGTCTATGGGGTCAGATGGGATCCATTCAAGGGTACTGAGGGAAGCTGGCAGAAGTGCTCACCAAGATACCTTCCATCACTTATCACCAGTCCTGGACAAACTTGGGAGGTCCCAGTTGACTGGAGGTTAGTAAATGTGAATCCCATCTACAAGAAGGGCTGGAAGGAGGATCCGGGGAACTACAGGCCTGTCAATCTGACCTCAGTGTCAGGGAATGTTATGGAGCAGAGGGCCATCACGTGACACATACAAGACAACCAGATGATGAGGTCCAGTCAGCATTGTTTTATGGGTTTAGGTCTACTGCTTGACTAACCTGATCTTCTGTGACAAGGTGACCTGCTTAGTGGATGAGGGAAAGGCTGTGGATGTTGTCTACCTGGACTTTTGTAAAGCCATTTTCCACAGCATTCTGCTGGAGAAACTGGCTGCTCATGGCTTGAATGAGTATAGTCTTCACTGGGTAAAGAACTGGCTGGATGGCCAGGTCCAAGGATTTGTGGTGAGTGGAGTGAAATCCATCTGGTCACAAGTGGTGTTCCCTAGTACTCAGTGTTGGGGCCAGTTCTCTTTAATATCTTTATGAACGATGTGGATGAGGGGATCAAGTGCATCCTCAGTAAGTTTGCAGGCAACACCAAGTTGAGCAGACTGTTGTTCTGCTTGAGGGTAAGAATGCTCTACAGAGGGACCTGGACAGGCTGGATCAATGGGCCAAGGCCAATTGTTTAAGATTCAACAAGGCCAGCTGTCAGGTCCTGCACCTGCATCATGCCCCCCTCAAAAAAAAAAGAAAATAAAAAAGATACAGGCTTGGGGAAGAGTGGCTGGAAAGCTGCCTGGCTGGAAAGGGCAACAAAGTTGGTGAAGGGTTTAGAGCACAAGTCTAGCTGAGGGAACTGGAGCTGTTTTTAATCTAGAGAAAAGGAGGCTCAAGAGAGACCTTATTGTTCTCTGCAACTACCTGAAAGGGAGTTGTAGCAAGGTGGGTGTTGATGTCACAAGTAACAAGAGATAGGACAAGAGGAAACAGCTTCAAGTTGCACCTGGGAAGGTTCAGATTGGGTATTTCCTATAGATAGGAAAGAATTTCTTCACTGAAAGGGTTATCAAGCCTTTGGGGGGCATGCTGTCACCAACCATGGAGGTATTTCAAAGATGAGTAAATGTGGTGCTTAGGGGCATTGTTGAGTATTGGTCTTGACAGTGTTAGGTTGGACTCTCTGATCCCAAAGATATTTTCCAAACTGAATTATTCTACGATACTGAAACCCAAGCCAGCCATCTGTGGTTGGCATCCTCAGCTGGTGGTTGCTCAAAAGCAGTTGGTGTCCTGCTGCCAGTTCTACCCTAACTCCTCCCCTGGTGGGTACCTGGCAGTGGGGGAGCCTAAGCCTCCAGGGCTGGTGGTCTAAGCACAGAGTGGGAAGTGTGGGAAGTGCACCTCCTTCTCCCCAAATAAACTCCAAATTTTTATTTGTAAGTAGCTCGGTCTTTCTGTGTGAAAGATATGCTCTGAGGCTGCTGTAGTGATGACGTATTACAGAGGATGCAGGTGGGCTAACATTTAGATCACCATAAAGCTCCCAGATATTTTTCAATTATAACTCTTTGGCAGCCTTCTCTTCCTCAGAAAGAAATATAAGTCTATTTGTTACACGTGTGGCCCAAGTTGTCTTTGCATTGATGAAGATGGCAGATGTTACACAGACAGGAGGGATCACATCCTACTATCCTGTCAGTTTTACGTGGTTCTGACTCAGCTGACTTTGATGGAGATATCCCAAATTTAAACTGGCACAAGGGGAAAGAGTCCATGATATTTTTAAGGAGCTGATGTCCTTAGCCACTTGGTTGTGTGCTCATCTGACACATTATTCATGTATGAATTCCAGTAGTTATATTTAATAATGAAGTTCTCATTTTAGTCAAGAAAATATTTATCTGTCTGTGTATTAGCCAATAGGTCTAGCAGCTGTGACTGACAAAATATTTTTGCTTGCCAGAAATACAGGTTTCTGTGTGCAGCTATTTCTCATAACAATGCAAAATGAAATCTAGGTCACTTCAGTCATTTTCTTTCATTAATAGCTAAGTGTGAGTTACTGCTATTGAATGTATTCTAGAAACACCAATTTTAATTTTTTCTGTATCTCATGAGCAAATAAAGAAAAAAACAAACACATCCTTAGTCAAAATAGTTCCTTTATGAACTAAAACTGAAATTTGCCATGAAGGTTTTGTGGAAACACACTGCTTCTGATTTCATGTTAATAAAGCATTTTTACACAAAGCTATTTCACCAAAACATCTGCTGAAAGGAGAGTCATGGTTCCCTGTACTGCAAAAAGAGCAGGAAGAGGCAGGATTCTTTAATGTATTTACAAGTCATTTCAAACCTAGTAAGTTGAAAAAAAGAGTTTGTGACAAGAGTGAACTTTGAAATCTAGTTGCTCCTGCTGTTCCAGTTAGATTCCTTGCCGTCTGCCTTTGCTGAACCAGCATTTCTAGAAAGCTGGACCAGATTCAGCACAGTGGGGCACAGGTAGGCTAATTTAATTCCCTCATTTCTTAGCAGGTCTGGCTGTCAGACAGCAGGTCTGACATTCTTTGTTTTCAAGACTTAACAACCAATATACACCTTTTGTGCAATTCTTTCTTAAGCTCTGGCTTGTCATTAGGAATCCACAGCAAAGAAGTTGAGCCTGGCAAAATCACCAGGAAATGCTGATGCAATAATGATGCAGATGATGATATACTATGTTACAGTAACTTTGACCTGGAAAAGCATGTGTGTAACTACCTGCCAGAGTAAGAATTTCATATCACCTGCTGTAGGGGTGAATGCAAACGCAAGTGAAGCTGCCGCCTGCAGCAATGGGGCAGTGGGTTCCTGAGAGTCATCCCTCAGTGGCGTGACCACAGGGACAGCTGCTGAGCCTGCCCCACTGTGGTGGCACCCCTCCTTGCCCAAAACTTGTCCTCCTGTCAGCTGCTCCCACACAGGAGTGTGACCACCAGCAAACGCTGGCTTTGGGGACACCACTACTTTAACCTTTCCTGAACTGAGGACAAGGATGGAGCCACCTTCTACAATGTGCTTCCACCACCATATCCCACACGATCCCCATTTCCACATGGAGTCCTACATGGCAAAGGGGTATAAGGAAGGACTTCTCCATGTAGCTAGTAGGACTGATTGACTTTTTAAACATAAATTTTATTTATTGTAGCTGATGTGTGTTGCTCTCCCTCCCCTGATATTTTATTGAAAATAAAATTATTTTGCCAAAATAATAACTTAAGACTTAGCTAGTATTTTTCAAGTTGCACAGCTTGAAGTCACAGACAAATATTGTTTCCATTTGAGGAAGTGGCAGTCTGGAAGAGATGAAATACAGCAGAGCAAAACCCTGAGGACAGATTTTTCCTACTCTTCCTGTCTGCAGAATGAAGAAAGGAGGAGGGAGGAAGAAAGATAACTAGAGGAAAAATATACATATACTCTGTGTTTAAATCTTGAATTTAGAAGTGAAGAATATAATGTTTTAAAATACTATTTTTCACTTTTTATGATCCCTCTTCTCCTTCTTCTTCCAACACTCCCTCGCCCATGTTAGCTCAATCTCTTTGTGTGTGTGCAATAATAGATATCCCAGCAAGGTACCATCTTTGTTAGCATGTTTCTGAAGCTCTTCTAAGCCGCCTTTTACAGTGGGAAACTCTGCAGCTTTATGATATAGTAGCTTTCTTTATCATTCCCCTACATGATTCATATAAAGATTGTGGCTACGTGCATGCAAAAGAAGTCATCCATTATGCCCTCAAGAATTGCATGACAAACACTACTGACACTAAACACACATGTCACTCTGTCTCCCATACACTGTTTGACTCACTCAAATTTTGGACAGACTTCTGAGCAGTGATTCAGCTAAGTCCTCCCCAGCTTTCTATGCTGATAACATAGGAAAAAATGAGAAAGCAACAACATTGGACTCATTGTATTCTCTCAAAGCCATGAAAAAGCCACACTGTTTTCCTGTTGCAGTTTGGTTAACACTTCCTTGTTGTGTCCATCGTGTTGGAATATGCTCACTACTCACAGCCCTGATGACTGGTTTTAAACAAAATTTCCTCAAAAGTAAATTAAGTGATAGTGAAATTTTCAGCACATGCAACTCTTTATCCAGGTGCTGAGTTTATTGCTCTTATTCTTAGGAAGTTCCTGCAGACTGAAGCCATGGACAAATGCACAGTGGTGATACGGAAAACAAGATGAGGGATAATAGCATTTGCTTGGCAGGAAGATAATCCTGAAGGAAGACGGGATCATTAGAACTGCCCTCCTTCCCCAGGCACAGAAGCCCTCCATGTTCAACACCTGGGAGGGAGCCTGTGTCTGTCACCACTGCTGAAATGGCATCCATATAACTTCTTGGCTTAGAAAGATTTCCCCTTTCGAAACTGAACAGCCTCTGGTGGCCTTTTATTGTCTCAAACCCATCCACCTTGAACATGATTACTTAATTATAACCCAAACTGGGCAGACTAAAATCTCATTTATGACATGATCCTTTTGGTGTGTAATAGTCTTAACAAGCCTTAATTTTCCACTCTGTCTTCCTGTCATAGTTACTTACCACTGCTAAGAATAAGAAGATAAAAATGTTAGGTGGAACAGCCGAAAGAAAAAAAGTCAGTTCAAAGTAATGCTCATGTGGACTTCTTCCAGAGGAACAATTAAGGATGCTCCTTAGGCACTCAACTCCTTCTCTGGACTTTGGGCAATGAAGTCACTGTCAGATCTGGGGGGTGTAATTGTTTTAAGAATTTTTTTCCAGACACTGTCAGTCTGAAAGATACAGCTCAGACCTTCTGGCCCACAAAATCAAGGAAAGTCTACTGATTTACTCTAGCAAAGGATTTTATTTGCATACACTTGCCTCAATTTGACCAACTCACACCTTTTTACAACATGAGCTTGAGTATCTATTGCCTTAAAAAAAAAATAAAAATCTTTACTTCCACTTTTAAAACAAAAGTTTCTAACCTTCATTGTAAAGAACACAGTGAAAATATGTTTTGAATACACCCTGCTGGATCAAAAATCCAGAATTTAAATTTTAAAATTCCACCGGTGTCATATTACCATAATTTCAATTTTCAGACTTTTAAGGCAATCTTGCACTTAGTAATTTGGTTTGGGTTTTTTTACTTGGTTCCTAACTTATGGAAGCTTCAGTCTATAATTCATTTAAAACCTTCATCAGCAACTTCAGTGCTTCAGTTACTTGTATTCCCACAGAGTATTAAATCCAAAAGAACACTGAAAGTTGGCGTTATCTTTTGCCTTTTTTATTTTATTTTTTGCATGTGTTTCACCAGCACAGGCTGATTTTGTTCAATGTTTTCAGCTGGTTTCATCTTACACCCTAATTTAAGTCTGATATATTATTATCAGTCCCACAGATGACTCTTGAAGGACACTATTTTATTGGAATGGAACAGCATATAGAAAATAAAAAACCTACACAAGAAAATCTGTTTCCATTTATGCATGTGTGTATGCATTTGTATATAAAGTGTAGCAAAAAAAAAAAAAATATTGGGGTCCTTATAGTCTGTTATTATTTTTTTATTTGTTAATGCCTTCATCTTAATAACTTAATTGTAGCCTTAATATATAAGCTTATGGTGTAAAAGGACACAGTAAAGTGCATGGGGGATTAGGGAGTACAGCGTCTTCCTTTTGCTCAGCAGGCACCAAGCTGAGGGTCTCTCACCAAACACTGAAAAAACCCAGTGCTACAGTACAAAAGCTGAAGATTTTGTCTCTCAGCACCTTTGCTCTCATTTGTGTTTTCAAACACCAGTATCACAAAAGCTACATCCTTCCTAAAACTTGCCCCTCTCTCCCCAATTTAGTTTATCAACACCAGGGTGTGGGTGCATCAGGGACTTTGGCTGCACAGGCCCAGGAGGACATCTCCTTTTGGGATCCCTTCTCAGGGATCATCCCTGTCCTTTGTGGAGCTCAAAATAAGTCCTGTACAGTTTTTGGTGTCTGAGGGTACAGAAGGTGATAGTCGTAAGGCTGTTTGCACAGAGCTTATTTCAGAATTCATGCTTAAATCTGCTTTGCATTAAACTATCTGCACACACAAACATTTCCCTGAGCAGGCTTTGGGTGCTACCTTTTGTGCCAAAAGGAGCCATAGCCCACAGCTCTTTTTCCTTTTATTAATTTTCTCTCTCCTGGCCAAACACATTAGTCTTTTATGACCTCACCATTACCCCAAAATGTTTAATGTGTAATGAAAAAGATATTTTTAAATATTGTATTACACAGCTACCTCTGTTTAGTGCCTAGAAGTTTTAGCCTCTCAGACAGACATTCAAAGTGTAGTGACTAATCTGCTTGGATAAATTCAAAAATACACACTTTCTCTTTGTTCCCTTTTTTTTTTTTTTCTTTTTTTTTTTCTTTTTAATTTTTTGTCTAGGTTTGTTATAGTTAAGATAAATAATGTCCTATCACAGAACACAGAGACCAGAGTCTGGGTAGATTCCATCTGTGTAAGTGCTGGAACCTTATTGCAGAAATCTTCCTTAGTCAGCTTTTTTGTTGCGTGTTACCACATAATTTTTACCTACAGGCATCCAGGCTGGTTTTGCCGTATGAAGCATCTGTGGTTTGGACTTTGGGGATGGAAATTAGAAAAGCTACAGAGGACTTCACAGGCACTGTGTAAACACAGCATCCCTTTGTCTCTTTCCTGTCCTTCCCTTCCCTGGTGGAGCAGGGTCAGCTGGCAGCACACGTGTAGCAGGAAGCACAGCATTATGGATGTCACCTGCAGTGTCTTGCTGTCAGAACCACTGTGGTGTTCAATGCCTCTCTCTTCTGCTTGATTAAAGATAATAAGGACAAGTCATTGACAACTCTTTGAGGCAGGGTGGTTTCTGGAGATAACTAGGGGATGGATTTGAATCATCATATTTATATTAGGATTTGATTAGTTTTTGCTTTATAATTCTAGCGATTTTTTTAGTTTAGCTTATTGAGCATTAGAGCAACCCTCTCTCCAGTGACCAGTCTAATACCTCCCAAGCACCCCAAGGGGCTGTTGGGACATTAAAGACCATCAATCCTTATGAATAATGCATCTATTTCCTACTGAGGCTCAAATCCCATTAATACTATAACATTATTACATCTCTTATTTACTCTCTTCTATCTGTGGGATTAAAGATTAATTCTTAACTTTTTTTTTTTCAAATTAAGAAGAAATCTCAGTAAGTCCAAAGTGCTTCACATAGAAATTACCAAAGTTACTGACAGAAGAAGGTTGTTAGGAAACAAAATCATTAAATGATAAGAAATATCTCAAACATGTGAGGCAGGGGTGGGCATTACAAGGTCCCACCTAGAACGCATTGAAATCCAGTGTTCTGCATGTTGATGCAGATGAGACTGAATGGAATTACAGTGAACTATCAACAGCATTATCTGTCTGAACAGGAAAAGGAAAACCTCTGAGATCATCAGAAGAGTTTACAAAACTACTTTATCTCTCTTTGGATGTGAACAATTTCGAATGTGCTATGTTCTAATTAGGCAGAACCTGGATGGAAGAGCCTTTCTCCTTGTATGTTCACTGCAGTAAGGTCTCGGCCTCCTCTGCATGTCTGACTGCTAGTCCTAAGACTTCTACTGATGATTAATAATTAATTACAGTGAGGATTTACTAAAATCCAGTAACCCTCAATGTCCTCTTCATAGTTAGCAAAAATAAATAAAGGAAAATTCAGAAGACTGGGTAACTTGCCTAGTGAAGCTTGGAAATTAACAATAGTCTTTGACCATCACTTCATGTTCAAAGACAAATCCTACAAATGAAATAACTTACAGTAAGGTGAAGTGCATAAAATTCAGAAAATACAGCTTTGCATGCTTGACTAGATTTTTTATATATTCAGTATCAAATGCAAAAGGTACCATGTTACAGGAAAAATATGTTACTGTATCCAGTGCAGATCAGCTACCTCCCTGAATTGTTACTGAGGTGTTCATTATGTTACAGAATTCAGCAAATACATTGCCTTCCCCAGTACTCTTAGATAATTTGCTTTTGCCCAGAACTGACCACACATTCTGCTTCTGAAATGCACAGAGGCAATAAAAAGAATATGGAGGTTTAGCAAGTAAGGCACTGAGGGACTAATATTCAGCAATGCTAATTCAAGCTAAATTTATATTGTATTGAAAGAAAGTGCTGTTAAAGAACAGCTTGGCTTACATCAAGACATGTGGTTACCAGATTACTTTCTATCTCTGCTCAAAAACATTTAGAGAATTTCTCATTAAAATTATTTAAAGGGAAACAAGTCAAATAAATCTACTTAAGCGTCTTGTTGCATTGCCTCATTTGTGCTGAAAAAATGTTGCTTGTTTTTTACATTCTATTTTAACTGTACATATGAGGCTGTACTTGCCCATTAACAAAATACATCACCTCCCAATTGCTTTCTATACCTCCTTAAATGTTAAACATAAACACATATACCATCTGTTTCCTATCATGACACCAACCCAAAATGGCTGCACTAGACACCTCCGCGTAATAGATCATCTTAAAACACCTTAGCGGTTTTGCTTTATGGACTTATTTTTCCTGTGACAAATTATAAACCTATATTTCAAGAACATGACCAATCTGTAGCCTCAGTTGCAAATTCTCAATAGTTTCTCTTTATTTTAACAAAATATGCTGGCTTCTATCTGATGCAGCACTTCTTTTAAAGCCATAGGTTACCTTTGTTGCTATGGTATCCTACAAATCCAGTTAATTTCTTCAGTTAAGAATTTCTCAGCTAATAATTTGTGAAGTATTCAGATTGAAAGCATTACAGTTCAATAAAGTCACTGCTATAACTTATAAAATTATTAGGTAGCTTTTGCGTAACTGGAACTGCAGAACAAATTACGCAGTTTATCATCAGTCTGCAATCAAAAATAAATTTCAGGAAAAAGAATAATCACAATACTGTTAAAAAAAAAATATCTTTGCAATGCTAGCACTTGTAAACGCCAGCTACCAAATGTTCACGGGAAATGGACAAAATATAATCATATGTGTCATTGAATGAAAATTTGCTTCTGAATGGATTTCAAATGTACCTCCTCCTCAGGTTCAGCTCTATGAAAAAATAACTGTGTTTAGAGCAAGTTGAATCCAGGGAGGAATTTCTCCTTGACTCAAATGAGCTTTTGACCAAGGCTTCACAATATTAATGCATGAACCTGCAAACCCTTATTTCCCAGGGTAGCTCCAATGAATCCTAGACTGATTAAACCTCTGCAGACCTATGTGCAAAAGCAATACTCCATCTGCTCATTCTCCCTTATATGTAAGAGCTCAAATGGCTACGAGACAGTATTGCTACAGGTTTGATCAAAAATAAATGCTATATATCTAGAGACCATGAATAAGGGATGAAACAGCAACCGTAGAGGTAAAAGAGCAAAAGGGGAAAAAAAAAAAATACACTATTGCCTTGGACTGTATAATCTCAGCAGTTTCTTGCCGTGTCAGAAGCTTTATTTCAGAAGTACATGTTAATGCCTCTCAGCTACACAGTCCCGTGGGATGAAGCAAAAGCAGGCAGACTTCTGTGGGGGTATGAGCTGCTTGGTAACCTCTTTTCACTAGAAATAAAGAACTGGAGCATTGGTGGTGTTGCCTGCTCTATAAACCAATGCTACCTGAGGAATCAAAGATAGAGAAGCTCAAGAAATAATTGAAGACATTTTTCTATCCAAGCCATCTTAAAAAAAAAAAATTAAAAAAAAAAAAAATATGGAGGAGCAGGGAGGAAATACTGGTCCTTTTATGCTTTAAAAAGCAGAGTGGAAACCTTCTTTACCTGACCCCCGCCCCGCCCCGCCCCCCCCCCCCCCCCCGACACTCTTGTGCAGTTAGAGCTCCCCTTACTGCTTCAAGCCTACCTTAACTCCTTTCTGCAGACAAGGCTAAGGAGATCCCAGTGGATGGACAATGGAGCTTTCTTCGTATTAAAGGCTGTGTCTCCCTGTTGTGTGAATATGTAAGACCACAGAGTCCTTTGGTGCTACATAAATAACTCTCAGCTACTTTTTGAAACAATCACCACAGTATTTTTCCTTCTCCTTGTTTGTAGCTTTGCTGCTGCTATTTCTACGATTTACCGAGGTTGTTTTTATTCCTCAGTTTGCAGTGCAATTAAATAAAGAGCAAATGTTTAAGTAGCTGAGAAGAATGGAAGAGGTAAAAGACAGACACAAAGGCAGAGGTACCATGAATGATCCTTAAAGAGAAAAAACTAACATACAGCTTGCCTTCAACATGTTCTAACAGGCACAACTATTCTAGATGCAGTTTGCAACACACCATAATATCATTTTGAGGGGAGACAGTAACTTCTAAACTATATGAACTTCCAATTAAAAAAAACCCACAAAACAGCAATCACTTGTCTATTGTGAACTTCAAAGGCATGCTGTATTTATAATACACAGTTGTTCAAATAAATTGGTCAACTGTGATACACCCTGCTTGCATTGACCACTTGTATGCCAGGGTTTTTCACAGCCAAGAGGGGAAAAAAACAAAAGAAACACTAAAATAGTCTCTGTTTTGGGATTTTAACTGTTTCATCTCAATGTTTGTATGCAAACATATGCCCAAGTGCACAAACATCCCGTATCTAACATTTGTAGTAAGAAGTTAACATGTTGGCTCACTGGCTCTGTCCTCATATTCACCTTGTTAACCTCAGTTGAAGCTGTTGGAACTTGCTGAAGAAACTCATCCAGGTCCATACCTAAGCCACCTGACTTCTTCACCCTCAAATTCTCATCCCTTCCCATCTGCTCGCATTTCAAAACCTGGAATTAAGCAAGCCTACAGAAGATGTGAATGTTGAAATGCACTAACCCTGAAATGGCTATTGCTTTCTGCTTTGTAGTTTCCTTATTGCCCAACAGCTCTGTCACTAGCTTCATTTTTCCATAATAATGCTTTTTTTTTCAGTACAATTGCTCTGAGGAAAAAAAAAACCACAAAAACAAACAAACAAACAAAAAAAACAGCTCCTCAATAACATCTTTAATAATGGAGTTATCAGGCCTTTTTTTTTCTTTTAGAAGGTACAGTAAGACACAGCCCTAGATGACACACAGCCAATAAACAGGCAAAAATTTGCCAATCCTTGTTCTGTGTTACACACCCATTGAACATTTTGGGTGGAGAATCTCCAAGGTCAAGCTCAGTTCCTTATAAATATTTCCATTTCTACATTGTACATAGATGTCACAATCCCTAGACCTTGGTAGCCTTTTTTATTTCTATTCCAACACTATGTTTCCCATAAGACATTTATATTTCACTGTGTGAAATATTGTACCAATAGTAAAATTTAATATACCCCTCTAGTTGTAGATCATAAATTTGCTTAAGTTGTCATTTCTTCCTTAACTGTATGGATACATATTGTCTACTTACTAACTCGCTACAAGGCTAATTGAGGTAGGTGGCAAGGGTCTCTCCTCCAAACTGCTTCTGCCTCAATCCACATTCTTTGAAGCCATTACTTTCTGCAAACCATGAAAGGTTAAATTACTGTGAACTTAATTCAAACATCCAAAATCAGTTTCCCAGCATGTAACCTTGCCATTTCTGTCAATGGTTTTACTCAATGCTTAAGGGATTTTTAACACCAGTGTGAGGAAAATAGAAGCCACAAGGCAAAATTAAAAGAAGTTCTGCATATGTCCAAAGCTACTGTACATGCCAGGTATGCTTTGAAGAGCCATTGCTCTGAAAAAAAATGCAGTTCACAGAGAGACTTGTGTTTGGCTGGTTGAAGGTCACCAGCAGCACATGGGTCAGGTCAGCCCTACAGCGTTTCTGTGTATCTGGGCTAGGCAGACCTCACGTGGTTCCTTCCCTGCATTCCTTCCCACAACTGTGCCTTCAAGGTTTCAGACTTGCTTCCCCACCAACCAGTTCTAAAGGCCCACAGTCTGCAGTAAAAGCTTAGGACAGGTGCCTCTACCTCCTTTCTGGTGCTTTTCTTCACTTTAAATGCCCACTGAATCTCCCTTCCCATATGCAGAACTTGTTCTACATGTATTCACCTCTCCAAAACAAACAATTTGGAATAAAGGTACAGTCTTGCACTAACAATCATGTTAACTATTTATTCCTCCGAGACGAAAGATGAGACAACAGCCTTTCAGATATGGAGGAACTTTCAGTTTCTACTGCCAAAATTATTTTCTCATCAGGGCTTGTCTTCTACAAAGTGACCTGACCCAAAGGTGTTTGTACTTCTGACCAGGTGACTCAAGGCAAAGCATGGACATAGTATTTGACATCATTTGGTGTGTAGTAGTCAAGAGAGGAGAAAGATGAAGCAGACACGTGATGCTGATAAGAATTTCTTTTTATGTTATTCCAATAAAAAATACATTCATACAGAAATATAACAATCTTGCAAAAAACAATTTCAAATAAAATCTTGTAAAACAAAATTTTTACAAAAATCTTACAAAGAGATTCTTTAGATAACAGGGTGCTTCAAAAACAAAAAAAGAAATTTCACTAATAGAAACTTTTTCTTCTTAAATTTCAAGCAAAAATGTTTGTTTTTTTTTTATTATTTTTCAGCTTGATTGAGGCTCAGTTATCACCTGAACAAAGTGTACTTGCTTATTAAGAAAATTACAGGCATTTGACATATGGCACACAGCCCCACCCCATCCACACAAGTCTGATGGTATTTCACAATTGAGACAAGCCAGTGCAAGTTTAATTTTGTTTTGTTTTGTTTTGTTTGGGGTTGCTTTGTTTGTTTGTTTTTGCTTTTGTTTACTTTCTTGTTCATAAGAATTATGGCTAAGCCAAGGACAACGCAAACAAGGAGTTAAAAAACACAACAAAACCTAACCCTAAATAGAAATCCATTTTCTGAGAAATTGTTTGTTTGGGGGAGGAAAAAAAAAAGTGCATTTTCAGGCAATTTAAACAAAAAATGAAAAGAGAGTGATTTAAGCCTGTGTGTTCCTCAGAACCAGATCACTTGCATATACTTTTTTAAAACCACTTATCTACATACATTTCCAGGAAGATATACCAAAATATTAGCAGAGTAAGCAAGACCAATAATAAATAGAAAAAGAAACAGGTCACGTGTTTCATTGCATTGACTGTAGTGAGCTGGTTCAGAAAAAAAATAATATAAAAATGCTGCTTTTGGACAGACTATTTCTACTCTAGGAAAAAACAGTCTTTATTTTAGCTGAACTATGTAAAATTAGAGCTCAACCACCACGACGACTAGCTCACTCACAGGTCCTCCAGTCAGCTGGAAGGCCAAAACCCAAGTGTACTTCATCTGCACACAGCTAATATTCGTTTAGCATGCCAATATTCAGTTCATATCATTCTTAAATGGCCACAGATACGCTATTCCAGACAACCTAATAACTACAAAACACAGTCAGCAGTCTGAGAAGGACTGAATGCCAACAAAGCCTTTAGCATACCATTAAGCTAAAGGTAAAGCCTTTAAAAATGCTAGATTTTAATAACTGTATCTTTCATTTCTTTGTCTCCTTAATAACCATATTGCGGGGCCAGGGGAACATTTTGATGGGCTGTGGCATTTTCTAGCTATGTGTTCTAACTTTTATCCTTTTAAAAAAAATATTTATATATTATCTATATATATACACACATACACAGACTGTACACACAAATATACATACACAATTATTTTCTGCCCACTTAAAAAAAAAAGTAATATAGTTTCTTTCCGTATGACCAACAGATAGCTAGATATATAGATGTGAAACTTGTGCCTTTTAAGCAAATACATCTTTCAATATTTCTGTATCTTTAATATGTATGAAAACTTGACATATTAAGTACAGTTGGGGTGTGTATATACACAGTTGTTGTGCAAGGTCAATATAAAAAAAGTCTCAAGGTGGCAGAACTGGTCAGGTATTCAATTGGCATATGCATTATACTGTAACACAGTCAAATTGTCTAAGTTAAACAAATACTGTACTGACATGAACAACTTTTCTCTATAATTGTCTTTGTGAAGGAGGACCCTGGAAGTAACCTTTTTTTTCCCCTCATATTATACATTTGATACAGTACAATGCCAGGTGAAAAGAGAGCCTTAATAAAGCATGCATCACCCATACCCCTGTATAAGACCCCCTACAAGAGAAGGTCACTTGCATAAGGCACCATTATTAAGGTCAACAGTGCATTAACAGCTAGAAAACCAGAAGTTAGTCCTCAAGGCATAAATAAGAGAAAAATTAGCTGCATGAGAAAAATCAGTTTCTAACCAATAGTGGTTTTATCCACCCAACAGAAAAAACTATTCATGTTCCATACATTATGTAACATTAGACCAATTGTATTTTAGCTGCTCTTAACTGGAATCAAAACTGCAGTCCTGATTAAAGAATGGAAAAGCATATAGTTCCCCAGAACCATGCAATAACCTTTGTATTATAATGAAAAGTTATAGTTGTGTTACATTTGTAAATACACAGCTTATACAATGGATTACAAATGAGCTCTGTAGCAAGTAAAACAAGCTACTTGACACATTGCACGTTTAATAGCTGCACCAGACACCTAAAGCTCCTCTCACACAGGAACGGGGAGGTCCCCCATCTCCATTCTGGCATCCTGACTCTTTTTATCCTCCCCCTTTCCCTCTCCATTTTTCCTCTAAAAAGGTGCAGACACCCCTCCCCCCTCCCCTTGGAAATGATTGGTGGTCGTCCCATCTCACGAGATATTCCTCACATACAAGACATTCAGACTATTTTTTTCTCTTACAGTTATAAAACAACCACAAGAAAAAAAATGTGCCTCAGCATACAGTCATCAAGAGATCCTCATCGCATACAGTCGCCCAATCATTAACATTCTCAGTGCACATGCTCACGGCAAAGGCTTAGGAGCCACTCAGAAGGTTAGATACCAGTGTATGAGTCCAGGAAACCCCAAACATCACGCACCGTGGTTGCTATGCCGTTTCTTACATGACTTATTAGCCCTCAAAAGACCTTCAAGGAAGTGAGGTCCTGGAGGCAACTGGGTAGGGTGCAAAATGGCATGCTTTGGCTGGAACACGCATCCCTCCGCTCAAGGCTCTTCAACCTTGACGCCTCTTAGCCCGCAGGATTCACCTCTTGACCCATTCAGAGGTGTCTCTTCATGTGAAGGGCCAGGTGGTCAGACCTGGAAAAACACCTGCAAGGCAAGAGTCAAGCTATGTATTAGTCCATGGTTGCTGGCGCACAGGACGCAGTACACATGGCTGGGATATCCCCCCTTACTCTGCTACTCCAAAACACGGTTGGTGGAGGAGGGATTTGGCATTCCCTGGATACACAGGAGCACTTAGGGTGTCCATGGGCACCCATGAGCCCTGTTGATGGCTGGTAACTTTAGGAACTTCTCAACACCCATCTGCAACATCAGGCTACAAGCCACACCCCCATGATTAGTAACACGGAAGGTTTTTTCCCCAGTCCAAATATAACACAATCCCTTAAAAATACCAGACACAGTTGTGTTCCCAAATGATTCCTTCATAAGTGAAAGGCAGCCTAGACTCACTTTCCAACAAGCATTAAAAATAATACAAATTTTAAATGATGCGTTTCAGACACATACCTGTCACAGTGACTACATTTAAAAGGCTTGGCACCAGTGTGCTTTCTGAAGTGTCTGGTTAATTCATCACTTCTTGCAAAACGCCACTCACACCCTTCCCATGAACATCTGTAAGGCTTTTCCCCTACAAAGAAAGTAGATTACACGTTAGTCATGACTTCATTCAAAGAGAGGTGCTACCCCATTCATTTTCTATGTAAAACTCCTCCCCCCCTAAAAGACAGCTAATTTTATTTAACCTATCTGAATGCTTCAGAACATGTAGACAAAGAAGGCTTGCAAAATTCATCCACATGATTCCTACTGAACTATCTTGCTGCAACAGCACATCAAATCATCTCATTCTTGTTAAAAAGAAGCCATTAAACAGGCTCACAGGAAACAAAGAAACCCAACCATCTACCATTCCTGTTCATCCATAATGGAAGGCTTACTCCCAAACAGGTATCATTCACCTTCTAAAGGTGATTAAAGACAGCACAGCTGGGCTACAAAATGCAATTAGGCTCCTGTATTGCATCAAAGTCCTCTGCCACTCACTCATCTGCATAACATGCAACCTCCTTTCTGCTGAGCCACATATTCTTGGAAAAGCCTGCACGCCACTTTGAACACTGCTATTTCAGCATTCAAGAAATACCACTTCCATTCACAGGAACGTTCTCAGCCAGACAGCACCAGGACAACAGTTCTGCAATACTTTGGAAGCCAGCAGCTATTTATGTCTACTCAACCACCACAGTTTCAGTGGAAGTTGTTCTTTCCTCTTTAAATAATCTTGTTTTATCTGACTTCTGCATGACAATGGGAGCATCCGAGCTTGCTCAGACTTCCCATAAAAGCCACAAAATGCTGAGCTCATGAGTCAAAATAGAATATTTTCCTTGAATTCTCTTTCCACATCTTGTGGGAAAATAAACCCCGTACAGGTCTTTGGATTGGTACACCAAGAATGCCAGGCCAGTTCCTCACATTAAGCAATGACTACTGAGCCAAGGTGCAGCTCTACACATCTAACTGCTGTCGTAAAGAGATGACAAATAATAATACTCAAACAAGCAAACCAGCACGCTACTTCAACCATAAAATATTTAGAAAACCGCTGAAGTGTCTATCTTCTTCTCTTTCCCAGTAACACACAGGATTATTAGTTTTAGTTCAGGTTCCAAAATAATAAAATGCTGTCGCTCGGGATTTTGGGATGAAATCATATCGTGTAAGTCGTATGTAAGTCCTACATTTGTAAGCCCAATTCGGCAGACATGTTAGAAAGACTACAACATACTGCGGCTTTCCAAGATTTTTGCTGGTAACAATGGTACACAAAGCTGTTAAAGGATTTACAACTATAGCTGTACTTTACATAATCAAGGCCTTGGGATGTCTGATTGAATAGACCAAATGTAGTCGGAACCATGAACACAACCTCTTGCGGTATTTAGTGATCTGACCCATTTCTGAACACAATTTTCATTTTTTTTGCAAGAGCGTCTCAGCTCGCTTTTGCTTTAGCAACAAAAGTCAACAAAAGTCTAGCATCTATTTTGATGACACCTGTGCTCCTGAAGACCACAGGCTACAGCTTCCTGACTACTACCCATATAGATGAGTGGCTCCTGTTTGCTAATATAGACTCATCTACCACCAACTATCTTGGCTTCAGCTCTCTTATGAAGAGCATGAGGAAATGAGGTCATCCATGCTGGTAAGCCTCTACTATTATTACATCATCTCTCCAAACCTGGGCTCCCACACAGTACTTGCATAATGCTGTAACACCACCAATGTCAGGGGTATTCCCTACAGTACTTGCCAACTGTTAATAACCATATGATTACTAACCTGTATGAGTGCGCTGATGTGCTTTCAGATGTGAACTTTTGGTGTAAACTTTCCTGCAACCGTTAAAATGACACCTGTGAACACGCCTTCTGCCATCTGGTGAGGTGTCACCATTGGTGGGTGTACCTTTTTCTGCAGTCTTTCCAGCGGTACTGGTACGAATTTTCCCTGGTGAAGGCAACTCACCCGGTGTACAATTCCACAGCTGGGAAGAAGGCTCCTTGCTCAGCTCAGGAGATGAAGGGGGAGTGGAAGTGACAGATGAACTCAAGTTTCCTGAACTGGCTAATACATCACTTATAGGGTCAGAGGTAAACTTTGTCGTGGGCGAGAGCTCCTCAGAGCTGTCTGAAGATTCGCTGCTTACATCAGAATTCAAACTGTTGGTCTCTAAGTTCTGACTAGTAAGATTGTCCTCTTTTGGGACACACGTGTTCTTCAGTTCAGATTCCTCCTTTTTCTCACGTGCCAGAATAATTTTGGTCCAGAGATCCTCTTGGCTATCAAATTTGATTTCAGATGCAGAAACATAACAGGGTTCACTTTGAAGATACCGTTCCAACTCCAAACATGTCTAGGTGAAAGAGAAGGAAGAAAGAAGAGGTAAGTTGCAAGCTTGCTTAAAAATAAACCCAATTGTATTTTACACTTCAAAAAGCATGCAGGAATGCAGTACTTTCGATTTGAGGTTTCTAGGTTCAAAACAAATTAAAGGCTCCTTCAGTCATGACTAGGTGACTGTTATGATGAAAAGAAATCAGTTTTCAAGACCTGGGCAGGAGTTCAAACGCACAGCTGAAGGTGCAAGTCAGCTCTGGTTTCCAAAATAGCATTCTAATGAGTCAGTCAAATTATCATCACTCTCATCATAAAATCTGTGTTTTCAGTAGGCTGACACTGAAAAGAACCATAGAGCACCACAACAAATAATTACTCTTCGCTCTTGTGCCTCGTCTAATTTCAAGTTGTTTTGTATCTCTCTCACACAAACATGAGGCTGAAAGGACCCAGCTGAACACAATGTGCTCTGACAGGCAGTTAAAACCCAAACGCTGTGTCAGAAAACAAAGCCACATTTCAGCATGGCTGCAGAGCTGCCGGCCTGTCTTCTGGGGACATCAATGGAGCAGCAGACATCCTCCCATTTCCTGTGCATGAGAACGCAGCACACTCGACTTTCAAAGAATGTCATTTCCAAGCGCTCTGGCATGCACACCACATAACTCAAACTGCTCCCATGCATGTTTGGAGGAACATGGAGAACTTCGACAACAGAGGAGAGGAAAAATAAAAAAAAAAAGTTTCAGAATAGCAATGTCCTATTCCATAGGATGCAAAATGGGAAATTACTCTGAGGTCCTGCTGGGAGTCCCACAATGAACAAGAACTTTATCTACTGGCCAAGAGTGCAACTGTATGAGTCATCTCTCTCTTTCTTTCACGCAATGCCAAAGGAGACTTCCTTTTAAAACCCTGACCATCTGCCAAGAAAGTACTCTGTTCAAATATACATGCAACAGTACATGGACAACTTCCCCCCACAACTGCATTCCCCTCCATGAAATGAAACAAAACAAAAAAGAAAACCACTGTAACTGGGTGAATCTGTGGTTTTCAATTTCCATTCACCCTGCTGACTTTCTAGCCATTTTCAGAGCAGAACAAAAAATTAAAAGAAAAAAAAGGGTATGAACTGTTATGGCAACAAGCTAATGTTTTGGGATTATTCTTTCCACTATAGGAAATGATCCATATGGAAGCGTTACACAGAAAACGGACACACCGAATTTCCATACCAAACTCTACTTATTTTAGAAAGATCATCTCTTCCAAACCCGGTAGCAAAACCTGATCTCAAATGCCACACGTTCCCCTCACAGCCCCTTCCCATCTTTCCAAGAACGGAGCTGCCATGGGAGCAGCCTCCCTTCTCCACCAGCACTGCTCGAGTAAACTGGGTCACATGTTCTGGCCAGGCCAGGAGTGTGGGCAAAAATGGGGAAAAAAACCAAAACAAACAACCTCCAAAACAAACCCACAGCTGCACATAGTAGTTACGTGTATTTGTCTATAATTAGGCAAATGGGTTGCAACGCACGTTGAAAAGGTTTCGACAAGGACAATAGTGTATTGATTTTCCATGAAAATAGGTAAGAAAAGCATATTAAGATCTTGTTAAACTTTCATATTCCCGGCTAATTTAAATTCCTCATTAGGTAGATTAGTAATGGGGACCGGAGAGAAGCTCTCTCCGAGTTTAAATGCCTCTGAAGGCTACTGGGAAGGAGGGCTGGCCCTTCGCCAAAAACCCAAATGCCTGAAGGAAACTACTTAGCTCCATTTCAATCACGTCCTATGGAGCTGCCTCTTTGAAAGGGGAAAGGGGGAGGGAAGAGGGAAAAAAAAAAAAAAAAAAAGACATTGCATACAATTAGTAGGCATGGGAAGGTTGTAACACATTGCATTGCAACCTTCTCGGAAAGGCTCCTTCGTCCTTCTGAAAAGGCAGCAGGTATTTGATCCGGTCACCGGGCTGAGCTGCTCCCGGCTGGGGAGCGGAGCCAGCGGCCCCGGGCCCCCCGCAGCCATGGGAGACGCAAACATGTCAGCGGGCACCGCAGCTCCGGCCATCCCGGCCTTTGGATCAAATTAAGGAGGGGGAGACAAAACAAAACAAAAACAACAAAAAAAGAGGGGGGGGGGGGGGGGGAGGGAAGGGGAAAAAAAACCAAACACAACAACACCCCACACCAAAATGTGTCCATGAAAGGGAAGGAACCTCCGTTCCTCCTTCTTCCCGACCAAGGCAATTAGCACAAGAGGATCGCTGTCATATGACTGACAACTCACGGACTCTGCAAAGCTCCCTGCGCTGGGAAACAGCTACGGTACATACATAGACACGCACACAGAGATAGTGTACATATGCACATATGCATACGTGCACTCTGTTGGTTTTTCTCCCCGTCATCGCCAGAATAAAAATAAAAATAAAAAAGTAACAATTAAAAACCCCCAGCAAGGGGCGAAAAGCAGCCCTTCGCCGAGGCAGGGAGCTCGGTTGACAAGACCCAGCTGTGGAGCTTGGACCTGGTACAAGCGCAAAACTTTTGCCAGGACTCGGTGTAGAGCAGGCGGGAGCGGAGCAGGGTGCGCAGCGCCGGGCTCGGCTGCGGGAGCGGGGCGCGGAGCGGTGCGGGGCGCGGAGCGGTGCGCAGCGGGGCGGCCGGGCCCTCCGCTGGGCTGACAGCCCCTGGCAGGCAGGGCCGGGCGGTCAGTGAGGGGAGCTGGAGATGCGCAGCTCCTGACAGTCACCTCGGGACTCTTCCCCGAAAAACAGCCGTCTTATTTAATACCGAAACACCTGCTTCCAAACATCTCTACACATTTGTGCTTAATTCTCCCCAAACTCGTTGCTGACACTTGGGCTTTTTTTTTTTTTTTTTTTTTTTCTTCCTCCTTTTTAAAAATCCGCTTATCCTTTAATACGGCTTAGCAAAAAAAAAAAAAAAAAAAACAACACACCAAAAAAACACCCCGACAACAACAACAACATTGACATCCTCGTTTACCTGTTGCCAATATTCCTCCAGGGACGGCAAGGCTGAGAAGT
Organism: Apus apus; assembly: GCF_020740795.1. NCBI lineage: Eukaryota > Metazoa > Chordata > Aves > Apodiformes > Apodidae > Apus > Apus apus. Next base: position 12,807,146 of record NC_067283.1, read on the forward strand.
AACCCGTGTCGTGCACAATCTGGAGTTCCTGGAAGATGCTGCACATTGGGAGAACATCCATGTCTCAAGTTGCAACAACAAAAGTCAGTGCTGGTTACCAAAAATACAGATGCCTCCTTTATGTGCAGGGGTTGAGGGGTGTGTGCGGGGGGGTGTCAAATCTCTGCTCTCAGTTGCCAAGCCCCCCCCCTTCCTCCAGAGAAGAAAAAAAAAAAAAAAATTAAAATATATATAGATAGATATATATTAATTCCTTGAGGAGCTTAGGGAGGAAAAAAGACCCAAAGTTTCATGCAAAGTTTAATTGCACAGCAAGGCAGGACGTCTCCCAAGGCGGCCGCGGCGGCTCTCCCCTCCCGCGGCCGGCGGAGGACACTTGCGCAGGAGCGGACTCAATATTTGCAAACACGGCGCTGGCTGCAAATGTAACCCCCTGCAAAACTTCCCTATTCAAAGCTCTGCCCGGCCGCGCCGCCGCCCCCGCCCCCCGCGCCCTCCCCCGCCCCGCGTGATCCCATGACGCCGCCTGCCGCCGCCGCCCAATCTCCACCGCGCACTCCGCGCCCCGCGTGCCAATGATGTCAGAGCCGCCCAATCGCCGCGCGGCAGGCATCGCGGCTCCTCCTGGCGTGACCGAGCCCGGCCGTGACGGCTCCCGCCATTGGCCCGATTCGAAATTCGCCCCCTCCTGATTGGCGAGCCCGGCGGCAGGCTATTTTTAGCAGGGTATATAAAGCGGGGAAGCGGCTGCTTTTTCGGAAGGGGAGGTGTGTGCTCGCGCGGCGGCCGCGCTCGAGGGAGCCGCGCGGGGGGAGGGGAGCGGGAGCGGGCGCGCGCGCCGCGCTGCCGTTGGCGGGCGCGGAGGGCGCTGCGGAGCCGCTCGCGCCGAGAGGCGGCCGCGGGGAGGGGGCGGGGGAGCCTCGCAGCTCCGCGGCCGGAGAAACTTCCCCCGCAGGGCCTGCCTGGCCCGGGGAGCCGTGGGTGCCTGGCCGGGCCCTCGGCGCTGTTGGGGTCACTATGAACCGCCCCACCCCTGGCGCCTTCCTCGTAAGGCTTCAAGGCAAAATCCGCATAGTCTGCGAGTCTCCTGGGTTGTGCTTTCCCAGCGAACAGGACTAGGCGGTTGCTTGCTGTATTCCCCACTGCGCGGCTGAGTTCCTTAATGACACATGAGTGAGGAGCTGGATCGTGCAGCTGAGTGAGATGGTAGTTGTCTGGTAACAGATCTCCCAACCCTGGGCCAGGGCCCTGCAGCCACGGTGGAGGGGGTACCATGGCCAGCGTGCTCCCGGCCTGCACCGTTGGGTGCGTGGTTCCATTTTTTGTCCTCACTTCCACCACAGCGCGGATACTTGCGTGTCAGTATCAAAGCATCAGCTTTATTAAGACTGTTGTCTTTTTAGGCCTGTCAAAGATGTCTTAATATAATTTAGGAAAATGTGGTGGTTAGCTTTCCAAAGGAGTGTCCAGCACATGGAACGCTCCTAATGTGTTTCTTTTAATAAAGGACTTACAATTTTACACTGTTTCCATCATAATCTGTACTCTGTTATTTCCATTTCCACACTTTCTCTGTATCTCTTGCTAGTTACTTTAAGATAACTAAATAATTTAATGTTTCTTCTGTGAGCTAGTAATCACAGGTGTGAAAATGTCAGTCTAGCTTTCCATCCCCCAGCCTGTCATAAACTATTAATATGGTGATTCCATAAACAAACAACTGGTGTTTGTGGTTGGGTTTTCCTGTGTCTATGAAAAAAACAAGGTCAAATAGAGCATTATTTTATGTTTAGGAAAACAGCCCAATGCTGAAGACTCAAAACATCTAAATCCAGAGAACTAAACTCACGTGATTCAGGCAGTAATTCTTTACTTGGTTTCACGTGGCCAAGCATATAAATAGATATCCGAAACTACCTGGTGGACAACAGATATTGTAGATAGGTTTGTGTCTGCTTCTGGCCAAAATTAGATCATCCAAAGTAAAGTGAAGAAGAAAAAAAAAAAAAAAAGCCTTATTAAGTAGGCAAATTATACACCTTACTTGAGCCTACTTTTAGTTATGTATAGTTAAATATTTCGTGACCTGAAATGTGGTATGGGCTCCAGTCAAATATAACCTGGTAATGTAACCCTGGAAATCCTTCATGTTTGTTTAACTAACCAGGTCCTTCTTTGGATAAGATTTTATTTTAAAACATAGTGACAGTGAATGCAACAGTCCACTCTTTATTTTACACTTGCCCCTTTATAACTGTGTTTCATGTAAGAGAGATCTGGGCTTGTCAGAGACTGGGTGAGATTTACTGTGCCCATGTGGAGTTTGAACCATAAGAGTCTTATTTTGTATGGTCGTCTTCAGATGTGCAGTATCTTCTAGTGAAGGATAACGGGGGATAGCAGCCATAAATTGACGGAGATGCAATACTAAAAAAAAAAGCTCTTTTAATAAAAGACACTTTTAGTTGATGAGGAAGGTTTTCTGCGCTTCTGCCAGACTGTGCTTGGTTGAGTAGAATTAAAGTTATTGCCATAGGAGAAAATAAACCAAATCAGAGAAGATGATGCACAGATGTGACTACAGTGCAGTAAAAGCTATTAAGTTATATCCCGATTAAGTGCTGACTTTGATTAGGCCAATATCAATGGGCATTTAAAAGAACACACATGTGTCACTGGATGTGTTAGTTTAGGTTGACAACTGTATTAACAAATTTTAATCTTCAATAACAAAAAGCATCCTTAGAACTAAAGATCAATCCCAGATAAGAAAGAATGGGTAAGAGTGTGTAGAGTGTGAAGTAAACAGACCTAGTGTTTTTACCCAGTATGTTTTTAATCAGGAACGAAAATGAAACGGTTAGTCAATAACATGCTGGTTAGATTTAGGTACTGTTCCATGGAATGCAAGCTGAAGGGAAACTACCAGCACTAATAGCAGCCAGGTGGAATGAAAGGATGGTGTATGAGTTGAAGGGAATTTGTTGTAGTCTATAGAGGATAATAAACATTAGGACAAATTTTAATAGGCCTCAAAATGAAAGAATGAAGTAGTGGAGATAGTTGAAGATGTAATTTAGTCCCTAATGATTTTCTTCAAGCTCTACATAGTAGTAAAGTTTCAAATATCCTTTTTATACCACTGGGATTTTTTTCATCGTGTCAGGGTGGAATTTACCTTGAAAACCTTAACTGAAAACTTGTTCTCACTTTAAAAAAAACCAAACCAAAACCATGTGGTCCCTTGGGGCTACACCACCAGAGACAGAGCTCACCCGATTTAGAGCAGAGGCTTCTTCATTTCTGGTAGTGGTGAAGGATGACAGAACATGTGTACTGCATGGGCAGTGCTAGTGGGTAGGGAGGCAATACAGCTATTGAGTTGCTTGGATAAAATTCTTGTACCTGCTGTACAGCTGATTCAGTATGTATGCCCCTGATTATTTAGAGGTCGTCACAGATTTACTTCCTATTCTGTGCACGATTGATGTGTTTTTAACTCTGTATGATCTTGGTCATTTATAAAATAAGCAAACATCAGGACAAATTATATAGGATTACTCCAAATGTCAGTGTTCTGCCTGCAGAGTTGAACAATGGCTCTTAAGTAAGACTGTCCACAATTTAGGATAATCAGCCAATTTTCCCCTTTAAGGCTGCTGATTTACAAATATGTGCAGAGAAAAACAAATAAACAAACAAACAAAAAAACCCCTGTGTGCTCTGTTTTTATTTTTTGTGGTTGTTCATTAATTTTTATAAGGTTCTGTCTGTAAAGCTATATTGCCACATTAAATGCCCCACCACTTCTCTGTAGTAACTGCTTTTGTGAGGGATGGTGCACTGTTCCTGGTAAATCTGCTCTGTGGTGCAGTGGGGTGACAAGCAGTGTTTTCTAGGTGGGCTGAGCTCCACATGAGGCAGGGGGAGCACCTGTTCTGTTCTTAGAATATTTATGCATTTTTAGAAGACACATTAAGTTGCTCTGCACTGTAGTCAGTACTGAGAGTAAGAAGAGGAGAAAACCTCCCAAAAATGTTCACATAAGGCCAGATGCAAAGAGGTTAGATGAAATGGGCAGGAATCAATAGCTTGTGGTTTGATTCGGATTAATGGACTTTATTTGGGGCAAAAGAGAGAGAGAGAGAGTGTCAAGTGCATGAAAGCATTGTTAGTTAGCAGAGATCACTACTTGAAACAATCTGCTTCCGAGGTAGTAAGTTGCTAAATCGAAAACTAGCATGCAATGTGATTCTACCACAGATAAAGTAAATGCTCTTTGAGGATATATAAATAGAACTGTTATTAGTAGGCAAGGAAGTGGGGGGATTCCTGATCTGTCATTCTGGCAGAATTAGAGAATTATATTTTTAACCTAAGACAGAGTGAAGGTAAAAGAATTTTTAAAAAATCATGACAAAAATACAGTGTGGAAGAATCCAGGTAAATGTGACCTGAACCTTTTTAGCAAACACAGGAAACAGTTAGGAGAGGTGATGTGTTGCCCTATAAACACATGGTAAACAATTAGCCAGAATGGAGGAAAAAAAGTGTTGTCATTAGCTAATGTGAACAGAACATGAACCAGTGACCCACAACTGAGTCAAAGAGAGGTCTTACGTGGAGTTTTTTTCTGTTTTAGTTTACTTTTTCATTCTCAGACCAATCTTGGAGCTATGTAATTTCTACAGTTAGCCTTGGAGTTCATGCTTTTAAGCTCCTGTTTTCACTTAGATACTCCTAGACATGCCTGAACAGTTGATGAGAAGATAGTACTCTGGGAACAGGTCTGTGATCCCCATCAGCACCCAGAAACAGCATTAGAACAAAAAGTGTTGACAGACAATGCTTTTTCAGGCAGATGTACTGTAGAATGTCTTCCTTAAGTCTGTGTACCCTCACTTTGAAGGCAGTTACATTTTCCATTTCCATAACTGGCACTGGAAAGGTGATTCCATCTCAATGCTGTAATTACAAGTGACAGTCCTCTAATTCCTGGCCTTCTTGCAAGTTTATTATGCTTGTTTCCTCATGTGCTGGTGTTGTCTTTCTGCTTTAAATAGGTCTTTTTCTTCCCCAATGCTTACCTGTTGGACATATTTATGAACAAAACATATATTCACTTACAGTTTTTTCTTGGGTGACTGTATTAGCAAAAAATTAGACCTTATTTCCACAAAAGGCTCAGCTGAACAGTCCACTTAATAGTACACAAGAGTATTATTCGTAGTTATAAGTCTTAATTGAATAGATATTTCATGATTTCTAATATAACAAATTATGAGTTTTTAAAATATTTTAAAGCATTCTTCTTATACATCACAAATAAAAATTGCTCTTCAAGAAGTTAACAGTTTTAATTTTTGTGGTATCTGAACTTTAGGCTCACAACTTTTCTAGCAGTGCATAGTTTCTTCCATGATTTAGAAGACATACATTTCTATTATTTAAAAAATAAATAAATAAATTAAAAATTAGGTACCCTTCTAAATGTTTTCTTCTAAATATGAATAATAAATAAAAATAAAAACATGCTTTCTTTGCAAAGTGTAGGAACAATGTGTTTAAGGGTAAGCATCCTCATAAGAAGTAGTAAATACGAGCAACTGGGACTTGTCTGATGCCAAGTTACTTGGCTGTGTTTAGAAAGTTTACTGACTGCTTCACCAGGTGTAGGAGCAGAAATTGCTATGATTAATGGATAAATAAGTAGTTTGAGTTAAGAAGAAGAAGAAACAACAACGTGTCGCTGGTCATTTTGTCATTTTTCATACAGCCATTTCTTCCTTTTTGCCATTTCTAACTTGTAATCATTATTTAACAGTGCCTTAAGCTTGGAAATTCAGACCAATTTTGGAAGCTGTGAGAAAAGGAACCCAACATGAAGCAATCACTTTGTGGAGCAAGAGACTGGAGGACTAATTCTTGTTAGAAACAGCTGGACCATCTCACTGTTTCTGAACCTTAGTAAAACTCCATAGAATTAGATTGTAACTGCAAACTTTCATAGAAGAGTGCAAAGAAGTGTTTCTAAACCGTGATGCCAATTAGACGTAGAGCTGGCTTGCTTGGAGTGGTTGTGAAACTGCCTTTTCTGTGAATTACTCACTGCAAGACTAGGCAAGAAGTTGTGTGGAAAGCCGAGCTGAGAATGGCAGAACTCTGCTTGGAATGAACTGCATACCCAAGGTAGCTTTTCTAACTCATAACATCTCTGCACTGACTTAATGTGGAGTGCATAATGTGGGTTGTAAGCTTTGTAAAGGGCTTCTCTCTTACGTCACAGTACCCATTTCTGTGGTGCATGGGAGGAAAAGAAAGTGCTGCAACAATAGGAAGCTTTCCTATTGACAGGGCATAGGATGAACCTTGTGGTCCTTGCAACTTGACTTGTTTGTTTGGTGCCATGGCACAGGAGAGTGATCTAATTGTGTCTCTTGTTCTGAGAACTGGGAGTCAGTACTGATTCCCTCTCCCCGCAAGTACGGTGTCTGATATACATATGGTCATACCTACATATCTGAGAACAAAATGAACTGTGGCCTTCTTTGGGACACAAGGAAATAAACATAGTCATTAAAGAGTCAGCACCGTAACCACGTAGTGAACTGAACCTTTACTCACTGTTCCCACCTATTGTTATTTGAAATATCCCATTTCCTGTTTTTAGTAACTGTTGCCAATGGGCAGGATTCAGATCTCATTCACATCAGTGTAACTCTGGTAGCTTTGGAAGATCAGTAGAGAAAAGGAAGTGAAAAAATCAAGTGACTATGATGAAGTAATCCTGAGTTTCCACTGAAGTGCTCTGGGTTTAGTTCCAGTCAGTGTCAGAACTCAGCCTGGTGCATGGGAAATCAGGGAAATTACTATTTACTATGTAAGCCCCAAGACAGACCCCATCAATATACTCACTTTATTGTCATTATTGCTATTGTGCAATGACAGGAATAATAAAATAAGAATATTTACTCTGTAAGTATCTGAGATGAATGGGTTTATATATACATACATACACATAATAACTAGTAACTTGTTGATTCATGGAAGCTTCTTGGATCCTAACTACAAGTCTGTGAAGTTATAAGAAATATATGAATGACTGTAAAAGAGTTTTTTTCCTGAGAGTTTATATTCCAGCCTGGTGACAAAAAGAAAAAAGAAAAGAGACAACAGCCTTTGTTCAAAGTGTGGGAGAAAGGATTTATGATCCGAATGCTATAATGAGGAAACAGAAACACAAAGCTAATTGGAGGATCAGACTCATAAAGATCCTTCTCAGCTCTCAGTCATCTTTCTCCACAGGGAAATTTATTGGAAATGTAAATGTCTGTAAAACATTGTGAATCCTTGCCTAATATTATCTCTGGGTCTCAGTTCCCTAACTGTAGAAAAAGGACACTACTTCCTTTCTTCAGTCCATGCCAAATGTACACTTTGGCCCAAAATCACAGAGAGAGATTGTGGCATAGCCAAGAAATGAACTCAGATCTTCTGAGTCCTAATCCAAGCTTGTTACCATAAACTCATCTTTCATTTACTTTTGAGTAACAACCAGAATGTTAACCCTATTCCTGTACATTTACAAGCTGATGGAGTTCTTATCTGTGGTGGTAATTTCATTTCTGGCTGGCAATTTCACAAGCCTTTTAAAGCTTTTTACCCTGTATTTTTTTCCCCCCAGAGATAGGCAGCTTCCTTCAAGATTTTGCCAGGAAAACTTGTCTGTCTTCTTTGGAGGTGTATGCTATTTGATTTTTACCTTGTGCAGGAATAATCTATTATCATTTTTTTAATTACATAGTGTTCTTCTCTGTCTTCCTTACCTGTCAGTTGTATCTAATCCTTCTATTTAAAAAAAAATGTAGATATTTCTTAGAAGATGTCCTAGAAGATTTTTGCCAGATAAAAATATTTTGCTTTACATGAGCACTTTTTGAGTTGTAGTGCTCCAGGCAACTTGCTACTTTCAAGGGGCAAACAATTAAGCTACACAAAAGCCAAAATATTTCTCTCTAGGTCTTTTCCATTCTCTTATAGTTTATGAAATTTGTTCATGTGGGGATTTTTTTAAAATCTCATTTGGCGTTCTTTTGGAAATCATAGTTTTCAGAAAGAAGCATGATGGAAATCAAAAGTTGTATTCTTCAAAACAAATACATTGCCTTGTTGTTTTAACTTGAGGGATAAAATTTTTAACCAGCTGATCTTTTTTGGTATCATTTGATATAATATGAAATCACACTTGTGTTTTATAGAATGATGATGTACCTCTGATATGCCTGTGTGTTGTAAATCTAATTTTAATAGAATTGGTGCTTTATCATTATTTATAAATATCCTTGTTAAGAATATCTTCATTACAGCAGGATCTTTAAAAGTTTATCTGATTTTTTGGGGTCTTGTTCACTCAAAAACTAACCCATCAAAATGAACATGAGAATAATTTAATCCAAAATGTTACACACATGAAAAGAATTAGCAACCCATCCTACACATGTGAGTTGCTAAACATTTACACAAGGACAACCCAAACTATGCAATACTCAAGCAATTTGAAATATGATTCCTACAGAAGAAGTCATACTAGGAAAAAAAACCAACAAGATTTATACTTTTGTAATGATTATTTGTTTATATGGTGGTAACACCTAAATACAACAGCAATGCTGAATCCCATTGGATTACATGTGGCAAGACCACACACAAAATGACAGTCGCCATCCCAAAATGATTAGTGAAACATGACTTTAATTAGGGCTGATTGGTCCCTTTACACAGTGTATTTCTGCCACTAACTATTTCAAGATACAACATGTTAATTATGGCTGCACTTTTCCCAGTTTCCTTGATAGCTGATGTCATAGATGTCCTCAGGGGGAAGAATGCAACGTGGTAATTTCCCAGGATTAAGATGAGTCCTAATTTGGCTGAGTCATGTAGCAGTGGGAACAAAAAGGAGTGGGAAGGCAGTGGTGCTGAAGGGCCCCACAAGCTGCTCTGTGTCACTGCATTTGAATACCCAGCTTTGGATGAGAACTGCAAGGCTTGTGAGTTGACCTGGAGACCTCATGGTACTAGCCAGGCTGTAAAGATAGATACATCCACACCGGCAATCTCTTGCCTGACCAGCCTTTTCTTTGAAAAATATAAAGCAGACAAAGCAGGGTGAAAGGAAGCTGCAGAATTCCCAGATTACAGACTAGACGATCTGAGACACTGAAAGTTTGTCTACATGGGGAGGTTAATATTGCAGTCAGATTCTTCAGTGGAAATATTTCCTGCAAACTGGCAGGCAGTATCTGTGTCCGGATGAACAGATGGCTTTTGCTTCACTGTGACTCATTATTGCTACATGGTGGGAATGTCTTCTGAAGTAAGAGCTTTGGGGGTTTCTATCCTTTGCTCCTTTGTGCCGTTGCTGGGCCCAAAGCATTACAGAATTGCTCTCTAGCTTTTGGCTGATGTTCATAGCATTATTTTTTTAGCGATGTAGGCAGCAACTGTTGAGAAGACCATGTTTCTTTTAAGGAGGTTCTCTCATAATTTGAAAGGGGATATGCCTAAATATGATCATAGGGGATAAGAAGTCATAGAAAGAAAAATAATAACTGGTCAGAGTGTCATGGAAAGCAGGGTGGGAAGTGAAGCAATATTGTTGGGTATTGAGAAGTATCTCCTTGTTCAAAGGACAGTAAAAACTTCTTATCTGACTGTTCAAAGGTATGAGCACACAATGATGCATGCTTGATAATTAAAATACCATCAATTCCCTCCTTGCATGAACTATAACATGTAGTGTCTGTACATTTGTAGAGCATCAGACAGTGCTATAGATGCTGTTTCACATATTAAAATTACACAAAAGTCGAAAATTAAAAAAATGCAATTGCATGTAAATAAGGTCTCCTGGAGATTTTTCAGAAATAGAAACACTGCTTGCTCAAGTAAAATTCCTTTTAATCCAGTAGCTTTCAATCTTCCCAGATCCCTGTGGGATAAAAAGATGAGCCTTATGGCATGCTTGGAAGGTTAATGAATGTGGACTCTGAGATTAGTTTCAGGGTGAAAGACTCCTTACTGAAAATGTTTTATGGAAAGTGTTTAAAAAAGTCTGAGCATTTTTATGAATTACAACAATAGTTCTACACAGAGAATACGATTATTTTTACTAGCTACTGCCTATGCTATTGAAATGTAGTACTATGAATATCAGACACAAGAAGATAGCTCCTGCAAACACTAAATTTAGGTGTAACAAGCTGGACTGATGAAACTGTGCTTTATCAGTCAGCAACAACTCTTTGATCTGAATATTAATTGGTGTAGCCTCAGATACTGAGGGCCCAGCACCAGTAGCTTAGTCTGCACAGTGCCAAAGGGCAGGATACCTGTAACAACCTCTTCAACTGGAATAAGTGGCTGTGCTTGTCTCACCAGGAGAGAGGTCTTTGCCAGGACTGTTATTTAACACTCAAGGTGCATTCCAGGATCTGGTAGTGCCCCAAAACACAAACCTCCCATCTCAAACTGCTGCTCAAAACAGAAACCTTTCCGATCCTTTCAGTTACTTCCTACAGCGTTTCAGTGTGGCTTTAGGTTTTTTTTGATCTTGAGACACATCCATGTATCCATCATCCATGCTTCATTTTTGAAAGGACATATGGTACATTCATTTTCATACCAGGAGGCTGAAGTAGGATAGAGTTAGATAAATATACATTATGTGTAATTCTTCCATCCATTGTAATCTCAGAGGATATCCTTTTATTTCAGTACAATTTCAATAGTACAAACCACTTATATAAAATCTCTAGAGCAACAATCACTTTGTGAAATGACTTTTCTGGTGAAAATTCAATATGATGCCAACTCTCAGCATGATATTTAATTATTTGTAAAATGCCCTTTTCCCCTAGCTTCTCAAAAATGCCTAGCTGCATCTGACACTGGCATACTTCTAAAAAAAATTAACAATATTTGTTTTTAATTTTAAGACCTTTTTCCTGGAGGCAAGTGAATAGGTGAAAATCTGAGTTCCACCAGAAAAATAAATAGGCTGTCACTGCCATTTTACATTTGAGAAAAACCTAAAGTGGCAACCAGGATGCCCTTCAAGGACTCAAACACTAGAAGCCCAAACCCAAAACCAATGACACACTTATGTTATAAAAAAACCTTGACTTTTGGAACAGTATTATGAAGTCTAAGAAGCCTGACATATAATATTTAGGATTTATTTAATGTGTCTGTTGGATGTTGTTTTTAATATTACAGGTGTCATCAGTCATCATGCTAGATATTTCACTGCATTCTCTCTGAGATAATTTGGAATCTTTTCAGATTTTAATAGGATCTCCATCAGATTAAAAATACAGAATTATGATCCTTCTGCTGGCTTTCATAGAGACTCCTCTGGTATCTAATTTAGATTTCATTAGACTAACATTATATAATTAATTAGACATTTCACTGATAAGAGAATAGATCTTCTCCTATCAAGAGGAAATCAATAGGTTTTTCTCAAGGGAACTCTTGACAAATACAATTTTCCTCAGCTTCATGAAAATATTTGAACTGATATTGCATGGAGAATTATTATTAATATTTCCATTCCTGACCTTGGCACAAGAAGTAGGAATGTAGTAATGAAATATACTGACGGCACAAAGCTGGGAGATATTGTCAATACAGAGATAGATTGTACTGTAATATCACAGGAAAAGAAATGGCCTTAAAGGCTGGATAATATCAATGGTAAGAAAAAAACAGCATGAAATTCAGGGTCGCACACGTAACGTATCCACCCCAAGGATTTATATTGCTCTGCAGGAGATCATCAGTTAGACTTGACAGAAGAACAAATAGGCCTTTGAATCGCTCATCATGAGATCACCTGATCATGAGATCACCTGGTTCAGTAGAGGAATTTCAGCCAGTGGCAGGAAGGCAAATTAAATCATGGAGTGCAATAGGCATTTCTGGAGATGAATGCTTATGTGCTAAATCCTAAGTTAGATCATGACTTGAATACCATATCTTTCTGTGGTCTTCCAAGTTTAGGAAATAACACTGCTTGTGAAAAGTTGCAGGGGAGGGTGACACAAGACCTAGAGAACTTTTGCTGTAAGAGAGAGGCAATAAAAAATTATGCTTGTTTGCTCATTTAGCCAAAGAGAGAAGAGCTGAGAGAGCTTTATTTGTCCTCTGAATGGAGAGGAAAAAATATCAGAGGAAAAAACTTGTAACAAATGTAACAGGCAAAAGCAGATTAACATAAAAGGTGATTATGGAAAGGTCTAGGCTGGAAACTGGGGATTTTATGTTTTTAGTTTAGACTGGGGACAAGGACTTACATTAAATCTTGCAGTAGGGGTAGTGGAACAAAAAATGTTATTAATTATCAAAAAGCAAAGAAGCCAGTCCTACTGAATCAAACCACTGGCATATCAAGTTCAGTATTCTCTCTTTAACCATGATAGAATTTATGTGTAAATGCCAGAAATTCAACTTCAGAACTTGTGATACAGAAGGACTTGATTTGCATTTCCCTTTAAAATAGCAAGGACAAAAGCCCAGTGGCAGTAATTTTAGTTAGGAAGAGTGTGTGAGCCTAGCCACTTTTGCAGGCAGTTCTCTTTATATTCTCTTAGCATTCAGAATTGTTCAGCTAGTGATGTTAGATGATGTGCCTGTGCCTTAAAAAAACCCAAAAAACTGTTTATAGACCTGTTGCCCATTAATTTATCTAATCCTTTATTTGTTTTTAGTGTTCTTTTATTGCAGGTTGCCTGTTTTCTCAAATGGTAGGGTGTATAGGCTCTACATCTAGGCATGTCTCTTCCAGTTGTCTCATGTGTTGCAGCTTTGAGCAGGAACAAATATTTACCCTTGCTGGACTCCTGTGATTGTTTATATCACCTTTTACATGATGAAAAACCTCAGCTATGTGATTCTTTTAATATCAAGATGCATTTTACTTCTTAAGAGCAAAATATTATGTTTCTGTAGCATCGAAACTAGTATTCTGATGGTATCACGTTCTTTAGTTATCATGCAATATTTGAAACAAATATGCATGCATTCACTTTTTAAGATACATAGCAGACATATTTTAGCCTTTAAATAGTCTTTCTGTCTTTTGAAAAGAGCACTTGAGTAGAGTTGTTATCTCAGTTCTTACTTTCAAGCTCTAAAAGCAATGACCAGAGGTGATTACCCAGCATAACACAGAAAAGGAAGGGGAGTTTAATGTGATTTAGTGTTTTGTTTGAAAGGCAGTCAAGATTGTTCAGACAGCAGAGCTGGAGGCAGATCTGAGCTGGCACTTACTCACTTCCAACACACCTTAGTCTTTCAGACTCTTTCATGGGAGTGGATATTCCATTGTCTAGCATCTTCTCTTCAACAAGGCTGCTGGTGTGATCACGGTGACTGTTCTGCATCATCAGTGGTATTTTGCCTGTACCTGCCACATGTCCTTGGATGTTATATTTCCTGTAAAACTTTAGTTTTAGAGCCATGACTCCTATCCTTATTCTTTGTGATATTCAGATAGTCATAAAGAACTCAGGAAATGTGTCTCTGGAAACCCCCAAATATTTGTTAAAGGCCCAATTTTTTTTCTTTTCCCTTTTTTCATTCAGTCTTTTAGTTGCTTAATTTTTCTAAGTAAGATTTGCTTTCCTCTTTGTTCTATAATATGTCACATTCCTCAAAACAAAAATACAAATTCTTCCTTAAATATGCAGAAGCGTTGTCTGCTTTCCCTTCTGTTAGGAAAGTATCTTTTGCAATAGTTTTAACAAGAAGTGTATTGAATTTTTTTAACTAATTGACAATGTGCTTTTATGACACTTGTAGTACCCACTCCAAAGGCTCTTAGTCTTCAGAGGTGGAAACACAGCACCATTGCAAATAGCTGTGTGATGATTCATTCCTCTTTCCCCATTTTATGGTTAGCAGGAAATAAGTTTAAAATGCAGAACAAGAAACAGACAACTCAGAAGAGGAATTGGAGTACAAAAACCTGTTTTGTAAGTGATATGATTTTATAGCATTGAGTAAATATTAAGAATCTCTAGTGGGTACGTTTAGAATTAATGGAAACCTGGTAGCCTATGATTTTTATTTTATTTTTTTTCCATTAAATAATTAATCGTTGAAATCCTATTTGAACTGGCAAAAGATCCATGCTTGTAATTGACATCAAGAGTTTCTAATAGGTGATGGACTTGTGACTCATTGGTGAAACAATACTGAAAGAAATTCTAACCTTTTCCAGACATGCACAACTTCAGATCACAATCATATCAAGAACTGAGGCCAGGGAGGATTTCATGTCTTTAAAAGTCAGTTCAATATCATCTGCTTTAGTTTGCCAGTAAGTCTTACAAACTCTGCATGTAAACCGGGAGGGCCAAAGAATGTTTCTGAGTTTCATGGTTACCAGTTAAACCTTGCTGTGTCCCAGCTTCCTGTTAGTATCGTTGAGCCCTATCTTACACTGTGGTTTTGCTAGGAAAAGAACCCTGGCATGTAGAACAAGGACAGAAAACCCATGCTACAAACAAATCTAGTCAGAATGATCCCAAATGGGGAAGGGTTGTACACAGAGGAAAGTAAGCTCTTACCTAGCCAGCAGGAAGCAGATGACTCACTTACAGGGGCTGGCTTATGACCTTGGTGGTGGTGGAGTCATTAAGGAAGGCAAGATTTATGGACTAGTAAATCTAGGAAAATAATCAGGTATTCTAAATATCCTGATGCAGATACAAAAATATTTACAAAATCACAGAATGGTTGGCAGGGAGTTGTTGAGTTCATCTTGCCCAAGACCCCTGCTCAAGCACGGTCAACCAAACCAGGTTGTCCAGGACCGTGTCCAGTGGGTTCTGAATATCTCCACAAATGAGGTCTCCACAACCCCTGTGAGCAACCTGTACCAGTCTTTGACCAGCCTTAAAGTAAAAAAAAAAAAAAAAAAAAAAAAAAAGTTTCTTTGAACATTTAATTTTGTGGGTTTTGCTTTGTGCCTATTACCTTCTGTCCAGTCTGGCTCCCTCTTCTTTTTTTTTCTTCCCATCATGTATTTCTACACATTGATAATATCTGCCTGAGCCTTCTTTTCTCTCCAGGCTGAACAGTCCCAGCTCTTTTAACATCTTATATGAAAGATGTTCCAGTCCCTAATCATGGCCCTGAAACCCAAACACAGAAAGTCTGCAAGGCTTGGAAAGATTTTTCTAAGACCTATAGGAAGACACGCATTCCATACATCTTCACTTTAAAATATCAAACAACAATAACAAGAAAGACAAACCTGTGAGGATAGTTATGGAGGAAGCACACAAACTTGGTTAAATATCTGAGAACTGTATCTTCATTGGTGCAATATGATTCCAGTTCTTCAAAGATGTTACAGGTTACATTATTATCCAGTAAGACCCACAAGATAGTGGAGAACATTAGGAAGAGCACATTTTTTCCACATTAGATTAAAATATAATTTCAAGATGGTACACTTTCTTTATTCATTCTAGTGATTCATGAAAGTTTGTTTTTTTTCCCTTTTGACTATTACTTCTGTAACCCTGTTAGAATCATTTCCAGAATGAGTTAAGCAAATGAAGACCACTTTCTGAAACACTTTTTCTAACTAGCATTTCTGTGTCTTTGTTTAGTTTCAAGGAGAGCTTGTCTCCTATGCAACCTGTTTCCTTTTTCTGTTCTACAGTTTCTGCACAGTTTCTCTATTTCCCCCTATATTTTATATGCTGCAGCACATATCGAAGAGAAAAATGATCAGAATATGATTTTATAGGTCTCTCTATGTATGTTTGATATTTGTATTCCACCAAAACCTTGTGTATTTTGTAGGAATTCATTTTGCATGCCCAAAATGGGTTTTCAGAATATTTTAATTTTAGAACTTGAGACCACTGAAATGCATTAGAGCAGCATCACGAATGTATACAACTGGAAGATATTTTGTCCTTATGAAAATGTAACTTGTGTTATCTTCCTAGCTTTACAAATCATGAATACTGTTAGTTGTTACTGTGCCTCATAATAAGTTAAAGTAATATTCTGTCCCACAAAGAACACACCAAAAAATAAGCCACTTATTTGAAAAACTGAATATTTTCTAGATCCCCAGCTCCTTTTGGGTCGGCCTGGCCTGAGATGAATCTGGGAGGTGCACACAGCAACAAGCAGGTGACGGTTTATCTAATCCTGTCAACTGCTGCTCCTGACTGAGTGTCCTAAATCAGAGCTCTGGAGTCTGTATTTCAGTAAGAAATACAACATCAGATTGTCAGATCCTAGATTAAGACTTCATGTATGATGGAGGCCCATTAAAACATGAGTGCTTTTGAGAAGAACACATGTGAATGGAGGATTTGTAATCATAAAACTGACACGGTGCCAGTAGAAGATGGCAGTATATTCGTGCCTGCTGAACATAACGCAGAGAAAGCTGACTCCAAGCATTCATATATTAAATGTTAGGTACCAGGAAAAAAACAACATTGGCTTTAAAGTAGTGAAATGTGGATAATAAGAAATGTAAGCTCCTTTTATTATCCTTCAAGTGTTAAAACACTGGGGGCTTGTGTTTTCAAGTCTGTCTGAGCACATATGAAATATATTAAAAAAAAATATATGTATATGTGTGAGTTTTCATGTATAAAATTGCAATTTTCAGACAGTAAGTTTTGTCAGACAATCACAGCAGCCTACTGTATCAGGAGACTTGATATGGAATAAGAAGAGTTTTGCAGTAGAGCTGAAATAATGTTCATATTACGTTCTGTTGTTATATGGATGAACAAAGAAACATGATTTCTCAAATTTAGTGTTAAGCTATGAATAGACAGGGAGCCTTTCACCACCACTTCAAGACTAGTATCTAGTTAAAATAATCTGATACATAATGATGCTCAGAAGGGACAGCTAACTGAAATGTACATGGTGTTAGCAGTTAAGCCCTGGAACAGTATGGTAGAAATATATAACTACTGTGCCACAGGGCTTAGAAAATGTTAGGGTCTGATTGTCAGTATATTTAATATGTATAACACTAGAGTTACTTAAGCTTCTGCCATTTGAAATCACAGAAGCACACGCTGTGTTCCATAGTTTTTGGCAGATGGTGGAAAAGATAGCTTTTTTTTCCTGCTAGAAGATAAAAGTGCTATTTGACAGAGCTCAGAAAACCATGTTGTTTTAGCAGTAAAATTATGAAATCTACTGTTTTAGTGAGCTGGAATTATAAAATGCTGCTTGTGTGTCAAGGAAGGTAAAAGTGAAATAATGTAGGGTGCTGAGGGTTTCTCAGGATATATTTCATTTAATGCTGAATTGTAAATTGATATTCACTGTAATAGCTTTTCAATAAGTTTAATCTTTCACACATTTGCAAGATAATGTGTTTTGCTGTCAAAGAATAATGCTTGAGGCTTTACTGTGTTCTTCCAGTGCCTGTTGTGGGAAATTGTCCATAGTTTTATTTTTAATGCCTAAAATTAGGCTCTGGGCACAGTATGGAGGCAATAGATAAACACTGTTGCTATAGAGTTTTTAAGATACCCCCATGAACTTCTTTTTGCCTGCTCTCTGTCCAAGATAAAAAACTGGCATTGTTATTTATGTGTTATTTATATGTTTGTATGGGATATTTGAGTCACTGTGATGTGGACTATTATGCTTCCTTGGTATTTTAAAAATATAAAACTGACAACAGATCAGGAAAATATGAAGGTGATGAAATCCTGTTCTAGGTGTGCTGCAGCTGGTGGCATGTTTACTCTTTATCATTAGAGGGTGAATTTTAATTTGGCTTGAACAGTTAGTTTCTTTTTGTGCAACCTTTATGCAGATGTGAACTGTACTAAAAGGTACTTGAAGCAAAAACGAGTAATAGTAGCATAGCATTTGAAGGAAAACTATTTTTTTCTGTCTCCACATAGTTGTGTGACCTTATATGTAATGCAAAAGTTACATGCAATAAGTAGCAGTGCAGAAGCAGAGAAGGAAAGAAACTGTTCTAGGCTAGGCTGCATGCCAGATATTAAAAGAATTTTTACCCTGATTTTAGGAGAAGCAGCATCACATCATGTACCATTTATAAATAACTGATGAAAGATCATGTAATAGGCCATTACAACAAGGCATATATTTGCTTCAGCTGTAATGCCTGTGTGAAGTAGTTTTACTTTAGCTGTAAAGCTGACATCAGTCATCTGTAATTGTCATGGAAAGTTACTGGTCCGGGCACAAATCTCCTCACTCATCCTCACTTTCATGTTGATAATGTAGCTGGTGATACTTTACTCACTCATGTGGGAGAATTCTTGCCTGAGGGGGTGGAATTTTGTACAGGCAGCAAATATAAGAGAGTTAAAAGGACAAGAGGTTTCCAGATGCCTTGAATTAAACAGAGTAGTTATTCCTAACCATAAATATTTAACTCCACTCCCTCAGCAAATCACTTTCAAAATAGATATTTATTTTCAAACAAAACCAGTTGCCTTGTGAAACTGTTGGTTGGTTAGGGGAAAAAAAATGACCTAATGCTTTTGAATAAAATATCTGATCTCTTGTTGCCAAGGCTGAGTCACTTCCTGTTACAATAACAAGACTGTCATCAGCAAACTTTTCTAGCCACACAGTGTCGTCTGCCAGTGTATGCATGGCTTTATTTGTCCATGTTGTTAGAAAGTCAGCATTGAAAAACATACTGTACTAAATTTGGAGGCACCAGCTTTGTATAAAATGCATTAGTGTCAGATCTGAGTTGCATTTATTCCTGGTAGTATAATCTCTGATTTCTTTGTGCAATATAATAATTTCCACCCAGCTGTGTACAGTAATGTTGTAATTCTATCAGGGGATTCTGGACAGAACATAATCATCATCAGAGCTTTCTCAACTGGAATTTGCAGTATCATGGTCAGCTGTTTCTTATTTACAGGAGTGAAATTTGATAAATACGTGGAAGTTCATTCCACTTGTCACCTGACAGATAACCTCTTGTGTTGTCTTGACTGTGGTGGGTTTTGAAAATATATTTCAGTGATCTTTCACAATCTGAAGTGTATGGTTGTTTTGGTGCCATTTGAGCAGGACTGGTCCTCGTTCAGCTCACAGACAGAGGTGGTCTGCTTTCGCTGCACTGCTGATTCAGCAGAGAAAGAATTCATTAGGATTTTTACATAACAGGTTGGAATTAATTTCCTGGCTAAAATCATAAGTTGGCAAAAGCCCTTTCTGCAGTTAAAGTGGCTAGAAAATAAAAGCCGAGTCCAGTATTTAGTTTCAGTATTATTATTCCTTCTCCCCTCCCCCAGGTTTCAAATATTTGAGAGCAGTGTCTGGAAGGATGGGTTCTGGATGACCCATCCAATCTGTATGTGACTCCCAGTTACTGACTCATTCTGTGCAACATAAATAACTGTTCTGAGCCTATTAATGAGAGATGGGGAGAGGGGAAGGGAGCAGAGGATTTGTTACATGTTATTTGGGGCTTTAATCCAGGTCTTCTAATCTAAAAATCAAATGTCATATCCAGTCCTCAAAATTAAGGGGCAATTAAAAAATTAAACTGCACTTTTTTGTCCCTCAGTTCACCCCCACAGGAAAAATAAATGATAGAACATTTAAGTTTATTTGATATTCATAGATAAGGAGAACTATACACACAGAGAACTCTGATCCTTTTGAGTAAACAAAATAGTCTTGCTAGGTTCTGGTTTTGTTTTACTCTGTTTACTACATTTAATATCCATCCCACAGGATCATTTATACTAGTCCATTCTGAGAGCCATGTGATGGATAGTCCTAGATTGCCTGCATCTCTCGTGCCTGAGTTCTTCAGCCAAATCCAGAGGAGTACAACTAAATGACAGTACTTATGAAGTGCTACTCACAAGAGGAGGGGTGTCACACTGATCTGAAGTGTGTCAGTTTGAACATACTTTTCATTCTCCCACTTTCACAATCAAATTGCTATGAACATGACACAGAACAAGGATCCTGTTAAATGCTAGCCAAGCTTTGTTTGCAGTTTTCTTGCTTTTGCAATTTTACAAAAGAAAAAGCAAATAAACAAACACATATTTTCAACTTATTTTTTCTTTCTTTTTAGTGTAAAAAAAAGAAAACAGAAAAAGTAACTTGATATGTTTAACTTTACTATGATGAATCTGGGATAAGTTGCTATGCTCTGTTCCCTGATAAACAGAGACGTTATTGTGCAGTCCTGGATAAAGTCACTGGTTATACTGTTGGGTCATGAAAGCAAAATGTGTTGCAAGACTTTGGGTGTCTGTAATTAACCAGTTGTAAATGCTGTGGTTGGTGGCTAAGCAGCTGTTGAGATCACTGTCAGAATTTCACCACTGTGAAGGAGCTATCATGTGCTATTCCATTGTTTCAGGATGGAAAAGAACAGTTGTTTGTATATGTGGTTTTTTTCCCTAAAACAGAACAAATGTTGGCTGTAAACTGCACTCACAGTGTTCCAGGCTACATCAGTGGGAAGGATTTGTATTTGCCTGAGATTGTCTTTGTCTTCAGTGTGACACATCAGACACTGAGAGTATCTCTGCAACCTAAGGGTTCCTTTTTCATGAGCATTTGCCACAGTGAACCTTGAACATACATTCTGCTGTGGGCACCTTTCCCTGTCCGTGCACTGATTCACCCCCAGAACGCATCTGTGAATATAACTGAGCCCTAAGTTTGGATATTAAGAATCTCATGCATTTTTTAAGAACATACATTTTCAATACTGGATTGAAGCCTCCTACGGCTGTCTTAAAATAAATCTAGCAGCTTGACATGGGTTACTCTTCAGTATTGACACATAAACAGCAAAGAACTTTGCCACAAGCAACATATATCAAATGCAGCAGGTCAGCTACTGATTGCCTGAAAATCCGAATACTTGTAGGTGAAACTATGGTGTAAGACCTTTGGCACTCAAACCTCCTGACTCTGTCTAGTTCAGGGAACGGTGAGTTCTCAGTTACAGGGAGTGGGAAGATGATGTCATTGAAAAGCTATTGCCCTGCTTTGATATTAGTAAACGTGTTCAAAGTTCTCTAGGGACCTCTAAGGGCTGAAAAACTCTCCCTATCACAGTTACTGTGGTACAGAAGTAGTTTCTCTCTCAAAATTTCTTTACCAGTTTTTTTAACTAGAATACAAGCAAAATGGATGGTGGAAAATCAGTCTGTCTCTGCACTAAGAAAACATGTTGAAAATGAGGCTGGATACATTCTTATATCACTAATGAAAGCACCAATAGGAACAGAAAAGTGCCAGATTGTGTGTGAGTGTGCCTGTGTGAGTGGAAGAGGAGGAGGGGGAGACAGGATGAAATCCTTTGCAAAACAAAGTAGCAGGTGCCAATGTTGATGTTTTTAAGGCATGCCTTTCACTAGTCACTATGCGATAACTTACCAGCAATCAAAATCTTAGGTCTGGATTCCTCCTTTTTCTTTTCTGCTTGCACAACATAAAAAAAAAAATAAAAAAAAAAATAAAACAACACCACAAAAAAACCAACAGAGTGAAAGGTCCTGGCAAGTGGCCAGCCCTGCTCCTCAGTTAAGGGGGAGAGTGATGCAACACCATGACTCTTTTTCCTTCTCAAGTCTTGCCTATCGCATGGGGAAGTGAGTGATTGCTTAGCTTTTTCATGCCTACCAGCTGCCTGGGCTTTGTCTTGCTTGTTCTCATGACAGGCAGCTTCACACCACTTCTGACTGTGTGCTGTCCAATCCAGCCTTGGGGACATCTGAAATTTTTATTATGCCTGGGTCTGGGTTCTGCTGCTGGCCTATGCCTTTATAACAGGGCCACCATGTATACTACAGCCACAAGCCCAGGGTGTATTCTAAAATTGCCAAAACCAAACATAAGCCTCTAAGTTGCCTCCACCTTCTCCCTTCTGTATTTATGGATTCAGCTTTTGGAGCTTTAGGGTCTATGTTATGAGTTTTCTTCCCAACCATGAAGCCCGAATTTGGTTTGTTTAATCATGTAATGGTGCATTTTCTAATATTTTCCATGCTGTACTGAGGCTTTCCTCAGGACATCAAGTATCACGGGACTCCTGATAAAATCATGGGAGTTAACAAGGCTAGCACTCTAAGGAGCTTTGCAGATTCAGCCTTTTTCTGAAAATAACATTCCAACAACACAGAGATAAAGTGAATGCTTGAAACAATATTGGAGAATATTTTACTTTGTGATGTGTTTTTTTATCTTTACATAAAAACCCTCTTCAGACCATCTGAATGGGATTTTAACAGTCAAGTGATGGCTCCCACGTAACTTGATCAGTGACATGATTTGGCAGGGGAAAGGAAGAAATAGGAAGAAGGGAAGATTTGACTCTTTCTACAGAAGTTAAAAAAATGTGATGAGGATGTTTGAAACATATTTTTAAACTCTTACTGGTACTCAATAGCATCACAGACTACTTTGCAGCATTATTGAAACAAATAATGTTTAGTAACAGCCAGCAGCATGTACAAAGACACTGCTGATGTCATTGCTGACACATCTGATACCTGTCCCCTGCTCGGTTTCAGCCGGTGGCACAGCCTGAGAAGGTCCAGGCATCCAGCAGGATTCCAGGCTACTGAGTCAAAGGTGAAATTCCAGGACCCAGGAGTGATTGCTGGTTTCGCTGGCTGAAATGCCAGTTGTATAAGACATTTATTATACTTGCACAGAGAGAATGCAAAGATAGAGCAAAGGGATAAACACAGCAGGAGAACTACACAGATGAAAGGAGACAGTATTCAAACACGATAAAGAATACAGCTGTGATAAAAAAGCAATAATGTTGGCTGACACGTGTTGTTGCTGATATGGCATTGAACATTTATGTGGGCATTTTTATTTCCTTAAATAGGAAGCTACTTATTTTAATGTGTGTGTTTACACAACATCTTGCATGCAATTCTGAAAAACTTCAGCTGTTCTGATTCATAGTAGGAGAACTAACAGTGTTTATAACAGGCATATAGGCAGTACTTATTGACATTTAGGTCCCAAGCATGAAGCTAAGCCCATGGACATGCAGCACATGCTGGATATCAGTCCTTATACCTCGTCAGACACATGCTTCAGTGACTGCAACTGCAGTACTTTGCTTTGATTGACTTCTACCATTTCCCAAGACTGAAATGTATTACTATTATTGGCTTATGTCACTCATTGCTCTTAAAAGTTGGGCTGACTTTGTAATTTGTTTATTTCTTTTTTTAAAAAGGAAGTAGAAGAATAAAATTCATTACCTGTTTTGCATTTTAGATTGTTTTCCTGTTATTTTGTGTGCTTGCTTCAGTGTTTAGAACTAACACAGTACAACCTTCACTGGCACACTGTATCCTTTTTTAATAAATGTGACTGTCTTGGAGAGTAAATGTAGAAAGAGTTAATTTTGTTGCACTCCAGGAATACCAGTTTTTAAGTTTTCTAATTTTTAGAGAATAAAACTTCAATGCATTTAAAAATTAAGCCAAGTACTGCAAAAGGTAATGGTATCAGGAAAACCAAGCAAGTGGTCTTTCTGATTGAAAAAATTCTACAATATTTGGCCACCAAGAAGAATGGAAGAAGAATTTCTATGCATTAAATTAACTTACCATGATAATTATCTAATCCTTTTTCTTAACGTAAAGGTTCTAATTTACAAAGTGCAAATGAGAGAAGTTTAGTGAAGGAAAAGATCCCAAAAATCTGGGTGGAGGGAATAATAAAATAATTAGATTATGGTGTGTTATTCATACCAAGATTGATGTAATAGCTGTCTCTTAATGCAATCTAAGAAATTACAGACTTGATGATGGGGTGTCCAGCAGACATACACATATGACCTCTCTCTAAGGATGTTCCAGATCCCAATTCCATGATGACCTGGTAATGTACTTAGCATTATGCATGTGAGCAACCCCTTTGCTTCAAATTACACATATGCTTCATGTTTGCAACCTTACTCTTGCAGGACATCTTCCAACAAATTCAACACTCCTTTCTTTTCTTCCAAATGCTAACTACATTACACACTTTCCTCCCTTTCAGCCACTTAAAAAGCATGATCCATTAAGTCAGTGGCAGAACTCCCACTGACTTCTGTAATGCTGCTGGGAGTTAAGCTCTCTGCTTATGAAACTTCAACATTTCTTTTTCGAAAACTTTCCAACATTACAAAAAGGTCATTTCAGTCCTGCAGCTCTCCAAAATGGTTAGTGTCTTACATGTATTCCTTATAGTTAATGGTATTTATTAGCAGCATTTTTATTATGAAATGAGATATTAAGGATTGATTTAGAGATTTCATGATAATATTTATAAGAAATTTTGGGCTTTATTTCTCAACCCTGCCCTCCTGTGCAAAAGGCTGGATGTCAGACTTTTGCTACTATTGGAATTGTCTGCCATCCTCTGATACTGTTCTTGTAAAAGATCTTAGTGGAACCTTGGTAGTAAAGAGACAGTGGCCAGGAGATGGAAGATGCTGAAGATTTCATTTAAGGTTCATTTGCAAATAAATATGGGATGAGTTTATATTTAGTCTCAGTCATGCCAAAGCTGTCCATATGTCTTTCTCATCCCTAAAACAGGCATGCTAGAAAGATTATTGCATTCTTCATGTCTCCCTCTCTATAGCCTTGGCACTGCTAAGAGGTAACAGAGAGGAAGAACAAGCTTCAGAAGGTTAAGAAAGGAAGTTGTAAGGAATTGTGGAGTTGCTGCTAATGGATTTCCTATACTCAGTTGTTTCACCGTGTTGGTTTAACATATACTGTCAAATACAGGGCAGAATAGGATCCAAAGCAGCAGAGTTGTCATCACACTTGTAGGTTCAGAATCAGAGGCTCATGACTACAGAAGTCAAACACTGGCTCTGCAGAACACAGATCAAGAGGTAAGATGGATCCTGCCTTTTAGTTCAGATGTAGATTAATTGGTATTTTCAATTTCTGTTAAGCTATTCTGAGTTGAAAGTGCTCTGAAATAACACTGCCTCATGCAGAATTAAGCTTCAAACTCTTCCTGAGCCCAGTGAAGTAGCCCTCTACCATTACTACACTATTCACCATCATATCCTTCATGAAAAAAAAAAAATAAAAAAAATTGAAAAATAAATAAATAAATAAATCTGGCTTTGAAAGTTGTTCTTCATGGAGATTTTCTGAAAGTAGAGGTTGAATACTAATGAGACAGTTTGGCTAACTAGTGCCTTGACATGTTTCATTTATGGCTTGATTAGACCCTGATTTAATGAGCTACTGTACTACATGGAAACACATAATCTTCAGTAATTTAACACTGAGTGGAGTCAGAATGTTTCATTTTGGCAATGTCTCTGAACTTTTGAAACTCAAAGAAAAAACACAGAATAAAGCATAATTTAAGTAGAATCTTTCATTCCAACTGCAGTAGGCAATTACAAAGAAAACCATTCTGAGACTACCCACTTCTTTGCTTCTCTTTTCAGTCCTATAGCCTATGCATTAGTCCTTCTGAGGTTTTATTATGCTGTGTAGAATGTGTTTTGAATTTAAGATTTGTAAGGGAAAAGCACACAAAAGGACAATCTCATGTTTTCATTAATCTTCCCTGTATGTTATTCCAGAGGCTTAAAGCAGCGATACATTGTCTTATGGGTAATTTTTTTGTTGCAACCTGTCTTAGGGATGACAGAAAATTTTGACCTTCTCTTTAGTAAAGTTTCCAGTGGAGAGACAGCTCCAGAGGGCCGCAACGCTCCAGTGGACTTTCTCTGTTGGATGACATCTAAGCATCCAAAAGCTTCACTACATTGTACTGTAGACTCAGCAGTCCCGGAGCTCTACAAGATCTGAGGTACTGCTGCTGTGTTTTAGGTTCACCTCCCTTTGCAGTGGTTTTACACTGAATGGTTTTCAAATGAAGCCAGTGACACATAGAGACAGGTTAACCTTACTGGGAGTCTTGTGAATATATCGTTCTCGTGTACATTCTCTCTTGGGAACAAGGCATGATGCTATATGCAATGGCTCACATTCATTTCTTGGCTTTCACTTAATTGTGTAAAATGAAACGAGTCTGAAGAAAAAAAAGGGTATATTAAGAATAAATTATGTCATGCTGAGATCAGGTTAATTATTTAACATCTGGCAAAAGCAGATGGATTCTCAGTTAGCACAGTGAAATCCATTCAGTCAGCACCTTGATAAGTACCATGTCTCTTAAACTGTCTCAGATGCCTTCCTGGAGATCCTCTGCTTTCCAGTTGCTCTGAAGACTGCCTAGGTAGCACGTCAAGACAGTTTAAAATTATTGTCTGCCATTCACGGCAAGGCTTTGGTAATTTGCAGGTGTGAATTATGTACATTGTCAGACAGTTACTTACTGTGTGGCCCATTTGTCCAGCAATTTCATAGAATCATAGAATCATAGAACTATTCAGGTTGGAAAAGACCCTTGGGATCACTGAGTCCAACCATCATTCCTACTCTACAAGT
This sequence comes from Apus apus, assembly GCF_020740795.1. Taxonomy (NCBI): domain Eukaryota; kingdom Metazoa; phylum Chordata; class Aves; order Apodiformes; family Apodidae; genus Apus; species Apus apus. Next base: position 12,833,677 of record NC_067283.1, read on the forward strand.
TCTCCCTTAATGTGACTTTTTACTTAGTAGTTTGAGTGAATTTGTTGCTGAACATCAATATCCTGGGGTGGATGTCCTCAAAAGGTAATTTTTGTTGAGATGCAGCCATTGCATACTGACATTGCCTATTAAAACTTAGTGTTTGGATTACTTGGGAAAATATTTGAAACAGTGACCATAAATTATGTTCTTGGTAGCCATACACGGGAAAGGTGGCTTATGATTTGCTAGCATGAGATGTGGTCTTCCATGAAGGAATCCCCAATAAGTCATTTCTATGTTACCACAGGGTTTAAATATATTTAATGCTAAAAGATACATTTTAAACTTAATGTTAGGGCAACATGGCCATCTTGAACTTCTTACAAGAGGAAACCCCTGTGGTTACATTTGAAGCTCTTAAAGGTCATTCTCAAAGATGTATTTTCAAATTATGATGATTAATTTTTCATATTTCTATGCTCCCCTGTGTCTCAGGTAGTATATCTGTGCAGAACTTCCTATGGCCTTCAGTTTTTCAGCAGCCTTTTTCCATGTGCCATTTGACTGGGTAGGAACCTTGCAAGACTATTCTGTTTTAGCAGAAAAAGCTTTAGCACCACTCTATTTTACTTTCATACAAGAAAAAACCACACACAGAGAAATCAGAATTTCAAGCATATTAAAACAAGTGCTGATGTTCCACAGCACCTGGAGGTCAGTGCCCCTGGGCTGTGCAGTTGCAGGAAAGTGCAAGTGTTAGGCATGGTGCTCAGAAAATTCCACTCTTCTCTCATTTGAAAAGGATGCAAATCAGGTAATTTCACTGTAACCTGCAGATATTCTGTGATCAGTGTGAAATCATCATCCAATTCAACAGCTTCATGTCTCTGAATCTGGAGATGCTTCAGATCCTAGCCAAGGCACATCCTGTGTGTTTCCAACTTAACTTACACTTGCACAACTGATAGCCAAACATCCTTTCTGGAGCATTTACCATTTCCAGATACATTTATCTTTCAAGTAAATAAATTTTGTGTTAATTAGTGACAGCTCACTGCTAAAATATGCACTTCATTCTTTTATCACCCTGTGGCAGAGTTCTGCATGCTACACCAGCTGTCCTTCCCAGCAGGTCTTAAAGATTTGAAGCCTTTTTTGGTGTTTGCAGTGACCTTTTAAATTCCAAGTAAAATTGGGGCTACACATTTCACAGATATAACACTTGTTAATAAAATGTCAACTTTGTAGCAGTTGGGCATGTGTGGAGCTTTCAAACTGCACTTTCCATCAGTCTAATAGCTCAGGACTGGAATAGATGTGGTGGCACTGTTGCAAAAGGGGTACAACCTTCAAAAAATCTTCCTTCTGTTCCTGCCAAGTAACCAGGTCACAATTCTACCTCCTTGGGGAAAAAAAAATAATTTCCCTGTCACATACCAACGAACAGTTGTTAGTTTTTCATTGCTTAGCTGACCTCAACTAAACCCAGTAATGCCAGGTTTAAAGACTAAAATATTGACTAAACTTTCAATCCCTGAGTCAGTAACAAAATAAGTAAATAACTGTAGTTAGGGGGAAGGAGGAGGGGGAGAATAAGCAGCAGAATGGCTAGCAGATGTTTCCTAAAGCAGATATAAACAGGGAAAATTAGCAGTCAGATTTTCCTTTTACTTTACAGTGCACTTTACAAGTTCATTAAACAGGACTTCAGAGCAGGGCAGCTCTTGCTGAAGGGTTGTTTAACTTGAAACATTCTTGATTTCCTGCTAAACTGACTCACTTGATAAGATGATACATAATGGCATCACCAGCCATTGATAGCTAACAGAACCTTTGGGTTGCATAAACCTGTGTAGTTTAGATGGTTTGTGACCTTTTATGTGTAGGTAATGATTACTTAGGTACCTGCAGACACACTGAAATCTCTCTGTAATGTACTCAAGAAAAATAACACTGACATATTCAAAACTGTAACCTTTCTGTTCTTTTAATACAGACACATGGCTGTTTAGTTTTTAATGATCTGTCTGCATAGTTGCCTAAAGCAATTTCTTTTCCATCTATTTGCTGAAACTACGTAAGCAATTCATGTGATGTTCTAAAGATTTATCCAAGTTTCGGTGTTGCCTGTGTTCCTCCTAGAAAGCCAGGTGTGGCATTACTGTGATATTTAGTTCTTGTCATACTTGAAATAAATAAAAAGAAAGTTTTGTTTATTCTATAATGGGTCAAATTTTCCTCTTACTCCATAAAAGATTTTTACCTTCAGAAAACCCTCATTATCAATTAAAAATTTACAACAGACCTCAATGGATTTCTAATTGACTCAGTAACGTGCTTTCATTACTGGAGTTAATACTAGACAGCTGGAAGTTTTCTAGTAATCATATAATTCTCATATAAACTATAATATGGAATAATCAGAATACTTTGAAGTAATTGCAAAGCATATGTGATCAATTGGCAATTGCCCTTTTCTGTATGAGGAAAAAAATAAAAAATCAAACCTTTGAAAATGTATGTCATTGCATGAAGCAATACAGGCCATTTCCCCAGCCTCTCTTCCACGCACTAACTTGAGGATGTCTGTACATAGCCCTTATCATCTGAGATCATCGATACAGCTGTATTTTTGTCATAATAAAAGAATGTTGGCTTCACTATCATAGTTAAAATAGAGATATCCCTGTCTTTTTCCAAGCCAAATAGAAGAAAATTAAAATAAACTTGAATTATTCTCACCTCATGTTAAATGTGAGACTGTTGTCAAATGGTGCATGCAAACAGTGTCTGTATCACAATACAGTCATAACTGTTTTCAGTTTCATAAATTAGTATCCCATAGCTGATTAGTGATGATATTTTTAAAGACATGCTTAAACAATACTTTAAGAAATATTATCAAGACAGGATATGTCTTTATATCTTTGTATTTTTGGAGCTTCTGTGTTCACTTCTTGGAAATTGGCCTGGAATCTCTGCAAATCCAACGGCAACATTTGGTGTACAGTTTGTAAACTCACTTGTTGTGTTTGTAAATCCTTTTTAATGCTCCTGATTATCTTAAAATATTACATTTCTCCCTTTCAATATAAACACTTGTGTTGTTTTTGCAGTCCTAGCTTTTTTAAAAAAAATAGCTGCAGTGTTTGTGTGTTATTAATAAAAGAACCTTCCTTCCCAAAATAAGATTGGTCTGGATGAACCAAGGTCTTTTTTTGGGGGGGAGGTTTCCCTCTTTTCTCCACATATTATAATACAGTAGTTCTGGGCATTTTAGAAACCTGTTTGTTTGTTTTTTTCATAGAGTATTTACCTATTTGCTTGTTTTTGTAAGTTGTCCTGTCCAACTAGAAATTCTTCATAGCCAGCAGTATCTGAATGACTGATTTACTTGATATAATAATTTATAGTGGCATCAGCATCAGCTGTAGGCCTAAATATAGAGAGATAAGTACTGCATGCACTGATCTTTTAGACAAATACACATGATGTCTCGATGTTAGATGACATCTTCCACAGGATTAAGTGTTGTGGGATGTCAACAGCAAATGCAGCAAAGAAAATAATTATGTAACATGGTGTAAGAAAGACAATTCTTAGAAATTCATCGCTCTCTGCCGATTGCCTCATAACTGCATGGTAAATTAGTGCTCACTGTCACTTCTTTCAATCAGCAAAAGCCAAGCAAATAAAATAAGCTGTCACATATTTGATTCTTTTCCGTGTCAAATTGAAAACATTTCTCAAGCTAATAAACTTGAGTCTAGGACTGCTGGTATGTGCTTGACTTTTTCATACTGTATACTTCAAAGTGTAGAAGCTAGATAAGCTAACAGTTCATTCAGTGAAGTTATTGTGTCAGAGGAAGCATGTCTATCAAATGCTTGCTTTCCAAATTTGAATAGTTGTCATTGTTCTCAGCAATGTCACCCACTCTATGGCTGCAGGCATTGTTTGAGCAGAGGGAATGTGAAGCATTTTTTTTATTTTATTCATGGATGCTTCTTTGCAGGGAAGTCAGCCATTCTTTCCCTGGATCTTCGTTATCAAAATGATGGTGCAGGAAATACTAGGGAGGCTGAGCACATAGCTGGCCAAAGTGTTGAAAATCAAGCTGATTCTTTAGCTGCATGGTCTTCAGTGTAGATGAAGCCAAGTGTATGAAAAGAAAGATACCATGATAATTAAATGTTCCTTCTCATTTCCAGATGACCTAGGACAGAAGGCAGTATTAACAGTGTTTGGAACTACTGAGGAATAGATCTTTGGTTTTGCTGTTTACCACCTTGTTTACCAGCTGTAAGTACAGATCACACAATGCCTGACTTTTGTTTCTCCATGGTGTGCTAAGTCAGTACATTACAGACATCTGCACATTGCTGCAACCTGATTGTAAGATGAACACCAACAGCCCAAATACATTCCTTGTCTCAGTTACACAAATACAATCTGGCCCCTTGTGTTTTTTTCAGCACTGAGTGAATTCTTTTTGGTTATTTATAGATCCTTCTGAGATTGTGTCAGTGGGATGAGAGCAAAGCTACATTACCAGCTGGAGTACTCCAGAGAGGTCTTTTGGCTGGCACTTGTCCACTGGCTGTGTAAAAGTCATGCAATGAAGTGGCCTTGCATCTTTGCTACCATAGAGCAAATGCTCTGTGGACTTTGGGCCAGAAGTGAGAGACCTCAGCCACAGACTGGAAGAAGAACTGCAATTCACAGTTCTGTTTTTTCTGCCCTGACTCTCCAGGAGGGAAGTAATCTCCTTCTCTGATATGTATGATTCATAGGTAGTATTTTTGCCTGGTGTTCTTGACAAAAGCATTGGGAGGGTAAATAGAAACTTACATGTAATTGAGCAGGACTTTGCTCTATCCAGAGAAAGTCAAAGTACAAGACAGCAGTTGCTTTATACAGCTGCAGAGTCTCTTATTGCTCCCTTATCAGAATTGCCTGAAAAGCCATAAAGCTTTGTGCTTCTTCATGTATCTGCATTGACAAATACCTTTAACAGACTGTACTGGGTTTCTGTCAGTGCCTTCAGTCCTCCATGGCTCCATTACAGCTGCTGAGGGACCCTCAAAGATGGCTAAGGAAATCACATGGACAGGAACTGAGTGGAAGCTTTCTAGGGAATGAAGGGATAGAAAAGGAATTTTGTAGGTTGGCTGAGCCCTTGATGAGATGTTTAACGCTGCTGTGATTTAATTGTATTGCTAATGGTGCATTAGGGTGTTTGAGCATTTCGGTAGAAGTCTCTTGGTTATTATTTAAATTGAAGGGAAGAGAATGGGGTAGGTGTCAATAAAAATGCCTGTCTTTATTTTGGAGACATTTCGTAGCACTGTGTGTGTATCTAATAAGATGCTTTGGTTCTGTTTCTTGTTTTCATGAATGTTTTTTTGCACACTTGGCCAGATAAAAGACTCCTGATGTCATAAATTATTCATATTCTTCCTTTCTGTTCTTGACAGAGCTTTGATCAGGCACAGTGCCATATTATACTGCTTTTGAGCACACCACAGTTGTGCTTCCAGTTCATGGAGCAGCTTAGGGAATATAACTTTTTGTGTGCTTTGGCCCACAGAATAAATGAAACCAGACCTCAATATCTTGGACCATCTTGTCTTTGTTATAGACAATACCGTGCTTTTTAGCCTATCCATTTTTAATTAATGAAGGGCCAAGTAGCATAGATGGGAATGGAGAGTGACCATGCAAAGGATGTGCCACTGCGGCTCAGGAACATACGACAACACTGTAATTGAGTGAAGGTGCTTAATCCTCTAGTTCCTGTCGCATAAAATGAACTCCTAGAATTTTCCTGTAGAAATTTCCTCCTAGAATTTCTGTAATTTCTATGAATCTATGTAAGAGTAGTTTCTTACATGCAAAGGCAAACCCTCATGTGAGGTCAAAAACTTACTGAGAATAAATTCCTTTGGATGAATGCTTAGTTTTATTGTATTTTTTGCTGTGGTTTCAGTAATTGTTTCCCTTCTGTCACTCTGCTTTTCCTTTCCCTTTCATTGTCTCTGTAATTTTTTTTTTGTGTTTCCAAAGCATCTCTCAGCTGCTCCATCACTACAGGTGTTTCAGACAAGACAGTAGTAGTGTCTAAAAATATGTTGTTCTACTGATAACCCACATACTTTATCCTCTCCGAGGAAGATAATTTCTAGATGACAACTCAGTCTGTGTTTATTTTTATGGGACATAGTTGACCTTTGCCTCTATGGTCATTTAACTATTAAATGTCAATCTTTAACAGTCTATGATTATGGTTTATTTGTTACCAACCCGGCCAACCTTATTAGTTATTTTTGCAGTGCTAGGAAAGTGTGTCTCAAATCCATTGCTGAAATAATGCTGTGTGATTTTGAGTCCAAAGGACAAAAATCTCAATTCAGATTGGAATATTACTGGACGACTGGAGTGTTTACTGAGTAATTACTCTCAGTATCTCAGTACTACCTCAGTACTACTATAAAGAATAATGTGGTACTTCTACATATTCCTTAACTATTTTCAATGTAGTGAAATGACCAACACCATTAGTAGCCTCTTGGGCAAGGAAACTTTTAATCTGTGGAGGTAAAGAATTTCTATTTTTGAAAAATGTGTCCTTCAAAACTAAGGACAGCCTCTACATTCATTTCTCCATTTAGCACTATGACTGATTTAAGACTTTTTTTTGTTTGTTTTGGTTTGGTTTTGGTTTTAGGATCCAAAGCAGGGAACTGGCCTGTGCAATGTGAAGGGCTTTCAACCACAATAAATCACTGTGTATTTATCAAAACCAACATTTTTTTCACAGAGGATTACTGAAAGACAGAGGACTCTTCCTAATTATGTTCATATTTAATTGCTTTGAAGGACACTGGCAATAGAAAATACTCTTTGTGTCTGACAATTAGACATAATTTTTGCCAATTAAAAAAAAAGTTTCCATCTCAAATAAGTAGAAAATAAAGATATTTAATATTGTAGTTTCAGTTTCTGTTATTTTGTTTCCCTGTTTCACAACAGTTGCTATGTCAGCAGAACAGTCTTATGGTGATATAAGGATACAGAATAGAAACTTGGAACATACTTATTTATAGATTTGTAGATTTGGACTAGTTTGGTCTTTTGTTTTGTTTTGACAGTCACTAGAAACAGCTTCATGGGAAGCTTTAGCATTGGTAAATATTTTTGATCACAGAAACACGTTTTCTGTATCTTTGCCCTGGTTAGCCTCTGATGTTAGAAATAATTTTTCACCACTTGCCTGAGAAGATTATTTCACACCCAAAATCTTTGATTAGAGAGTTTTATAATTTATTGTTTTCATTGTTATATTAAATCTTTTCATTGCTGATTTCTGAAGAAAACAACAATGTGGTCATTAAGGGAGGATACACATCACATAATTTAGAAGTCCACAGCATCAGTGTCTACAGCCAGGTGGATGGCTGAGTTGCCTTTTCAGTCCATGGAGAGGCAGAGGTATTTTTAGAATGTGCTACCTCTAATGTTTAGATGTTTACTTCAGAAAAGGAGGTGTGGCATCCTATGCTCAACTGTATATGTTTACTAGATATCTGTTGACTCCATTAAACCTGATAAACTGGACTCTACATCCTGACCTGTATCAGTCTAATGAGTCTTATCAAGAAAAGTACATGCAAATCACAGAGATTATGAGAACAATCTGCAAGGATATTATATGATACTAATTTGCAAATTATATAGGCCCAAGATGAGGCCTTTTGGCTGCTCCAGACTTCTGGCTAGTGAGGAAGAAAGGTCAATATATACTTTGCACAGCTGGAGCAAAATGCTCGTGTGGATCCCACGATGGTGAGGAGAGACAGAAACTGATGAAAATTATGTAAGTCATAATACAGGTAATTCTCCATCACAGGAAAGCTTTTTGAGATGTCTGTGTTATGTGAGATGACAAGCAGATATTTGCTGGTAGGAGAATACTGAAACAGGGACTCGTAAGAAAAAATCTTTCAGAAAACATAACAGATCTGTTGAAATAATGAAAACAAAGATTAAGAAGTTGACATGCAGACAAAAAAAAATAAAATACTGAAAATAAGAGAGCGAGGTGAACTAGGACGGGTTATTGCCCTTGGAAAATCTAGTTGAAATCATGTTACTACTGGACCAGACACTGGATGATCTCAATATAAGAGATTACTCAAATAGTTTGAAAACTAGATATTTTGCTCAGATTTCAAATGCATTTTTCACGTAAAAATATATCTCTTCCCTTGTTTTTCCCCTTGTTGTTGTTATTTCATTTGGTTCTTGCCTTTAGCTACCTGTCTGTAATTATAGCAAGGGTTATTCATGAATGTGTTTGTTGGAAGCAAGCACAGGAGCATCACCACAGCTCAACAGTGACAGCTTGATCCACAAATCACTTGACTACCAAAAAGGACATCTCAGCCAGTCATTCATGAGTGGGTGAGACATCCCTGAGTTGCTTTCTGGTACAGTAATGCTGTCAAAAATACTGGTTTCAATCGGTGCACTATATCAGGAGGATTAAAGAACTGCAGGAGCACCTATTTCTGAGATTGTTTTGGGCCAGTCACCCTGTGTAGCTCAGGCCCATTTCTTCACTATTAAGAAAGCTACACAATTACAACTTATCCCAAGTAATAATAAGAAAAATAAGTAAATAAGGACACTTTTTTTTTTTTTTAGAGTACAGAATCATTGTTCTCTGAGTACTCAAGTAAGAATCAAGAAAATGCAAAGTCCAAAAGCAGCTTCTGTATCTGACAAATTATTCACTAGACAAAATAAGTAGAACTCATCACCTTTAGCAGTGCTTAAACATTTAGATCACAAAATTCCAATGCAAACAAGTTTTAATGATACAAAATCCGCCAATGGATATATCAGTATACAAATGTGTTCCAAGTCACATGGTTTCAATGGGAGAAGTTTTGTTTAAGGAAATAAAAGAAAATTCATGTTTAAAGTGACTCAGACATCTAATCTAATTTTCATGCCCTTTTCTAATGGTTAGATACACAGCCATTGAAGTCAATGCTAATCCCTGGTAAAACCCTATAGGAAAGTGTATGTTAGTAACTTAGTTATTCAGTTTTTTTAGAATTAGATTTCTGTCTAAAAAATTAATGCATAGCTCCCTCTAGATAAAATACAGAAGTACATGTAAATATTTATTTAAAGATATAAGACTAGGTTTAAGATTAAATACATGCACACTTTACAGTAGAGAATGAACTTCAATATATAGTTACATAATGTGATGGATGAATTCCTTTCAGCCTGGCAGTGCATAAAGATGCCAATTATGGTATGTCACAGGAAATGAAAAATTATATTCTATATTTAGATGATACGAAACACTATTTAACACTGTTTATAGATAAAAGTTTAACTGCAAAAATGAACTCAATTAGACAAAGTATCAAACAGTAATTTTAAACACGAGACCTAACACAAGATTCTTATAATCTGGGTAAGTTCAGATGATACTGGTGAGATGCATTTATCTCTATAATAAATCTTTTATTTTATCAATTTTTCTGGATCCAAGGAAGTCCCATGTGTTTTAGTCACAGCTTAAATCAAGGAAGTTGGAACCAAACAGCAGTAATGATGCTGCGAATCACTAGGAATCTGGAAACAATTGCAGTTGCTGTTGAACATTCATATGCATGGACAAAAAATTCAAATAAGGAGGTACTATTAATAGTTTAATCAATAGATTTGTGAATTCCAAGGATTCTTGCACAATTTTTGCTTTGGAATAGTTTTGTGAACATTCTTTTCCTACTGGAAAAATGAAATGGAGATTCTGGGGTGCCAGCACTGAAGCCCAAAGTCATGAGCAACATTTCCATTTACTCCATTGGACAGTAAATCTAAGAATCCTCAGAATCTTTACCAATGTCTTTATATTGCAGCTGACATGAATTTCCTCCTGCTTTTTTTTTTTTTTTTCTTTTTTATTTCTAGACTGCTCACTTTCTTCGATTGAATTTTGTCTACTGCAACAGAGTTCTCAACTTCAGTATGAAGCATATTGGAGGAATAAACCATAAATGACTGTGCAGTTTACAACAGGGTCTCCAAAGGTGCCCTCACATAAAAGCATAGAACAAGAAAATAAGTTCAGTAAAATAATAAAACATCTATTTCACTGCTCACTCACTCATACCATAAAATCAAAACTACTGTCTGGCTCTAGCAGACATGCAATATTCTTTTAAATGGCTGGAAGGACAGGAGTTGATAGTGGTTATTAGTTTCTGTAGTGGGTAGAAGGGGCATCTCAAGGGAAGCTTAATATTGAGCCTATTAGTGCTCTTTGCATCCAGTGTTCTATTTCCCTTGAGGACTGCAGGTGAGGTTTTTGCATCCTCTTGAAGCTGTTAATGCCAGGAGTTTTGTCTTTAGCTTTTTACTTTCCTCTCCCTTAAATATTTAGTTAATATGTGAAGGACTTCTTATACTGAGTACCTACTCAATAAATCTCACTGATCTTGATGCTTGAACTAAATATATACCAAGAATGTACAGGATAAAATCCCAAACAGCTATAACTCTTGTTTACAACCATGAATGGGATTATTCTGGTTTGCATCTATTAAAGAAAGCCAAATGTGTTGTTACTGAGTTGCTTCTTCACTAACATCACTGATACACTAGGCCCTTACATAGCATAACTAATAGTGAGATAATTCACTGATACTTCTTCTTGGCTTTGCTTGAAACCAAGTGGTAGAATGAATTACCTTTTAACCTGTTTTCCTTCCTTTCTTTGAGTTTGGAAAGTCTCTTGTATGGCCTCTACAAGCTATGACATGGAATGGTCTAAAGCATCCCTGCTTTTGTCCATTACTGATGGATTGTGCATGCTCATGAATGATCAGTGTCACAACAGCTAAGTATGCTCCCAAAGATCCTCTCAGGTTTGTCTCCCACACCCATGAGGACCTGCAGTTTTAACTTCATATAATCAATTCCTTGCTATTTTTCTGTCTCAACTGTCTTTCCTTTAAAACTGCTACAGTCTTGAATTAGGCCATTATTTCATCCTTGAAAATCAGTTTCCATTTACCCAGTTCACCACTTTCTGAAACCACAGTAACTCACGATTGCTGGGGCCAGAGGGGAACTGCCCAAGAGATGTGTAATGCACTGAGCTAACGTGTACAGCTAAAGTATAAAATTTAAGTTATAAACGAAAGTGACAAGCAAAATTTGTATCCATTTAGCTGTATTAATGATGCAATATTTTATTGCCTCTGGCTAAAAGCATTTATTGTCATTGTGTTTAGCTGTAATTTGGTTTAATAATTCTGTTGCTTTGGTGTTTTGTTGTTGTTATTGTTGTTTTTGTTGTTGTTGTTGTTTTTCCTGATATCACTTTGTTTCCATGCAGATTGTTGCAGTCTTCTGGGAACAAACATGAGCAGATTGGCATTAATCTGAAGAAGGAAAGGCTTAACTGTGGGCTTATGTTTAAGCAAACAAGTATGTGGCTGAAATCAATAGCTACACAGATTTTCCTTCTAGGGTGACTAATAAAACTGTGTGTGTTTTTTTGGTTGTGGGCAAAAACATATATCTGGAAACATCAACCATCAATGTCTTCTACATTTATTTAATTACACCATAAGTCCTCCTGAGGGCAGAGGGAATATTTGCATGTTTTAAGTAAAGTATCTGGTGGGTCACAAGCAGAATCAAGACTTTAATTTGTATGTCATATATTAGTTTTTGTTCAGAGAAAGATAATGAGAGTGATAACAAGCAAGAAAAAACTTCCAAGGGGAGATTTTGATAATATGAAAAGATAGGAATAAGAGCAAACATAACAAAAATATATGAAATTGTGACTGCTATTTAAATGGGAGAAGGATAATGTCCCTTTTCTCTGATAAATAGCATAACAATAATGAAAATAAAAAGCAAGCTGGAAACCATTATAAGGAAACACTTTTTCTACAGTGAGTAATAAGATAATTGAATTCATTCTCAGAGTAAATGAGAGCAATGAAGATTCCTAGTGAGACTGAATGTTCCCATGGATAACAGTGGTACCTGGAGTTACAATAAATGGTATGCAAGCAATGTAATAATACTTGTTGTAACGGTCATTAAACCTTGTGCTCCAGGGCTTAGCATAACCTAAATGAGACTAGTGCTGCTGTACAAAAGCAGATGATATCTGAAAGAAAGGACAAATTATATCACACCTGTTTGATAGAAGGATCTTCTGCTATCTTCTCAATTATCTGGTGATAAACATTTTCAAAGGCAGCATTAATGATAGAGCCAGAGTCTTTTCTTCTGTAGGTCTAATGTAGTAAGATAGTTCAACTTCCATGTATCTGTTTAATATCCTTTAAAAGGAATGGATTGGATTTTCAGTGTATTGTCTCCTGGTAGCTTGCTGTAATATATTACTAGTTCAATAGACTGAGTACTTGAGAGAATTCTTCAATTTGTGTTAAAAAAGGAGGTAAAAGAGACATTGGAACTTTATTTGGGGTTTTTTTGTTGTTGTTGTTTTGGTTGTGGTATTTTTTTTAAAAATAATTGAAATAAACCTCCTTGATAACTAGATCTTTTGAATGCAGCATTTTTTCAGAATTAGTAATCTTATAATCAAATATATTTCTGTTCTTTCACACCTTTTTATTGATTTTAAATTTTTTAAGATTAAAATATTTATAGTACTTTATAATACAAATCAAGGATCTTCACAGAGTAGTTTCTACACTTTCTGGCTATCTTTCATCTGTATTACCATAATTCTAAAGAGAATATAGAAGGATGATGATCTTGATTAAATCCATAATGCTCACAACAGAGCATCATGAGACTTCTCTTTGTGCTATAAGTACACGGACAGCATAAATAACTATCTGGTCTGGCAGCAGTGATTTTTGCTGAAACTCTCATACTCAAAAATCATGTGGCTTTTTTAAAGTTTATTCAAGGTGGACACCTAAAATTTCCAAATCGCCAGCACTGCCAATTATATATTCCTTTGCTTTGTTTTGCAGCTTCAAGTGTGGATTACGGAAGTTAAAATCTTGGTGGGCACTGCCATGTTTACAACAAATTGTTTCTGTTTCACTTCTTACTTCTGTTATAAGCACATCTTAATTGTTCAATGTAATATTTCTACTTAATTACAGGAACGTCACTTACAATATTGATGGTAAAATGAACACAGGCAATGTAAATGACATTGTACATTCTTACAATGAGAGAGAAAATGATTAATTATGAGACAGAATAAATTAACTCATCCACCAAATGCTCCTAAGAGGTATAAGAGGTGGAGGTAAGAGGCGCTTCCAGTTTAATCTCTTCTGTAGAGGAAATTAGAGGCAAATTATTAGACAGTAAGAGCAGAAATGGTCTCCATGGCCCAGAAGAGCATATAATAGTACCTAACATTTATAGACACGCATTGGATCATCCTGAAGTTTATAAGCTGTAAGGATCACTTCATTTATCACTTCAAGTACATTGTAGCATCATAGCATACTCCTTCACAAATGTTATTAGAAAGCATGAATTCAGTCACGGCTGGTACAAACCAGCTGGAGCATGCTTGCAGGAGAGGGCATGCACTTCAGAGGAATCACAATGAATTTCATAAAGTAGAAACTGCAAATTGATGACTTTAGGTCAGTCATAGAAAATTTCTGGAAACTTGATCTTAACTAGTAAAGAGGCTAAGAGTCTATAAATTATTTCTCTTCAATGTCCAGAGATTTAAGCTATGGCAGTCCCCAGGGATGAACACTATTCATGCAGTAATAAGGTCACATTTCTAAAGAAATGTGCACACTTCAGACTTACTCTATCTAACCTAAGATTATTCTCTTTTTTTCATTGCTTTCACATGTAAGTATTTAATGCTTTCTATCAGGCTGGAGTCACTATTCGAAGTGTTTTATAGGTTGAGAAGGAAATTGCTTGAGTGTTTTAGGAGGAGACAAAAATACATTCATTTGTATGAAGAAAGACCCTTTTGCTCATGAACCGTCAATGCAGCATGCAGCATAAAGCTCATACCAGTCATCTCCAAGAGTTCACAACAAACAGTTCAACAAAAGCTTTCAACATTTCCCTTTTGGAGTAGATGCAGCTCTTCCTCAGATTAAAGGGCCAATAAGAATTAAGGCATAATTTGTTCTGGAGGGTAGGAAAAAAGGACATGGAAGAGGAGTTGGATCAGCAGAGGGTCAAATTTTTGAGCCTGGCAGGAAAGGAATGACAAAGTGGTAGAAGGAGACAGAGAGAAGATTGAAAGACATTGAGGCTGGTTATTAGATACTTAAGAGTGGGGATAAGCTTTGCTTTTATTTATTTTTTAGTTAATTTTTAAATAGAAATAATTTTCATTCCAACACAGTGTGTAATGATATTTAAAAAAAAAAACAACACCTGTTTTCAACAAAACAGATTTAATTTTTCCAGACAGCAGTACCACCAACCAACATTGCACAGGAATCTCTGCACATTCCTCCCTCAGCTACATCCCTCAAGGTAGCTCTTTCAGTTCCTCATTCCTACTGTGTGTATCTATATATTTATACACACACACACTTAGAGGATTCAAAATGCTGCTAACTCATCTAGCATCACAAAGAGAGTAGAAATAAGCATAAGCCACTAATAAATGTTACATCCCAAAGCTACAGCATGAAAAAAGATGGCCTCTTTCCCAGAAGCTGTGCATTGAATATTTAAATTTGTTTGCAAACCAGCACTGAATGCAGTGTTGTCAGCCAGTGCACGTAGCTAAGTGCAAGTGGTGCAGACTGCAGTTAATTAGTACGTTTGCTTTACTAGGCTGTGACTATAGCAACTTTCTTCTCATAAAATACCTTTCATGTACATAGCTGGAAACAAAATGTTCCTCAAAGAAGTTCTGTTCACATGTTTAACTCTTCTACAAAGTGTCACCAATTCACAGCCTTCTGTATAATAACAAATCAATGTTAGTGTGAATGTATAAGGGGTTTTGAATGTCTTTATTGCATCTTACTATTATCTAAAGATTTCCCCTTGAGTATACTTTTTCTCTGGTACGTTTAGTGCATTCTTCTTTATGAAGTCTCTTTCACACGCCTTAGTACATACGCTAAGAGTTCCAAGTGGTTGGTGTAATATGTAAATTATCTCTCGATTGTCCATTATGTAGACAATTTGCCATTTAAAAAATATAATTTCATAGAGTTAAAATAATAAGAAAATGATAACTAATCATAGATACAATATGGCAACCAAATCTAGTATTTGTATATAAATGGCTAAATATATGTGGGCTAGTAAAAATATTAAATAATTTGTGATTTATTTTTTTAATGTGAGGCAATGAGATGAGTGGAAGGGCAGAATACAGGGACAATTCTTGATATATTATTTTTTTTTCCCTCATTCATGAGGATTTATTTTGAAACCCAGCCTGCTCCAGATTTTGGAAGTGTCTTTTTGCCTGCAGTTTAAATTCCTTGGTCCTAAGGAGGTCCTTGGTCCGAAGAAGGTTGAGGGGAGACATCATTGCCCTCTACAACTACCTGAAAGGAGGTTGTAAGGAGGTGGGTGTTGGCCTCTTCTCCCAAGTGAATAATGACAGGACCAGAGGAAGTGGCCTGAAGTTGCAGCAGGGGAGGTTTAGATTGGATATTAGGAAGAATTTCTATACTGAAAGAGTGGTCAGGCACTGGAACACCCAGGGAGGTGGTTGAGTCATCATCCTTGAAGGTGTTCAAGAAACGTGTAGGTGTGGAACTTCAGGGCATGCTCTAGTGGCCAAGACTGTAGGCAGTTTTTTGTGGGTGTTACTTGGCGGAGTGTGTGAGGTGTTTGTGTTTGTTTGGGGTTTTGTTGTGTGTGGGGGTTTTGGGGTGGTGTGTTGTGGGGGGGGGGGGGGTTGTTGTTGTTTTGTGTTGTTTTGGGGGGTTTTGTTTGTGATTAAGGTTGGACTCAGTGATCTCAAAGATGCTTTCCAACCATGACTATTCTGTGATTATGTGATTCTGTAATTTGCTTTTCTTACATATAGCAGAATAAATGGTATTTAACTTAACCAACTGGAGATGCAGAGAAGTAAAACCAATAGAAGAAAATTAAACCTTTTAAAGCAAACTTACCACAGTACCTTGTAAAGGTGAAATTACTTTAGTCTGTTAATCACTTGTCAAAGTCTGACATTTTATAAAGCATTAGCAGCAGGAGTCTATTGTCCAGACAAGGATAGTCAGCAAATTCAAGTTTATAAATTGTTGACTGGAAACAAGGGTGTAGAGATAACCCTGGAGAGGTTGTGAAAGACTCCACTGGAGTTTATTTGCATTGTAATTCTGCTCGAAGTCACAGAGGCTTGGCTTCCTACCTACTTACTGCCATTTATTTTTTATATGCCCCAAAGCATCCATGACACTTATTAAAATAGAACGGTGTCTAGGCAGCCAGCAATGCTACTGTATCTTGTTTCAGCAATTACTCTATTTTAAGAAGTTCCAAAGAAGTTCAGTGTACATCTTCAAACCTACTACATCTGTTGATTCATGTAGCTTGTGAAACCCTTTACCTAGATCAAAATTTCCAATATTTAAGAAGGGTATGTGCACAGCTTCCAGAGTACACTTGGTGTTGTGGTTTAGCAAGATGTTCTTCACATTTATATAAATTTTCTTTATACTTTTTGTACAACCTACAAGTTACGCTTGCTTGTAATCTAAAAAATACTACCTTGCTAATCCATATGATGCACCTTTATTTACCTGTGTGGTGTCTTTATACACTTTTGCTCAGAATGTGCCTTTTTTTCCTTTTTTTTTTTTTTTTTTTTTTTCATAGTGCCATTAACACTGTATGTGTAAGAATTTCCCTTTCATTTCATTTTTTATGGCAAATTCTTTCTGCAATTTCTGGATGTGAGCCAGCAATGTTAGAGAGAAAATTGGAGCTATTCTCCCCTCAAGCCTGCCAATGTTCTCACAATGGGGAATATTAGTTTATAAATTACCCCAGGGAGAAACACCAGTCACAGAAAGCTCAGGAGATCCACAGGAGCCAAATCACACCTTTCTGATATTTCACTTCTGTGAACATTCACATCCAAATGTAAACAATGTTTACATTTTGAGCTGCATTCAGCATTATAAAAGACCTCTCTGCCTCATGCATCTTCGTGAAATAGTTCTGTCTGCAGTGTTTGTTTCTTATGGGCTGCCTTATGTTGAATTTTACTGGGGGGAAAAAACCTGATGGGAAATAAGACAAACTGTCTAATTATTCCTGATATACGACCTATCGGAACCGTCATCAGAGGAACACAAGGCCAGATTCTCCTATGAAGTTTGCTCTCATTGCTGGTAATTTAGTTTGTTTTTCTCAAAGAAGCAGAGTTTTGAACTGATGAGCATTTTGAGATGACGAGTTTCTGTTTCAGGAACTGACAGTATGATAATGCCATGATGTGAAGGATACAACTCAGATAGCACAGGCTATAATGAGGTACATAAAAGGACAGCAAAATATCCCCTCAGAAGTAAAGGCTATCAGGCTGAAAGGCTACATTACCAGCTCATTTCAGTCTGCATATCACTGCATGAATCATTGCAGTTACACCAGCTGTAAATGTTCCCTGCAAGAACTAATTGTTGACAACATCACCCATTTCGGAGTCATGTTTAATACTTTATATTCCCTATCTTCAGTGCTGTTACTGGATGTTACATGATCATGCTCTGGCCCTGACTTCTCAGTGAATATGCTGGAAAACCAGTTTCTCACTCCAAAGGTTCAGGCCCACTGTCTATCATAAAAGTACTTCACAGAAAAAAATTAAAAAAAAAAAAAATGGGACTAACCGTGACACAATGGCTTGGAGGTGTAATTAGATTTCTAATTAGAGGATAAGATAGAAGCTCATACATTTTCATTACATTTGTTTCTCAGAGGTTTCCTAAGTGTTAAGTACTTTCTGGCCTAGGCTACCTCAGAATGAATGTTAAATTTAATTCAGTTAAACTTTGCTTATTTATGCCTATGTAGTTTGTTGTTCTGAATTTCCTTATATGCAGAATGGAACTGAAATGTAATTTCCACTGGAGAGGAATCACATGGGCAAAACAGCATATACCCCTTCTTGTGTCTCATGGCCACACAACAGGGAGTAGCATCATTTAAACCTCAGTGGAGAAAAGACATAGAAACAAATTGTCCTGCAAGGAGCAGGGAGTTGGAGTTGATGATCCTTATGGGTTCCTTCCAACTTGAGATGTTCTCTGAATTCTGGGGACAGCAGACAAGGCAGGTTTGTGGTCCTCTTTATGGAACAAAAAGTGCTGACAGGAGGGAAAAGGCACCACCACGAGAAACAGGATTTGTCAAGTAGAAAGGCAAATTAGGTTGTGAGTTGAAGATGATGTCATTAAGAATTAAAGTTGACTGGATGAATGGTTTAAGGGTGAGAGGGGGTATTATCAGACATCTGTGTAATGGTGATGTTCTTAGACTGGCCTTCAAAAATACCATTTACCTTTTTGAAGATGAAGAGTTAACTCCCATTGATTTGCACATCCCAGACCCTTCCCAGCAGGGACAGAGAGAGGGTGCTCTGGGAGAAGTAGCCCTTGCTGCCACACACTCACACCCTCAAGCCCCAAGATGTGCTTTCCCACCATCTAAAATTGGCTCCAGGGTGGATGGCTGCAGAAGCCGCAGCAGGGCCCTGGGGACTTGGGGGCCAAGTGCGGAAACTGCTGCTCTAGAGAAAAACATTTTCCATGTTCCCTATGGACAGCTTTTGTTTGTTTATGTTCAGATACAAATCTCTTCAATTGTTCAGGAATGATAGGTTTCTCCCCTTGGAACTGAAAAACACAACGTTTTAGAGACAGAAGTAGAGAAGAGCTGCTGGCATTTATAAGCTGCTGCTTGGCATGAACAAAGGATATTGAGATAAGACAGTGTAAAAGAAAGGTTTCTGTTCTCCCCTTTAAGGGCCTGATTATGCACAGATGCAGTACAGGAAGGTGAGGAGAGAGAAGCAGCTGTGAAGTGGCAGTATCACAGATACCACACACAGATTCCACACAATGTGGGAATTTATCCATCAGCCTTCTTAACACCTTAGCAAGCAAAGCTGGAGTAGTATTTCCTCTCTTTGTTTTCCTGGCTAACTGTGTAGTCAGAAATATTTAATATTAAAGCAGGTCAAACACAAAGACAGAAAGGAATGGAAAAGTATACAAATATGGCCTGTGTTTTTTATGCTTTTTTCCAGCTTTGCAGAATTCTAGAAAACAAGATTTTATCAAAATCTTAAAGGTCCCAATTGTTTGAGCAGCTCCTTAGGAAGATTAGAAAATGAAAGCAAAGGAGTTTGTAGACTACAGTTTTCCTGCTTTTGTGTTTAATTTTTTCATTGGATATATGTGGCATTTCAGGGAGATCAGGTCTGCTTGTATTTCTTTCTATATTATAAAAACCTTGGGGAAAAATAATAATAAAAAAAAGGCTTAAAATACTTATTACAAGTAGAAACCTTGCCCAGGCCCCTGAACTGGGTTTATTTCTTGTTTGATGGAAGTCAGTGAAAAACTCATAGCATTGTCAGTGCTTTTGGATTTTTTTGTTTCATTTATCATGCTCAGATAGACAGGTGATAGATAAAGAGCTACACATGCCTGGAATATCTTTTCCATGAAAAAAGTGACAGATACTAACAGACACTATTACAGTAACAAAATACTTATGCACTGATTTCCAAAAATTCATGATGGTCTCCATTAATCATGAATGTACAACCTGTAACTATCATTTATAGTATAAACATTATTAGAATAATAATAAGAGATTTTTTACATTTCTTTCACAATTGAAATAATTAGCACAGATTGATGGAATCTAAGAAGCATTCATACAGTAAAGGATCAGTCCCATGTTCTGGGACAAATTAACTAGCACAGTTAAGCTTACAATCAGTTTAGGACAACCCATTTGAAACAATCTATTTGGGTAAAAAAAAAACCACCTCCCTCAGTGGATTTATTATCTGTTGCTCGAATAGGTGTTTAAAACCATTCAGTATAGCATCCATAAATGAACCTATTTTCTAAAGGTTGCTTTAAACTGTATCCCCTAGATGGAAAACCCTTCATATCTTATGACCCATGTCAATCAAAATAGCAGAGTCTCTTCACAGCTGAATGCAGACATTCAAAATCTGCAGCTAGTTCATCGTATGGCAATTCACCCTGCAGACAGCACGTCCCATCTGCGCTGCTGGCTTGTCACTGCTTCCCACCCAGCACCTGGGTGCTGGTGTCCCCTTCACTGAGTGCACCTGCTGCTCTAGGATCAGCTCGAGTCCTTCCGTGCACCCACACTGAGTGTTGACCCCAGTAGCCAAGTGAAACAACCCAAGGGAACCTCAGGTAGCAAGAGGTCACATGGGTTTCCTGGAAACTTTGGAAACTTGCCCATGTGGAGGTTTTGCAGTGTCACTCAGCTTGACCCTGAATGCCAAGTTCAAAGCCCAGTGACTGCAGTCTTCACAGCCAGCCAGCTGAGCAGAAGGCACAGCTGTACTCCATGGCCAAAATACATAATGGACCAGATCCTCATCCTATGTAAATAGGGAAATGACTGTAACACAGCAATGCCAATTGACTCTAATCAAGGCTCTGGGCCAAGAACTCTAAGAGCATCTCTACATAGATCAAACCAGTAGTTTATTACAGGCCTCTGAGCTAGCTTCAAATATTTTCTTATATGGTACAGTGCAGTTCCATATTGTGATATCAACTTAGGTCCCAGAAGTCCCTCTGATTGCCGGTTAACTTGGCTATAACGCACTGTTATAGAATCGCAGAATGATTAAGGTTGGAAGGGACCTTCAAGATATCCAGTTCCAGCTTCCCTGCTATGAGCAGGGACACCTCAGACTAGGCCAGGCTGCACAAAGCCTCATCCAACCTGGCCTTGAACACCTCCACAGAGGGGCCATCCATAACCTCCCTCTGGAACCTATTCCAGTGCCTTACTACCCTCATGGTGAAGAATTTCTTCCTAATATCTAACCTGAATCTACCATCTTCCAGTTTAAAACCATTACACCTTGTCCTAGCTCTATACTCTCTGGTAAAAAGTTTCTCACCATCTCTCATGTAGGCTCCCTTTAGGTATTGTAAGGTTACAGCTATATACATACTGATATGTATATACAGTGTCAAGGAGATCTCCGTGTCCCACCATGTTGCATGATATTGCAGCCAAAATCACACAGATGTACCTGATGCAATACTTATGGTTTGTACCCCAACAAGGCAGCCTGATTTTTAATATATTTTTTTAATTTTAGTTATGCTTGAATAAAAAAGACTGAACCCTGCTTTTGAAAGAAAAAACATATTTGCCACATGTTATTGTGGTCATGCTCCTGGTGGGAGATACATTCACTACTCTGGGCTTCCATTATGCTTCCTGTATCTAGTCCCTGAGTACTGGAGATGCTGGAAGGTTTGACATCCTTCTCAGAGAGCCCAGTGACTAAAAATTATCATCTACCTACCTGGTCCTTCAGGTCCTTTCTTTGTGGACTGTTGGATCAGACGGAGGTACACAGTCCTGCTGCTGATGGCAGTGGAAAGGCCACAGATGGAACAAGCTGGTCGGTGACATCCCACTCCATCTTCTTGCACAGCAAAACCAGCTGCAGCAAATGCCAGATCACTGTGGGGAAAATTATGTTTTAAGCAGTAACAAATTTCCATGATTTTCAGAATGCCTCCTTTCACAAGTAACTGGAGATAAAATGTGACTGTCCCTGTGTACCTACTCCACTGATGTGCAGAGGGATTCTATAAATCAGTGCTGGAGGAAGGCCTTTTTTAGAGTTTGTCTTTTGGTCCCTTGAGAGGGAGCAATCCAGTTAGTTTATTTGTTTTATCATGCTCACTGCTGCTTAAAAGAAGACAAAATGTGGCAAGCAGCTCATTAAGAGAGAGAGATTGGATCTGTGTTAATATGCAAATGCTAATCCATTAGGGCCCTGCTCATACACCAATCAATCAATTAACTCGTCTGTCTCTGTATTGTTCATTATTTGAAAAATGCTTTTAATCATTTTGCTATGCATTAATTAATAGCATGCCTAGTTGAAAAGAAAAAAAGAAATTTTGCATTCCTTGGGGCTTACATGTACAAATATTTAGTATTCAGCTGTGATTCCATTATTAAGATGTATCATGTAGCCAAAGATACACAGGGATTTACAGGAGCAGAGACACAGGGCAACTTGATTTTATATCAACTATTTCATGTATATCTTTTATAAAGCACTTGACATAATGGCTTAGGCTTAACGTAAAAGATTATTACAAAATAAAATTGCAGAAAAAGAAATCAAGAGGATAAAATGTTTTTCCTTCTGCTATTTAAGAGGTATCCATAGGCCAAAATAATAGGCAACGGACACAACCCCACTGACTTCAAAATAAATACTAGAAGAGACGAGAATTTGGCTCCAAAATTCCATGAAATAGCAATAAACAGAAAAGCTATTTTGGATGGAACTGACTTTTCTAAACAATAGTGGCTTTCTAGTAAAAAAAAAAAAATTAAAAAAAATTGTATCAGATGAGGAAGGAAATGGATCACAGTAAGAGGATGAAAATTCTAAACTGGACAAGAGATATGCAGTGGGACAGGTAGTTGAAACTGATACGGAGGTATGCGGAATTATTCAAGAAGAGGATGAGCTGAGCTTCCTGAATATCCTAGAAGTCAGCCAGCATTATTTTACACCCGCTGTAGACTGGAGTTTGGGGATACTGTAGAAAAAGGAAGAGTAGCAGTCAAGGTGAGAGGAGAGTGATATACGTGAGAGTTTAAACAAAGGTGACAGTGGCAGTGTGTCTGAGGCAGATTAATAGATGCAGGAAAAATAAGAGTGAAGGAAACTTGAGGATCAAGGATGAAACGAAGGTGACAAAGAGGTAAAGCAAAATGTGAAGCCTGGTTTTGCAAGAGTCATGAGTGATTGTATGGGGGCAAAAGGATGTTCCTCTGCTGCCTACAGAGCTCTATTTCTCTCCTTCAGATTAATATGGCTTTTGCACAGGTGAGTAATCCCTTGAATTTCATTTTCTTTCATATCAGCTGCTGAATTCAGAGAAACTCAGTACCTGAATACAGGCTCAGAGATGCAGTGATTTGCAGGCTCAGTGTTCAGTCTGACCTAACAGCCAATTTCTAAGCTGTTCCAGGGCCTCATCCTTCTCCCTGTATCAGAGAGGCTTTGGAGCCCTATTTGCACCACCATCAATGAATGGCTCCTCTCTTTCATTGCAGCCTTCTTCATGTGGCCACTACCAGAGATCTCTATGTCCCATGGCAAAGACAAACATATTGCTGTTCAAGTCTTTGCATTTTCTGTCTGCTCTGTCCTAGGAAAACCCATGCATTATAGACTGCTAATTCTCAGCACACATCTGCCTTGTTAAGTATGACTCACCAAGCTCAAATTGCAGAGTGTTTATGCATTTGAAATCCTGAAGCTTTTACTGTAACAGAAGGAAAATGACTGATCCTCTCACTTAAAGGGCTGTTTTCCAAAATGTAACTATACTAAGGATTTCTAGTAACATCACCACTTCCATAGATTCAGGATTGAGTTAGAGTTTATAAGTGGATATATGTAGAGCAATATGCCTACAGACTTGAAATGCAATCTATAGCTGTAAATTAGCCCCTATTTTTATATTACATCAGCTTATTCTCTTTTTTATTTCTTAATTTTTTGAGTTGTGTTTATATGTTCTATTTTGGGATGATACTTGAGAATCTGTTCAAAAGCAGCATGGAGTAGTAAAATAAGCAGAGGGGAGGACCTCACCATTTATAACAGGTCATACCATTTATTTACTATTTCTTACACATATTATTTTCCCCTAATATTAATACACACTTTTGCTTTTCTTACACACAAAAATCACATTGTGCCTGTCTTGGACATTGTTTGTTCTGAAGCTCCTGAAAAAAGAAATAGAAGAA
Source organism: Apus apus (assembly GCF_020740795.1). Taxonomy (NCBI): domain Eukaryota; kingdom Metazoa; phylum Chordata; class Aves; order Apodiformes; family Apodidae; genus Apus; species Apus apus. The sequence continues at coordinate 12,857,734 of NC_067283.1, forward strand.
ACAGTGCAAAATTGCACACAAATTAAGGTGCTTGTTCAAGGTCACCCTCCAGGCAAGTAGCAGAGCTGGGAATAGATAAATACTGAGATGGCAAGAGAGCACTGTGGAAATGCCAAGAAAAAAACCATGTTTTATTTTGAGGGGAACTCTTTGGTGTGTAAAATAGAGCTACCTGAATAATTAAACCTGTGTTCTAACCTACTGTATGCCCTGTAACACTCACTATATACCAAGCTTTGGGGAAAAAATGGCATTGTGGAAGAGATGGCAGCTTCTGGGCAGGAGGTGACTGTGGGGTGGTTCCTGAGCTGATGTGCTGATTGCAACTGCAGCATCTGGGGAAGGGACTATTCCCCACACTACACTTCGGGTGCTTTTCAGCTGCTCTTGTAAGAGGCAAAAGTTCTTACTAGAAAGAACTGGTTAGACTATCTGTATGTGTAAGATCTGGACTTCAAGCTTTTAACTGATTTGATTTTGGAGAGCTTTCTAGGATTTAAGAGGGTAGAAGAAAAAAGGAGTTTTCTTCAACTTTTTCATTTAATTTCTGAAAGAAATAGCACTTGTAAGAACACAGAACATTATTTTAAAAAATCAATAAATATTTCAACTGAAAATTTTCTACCAGTTCTAATTTTGAGCATTGGATAAACACTGCCTTTCCTTGTTGCAGGAGGAGGAGTTTGCTAGCAGCAGTCACAGGGATGGTGTGAGCAACTTATTTGGAAAACCAGCATGCTAATGTGATGGGGAGTGGCTGCAAAATTTGGGAATAATTTAGTTTATTCATTCAGTCACTGCCAGGAAGGATAAGTTATTTTGGCAGTGGCCAAGATGTGAAAGCACTGGCACTCTACCTCTGTGCTCTGAGCCTCAGACTAAGAAATTCTCAGAAGTATTAAATGCTGAGATGTTTTTATTTTAAATTTGCCATCCATAAACAGGGAGTTTTAACACTTCCCAACTTCACATAGACTACTGGATGGAAAAGAGCATGTGATTGCTGTGGAGCTGTATGGCCACAAAAGCCAGCAAAACATCCAAGGTCCTGTTGCTAAGGAATATTAAACAGGAATTCTGAGGGCAAAGGAGATATTGTATCCAACAGTATCCCAAATTCTGGTGGATACAAAGGAAATGAATAAACTGGGACTCATTCATGTCAGTACCATTTAAAAGCTTTGGACAATGAGTTCTCACTGGGAAAGGACAAAAATCAGTAATGGAAGTTTTATTTTTCAAGGCATTAAACAGGAAATTCCAAACAATGGAAAGTTTAAAACATTCAATCCAGCACCAAGACCATGAGTGTATTTCCTTTCATGAGTATTTGTTTAGACATGAAAAGAGTGAAAAACATTTCTTGCCTTTTCTTCAGTAGTAAAGGCAAGATTTTTTTTTAAAAGCCATAGGTATCTAGTCATGGGATGTGTTTATACATAGCTGAGGCCAGAAGGCTGCAGATTTTATGGGTCGTGTATGGAGATGCAGAAATCACATAGCTCTCCGTGCTGATCTCCCCTGCATTCTTGGGAAGAGAGAACTGCAGAACTAAGCACTTCTGACACTTGAAGAATTCACCAAAAGACATTTGCCTGACCCTGTGATTACTTCTATCTGTGCCTATAAACATACTGTAAATCATTATGGTATGGGAATTTGTCTCCCTGCATTGATTGCAGATAGCAGATGACATTTTAAACAAGAGAAAAATGAAGTCCTCCCGCTCCCAACATTTTCACCACTTCTTTTCTTTACTCATTTTCAATGTCAGAGGCAGTTTGTGCTAATGTGCTAAAGTGTTGCTTTCATAGATTTGCAAAGTGAATTAAGCTGTCCATCCATCTCCTCTGAAGAGCGTATTGATATGCTACTTGCTGTGCAGGAGTGATGAGAGACACAGCTTTTCAGAGGCATGGCACTGGTGATTATGTTTAGGAATTTAAGTTAGGCCACTGTTTTTCAAAAGAGTTGTATCCTCACTTAAATTTCAGCATTCTGAGAAATACATGACTACCTGTTCAGAGCCGAGATAAGCACTCGTTCGTGCATTGCCTTGTAGCCCTGCTACCTCCCTGCCCCCTTGATTTATCTCTCAGAACTTTTTGGTAGGTTTGTTACCAGAGTTAGAGAGATCTGCACATACACTCATGAAAGGCCTGCAATTTACAACCCCAAACCCCTTCCAGTCACCATAAACGTGTTGTCCCCAGGGAATTTGTCCCCAGCATGTTTTTATCTACGAGATCCATGATCATCCATGAGTCTCCCATAACAAATATGAAAGCCAGAGCAAACAGCTCCTCTCTGGATCTATCAGTCACTAGCCCTGAGTAATCAAAAATGATGAGCAACATTTCCTGAAAGAGGAAGTCTTATAAAAATGTTACTAAATAAGCAAAAGTGCACATATACTGGAGTCTTTTAATTAATTCCTATTTTCAGAGCTCTCAAGTTCACATTTTCTAGTTTATCTAATAAACTAGGGTTAATTTTCTCTTTTAACAAAATGAAACAGAGATCCTATTCTTTTTCCATGGCTCCACAATCTGCAACTTGAAAAAGGCTTTCCCCAACACCTCCAAGTATTGCAGTATATTTAGAGATCAATTCCATTCATGACCACTGATTTGAATGCTCTACTTGAAAAAAAGAAGTAATTTATGCCACTATGCACAAGAGCGGCTTTGCAGAATGAAGTGCTTTTAAATAGACACAATTAAGTTTCTAGCATTATTAAAAATTGTTTCTCCCAAGTAACTTTTGGGGGGAAACTAAAAATAGTTGCATATGACAACAGTGAGACAATGTGGATAATCCATTCTGACCTCCACCAGTTAGTGAGCAGTACTACACTTGTGTGTATAGACCTTAAAAAAACCAACACGAGGCCCAAAGCAGACAAGCAGAGGACCATGCTTAGGAACCTACATAGCTGATCACTGGCCTGGGGCTGTGTATGCTTGTTTCTGAGTCCTTGTCTGACCTCAGGAGAGATCTTGCCCCCTCTCTCCCTCTTGTGCCCTATTTATCCTGTTTGCAAGACAGGGTTAAGGGTTTTGACTTATTTTGTAAAGCATGTTGAGCTCTGCCAATGCAAACTGTCACAGGAAGAAGGCAAGGTCTGTATAATGACTATGAATATTTTCACTACATGGACACTTGTGGGATATAAAAAATATGAATTGCATTAAATGCCAATTGAATCTCCTGGGGCAGCAAAGCTATTTCTCCCTTTATTTGAAGGTTAGCAACTTTTCTGTAATTTCTAGAGAATCCCCCTTAGCTGCCTGTGCCTGCACAAGTAAAATATCTAAACAGTGGTGAAATGCTTTGCTGAATCACACCTTTCAAGACTATTTGCTTGGAAATAACACTTTCCTTCATGGAACTACTGGATCCCGCTGCTGTAGTATTTCCACTTTCTTTCTGAATTTGATTTGTAGAGTTAGCTAAATAATATCTCTAATTCTTCTGGTGTGATCTAGGCATGCAGGACTGAATCTTATCCCTTTCCCTTATCTCTAATAACCGCAGAAATGCCGTTTTGGTCAAGTACTTAACTTGATTTCTTCTTTTTGAGTGAAATTCACCCCTGGGAGCTTTGTGTGGTAGTGCCACACCACAAAAGAGTGCTGAGATCCATGTAGCTGTGCTGCTTCTAGAGATGTCTTGAACAAATGTAGCCCTGAAGCCATTTCCCATTCACTTTGTCTGCAGGTCTGGCTGCTGTCCCCAGCACAGATATTAATGTGTCTTCCTGGACAATTCTCCAGGATTTGTCCCCGCTGTGAAATCAGTGTTGTTTTGCCAGGGATATTAAAAGAAAAGTCAAGCCAAAATGTTAGCACAGTGCAATATGAAATAAGTAGTAGGAAAAGACCATGGGATCAATAAAAAATATTTGGCAAAAAAACTTTTGCTTAAAAAAACTTAGAGGTAATGATGTTGCTTAAGTTAAAACCCTGTTAAGTAAGAGTACTGTCTGCAATGAATCAGTGAGAAGTCCAAGGTTTTTGTTAGGAGGTTGTAGCCCATAGCGACGACAGGCTGATTAATACTGAAACTGCCTTCAGCAAAGGGATCCTGTGTCAGGATAGACCTGCACATTACTCACAGAGGTCTCCTGGAGAGGCCAAGAGCATTTTCAGCCATGCAGTTTCGGTCTGACCATGAGTCAAAATGTACATGCTTGGAAATGAACAGGAGAGAGTTTCACCTGCCTTGGAAATTTTAAGATGTTAATATGCATAATACAATTTGAATCATTTCTATAATTACCATCCTGTTGGCTACATAACAGGACCTAAATACTATGCTTTTGGAAATGGTTGTTTTGTTGAGTTATTTTAAAAACCTTTCCCTCTACTTTCCTTCCCCTCTCCCCTCTTCTCCCCTTTCGTAAATCTTTCATAACCAAGATAGTTTTCTCATTACAATTTCTGTGTCTGCCTTTAAAAAACGTTTTAAAATTCATAGCACATTGCTTGGTGTTAAACTTTGCTCTATAATAGATCATTAGTTTACTCGATGCATGATTCTCTTAACACTTTGTACCAGTAAATATAACAAACTCATGATAATTACTATGTGTAACATGTTTGCATTCAAACATGACCTTGAACTTACTTCTCAAACATTTCAGAAATGTCAGCTATGATGATGATCTTTGTTCATTACTGAAGGGAGTTTCTGGGTCTGAATTGTGTAACACACATTTATATCTATTAAAAATGACACAGTAGAGCTATTTTTATTGTTTTAAACTTTTAAAACACTTTTAAATCTCAGTAGCCCTCTGAGTCATGCGATCCTGTGACCATCTCGGCACTTTTCCAATCCAAAAGTCTATTAAAAGCTTTGACAAAAGAAACAGTTTATTTCAGAAGCACTGACAAGGCCAACCTGTACACTTATTAACACCCTGCTAAAAATGACATAGGCATACAGCTGTACATTTCCCTAAGAGGTATGTAGTCCTAATTTAAAATGCAAACGGTTATTATTTTGTGTTTAAATGAATGCGATAGAGTGCTCATCTACACAGGAAAACACCCACAGCAAGGGAAGGCGACACACTGATGTAAGTCCTGGCTTTTTAGTTACCTGAGCTTGATGTTGATCTGGCAGTTCTAGCTGGATCAGCTTCTCTGCAGTGAATGCCATAGCTCAGTGGTGTGTTCCCTGCCTTGGGCTTGTCTCCCACTGTGGCAGGAGAGTGTTTAGGGCACAGGGTGGACCGTCACCTCCATCTGCAGAGCTACAGTACCTTGTTTCCCTGTCCTTGGTTTATGCAGTGAGCTAAGGAGGCTACAACTGACCAAATGGTTCAGGCAACTTGCCATGGGAGAGAAAACATTTCAGTGCAAGACACCATGACAGTGCAAACACACAGCTGCCACAGTCTCCTGCCCTCTAGTAGATGGCAATGACCTTTAACTTACAGCTGAGAAGTGACCCTCACCTCCACCGTGCTCTGCAATCATTTAACAGCTTTGCTCTCCGTGGAAAAAACCAATTCTCATAAGGAAGAAATTTTGTTTAGGAACTGGTGTGGCATAAAACCTAAATGACTGCCTCCCAACGAGAAGGTGGTACCATCTCAGCTGGGGCTGCCTGTACTTAGAGGATGGTGAAATTCCTTCCCTGCTTCCATCAGTGTATCTTGCTCAAATGCTACATTCATGAAGAGTTAAAATTAGAGGGTCTCTGTCCTTGTGCTAAAAGCAGCAGCCAGTTCCACTTCTCTGATGCCTGTTTGCTTCCAAAGGACTGAGACGAAAGTGACACTGGTGCCAGTCATTTGTATTCCCCCATGCACATTTACATTCAGCTTCTCCTGCGTCTTTCCTAAATTAGATACTGTCCACATTGGAATTCAAGCGATGCCAGCCACAGCTATGTTTAAATGTGGTTGCATACTAGTACCATTCCAGCATACCATTTCTGACCACAGGGGAACAAGGATTTTTAAACAGTTCTTGTTGTTTCCCTGCCCTTCCAAAGCAGCATAAGCTGCACTGTGCTGTTGATGGCAGGTCAGGCCTCCAGTCAACATCAATTGTGTGGGTTTGGTAAAGCCATACATATTTTGACCTGCCTACACTGTTTCTGTTTCTCTGGATAGACTATATGGAGTGTGATTTGTTTTCACCATTATTCTGGCAGGCAAAAAGTGCATGGATCCTGTTGCTCAGTCCAATACTGGAGGATGTTCAGACCTTTTGGGGAGAGTCACAGAATGGCATAAAAAAAAAAAATCCTCTGGGACCAAAAAACATTGCATGAGAACAGGAATAATAGCAAAAACACTCCTCATCTCAGCAGCAAGGCTATCCCTTCCTCTTCACATGTTAAATCATAGAATTGCTGCAGTTATGGCTAAAAAAGTATGAAGACAACCTTTTGAGTCAGAATTCTTTACTCAAAAACATGCTATGGATTCTCCCTGCTTTATACCACAGTTGAAAAATTGAGATTTTAGATAACACTGTGATTTGACTTGTATCACTCAGTGGAATAATGCATTAGTGTAAAATTGACCCATGTAGCCATGACTCAAGGCTGTGAATTCAGCCCTTTGGAGTTCTGTTTGCAGAGCCATTAAATGCCAGCTTTATATGGACAAGTAACTGCCCTGCAATTCACCAAGTAGCACTGAAACAACATCTTCAACCCCTCTGATACAATCTGGTCCAAAACCTGAGGTCTCAGAATTGAAATTGGGACTAAAATTCATAAATCAGACTAGAGGTCATCCACTAGTTTGCAAACTGCTATTAACTGACTGATGGAATCACCTTCCTCATGTGGAAGTCAGGTTTAAATCTTTGCCTGTGCCTTATCTCTTATGGCTGAAAACTAGGCTGTGGTTCTCGTTCGACTCTGCTGTAGACCTATGTAGGGCAGAGAATACATTTTTTACTCCTTAGGAGTCAAACTTCCATTTGAAATTTGCAAATTATTTTTCTGTATAATCAGAAAAGGTCCAGGGATTGCCATGAAAACATTTCTGATAGGGCAAACAATGCTGTTTTTTCAGAGAGGAAAAATACTTTTTTTATCTCCTTAAGAATACTATTTCTCCAAAAGATCTTGGAAGCTTTTAAGGAAAAAGTATCTCAAGTTTCAATTAGGAGACTATCTTGAAAGCCCTGGTCTTTGGCTGTCTGTCCAGGCCTGTATGTACATATGCACCCCCCACTAGTGAGTGCTGCAAAAGGTAAAACAAATTTGTTGAGCAAACTGTTGAGTACGATAGCATTTCTGTGAAGAATCTGAGAAAGGGAATATTGGTAAGGGACAGAACAGTGCTTGTTTCTTGTTTAGGGAGGTGGGCTTCTACCCAGGAGGCCAGTCTGCACAACAGACTCATTACTGGCGCTGCGAAGGCCACTTCAGTCAGGACTCTGGGAAGCCACTAATACTGCACTTGGAAACGGAGACAGTAAAAGCTAGGAACTAAGAGCTTTTTGCCCCTGACCCATCAGTAATTTGCCCTCTGCTTTTGGTCTACCACTGTCCCAACAGAGCATTCACCACCATGTGCCTCACCATCCTTCTGCCTGGCATTGCTGATTTGAAGATTGCTTGCTGGTGGCCAGCAGAGATTACAACAGCCACTCAAGCTGAACAAGGGCTAAGAGGCTGCCAGGAGTCAGTCTTTTGTAGAGAAATTAGAGAAGGCTTAGTTAAGGCTGGAAAAAGTTCTTGAGTGAGAAATACGAGTTTTTATTCACATATTAAGACTCTATTACTTTTCCTTTTTAAGGAAAAAGTGAAAAAGTAGTATATTACTTTGTATGTCTTGTGATTGGGAAGTCTTTAATGGAAAAATATCTCAAGGTTCAATTAAGATACTGTCTCAAAAATGTCTCAAGATCATCAATTAGAATAATCTAATTGGAGCTACCTCATTTTTATACCAGCTAAGAATGTGACCCTCTACCTCTATCTGAAGAAATCTTCAGTCAAATATGCTTCTTTACAGTGTTTCAAAGCCTTTGATGGGCTGGATGGGCTGTCAAATGGCAAATTTCAGTGCTTTAGGGCACTGTCTTTAACTTAATTGAATAGTTGTGCAATTAAGGAGATAACACATTTTTGGTGGGGTGAGTACTGCTAGTTATGTCTTTCTATAGAAGAAAAAACCTTTGCTTAATGGGAGTGACCAAAAGCAGTAGGTGGACTAATTTGTGTTTGGGGTATGTGAAGGACTTTTTATTTTTCAAACAGAAGCATATTCTTTTGATTAACGGACTTTCAGTCTTCAAAATGCTTTTGCTATATCCATGTTTGGATGAAAAGTGTATATTCTCCTTCTAATAAGCTGTTATACTATTGCTGGCACAACTTCTTACCACAGGTTTACCACAGGAACCATGATTCACACTATCATGTGTTCTGGAGTACTTAAAATTACAGTTACTAAGCAGTTCTGAGAAAGGCAAAGCTCTTCAAAAATCAGCACATCCTGCAGGGCCTCAACTGTTTTGCAAACATGTCAGGTACCTTATCCCTGTTACCCAACCCACCATGACAGACATTTTCATAGGGTTAGGTCCAGAACTATATCCTCCAAAATTTTTTTGACCCATTCATCCTTCAAATATGTTCCTATTTTTTTCTTCCTTTAGTTTTCTATTTTCCCCTTTCAGCTTCCAGGTTTTTTTGCTGCTACTTCGTGTTTTCACTTCCTTGATACTATTTCAGAGTGTTCCTGTCTCTCTTCTCTCTTTAGCTTCTTGCCAACCCTTCTTTTGCTTCACACTTCCCCCTACAGCACAAACACTGTGCTTCCAAAAAGCAGAGCTGGGTCCTACTATGACATTAAGTGATACCCAACAGAGACAAACCTGGACTTCCCCTGTTGTCAGTCTTGCTAGCTTATTGAATTCAGCAATTTGCTAGCCACATTTTTTGGGATGGGAAAAGTTAAGGGAGAAAAAAAAACACCCAGAAAACTCTATTCCAAAGGGTAGTGCATTTTTTTTTTTTTTTTTAATGGGTGTGTCTGTCATGCTGGGGCCCACAGCTTAAAATAAATAAAATCCTGGGATGACCGTGCTGGCTAATTTGCGAGATAAGCCTTTTATGTTGGGGATTTTGTCTGGACAAAGTGAACAGGCTGGAGAGCTGAATATGCAGGCAAACCACTTAGCAAGCCTCTTACATCACACACACACATAACTAATACGTTAATCATCAATGTTCAAACACAGTTACCAGATATCATGCCAGAAATAACTTCTGTCTGTTATTTTTGTTGACCTACCATATTTCTTCACTTTGGCGTCTTATTTCTAACCCTCATTCACTTTTGGTTTTGAAATCAGTGGACAGACCAAGAGCTTCATAAAACCCTTCCTTCTCTAACTTTGTCTTTGTATGAAATATCCCTCTGCTACGCTCCGCATTGCTGTTGGCTATTAACTTTCACTTAACAGACTGAATTAATTTACGACGCTGACATGGGCAGTCTGAGGCACAGCGTGAGTCACAACTCATGTTATAGTTTGCTCAATTATATCCCAGTCATTTGAGCTAATTGAGTCAAATGATACTGTGTCACAGGACTTACTGTAAGTCCAGAGGGTTTCTCCTTCTGCCTAAGCTGCTCATCTTCAACTGCCAGCAGCTCCCAGGCCGCTGGCAGTGAGGCTCTCCAGCAGCCCGCACCTCTGCGCCTGCTCCGCCCCGCACTGCCCCCGCTGCTGCGTGGGGAGCCGTGTGTCAGCCTCGCTGCCTGTCCCCCGCACTGCAGAGCCGCCGCACACACGCGCCTGACCCCAAATGTGCCACGGCCCCCCGGGTTCCCGCTTTCCCGTGGGGAAGCTCCGGGAGTCCCGCGGGATGAGACAGCACGGCGGTCCTGCCGCTGCGCGCCCCCGGCGGGCCCCGCGCGTTGCAGCCTCTTGTGACTTCAGACGGCAGAGGAATAGCAAGGCACGGAGTAGAACTGCTCAGAAAATGTTCGGATTGGGTTTTTTTGGAGGCTTGTTTGTTTGTTTTCTGCTGAGCCTCACTGGCTGCCCAAGGAGGACACTGCGTTTGATCCTTGCACTGCCTTTTCCTGTCTGCAATTCCTTCCTTTGCAATGGGATTAGTCCCATTTGATACCACGATAAATGACAGTAGCATTTACCCCTGGGTTGTAATCAAGCATCGCACTTAAATGGGGACCTGTTACTTGGGCTGTAAAATACTTTGCACATGTAAATTAAGTAAAGCCTCCTGTCAGCCCTTGGAGTTAAATGAACATTATGTCCAGTTGAGAGGTAGATAGTCTAAGGCACAAAGAACTTGAGACAAGAAGCTTGGCTGCCTAAAATTAGACACCTCAGTCCAACTGAATAGGTTATGTATCCATTACTCATATTGGAAAACAGCTATTCCCTTCCAGTGATGTCAGGAAGACTGAAGTATATGAAGTCTTTGGAATGCACAGCCATGCATAGTCAAAAATCGGAGGGGGGATGTTTAGACACCGTGTGTGTGTGTCCCCCAGGAAAAAAAAAAAAAAAAAAAAAAAGCCTTCAGCAGAAGAAAATTTCAATTTTTCTTGTAAAAGTGATTCTTTTATCATTCCAATACTACAATGATACTTCATGTGGAATTCTGAAAGCAGAATGACTGTGAGGCTGCACTCCAAAACAGAGTCCAGAGACATCTTTCAGACACCTCAGTTTTGGATAAGGATGATCCCCAGGAAGGCTTCTCATGCAGGTTACAAAAACAGGGGCTGGAATTTTGCTGGGACTTTCAAGTCGTGTTCTAGAAAAGCCTTGCCTTCTTTGTCTGCACACAAACTGTGAGGAGTCAAGGTCACTCACTAGTGGAAACCCTCAGGCCAGGACCTGTAAGAGGTCTTAGAAGTCCTCTCCAAGTTCTAGAAGAAGGGATCTCCTAAAAAAGACCAGGAGGGAAAAGTGCCAACAGTGGTTTTGGCTAAAGGTTGACAGGCTTCTATGGAATAACCTTTCTCTCAGTAAATCAGAGCCCAGAGGGATTGACTTTTCACCCCTACAAATGCTGCTCTTTCTTTGGGAGTCAAGTAGAGAGTCGTACCAGCTCTTCAAACCACGGACTTGTAGAAGATTTTTAATTTACTGAAACAAGCGTAATTATTGTACCCTTTATAGTAGAACTGACAGTAAAATTCATCACTGGGGGAAAAAACAAACAAAACATCCCTTGCTCCTATTTTATTTCTGTTTTTAACCCCTGCTATAAAAACCCCTTTGTTTTTATGGTTTGCTCAAATAATGTATATGATTCATGTCTGCTGACTCTACATATGAAAAGTGAAGCTTTTACCAGGTAAGATTTTCTCATGACAAATTGACTTCATACTGGACTGACATTCTTACAATTCAAAGAAGTCTGGTTTTCCAACATAAAACATTTGAACAAAAGGTCAAAACAATGCAACAGTGATTTAGATGCTACACAGGAACCATTTGCACATAACTAGTTGCTGGAGTACATATTAGATCTTCACTTCAGACTGAAATTTAAGATGTGTGCAGCTTGTAAGTGCAGGCTGATGCATCACTCTGACCTCTTGCCTACAAATTGTCTTTATGCCACTGGGCACCTGGTCACAGCAGTACTGCTGCAGCCATCACTTTGAAATGAATAGCCAAAGGAGCAGAAGCTCTACCCTCAAAATAAAAAAAAAAAATTGTTCTTGATGGTGATCTATTAATACCTTTATAAAACAATGCAAAACACACATCTGTTGAAGCATTTCACTAACACCAGGAATATATTACTGTGTTTCTCTGAAAGCGATGATCCAATTTACATGTTGATTTTCTTAGCATCTGCTGTAATACTGGAGGAAGAAAGCCCCCCATAAAAAAACAGAAATCACAGAATAGAAATGTGGGTGGAAGGGGATCTCCTAAGGACATTTGCTTCAATCTCCTGCTTGAGGCAGGCCTGTCACTAGCACTAGATCAAGTCAAGCATGGCTTTGTGTACCCTGAATCTTTAAAATTTCCTGGGATGCAGATTCCACAGCCTCCCTGAGCTGTCTTTTCTAGCATTTCTTCATCCTTCCAATGAAAAAAAAGTGTCTGTTTCACCAACCAAAATCTTTCAAGCTGCAGTTTGTGACTGCAGCCCCTCGCTATGGTGTCTGAGAAGAATTTGGTCCTCTTATCTGTGTAACTCCTCTTGAAGCAATTGTGAATGAAATAAATAAATAAAGTTACTAAAGCAACTCTCTGATACCATATTCATTAATAAGTTTGAAAACATGTATATCAAAATATACCAGACCACAGCTGTTGGGGTACAGGCCACATTCATATGAGGCTTTCTGAATCTCCCAACTGAGATTCATAGAATCATCATAGAATCGTAGAATGGTTTGGGTTGCAAGAGACCTTCAAGATCATCCAGTTCCAACTATCCTGCCATGAGCAGGGACACTTTCTACTAGACCAGTTTGTTCAAAGCACCATACAATCTGGCCTTCAATGCTTCCAGGGAGGGAGCATTCTCAACATCCCTGAGAAAGCTGTTCCAGGGTCTCAATACCATCATAATGAAGAATTTCTTCCTGATGTCTAAGCTAAATCTACCTTCTTTGTCCTACAGGGGTGAAGTGCTCTCACTAGGAAGACAGTCTTGAAATCCCCCATCAAGACTCAGTGGAACAAAGACTTCAGGTTACTAGTATCAGGATCTGGAGGTTCCTGATTCTCACCACTGCTGGTGTCAATTAATTCAGCAGCTGGGGACAGCTGCCTTAAAGTAGGTGGAATATGATGCATTATACCTCCTGTACCATGTGTCCTGCACTGTGTATGACATTTTTTTCTGCATAGAGATTATTCTGCCCAAAGTGTTAAAATAGCAAAGGCCAGCCTGAGTACCACATTAAGAGAGATCCACAGTTTACCCTTCTTATTTTCTGAGTATTTAGTATGTTTCTTGAAACTTACGTAAAGTTTTATTTCCTTCTGAAAGAAGAATAAGACCATCAGAAACTAATTAGATCTGGTTCTAGTGTAAAACCACAATGGAAACTTTTCTGAAATGTCAAAGCTGCCATAGTTATTGCTTGTCCTGGGCTCTAAGGGAGCCAGAGTAGTTTCCAGACTTTGTGTTAGTTCCTTTCTTACAATTTATTTTTTGCTGCTTTATTGTTGTTGTTACTGTTTTTTGTTGCTTAATTTCCACAACAACAGTAAAATATAGTGAAAAAGTCTATTATGTATCCCCAAACCATGTATACCACTCTCATTTTTTTATTTCCCAAACACTGACAGTAGTCCTGACTGTAACAGTCATGAGCTTTGGGTAAAAAACGAATGAGCACATCTGTCTTTTTATTTCATTCCAAGATATCTAAATAAATAAATATGTATCCAGACATACTATGTTGCTGGACTAATGCTTCCATGGCCTCTCCAGTTAGTTGACATTGTTTGGTTAAGGGCTTGTTTTTCTTTGGTTGGAAAATGTTGACTTGGAACAAAGGCAACTTGTAGGAATGGGCTACTTGTGGTAACATTTTTAATTTTTGAGATTTTATTGCCTTTCTTGTACCCTTGCTGAAATTTTGATCTGAGCGGGAGAGGAAGGATGAACAATGTCTTGTTCTGCGCTAATACCAAGGCATGAAGCAAAGTCATCTCTAGTTCTGTCTGGGAACCTGAGCTATATCTTGTGTCAGTGTCATGACCACCAGGCACTGGGGGTGTGATGGTGGTGTATCTCACTTTCTTCTTAACTTTCTTACTGAGGTATTGAAGTGGTGATTGAAAGCTAGACTGCAGTCTGAAGAAGGACTAACCACCTGCCAATAGACTCCTAAAACACAGGACTAGAAAAGATCTCAGGAAATTATCTGGTACAATTTCCTCCCTGTACACAGGATAAGCTATGTGAAGTTGCTCCTCACAGATGTTTTTCTAATCTGTTTTAAAAGCCTTCAGCGTAGAGAGCTTACACCTCTGGGGATTTCTGCTTAAAGCTTTACAAATTTCTAAACTAGTGTCAGCATTATAGTTTCTAATTTGGGGATTTTGTATTTTTTACAGGAAGTAAGAGCTAATATTCTCATTGTCTAGATGAGAAAATGAATTACAGATATGCTGGGCTGATTCTGATGAGGCAGAAAACTCCACCTTTCCCTAAACCAGCTATTCTACACAATGGTTATGCACTTTAATTCTCTCTTAGTGAACATAGCAACAGTTTACAAGCGTTGATGGTATTTTCTGTATAATTAACTTCTAATGTAGCAATTTACATCAAAGACAATAGTGCATTTTTTCCTGTACATGTCCTACAAAGGGTTCTCTCCACACATGGCACACGTTTTTGAAAGCTAACCACATGGTTGCTTGTTTCTGATGATCCTTTTTTAATATCTGGCAAAAGATTTCTCACAAAAGGTGAACGAATTAGCAAATAACTGGAAGGGATTCAGACAGCAAGCAAATAATAAAGGAACAGAAAGGACTGTAGATGTTTATCTTGTATTTTGAAATTGCCTTAACTTTCAAGGGAAAAAAAGTCAGGGCAGGTTTTCAGTAAATCTCAGTGTCAGCAACTGTAGTGATTTTATTGCAAATCTTGCAATATTAAGTATTTGCTTTGAGCTCAAAACCTCTGAACACATGGGATTCTTGTTTTTTGTAATTAAAAACAAAATCCAAACCAAACAAACCAAACTTCCAGACTTAAGTGTGTAGTGTCAAATTTCAGTGTAAGATAAGAAATTATGTACTTACAATTGCCAGGCCATGAAAATCACCAGAACATATATTTTGCATGACAAAAAATATGGTAATTGCTTAAACAACCTCATATTTGTTCAGAGGGACTACATAAAACAGTGTTTACAGGAGCTGTAGGTTTCTCCTTAGGCTTACAGAAAGTAGGAGTTTACAAGACCTGCAAAAGCCAAACAGTAAATTCACCAACTAGTGAAGTCATTTTGCCACTGTACCAAGTGGTATTAGCTATATAAGCAATTAGCTGTTGACATTTCAAACTGACTTCCATCTGAATGTTTTTCTAGGATAAATAGGATAGTACCTGTTCTAGCAAACTCTAGCTTGTTTCAATAAAGCCAAAGACTTTGAAATAAATGACTTTCATTTCCTTTACAAGAAATTAGGCTTGATATTGATGGCATAACTTTTTACCTTTGTTAATTATTATTTCCCTCACTTGCCCTCCATGTGTCCCCTAAGGAGACTTAAAATACTTCCAGATCAGCAAGTCCACTCCCCCTTGCCGTGGTCTCACATAGTAAAATCGCTTCTATAAATCTGCCAGATTTCCCTGTAACTGATTTTTTTTTTTTTTTTTTTTTTTCTTTTCCCTACCCACTTCTCCTAATGGAAAGTTGTTCCTGAGCTCAGATGAGGTGACAGTTTGAAATGTTACATTTTCAGACTTTTATTTCCTGGTCATGTGCTTCTGTGTGGTAACTTGTGATCTGTCTTCATCTTGTATTACTAATTCCCTGAAACTATACATTTCTATCTCTACTACAGAGCCAAGACTCCTTGGGATTCTTACATTTGACTTTATAAAAAATGAGATTGTTTTGGTTATTATGTTTTTTATTCAGTAAATGGAAAATTTTCGTTACTTACATAGAGTTCTTGATTGCTAGGAAATTTTTATCTGATTGACTTACTTTTTTCTATTCTAAATCTCTCTTTCTAACCTGCAAGATCACAGAAGGATAAAGTGGTTTGTGTAACCACACAATAATAGCAGCCAGAGTTCTGGGCTATGTTTTTATGCAGAATTAGTAGAGGCCTTTAAGGTTAATGCCATCTTTGACTAAGGTTGGGAGACAACTTGCTTAGGCTCACAGCAGAACCCAATAGAAACAAAAGTCTGCATGAACTTACTGTTTGATAGCACAATGTTTAAAGTAGCCCTAAATTAGGCTATCCACTCCTCTTGGCTTTGTCATTTGTCCAGACAAATTTACTATTCTTTGCAACAAAGTAAACCCAGCATTTTCATTTCATTCCATTCCATGAAGCAGGTAATAAACAAATATATATCAAAACTGTCTTCTTCCTCCAAAAACAATTATAACAATTTTTCAGATGTCTTTAACACACTCTGACTTGGATATCCAACTGTGAATAACAAAGACCAAGTGATGAATAGCTAGAGTGATTAGTTTGCAAACAAAATATCAGCTGAGTATCACTTGTCCAAGCTATTCACCAAATATTTATAAAGTAAGAAAGTAGCATTGCTTCAGGAAGTATTTGATTAGACATGACACTTGGTATGACTCAAGGAGCTGTGATATAGATGCTGAGCCAGATTTAGTGTGATACTCAGAAATGAAGACATGCTTTCTCTGGGGCCTTTCAACCACTGATGTAGCAATCAAACCAAATATACTCAGGATGAAGTTATTCAACTTTCATGGACCCAAGTTCATACAGAACAGGACAGTCTCTTATAATGCAGTTAAAAAAACAGTAAGATTTTAGAACTGGCACCTTAAATTGCAAAACCTTTTATGATTTATTTTTCCACTACCAATCCCAAGTTTGCCTGGCCTTGCTGTCCTCTGGATCATAGAATCACAGAATGTTTTGGGTTGGAAGGGATCTTAAAAATCATCTAGTTCCAACCCCCTGCATGAACAGGAACACCTTCCACTAGACTGGGTAGCCCAGAGGCACATCCAGCCTGGCCTTGAACACCTCCAGTAATGGGGCATCCACAACTTCCCTGGGCAACCTGTTGCAGTGACTCACCACTCCCATTGTAAAGAATTTCTCCCTAATACCTCTTACTTGAAAAAGCGTTTTGAAATATTTTTTTTTCCTTCTAGCCTTGTTTTGAAATTTTGGGAGCTTGTCTCAATATAATATCACCTTCAATCTCAACTGATAGGTTTTTCTGATCGTTAATGAAGATACTGTGAAAATGGTACAAAATACACAGCTCCAATGTGTCAGTAGGAAGCTCCCCATAGCTTGCAGCAGTTTATATTTCTATTCTGATAGCAGTGCTTCAATGGTGTAAAAATACGTTTTTGTGCTAATTTAAGAGCTAATCTGAATTATTAAGACAGTAGCACTAGTACTATTATCTTTTAAGTTAGAAAAAAAAAAAGAAAAAGGAAATGTCTGTATCTTATTGAAAATCTCATCTTTTTAGTACAAAATTGAAAGACAATGTATTTTTGATGGGAACTCAAAGTATTTTGATTCAAATATTTTGGGGTTTTTTTGGGAATCATAGCTTTGATGGACAAAAGATAGTCTTTCTTGGCATATCAGATTTTGCCTTGCATTTTGCAAAATAATTAAAAGAAATGTTAACATCTGGACATGACTTCTTACTTTGTTTCTCTGGGTTTCTGCCAGCGTGATGTAGCACAGTGGAACAGAAAACTGAGTTATGATCTACTTCCTATTGCCCACAACATTTAAGTTAAGCAGAATTTTGCTTTGTCTTGCATGCCACCTAGTTTATGACATAGAAAAGGAATTATGCAACTGCTGTGTAAGACTTCTGAGTAATTGCTTTATGGAAGGCCATGTGTGCCCCACCCAGTTAAATCTGAGTTTGTCTTCACACCAGATGAATGTGCGCTGAGACACAGTCTCATTTGGTACAAATGGGCAAGAGTCCATAAGGTTTATGGGGCTGCATAAATATATACAAGCAGCTCCTTGGAGTTTTCCTGTTAGAAACATTGTGCTGCATGGGAGGATTTCTGCATTTAGCTGAGATAAATCAGAGCCAGGGCTTTTGCACCTACCATCTTCTGTCCTGTAAATTGTCTCCAGATTCACAACTGCTAGGATTAAGGCTGGGAAACTGAAGGCTTGTTGAATAAAAAGGACTTAGGTAGGAAGTCTGAAAACACAGGAACATATCCTTGATGGAACAAAATACGTGTAGGCCATTTTTTCCTCTTGGTCCAAAGTCAATGCTACGTGAACTTATGCAAATTTTGAATAATTTAGCCCCAGAACTCAAACTGATCTCTGACAGAGTGATGAACAGAAAATGCATTCTTCTTATACATTTATTTTTGTTTGTTGTGGCTAAATATATTTCCAATTTTATAAGACTAAATTTTGATCTTTGTAACTTCCTTCTGTGATCAGTTTTTCAGTAAGAGCTTGTAATTAAGGTATATCTATAGCAAAATTCAAATAAAAAAATGAATTGAATTCTTGAACACCAACAATTTCTGAAATAGTTTTTATAAGAGAATGTTCTATTTTTTAATTTAAAATGAAATGCACACATAATTTGTGTTCAGATGGTTTGCTTGTTTTGGTTGGTTGGTGAGTGGTATTTATAAAGGATATTTTAAGCATTTAACTATTGTGAAATTCAGTTTACCAAAGCCTACAAACTTAAATCCTCCCTGTTGTTAATGGAGAGGTATCAATATCTCCATATGGTGAATCTGAACATCTTTGAAGGAAATTTAATATAAGATTATGTAGATATATTCTACTATGGCAAAGCCTCTGGGTCTTTTTTTTTTTTTTTTTTTTTTTTTTAACTCAGATAAAGAATTCCAGTGGGTGAATAAAATGCAGGAAAAAAGTACAGTAATTTTATATGTTTTTAATATAATGCAGGAAAATAAAACCCTTTGCCATTGTAGGATTTTTCTGTGGACTGATGTGCACAAACTGTGGTCCGTGACTTGAATCAAATACAATCTCTGAGGTAAGAGATGA
This sequence comes from Apus apus, assembly GCF_020740795.1. Taxonomy (NCBI): domain Eukaryota; kingdom Metazoa; phylum Chordata; class Aves; order Apodiformes; family Apodidae; genus Apus; species Apus apus. Next base: position 12,876,447 of record NC_067283.1, read on the forward strand.
TGCCCAGCCCCACACACACCACATTCTTGACATTAGCAAAGCTCTGTGTGTATTTGGATTTTCCAGCATATCTGAGATTGAAACAAAGATTTACAAAAATTACCCAGTGACATAAACCAGATTTTCACTACAGGCAATATTTAATTTTGGTGAGTTTTTCTTAGAATTAGTAGCTTCAGCTTGCTAACTTCCTCTTTTTTGGTATCACAGTTTACACCACTGTGACTGTTACCATAGATATGGAGTATGGTTGTTTCCATGGTAACATGTGGTGTGTCATAAACACACAAACTACACAGTGATAATCTGAATGTCATTATGCTATGCTACTGTAAGTAAAATGTAAATATTCATTGAAAGAGGTTGAGAATAACATTTAACATTTTTATGGTGTATTCAAGTTGTTATTTAAATGCACATTCTAATGAAAATCTAGCAAGGCAAAGTCATCAAGTCTTTACAAAAGTATGAGATAATAGTTTAAGAAGCTTAAAATCCCAGTTCTGACTCCTCTTTTACTCTGATCATGTAGCTTCACTTCTGGGCCTCAGATTTCACCTATATGAAAAAATGATAATAATACTTAAATTATTTAGAAGTCAGATGAAATTGTGCAAGGAATTATAGAAAGTGTATACTGTATATATAAAGTAATTACTGCTATATTATGGAAGTTATTAATATTATTATGCAAACTACTTATTTGAATGACAAAAAAAAAAAAATCCAGAATGTATTCCTCATTACACTGGATCTGTTTATTGAAATAATAGCAGTCTTACCTGGAACTGCACCTGGATTAACTGTGTAAATTACATATGAACCCAAGCTTCTGAGAACTGTAAAACAGCAGTCTCAGCATTTTTAATTGTTTAAAGAATATAATTTTAAATGCTTAAAATATTGCAGTTAAACAACTTTTGTCTTTTTTTTTTTTTTTTTTTAGTATAAACTACACAAGTCACAAACCAGACTCTCTTCCCACCACATTCCTGTCAATGGCATTAAAATTTCTTTGTATCTTTGGATCTCAGATTAGAATAGATATTTAAGATGATCCAAGCATCACTGTCCAATTCTGTATGTGCACATGGGCTTGGAAAGGGAAAGACGGGTTTATTTTTTGTGTTTGGCTTGACAAAGCATTGTGAAAAATAAGGTGTCAACCTACATGGTTCATTGAGGCTGCATAAATGTTACACACATGGGTAATAAGAGGGAAGTTATATTTAGAGTGCAATAGATTGGAAAGAGAAGTAGAATCACAAGAGTGTTCAGTCTTTCATCACTAGTAAAAGCATGTTGATTAAAACCCACATGGATAAATCAAGAAAGTGTGATTTTAGAATAAGGCTCCACTAAGCATCCACAAAGCCATCATCAGACCGTTCATTGTGTTAAGAACTCTTGTCAGCTCTGAAGTTTGATGCTGGGAACGTCTGAGATCTCCTATCAGCCAGGAGCAAACCCACCGTCCTCCGCAACTGCTCGCCATTCAAATCTGACAGGAAGGATGTCGAGGCCTGCCAGGGGATGTGTAAAATTTACGTATGTTAGCGAGCCTTAGCTATTAAGATAATGATGGTTTTTTTCATTCAGCTTCTTTTATATGAGTAGTCTGGTATGATTTTACTAGTATAGCATCACATGATTCTCTCTGTCACCATGGGCAAAGGTATGAAGGCCTTTCATTATCTCTGCTTGCAAGCTGAGGGAAGGCAGGCTCCAAAACTTAATTCCTCTCCATTTCCCAAAATATCATGGAGATATTACACAGTCTAACCCTGTTGCTCAGAGAGGGCATAAGCCACAAGCTGTCTCCCAGGCAATCTTCCAGAAGTTTCTCTTCTAGCAAGCACTGCCCAAGGAGCTTGATTTCTCCAAAGTGTGGTATCTCATTCTGAAACTGTGGGGATCTGCCTGCTCTTGGCATTACTCTCTGGAGATACAGCAATTACTGTTTACCACAGTTAAACTGCTAAAGTGAGTGAAAGCTTAAGAATTTTCTGCTTCTAAGAAGAAAGACTCACTCATGTTTAATCTTCCTTCTCTTTACAAGAAGAGTAATGCTGTAAAAATGTGTTCATGGGAGGACACTGCATTTTCACTCCATTTCTTAGATGGTGTGTTCTCACGTGCAGTTCACTGACACATGCCTTTGTGTGATAAAACCGGGACCCAAGTCAGCAGTCCAGGAAGTGTCACTTACAGAGATTGCCTGGTAGAGAACACGCAAGAGCAGAGTCAGTCCTTTAGCTGTCGCAAGTTAGTAACTGAAGTTTTTTTGGGTTGGTGTGGTGTCTGTGGGGATGAAGAGACTCAAAGCATCAGAGCAGACCTGCGCAGTGCACATTGCACTGTACTTGCCTGGAGAAAGACATCTGGGTAGCTACTGCAGGCTGCATGGCAATTAGAGCAATCCTGAAGTGACTGTCACTTACTCTGGTGTGTCCACGCAAGCATCCTAGAAGTCTCAAGCACTGGGAGGGCAAGCAATGGAGGGGGCTGCCTTTAGGGACACTATCATTTCAGCCTCTGCTTGATTAGCACATCTGCCAGCTACAATAAACAGGCGTTGAGTAATAAATTCAGACTAGGAACTTTTTGGGACAGGCACTGACATGTTTTTACTGTTGTGTGCAATCCCCAAAACAATGTCAGTTTCCCCCCAAATGATTTTTACTCATGTATGTGAGCCAGTAAGAGGAACCTCAGGCAAGACCTTAGCTCTGAGATTGAAATGAAAAAATGAAGAGATGGTAATGCTGAATAAAATATTATATTAGCCATAAGGCATTTTAAAGAGGCAAGAATAAAATGCTGGGATGGCAGGCTTTAGTGTATTCTGTGTCTCGGGATCTTCTACTTATTTGGATAAAACACCTTTGCACAGCAGATGAAATCTGATGCAATCTCATCATCTGACTGAATATGGTTGTTTTCCTCTGCTGCTAAAGGCATGTGAATTGCCCTAGTCAGTATCCAGTTGTACTGATCTTTGTAGGGGGATCAAGGTTCCTTCCCTAAAGGATCCTGGATGTTTCTTGCATGATTCATACACTTCTAAACCACTAAAGCTAAACACCTTCTAAATGAGATAGCCTTTCTCCAGAAAAAACAAACAAACAAAAAACCAACCAAACAAAAAAAAACTGGGAAAAGTTTAAGTAGAGGTGTCCAGGTTTGTTTGTTTCATTTTTAAAACATATACATGGGAGGAAACTGCATAGTGCTTTTGTTAGTAAGAGCTCTGGGGTGGGAACTCATTCTTCAGTTTGTGCTGCTCTTTAGCATGAGAAAAACCCTTGTGTTCAGAGAAGAAGACTGGAAAGAATTAGTGTACAGCTGTTTATGTGCACTTGGGCTTAGTCATCATTTGTATTGCAGTGTGTGGACTGACATCCAGCTCCTGCAGCTGAAACACAAAGGAGTCCTGACTTCAGTGGGTACTGGGTCAGACAGCAAATGAGAGAATAAATAAAAAAGCAACAGTAATTGAGGTCACCTATACTTTAAGTAATTATATAGCAGTATGAATTGCAACACAAAACAAACATTGAAAGCACAGCAGTAAAACAGCTTGAGGAAAGAGGATCTGTTCATTCAAACTGACGCTGTAACTGCTAGACATAGTTTTCATATGAGCTGTCCCACTTGAATTTGGCAGACATGATCTTTTGGTTTCACAGGAAGAAGCAATTCTCATCGGACCAGCTCTAGCCCAAGCAGCAGCAGTGAAGACATAGTTTGACAATTCAGGCCCTTTTAAGGTTATTGGCATTATATTAGTCACTTGAAAACACCAAATACTATCTTGTAAGATGATGTTTTTACTAGGCAAAGGCCTTTTAGTTTTTATTAGGTCAATTAGTCCTTTTTTAAGTCCTGAAATAAAATTAATCATTGTGGTAATGCAGTATTAAATAGCTCGCCTGGTTTCAGTCAAGTACAAGCTTTTTGAGAAGGGTTTTGTATGTGTGTGTTTACTTGTTTTGAGGCAGTGGTGTCTTCTTCCTCTCAGTTTACAGTCATTTTTATAAGTAGGGGCTTGGAGGCACAGATCTACAAAGGCTATGGATGTGTTCAGGGGGGAAGTTCACCAAAAAAGGTTCTCGATAACACCTTATTTTTTATTCTGAATACACATACAACCCCAGTGCAGTTTCCCATGAAACAGTGAAATGGTACATCTATATAAAAAGACTGGGTGTTGGTAACATGTAATTATAACCCGGTCCCTTCACACTGTCTCTTTCTTCTCTAAGACAAGTTCTACTTGGATAGATAACATCTTTTTTTTTTTTTTTTCATTTGCATTTTTAATGTCTTGTTTACCTTTTCAGAGCCAACAGGGTACAGAACAGTTGTTAAGTACTTCCTCAACGTATTTTTAACCATTGCAGCATAAAATCTTTTTATTTTGCTGTTATCTTTGTGGCTTTATTATTTCCTACATTTATGTATTAATAACTGCATATTTGTTAATAATGTACACAGTCACTTGTACAGCATATAAGTGCACTTGTGCTCCTTGTATAAGTGCAAACCATCAAAGTCATGCTACTAAATAAAATAAACAAAAAATAGATAGAGAAATAAAGTTCTCTAACAGTTGGAACTATTGATTTTAGTTTACGTAGCTTCATCAGTTTAAGATGTTCTTTAACCACTGCTCTTCTGTGTTTCTGCTTGACCTCACTATGTGGCTGCAATCCTCCATTTCAACCACTTCACAGCAAAGTCCAGCATTTCAGCTTAATCTTCAGGTGGCCATTACCTTAATAACTATACTTTTGCCCAAAACAGCTGAGATATGGGCATAATTTCCCCAAGCCTCCAGTCAGGATGGTGAGCCAACAAAAAGACAGTGAATGCAGCTGGACCTTGCAAAAATAAACCAGTGCCACAAGACACTTCAGTGCTCGAATGTCAAAAGTCATGGTCTCTGATCTCACAAATTCTGACGTGTGTTCTAAGTTCTCTACAAGAGAGAAAAGAAATGGCATTAATCAACTTCATATAGCAGCATGTGCGTGTGTTTCCAGATGCATGACATAATAATGCTGGCAACATGATACAATGAAATTATGTATGTACTGCCAGCAGATCTCACTATTTGGGAGTTAAATTGCAGCAATCATCTCCATTTTAAGGGTACTTTAACAGCATATTGAAACAACCAAACTATAATAACAGTCAAAGCCAAAATTATATTGCTATTTAAATATTTAAATTAAATTTAAATATTGGAACTATTTGAAATACTTATGCACAGAGACTCACAACATTTGGTAACTGCACCACTGAGATGTCAGTATGGGGTTCATTCTACTTAACTACAGAAATCTACAGCTCAGCTTGTTTTATGGTTACTACCCTAATTCATCTGAGTTATTTGGAAAAACTTTAGTGAATATACTGTCATAACAAAGCAGGAATTTGAAGTCTTCCTAGGCATCTCCAATGTAGTTATCCACATCATGTCAAATGAGTCCTGCCCTCATTGAATAGATCTTCTTGTCTGTATCTCTACTTTTGTAAGAATCATTAGCAATCTGTATTGATGTAGTTTAGTCTTTCACAAATAAAATCTTAATTAGATTTTTGTTTATGCTGATATTTTCCACAGGGGAATATTGACTTTAATACTATTTTCCTGTTCTCTTGCCACATTTCAGCTTGAAATGTTCCCTCCAGTCTTGCCTTGTAGAACTCTGCAATCTTCCATTTTGATAAACAGCAACAACCCATTTTTTGTTTCGACATTTCCAAGACAGAATTCTGAAACTTCTTTCCTCACTTAATGTCCATTGTAATTTGTATTATTGTGCCAGTCTCCTGCTGGACACAAACTCCATCTTCTGGCTTGCCCCAGTACCAGAGGTGAACTCACAAATTCCTAGTTTACTTCAAATATCAGAGCAGTTGATAGTCTTACAACGGGCTTTCTAGAAGGGCCGAGGTGGCTAAACCCAAATTTATTCTAAAATGAAGCTTTATACATTTACTTAGGACACTGTCTCATGTGGTTGCTTTCAATGGTAGGGAGTTATGACAGCAAATATAGCAACTGAGTAACCCCTTTGTGTGTACCATGTTCCTATGTCACCCGGTGTGGAATGTACGATGACACTGTGGGTAAGCATATGAAGTGCATTTGGGGACTCTACCCCTCAGGACCCTGTTGCCTATATTTAACTTTTACTACCTGTATGAAAAAGGCATTCTAAACTCAATGCATCTATTTGTTTACCTAACTTAATTTACTTCCTTAATGTTTATCTAGTATGTTCTCTCCCTTGCAGAAGTTAAGTTCATTATGTGTCCCATTACTAGTGAGGTATAGCTTCTTTGAAGCTGCAGTGTTTGCATTTGAGTTCATATCTGCATTTCAGCAAAAAAAAAAAGGAGCGTGCTGCATCTGTTTCCCTTCTGAGCATGCACCTGTTTTCAGCATAGTTCAGTAGGGTCTTTGTTCTAAGTCCAGAGCCTGGCTTCTTGCTTCTGGTTACACACTGATACATATTAACTGCCCTCTCAAGGCTAAGCATTGTTGGGGGCTCTCATTTCATCTTCCCACAGCCTCCGCTTTTTGGGTTGAAGCCTGATTCTAATGCTTTTTTAGAAAGTCTTCCTGCAGCTTAGTTCAGTTAGTGCAATTTGCAAAATAACTTATGTGTTACAATTCTGTGGTGGTTTGGTAAATCAGTGAAAGAAGCTTGCTGTCCTTTGGTGGGAACGCTTTGAGCTACTCAATCAGCTACATAAAGTGAGAAATCAGCCCCAGGACTATCTTATGTCAGCTGCCTAATGTCATTGATTTAAAAGCTCCTGATTGTTATCCCAGTGAGAATCAAATTGTCACATCAATATGATACGCTCACATATTGTTGAAAATGCAACTTCAACTAAATATTGTATTTAAAGATGTTGGAAAAAGTTATTAGGGTTTGAATGGATGAAGCACATTTGTCTGACTATGAGGTAAAGGCAAGAACATGACTATGTTACAAAGGGGTTGAATTTCTGGAGCTACATTATGTTCCTGTTACAATGTGTTGGATGTATTCTAGTAATCAGTGTTGTCTCATGTGTGAAAACAACATTGTGATGCAGATTGTAGCTGTCAGATGACTCTCTCTCAATTATAAAGTAGTCTTCAGAGACCAAGAAATGGAACCATGCAGTAAATGACAACTTAATGCAGATTATTAATCAAAGTTATGATCTTATTCTGCATTTTCTGAAACTGAGGAGTTACTTGTGAATTCATTGCACTCATTGCTCTTAATTGTAATCACATGTGAAGAACCTAGCTTCTGGACACCAGCTGATACTACTTGGGTTTTATTCAGTCCCATAAAACACATGACCCTCCCTATGCAAGCATCAAATCAGGGCTTTTATGTTCTTATGACTGAATGCAATACATCTCCTAGTCATTTTTCTGAGTCAGTAGAATTTCGGTGACTTTGCACCTCTCAAAAATCCCTAGCAAATGAAATCAAGAAATTTATTTGATCATATGGGAAAAATTTGTCTTCTGCTGTTAGAAGGGACTACAATTCCCATCAAATGTATCTGAAGAACTATGTGTTCAAGACAAGGCACTGAAATACCTAACTGATGTATCTAGTAATTGGACAAGAACTTTATAAAAATCACGTACATCATTCAAGAATGGAGCAAATTCTAGCTACAGAACATTTTTGTCTCCTATAGGAGAAAATTAGTTATCATAAGGTGCTCAAACTTTACCCAATGTTTTATAAACTAACAACTGATATAATGTTATTACTCCAGAGAAAATTCTCAACCACACATAATGTTAGAGAGTTTAGCAAGCTCTCTGCCTGACTTTTTGTAGAGAAATGTCTTTTGGTATAGCTGAAAGGACTTACTGGTGTGGCTAGATAAGTACACAAAGACTTTTCTGTGTTGCTATTAACTTTTACTGAATAGTGAATTGCTGCTAAAAACTAGTTTTTTTTTTGTTTCAACTTATCCAGTTAACCTACTTAAATCGTTCAGTCTTCCTACAGTGGTGTAAGCCTTTTTAAATGTGTAATGATTTGTTGTCAGGACAAATCCATTACCCACACACTCCAAAATAAGACTTCTTCCAAACTCATGGAATGTGGCAGTCATCTAAATTCTTATCCTTGGAGATGAATGGGCCTAGCTGACCATGGCACACAGACCAATAAATTCAGAGTTCTGAAGATACTTTAATTTTATAATTTAGTAGAGGATCATACATTTTGTGGATGGATTTTTTCCCATCCCTTAGTGAATTTTGTGTAGGGTATTGGCCTATATTGTCATCTAGCATCTGAAAATAGAAGAAATGCATTGATTTCAATAGCATTACTCATAATCTATGGCAGTTCAAGCGATGTCAAATTTAACTCCTATTTGTGTTTAGCTAAAATGCTTTCAGCAAATGGTTGAAAAGCTAAAAGTTCAGTTTCTAGCACCCAGAAATCATCTTTTGTGAAAAACAAAATCAAACTAAAACTCCAACATTTTGTAAAAGTTTTATTAAAAAAAATACATACATGTTCACACCTTGACCCCTTCTTTTGTAGAGGTTTTTATTCTGTATGAATTTATATTTTGCAATTGACCAGTGATTGCATTCTCTCCATTATGATTGCTGTTTTGTTGTGCCTAACACTCTGCAAAGTGGAAGGTGACAAGAATTCCTTAACATCATTGAAACCCTATTTGTTCCTGAGATTTGTGAAAAAGAGATAAAGAGATACTAGTGATCAATGTCCTCAGTGATCTTCCCCATTCTTTGCTAGAAATAGGAAGGCCAAGTAATACATCTATTGGCACCTTATCATTTCAGTTCACACCTCGACACTGAATTTTATACTACAGTCTTGGACTGTGAATTTTGGTGACTGAAGAATGGTAAAATCTGCTTTGCTATGTTTGGCAAGAATGCTTGGCCATACAATAGGGGGATTAGTAGCTTTAGTGCCACAGTTAAATCAGAACCCTCAGTAGAAGGTGCATTGCAGCCTAGAAAAAGCACAATTTTTTATGGAAGTAGATGAGAGAATGAATCTATTATAATTGTGAGGTTGTTCCTGAGGACTCACCAGAAATGGATTTTTCTATGTTACTTGTAAGCATTAATTTCTTTTTTCCTTTAAGAAGTGTTTGCATTACTGGATGTTTCTGCAAAATGATTTGGCATTTCAATTCATTATTTATCCTTCTAAAATGAAGCTGACCTAAAATCTCCATGCTTCAGAGTGTTACAGTAGGAGTGTTAATATTCATGCTGGTTTTTTAACTCTTACAGTGGAGGATTTAGGCAATAGTGCTAAATGCAAATTGTTAAAACCATTATGCTTTCATTTAACTTGAATTCTTAGGTCACAGCAGTCAGTTTATAACATGGTTTAAACCATGCAGAATTAGATGCTTCTACTTCAGATTTCATTATGGCATGTGTAGTGTTTTAGATAGGGGCCAATATCTAAATTTTAAAATCATTAAAAATAATGACTCCCCTGTAGAAGGGAGCTGTTATCTTCAGAGGGGTGGAGTAAAAGAAGCATAAACCCATTTTAAGCCTTCTGTTCTCAGTACGTGTTAAGAAAAAGTTCCAGTTTCTGAATTCTGCTCATTCCATATGATGAACTGTTGGTTTAAAGAGAGAAAGCTTTTGCTGAATTTTATGCATGATCTTGAATTCCTGTGGATATCAGCCTGCGGTTGGTAGTAAGGGGAAAGGATTGGGCCTGTCCCTCCTGGTATCACCAAGCCATTCCATTATCTTAATTATGCAAGAATTTCAGAGCTTCTCCTTGGCTCCTTAGCTAAGACCTCGCTTCTGAGACCTGAGGAAAATAATTCAACTTGAGTATTTTTAAATGCTTATTGTTATCCTTAGTAATCCATTTAAATGTTCTTAAAGGAGTTTGCCCTTTCCTGACTACTCAATAGCAAAGAACTGGTGTGACTACAAGGAAGAAGAAGCACAGTCACACCTTATTGTTAAGTGTCAGTTTCAAGAAATTTGGCAAGAAAAAACTATCCCAAATAGACGAACCAATTCAGTTCTTACCCATATAAAAAGATTTTGTGTTACATCTCGCATGTATTGTAACTCTGTCTTTCCATTTTATATAATCTGTAATTTCTTTAATTTTATTTTTTTTCCTCTTGTGGTCAGCTATAAAAAAAAATATAAAATTGAGACAATGCACAAATCTATGATTCATGAACCAATTTAAGTATTTTGGCTTTGAATTTGGACCAGTACTTTGGGATTGCCTTTCTTTTTATTTCCTTCCTTCCTCATTACCGGTTTTCTCTTGGGTGGAATGACACCCTGGAACTCAGAGGCATACATTCTTGGCAATGTAGTACCTTCTGCAGAGGGTAAATGGTAATATGGGACTTACATACTTCTTTCCCTGAAATGAAGTGATGTAAGTACTGAGAAGTCATCAGTGAAGTGATCTAAGTGCTCTGATGACATGAGCAGCACAAAGGAGATATCATTGCTCCCTCTGTTTTTCTTTTTGAATTGGGAGAATGATAGTAATATACCTAAACCTCTGAGTGATCCCCTGTTGTTTGAGATCTAGATTTAGACATCTTGAAGGCTGAAGGGAAGAAGTTTCCATAAACTTAGAGAGTAAGAGAAGAAAAGAACTTTTGGAGAATACTATATTTTGGTCTTTTGTTGTGTGAGTGGAGCTACGAGCATATTTGAATTTCTGCTGTAGATATTAATTCTTATTGCCCACTATCCATATCTGTCTGTCAAAAATATATGCAGTCTACAGTTTTCATTCCACATGACAGAAATACTACAATAGCCTTATGAAACGTAATAACTTCCAGTTACCATATAATATGGCACAAGGTGCGTGTAAAGCAGAGAATTATACAGATATTATGAAGCAGACATATCCACAGAGTGCTAAGCAAAGTGATATCCAATTTTCATGTGCAGTTTAGATTTGAAATTCTTTCTTGAGATGAAGACATTAATATTTTGATAGTAAAAGGTCATTTTTCAGTAGCATTCATAGATTGCCAGTAAAAGATAATGCTTCCCTAGCGGACAAGTTTTCTTACAATGTGTCTTCCACATACTAATCAAATTCCCAGAAAGCAATGGCTGGTTCTGTAGTTTGATAGATAAAGAAAAAATGAAAGAAAAAAAAAGGAAAAAAAAAAAAAAAAAGAAAAGAGGGAGAGTACTTTGTGCTGAATAATGTATTTGATTTATTTCACTCTTTTTCTGCTTGCAGAATATCTAAAACTCCATTTAAATTTCCAGTTTTTATGGGTTTGTTTGTTATTCAGAAATGTTCAGTAAGCACTTACTGTATTTTTATATTCTCAGTGAAATGCCCACAGCACGATCTAAGGGTGACCTGGGTAATAGACTTGTTTTGTTTCCCTGACTGGATGACTTAAGTACCATACTTAGCAAGAAAGAAATGTCTATCTGAAAGCTTCTTAAAAACATATATTTGTATGAATGTTACCACAGGTCCCAGAACTACAATTAACATCAGCAGCATCTTAAGGCTCTTCTCCTTTCTCCTCTGAGAAATGCCTTTTTAACGCTCCCAGGAGATACAGCTGTTTTTCTTAGTATAGAGAACTTAGAAACCTCATCCAGTGGTACTTAAGGAGCTAATTTATTGGGGAATAATAAAAGAAGCAATTGGGAATTTTCTGATGATAGAATTTCCCTCCTTAGGAAATTCCATTTTGTTGAAAAGGGAACTTCCCACAGTAACGTAACAGTTTCAAAGAAATTAAGGTCCTGGAAAGGGACAGGGAAGAGCAATGCAGAAACAAAGATTCACTCATATTCAAACAGCCTCGTGGTTCGGTTGTTCAGTGTCAGCCAGAATCTCTCATGCAGTCAACTACCCTAGGAAACAGTAACTTGATATCTCCTACTCCTCCCAAAGTAAGTAAAATCAAGTGCAGGTGAATATAATCTTCAAATTGGCAATACATTGTTTTCAGATGCACAGAGTTAGCTGCACTGAATTCAAGAGTGCTGAAATATGTCCAGTTTGGGTGACGTCTAGATGATAATGTTTTCTTCAAGGTACACTGTAAAAACACTAAAAAAAAACCTATTACAAGGCTAACAGCTGCAGGATCCACTAGAAAAATAGCTACTCTGCACTCACTGTTTTATATAAAGATAAACTCATAAATTTATGATTCAGGATATGCATCAATACAGGGAGTCACTCCCTGGTGCACTCCCCAACATCACCTCCCCAAAAAGCTAAAATTTATCTATAAATTACAAAAATTAAATTAATTAATTCGTACAACTTTCTTCAATCAGTGTAAAAACATGGTCAGTAAGAGGTAAATAAAGTTGAACTTGAACCACTGAGCACATGCTAGGCATTGAACTATTCTTCCTTCATATTCTAAGTCTGAGAAACTACTCATTGTCCAGCTTCTATAGAATAATAATTCAAAATCATATTTGACTACATTGTATAGAATAATTTTAAATCGCATTTAATTATGTACTTCACTAAGCCACTAAATTTGTGATGAATAATCACAGGCAGCTACAAAGCTAAGTAAATAAAGAGGTATTTTGGTTCTTGTTGTTGTTTGGTTGGTTTTTTTTCTCTTTTTTTTTTCCCCCTGGGACAAAAGAGGCCGCAGCATGTGTGGTATACAGAGTAATCCATCCTTTGACTAGATACACCAAAAAAAAGTATAGGTGGTTGTAGATTAAAGTCCTTCAATGAAGTTCAATGCTTTACTTATTTTTCTTGAACATAAAGCCAGGATGGCTGTGGGTTAATACTGAACAGGGAGTGTCCTATTATTTAGTGTGTGATGTTCTACAGTCATTTACTGTGTGGTTATTTACAGTGATGGGTGTTTATAATTATTCTGAGCAGCTTTAAAACTTCCTATTTTGATTGCTCAATGTAAAGTGAGAGGGGCTCCCTAAAAGAAGATTCAGGTTCTTTCAAATAGGTCTGAATTGGACTTCATACTGCTGCCTCTGTATGAAATAATAGCCTATAAAAGCTAATAGTAGTTCTGCTGTAAAGTTCAGTGAGTCCAGGATTTGTTTTACATTCTTCATGTGATTGACTGCACTCAGCAAAGGCAGAGGGGAAGAAAGTTTTTTGTAAGGGAAAATCAGAGGTCCCTTCAAGGTCTCATCACTTTCTTCCTACCTTGTACTATTTCCCTGTCTTAGCAAGACCATTCATTGCCCGAGCCTTTATATCAGCTTTCCAGGTTCCCAGCAGTGACCTTGAAGTCTCAGCCTCCCATGCCAGAAAATCTTTTCTGTGTAATTCTGACGCAGCTGATTTTTTTGTTTGCTATTTCTAAATAATCTCACTTCACTGTAAAAACAAATAAAAACTCCCATAATCACCGTTGTGAGAATTATGTTCTCATAGAGTGGTTTAGATTGGAAAGGACCTTTAAAGTTTATCTAGCCCAACTGCCCTGCCACGGACAGGACATCTTTCACCAATGTGATATGTTACACTCTAAAATGATATATTTCTCTCTGGTGCGTTATGGCACCTCTTTGTCTAGAGAACAATTGAAGCTAGAACACAATTAAACAGAAGGATTTGGAGGTTGGTTCTCTAAAGTTTGAACCATGCGTATTCAGTTGTCTGTGTGATAAATGGGTGTAAACCGCTATTTTTCTAGCTTGGTAACCCCGGTGGATCCACTATGCAGAGCTGTAAGTGACAGCAGCAGGGAGAGAGCCAGGGGTGATCGCCTTCTGACCCACATAAACCGAGATAACATCAACAAAGGAGACGATAGGAACAAAGTCAGGCAATCACTGGAGTATTGTTTTGTTTTTTCATCTGTTCCACTGATGTAAGGTATATCTCCATGTATAGAAAACAATCAGCACCCAAAAGGAGAGACAAAGGGGCTGGAAGATATAAGATGTAAGCTCCTTAAAGCTTGCTGAAATAAAAAAAAATAAAAAAAAAAAACAACAAACCCCTACTTTGCAATATACAATCTGAAGCACGCAAAAATACTTTCCTTCTCTGTCCTCCTCCTCTCTACCACTCAGCAGTGGAAGAACACTGCATTTTTAGCTCAATAAATAGACTGTAAAAGGAAAAAGAAATACTCCACAAAGATACTAAACTATGGCTACTGCTTCTGTCAGGTCAAGATAGTAGAACTCTGAAGCTGAACTCTGATATACAAAAAGGAAAAATATAATTTTAAATTTCAGGTCAATTGGGGAACATTTTACATTCCAAGATGGCTATAATTTTCGATTTTGTGATACTTAATTTTCTCTGAATCATCTTTACTTTGCATTTCTTTCTTTTTCTTTGGAGTTTTGTTGTTGGTTTTTGTTTTGTTTTGTTTTGTTTTGTTTTTAACTGTTGTTAGGGTTTAATAAGAAAATATATTTCTCTTGGCTTTTTGTAAAAATGACTACATGAAGTAGCATTTCAGCATTTCAAGATAAATGTAGACATTTGAAATTCTTGAATATGAAATATTATGTGTGTATTTTAGTGTAGTTTTTTCTTTCTTTTTTTTTTTTCCTCCTTCCATTGACCATAATAAATAGTTAAGTACTATTGTAATTTCACAGATAATTCTTGGTTTCCTCCACAGCCAGCTCCCTTTGAGAATTCTCACTCTTTAGAGAATCCAAAAACAAAGTTATGCAGTTTTACTTAACAGTCCAGGGATTTAGGAATAGGAACGATTCTTGTTCTCAAATAAGAAGCTCTGAGACATCTGTTTAAATGTAAACAGTTAACCCTTGTGTCCCTATTGACTTCAGTGGGAATAGTGGCAATCTTAAAGGTAACATGAATAACTGCTTTTGTTGGTTCAGGACACTACTGCCATTCTCACTGGTGTTCAGCAGTGAATGTATGCAGCAGAAAATATGCATGGCACTTGAACCAGAGGGGCTTTTAAAACACAGCACAGCCAAGCCTGTATGCTGTGAAAATAATTCAGAATGCTATAGTTTTGATGTCTTCCTCTTGATGTCAGATAAGTGTTGCAAAGTGGGAAAGGTTACACAGCTGCACACATGCACATGCCAAGGGCTCTTATCTTCTTGTAACCTTACCACAATCTGAGCAGATGAGCTAACAAAATTAAAGTATTATTTTAACAGCACCTTCAAAGAAGGAAGTATTTTAGATGTCATTGTAGAGCAGGTGTCAGTAGAAAAACAGCCACCTCCAGTGAAGTTTAAGACAAAAAAATGCTGAAAAAGGTCACAAGGTCTACAGAGCACCATCCAGGGTGTTATTTATAAAGACGAGTAGCAAGGCTACTGTCACGGAGGGATCACCAGCTCAGACTGTGCAACTGCAATTCAGTAAGCACAGACCACTTTTCAAGTTGCCTGTTACTCTGAGAGAGGAGTAAAATAACTAATTCATCCTATGCAAGTATAGATTATTTTTTTGATTGTAGGTAGTTATCACAAAATCATCTGTCCAGCCAGAACAACTGCTTCCCCACATTCTCACCACAGGAGGATATGGGTGAGAACTGGATGGCTCAGAATATCATAACACTAAACCCACTAGTCTGGGGTCAACCTGAGTTTTATAGGCCTTCATAAACCACCATCAATCTGTCAGAAAAAAATTAAGCAACTTTGCTTATATGATGAGATCAGGAAGCTGACTTGGCTGACATCACTTAGTTTTCAATTGAATCAGTTTCTTGGGCCAGCTGGATAAAGGAACAAGGCTAGAATACATGCCCAGGATGGGAGGGAGTACAGTACTTATATCATCTTGAACTGTTGTGAAGCTGTAGTCTAAGAATGAGGGAAGTACAGCTTTGCATACCTCAAGTGTATGTTTAATAAACCCCCTCCCTTGTACCCGCAAAGAATACATAGTAGGATTTTTGTTCACAGAACAGAGAACTGTATAACCAAATGTGCTCTCCCAGGAATCAAAGTCAGTTTCATCATGTATGTCAAAGATCCTCTCTTATGAACATTTTTGAATGACTGAAATGGCCAAGCAGGAAAAAGATAATTTTTCAAGAAGTCACAAAGGTCAATGCTCTTTAATGGAAAAACTGGATTGTCACTATATTCACTGCAGAGATTTTGCAAAAAGAAAATTTAAGTCCTTTCTAAGGCAAATGGGGATCATACTTACGATCTTTTTTGTGTCTATGAAATATAAACATTTTCAAATCTCTGCACTGGAATTTTATCATCTCAGTTACTCAGTTGCAGTCATTGTAAAAACAAGGATAAGCTTTGCATTATTAACTAATGTGTTTTTTTCCAGACGAATCAGAACTGTTTCTTTTGGCACATTGTCACTTTGGGAAATCTTAAACAAAGGAAAATCCTGAACGTAGGCTTACTGTTTTAACAGACTTGGTTTTGATTTAATTTCAGGGCTCTCGTCTCTTTGCTGGCTTTTCAGGGCTCTCATCTCTTTGCTGGCTTTTCAACACGCGCTTTGCTCTGTTCCAGCTCAAATCTCCTCTGGACCATTGTGTGTGTTGTCATGTTGGCTACTGCTAGATAGGTTGTTTCTCACTATTACAAACAGGCAGTAAAGCTGTCACACTACAGTGAAGACCTGGGATTTCGCTAATAACTAGAGGAACTTAGTTTGCATTATGTCTGTGAACTTGTGAAGTCAATTAGGTTAACTCAAGAACAGACATGTGCTACAGGCTTCATTATGGTATCAGAATGGTGAATAACAAATGCCATTTAATGACAGCTATCAATGCAAAGAGTTGCAGAAGATTAACTATATTTTAAAAACTAAATACAATAAATTCAAACTTGGCTGCCTAAAATAAAATATGCAAAGCTTTCTCTAATAATGTTGTAGTTCCTTGTCTCTCTCCCGGTTGGCTTGCCAATAATGTTGTGGTTTGGGCTCACTCAACTCCCCCCACACACACACTCTGGGATGAGGAGGACAAAGCTCCTGGGCTGAGACAAAGGACAAGGAGGGTTCTTCACCGATTAAGGTCCCAGGCAAAACAGACTCAACTTTGGAAAAAATAATAATTTAATTTCTCACTAATCAAACACACACAGGACACGGACAACACAAAGAGCAGGGCTTGCATATGTTACCCCACCCCTCCCTTCTTCCCAGGCCCAAAACACTTTGTTCCCGGTTTCTCTCCCTCCTTCTCCCCAGTGGCACAGAGGGACAGGGGATGGAGTTTAGAGTCAGTTTACGGGCTGGTGGTTCTTGCTGCTCCTTCCTCTTCAGGAAGAAGGATTCCTTACAGTCCTGCCCTGATTCTTCATGGGGTCCCTCCCACGGGACAGAATCCTCCACGAACCTCTCCTTCATGAGTCCTTCCCACGAGGTCCCAGCCTGGGCCTGGGCTTCCCACAGAGTCACGGGCTGCTTCGGGAACAGCAACTCTCCTGGCACTGGGATCTTCCAAAGCTGCGCAATCAGAGTCCACAGGCAGCAAATTCTCTGGCCACAAAATCAAAGTCCACGGGCCAAGTTCACCCCTCCTGGTGCCTTCAAGGAATGCTCCACCATGTTCCTCCATGAGTGCAGGTGGACAGCTGCCATCTCACCATGGGTTGCAGGGAAACTTCTGCTTGGCCACCTTCTTCCCCTTCTTCCTCACCAACCACCAGCACCGCTCTCCCTCTCCAGCACAGCTCTTCTCCCCAAAATACTTCTCTGCTCAGGTGCTGTATCAGTTCTTTTGTATGTTAATCACTGAGGCTTCTCTCTTGTCCAGCTAATGGCTGGGTCTGGAGCAGGGGAACTTCTCAGCTTCTTACCGGAGCCACTCCTGGCCCCCTTCCCCTGCTACCAAAATACCCACCAGGCCAAACCAGAACACTGCCTAAAATAAAATACTCAAAGCTTCGTCTAAGTTCCTATAAAAATATTCTTAAAGTGGACAAGTTGATACATCTCCCACAAAGTAAAAATGCTGTTCTGATAGTTCAGACTGAGTCTAGTGAAGGCACTTTTGGTATTTGGGGTCTTCTCCTCCATATCTTTGGTCTCTCTCCTTCCAGTTACTATAAAAATTTATCCCATTGTCTTGATCCTATCTTGATTCTTTTGGAGATGCCTTCAGACTCCTCCTGCCATAGCCCTATAATAAGTATTTACAAAGAACTGAGCTCTTGAAGCACAGCTGAAAACATGAAGAGACTTCTGTGGCTAAACAAATACAAATAAAAAGTAAAAAATTGGAAATGAGGTCAACTTCCATGTAAGGTCAAAACCAACTAAACTGAATAGAAGATGGGAAGTTGCTGTTTTCCAAATATGTCTGTGTGACTTTATAGCCTATGACCCTTGGCCACTTTAATGAGACTCGGGTCAGGCCTGTAATATAAAATTTTGCTGCTGTTGATGAGGAGGGGGGTAAACTGTGATGTGTGATTGACAGAACTGTGCTGGTGAAATCACTAGTGCAAGCACAGACATACTGGGAAAAGTATGCTTTTGCTGATGCTTCCCTTTATTCTGAGGAGTGTGGAAGGGGGAGGGGAAGGATAGAGGTAGTATAACATTCAATGGTTCTAGGCAAAAATTAGTTTTATTTGTGTAAAATGCATTCATATTAAGAAGATTTTGCTGCTAAAATTTATAAACTCTTAGAATCGGCCAGTCAATGACAGTATGTCACACTGACACTTTAAATATGTATATTGGTGTTAGGGTAGGGTAAGTAGGAGTCTTACAAAGACTCTACATTTACAAAGGGTCTCTGTTACTTTGCAAACGGAAGTATAGCAAACAGAAAAAGGAGTCAAACTGTCCCTAAGGAAGCATCCAGAGTTTTATGTGGAGCTGAAACAACTCCTCATTTGACATTCAGAAGTCACAGAAATCTGTGACATCTGCAACAGAATTGCAATTTAAAAACCAGAAAAGTAGTAGAAGTGGGATAAAACCCTCCTATGTTAGTTATTGATTGATATATCAGAATATCTCCTTAAAGAAATTACGCAATTAGATTGTTTTTATCTGGGCACCAAGTACCAAAAGAAAAGAAGTGGCTCATTTAGAACCATCAGCTCTATTGGATAATTACTTTAATTAGGTAGTTTTTGAAAATTGCACATTAGCTACATGACAGATCACAATTGTTTTGGTCTATTGAGTAATTATTTAATTAGGCCACATTTTAAAAGCTGTTTCTCTCCTATATAATGGTTGGAACCAGCTCCTTCTGGTTTATTTTGTAATTATTTAATGAGGCCAAATGTATCCATTGCAAAAAATCCTTTCCAAGCATAGTGTTACTCTGTGCTTCAGGGGAAAATAATAAATAAATAAACAAATAAATAAATAAAAGGTGTTTTAAGAAGAATTGACTACATACGGGCAGCAAATGTCTTTCATTGGTAACATTACAAGGATTGAAGCAAGGAGGATAGAAAAGTTACAGCCTTTGTAGAGGAGGACCAATGCAAAAGACTAAAAAATAATCCAAAGGAAAAATGTCAGTTAGTTTTGTTAGACCATCTATGCAAAGGTAAAAATGGAAAGCAGCCAAGAGTTACCTTTTTTCATCTAGCCAAGGGAAAAAGAATCAGGGCTACAAGATATTCTGGCAAGGTAAAGATGACTCAGAGTTCTTGATTAAACAGAGATAGAAGATCAAAGCAGAATGATGGTCTAAGGACACTTTGTTTCTTTGTAAAAAATCAGCCTGGATTAGAGGGGAATGATGATCCAACATAATTTTTTAACTAGGAAGATCTGCAAGCTAGATATGATCCTGTCAACACTGAAGTCAGTGCCACAATTTCCACTCATTTGAATGGGAGGAAACCTGAATGTGTGCCATTTCAAAAATGAATTATATGTTGGAAGGAGCCTTAGCAATGGAAAGTGCTATTCCCAAGTATGCTTCAAAAACTAAAAAAAATGAAAACAACAAACAAAAAGTTTTGTTGGTAAATGCATGAATTAACATGTATTTTGCTAAGATATTTGACCATACTGTTCTTAAATGGGCATTAGAAAAACATGGAAAGAGTGCTGCAAAACCTAAGACTCTTCCTGAAATATATTTATGTAGGGGAGACTTATACAAGATTCTTGCCAACTGAGCACATATATGGGATTAAATTTACAAGTGTTGGATTTCATGGGGTGAGGATGTTTTTTTTTAAAAAGGAAAGACTGAAGGCATATAGAAACTGTGGACATGGATGAAATATAAGACATCATCAGCCTTTACCCACTGCATCCCATTGTGAAGAACAATATTCTTCAGATGTCACTGCATGATTTTCTGCTGGTTGAGAAGGGAGAAAAAAAAGAAAGTAGAACAGTTTCAAAGTAAAAGGAATAGAATGACAGTAGTGATAGTGTCACTGTAGCTGTCATGTCTAACCTTGCCTTGCTGAAATAGCAATAGAGTTTCAAATAAAAAGATGAGACTCATTTCCGTAGCTGTAACATATGAGACCTTTGCCCTGAATCCATCCAGAATTATGACAATTTAACAAATTACTACCCATCAGTAGAAGTGCAGGAACTCTCTGTGTGCACACTGTAAGCCTGTGTCTGGCAGGGGGTTTGAATCTGTTGAAGAGAGATTTATTTTATGTCACATTATCACAAAACCAGGAAGGGCTTGTGGACATTTCTGGTAGTTCCATGCTAACAGCAACTGAACTAGCACCTTAGCACTGTTACAGGTTATGAATTAGAAGAATTTACTTGGATCTTGAAGATGGGTGAGTCACAGAGCTCAGGGCTAAAAGGCACAAGGCATCATGAGCTTATCACATTTGAACTCCCATAAACCACTGATTTTCACTCAGTTCCTCTGTATGGGGACCAATGACTTCAAGGAAAAGAGAAGGAAAAGGAAAGAAAAAAGAGGAAGCAATAAGCAAAACCTCACTCTCCCCAAACTGCTCCCTAACTGGATTTACATGGAATCTGAGTCACTCATATTAATTCTCTCCATTCCACAACTCGTCTCAGTGGTTACCTGAAAGGATCCAGTTAACATCTTTAAAAACTTCCCAGGGTTCAGTTACTGAAAGAGTAATGTTTCTGGAGACAATTCCAAAATTTTCCTTTCTTGTCTTCATCTCAGGAGGTTGTTCTTTCCTTCAGACTTCCTTGTAGTATATTATCTGATTCTGTCCAGACTATTGTTTCTTGCCAGAATCCCCTCTGGGCAGTGGTGGAAAAAATCCCTATGTATAACTCTTCATTTGACTGTATTTTTCCTTCTTTTAGGCTCTGGGTGTTGGGGCAGATTTCCCTTTCCAAGGAAAAATCTGTGTAAGAGTCCAAGAGCAGGAAAGTTCAAGGAGATTCACTGTTTCCCCCACATCATTCTTTGTGTCAATGTGGAGAGGGAGTGAGGAAAGAATGGAGGGAGGAAAAAGAGCCAGATGGTTCAACTTGAAGTTGAGTATTTGAAGTGGTTTCATCCTTAAAATCTTGAGAATCCCTGAAGTCTGCTAGAATCTTGGTTTATTCTTTCCTACAGTTCTTGTTCCTCCTCACAGGTCTTCAGTTCATGACTCTCTTGATGAGTGTCTCATGGTGGGACATTCATTCTACCCAAGGCATACTTTATTTAGTAGTGATAGTGAGTTGGCTTCACAGTGTGATAAAATGGAAGGACTCCAAACATACAGGAGCAACCCCCTTGCACAAAACATATATTGTGCATCTTCCTAGTCTTTTGTTGCTCAAAGAAACAAGACACTTGATTTTCTTCTTTCTTAAAGTCAGCGATTCAATACTAAAGTGAAGAGACAAAAGGCAAATAGGCCTAGCTAAGTGAACATAAATTGAACCAAACTCAGGGCTCATCTTCCATGTTTTTCTGGCTGCTTCCTATTCCTTGTGTCTCTGCTATAAATGGGAGATAATGTATGTGGACCATGGGGAAATGCCCTCAACTGGTAGTGTTATATATGCTCTGTAAGAAGCTCTATGTGATTTTTCCATTGTCTGGAACAAGAAATGATTTGTACTTTTTTATTTTTATCTAAATTTTAGCTATTTTAAGCTAAATTTCTTCTATTTTTAACCTCTCTAATAAGAGGCATTGATATGAACTCCATGGTATTTTGCTTGGATTTATCTCATTTTAGAATTACTCAAGTGCAAAAAATCTGTTTGAAAATATTGTTTCTTTTAATACATATAAATAACTCAGAGTGCCTCCGTTTATTTGCAAAATTTGGGAAGGGATGGAAAATGCTTTTGGGCAGTTCTAATGCCAGTCCTTCATATGCCAAGTTTCAAGTTTTGATGCCAAGTATATTTTTACAAGTCAGTTGTAAACCTTTAATAAATATTCTTTCTATTGGATTACTAACATAAGCTGGACTGTAGAAACAAAACTGTTCTGCAGGGTTCTCAGTTGTGGCAAACCACACTAATATGCATGAAAATAGTTATGGATTTAAGGAGAACCTGTCACATTCTGGCAAAAGTTGCCTAAATCATGCTTTAGGAAACCCTCTGAAGCTCTCACTTATTGCATTGAATTTTCTTTCCAGCATGGCTGATTGCCAGGATATTTGTACATGAATTAGATTTTATTGCCCCATTATAATTGACTGATTTATGTAGAGGCATTTGTGTAATTATAAGCAAACCTTTAAAGGTTAAAGGGGTTTGGTTTGCTGGAGGGAAAAATCCCTCAGTTTCCATCTCACTATTGGTTTGGATTTCGTGAGAACAGGCTTTCTCATCACATTTTCCCCAGTATTTCCTAGTAATAAACCTGGCTAAAACAACATGCTTGCTCACAGTCAAGATTTACAGGGGTTTCTCAGAAGTGTTATGGTTGTCATTCTGGAATAGTGGAATTTCCTTAGCTCATAAAAGGAAATTTTAGGGCAGTGACAGCTTGTTTTAATATGTTTGTAGTGCTGTTTTTCTCTTGGAGGAGTGCAGTGGAGTATTTTTAATGCTAGAGAGGCAAAAAGGAAAAAGTCAGCTGATGAAAGTAGATGTCTCGTCTCCATCTCGATCACGTGTCACTGAGGAGGTGCTGAGCAGTGGGAACAGCTGATGCCGTTTTCCTTTGCCCGGGGAGCCCTAAACAATGGGCAGAGACTGAGGAAACCTGTGGGGGGCAGTGATACAGGGTTGGTGAAGGGGCACCTGTCAGGTCATCCTGCTGGCAGGTGTCTCTCCATGGAGGGCATCCAGGGGCTGTAGGATCTCCCCAGGACAGCAATCAGGGGCCATCCCAGCCCCAGCAAGGAGCAGGGCAGCCCCAGCCTTGGGCATCAGGTACCTCTCTGGGGACAGGGACAGGCTGGGTTGTCAGCCCATGGGTGGGCCAACAGGGCAGGGCTGTGCCTGGCATCCCAGCAAGGGACTGGGAACCCTTAGGAGGCTGAAAGGGGGTTTGGGGCTATGGCTGAGTTGAGAAAAGCCCTGGAGGGCTGGGCAGAGATGTGGAGGCTTGTCAGTCCCTTCAGCCCTGACATTGTCTGCCAGAAGGAAACCTTGGTACCAGCACTGCCATGGCTTTCAAAGATGAAGATAAAGTATAAGCAAGTGCAACTTAAGTAATGTGTGGCTCCATCAAAACCTAGACGACAAATTCTGTAGAAAGAGGGCAGAAGCAGCACTGTTGTCTCATCTTCCAGACTTGTTCCTGCACACTGCTAAAGCAGCCATTCCCCAGGCTGAACTCAGCTCTACTGAGCTTGTGCTGTGACACCAGCCTGTTGCACAGCTCAGCCAGAGTCGCTCATCCCTGAGAGAGTGAGGAGACAAGATGGAAGCTAGGTACAAAATCAAGCCTCAGGTAAGCATCTTAGGCTGACCAGGAAGGTGTTTTGGGGGTTTTAGTGCCTGCTGGCTTGAACAACCACTTGGTGCAGGGGTTTTCTGGATCACTTTCTTGGACTTCATTGCTTACATTTAATCCGATTTCCATTTCAAGTACAGAGTAGGAGCTCCGGATGTCATCTTGCAATCCTATCTCCATAACCTAGCTCCAAAATAACATGATGGAAATGAACAAAACCCACCAACCTGCTGGGCAAGTGGTGCTCAATATTGCTTTTTGGGTGTTTGGATTTTTTGAGTACAAAAGCTAACTTTTGTTTTGTGCTTTCTCAATTGTTGCCACTCATCTAAAAGTGACGAAGTGGGTTCTGACTGAAAAAAACCCCTCAATCTCTGTAATGCCAGAAAGTTAGTATTTTGGGGCTCTGACTGAGAGGAGAAAAATGTTCTATTTTCTCCTGCCATTGTATCATGTGTCATTTAGAAAGCTTCTCCAAACAGCTCTTTTTTTTTAAAGAGGAAATTGAAGACAGCACAAAGCTTTTTGGATGTTTTCCTGAAGTAATTATGTAAACATATGTGTTCTCTAGAAAGTATGGTTAGTTTGGCTCTTTCTGCTTCTCAGATTTGAAGATATCTGAATTGGGTTTGCTGAGGCTAACTCCAGAGCTGGAACAGAATGCGTGGACATTGTAGGTAGGTGAAGTTCAAAAGCAGCCCTATAGCATTTATACTGTCTCTTGATTGTCACGGTGCCCTCTGAATTTCAGGAACGGTGCCCTCTGAATTTCAGGAACTTTGCCAATACAGAGCACAGATCTCTGTACTGTTTTACACAATGCAAACTTGCCTTCAGACTTAATGCACCTCACAAACTCATTCCACATCACTGGGGAGGTGGAAATCTTAGTTTTAAAGTCCAAATTTAAACAAGAAGTGAATCTGTCCCACCATCTAGAGAAAAGTGTGTTTACTTCCGCATAAAAGATGCAATCCTCACCATAGAATACCATCAGCTCCAAATAGATTTTAATTAGTAAAAATACTGGCTTGAACTCTCAAATGGTTCACATGATGTCTCAGGGTATGAGAGGCCATGTGGCTGCATGACATGCAGTTATCACCCACCGTAAAAGGCAAGATGGAACAACACAGGCAGTAGAAGCAGGGACAGGTATCCTGGGAAGAGTATAGGGATGTTGCCTGATTGTGTAGGGACAAGGTCAGGAAGGCAAAGGCACAGCTAGGGCTGAACATGGCAAGGGATGTAAAGAAAGACAAGAAGGGCTTCTAAAGGTGTGTAAACCTGTAGAAAAGGAAGGCTAAAGAAAGTGTACCCAACCAATGAGCAACAGTGGTGAAACTAGGAGCAACAGATGAGAAGAAGGCTGAGATTCTCAACAACTATTTTGCCTCAGTCTTCACTGGCAAGTCCTCTCCTCATGGCTCTCAAGTTGGTGGCCCACAAGATGGAGACCAGGGAGACAAAGTCCCTCCCACCATAAGTGAAGACTAGGTTCGTGACCATCTGAGGAACCTCAACATTCACAAGTCTGTGGGACCTGATGAGATGCATCCCAGAGTCCTGAAGGAGTTTGCTGATGTAGTTGCCAAGGCACTCTCCATGATATTTGAAAAGTCATGGCGGTCAGCTGAAGACCCTAGTGACAGGAAGAAAGGAAACATTACACCCATTTTTAAAAAGGGTAGAAAGGAGGACCCTGGGATCTACCAACCTCTGTGCAGGGTCCTGCACCTGGGCTGGGACAACCAGAGATATTAACACAGGCTGGGGAAAGACACACTAGAGAGCAATCCTGTGATTGATCACAGAATCACAGAATCACAGAATCACAGAATCTTAGGGGTTGGAACGGACCTTGAAAGATCATCTAGTCCAACCCCCCTGCCAGAGCAGGATCACCCAGAGCACATCACACAGGAACACGTCCAGGTGGCTTTGAATGTCTCCAGCAAAGGAGACTCCACAACCTCTCTGGGCAGCCTGTTCCAGTGCTCTGTCACTCTCACAGAAAAGATTTTTTTTCTGATGTTTATGTAGAACCTCCTATGTTCCAATTTGCACCCATTGCCCCTTGTCCTATCACTGGACATCACTGAAAAAAGCCTGGCTCTGTTCTCCTGACATTTGCTCTAAAAGTATTTGTAAACATTGATGAGGTTGCCCCTCAGTCTCCTCTTCTCCAAGCTAAAGAGACCCAGCTCCCTCAGCCTTTCCTCATAAGGGAGAAGTTCCATTGGTGATTCTCTTTCAGAAGAGAAATGCAGGAGCAATGCAGTAAAAACAAAGAATATTAATTCATCAATAGAGATTAATACTTCCAGAAAGTTTATTGTGGTATGAAAATAGACACATCTACTCTTTCATGTATGTGCAGCATTTTCACTAACTTCACAAAAATTTTGGAAGTAATCAGGATGCATTTACTAACCTAGAGGATTTTATCTTCAGTGTCTTCTGTAAGTTCATACGTTAGTCTTTAACCTTCAAAATGGGACATGCTTAATTAATAATAAAATATTTTCTAAAATTATTTCCCTCTGGGAAACACACTTTAATGTTAACCTTAATAAAACAATTACTGAATTGTTTGCAGTAGTAATTAGACATTGATATAAACTGTTGAGTCTCTAGTGGTACTCTAGTACCCTAATCAAAGATGTGGTATCCACAATGATGTACAAATATCCAACTTTTTGTTGAATAAATCTGTCCAACTTTTTCAGAGGTAAGTCTGCTAAAAGGAGGGCAAAATATGCTTAATACTGTTTAAAATTACTGAAGAATTTTAATGGAATAATTCTGGTCATATCATTTTGCAGATTCATAGATTTTAACTGATGAGACCTAAACCCAAGCAGGACCACTGAATATGTATTCTGACTTGGGGCATATAGTTTTGCTTAGTTACCCCTGACTGGAAAATGAGAAGTTATTATTTTATTTCTGCTTATTTTCATGCAAGATTTTTATCTGAGTATAGAAAGAGATGGAATATGTCAGTTCTCTTGAGATTTTGATCTGATTACTGCTCACCCTCACTCTTAAAAATCTATCCCTTCTGTTGTTTTGAAGAGGGTTTGACTTTGCTTCTGACCATTATTATTGCTATGCCTTAAATGACAGAGCCCATATTTTCACTGTTAATATCTGTCAGTCAAGTCACCTCTAAGTCTTCTGTCTGATTAATTAATCAGATAGAGATCTGTAATCCCTGATTTTTTAGGTATATTGTTTATAATTTGAGTAATTTTTGTGATCCATTTTTTTTCTGCCGCCATTTCAACTTTTGACAAGTGTTTTTTTTAAAACATAAGCACAAAGAACTGCTATGCTTTTCAGAAATCAAACTCCATTTAGTTTTTGCATTCACACTTAAAATACACTACTGAAAAATGTGAGTGCAGAAAATAATGCCACCAGAAATAGTGGCTTTTAAAGTAGTCAAATATATTATAAAATGTTTCCTATCTGAATTCCAGTGAAGTCACAGGGAACTACCATTATGAACCTTAAGATCTGTTCTTTATTAAGATTTTTTTTCTATTTTTTTTTCAAAATGAAAACTTACAGATAACCCACTATTTGTACTCAGATGCAGATCTTATTTCCTTCATAAATTTTGGCTTTTGCTAGTTATCTAATAATTTGATCATCTTTTCAAGTTACTTATTAGTTATTTTCATGCTCTGTTTGTATCCCTTTGGCCAAAGGAAAATTAATAGGAAATCTCTATGGCAGCTGAGAAATGCACACTTGGGAAGAACATGCTATTTATAAATACTACAGGGTTATATATATATTCATTCAAGTTTTAAACTAAGCTATCATGAGATAGTACATTGTCTTCAACAAACAGTGACTGAAGTTGGGTCAAATGTAACTTAATAGGGGTGAAGCTTCTTCTGTTAGTGCAAGGAGAGGACTACATGTGTTCATATTTCCTTGGAGCTTTCTGGTATTGTGGGTTGCAGAGGCGTTTGCAGGGTTCCTTTTGGATGAAGGTACAGAATTCTTGCCAAAGCAATGCCTTATAAGGACCCATTTGTCACTCAGGTATCATGGACCTGCAAAATACCATGTTAGGACAGCAGTTACACCAGACCCTGAGAATATGAAATGGATGCCATCTGGAGATCTGGGTAATGTTTCATTGTGCAACTGAAAATTTGCATTTGTCATTTAAAGACTGTGAAGATCTCAGAGGTTGCTTGGCTGAAGACAGCCAGTTCCTTAGAAAGAATTATCCAGGTTCCCTGGAGTTGATTTGGCATACATTGATGCCAGGTTTGACACTATGAAGACAAAGCAGCTATACCAGTTTTACCAAGAAGCATATCTACTTTCTGATCCCTTCATGCCTACTGATTAACTGAGTTATCTGGATGTCTATATGTGCAGTTTAAAGTCTTTTAAAATACCAATACATGCCATCATGTATTTAAAGACAGAATTATGGTCAAACCCTGAGGTTTTTTCACCCATTTTATGCAACCTTCCAGTTTTTTGGCTTTGCCTGCAGTGCGCTCTTTTTTTGGCTCAAGCAAAATATTTCACTTTATGTTTGGTAGATAATAGTTTCTTCCTGCCTGCTTGCCTGCCTGCCTTCCTCTCTCCTCTCCTCTCCTCTCCTCTCCTCTCCTCTCCTCTCCTCTCCTCTCCTCTCCTCTCCTCTCCTCTCCTCTCCTCTCCTCTCCTCTCCTCTCCTCTCCTCTCCTCTCCTCTCCTCTCCTCTCCTCTCCTCTCCTCTCCTCTCCTCTCCTCTCCTCTCTTTTCCTTTCTCCTACATGTAGTATTTCTTCTCTTCTGAGTTTCCTTTGGTATATTTATTTTCAGAATGCAGTTGATTTTCCCAGAATAGTGAAGATGCAGCCTTCTGTCAGACTACCACTTCATCTGCCTGTAATAGGAGGTTCCCCTTCACTGCTTTCAGTATTTAATAACTATGGAGCAAATGATACCTCCTGCTGAGATGCTGTCTGGCTGCTTCCATTGGAAACTAATGGAGCTGGAGAGTGATGCTTGTCATATACCAACAGTTTGAAGGAGCATCAAGAGCTTTGCAATGTGAGGAGAAATAAACATTGTATAAAAATCCCCAAGTCTTTCAGCATGTAATACTGGCTTCCCTAAATGTTCAACATTGATCTCTTTTCTCTTAGTTCTGTTGTCTTGCTAAATTCCCACATATAATTAGAGTGAGAAAGTGTGTAGAGTCTCTGCTAGGAGACTCTACAGCAGACAAGGACATTCCAGCTTAAAGGGGGTGCTCAGATCCTTTATCCATGAGCTCTAATTTTACTTTATTCCATTCTCTTTGTGGAAAATATAGAGCGTAAGGCTGTAGATAACTTAGTATTTTGCTAAGACATGACTTAATTGAAAATCGATAAATAATAATATACATTCACTCTTTACTGGCTTAGAATTGTATACTTTCATTGAATTGAACAGTTTCATTGACAGCAGGTAAGAGGAATTCTTACTGCAAATTTTTATTAATGGTTTTGTAAATCATAAATGGGTTTCTGTTCAATGAAAAATATGCAGGAGAGAGAAACACTTGGTATCCTGTGGTAAGTCAGTTAATTCAACTATAGTTTCCATGCTCCTTAACAGTATACTTGATGTCAGTCTTCTCAGTGTTTGTGCAGCCATCTGAGAGAGGAAAAATACATCTTTCTTCCCCCTGGGGTAGCATCATTGGTATGCTGCAGCTGACAGCTAAGCTGCAGATTGTGCTCAGGGCAATCTCACTAAACACCTTAAGCATCTACCCTTTTCATCAATGGATTTAAAACAAACTGGAAGAACTGTTGACAAAGCTTATTGCAAATACGTTACAGAGATGAGAGCAGGCACTAGCACTGTGGGAAGAGGGGCAATGCATGAGATCTGTCTAAAATACTACCTGCCGCTACTACTGCCTGTTCAAACACTTCACAGTCTTCAACACTGTTTACACTTACAAAACTTCTCAGTGGCAGCTGTGCCTTTATCTCTTATTTACAAAGGAGGAAGTCAGAGTACAGCTAAACACCTTGCCTAGAGTCATACAGGAAGTATATAGTGACTAGGGAAGTTAAATACTAGATTAGTTCCCTGTTCATTAGATCATTCTTGTTCATTATATAATCTTTGTTTTTGTAGATGAAAATGGAAGGGTTTATTTACTCTGAAATGTGGTGTAGAACACAAATTCTAATGCTTCTGCTTCGCCAGTAATAACATAGGAAATGTGTCTGAGTAATTGCTTAATGCAAGGTAGAAAATAGCAGGAATCATAGCAAGATTTTTCTTGGAAATGCATGGAGGCAGTTTAAAAGTTGGAATTATTTGTGTGTAAATAATTCACAATAGTATTGCCCACAACTGACAGCAAACGGTCTTGAAATGGAGCAGCAAACCACTACAAATTTGTAGATCTGAAATGAGAGTGTGTAATGGAAAGCTTTTGCTGTTAGTTGACACATTGTGCCATCACAGAAGTCAGCCATTGAGTCTTGTGTGTGAAGAAATAAAAGATGTGATGTGGATGGTGGAAAACATTTAGGTATTTACAATTTGTTATTGCATACCAGAGCAACAGTGAGATAGCAGGATTAAGATTAACCACTTGCCAGATAATATCATATCCAGCATATTTACTGGAATTGCACATCTTTATCTTAGAATTCAGGGAACAATCCAGGAGCCTTGTTTCACAAAATGTCTTCTTCCCTACATTTAGGATGATTCAGAGATAGAGAAGGGTGGAGGGCTCTGATTATAGACTTGACACAAGGTGTCAGTGAAAGATTAGTGAGACAGAATGGATGGAAGTGGGATAGTTTTGTGTAATCTTATTCAAAGCATCTTGTGCCATCCTCTAGAACAAAACACACCAAGCTGCTTTGAAAAGCCATGTGATTTCCATTAGATACAACCACGTGATTTTTCTTGGGTTGCTATTAATGGCCTCATCTGTCACAATCTAGGGTGATATGCAGTTCACAATAATTTCACTTTATTTTTGTGTGCAGTTTGTTACAGTTGAGTGTTGCTGGAGGGTACACTAGATTGCATTCTTGATAACTGCCATTTCTATATATACTTGCTGATGCTCAAATATGGCTTAGGGATTCCTGGAATAATTTCAGCAAGAGTGCTAAATTTCCCATCTGTGGCAGTTGCTTAAACCCCACACATATAGTTCTGGCTCTATATTGCTTTCCTAGATACAAGGGAGTGGATGACTGGTGTTTAAGCTTTGACAGCTCGTTAACTAGTCATCATCAAATTGCTAGGTTACCTGTTTGGAGATAGTAGTCTCTTCAGTGTAAATCAGGCTGCCTCTACTGACTTCAAAGGGAGTAGGTTTCTTTATAGTAGCTTTGGATCTGGCCAACTGCCTTTAAAACTGAAGCCCTTGAAATCTCTCCTGTGAAGAAGCTTGGGACAGACAATTATGATGACCTCCTTCATCATCTTATTGTAACATTCATCCTCTTTCTCCTTGTAATATTTGGCACCACCAAGTTGCATTTAATGTTAGATAAAAACCAGCTTAGGGCAAAGCCATTTCTGTTTACATTTTAAACTGCAGAGCATTCTTTTGGGATGTAAAAATAAAAGCCAACACAGCTCATGCCCATCTCTTCTGTGGCCCTAAACTGCACCGTATAAATGAGCACAGTCAGTATTTGGAGTTCTTACAGGAGATAAATCTATTATATTTACATTTTTGTTAGCAATCTAGGAGACTTCAGATGTAAGATTTGTTATAAATAAATATTTATGAATTAGATATAATATTTCTATCTGACACATATGTAGCTGTGGGAGGATTTTATGCTGTATTAATATAAAAGAATGAAGTGTGATCGAAATGTGTGTGTTAGTTTGATTCAAAATGTCTCAGAAGGAAGTAATCTGTCAGTCAAGAATTATTACTCGCTGGAGGATATTTATCAATCATTCTAACTGAAAAAAAAAAATTCAAAGAGCAGACTCAACCTAAATCTTCATCATTACTCTAGCTTTTGAGGTTTCAGATATGATTTCCTGGTTGGAGACTGTTTTTTCGAATAAACTGCTACAAGGCACAAGTGAAAGATAAACTATTGATGAGAGAAGCTTCTGTGTCCTTTATAGTATATCAGACTATGATCAACAAGCATGATCTGAAGTTTTGAATCACTGAGCTGAAGGAGATCTTAAAACTTCATCTAGTGCATCTGCATGCTGTTAGACAGGATGCAGTGTTTTTAATCTGTTTCAAGTAACTTCTTCTGACCATCATTTTGTGGTCACTGCTTGCGTAGCATTTTCAACATATGTTAAAAATAACTAAACAAACAATCCAATCCAGCCAGATCTGTCAATGTTAAATATGTTGAACATTAACTTGAAGATTCAGCTGAGCAAAATGTGAAAGGAATGCAGAGTGTAGCAGTAACATTTGTTTTTCATTAAAGCCACTGCTTTGCATGCTATAAAATATTTTGGTGTTAATATACTGTATACAATCCTTCAAATTTATGTTCTTCCTAAACTTACCAAATATGTTATTTGGCTATCCCTGTTATTGATTTTCCATTTACACCTATTTAAACCCTGGGTTAAAGTGAGGTCGGTCACAAGTAACAAGTTCAGCCAAGCGGTCTGGTGAATACTAAAAATTAGAGGCACTAATTGATGAATAAATGTCACCTGGAGTTATATTAGTGTAACTGCTTTGTGTTTTGTCTTTGATGCACAGGTCTGAACCCCTGCCTTTGTTTCATTTGCGTGTGGATTTTAGACTCCACAGTAAGCCAGAAGGGAAAAAAAGCAAAAAACTTAGAGGAAACTGCCTCAATTTTTTTAGTGTCGTCTCACACTGATTGATCTATTTCACTGGAAAATAGTTTATCCAGCAAATGTAACTGTTTTGGAATACATACAAATATGCTCTGACATGTTCTAGTGTGCTCAGCATTTGAAATTACTCATCACATGACACACTTCAGTCAAAGGTCAACTGAGTTGTTCATAATATACCCATGGGCACCTTGTCTGTGAGCCATGCTTAGCACGACCCTGTTCCAGTAATAAGCACCAGATCCTAACCTAAAAAACTGACACTTTTTTTTTTTTTTTTTTTTTTAAGCTTTTTACTATGTTTATTTTGTTCTATAAGTCTAAGTATTTGGCAATTTCTTTCATTTGTGACACCATTTCTGTTTCCTAGTTGGATAAACTGCACACCAACATCAGCTTTCAAGACAAGCTCATGAGCCGTTCAAGCACAAACACTTATATATTTGCATGAGTCAACCCATATTTACAGGCGAAGCAAACAAAAATTTGCTGACACAACACATTGGCTGATAAACAGAAGTAACAGTAAGTACCATCAAACTGAATTTACTGGTTTTGTATTTTTTCTTGGCCTGTTCTGTCTTTAATGCCATTTATTTAGAAATCTTTCCTGTAGTGTCTGCTTCAAAACAAAAAATCTGTACAGGTACAGTTACTTCATCCTTTAAAAGATCACACAGGCATTATAATGACCCAAAGGTGAATGTCAAGCTATTAACAAAGCCTTAACTAGATGAGCTTTAATTGATTCTAGGTTTCATAATGAGATTTCACACAGTTCTCTGTACAGTGAGTAGCTGCATGGAGTTGAGCCACATGTAATTTTTAAAGAGCAATTATGACAATCCTTTGTTAGAATGTAATGTTCTCTATAAAAGAAGAAGACATACCTTGGTGTTACCATGAAATCATGATATAATTCTTATATTAAATATGTTGAAAATGTGCAAGTATATATGTATGTATGTGTGTGCGCATCTGTACAAATATTTATATATGTATGTCTGTATATGAAGATTCCTATGTACACATATACACATCTGTTTATATACATACACGTATAAAGTTACAAATATGCAGATTTCTGCCATATTTACTTATTACACTATTTTATACCTATAGAGAAAAAAATCAATACAGCTTTGCATTGAAGCCAGAATAGATTTGTTGTGGGGGTTTTTTTAAGCTGTGGCATGAAGGTCATTTTAACTCGAAGGCCAAAGGAGGTCAGTTTTGGATTTCTTGCTGTGCCAAGAAAGGCTAATGCCTAATTATGCTATGCTTTTGGTGTGTCTCTAAAATAAAATCTAATTGAAATAAATAAGGATTCAAATAAATGTTACTTTACTGAGGCTCTCAGTGACAATAATAGTTCTCAGAGTTCATCTGAGTTTGTTTTACTTCATACAGCTGCGCATGGGAATCTGGTCTGCGAGTCATTGTACAATCTTGATGTTCCTAGCTGAATCATCTGCAGAGATTGATTGAAAACATTCTTCACCTTTGATGTTGTTTGGGGTTTTTTTCCCTCTGCCTTTGCTTTCACATCTAGTTCATTATGGTATTCCTGGAATGCTGAGTCTTTTTGTCATTCATACACCCATGAGGACAGCAAAAGGTCTAGCTTGCACTATTAGATGCAAATTACATCTAATGTCCTATACTTAAATAAATCTCAAAGTACTGTCTTAAACTAATAAATGCCAAGAAATTTAAATTGAGCACAACCTTGGATCATACTGACTTGAAAAATACCATAGCGCAAAGATTTAGGCACTGGATATTGACCTTAACTTTACGTTCTCTGGCTGTTCCTGATGAATTCAAAAGCTTAATATCAGGCTTTTATTGTATGAGTTAACAATATTTCATTTTGTACTGAAGCTGCATGTCAAGCGAAAACATTAACATGTGTGTTGTATCACTAAGAGATGATGTAAATCTTTATTGAGTCTTGATCTCTTTCCATACTGAAGTCTGGCTAATCCTTTCCATTTTATTTTATGAAGAGATAGGTAAACCACAGAAAAGCCAAAGGGATGAGATTTAACCATATAATCTCTGACCAAGAAATAATAGAAGACCATGTGTTGTTCTGAGATACACAAGGTATAGCTAGCAGATCTGGAGACTGGCCATGCTCAGCTATATCATCTTTTTGAACAGAAGTAATTTCTCTGTCTGACTATGCTGTACAGCTATGACCTTATTTGTTCCTATTTTGCGTAATTGAGCATAAGTGGTATTTGTGGACTCTACATGGAAACATGTTTGTAGGAGGTTGTTTATTAAAGAACATGGAAATTATGAGGATACACTGAATCACTAGGCTCATACTTCCTATATAAATATATATCATCTTGGATTTCCCATAATAAAGATTGCCGTATTATATGATGACTGTGATCATCTCAGAGATGAGGTTATGGCTCACAATCCTTGGAAATTTGTGTTCACGCTGAAGTAGATTCTAGCCACAGGCACTTCTATCCACTTTGTACATGGCATCTGGATAGGGCACACTGAATTTGAGGCTCTTTACAGCCTTCAGGAATTTTTCAAATCCTCATTTCTTTTCCTCAGGCAAATGCAAAACCACAGAACTCCAGGTAACATTGGCAGCTGGAGGAGA
Organism: Apus apus; assembly: GCF_020740795.1. Classification (NCBI taxonomy): domain Eukaryota; kingdom Metazoa; phylum Chordata; class Aves; order Apodiformes; family Apodidae; genus Apus; species Apus apus. The sequence continues at coordinate 12,911,713 of NC_067283.1, forward strand.
AAAGATAAATTCCACATGCTTGTTGAAGCTTGCTTTGTCACTTTGCAGAGAGGAATGCAGGAGTCAAGGAGTTTTAAACAGAAAACATACCTGAGGTAGTCACTTACTTAGTAGCCAAGTCACAACAGATGTGTAATTCTCAGAGGAGTCATGCTGACTTTCTGGTTTCTTTCCTGACCAAAGAACCTTATGGATTTTCTGTGTGACCTATTAGCTCTGACCACTTCTTTGGCATAGGAAGAAATTAGCTTTCATCTTCCTGGGGAAGCCCATGCTTTTTAAATAAATGGTTAGTTGCAATGTGTCCTTCTCCAAGTATTTAGTAGCTGTGAAAACACTTAATGTTTTCTGGGGGTCTGATGTGGTCTACATGCATAAGCTCTACCCTTATAATGCTTACCAAGTCATGAAGACCCTGGAGGGACTTTTAGTAAAGGAATGCTTGCTTGACACCCAGCCCAGATTTCAGTGTGAGCCTTACAATGCAATGTTCAACTGTGCCAAAACACAAGCACTTCTGCAGTTGTGCAGAAGTTAAGATCTTTGGGAAGTTCCAGGTTACAAAAGACAACAACTGTGAAGACCTTGATACTTACATGGCATCTGAACAGGGGCTTTCAGGAGCACAGTTTTGGATGTAGATGCCAAAATACCAGTCTTTCCACAGATAGGTGCCTAACTACTTTGCTTTTTGTTTATTTTGGGTTTGGATTAAACCTTAAATCCAAGGCCAGATAAAATCTTGCCTCTAAGCAAGACTTGTATGATCTTGTACTCAGTGAGGTGAGCTTAGGTATGAAATTGGCCCTTTAGTCACCTGTCAACTCTCTGAACAGCCAGCTAGCTCCCAATATATCAGCTTTGCAGCTGTTTAATAATGAGAAGAATTATTTGAAAAGAGATGTTTTTGTATTTCTGAATATGTATAGAGCATAAGTAAAGGGGTGTGTTCAATGCAAGCTGTCCATCAGCAGACCAATGTGATGAGGAGTATAATGGTAAAGCGAGATACTCAGAGTCAGGTCCTGTTTCCAGCTGCAGGTAAAATCTTATCCTCAATGAAAACACATTGCTTTTGATTCAAAGGTCAGAATTTCTTCTTGTAGTAATGCAGGACATAAGAATTTAACCAACATATGGAGCACTGGTTAATAATATAAATTTACAAGGTTCACTGAAGTTCAGATGAAGGAGTCTTTATAAGATATGTCTATGGTATGATATGGTATGTCTTTCTTTAATCATAGATATTATGTTTTCATAGCAATACTAATCTTATATGCTCATCTCTGAAGAGCTTGCTTTCTCCAAAAGCAGGAAATTATTCTGATAACAAAGCAGAGTACATTTATGTAAATAGCACCTACAAAACCACTTCCTTTGAAGAAACAACAAAAATTATAAGGCAGAAGTTATTTAGGCATCTTAGGTGCTGGTAAAAGAATTAGGCACACTCAGTACAGTAGTGCAATCCTTTTTACCAGCTATTTTCTATGAATTCAAGAGGTTTCAGGTTTTGTCCCCTGGAGAGAACTACATCCTTGTGGCTGGAGAGTATACTTTACAAGTGAAGGACCATTCGTTAGCTGGTGCATCTCAGTATTCCTAAAGAGACTCAAGTAGGGAACCTGCTCCTTTCAGTGATAGGACAGTCTGATGATGCTAGAGGAAAAATGAAAATTTCATGTGATTCAGAGCTCTCTCTTTTGGGAATAAATGTTTGAGATGGAGTTAAGCACAGGCCTTTGCATATCAATACATTGACCTAGGTATTTAAAAGAATATGAGTCTCTGGTATAGAAAAGGTCTCCTGAGGCTTACTTTTGGTGATACATCAGCTTTCAGCCTTTGTGAAAGTGTAGCAGAGGAGACAGCACACAACGGGGAGAGAACGGTCTTCTGTCCCACCTGAAACCTGTTCATATCACTTGTGGCAGATACAAAGCTACAACAAAGAGCTACAATGGAGATATGTCTTCAGGAAATTGAAATATCTAGCAGAGCCCCTACCTTTGTTTTCCTGACATAAAAAAAGTTTAATATTCTCACTGCCTCAGGAACACAAGATATTTTCCAGTCCTTAATGTAAGGTTCCAACATGCTGTGGACATTAAAGTGTAGCCATGTTGAAATCCAGAACCATATTCAAGTAAGCATAATAGCTAAGCATAGACAAATTAGAAAAAATCACTAACAACTCCCTGCAGATGTCCCTACTTTGCAATGGACAGTAACTTACAATTTCTGAGAAATCTTCAAAAGAGGTGGTTTTGTTTACAGCAGTTCAACCAAATACTTTGCTTTACACTGAGCATTTCCTGTTATGTTTAATATTTAAAAAGGGAAATGGGCATTATCTTTGCCTTTACAAAACACCAGCGTTGTTGTTGGAGTTTTGGTTGCTTTGGTTTAAAATTTATTGTACTGCATTGTATTTCTTGAGAATTTTAATTTGATTCACCAGTTCCTTACCCTTAAGGGGGTTATTTGTTTAATGGGAATATTCGCTAAGGACACCAGAAAGTATTGGACTTGTTAAAACTCATAGATCACTCCCTGGGACACCCTTCCAGACTACTGTCCGGGGAATTTCTGAGCCAGATTGAATCCACACAATTTAATTTAATAGCTGCTGATATATTTAGGCTTCATGAATGGCCCAAATCCCATTTTAAACCTAAATATATACATATATTTGAGAAGTCTGTAAGCCACTTGTAGCAATTAATTCAAACAACTATGCTTTGAACTGATATATCAGATCTCAGTATAGTGTAAAACCGTTAAGTGTTTCATGCTTATTAAACAAGGGTTTACAAGACTGCATTGGAACAATGCTAGAATACATGGTAAGAAAATTATATGAATTCTGCAAAAAACATAGAAGGCTATAAAAAAATATTTTTGAGATTTAATGCTATTTCAATCCCTTTAGTCTGTTTGTGATCATGGACAGAATTTGTGTACATGTAACTCACCTCTGGCATTTTACCAGCTGCAGTATTTCATAGAAAGGCAGAAAGCTGTTATTTAGTGTGTTGCACTCTGTCATGTAAACTTCATTAAATTTGCTCACTTCCAGACTCTGCCAAATCTACAATTACATTACAAGTTTATTAGTAATAAAAAAATTGCTGAATTTATGAAGTCTTACCTAATCATTTGAAATAATTAATATTTCCAACTGTATTAATAGTAGTGTCTGTTTTAGGAAGAAAATTAATGGCTTCTCTGAGCTAATAATTATTCTCAAAAAGATTAATTCTGTTGATCACCCCTTTTCCCAGCTTTCAAGATCTCATAGAGCATTTTGCCAAGAAGACTTGGACACAACTAAAAGCACAGTATCATCACCTATTTTCCCTATCAAGAGGTTATACTAATTGTGTGAAGATACACAGATGGAGCACTGTAAAAAGTAGAATAGCTTGTACTTTTCATATGATGATAATAGTCCTTATGCAATTTCTGAGATTCATGTGGATTCTGAATTTTCAAGTCTCAAACCAAGATAACTACTCCATGTCACTGACTTTAAGAGAGTTTTAACATATAATTATTTCATATGTGTGTCTACAGTTATAAAAAAGGAATGTTCAATATTCCTTCAAAGACAGCAAGACTAGAGTGTTGAAAAACAACCTGCAACTTTTTTTAACAAAGTTTGTTTAAAGTGACACTTGCAAAATGGTTAGGTTTTCAAGACAGACAAATAGCTAGCCTCATGAGTTTTAGACATCACAATGTAAAACAGAGAATTTTCACTCTGTCTAACAATAATCTCTTAGTAATCCAAGTGTTATGGAGATTTTAAAGAAGCAGGACACTGATTTCTTCCTCTGAAATTTTTAACAAAAGTCACATATTAGCAAAAAGATTCCAGAGCAGATACAGGCCCAGCAGAAAAATTATAGGTTAATTTGATTTCCCTTATTTCCTTAGGGATAATTCTCATACATATTGTGTCCTGATCAGAGGTGGACAGTCCAGGGAAGAGACATTTCACAAAAAGTAGCCCTCAAGAAACATCTGACAAACTGGTGTTATACTGAATACTCTGACCAATGTCTGCAGCTAGGTGCTTTAATAGGACATTTCTATGAAGAAAACATTAGAAACTTTAATTTCTGTTTGTCAGGAGCTGCTATGGTCAATTCTATGAACAAAAATGAAATAATCTTTACTTCTTTAATTATATGTCAGTAATGCATTACCCTCATTCATGAAACAAAATTAAAAAAAAAAAAAGAAGAATTCTTGCAGTCTGCTTTTTTGGTGTGATGTTATATAATTGCAAAAGGTATCAATTATATGATGTAGGAAACATGGCACTCCATTCCCTTCAGGAAAGCAGAAACTACCTCCTTCTCTGTTATTTTGTTTGTTGTTATTAAATTATCAAAGTGATGGTCCAAATTAGGCAAGCCATGAACCCATTGCAGTGTGTATAAATCTTGCTTGACTGACAGAGACCTTGTTGGTTTGAGTACCTAATGGCATTTGCATAGCAGTGGAAATTGAACTAATCAGATTCGAAAACTAACTTTATCTCTGATACTTAAGTTGAAATTTGTGTAATGTTTTCTTATCAGTTAGAATGAAAACTGACACATAACATACTTTTCTTTCAAGTTATTAAGTAAGACAAAGCTGAACTTGCATTTTGTGTACAAGATGTATAGAATTTCAATGTATGAGGAAAATTTAATTGCATTTTAATGATCAAAGGGAAATAAATATCAGATATAAAAACAGTCCACGGAAACGCTTCTCCAAAGGGATATGACTTGTGCATGACAAATGTTTTCCCTTGTAAAAATCAGTTTTATTTTTGGTTTTGACTAAGATTCCTGGATGTCAGATGTACCTGTGCGATATTTAAAGGAGAATTAATATACTGCTAGAAATTCAAAGGGATACCCACAGTTGGCTGCTTTTATTACTATAGTGATTTTTAAAAATTAAAAATGTTATTAAAAATAAGATAAAATCCTTTTTGGAATAATCAATATGTTATTTATAATTAAATTGTTCAACATATTAGTTATTGCTTGTGAATAGCACTTAAAGTGTATTCTTGTCTTTGTGTCCTGATGCTAACTGAATGCACAGGTGAAAAACATTTATCTGAATGCAGAACAGAGAACATTGACCTTGTTAATGTTTGGACTTCCCCATGTTCTTACAAGCTTCCAGAGCAATGCTAGGATGCAGGGTGTTGTGTATTACTTCCCTCTAAGCCACTAAATGATTAAGGAGCACAGAATGTATGGGAAATATAAGTGGGAAACCTGCACACAGAGTCTATTTGGAGGTTTAAAATATATTTCCCTGCCAATATTGAGGTTAGTGTCTCTTCATTTGAAAATATAATGATGCAAGCTACTGATTTGATGGCTTTTTAACCTTCAGTGCCAAAATTTTGAAAAAAAATTGAAAAGACCTGATTAAAATCAGCAGACAAAATAAATATAAAATATATCTGGCTTTTATATGTGTGTGGTACTATTACTACCCACGTCTGAGGCTTCAAAAGTTGTTTCATAAAGACACTTAATACACATACTCTGTCTTTTTGATCTTGCAAGCAACTTTCAGAATTGCATAACAAATTAGAGCAAATGGTTCATCTTCTTTAGAGTAACTCTGAGCTAAAGATGTTCATTGGACTGTAAGAAATTAATACTTCAAGAAGAAATAATTGTTTAAGAGGAGCTAAAATGTTATTTTAAAAGCCTGGTTATGAACATAAGGATCCATATAACTCCTCTGTGAAAGTTCCCATTAATAGATCACAAGCTGATTGTTACATCCCGTCATTCACTTCCTACCAGGAAAAAATCACAAGATTCTAATTTGAACTCTTTTATTTAAAAAAAATCCGTAGTCAAGTTAAAAATCCAAAAAGACACTGAATAACTTCCTTAATGCATTTATAAAACAGTATGTGCTCAATTTAATAAAACATTTACACTCCAGGTCTTCAAAGTATATGACTTTTCTCAAGCAGTTTAACTGGAATCAAGCAGTTAAACTTTGCCAGACAGTGTAGATAATTGTTTCTTCTTCAGGAAGTTTCTAAGTTCTTTTTTCTCATGTGTGTTAAAGTGCATTGACTTCAAGCTTTACCATTGTTCTTTGCTCCTGTGCCGTTCTCAGCATGCAAAATGTTTAAAAGTAGGGATAAATTAATGTCTTTAGATTCTGCTATTTTAAAGCTTATAAAATATTAAAAAGTAATATAAGGACATGCATAGCAAACAATAGTAAGAACTGAGTTGAGATGATAAAATATTTTATTTTTCTAAAGTCTGTATTTTAATATAACAATGACAATGACATCTTTTTTGGAAACATGAACAGTGGGATTGAGTGTATCCTCAGCAAGTTTGTTGACAATACCAAGGTGTGGTGTGGTTGACACTCAAGAGGGAAGGGGCACCATCCAGAGGGACCTTGACAGGCTGGAGAGGTGGACTGATGCCAAACTCATGTAGTTCAACAAGGCCAAGAGCAGGGTCCTGCACCTGGATTGGCACAACCGCAGGCACAAAAACATACTGTGGGGAGAATAGCTGGAGAGCAGTCCTGAGGAGAAGGACTTGGGGGTGATAATACATGAGAAGCTTGAATTGAACCGCCAGTGTGTGCTGGAGCCCAGAGGGCCAACCGCATCTTAGGCTGCATGAAAGGAAGTGTGGCCAGTAGGGCCAGGGAGGTGATTCTGCCCCTCTACTCTTCTCTGGTCAGACCCCACCTGGAATACTGTGTACAGTTCTGGGGCCCTCTGCACAGGAAAGACATGGAGCTGTTGGAAAGGGTCCAGAGAAGGGCCATCAAGATGATCAAAGGGCTTGAGCACCTCTGCTATGAAGAAAAGCAGAGGGACTTGGAGCTATTCAGCCTGGAGAAGAGAAGGCTCTGAGGAGACCTTATAGTGGCCTCCTAGTACCTGAAGGGGCCTACAGAAAAGCTGGGGAGAGGCTTTTCACTGGAGAGGGCAGTGATAGGACAAGTGGTAATGGTTTAAACTGGAAGAAGCTAGATATAAGTTGGACATCAGGAATAAATTCTTCAACATGAGGATAGTAAGGTACTGGAATAGGTTGCACAGTGAGGTTGTTGATGCCCCATACCTGGAGGTGTTTAAGGCCAGATTGGATGAGGCTTTGTGCAGCCTGTTCTAGTGTGAGGTGTTCCTGCTCATAGCAGGGAGTTTGGAACCTGATGATCTTTAAGTTCCCTTCCAACCTTAACCACTCTATGATTCTTTGTTAGAAGAAAATAGGTCAAAACTAATCAGTACAGTTTCTTTATAGATATGTTCAGTCTACATAGTCATAGATCAAAATGTTAAGAAGAGAAATGTCAGTATTACAGCTGTTATTTCATGAACTTTCAGTTTGCCCAGTAACATGAAAAAGGATCACATGGGAAATTGTCAGTTTCTTAGTGATTCAAATTCTTAATAAGGATGTGAAAAAAATTACAATTTGTGGCTGCTTCAAAAGATTGCAAGAAAAAGAATTGATAGCAATATATAGTAAAAACTGTGAATAGATAACAAGGCTGAAGGTGGCATTATGGCTGCAGGGACTTTTCTGTGCTTTGGAAAGACTCCTAAAAGGTTATTGTTAGAAAGGAGAAACCAGAGATCTAATGTTCATCTTGTCTCTGCAGCTAATCTTTCTGAAAAAACGCCTCACAGGCAAAACATCACCTCTAACCTTGTTTTCTGTTCTCTGTATTTTATTAACCTTTCTTTTCTAAGTATACAGTTTTCATCTGAGTGCAAACACTATAGCAATCTAGGTTGACTGATTATTATTTTTTACAACAACAAAGGTGTTACTATTATATTATTTCAGCAAAATGGCCATGCCTAGTTTCCATGGCAATTAAACACTAGTAACTGTAGTTTTGTACATCAGAGTTGTCAATCCAGATCCTCCTTCTTAGTACCAAATTTTGGTTTTTTACATTTATTTTTAGTCAGTATTTCTTCATTCAGGTAATGCAGCTGAGCTTGTTCTGAAGCAGGAAACAAGCAGCTGTGGGCCTGATAGTAGCTGGGTAGGAGTGTAAGCATCTATAGCATGAGTCAATTTTGGTCAAGTACTAAACTCAAGGAATGAAATTTCTTTGTCACAGCTGAGATGGCAGATAAAAATGAACAGAACTTTGTGTTACATTGACTTTTTTGAGGCAAGGGTAACGTTTCTTGCCAGAATTGTGCATCACCATCAATATTCTTGGGTTTCCAATCTTTTGACACTTCTGGGACTGATTCCGGGTACAAACAATCATTTATATGTGAAAAAAGCAAGAATAAAGCACCAGCCATGCAGACACCTGACTTGTTTCCTCCTTGAAGGGCACCTAGTAAGAGGATATGATTTTTACTGAAAAAAGTAAACTTCTGTGTCCTTGGTGTTTCCTTAAGTTATGGGTGTTGGGGATTTGAGAGAACTTCCCAGTTCATGTGTGGGATATATGGTATAGTAAACTCTGGATTGTACAGCAATTTATGGTGCAGAGAAATAGTCTTATTCCCTGCTCGGTAGCTTCTGTGTAAGGAAAACCATATTCACAGGCCATATGGAGCTGTGGTTCACTAAAGTAGGGGGCATAGCTCTGAAATACCTCAGAGCTTGGCCCAGAAAGTAAGTTTAGATACAGTTTCATAATAGCAATATCAGGTGGTGTATTCTCAGCAGCCATTTCTCAGGCTTTGTCAATAAAAAAATGTGGTCTGTGCACATCTTTTGTCTTCATGATTTCACTTTGTGGAACTGCACCTAGTTAAAAAACATTCTTCTGATCAATGAAACATCTCTGGATGTTTCACTTAACTTGTTAGATCATCTGACAGAAGGTGACTACTGTTGTTCTCCTTGACAATAAACTGCTGCTTTATGCAATACATTTAGTAAATAGAACAGTCTCCCAAGTTGTAGACCATATTTTTCTATTAAGCATTTCTATTAAGCATTCTATTAAGCATAAAACTCCTAAGTTGGAATACTCTGTTAACATACATTTCAGGATCTCTGTGGCTGAGACACAAAGTGCATTATTGTGTTGGCTGTTTTCATTCATGCTGATAATATTATATATGACTAGCACTATTACAGAGCAACTAGGATAATCAGTTTACCAGTTATAGGTAACTCAATTCACGAATAGTAATGTGTCTTTTTACTTTTCAGTAACTTTTTTTCTTACCAGTCCATACCAAAACTGTTCAGCTCCTAAATTAACATGCTGGTATTAAAATAATTAATTTGGCATTCAGTTACTGGGAGGACAGAAGAATAAAAAGATGGAGGAAGATATTAAATCTCCTAAAATGATCCAGAAGTGAGTTGAAACCTTTCTACTATCAGTATCGAAATTCTTCAATTATTTCTAACCCAGATAACCAAAACTTTCCATTTCTATATCCCTTTCCTGGGGCTAGCTCCTTACAAGGTACTAAGATCTGTGCTAGGCCATCTCCTCTTTCAATGTGGTTGTGTGAAACCCTCTTGCCCTCAAATTCTATTGAAAAGTTCTCATCAATGTTGAAGCATGTTACAGCTAGAAGGAGCATAGGAGGAAGCAGTCCCAAAGAGTTTCTTTCATTATTACTCTGACACTCTCTTCTTCTGATTACTGGGCATGACTTCCATCCTGGCTGTATGCTTTGCCTGACAGCTTCTATACTGCTTTTTTTTTTTGCTTTTTTTTTTTTTTTTGCTTTTTTTTTCCCCCGTCTCCTTCATTGATGCCCCTTTTACTTTCTTATTTTCTCTTTTCATTTTCCTCATCTCCTTGTCATGGTGCATCACTTGATTAATTCACCTCTATTGCTGCTCTTTTTCCAGTCCTGGACCTGACATGATGTTGGCCATCCATTACTACCTATTCTCTCCTCCTACAATTTTCCTGCCACATGTTTTTACACCTCAAGCTGCTCTGCTGGCTTCTGGTGAGTCATCAGAAGATGACACTGTAGCCTAGATCTCTGCACTCTTTGAGTGCTTTTGTGACAACAATCAGAAAAATTACAGACTATTTCTATGAGCTGTAACCAAAATGAAAGCATGTGGAGTACATCCTGTCTAAGCAACTTACCTTGAACTGCAGGAAAAGACAAGTGAACACAGCCTCCGTTGTTCAAAACAGTGAACATCCTGAAAAGGCAGGTCACCAGCCATGCTCATCCCAGAAGACAAGAAAATGGAGAGAGAGAGAATGTTTTCCTGAATTCCAATGAGTTGTTCTATCAGATTTCCCTTCACTGTGTTCAGGGATTCACATTCAAGATAAACTAACAAAAAAGATTTTATTTAATAAAAAACAAGTTGTAACAGGGTCAGATATACAACAGGGGAGCATGTCACAGCTGATGACTTCTCAGTCTAAACAAAACCAAATTATCTTCTCAGCCGGTTTGCTTATAGAGAGAAGGTGCCTGAACACATTATTTGCAATGCTACTTTTCTTGACCTCTGAAAGATGCAGTTACACTACTCACAAAAAAGAGCTCCAATACCTGCTGACAGGCAAATTTTCATCCTGAATGAACTTAATTCCTTTTTTTCAACAATGTCTTCCTTACAAGAACAACCCAGCAGTTTTATTTATCCCTTAACACTCAAAAGAAAGCAAACCAAAAGAGGGGAAAAAAACCCTGTGCCTTAAAAAAAAAAAAAAAAAAGACAAAAAGATTTTTTAAAAAAGGTATCTTCAACAGCATAAACAAAGAAAAATGCTTTCAGTTACTGGCGGCAACATTAGTACAAAAATGGCCTTTCAGAAAATCCTTTCTTGTTATAGTTTGAAATAAGAAAAAAATATCCATATATTACTTTCTTACAAGCATGAAGCTATTGTGTCAGTGTTGTTTTATTTTATTTCCTGACAGCATCTCTTTCCTAAAGGATTCTGACTTATAGTTCAACAAATTCTTGGCATAAGGAAAAGCTGAACCTAACATTGTCTAATAGGTTGGAATGCCTGTAGGAATAATTTCACAATATATGCTGGTATGTAACAGGGACCTTACTTGAGAGTGAATTTTCAGTCAATATTTTTTATAATTCCATGAAGTGTATCAGAATCAATACGTTGAACTGAATTTTGCTAGTTTATCAATTTCAGAATTTATGGGAGGTTATTATATTCTGTGCATACTTGGCAGACTCTAAACTTCTTTTCTCTAGCTCTAGAATGATGGCAGACATCATTCCCCTGTCATACAGACAGGGGAAGAATAAACAGTCCCCAGCTGTTTTTGTTAAAACCACTACACAGTGTATAGTTCTTTGTTTTTTGGACATCGAGAACTGTACCTCCCCAAAAAAGGATTTTCAGTTCACTATTGTATGATAAAGCTTGCTTTTCTACTTCCCTTGAAGTAAGAAATCAGGAGCCAGTTGAAGGACCATATGGCTTAGAAGTTCTTATTTGTTTATTTAGCTGATACCACAGACAGGAAATCAATGTATAGGAATTTCTCAACCACATGTCCATCTGTTTTACGTGGGTGATGCCATCAAAGAAGCTGACAAGTCTCAGTAGTCGTCCAGCATATGACAGCTTTTGGTAGTACTACAGGTCCAAAGTCCATTCTCTCACCTTCCTCAGGCAGTAGCAGGAGCCAAAATTGGAGATGATCTGTGTGGAAGACCTATGGCTAGACAACATGGTTAGGTGTGAACTGTGATATTTCTGGTTTTAGCAATGTTTGTCAGGATATGTCATGTAATATGTTGGCAGGCTGAAAATCTGCTTATCAGATGCTTATCAGATGCAATGTCTACTGAGAGCCACTAGTGGAGAATTTAAAGGACCCCTTCTGAAATCAGACATTAGATGTTACAGTCCCTGTGTGCTTTGAAGTCATTCTCACTCTCTGCGCCTGCAGGGTGTAAAAGAAAACTGTAAGTTGGATTTGTGTGTCATTCAAAAGAAGAGATCAATTGAAACACTTAGAAATATTATTAGTGTCACTTGCAGATAATGGAGAGTATTGTAACTATGCTGGTTTTCATTATTTTCTCTCAAATAAAAGAAGTTTGAGCTGCTAATTCAAATTATTGCTCTCAAAATACCAGAGAAGTGGCCAATTACAAATTCGTCCTCTAAAGAGGAATTTATTCAAGAGAAGTGAATTTTCATTCTGGTATAAACAATCAGATGAATTTTGCAATTTACATTCAACTCCTTGTGCTTTCACTTGTGGGTCTTAATTAAGACCACTATTGCATCTTGTAGACAGCTTAGCTATTAGTAGTTCTGGTAGCTTGCCACTATATTTGGCAGCCTGACATAATCACGAAAACTGAAAAATAAGCCTATTTAAAAAGTCGGTAAAGCCAATATGCTTCATGAAAGCTTTAATCTAGGTTTCCATATGCTGTACCTTCGCAGAGAGTGAGAATGAATTCTCCACCTACTTCTCTCTTTCCATCTATCACAGCATTTTCTCTGAAGACAATTTCAGAAGAATTTTTACTGTCAGTCTGGATATTGATTATCATGTTCAGATTCTACTGCTTTCCATGTGAGCACTCTTGAGAAGGCTGCTTGGGACTAAAGAGAATACTTTTATTGCTTGTAATTGCATTTGGACCACATGATGGATGTATATCCTTAAATGAAAACAGAATGTATCCACATATTTTAGTTGTATTTTGTACCATCTTCCTTCATAAGATTAGCTTTATTGGCAAATTTAGAGTCCACTTATTATAAGGAACAGATCATTAAAATCAGACAGAGTCTCTAGGATAGAGGAAAGCCTGAAGAAAGACAATGGCAGTTCTATTTTTGCCTCTGCTGTGAATCTTTTTTTAGACCATAGGTTCTTCCATTTCCTTTCTTACTCATTGCTGTGTCTGTTTAGAATGTAAACTCCTCTCAATTATTTACTCATTCTGTGAGTATGTATAACGTCTAATACAATGGAACTTCAGTGTTTCTTGAGAGCTAAATGGAATATGAATAAAAGCAACAAATAGTATAGCTATAACCTAACAGAAAATAATTAGTTCCTCTTTAAGACCATCTACAAAATGTATAAATTACTGATTAAGCACCATTAATAGTAAGCATCAGCCAGGAATATCAGAGAGTAAATGTTGAAAGGAATCATACAGTAACAGAGGGAACAATCCAATCTGTCTTATCTTTTTTGCTGAGAAAGACTATCTATACCTCCTCATCCATAATGCTTGAATTCTAAAGGGCATTTCCTTTGCCCGTATGATGTTCGGGTTAGAAGAAAATTGTGAGGAAACCTAAATAAATCAGAGGGCAATAGCTTCTTAAATTATTTGGGTAAATAATTCCTTTAGAAATTTCTGAGGTTTTTCACCTAAATAAGCCTAATAAGCTGAGGAATCTCCTATGCATTCTGAATATCAGCACAGCATCTAATAGAATAGAAACTCTAAATGGGACCTCTATTATACAAAATCAATTCTCTTTTTTAACCTCTGCTACAGGGGAAACCTAGAGGAAAATGCAGACACTATACTATTTGATAGATTTTGTTTTTCTTTTGTCTAGTTCTGTACTTATTTTACTTTAAGTAATATCTTTTCAGGTAGCTGAAGTGTGCAGTACTTTCATTCACAGAAGAAAGCGAACTTTTCCTTATTCAAGTGATTTGATACACTACATTGCAGATAAAATTCACAGCAGTAAAAAATATGTTCATTTTATCTTAGGAATTTTTTATTGTCTCCTAGTCCTTCATCTCCTTTCCTCTCCTTTTTCCTTTACTTTTTCCTTTACTTTTTCCTCCACTTTTCCTTTCACTTTCACTTTTTCCCTTCACTTTTTCCTTTTCTTTTTCCTTTCCTTTTTCCTTTCCTTTATCTTCTCCTCTCCTCTCTTCCCTTCTCCTCTCCTTACCTCTCCTTGCCTTTCCTTTCACTTTCCCTCCTCTCTATCCTCCTCTTCCTTTTTCCTTTTTCCTTTTTCTTTTTTCCTTTCTTCCATTCTGCCTTCCCACCTTCCTTCCTTTCTCTTCCTCCCTGTAGAATATAAAAGATAAAAAACACACACAAAATTTCTTAAATTTTCTTAGATTTTTTGTTTATTCTCCTGTGAACTGAGGATCAAATATTTCAATAGTTTTTTCAGAAAAAATGTTCATAATGTGTACAGTTGGAAGCACCAAAAAATGCCTCTTCTACATTACACACCTATAGATAGAAAATTAAAAGAGAAACAAAAAATGTTTTTATGGACAACTGTAAATAATAATTTGATCCAAAAAGCTCTCTTATGTCTGATTAACTCTTAAAAAGATGGCTGCAGAAAAATAATGCTTTGGCTTATACTCTCACTAAGTGACTTTCAAGGTCATAAAATACTTCAACTTTGCTCTGGCATTTATTTACCTGAAAATGCTATTTATTGCTTTGGGCAGTTCAGCACTCTACTGATTATCATTTAATTATAGTACAAAACATAAACTTTCACAGATGTAATTTTCTATTTATTTCAGGATTTGTAATCCATTATATGAAATAGTAATTATAAGAAAAACATAAATTGAAGGCAGATTCAGAACAGATTTTTTCTGTTTAATTTGGAAGAAAATAAAAGGCTTTTTTTTTCTATTCCACCTGCAGAAACACTGAAATTATCATCCTTGCTGTTTTGTCTGCTTATATACAATTAAATATTAAGATAAATATATATAAAACTACCAGTATCAAGGAATTTCTGTAATAATCTTTGTCTAAAGCAAGTCTACTTTGATCAATTACTATTATATCAATAATAAGAAATATCCTGCCTTTCATTAGTTTAGTTATTCACGTGTAACCCCAATCTGAGATGCTAAACATGAGAGAACAAGTAGTGCAGAAGCAGGATAAGCTCCTTTGTATTGTGATTTCCTGTAGTACCACTTCTGTTTTCCATGCTTGCTCTGTGTGGTGGCTGTAAAGGATCACAGTCACTGATGCTGCCACCCAGACCCTTTAGGAAGAACTTTTCTGCACCAGTTTACTTGAAGATCTTCATACTGGCAGGGAAAAGCAAGAAATGTTAGTATTTGTGTAGTCTGCCAGCCCAGAGAGCTGTGGCAAGTAGCTGGATGTGCAGGTGGAATCTTGTCCCTTGAGTTGTAGGTTAGATAGTAGTTGCAAAGAAGGAACATGGTGTTACTCTTAAGGGTGATAAGAAAGGAAAGAGAGAGATGGCAGGTTAAGGAGAAATCTTTATAAGCAAAAAATCATGAGTAGTTGGCACAAAGAGTGAGAGAAACCCTATGGCTGGGATCACAGAGAGACTTTCTAGAAGGACATAAAAATGAATTCTTATTTACATCATAACTGTATTGTGGTTGGCCGGTAAATTATAGTAAACAGCACCTATTACAGAGAGATAGCTACCAAATCTTGAAGTAATAGTTCTAATATCAAAATATAAGTGGAGAATGCTATATGTAAGCAGGACTGCTGCCCTCCTCCCGTCCCCTCCAAAAAACCCAAAACCAAAAAAAAATTCAAAACCAAAACAAACCAAAACAAACCCAAAACAAACAAACAAAAAACAAACAAACAAAACAAAAAAATAAGAATGTCCCATTGTGTACAAGGAAATAAATGAAAGTTTCAGGAATGAAGCTTAGACATATTGTTCTCTCACAGTACAGGAAGCAATAGATTAATGCTTCTAGACAGTCTCAAGAGGCCCCTTCTGACACCAACTAATCTGTGACTTTGAGTGATTCTGTGGGAGCAACCAAGTTGTGTCTTTCATGCACACCCCAACACAAGCCCATCTCTATAACTTGCAGTCATTTTGGGATTTGCTTTGAAGATGATGATGGTGACTTTTAGTACATAAGTTTATTATATTTTTATGTATTTCTGATGTTATTACTTTTTCCAAGTAATTCTGCCTTATCAGTATTTTCAATATTTCATATGTGAAAATAGTGAATACAAAAGTTCTTAATGCTTGAATGTTTTTGTGGCCCTATAGTAAGCATTTTCTAATACCTGCTATAGACACAGAGAGAAACTGGAAAAACTCAAGATAATAAAGTGAAATTAATTTATTTCCACTAGCTTAAAGAAGGAAATGGAAGGAATAGGGAAAGTTGTACCCTATTGACTTTTCAACCTGAAACTGTCATACACTGATTACTGTTAGATGAGGAGCAGACAGTCATTTAAAAGTCAAAAGATAAAATAGAAAACATAATCTGATTCATTTTAATGCCAATATTATAAGGTCAATGAAGGGGTTTTTTTACTATCTGGTTGATGACTTTCAGTCTTCTAAAGCTGGCAGCACTCCAGGTGGTGTCCATGTTGCATCAGGCCTACCCACAGATGTTTCATTAATGTACTGTGATATTAATAGCGTCCCAGTAATACAACAGCAGCTTCTCTGAACTGGCTCCCTCTCAAGACTGCAAAGCAGACCCTGCCACGTGCACACCAGCTGGTTCTGGCCCTACTAGTCTCTGCCCATCTGCTTTTTGCTGTGTGCTAACCACTATGTTTTCTTATTTTTCATTTCTAGACCAGTGGCCGAGGTGGTCCATATAAGCAGGTTTAACGTTGCTATAGACCATGTAATACTCTAATCACTACATGTACAAATAGAATTTTGTGCATTAGAAATACGAACAGAGATTAATACCATACTGATGAAAATAAATAGGGTCTGCTTTACAACCAAAATACCATTTTCAGATTTTCCTGCTGTGAGACAGAACCACAAAAATAAACATTAATCCTACAAAATTTGGACTCTGTGGGTTCCAGAATTATGAAATTAGTGTAATTATATCCCAAACATACTTAGAGTAAATCTCTCTAACTATGCAGTTAGAACTAGAACTGATCCAATTATGTGATGTAATGGTGTAGAGCAATTATGCATAATGACACAATTATAATTTGTGATTATATCGTTAAAATCCTTCAGAAACTTTCAGAAAGAATATTCAGCAAAAAAATTCACTCTTCTTTTTAAAATGAAAGCCCTCATCTATTTCAGACATAAATTTCAAAATATTTATGCTGTGGAAAGTGAATGCTATATTAGTCTAAAATAAATTTTAAAAAATGAAAGGGAAGAGTCAGAGATTTAGTTGCTTAAAAAATATTTCTAGGAATAGAGGAAGGTAAATGTAGCATTCACTGCAGCAATGTCTAAAGATATTTAACAGTCACCTCTTTTAAAAAGATATGGAAGGAAATTTTTACATTGTCTATTAGAATTCCTGTCCTAGTAACCTGCCATGACACTTGTCACCACAGGATCTCAGCATCCTTTCTAGTAGTTATTGAGAGTGTCTCCGTAAAGCAATTCTATATAAAAAACAGACAACAATTGAAAATTTAAGATTTTATATTAAAATGTTATTGTAACAGGATAATGCACTTTAGGGTGATAGGTATTTTTATCATTATTTTTCAAAACATATTTTCTTCAGCTGAAAGCAAACAATACACCTCTACTATGGAGATGTTGAAGGTGGAATAGCTCTCTGGAGACATCTGCCAGGTCTTATATTTCTCACTGAGAATAAAGTCTCAGCTGTTCATTGAAAAGAAATTCTGTCTTCCCTGTCTAAACAAAGGAAGTGAAGCCAAGTGGCTTAGCACCATGGCACAGAGCATGGGGAGGTCTGAAAATACTGAGGACAGATCCAAGTATTCTTGTTCTAATACTGAAAACCATCCCAAAGTAATTTCAGATTACCTTTGGAGGCATCCTGATAGCTTACTCTTACACAGTTTTAAATTATGGAAGTGAAGACAATGACCACTACCCATCTTGTGAACGAACTCCACATCTTACGATTTTCAAGAAATGGATTATAATCCCAAACCAGTAAAATCTTATTGCTCTTCTTTAACAATACAGCTCAGCTGTTCAAAATGCTTCTCCAAAAACTGCTCTAAATTATCATGCAACCTGGCATTTTCAAACAGTAGGAAAATTTTGTTCTAAAGATAGGTATGACTTTTGTCAATAGGGATAGGATTACTCTGACTACATTGTGAACATCTGCTTTGAGTTAATTGTATAGGCGTCCCACTGTTATTATGGTATATAGTAAATTCTTATCTCACTGAAGTAGATTTTTAAATTAACTCAGATGAATCAGCCTAGAAATGTCTGTTCTCAATTTATGCAGAAAGAATTATTTCACTATCTCCAATGAGAATGGTATTTCTTTCATTTTGGACAGTGATATTAGGAAAACTAGTGGTAAATTTATTATAGAACTTCTATTTAACACTAGAAAAGATGCTTTGTGTGTGTATCAGCTTTTGCAGCTCTAGCAGAATTTCTCATTGCCAACTAATTTCTGTTTATGTCTGAATTATGTGAACTTTGATGCTATGGAAGACTTTCGATTTTGAAAGATGATTGAAGATACAAGCGTGGTCATAGACATTATTATCTGTGTTGCCCTTGAAGTGCTATTTGGAGCACTACTTCTCCATAACTCAGTTTTAGTTCAGTTTCTGTATTGGTCTAATAGTACCAGCAGATAGGTTGTTGAAAGGAGAGATAAGATACTTTACTACACCAACTGATCCAACTAGGGAAAAAAAAAAAAAAGCTGTGAGGCTTATAGGTTCACAATGAGACACTGAGAAGAAAATCTTAAATCATTATTATTTAATTATTTTTATTTTTATTTTTTTTAAGCTTTGCCTCTTCTGATTTTTCTTTCCCTAGAGCTACTTTAATGTAGAATACATTTTTGTGTTTCTTATAATTTCCTTTCTATTTCTGGATTGGCTAACTTATTACATCAGTATGCTGAAGATGTAAGTTAAAGGTTACTATTCTATTAGAAAGCACAGGGCTTGTGATATACATCAGTTTCCTTTATGCTATGTCTAAATATGCCTTTTATAAATATTTGTAGTGATACAAAAATAAATCTTTGGAAACTTCCTTGATGCTTCCAAAGTTTCCTGGGGGAAGTCTTCAAAATCTCATAAACAAGTTATTTCATTTTTAAACTAGTCCACATTTTTATCTAGATTCATGGAAATTGTGTCCATAGCTTCTGAAAGTACAAGTTTTCCTCAAAGCAGACATTCCTATAGATCAAGAGCTCTAAGGAATGCTAAAAAAATTGGAATAAACCTAGGTTTTATATATTATTTTAAATTGGGTTATTAAGGTCTCTCAATTGTCTCCGTGAAATTAGTCCCACTTTGTGCCACACTGATAGGACCAGGAAGTTTTATGTGAATTACATTACTGTTCTAAAACTCTAATAAACATTGTGAATGCACAATGCAGAAGAAAGATGCCTCAAGAATCTTATAAGCTACCATTCAAATTGTAGAACTTTTATTATAGAAAATAACCACAGAGGAAAAAAACTGGTTTTGACACAGAAATAATCTGGTTTATGGTAGTAGTAATATAGTACACATTGTGTAAATAGAAAGTAATGGAAAAAGTCAGTCTTTGGGAAATTAGTAAGTAAGGTAGAAAGAAATTGTAGAACACTGTAAGCACATGGGAAAGAAAAAAGATAGCTATAAAGTGTGATGGAGAGACATGGGTAGAAAGAAAGGGAGGAAGCTAAAAAGCAATTAGAGCAGAAAAGAGTTTGGGACAGGATTATGGAAGGTTATGAGAAAGCTTTGCATTTACTGTTACAACCTTTCAGAAGGTAATGCATGAAATTAAGCATACATAAATAAATAAATAAATAAATGCCCCTAAACCCAAAGAAAATCTACCAAAAAATTACTTATTAACAAAAATAGTGTCAGTAAATAAACCAGAAAGGAATAGACAGCAGTATATAAAATCTAAAGGACAAAGTCATGTACTCAAATGTTTCCCACCGAGTTGAGTAATATGCAGCTAACAGAGGAAAGATTAATAAAATGTAAAGAAAGCTGAGGTACTGAGGTACAGTAATAGAAGATTATTTTCATTGGAACAGATCAGGACTCTTCTTATTCTGTGAAACTTTCTGAGACTTTGGTAGCTATCCTTATCCAAGAATCCAAGTGACAACGCCAGGTAAATACAGTCATATGAGGAGCAGAAAATTCAGACTTGCATGTCTATTTGGTCATGCTCCCATTTTGCAGAACCTGGGACTGTTCTGCATGATTCTGACTTGGAGTTAAATGTGAAGATTTTTTTGAACCAGATAAACATTTTTGGCAATGTCTTTGTGAAATGTTTCTCTGAAACTTCTGATAATTTAACTTCTTAATAGATTTCAAAGCCAGGTTTAATTCTGCTAAGAAAGTGTGAAAAGAAATATATTAAGAAAAATGTAGGATTTGTTAATTATGACAAGAGAAAGAATAATAAGAAGAAAGATTTCAGGAACAAAGCGGATCCAATCTGAATTATTTCAATAGGGAAAAGTGGGAGGATATCCACACTGAAATGACTAATAAAAGGAATCAAAGGAAGTGAAAGTGGAATGGACAGTGCATTTAGATAGCTTTCTGTCTCTCAGGAATTTAACTGACAGATCCTTATACAATCTCCTACACTAGGAATAAAAAAATTCAGAATGAAAATATACCAAAGAAGACAGAAAATGGGGAAAATTTTGTTCTGACGATGAACAAACCAGCAATAATATGAGTATAGTCCAATCACAAGAGTGAGAAACTTCAACTCTTGTGTGTAACTTCATTGGTACATAAGGAGCAATATGTGTTAGATAGCATTGACTTCCCGTACTGTTTCTTCTCTTAATTAATGCATCTGACAAAGTAATGCATATTTGGTGTGTATATAGAGTGCAGCAGCGCTAACAACTTTATGCAGTGTAGCTACTTAAGATTATTACTTACAAGACTTTCTTCATGGTCTTCGGCTTTGATAACTAGATAAAAGACAGAGCTACATCCTACTGAACAGTTTCCAGTGAAATTATAAGAACTTGGCAATTAAGTGTTGAATTCAAAGCAAATATCTAGTAAGTTGCCCTTTTTAAATTTTCATATTTCTCATGTTAATAAAAGCCAAACAAGAGGATTTGAATTTAAATGTTCTGGGGAAATGTGCTCACCTTTACAGGCTCAGCAGTTCCAAGATCTCTTTTGGTTCTTCTAGACTGGAATGTGGTGGACAGGAAAAGTCACCCTGCATCTTTTTTATGTCAATTTGGCATCAAACCTTCCTGTAAGGGAGTCAAATTCTGAACAAAAGGAGATGGTCTAGAATACTGCATCCAGCTCTGGTGCCCTCACTTCAAGAAAGATGTGGACCCGTTGGAACATGTCCAGAGAAGGGCCACAAAAATGATCTGAGGGCTGGAGCACCTCTGCTATGGAGACAGGCTGAGACAGTTGGGGTTGTTCAGCCTGAAGAAGAGAAGGCTTCAGGGGGACCTCATAGTGGCCTTCCAATACCTGAAGGGGGCCTACAGGAAAGCTGGGGAGGGACTTTTTACAAGTGCTTGCAGTGAGAGGACAAGGGGCAATGGTTTTAAACTGAAAGAAGAAAGATTTAAGTTAGAGATCAGGCGTAAATTCTTCAGTGTAAAAGTGGTGAGACACTGGAACAGGCTGCCCAGAGATGTTGGGGGGGCTTCATCCCTGGAGATGTTCAAGTGTAGGTTGGATGGGGCTCTGAGCAGCCTGTTCTAGTGGGAGGTGTCCCTGCCCATGTAGAGGAGTTGGAACTTGATGATCTTTAAGGTCCCTTCCAACTCCAAACATCCTATGCTTCTGTGATTCTGTGATGGTCACAGAAATATACTCTGACAAAATGCTTAGAAGAATAATTGCAGCTGATGAAGCATTTCTAAGAGTTCAGTTTCCTTGGAAATTGACTGTCCAAGCTTATGCTAAAATTTTGTTTGAAATATTTTGCAGAATCACAGAATGTTAGGGGTTGGAAGGGATCCTTGGACATCATCAAGTCCAAATCCCCTGCCAGAGAAGAACCACCACAGAGTATAGGGCAGGTCACATAGAAACATGTCCAGACAGGTCTTGGAAATGTCCAGAAGACGAGACTCCACAACGTCTCTGGGCCACCTGTTCCAGTGCTCTGTCAACCTTAAAGTGAAGAAATTTTTCCTCATGTTGAGGTGGAACTTCCTGTGCTCTAGTTTGCATCCATTGCCCCTTGTCCTATCACAGAGCATGACTGAAAACAGATTTGCCCCTCCTTCCTGACACCCATGCTTCATATATGTAAATACATGAATAAGATCCCCTTTCAGTCTTTTCTATTTCCATTAACCAAGGCCACACTCACAAATGCATTTAAAATATCCAAGTCAATGTTTGTACTCTAAGACCAAGAATAAATTTTCAGCTTACAAAAGCCTGTCACTGTACTAATAGCTTAGTGATACTTATGGACAATGCTCTCACAACAACATATGCAATGCTGGGTCAGGAACCACAAGTTCAAAACTGATGAACAAATAAAGGAGAATATTTGGTAAGCTTTGCCAGCAGCATATGTAGATGTGTAGAAGTCTCTGGCCTGAAGCATTATAAGACTTGGCACTATTTGTTGCTGATTCTTGTTTATGGTCAGGAGTGACAATAGCCAAGAGCTCTCCAAGAAATTAATGTGAGAGACAAAGGCTCTTTCACAGTACAGAAGTTTCAGCTGTGTTTTTCGGAATGAATAAAAAAAATAACTATGTTCATCAAGACTGTGTTATTGTATTTGAATTATTATTATATGGTAGCTAGAGAATTTTTGTTCAAGATACAGATATCATGATCAGATACAGCTGGCTATAGTCAAAGAATCATAGGTTAAGGTTGGAAGGAATCATATCATTAAGGTTGGAAGGGACCTTAAAGATCATCAAGTTCCAACCCCCCTGCCATGAGCAGGGAACCCTACCACAAGATCAGGTTGCACAAAACCTCATCCAACCTGGCCTTAAAAACCTCCAGGGATGGGACATCAACAAGTTCCCTGGGCAACCCATTCCAGTTCCTCACCACCCTTATAGTGAAGAATTTCTTCCTAATATCTAACTTAAATTTCCCCTCTCTCAGTTTAAAACCATTACCCCTTGTCCTATCACTATTTTCTCTGATGAAAAGCCCCTCCCCAGCCTTTCTATAGCCCCTTTCAAGTACTGGAAGGCCACTAAAAGGTCTCCACAGAGCCTTGTCTTCCCCAGGCTGAAAAGCCCCAACTCTCTCAGCCTGTCTTCACAGCAGAGGTGCTCCAGGCCTTTGACCATCTTGGTGACTCTTCTCTAGACCCTTTCCAACAGCTCCATGTCTTTCCTGTGCAGAGGGCCCCAGAACTGTACACAGTATTCAGGGTGGGGTCTGACCAGAGAAGAGTAGAGGGGCAGAATCACCTCCCTGGCCCTGCTGGCCACACTTCTTTTGATGCAGCCCAGGATGCAGTTGCTCTCTGGGCTCCAGCACACTCTGGCAGCTCATGTTGAGCTTCTCATCTACTACCACCCCCAAGTCCTTCTCCTCAGGACTGCTCTCCAGCCATTCGTCCTCCAGCCTGTATTTGTGCCTGGGGTTGTGCCGACCCAGGTGCAGGACCCTGCTCTTGGCCTTGTTGAACTTCATGAGGTTGGTACTAGCCCACCTCTCCAGCCTGTCAAGGTCCCTCTGGATGGCGTCCCTTCCCTCTTGGGTGTTAACCACACCACACAGCTTGGTATCATCAGCAAATTTGCTGAAGCAGTCAGCTCTAACTGTGGCAAAGTCTGAATCTGAGGAAGTGCAATCTTTTTTTTGCAGAGAAGACTTAATTGTAATTCCCCCATCCTATTTCTTAACCATGAGATAAAGTAATCAATGACCATCCTTTTCAAGTAAAGCAAAGGTCCTTCTTCAGGGAGGATCACTTGATTGAGATTTTAACAAGATTTTAACTTGAATCTGTATGAAGTATATGATCTAGATAGCAACAATGGAGATTATAATATAGCATCTTTCTTTAAAAGAAATTGTGTTTACTTCCAGATTAACCAAGCTGAAAGTTGTGGCTGTCAAGTCACATAATGTCTGAAAGTAACATGACATTTAGGGGTTTCTCTGCTGCTGGAAAAAAAACCCCAAACTGACATATGTGAAGTGGATCTGAAACCTTCAGAAACAGAAGAATTCTCA
Source organism: Apus apus (assembly GCF_020740795.1). Classification (NCBI taxonomy): domain Eukaryota; kingdom Metazoa; phylum Chordata; class Aves; order Apodiformes; family Apodidae; genus Apus; species Apus apus. Next base: position 12,935,802 of record NC_067283.1, read on the forward strand.
AGTGAGGGGGAGGTTTCATTTACTCTTATTTAAGGCATGAAGTGGGGTTTTTTAGATAATTAACTGATTGATATTTTTCACAGAAGGATGCATAATTCTGGTGCAGGCACTACATGTTATTCATAGTGTTTCATGAAAAGGAAGTTTTTGCTTAACTGGGTCTTACTTCACTGGAGTGATAGTTATTGAAGACAGTCAGCATTTGATTGAAATTTCTGACTTAAAATAATAAAAAGTATCAGGTGTGCTTTCACTGTTAGGTGCAAGTTATGGAAAATGTGTCTCTTATCTCTTGTAGCTGCTCCTGACTGTTGGGGGTGACTCCCTTTGACTTCAATGGGAAACCTGAAATTCCACAGAATAAAGAGCTGTGCTAAAAGCTGGTCATCACAACTATGTCAGTAAGCAAAAGTTTAGTCCTTTCAGCATCCATTGTATTGCTGGGAATGTTTTCTTGGTGACATCTGAACATTTCCTACAAAGTGAGCAAGTTTGATTATCTAGTGCTTAATACCAAAGAGGAAAAATAATAAAAATAACTTCATGCTTTTTTTGGTTATGTTTAAAGCCAAATTTACTAACTGAAAAGGGTTATATTGGTTTGTAAAAATTTTATGAAACCGTAAATAAAAGAAAATAAATAACTTCTGGTTACATTCAATGATTTATCTACTAAGATTTCAAGTGGGCAAGTGGCACTTTGAAAGACAAAAATTTGTTATTAGCCTTCTCTTTCTTGCTCTCTCGTAGTTGTTCTAGAAACCTTGAATTTTTTAAAAATAATAATTAAATTTTATAATCCTTCATGTTATTAACAAATATAACCATTCTCCTATGGTTAATAGATTAATAAAATAATTAAGCAGTAATATACTTACATTTAAGAAATCACTTTTAAATATCCTGTTTATAAAGAGTATTGGTTTTGTAAACTTGTGTTAACCTAAGATAGTTTAAAAAATGAAATTATGGTGTCTAGTAGATCAGAGTTGAGCAAAGAGACTGAAAGAAGAATATATTATTCTTTCTCAATTTCCAGATATTTTCAAATATTTTTTTTTTAACTAATTTTTCTATTTTCTTCCATAATATCCAGCATTACTGTGATATCAAGGTTGTTTTGTGTAGTTAACATTTTATTTCAAATGTAAATTATTTCTCTTAATGAACTCTCTGGCAACTGATGCTAATTCCATAAATATTCCCCATGATTAATTTAAATGATCAGATCAGTACTTAGAAGACAACTAGTTATGGAAAACAAAACACAGTTATTTTACTAATTCAACCACTAACTGCTGTGAACAATTTATGAGTGCATATTTTCAGGATAGAACCACATTGTGTCACTGAGAGAAATCATGCATTGGCATGAATAAAATGGCATCTATTACCATACTGATATAATCTCTATTTCTTATTAGGCTCTAATTATCCTTAATGCGTTTTACTTTTCTTAGTAAATTTTAAGATTTTTTTTAATTGCTATTATTCTTTTGTCTTATGATAAAAATCTCTGTCATTCGTCACACAGGGTTGACTATCTTTAAGCGAAATTTAATTTTCTATGGTTATCTCTTTTCTTGAAGTGCTGATAGTACATAAGAGTGAAACAACATAAAATTAAAGACTGCTCTAACTATTTCATTAAGAAGAGCTTGTAATCCTCAGCTCCTTGTAACAATTTATCCTTAAATTACTCTTTGAAAGTTAAAGGGAAACATTGTCTTGTAATAATAGAGGTAACTGTGGTATGGTTTTCAAAATGCTTTTAAACTATATGCATCATTTGAACGTTAATAATGCTAATGCAATATTGACTCTCATTTTAAGGGAATTTTTCATATTCATGCACTTTCACCGACCTTCATTTTGAACTCAGGAATCCATGTAGAATACATGCCATTCAATCTAATTGAGATCTTTGTAGACAACCCTTTTGATCTCACCTATGCTCTGCTCACTACTCCATATCTCCTGCGAGCACTTCCAACACAATCATTTGTTTAAACTTTGTAAAATAACAGTTCAGTTAAAGAAGGAAAAGTTTTAGATTGGACTGATTTTGTGGTATAGGAAAAAGCATTGATTACCTGTGTTTGGAAATAATCAGGGTAACTGATGAATAACATAGCTGCTCTGAGCAAGAGTGACCCTAGGTCTAAAACACCAAATGTGATGTTGCCAAAGCTCTCTCTCCTAAAATTACCTTGTATCATTATGCTTATGTGCCACACAGGAAGGAGCTTGCTCTTTTCCCTACAGAGTTAGATATTCTTCTTTTATCCTGTATACAGGGTTGTTCATTGTACTTTATGTGGCTTTGGTAGTGATTCTGTAAGACACAGAAACTTCTACATTTGCCTATTTGACCTTTAACACGTTTTAGCACTCTTCAGCTAAACTTGTTTCATGGCAACCAGTTGTGCTTTTTAGGGAAGGAAGCAAAGGAACAGTAAACATATAGGAATGGAAAAGAAAGGGAATAAACTGTGACAGGGCAGGAAAGCCAAAACATGGAGGACAAGGGATTGACAATGGATGATGCGAAACGGATCACTGGCAGTGAGAGGACTAGGGAATGTGAAGTGTTTGGAAAATTTAGGAATTACAGTAGGTAGAGCTTGACAATGTCAAGCCCTAACACTAACCTCACATTATACTACACCTCCTATAGGATCATATTGCTGAAGGAAAGATGGAATTCAAAATATTAAATAGGACAACCATTTAACAAAATTGAAGCATCCTGCCATTCCTTTTTTCTCTAAATAAGAAACTTATCCTTGTCAGCATAATGGTTTTGGTCCAGAGCAATCAGTTCTCTTTATTAAAGAAAACAATTATTTTTCTATAACCTCTTGATTTTTGAATGGGATTTTTGTATTGCCTGGTATTTACCATCTCTCCAGTGGGAGATTTCTCCTTAGCCCTAAAGAAAATTGGTAGACTAACCTCCAATTGTATAACACGCTTAGGAAAATTATAAATAGAGAAAGCCATTTGCAATCAATTAATTAGTTTTTCATGTCACCTAATACAACTGGCTTTACAGAATGTTGCTTAGGAGAAAACAACCAGCTGGAACAGGTCCTCTGAAAAAGGTGCTGTGATAGCAGAGCAGAAGCAACCTTTAACTGCTTGGCTTAGATTCATTGATTCATTTTGATCTCAAAGGTTTCTACATCTTCCTTGCCATGCATTCACTGTGATGAGCACACTTACAACTGAAGGACATTATAATTCCCTATAAGTAGTTTCTATTCTAATTATAATGTATGGTAAAATGTCCAATTAATTTAGCAATTCAGTTAGCAAGTTAGTGTGATTTGGAAGGACATTTTAGCAGGTACATAACTTTAAATGATTTAATACTACTATTTAAAATCAAATGCAGTTCACATACCTTAAAAGGTGGAGGTGATCTAAGATTCTTATGTGATCTAATCTGTGGAAAGGAGGTTAGACTTCAAGTCATAAGTATTTTTCTAAGCAAGCAAAATGAAAAGAAAAAAAAAAGGGGAACAAAGAAAATGAGAGAGCAATACTTTATGTTGTATCAGTCTTGCTTCATTGTCTGCTTTTGCTCTGTAATCTTTATTTCCTGAAAACATTGTGCTGTCCACATGAGAAAGTGTGAATACATACAGGGAACAAAGTCCCACACCTGCAGATTCTTTGTGCATTAGGAAGGCCATCATCTTCAGGAGTCCAGGAGGATATTTCATTTATCATTGCTCCAAGGAGACCACATATATTACATAGTCTGTCTTTGCTTCCTTGTGAAAAGACACTCAGAAGCCTGCAAATACACAGTGGGGTCTGTTATTCAAGACTTAAACAGACAAGTGGGAATAACCAAAGAGTATAAAACTTTAAAAAGCCATGAACCAGTTAAGATAAAAGAGAAAGCAATTAGTTGCTTACTAATGATGCAATCATCATTTGCCTAGGATAGAAAGGTTTCAGTTTGCCCTGTCTTGAGCATTCACAGGAGCTGAAGCTGCTCAGTACCACAGAGAAGCCCTTAGGCCACTGCAGAGCACATTTGCCAAACACAGACATTATCTCAGCCTTTGCCGACCTAATTAAAGACATTATGTCACATAAAACAATGTGAAGCTGGAAAAACCTGAAACACTGAACTCTGTGTTGAAAGAGTTGCACTCCTTACCAATAGTTGCTATGTTCAAGGCTTTTTCACTTGTAGCATTTTGTTATCTGCCTGCTCCAACTCACTTTCCTGTGGAGGCAGGATGGGAAGAGGCAACTGACGTTTTGAGAACTAAGGTGAGCAATAGCAATACAGCCAACTCATTTCTCAGTGGAACTCATTATTGTGACATTAGGAGTTGGATAGTAATTTAGGAAAACTTCAAAACTTTCTCATGAGTGTTCGAGCTGCTCTGAATGTTCATGATAGAAATGTCCATTCTTGCTCCATTTTCACAAACAGCACTACAGATTACACTTAGGGCTGACTTCAGTAGAAAAGGACAGGCCATATTAATTCCAAGATCACTGTCCATTTTTTTGTATAAAAAGAAAGAGCTCTGGAAAGCTCCTCCATTCATTTGAAAGGGTAACAGTAATGATCTTGTTAGGTCCAAACAAGTCCAAAAACACATTCCAGGCAAAGTTAACCTGCAAGTAAGTCTTCAGTGCTAACCTGCAAGTAAAATTGGAGGAAGCAAGAAGGAAAAGGAAGGGTAATTTCATTAAACTAGAGAGAAAATAGCTTCATTACTCTGTAGCATAGCAGAAGATATTTTTGTGGGAATGGGTGTGATCTTAGAGTTGGTCTCTGCTAGAGAGGTATTTACTTTTGCATTAAAAACAAATTAGATAAACGGTGCATAAACTATTTAATTTCTATATTGCTGGATATTATGAAGTCCTCTCTAAGGCATAACCTCCTTTCCATTAATATGTATGGAACTGAGGATTCCAGTTCAGACTTGTCAATTCTGCTACTGCAGTCTTTGCTCTGTGTCCATTTATGGATTACCAAAGCTAATGCTCAAGGTATATTTAGTGATAAAGTCAAGTGTTTAAATCAGGTGCCTGATCTAGAAGCATAGTCACCTTCTATTTATTCCATTGTCAGGGCTGAGAAACATGCATCTTCCCACACAGTGGTGACAAGGACCTACCTCAGCCATCTCAGTTTCATAATCTCAAGTTTTGTGGGACAGTAGGATTCACCTCACCTAGGCTAAGACACCTAGATTTAGGAGTCTGCTAGTTAGATATCTGAATTTAATTCAGTCAATGTAAGCTCCTTTCATAGTCCAAAAAGCAAATGAATGGGTGTTGTCTGCCCCAGTTAGATACCTATCTTGAAATAGATTGCACTATGGAAACATCTGTTTTGTCCTTTGAATCTCAGTGGCGTCTTGAGTAATTTCCTTAGATTCAGATGTTTAAATTTTAGATGCCCAAGTCTGGGCAGATGACTCAACCATTGTGTTGAAAAGCCTCCATTAGCAGTTAGTCATACTCTGAATCCAGTTAGTGACTATTTCACCTTGAGTCATGCCTGTGTAGTCTATTACATTATTTTTCTCAGAACAGGAGATCTTTCTCAACAGGTGCTCTCTGACTTCATACATTTTTCCATTTCTCTTTTAATGTTCATAGTCAAGTGGGTCCTCTCAAGGACTCCCTCTGAAGGGTGTTTTGCTACTTTTCTTTGGGTGTTCAGTATTCAAGGTTAGGGTCTACATAGACTTCAATATCTGTCTTTTATGTCATTGATGTTGATGGAAAAAATATAATAGCCATTTCACTCCTGACTCCTTCACACAGTTCTTCCCCTATTTGTAGAATCATGTAAAGAGATTGCTAGTAATGTCACTTTAAAGTATACAGAGAAAGACACAGAGAGCCTATGCATGGGAAATAAACTGTTCTCCTTGAAATGGGGGAAGCAGAAGACCTGTGGTCCTTGAGTGGATGTATGGAATATTTCAGACAATGAAATTGCAGAATGGCAGGGGTTGGAAGGGACATCTGGACATCATCTTGTCCTATGCCCCTGCTTAATCAGGTTCACCTAGAATAGATTGCACAGGATTGTGTGCAGGTGGGTTCCATAGAAGGAGACACCACAACCTCTCTGGGCAGCCTGTTTCAGTTCTTTGTCACCCTCTGGGTAGTATCAGTGCATAGCATCACTGAAGGACAAGACATAGTAAATAATACACCCTCCTGTCTCTTTACATCAGAATCTGTCCTCTTGTGACAGACTTTCAGTTCCCACTGAATTGCAGAGACAGCAAGGCCTGATTGTCAGAAATCTTATCTTTCATATATGTCTTTATATTTCTTTTCATTTGGTGCTGTGTTCAATACTTCCATGTCTGAGTCCAAGTCACATGAGTGTATTGATTAGCAGGTTTCTCACAGCTAACGTTCCGAACAAGACGGTAAGGACTAACTGTCTGTTTAAAAAATATTTTTATCTCTATGTTGACAGAAGGAAAATAAGGGAAGATAAAAGATTGTAAAATATTTTAAAATCCTCACACACAGAAATGTGGATGAAGAAGATATAAGCATGGGAGACAAAGAGGACAGATGGCTGTAGTTTTTTGGTATCTACCCTTCTTTTCAACACCTAATTAATTTACGATGTAACTTGCCAAGAGATTCTGAAAACTCATAATCAAGGGGCAATATGGATCAATGAGATGGATACACAAGTAACAGAAAAGCATGATTTGGAAAAACATAAACTTTGGCTAATTTACTACATGAATTACAGGACTGAAGAAATATGAAAGGACTAGCAGAACATGCATTTCAAGTACACACTTGAAGTGAAGGTGCTTATAAAGTGTAAGATGTCTCTCCCTTTTTCTTCCTTTCAAGACACCAAATTTCTTTGTAAGTCATATCTTTTTTATGAATGGGAGTTATGTTAGTTTCAAGATAATATTTATCATGTTATATATACACAATAATGAACCAAATGCAGAAACTTGCACAACTAGTAACTGAAATGAATGTGATACAATAGGGAGAGTAGATAAGTTTGCCAAACTCAGATGAGGAAGAGACTTCAGACACTCTAAGTAAAAGAGAGAAAGAAAAAGCAACAACAATAAAAAAGCAACAAGAAAATATTGCATGACACTTTAATTATACAGCTAACTGCAAATGAATAAATAATAACATAGATGAAGTAAACCTGGTTAGGTCAATATCCATTCAAGAAGGATTGAAAAGAGGCTGGAATTCTGCTACAGCTTCCTTAACTCTCTCTGTTACCCTTGTAAGCATAAAGACGTATCTGTAGTGAGAGAAGCCCATCACAAGCAAGTTTCATTACTTAAAATAATTACCTATTAACATAACTGACTTCACAACATAGACTAGAGAACAAATTATACTGTTAAAAGTAGATTCAGTATTTTACTTGCCAGGATAGTTGACAGATTTCTCCACCAATTAGTCACTGAGATAATGCAAAGGTTAGTGCTCTTTTATGTGTAGTTCTAGTAAGCAGCAGGCTCATACAGAAGAAAGCCACTTGGAGAAATAAAATACTTGTACTGAAAAAGCAGTTGTCTATGTTTAAATGCATGAAACACTAAATACAGAATAACTCTCTGAACAACGTTTTCATTATTAAGAGAAGAGACTTAAATCATACGGATAACTAACTGATATGAAAAAAGAACAGAGACTGTATGAAAACAAAAATTTTAATAAGACTGCTGGAAAATATAATGAGAAACAAGTGTAAGTAGTTACGTGTTAAAGGTCAGAAAACAGTAGGATGAAATAAAACTGTCTATTAACTTCATTAGACCTTGCAAAGAAATTAACACAAATTATAAAGGGATCTTTAACCACAGAAAATAAAAAGCAAGTCATAGTGGAATTGACAACACAGCAAGCTAAAAGCTGATGCTAACTTTAGAAGGCCACAGAATCATAGGAATAATTTTCAGCTTGGGCAAGGATCCAGATTGTGGACCACAAGGTTAGATGGCTGATGGAGACATACAAATCAAGACAGGAATTACTGTTATCTGGATAAAGCCAAAACGTAAAAGCCATGCTGATAAAGATGTAGCTCTGGGAGCAATCCTTGTCCTTCAGACTACGTGCTGAAGGGTTGCTCATGTTTACATAGTTTGGAGTGAGCTAATCCAGAGCAGACTGGTTGTATCCACATTTTGTTAGACTTGGCCTGAGCTGCTTCTGGGGCACATTCAGCAGCTCTAAAGCATGTGGGTTTTGATTAAAGAGCACAAATGGTGTAAATGCTGTGCCATGATAGAGCTTTTATTGCAGTTGAGGGGGTGTGACAGATGCACTGGGCAATAGTATGAGGTTATACAAAACATGTAAGAGAGGGATATATGAAGATTGAAGGTGTTTTAGAATAACGATAAATGACTGTAAGACAAAACATTTTTGGAGGAACTAATTCTGCCATGGTCCATATTGCCTATAATATCCTTTTCCCCTCTGAGCTATATCCAGAACTTCACCTGACTTTCATCTGAAGAAAAGTAATATTATTTTGTTCTATACAGAAACCCCAGGAGTGATCAAACACAGACATGTAGGTAATCAGAATCAAGTATTTGGCAATATGAATACACTCTTTGATTATATGCATGAAGATTTGGAGGACTGGTAATGTCCATGTCTGAATACAAGTAAAAATTGGAAAGAGACAGGAAACTGCAATGTGATAGAAAATATTCTTAATGATTTTATCAGATTTTTAGAATGGAACCATAAGTATCGCTTCAGAATAACAAATGTTATATCTGTTTAAGTAAGCAAGAAAAACAGCAAAAAAGAAGAAAGATCTTGCATGTAATAACAAATAGAAAAAAAAAAAAAATGTTATTAGAAATGGTCAGCTTATCCACTGGTGATAGCATATGATGTAGAGGCATCACTAAACCATTAATAAGATGTGATCATGCACAAACAATTGTGTTTATAGTATCGAGCAGATACTTTTAAGCAGTTCCATGCACAGTTTTAGTTGACTGTGGCCAAGAGAAGAGTATTCATATTGGAAGATGTTACAGTAGGGGACTACCAAAATGAACAAAGTGAAAGATGTGTTTTACAAAGGGAAATGCAAAGAGCTTTTTTTACCTCAAGAAAAATAAAAGTTAAAACACATTGATCTTTGCAAATACCTGGAAAGTATAAACAGAAGTTTAAAGAAAACACACTTAGTGTAAGTGTCGGAATAAGAATAAATTATCTTATTCTAGTCCTGGCGATAAAACAAAAGGTTCCTTATTTTCAGAAGCATGAGGCCTTTCCCAGTCACCCTATAATAAGAAACAAAACTAGTTTCAACATCCTAAGAAATGGAATATGTGATAGATTTTCCTGATGCAGCAATATCTGGATAATGACCTGATAACATCAACATCTTTTCCCATCTCTTTCCATCCTATTTCAAATTATATTAATTTAGGGATAAAGAATATGATTTTTTTTTTTTAATGTACTTGGTGAATGTGAAGCTGTTGTGTAGACAGATGCAATATAAAGAATTGGAGTATGGATTAGTGTTACAAGGCAGGTGATGTGATTAAAAAGTCCCTTTTCCATTTATCATTGACATAATATGTAAGTAGATTAATAGAGATATATATCACATAGACATGCATAACACACACACAGACAGCATGTGCATAGTATTGTCAGACATAATTTCAATAAATTTGACCATCTAAAACACTACTGTTTATATTTGGAGAGAAGATGATATAGGAATATGAAATGTTAAAAAGAGGATGATGAAAGATATTGCGATGGGAAAACTGATAATTTGAAAAATAATATTTTTTGTTGTTGTTTTGCAGTTCAGTCACAATTTTATAAGTAATATGGAAGATTTCAGAAGGAAGATGCAGGAATCCGTTTATAACCTTCAAAAGCTAAATCATATGATTGATATTTCATTTTATTTTCAATTTTCCAGTGCTGTTTACATAATATATCCACATATTAATTAGTATTCCACATAATAAATTTTTTTCTTTTTTGTATGTGTAACCATAGGACTGATTAATTTTTATGACTGTTTCTTATTTTACTGAAAAGGAACTGGCTTAAAATGATATCAGTCTTCTCTCACAAAAATTTCTTCAGACAGATTCTAGCATACGTAGGATTAAATCTGGTTGTGCTGACTGCATGTTTCTGGAAGAAAGAGATCCTAGGAAGTTTCTTTACTTTTCATGTGTATTTCCAAATCAGTAGTCAGTTCCAATTACCACCAAACTGTATGTGAGTTTTCCAAATTATCTCAAAGACAGTAGAATCTGTTATCAAAGTATGACAGCTCCTTAAGAACCAATTAACTGTTTGTTTTTCTTATGTCATTACAAGAATGCAAATACAATCTTTTTATGACCTATGTCAGGAACCATCTAAATAAACACCCAGTATCTCAGTAACCATTATGTTCAAATGTACTTGCTTGTTCCTAGGAGTCATCCAGGGATGCATCATTGAGTAGCAACTGCTGAATTCATGCCCTCATGCCCTAAGATGCCAAAGCTACACATGGATCTACCACACGGATGTTGGTTTATTTCCTACCATGAACTATCCATGTAAACAAACAACACAGATGATGCTCACAGATACTTTGTATTCATCAACCCAAAACAATATGTATCTGAGTAGTAAAAAAAACCCCAACATTTCTAAAATATTGTGAGTCATCAAAAACTGAAGTAACACCTTAGTGGATAATGGAAAAAAAATTGCTATCTGGTCCATACTGGAGTTTACTGACTCAATGAATTCTTAGATTACTCTTGTCAAAATTCGTATAACTTAAACTAGACCAAATAGCAGAAGTAGGAAAGATGTGGAAGGTCTTTAAAGTTAAATTTTAGCAGAGTAATAAAAATTTTGGACAGAAACATAAAAGAAATTCCAGGAGAAAAATGGTTAAAACATGTCTGTAATACATTTTTCCAAGTAAAAATGTCATCTAGCTACAACTTCGGAGGTGAATGGAGAAGCACTGAAAGAAAAATAACATAGTACAATTTTTAGGACTTTTGATCTCCTGAGCTGGAACTTCCAGATGGCCTAACTACATTAGGATTCAGACTGCCTAATTAAATAAGGATCTCAAAACCTGCAGATGGTCTCCAGCATCCTAAAGAAGTGCTTTTGATAATATCAACTTCAGATTTTATACAGTAAGAAGATACTGTAGGATAGCTATAAGCTAAAACATTTTAGAATAACTAAAATACAAAGCATTTTATTATTAGAAAGGTGCACAATCTTCATAAGGAAAGGCGAAACTTTCATTTGTGTCATTCATTTATCCTTAATCTCATTTTGGTGCACATTGTGTTATATTCTTCTGTAGTATCATCTTTTGTGTCATCCTTTAAGCATGTGAACATCCCTAAAAGCCTCTTTCAATTTTAGAAATCATGTTTCTTCTCTACAACTACTTTATTTAACAAGGAAACTGCTAAGAGTGAAAGAAGCTGTTTTGCATGACCTCTGGAAATGCCACAGAGGAGCAAAGCAGATTCCTCAAATGCTTTAGATGGAATCAAGTGGTGATAACTAGATTGGGCTGTAAATTTTCAGTTTCGGCATCAGTCTGTCAGGAAGCTGAGTCAACAAAGCAAAACATTTCATGATAATATGTAGCTTTCAAAAATTCTTCTACCAAAGAGTGGGCAAAGTTCTGACTTAACCCTGCTTCTGTTAACTCAACCAGGCCTGAGTTGGCATCAGATTCTGAGGTTTCATAGGCCAATACTGCCAATATTTTCAGCAGAGGGTACTAAGGCTCTTAATAACCAAAGTCTTCCAGGGAAACTGACATCTCTGTTCTAATAATGTGAAAGCAGAAAAAAACCCAACAATTCAAAGCCAACATTGAGACAAATTTTGACACCTTTGCTGTCTCTTGGCACTGAGCAGTCTATGCAACAGAAATGTTCTAGAACAATGTACTTTAAAAACCTGAGTGAGCTGCTATTAATCTAGGCAAACACTGGGTTCAGTTCAGACCTGTGACAATGTAATTTTAATCAGGACTTCTTAAATTAAAGATTTATAGCATTTCATGGCATTCTATTTTCAAATATGAATTCCAAAGCAGAGCAAACAAATTAAAAAAATACTTAGAATAATAAAATCATAGATTAGTTAAGGTTGGAAGGGACTTTAAAGATCATCAGGTTCCATTTATAAACTTTCTTTCAATTTTCCTATTAACATTTCTTTATTTTAATAGAATTTACACTCTAAAGGATGACCATGAAAATAATGTCATTTCCAGAAAAAATATTTAAAATGTACATTTTCATAAATGCACAGGAGACAGAAAATTTACTAGATGTAGATACAATGTTTATTTTAAACTAATTTTTCCAGTTGTTATATGCAATACTGCATTTGAAAATGGCTGCTGCTCTATCTCATGAAAATTTAAGCGTCTGCAGTTCTTCTTCATTATTATTTTAGTGATCATCAATATTTCATGACCAAAAAAACCCTGTATTGGCTAATAAGGGTGGATGCCATGCCTTTCTCTACATGACAATCAGCGTTTATAAATTGTCCATAATCAATAATTTCTTGTTTCAATTTTTACACCTCAGAATGTATTTAAGAGATGATGGCCACTTTTAGTCTACTTGGATAATTAAGATTATACAGCAAAAAAAAAATTCTTCATATTTGCAAACTGGAAATCAGCTCTGGAGTCAGTGCTGATGAGTTTATTGTATGTATCTGTTCTACTACCAATACCTTTTTTTTTTTTTTTTTTTCCCTAAAGGAACAGAATTCAGTAACACGGGCAGTTTATTTTGTTTCCTTTGGTACATATTACTGAGCTGAAACTGTGAGATATTGTAATCAATAAAAAAAAATATAATTTGGAGATCTTATAATGCAATCATAACAAGATTAAGTAAAATAAATCAAAGCCAATTTGTGCTTGGTGGTTTTGGGAATAACATTTCTGTCAAGTTGTTGAACAGTAATCATTAAAACATGGGAATAATCCACCTCCTAATTAAACAGCAATAAACAATTATCAATGACACATAATTGTTAAAAGTCAACAAAGGAAGCATTAGTGTAAACAAAGATTAGCCATAGTTCTTGATAATGACAATGGGAATGTTATTTAATGCCTGACAGAACAGACTAGACACAATAAATATTTGCAAAACTGGAGTCATAAATACCTCCACCAATATCATTTAGATAGTAGAGAAGCTGAGTAGCCTGTTGATAATACAAGGAGTATGTTGCATGTTTTGTCTCCTGTCTTACTTACCCTTGGAAAAGTTGTTACACTTTTTGTTACACACTGTGTTTGTATTTTTTGCACCTCCTGGTCTTAGGACCAGGCGTGTTTTCAAAAGACTTTTTAGGTCAAATCATACCATTCTACCAGCTGCTGTTACAGAAGTCACACACTGAGACTAATTAATCAGCCTTTTGAATCTCTCTATTTACTTCCCAGCTACACTACTAAGTTTAAATTCATGGAAAAATGAGGGCATATACACTCCCCAGAGAAACACGTATATATGCACATATAAATATGAATTCAAATATATATATGTTAGACTCTTAGCACTAGATCTGCAGAGGTGTTCAGATGCCTGACATGTACATCTTTAATAATTAAGAATCTGAAAAGTCTTGTTTCAATGCAATTTAGAGATAATCAGAATTCCATAGATGCCTCTGAGTTTAGGCACAGAGAAAAGTTGTCAGAGGGCGTGTGGGGTATGAAATTTCAGAGCTCCTGGGAACTCTGCTCTAATTATTTGTGCTTGTAGCCTTACTTTGTGAGCTTGTGTGCTCTGCCAGAAGACGACAGTCCAGCAGCTCTCACAGGAGAGCTGAGGTATCCAAAGTTTGAATTTATCATTTTAATCACCTGGAAATTTGTCCCTGTGGCTGTATCCATCGAATTATGAACTTCTCCTTGGGTCCTCATTTGTATGAGTGAATTTGTTTATGACTCTGCAAATCTTGAGATCACTTAGTAGACTAAAAGCTGCACCAGATTCACACACATGATTTCTCAGCTCTCACTTGCATAGGCTAGAGTCTTTGTTTGCTAAATCTGTAATCTGTAGTGCAAAGAGTTTTTACAGTCTGAAAAGGGGGCTCATGCAAATAAATATAGACTTGAGCCTTGAATTGCAAAACCTTTCACAACTTTATATTGTTGGTGTCAATGACTAGATAAACTGCACTAGATGTGCCATAAAAAGCAATTCCTTGACTTTGAAAAGTTTTTCTGGTGATGCAAGTCCACTCACTTCCATAGTTCAGTTTCCTGCAGATCTGTTAATTGTGAAAAGGAGGGAACAATTATTAAGGACTTAGGACTAAAAACAACTTTAATTTACACTTTGTGTAAATTTAATGGTATCCTAGATACATTTTAATGTTTTATTAATATACAACAAACCATTTTTATTATTGTCTTAACTCTACTGACTTAGGAGTGTTTTGGTACTAAGGAGTCTGACCCAGCTGCTATTTTTCTTAAATAATGTCAGTGGGGATAAATTAAGCCAAACCTGAGACAAAGATTCTGGGATGAGGTCTTCAGAATATACGCATACATACACACACTGCCATTGCCTTCAGCTAAAATTCTAGTCTGTAAATATTTAGAAAACTATACATTAAAACTCCCAGGAAAGGAAAGACTTATGAGAAGGTAGAAAACACTGCAAACATGAGTTTAGGATGTTCTAGTGACTTCTCACTTATGAATGAGTCATAGATTTTCTTGGGCTCTTTCATTACTGAAGTATTATTCATCATCTTTCAGATTTCCCAAAAGGTAAATCCAGTAATTTATATCACAATAGTTCACTTCTCATCCCATACAATCTGTCCAAAGGAGAGGTGATGTAGTATAATCTCAGTGGAAGCTTTTTTATATCTTCAGTATTAAATCTTTGTGCTTTTTCCTAGCATACCAATATTTTCAAGGAAACCATTAGGGACTCCATAAGAGTATCATTACTGTGTCAGTTGAGGTCAGAAAATCCTACCTATAAGTATCATATATATCACATGTATCATTCTGCACAAATCCAAGAGGGATCATAAGCATTAATTTTCCATATGCTAGCTGCTATTACTGTTTTCAAAATCAGTTTTCATGCTTATTTTCTTTAGGGCACAATTATGAAGAGTTGCATGTCTGTGAAGGTACTCAATCAAGCAAAATCTACAGGGAAACCAAAATTATGGTATTAATAGCACAATAGTTCCAGTAGTTCTATTGTCTTTAAAGAAATGTAACTGTTTTAAAATATAAAATCTAGAATAACCAGCAATTGAAAGCCACTATCTAGATAGGCCACTAATACTTTATTAGATTAAAATTGAGGACATTGTTGACTTACATGAAAATACAGATTTCTAAACTGCTGCAGAAAAAATTGTTCTTCAGCAGTGAAGGTAGCTAATGGTTAAGGATCTAAAGGATTCAACTTTCATGGTTGCTGCTAAGGGTGCTCTTTCTGTATCAGACATGAAAACACATTCTCCGTTTATATACTGTACAATCCTGAATTTGCAATTTCTCGATTAGGATCTTCTTTGAGCAATGGCTTTATACTTGATTGAGTTGAGTGGAGCTATTTTAAAATAGTTATTCAGCATGCATAGGTGTGGCAGAACCTGGCCCAAAACCATTTCCAATTTCTGCACTTTCCCTTTAAAACAATTATCACCCCTCCCCTTCACATAGGATATCTTGGAGTACTTCCAGGGGTAGTTATGAGTCTCTTTAGACTTGGTGAATCTTTTTTCTTTTAATTAAAAAATATAAAAGATTTTAATCTTTTTTTATTTAGGCATTTAATGTTGTAATTAAGAAGATGTGATCCTGTTATTCAGAGATTAATTCAAGTGTATCATTGAAAGGGCAGCAGATGTGATAATATGCAACAAGGTTAGGGACTTCATGGATGTAATTCCCCAGCATAATAATTAGTGTAATCCACTAATGAATTTGTCTCAGTAATTTTTAGGAAGGTTAAATTTCAGGGGTGGTTATTTTTCTTTTTCTTTCCACTGAGTAGAAGCTTTTCTCAGAAGTGAATAGGGCTATCCTGGTGTTCTGAAACCCACAAATCTCTCACTCAGCCCTAGGGGAGAAGGGTCCCTGATCTAATTAGTCTTGCTTTCACAGGGTGAATTGGAGAAGGTGGAATACAGAGGGGCCTTCCAGCCTAAATTATTCTATGAGCCTGTGTCTTCTATGTAAGCAGATAACATAATTTTCTTAAGAAAAAACTATCCATGAAATTTACTGCCTTTTAGAAATCCCATTGAGATTGGTACATAAGTAAGTTGTAATTGAGTTTTTGTGTTGTAATTTGGTGCCTTCTTCCTCTCTCTCACCAACTTTAAAATGGAATGAGGCTTATTGAATTCTTTGAGTCAATATACATAGCAGGACTTGATCTGGCACACCTCATGTTAACTTTGTAATCAGAATTTTTTTGAGAATCTAGTACAAGCATATGAAACCAGCAGTGTATCACTTTTATTCTGATGCAGCACTGTCATGTTCTCTGCATTAAGGAATGCAGACTTATGCGGTTGGTAGTTTTAAGCCTGTGGTTCTTTGTGCTATGTCTCATTTTCAGAAATCTGTATGCTTTTTGGGAAGCTAGTCCCTGAGAATTTCACCCATTAGGCCATAAAATTCACCTGTGTTATTAGAAAACATTGCTTTATTTTATTTAGTTATGTAACCTACATATTTTTTCTTCATTGATTCTTACGCTTCCCTCTTCTCATATTGTATTTTTGTGAAAGAAATCAATTCAAGTTTACTTTTATAGCTAGAATTTTCCTTTTTCCTTTTTGCCTTTCCTCAAGGCAGCCTCTGAAGCCAAGAGGAACATTCCAATTGATTGGCTACTGCAAACATTATTGTAATTGGAGATATAGTTAGCTCTCTTGACATGCCAGTGAAGATATTAGTGCTATATAACATAAATACATTGTATATTAAAGAGATTAAAAAATAACTAACTCATTGAAAAACTCAGTCATCCATGGGGATTAATCATCAAATGGGATGCTCCTAGTGTGCATACACATAGTAGTCATGTTACATGGCATTTGATATTTTCATCAGTGAACTGGAAATAAATATGAAACTACCATTGACAACAGATGTCAACCACATAAAGGGTAGCCATGGTGAAGACAACACAGTTATCATATGCAACTCAGATTGTTTGTTTAGCCTAACCCCTTGAAATTAAATGTGATTTAATGCTTAATTACTTAGTCAAATACAGCCTGCTGAGTCCAGTAAGAGGGAGAACTTGTGAAATGTGGTAGCTCATGATATGGAGTGAGTCAGTCTACCTGGCTGGATTCTACAACTGCAACTAGCATATTGTAAAAGATTCACATTAACTATTTTTCCAAAGAGAAAAAGACACACACGGCATATTTACAATGGAAATTGAAAACAATATTTTTCCTATGAATATTCCAGAACAATATCAGTTAGTACAATGCAATTATCAGCACTCCAATTTGGCAAGGATACTAGAGATAGTATTACTATAGTCACAAAGCTATTATGAGATTAGATGATAGTACATAACCAGAACCTTTATCATCTTGCAAGAAATCACATTACACTGTAAAAACAAGACATTGACTCTGCCTACTAGAAGTAATCTAGTATTCATCAGTATTTGCCCCTATAACACTTGATTCTTTTCTTGGAGATCTTCAATCAAAACACTGAACTCCAATGAACCCAATTAACCCATAAAAACTACCAGAATAAAAGCACAAAGTGGTGGAATAAAAAGAGAACTTGCAGAGAATACTATTAAAATGGATTAATCATGTTTCAGAACACAGTAAATATAATAGGTAGTAGAAACTACATTTTCCGCTGCTTCCAAATGTATCAGAAAGATCACAGAGATCAGTCTGTAGAGATAAATTGTGTTGCAAAAAAATTAAATTTGCATACAGTGAGAATAACCATGTGCAAATGAATTTTCTGTGCCAGGCAATGAGTTTATGAAAATGAGAAGAAAGTAGATCAGCTAATATTAGACTATGTGTAAAACTTTTCATTAAGCTCCTCCTCCATGTAGTACCAAAATGCAGGTGTTTACAGTTAACTAGAAATCCCTAGTGACATTATCTCTAAAATACTACTGTGACTTCTTATGTGATTTTTTCTTCAATTGTAAAGCCCAGATTCACTTATACTTCATTGTTTCTTCTATATTTCACTTACAAAGGAACCTTTCTCTGATCTTTTCAGCATGTATGGAGCTAAAATTTGAAATACACTGATGTGCCAGTGGAAGAGCCGTAGCAGAATGAGTTGCCTTTTCGTATTTATGAGAGTGTGTTGGCAGATTACATAACAAAACCAGACGTGTAATAGGCCAGTAAACTGCAGAAGTTTGGTGCCAGATGAGAAGAGCACTTCCAGTCAGGTTCTGCTGGGATCCTCTTCAGAGCCTGTTCAGAGTAATATGCTTCTTAGTGACTCCGATGGAGCAGTTGGTAGACTTGTAAAACTGGAGGCTTCTTCCAGTCTGACAGTGGTTGTGAGCACTCCAGGGCACTTGCCAGAATTCAAGACTCCTCAAAAAATGGTCAGTGTGGAAATTAAATAAAAGCAAATTCTATTGCTACCTATGGCTTTGAAGTCAGTGAATACAGTAACACATTTTCTTTCCCATAACAGCTCACTGTAGTTGCACTGGGAGCGTTTGTTACACTTGCAGAACAAAGGACATAAATTCAGCAATCTAGCACAGGACTTGAGTCTTCTCTCCATTTTGTAAGCAAAGACTCCAGATGAATTTAAATTGGCACAACAGAAGTACCATTTTTAGAATTTCAAGGACACTATGATTAACACCTGCACTGCTGAGCAAAAGCCTGTAGTACTTAAGGAGAAATCAATTTCTCAAGTAGAGACTGGGGGAAATGTGGGAGGCATTTAAGTGGTATAGAGCATTTTTAACAAACATGAGTCAATATAGTGATGTTATTGTAAAAAGTGCAAATTTCATTAGAGACGTGTTAATGGAAGTCTCATATATCAAACAAGGGAGTAATTATTCCACCCCTTTTGGAACTGATGAAGCACCAAATCTCAGAAAAGACAAAGACAAGCCAGACTGTACAGAGTAACACTGACAAAGATGAAAGATTTATTAATTTCCTTTAAGGAGAACGTGAAATTATTTTTATATATATATATATATATTTAATCTAAAAAATAGGAATCTCAAGTGGCAGAGGGGGAAAGCAGAGGGAAGAATGATCATAGTAACAACCTTCCAGCATGTACAAAAGTTGTATGTAAAA
Source organism: Apus apus (assembly GCF_020740795.1). NCBI lineage: Eukaryota > Metazoa > Chordata > Aves > Apodiformes > Apodidae > Apus > Apus apus. Next base: position 12,955,197 of record NC_067283.1, read on the forward strand.
CACATAGCCCTCTATCAGCTCTGTTTTCTCTGAGGGTGACAAGAAACAATTGTCCTATTGCTGCAGAAGTTATTTCAGTAAGATTTTGCAAAAGACCAACAAGAGCACAAAATACCATGTGGAATCATGATCTTTGTAAGTTTTCATGACAGGTTAGAAGTTATCTATATGTGATTACACAAATATAATTAATTCTTCACCAGCTCAGGTTGATTAATTAAACCAATGCTTCCCAGCCTTTAAAAATATGTTTCTTTCCTGCCTCCCAGCTTTTTGGAAAGAAAACAAACAAAACCATAGTGTATTACATAACACTGTTAGTGTTTTCTTTTAGTACAAATAAAGACAGAATAAAATCTGCATATTTATCACCTGTACTTACCTTTGCTTGTTTTTGTTTGCTGACTCCTAGGCATGGAAATTTATAGGTATTTCTGAGGGACTGTTTTGCTGTAATGTTTTTGAAAACTGTGATATCTTAAGACCCCAGGCTGACAATCATTATGTTCCTTCTCAGACTTCCTGGATTTCCTTCAGTGTTTCGTGGTCAGTTTGTGGCTGCAGAGGAGATGACACTGCTAGTGTTGTAGAAGCCTTTTGATCTTGCTGGTAGTAATTTTATATTTTCAGTTCTAGTTCAGACATGGTGGAACTCAATGAAACTAAGGAAAGAAGAGAGCAATAGAAAACAAGTGTTGAATATTACGTGTGAAAGCTCCTGGCAAAGACTGAATCTCTTTTTTCTGGCACCTCCCTTTAATAACCCCCATCCCTCATTATGTTACTTTCCCTATTGCTTATAGAGCCCCGTGGTTGGTTTGAGTGAGGTATTTTTTATTCCCCTCTCTATTGTAGCATAACTGCTGTAATCAAGATTTTAGCATCATGAAATCTGAACAGTGGAGTACTAAACCCGAAGTACCAGATGTGAAAGGCCAGTAGTGCAACAATCCATATAACCTTTCAAAACAGGCAGAAAAAGTTAATTAGTTACTCCACAAACACTGTTCAAGATGTTTTGCTCCAGTCACTTAACTATCAAAACCTCATGTTATTCATTTATCCATGTCTGAACATTGTTAGTGGAGTGCACTTGCTTTTGAAAGATTTCAGCCTGTAGCACTTTGTGTTGTATTATAAAAAAATATTTGTCTTTCCTCCCTGCAAAGTGTTTTTTTTGGTTTGGTTTGGTTTTGGTTCTTATTGTTGTTTTTTTTGTTGTTCTTTTGGTTTTTTACTTGGCACTTCTAATTTATTACATTCCTTGCTTGCATGTGCATGCACCTTGGCATTGTGCTGCTTTAATTTGACGACTGGGAACTCATGATACAACAGGTTTCCAGGGACTGGCAAGCATTCATTTGCACAGAATATCTCAACAGATATCTGGCATTTACTATATATGGAGAAATTGCTAAAAACATCTTTGAGGAAGGAATCTGAAGACATACTTTCATTAGCTTCCGAAACAGATGTTCACATGTACATATATAACAAGTGGAACAGCAGACAAACATTGATTTGCCTGTAATGCTCTTTTGAACTTGGCATGTAATAAAAGTAAAAATGTCACCTAAAAAAAGATCCATCTGCCCTAGTTTAGGCATCTAACATGGTAACTAAGTTACAAAGTGACTAAGAGAGTTACTACACACTCTTTTAATACTCGATGGAGAGAAATACTATCCCCAGACAGCAATTTATTTCTTCCTAAGATAGGAGTCTAGGATGGATCAGATAAACTGCCCTCTAGGGATGCCTGTGTCTCTTTACTGACTGTTAGGGGAATGAGAACAGCTTGGATTTGGTTATCCAACTTCTAGACTTCTCAAATGTGATGAATTTCATTCTGATATGGCCAAAGAAATGACACAAAATCCTTCACTTGATAAAAAGAGAAAAAATCTGCTCCAGTTAAATGCTACAAAGTTTATACCCAAGAATAGATGTGAATGAAAATGCAACAATATTAAAATTATTTTCATCTGTTACCTGCATTAATTTTGCTTGATGATGCCATCAGCTTTTCTCACACTAATTTGTAATACATCCCTTACACACACACAAACAATTACAACATAGATAATATTTCTATATGAGACTATAAAAATCTGGAAAAGAAGTACTACAGCAGCCTTTTTAAGATATGTAATTAAGGTATTCCTTTTATCTTTCTCTCTCTCTTTTTATTTATGTATGTATGTATTTATTTATTTATTATTTATTTTCCAAAGGCATCCAAGAGATGTAGAAACCAAGTGATTAATTTTGATTGGTTTTAGGTGCATAAGTGCTCCAGACTGTCTTGAAAATCCTGCCTTAGTAGTGTACATAGTCATATGATCATGCGTCTTCAATTATCTCATGCAAAACAGTCCTATTGTGTTTACAGGTTGACTTTGAGACTGCCATTCACATGACAAGTAATCACAGGACCAAGACCAGATGATATTGCTCTCAGGGAATGTTCTCTTCTCAGATAATATTTTATTTGAGGAATTTGTAAAATCGTCTTTTCTTGTAGGGTGTAAACAAGGGAGGCTGCTGGCAAAAGCCTAGCTATTTGTTTGTCTTTGAAACTGCAAAGAGCACAAACCATACAATGATGTTACTCATGGTAAGAAGAAATATTTATAAGAAGGGTTGGAGAACTGGGGATGTGCTGTACTCATGGAACAGAAGGTCACACTGGCAGCTGGCCACAAGTTTTGGGTAAACCCATGGTGTTTTTACCACTAATTTTAGAAAACAGCTTCTAGGCATAGACACCCAATCCAGAAGATATGCTTTCAGAGCTGTGAAAAAAAGGTCATCAGTGAGAAGAAAATACCACAAAAACTTTAAACGGTGGATTATTTTTGCACGTTTTGACCTCTGAGGTGGTAATGCATCCTATAGAACTCAGCTCTGGACCTGGTAAAAAAGGACTGTATTCCAATTCATAAGGAAAAGAGGCATAGAATTCTTCAATGGCACAAGCGCCAACACTACAACAGGAGCCCCTTCTAATAAATTTAGAATAGACTTGGTCTAAATTGTATCCATGAGATACCTTTTTATCAATAATAAATACAAGTCTAAGATTAGGTATGGAACAATGTCTCAATTTTGATTAAAATTTTCATAAGGATAGCAACATTTTTTCTTCAGAGGAAAATAGGATTTGGAATTTTGGTTTAGAATTCTGGAATATTGATTGAGTGATGCTTCATGTTTTGTAGTTTTGCATTTTCGTGTAATATGACTTCTTAATATGTCAGAACAATGATAAATAGAGTTACAGTAATAGGAACCTCAGAGTTAAAAATAAAAATGCATTCTCAAGAAGAAATATCAGAATATATTGGTAGTGAAGGTATGTATTCTGGTTTGGTTTGGTGGGGTTTGGGCAGCGGGGGAAGGACACCAGGAGTGGCACCTGTAAGAGGCTGAGAAGCTCCCCCTGCTCCAAACCCAGCCAAGGAGCCATTAGAGGAACAACAGATGCGCCTCAGCAATCAACATAGGAAAGAACTGACACAACACCTGAGCAGAGAAGCACTTGGTGGGAGAAAAGCTGTGCTGGATGAGAGCGGTGCTGGTGGTTGGTGAGGAAGAAGGGGAAGAAGGTTCCCTAGCAGAAGTTTCCCTGCAACCTGTGGTGAGATGGCAGCTGTCCCCCTGCACTCATGGAGGAACGTGGTGGAACATTCCCTGAAAGTGCCAGGAGGGGTGAACTTGGCCAATGGACTCATCCCAGTGTGTGTATGTGGGGGAGGGGAGTTGAATGAAAGGCCATGGGGATGTTGCTTTGTTGTCATGTTGGGCCCAAAACCATGACAGTATGTTAGTGAAAGGTGAATATCTGGACAAAGGTGGCTCCTGTGTGTTTTACCTCAAGGCAGCCATCCAGTTATGATGATGGAAAATGCTGACTTCTTTACCTGGAGGCCTGTTCAGCTTTCAGACTCTCCACTACATTACCAACAAGAACTTTCCTAACACCTGCCGTGTAAAGGGGGTACAATCTGCATCTGCCACAGAGGATTGAACATTGCAGCAACCAGACATAAATTGGTATCGTTTAGTCGAACCTCTTTTGGCAAATCCACTTGTTTAGAACATGGATTAGCCCTTCTCAGTTATGTCCTCTTTGTTCACCATTTCCAGTTAGTTCAGCCATTCCCCTAGGGATTAATCAAGCAATTTCTCTGCAGAATAGCAAATACCGGCCTTCTAGAACAGTGCTTTCCTTCTTGGTTTGCATTTGAGCTCTCTAACACTGTGAAAAGCTTATTAGGTTTAGTGGAAAGACTCATCATAATTTTCAAGGTGCTAGAAAATCAGGCATTTACATGGAATTTAGTCCAATGCACACAGTATGCTGCTTATTTTGGCAATGGGATAAAATGTGAGGATATTACCTCAGATAGGAAGTCCATTACGACTAAATCATAAAGCTTGTCTGCTAATTAAAACAAGTTGGCTTTGGAGGCCATTTATGAGAGATCATACACCTTACTGAATCTCTCTTAATGGTTAATGAGATAAATGAATGAGAAATGTAGCTGATGAAGAAAAGTAAGATTGGTGGATTTAGCTGTAGCACTTGATTGCATTAAATCAGAAAGCACTATCTATGTTTTTTCATTTTTCATTTCCTCATCCTTGAAGGGATGTGTTTTTCACTATTGATCTTGGTTTCTGCCTTTTTTGTGACTGTTTCTTGTGGTTTCAGCTCTTTTCACTGAGTATTTTTGCCTCTCTGTTTAATGAAAAGTAAAGAACTTTTGTACCTCCACTTTATAAGATGCTGGTTTTCTGCAGGAATTTTCTGAGCTGTTTGCTTTTTTTTCTCTAGGATGATCATACTGCTGAGGATCAGAGGGGAAATATTTTGGTAACAGATACAGAAGTATGCAAATGTTAGCTTTTCTAGCAATTTAAGCATAGCTAAGCAAAGCTTTAGATTCTTATATGCATTATGGACAAATAATACCTCTAGAGGTATTTAAGTCTTAATTTTAGAGCAGCCAAGCATCAATAATTTAAGAGAATTATTCTGCTGTCAAAGCTGGAGATTGAGGAGAACACGTAACACTCTATAGGTTCTCTGTCTGGAGACTGTGCACTAAAATGTCAATGGGCATAGACTGATGTATGTACATGGATAGAAAGAAGATCCATGAGGCATACCTAAGAAAAAAGTTTCCTCTCAAAAAATTCCCAGGCTATCAAGGGAAGGTTAGGGAGAGACAGTTCCTTACATACAGCTGGGTAGAAGTGACTGGCCATATAAGGAACTGTAAAATCCTTCCATAATTTCTCAAGGCACAAATGAGCTCTTAGAATTCTTACACAGGAGCATTGCTATAGCTAAAGAAATTGGGTAAGCTGATTAGTAACACTTACAGCCAATATCTGTCTTTCACAGTTTGACATGTCTCTTTTTCTCTGATATTCATTTGTGGTATTTACTCAGTTGAAGCTTGGTAATGGGTAATTCCCATAATCAGTTGTCATATTTTTCCTGTAGGGCATGGAAGAATTCCATCTTATTTGTTGTATTATAAATAACTGAAAAGAGTTCTGTGTATGTGGAGTGATGGATATTCACAAGTTTGATCATGAGTTGTTCTTTTTTATATTCTGCTTAAGGAACACACCCATAGTAAATCAGATTTCTTTAGCAGAATAAATTAATAAGCATTCTTTGTCTAATCTGCTTTTAAATAGGACTAATACCAGGGAGTTTTATCTTAGACCTAAAGGCATTAAAAATGTATTTGATACTTATATGCTATTAGGATATAGAAAAGTATGAGTTAGAAACGCAACCAGAAAAGTTAGCAAATGGTGTTAGATTAATGGTGGCCACTGATTTTCACCCTTTCCTTCCTAAGCATAGATTCTGTATGGGATTATATGAGAGATCTAAAAGAAAAAGAGTAAGTATTTATATTATGCATTATATCAAGTTAGATGTCATGACTTCGAATGCCTTCCAGAGGTGATATGCCTGATTATTTTCCAGAAATTAAAGGGCCAGCCTGCAGGTCGAAGCTCAGCTGGGAGCTAAGAGGCCTCTTCTCAAAGAACAACATTTTACCTCTGTAATATTAATCTTCTGGCTGTGTGGTTTACTGGATGGAATGCTCAGAGGCAGAGGGAGGCATTGCATTCCCCAGTTTCAACACTCAAGTCATTGTGGCTCCAGGTTACAGTTTTGCTGGGTGCCAGCATCTGGGATCAGTGGTCCCAGAAAAGGTGCTGCTCAGCTCTCAATCTCCTTCATCCACAACCTTCACGCCAGTGGAGGAGTTCACAACCCAATCTGGGGACAGAGAAAATCCAGGGAGGAGATCTCTTTATGTCTTTTTCATCTCTCACATGTTTCTCCATGTTTCTGACTCCATTGCTGCATTCCCAGCTGTGTTAATATGTTGTCTACTGTCTGGGGAGCTGTGTGAGTTATGCACACTTAGCTAGTGTTTTGGATTTTGTGTAACAGAAGCAGGAGAGAGGAAGTGGTGTTTTGTAGCTGTTTATTCTCAGTAAAACCTGAGTATAGTTTCATACTTATTGTTTTCAGAAAGACTTTGATATGTAGAGCAGGGAACTCCCTTAGGCTAGATACTAGTTTTGTGGCTTTGGTTTGGGCTATGAAATTCTGCTCAGCCTTCACTAGTAACCAAACTTTAAAAAGGCCATATGAATTTTCATTAGACGGCCTTCTGAAAGGAGTTTCTACTTTCTCTTACTGCAGTTTTCCTTACCTTAAAAACAGACTCTTAGATTTTCTTCTGAGACATAGTGGTTAAGAGATGTATGGTAAGTTTTAGGGCTTTCAAATATATTAAAATCCACCTTAGGTAAGGGTGAAATTTAATTGTTTTGACTCTAGATTGAAGGTTTGATCCTTGACTTACTGTGTGCATCTAGGATGGATTCAGATACATTTACCATATATCTCCCAAACAGGATTTTTCCTCCAGTGCATATGAGCTATTCTGCTTGGTGTTGGAAGACAGGGTTGGGAAGCAACAGTGTTAGCTTTTCTTCATCTTTGTCTCCTGTGTGGGCTGGGGAATGGATTTCATGGAGAGTGCTCTGCTGTTACACATGGTAAGGAGAGCAATGCCTGGATACTTTGCAGATTATTTTTACTTAAGTTAAAGATCTTTTAATATTTCAAAAGAAATATGCATCCCTAGATTAATTTAAACATACCAGCTTTCAACAATCATTATCTTCCTATTTTCAGTACAAATTTGTTTTATGGATTCTTTTCTCTTGGCAACTAAAATTTTGCCATTGTAAAATAGTCACTCTGATTAACTCCTTTCAGAGAACATGTGAGAGAATTCAATGGGAGGATAATGTGATGAATGTAGATGTAGCTGATTCAGGGGTGAAGTAAAAGCATTTTAACTGTTCAGTGATGAATGGATAAGCTGTGTGACCTGACATTACTAGTCCATGAGTTGCTGCCATGAAAAGTTTTACCTCATGATAACTTCTTAAAATCCAAATGAAGACACAGCTTTGAAAAGCAGAGACCTCCATTTCCAGCCATTGGTGGAGTCCCACATTTCAGTACTCTGTTACTTTCTCAGTTACCTTTTGAAAAATCCCTGTTATTTATAGATGTAAAGAGTACTACAATTTCACTGATTCCATGTGAGTTTCTTAGAACTTCAGCATAAATTATTTCATAATCCAATTTAGTATTTTGAACAATACTAAACTAACAATTTTACTTGTTATGAAAACTCTGGATTTCACTTGTATTAAGAAGGATGCTGACACTATCCACGTATAAGCTGTATTTTCTATAAATACATATATAAATTTATATAGATAATAAAATTTCACTGTTTTAGCATCAAACTTCTTCCCTTTTACCTTCCCAATGGGGCACAAGAAGCTGACTGCTATTTCAGCACTGGAAAGCCTCTAACTTTATTTGTAAACAGTAGTAATTAATCTTTCACTGTACATTTATCTGAGCAAGAATATAAACATTACTAACACTGAAAAAGGAAGCAAATATTTTTTCTATAGTAAACTGGATATTGTATATGAATGGTGCTCATGAGTTTCAGGTGTTCTTATTATGTTCTTATCATGGCCAGAAATAGCATAACTGAGAGATGGAATTGGTACAGTAGCAGTTATACTAATTTAAAAAATTGTCTAAATTACTTCTTGTGAGGCAAAGATAATTAAAGAACCCATAGGTGCTTGTTCCACAGTTATTAAATAGTTGTTGACTACACATCATCCCCAGAATAAAACAGCTTTTAGCAAAATTCCCTAATTTTTTTACTATAAAGAAGAGGTGGGCACCATGTGACTCTGAAAAGCAACCTTCAGTGTCAATGTGTGAGTGACAAAACTCAGCTGAAGTCAAAGCTTTTCACTTCTAGATATACGTCAATTTTCTTTCCTCTAAAAGGTTTTCAAAGCCACATATTTTCATCCAGATGGCCCAGATCTCTTATTTTCCTCCCATATTGCTTTCATTGCAGTTACTGTTGAGTCTGTATTCCTAAGATAAATTGCTGCATGTTATTGAGCTTGCATCTTTGCTATAAAAATGTATTCTAAATAAACATGGTGTGGGGAGGGATTCATATGAGTCCTCAGTGTGGGAAGGAAAAGGTGTTGTAACATTCATTTGTGTTGTATGGAAGTATCTATAGACTATGTGGCAGGGATTGACACTAGAAAGTTTTATTGTCATGACTTATAAAGGACCATTACAAAAGGCTGGTCTGTAAAAGAGCTGTAAAACCCTAGCTGCTTCTGCTGTATGATGTATGAGTTCTGTAATTTTTAACTTTTCAGTTTGTTTTTCATCAACTTTCTGTCTTCTTAGAAGTAAAGACTCATAAGAAATGAGAACAAATATGTCACTATCATACGTTAAACCTGATTCAACACATCTTGAAGACTCATATCTCCTCAAGTCATCTGTCTAAATTTCCCCTATCACTCTCTGCAGTCAATATGGAGAAAGGTAGGTACTTCTAGAGGGTGAATTATTCAACCAAAGTTTGTTATTCATCTTCAGATGACTCTTAGCAAGTGTTGATTTCACTCCATTCATCTTATAGTGTTCTTAGAAGAATAGCTTTGACCAGATGCATCAGATTAAATTAATCCTTTCTAAGAAGATCCTTTGTCTTCAAATGGCAAATACTTGGGTCTGTGGCCTGTTTAGAATTCTGAAATATAACATTAAGTCAGTGCTCATACTCTTTAGTGATTTACTTACGTGATTAAGTCTGACATATACAAGAAAACTCAAGTAACTGAGACCTTATAGCAGCCTACCAATACCAGAAGGGGCATTCAAGAAAGCTGGAGAGCGAATTTTCACAAGAACATGTATTGATAGGACAAGGGGGAATGACTTTAAACTGTAAGAGGGTAAAATTAAGTTAGACATCAGGAAGAAATTCTTCACTGTGAGGGTGATGAAACAGGTTGCCCAGGTGACATGGTTTGATTTAGGATTGGCAATTAAACCAGTGACAACAATACTTTTGATCCCCTCCTACCCAGGTGGGGCAAGGAGAGAGACAATAAGGAGAAAGGCTTTCCAGATTGAAAACTAAACTCAACAGCTTTAATTAAATACTAATGAGAAAAGAAAATATGTACAAAAATATACAAGTATGTTGAGGAATGTGCAAAACCCTATTGCCTCACCTCAAGCAACACCTACAGCCCTCTCCTGAGCTGTGAGCAGTTCTGAAACGTCCCAAACCACTTCCTGAGACAGCAGCAGAGCAGACAGGAGCTGAGGAGACAGTGATGAGGGTGAGGAACACATGGGCCTGGGGATCAAAGGAGATGGATAGGCAGAGTCTTCCCTGGATGCCAGCCATGGAAGGAATAGAAGGAAAAGAAAGGGCTTGACTTCCATTATCCTGGAATTTATACCAGCTGTGACGTATATATACGGATGGAATATTTTGGTTAGCCAATTTTGCCAACTGTGTATTCTGCTCCTGCCTAAGGGAGAGATATAGATATGAGTGATCTGCTCCTTTGGTATCCAAAATAGCAAATCTGACAAGTAGAGCAAGGAATCCTTGGTCTCTTGGCTACAGCTATAAACATTCAGGCATTATCAGTCTACCAGCTGGTAAACTTGCTACTTTCAGCAAGTGTGCTGCTTAAAGAGAGTGCACTGAAGGAAAAAAAATCAGTAAAAAGAAAATTGGCTTAATCCTGGCTCAAGCCAACACACCCTGGAAATGTTCAAGGCCACATTGAATGGAGCTTTGAGAAATCTGGTCTAGTGAGAAGTGTCTGTGCCCATGCAGGATTATTGGTACTAGGTGATCTTTAAGGCCCCTCCAAAACACTCCAATTTGTGATTGATAAAGTGTGTTTTCTCCATGGACTATTCCAAGACAGCAAAAGTTTGGAGAATCTGCTCAACAGGGTGAATATTTTAGTTTAATTTTATTCACATTCCTGTATCTGTCTTTCTTTGTATGTGTATTTTTATGTTTTATGTGTAGTGCTTCCATGATAGCCTATTAAGTAATACTTATTATTTCTAACGTAACAGTACCTAACATCAAATTAGGAACCAGTTCTTATTAGAACAAGTATTGCAAAATAAAATACGCCACAGGTGTTTCTCACTCTGGAAAAAAACCTCACTATCTTGGATGTAGATTTCTATTACTTTTTCTTTTCACATATTTTTAATGTATGTTATATCTATATCTATATCTATAGTTATAAAACATTTCTTTTTTTTATTCATTAGCTATCATTAACTATATTAATGATGCATATTTTTGTTGTCAGTCCACCTAGACCAGAAATTAAATTTGGTTTTATTTTTTTCATGAATTTGTGAAAAATACCAGTTTTTTTTATAATTAACAAAATCATTTTGCATGTCTTAAAAAATTAAGAGTTGGAAAAGTATTTCCTTGGACTCCCTTGTTTCCACATTACTAGTGTTTGTATTTTCCATTGCTAAACCGTCAAGTTTTGTTGCCAAAGTAATTGTATTTAAACACGTTTATTCATCAATCCATAGGTAATTTTCTGCTCTGAATATGAGACAAAACAATACTAAATAAGTGGTATCATTGAAAATCCATATGAAAATAATTCTTGCCATAATGGATTTCCTACACTCACATCAGAAGTTAGAGGTTAATTAGTTTAAGCATTAACTCTGAACATCTACTTAACTTAGGCAATCAGCTTCATCTGTTGTACTTAGTTACTTTCCATATCTACAATAGCTAACAGCTTCTTATAGAACATGCTGTAATTGTAAAAATAAAAACACATTAGCTATTTCAGTTCAGGGATGTCTAGATCAAATAGCTGTCAGCTGATTAAAGAACAAGAACTGCTTAGAAGTATGGAAGAATGTTTGCTGTTGTCTGAGGACATGTGCTTTACAGGAATCATATGATAAGACTAATATGGAAAAAGATTCTCTTTTGATCACTCCTGAATCAGCTGTTCTAATCTTGTTTAGGCACACCACAGGAAAAAGCAACCAGGCAAGTTGTAATATGCTAACGCTGCTTCACTTCATGATTTCTGTGTCTGTGGGGACTGCTTATGCCTCTGCAGTCTTGGGAGGAGGTTTTTTAACTTTTCTATTGCTTGAAGTTTACAGAGCTCCATTTTGAAAAACAGATTCTAAAACAAGTATAGAAAAAAGGATGAAAGTTTTCAAATTAAATAATATTTTTTCCCTCCAGTATTATTAATTAATAACTAGGATACCTAACAAGACTCTTTTGAAGAATAGATATTTAAAGCACCTGACTGGAAAGTGCTTCATCATTTTGGTAAAAAGGAGGAACATGCTGATTTACAGAAGGAAACTGAATTAAGTCAAGGAAAAATCAAGATAAGTAGAGATATGTATTAAGTGCCAGGAACTCACAGGAAAATATTTCCAGAAATTATTATTTCCATTTTCTTAGATGCATTACAGAATTACAGAATCTTAGGGGTTGGAAGGGACCTCGAAAGATCATGTAGTCCAACCCTCCTGCCAGAGCAGGATCACCCAGAGTACATCACGCAGGAACACGTACAGGCAGGTTTTTAATGTCTCCAGTGAAGGAGACTCCACAACCTCTCTGGGCAGCCTGTTCCAGTGCTCCGTCACTCTCACAGTAAATAATTTTTTTCTGATGTTTATGTGAAACCTACTATGTTCCAGTTTGCACCCATTGCCCCTTGTTCTATCACTAGACAACACTGAAAAAAGCCTGGCTCTGTCCTCCAGACACTTGCCCTTAACATATTTGTGAACACTGTTGAGGTTGTCCCTCAGTCTCCTCTTTTCCAAGCTAGAGACCCAGCTCCCTCAGCCTTTCCTCATAAGGGAGATGTTCCACTCCCTTCATCATCTTTCTGGCTCTGTGCTGAACTCCTTCAAGCAGTTCCCTGTCCTGCCTGAACTAAGGGGCCCAGAATTGGACACGATATTCCAGATGTGGCCTCACCAAGGCAGAATAGAGGGGGAGGAGAACCTCTCTTGATCTACTAACCACACCCTTTCTAATACACCCCAGGATGCCATTGGCCTTGCTGGCCACAAGGGCACATTGCTGGCTCATGGTCATGCTCCTGTCCACCAGGACCCCCAGGTTCCTTTCTCCTACAATGCTCTCAGACAGAGAGAAGAGAAACTGAGGGAATGATGAGTAAAATTCCCATTGCTTATAGTGGTAAAGAATGTTATATGAAGGAGCTAGTGTGAAAGATGTAAAAGCAATGCCATGGTGTTCAAAATGGCAGCTGAGATAACTTCAGTGCCATGGATGTTTTTATGTATTCCTCACCAACCTCAGTGTTTCCCTTCAGAAATGGATGACTGCATTGTATGTCAGCATAAGTACAGGCAAACAGGCAAGAGAAGCAACTGTTCTCCAAGCTAAGGCATGCCTGTCATAAGATATTCACTGCTGGAGATATGAAAAATTCATCTGGAAATGTCCAAAAAGTACCTGAGCTAATGTTTAAGTTAGCTCTGCTTTGATGATCTCCCGGGACTCTTTCCAACCTTAATTATCCTATGATTCTATGGCGCTGTCCAAAGTATTTTTATTTTTATTGGAAAATAGTATGCAAGTCAGGGCCAGACAGCTGCTTGAGCCAACCACTATAGCAGCACACTACTCAATATTTCATTAAATAATATTCAAAAATAATGTGAATTGATTATGAAGATGTATTTTGCAATTTCAGAAAAAAAACCTCACTAAAAATCTAGCAAGATAAAAGCCTGAAGCATTTTTCACAAGAATTTTTGCACATATGCACAACTCTAATTAGCAAGAAAAATGTTTCCAACAAAAAGCATGGAGACAAATAGCATGTCAGAAAAGTTCTACATGTATTTTGTGTCTCCCATCTAACAGATCAATAAGTGCTATTTCTCAGTGTAGAAAGTTTATGCTTTCAATGAAGTTTTAAACTCTGAGACACAGTTGGATAAAACTTAATATAAGCCACAGTATTAATAAGATCAATTTATTAAACATGTGCTAACATATTCAAAACTGCAGTCAATATATCTTTTAGAATAGGATTCTTACATATCTAGGCAGATTTGTAGCAATACCTGTTACAATATAAGCCCTAACAGTGGAACTGTTCAAGGGCTTTCCCTTTAATATCCAGCAAACCAAAATAAAAACAAGAGAGCATTCTCTGTTGCCATGGAAACACCGATGTCCACTGCAGCTTATGTTCTGTTGAAAGCTCTTTACTATACCAGTTGTTCTAAAATATCATGTTATTTTCAGAGAGAGGCAACACCCCTGCTGTTTAGTACTTTGTGAAAACAGATACATAAATATCGGCTGGATCACTAGCCAGAGGCTTCCTAAACTGGAACTTTTTCACATTTTCTTCCTTTGACTAATAGGAAATGACTAAGCTCAGCATGCTGAAAATCCCTTTATTGTTGGAAACTCCTCTATTGTTTTAGGCTGGAGACTCGTAAGGGAAACAAGTTATGCAGAAGGGAAATCCACATGACTGGATCACTAAAAGGGTTCCCCAGCCTGTGCAAGGAAGCACGGGACATCACATAGGAGTGGTAAGACCTTTTCTAAACTTTACAACCACAACCACATATGAGTCTGAATCACATCTGATATTGGGCCCTGGAGCCCTCAAACAGAACCTGAGGTGTGACCTGCTCTCTGGAGATGGAAACTTTGCAGTTATTCCTAACTTGTGTTTGCAGGACCTCTTCCTCACCTCCCCCAGCTAGGACCACGGGCAGTCATCCTGGATGACTCATCCAAAAAGGAAGGAGATTTACATTCTTAGAGGTTTCTTCAAAAATCCAGATGGTTGAAACCAGTTGCACAGTGACAGAAATACATGCAGCATTCTCAAGAACTACACCTCTCAAGTAAACCCGAGAAAGATGCCCTTAGATGGCTGTTATTAACCAGATGTTGCATGTACTAGGTGTTGCACAGCTCAGCTGTGCCTCAGCACACACACGTTTGAAGGGACTGCTCCACAGGAGGGGATGCAGGAAACATCACGTCTCCTGAAATTCCCTTGTAACACAGAGGAAAAGCAACATTCCTTCCTTTCCCAGTGTTTCTAATGGCTACACAGAGTATCAGAGTGGTGCAAAGGCCAGATGCAGCTCCCTTAAACAAATGAAGGGAGAGTAAAATCTCCCAAATATAAAATCTGCAACATCTGTGAGTTTGCCTGGTGTGCAGAAGGGAGTCAAGGATCTTAATTTATTCTTCTCTGCTAACCTTACCATGTGAGGCCCAGAAATAAGACAATGTTTAATGCACAACTTAAACAGTTTGATTTTGATCCCAAAATTGACATGGAGCAAGTCTAACGACTAATTTTACCAAAGTCAACAGCTCATCCAGTGTTTGATTCAGATGTTCTCATGAATTGTATCTGACAAACAAAGGTTTTCTGAAGTTTATAGAAATTACTTTCAAGCCTTTTAAATGCCAGCATACAAAAGGCAGATAAATCATTAATATATATTGATGAATTTTTATGGCAGTATTCACCTTCCTTGGTCAAATATCCCACTGGAACACAGGTTCTGCACAATTAGTACAGCACAGGTCTTTGCTGATATTGCAAACATTGCTGTTGTTCCCTCTACAAACCTTTATTCAGTAAATTATTTATAAGTACGACAGATTAAACAGGAAAAAAGCAGCAACATTGACATAATGTTCATGTGATGCAAGGCACAGCACCAGATTTCCATGGAGCAGTTCTGTGTTTTCATGGTAAACAGCTTTTGAGACTCAGCAAACATTGTCTTGGGTTGCCTCAGGGAGTCAACTCATCTGCACATGCTCTGACAATGTCAGATGATTGTTGGGGCTTTTAAACATCACACGAACGAATGTCAGATCTGCCTGAAGGCTCTCAAGTAGTGTGGGCTAAACTGAATTTTGCCACCTTGGAGATGAGGGGCTGGAACCGTGCTTGGCTTCTTCTTAAGTCAAGACAATCAGAAAGAAAAGGCAGCAGAGCAATGGAGAATCAGAGAAAATTGATATGGCAGGGGAGGGCAGGGATAACAAAGCCTGAAAAAAGTGGTCAGTTACTGCTGCAACCTCCTCACTCATGTCCCATGAGAAATGCCCCCAGTTTTTCACATCCATGGCAGGTGATGCCCTGGTTTCCAACCCTCTTCTGTGGGCAATAGTGCCTGCAGGGCCGTGGCCTTTTTACCTCTCTTTTTGACTGTTTTTTCCCCAGACTGGCTCAGATATTTTTCCTCTGGCTTTTCTAAAACACCAAACACCTCACAGGGTCACACATTCTGCCCATCCGGTACAGCACAGGTCATGCTGTTACAACAAACAGTTCCATCCACAGTTCCATCTAGAAACCTTTATTCAGTAAATGATTTATAAACAGGGCTGATTAGACAGGAAAAACAGGTGGCTTGCTTTACATGCATCTGGGCCAGCTTGTGATGAACACTAAGGAATAACACACATAAGCAATAAATAATGCAGCTTTTCTGACCCCACAGAAGGGGGGCTTGAAGGAGGTACCAAAACTGTATGCACAGCACTCTGCCTCCCTAGGTAAACTACAGCTATTACTTTGTGAAGAAACCATCTGTACCCTAATTTTAGAGACTTTATGATCACACAGACTTTTAAACCAAATTTCAAACTTTGAATTGCTTTTCTGTGTCCAGCCTAGTTTTTCTCTGAAGAGCTGGATTTGATCTTAAATGTTCTGTTTGATGTGTTTTATGACTCAGCACCTTGCTCTTGTAAGTCCCTGTCATGACTGGCAGTGACAGAGACAGAACATTAATGTGTTGTACAGTTACATTGTTGGGACTGAAGTGAACCCACAAGATGCCTCTAATCATTAAGCCAGAGGCTAAGCAGGTAGCACGATAAATTCACGAGTATCTGGACTGTGCAGTGACTTTCAGACTTGATAGCAACCTGAGGCTGCAGAGTGAATATCTGATGAAAACCTCAAAATATGTGTGTGGGAGCAGAAGTGTGAAAGACACCAGCTACAGGCGCATATTTTAGACAGGAAAAATGCCATCTGTTAACAACAGTTCACATGGGAACACTAGGGCAGATTATATATCTGAATCTCCTCATGGATGTGTTGGTGGGAGTCAGGTGTAGCACCACAGAGGCCAAAACTGCTGAGAGATCAAGTTCCAGCTGAGGCTGTGCCTCTCCTCTGTGTGAAAGTAGAAAGGATCATATGTGGCTGCTGAAATCAATGACTCATTTGGGTACCACCAAATGCCTGTAATTAATCCAACATGCCTAGTGCCTGGAATAGTGGTGTAGGCGTTCAGACAACATGTTCCTCTGAAAAAAATACACAGTCAGACAGGGCCTTGCACAGACCTACTTATCATAGTTTGTGCTTAAAGGCTTATGGACCTTCAAGAAGATGGGGCTTGTTGAGAGTGCTGCAGCTTCAAAGATGCATGTAAATGAGTATACCCAGCACCTAAAAAATACCTGAGAATTTGAGCTTGAAACCAGTTCAAATTCAGGGTACTTTTCTATCTGACTGTGGCTGTGTGACATAGCTGTGAAGGAACAGTGAGGACAGTCCAGACCCCGTAGGTATACATTCAAAGGTCACCTCAAATCTAGCCCTAAATAAGCCTAAATCCAGTCAGAGCATGCAAGGCAAAATTACAACTCAGAATTACAGAAATGTCCTGCTTACTTTCGTGGGAGCAGAACAGACCTGACCATGTCTGAGTGCCACCTGCAAGGAGAAACACACTCCCACTGCTGCTTGCTCAGGAAAGTGTGCAGTTCATTTACACTCACTCTTTCATGCTCAGTGATCTCTGTGCTGAAGCATGTTAGTACTTACAAAAAAGCAGGAAATCTGTGGGCTACTGACCCATATCTGCTTAAAGCCTGAAATTAATCTCCTGCTCTTTTCCATCCTCAGTGATGACTGAAAATAAGAGAGAACAGTGATTAGATTATTTTACTAATCTTTGTCTTATTTATTAAATCATGACATTTCATCCCCCATTGAATTGCATAACTATAGTACTGAGACGTATAATATGATCTATTTTTCTTTCAAAATACTGAATAAAAAGCACTTTTATGACACATTTCAGAGGAAATTAGACAATGACACTTTTGTACTCAGAAATGAGATGTGTTTTTATCTTGCCATGCTTAATATTCATGCTAATTCACAATGCACTTTTTTACTGTTATCGTAGAAGCATATTCTCTAGGTGTAAATTTGATCTACTATCTGCTAACACAGGATTACATGAACATGACTTTTGGCCCCCTTCTCTTTGTATTCTGTCACATACTGCCATGCAGTGCAAGACAATAGAAGTTTAATGATCTTCCTGATTTTTTTTCCTTATTCTTCTTTTTTTAAGCCCCCAGAAAATCCTGGTTTGGTGTTGGCAGATGACATGTGGTTATTACTCCATTCTCTTCTAACACAGATGGATCTGAAGCTTTTCACTCAAAGTACTTCCAGCTTGTTTTATATTTCATTTCATAATGTTTTATTCTACTGGACTTTTAATCACCCAAAATCTAATAAGAAAGCCATTTCCATCACTGAAATAGAGCATCTTGTAGTTCACCTTCCCCTTGTCCTCTTAGGCATGTTCAAAACTGTCCAAAGCTCTTTCTAGCTAGGTTAGGGACTTGTGTATACATTTAAATCACAAAGGTCTCCAATCACATTGTTTTTCAAAAACCTACAAATCCTGTGATCTTTCCTTTAACCACCAAAATCTAGACGTAGTATTTCCATCAAGATTTTAGGCAGCTGTATACATAAAAAGTTCAACGTAAGCAAGCTTACTTGAAGATGCAGGAATATTTATTGTTAATCACCTGGCCTGCTGGTTGCCCGCTCGATATGTCTTCCTTCTTAAATAAAAATAAAATAAAATAAAATAAAATAAAATAAAATAAAATAAAATAAATAAAATAAATAAAATAAAATAAAATAATTAATTAAAAAAAAAGAGAGAAGTAAAAAGGGAAATTTAGTTTCTCTAGCTGATGCTCAGCTATTGTCTTCTTCAGGAGCTTTATCTAACAGCCACTGTAGACACAGCTGAGGAGGTAATTACTCTCTACATCATTGTTTTCTGAGTTGCTGTTTTGTGTTTTCTCTCCCTGGCTGCAGACTTCAGCTGGTTCTCAGAGAAGGATCTTGCCCAAGCACATGGACATTACTCTTACAAAATGAAACACTTCCCATAGTAGGTGTTTTAATAGCAGTAAATACAATAAGCAAGTCAGACCAGGAGACAATTAAATATAAATGTTGCAGACTAGCAGACATGCTGATTTTTAGTATACTGATGGCTTCCCAACAGATTATCAAAAAAAAGAGCTCTTTATTCAGTTTTCCTATGTGCTAACACCTGTCCATTAATCTAAGTTGAAATTGAAGACTGACAGATATAAGTATCCCTAAGGATGCTTATGGATGGCATAACAGAAAATTTCTCACCTGCTGAAGAAGTTATTATGTTCAGTGATTAAATCTGCAATGCATCTGTATTGCATACCAGTGATACGTACAATATGAAATCGCTCTCTGGGCAGGAGCTCTCCTCTGCAAATCACCATCACCATCCATAAAGCATAAAAACTGTGGAATGGAAAGCTTTGCTAAAGTGTTTCTCCAGCATGCTCCATTTGGTGTAATTGTTGGACTGGTGTGTTGCAAAATCAAGACTTGGACCCTGGTTGTAAAGGTGTCCTGGTCTGAGCCAGGACAGAACCAAATTTCTTCTTAGAAATTTTATTTTTCAGTAAAGTGTTATCTAAGTAACTGAACTTTCTGAAATTAACATCATCTTTTTCAGTCAGTGTCTGCTTCTAGGACCGATAATGCTTCATGTTTATAGTTATTGCTGGAGAAACGTATGGAGAAAGGCTCTTGCTTATACTTACTTCTATAGAAACTAAGGTAACTGCTTGGTTCTGCTGAACTTCTTATGCTCCAGAAGCAAAAGGAGGAAAAAGGGCCACACCTGTGGCTCTCCTGTGAGGAGGAGCAGACCATAAAGGTGACCAAAATTGAGAAAATGAAGCATTTCATCTCATACAATTCATACTCAGTAAAAACCTGAGGGATCCTAAGGATCAAGCTCTCTCTATTCAAGGCTGGCATCCTAAAAGGATTCCTTCCATTTTTCTACCTTGGGTCTCGATGCATGTGTTCCCGCTGTATGTGTTCCTGAATCCAGTTCTTATCTGTTGCTGAGTCCAGGAATCCAGTCCAGGATTTTCCCGGGGCCTGCCCTGCAGCCTTCGTGGTGACATGAACATTACTGGGGGGGAGCACAATATTGATTTTCTATGTATTGGTATATATTTGTATATGTTTCATTATTTTCTTTTCCATCATTATGATTTCATTAGAGCTCTTTAGTTTAGTTTCCAGCCTCTGAGTCTCTCTCCCTGATTCTCTTTTCCTTTTCTGGGAAGGGACAGGGGCTAATAGAGAGCATCTGTCATTCCTTTAATTGCCGGCCCAGCATTAAACCTTGACAAAAGGAAAACTACCTACTAATTAGCTGTCCTGAGTTTTTGGAACTGAATAGCATAGTTTGTCTTGCTCGCACAGTTAAATGAAGTATCCATTTTCACACTGGGAAATTAAGCAAAACCGAACCCTTAGAAATTTCCAGTGCTAATTCAGCAAGTCTGTTTTAAACCCATATATATGCAATGACTTTCAGTAACCCAGCACTTAAACTGCATGGATTCTGAAGAATGGGAAATAGATGTCCTTATTGTATCAAGTATTCAAAGTCTACACGAGGAGAATAATGCATTCCAGACTACCTAAATATATTCATAAATTATTTAAAATGTGAATGACCAAATTTAAAAAAAAAAAAATAAATAATGCAGCATGGAAAAGAGATGTTCTGATTGAGAAAATAAATGAAATTCTTATAAATAGCAATAAAATTATTTTCTTACCAATTCCAAATGTTAACTACTGTAATTAATGACTCTTTTCTTACCTAGGCAGATTGTAGTACATATTCTATGTCCACTTCACAGTGTTAGAGCAACATCAGGACAAAATCTAGTTTATTTGTTCAGATGTAACTAAACATTGGGAATACCAAAGTGGATATGTAGTGGTCTAACAATTACAAGCAAAATTCTCCAAATTCTTTCTTAGCTCTTTCCCATTGTTTAGTGGCATTTGACAAGAAGCAGATGTTTTATAGGTGATAAATCCTTGCCCTTCACTCTAATGCACAGCTCCTTATGACGAATCATTGTCACCTGAGTTTTGCAGTGATGCTGAAACTGATGCTGCTATACCAGTAAGCCTGGGGATTTATTGTCATCCTTTTTTTCTTCAGCTTTTATTTTGCTGTATTGCTGAGGTACAACGTTTCTTTCTTTTTTCTTTTTTTTTTTTTTTTTTTTTTTAATAAGTCATTGAATTTTTGTAGTGGGAAAATTCACCCTCTTAAGACTTTGCCAGTAAATCAGGCCAACTGCTTTTGTAAAGCCAAATGCTTGGAAACATGGTCAGCTGATTAAGGCATTGAGCTGTGACTCAGGAGATCTGGATTCAATTCCTGGCACTCACTGCATCCCCTTGGGCAAATCACTTTGCTATTTTCACCCTTGCAGTTCCAAATGTGGTAGAATAATCTTAGTAACACTTCGTTTGCCCTCTTCCTCCCTCCGCCATGGACCACAAGTGCATCATACTAGCTGTACCTAGCAGAAAGAATGGGTTTTGTGTTCAGCACTAAGCTCCTTGGCATCTGCTGGTATGAAATACATATATATAAAAATGCAATTCTGTTTTGCAGCCTTAAATGCACACTGAGGTCACCCTATAAACAAACAGATTGTGAAGAAAAAACCCTAAGCTTTACTTCAGAGAACAAGTTATGTGCCCTCAATATAGTCCATCAATGCCTCTCTGGCAGTGAAAAACAGGCATGTGATGTTAGTAGTGGCAGCAATGGAGCTGCTGCTAGCTGCTTTTGCTGATAAATGTTACTGCTGCCAAAGCACCTGTGCTGCCAGCTTTCAGGGGAGTGCCATGCAAACACCCACCGAGTGTGGCTGCCCTGCTCCTGAGGACTTTTGGACTGGGTTCCAGTAGAGCAATGTTTCCTTGTGAAGGCTGAGCATGCTTCAACAGCCACTTCTGGATAGGCTTCTTTCCAAATTGTCAGCAGTGAGAAGCAAAGGAATCACTTTTCAACCTCTGATCTCCGAAATATTCTTAATGGGCATGTATCCAGATGTTTTCATTAATATAAGTAGCAGCTAACTAAACTGACTAATAAGTTGTCTCTGTTTCTCTTTCATTTTCAATCAACATAACTAATCAACATGCTAGAGAACACAAAATACTGTACAAGCCAGTGAGGGAAGAGCATTTTTAATCATTGTGATTGTTCATCTGTTGATAAAAATGTCTTAAAATTAATATAATGATAGCTTGTGATGCTGAATCCTTAATAGAAAACGGAAGGTACATTCAATACAGCATGGAAAAGGGCATTGCGGGATATGCTCTGAATCACAAAGCTACTGACACAAAAATTCAGCGGCTTCAAGATGCAGTGGGGGACGGTTAAATACCCTATTTAGGAAGAAAGGAGAGTTGAATAAAGGTCAAAATTCAGTTAAAAATATCTATGAATAAGTGACAGTAATAAAGAGAAATAACGTAGGTAATAATGTTTGGCATCTGTATCCTTTTGAGTTTATCAAGCACTTTATAAATCTGAATTAATCAAGGCAAAGCAGGTCATGATAAGATTAATATTATAATTCACATTTTACATATGGAACAGCTGACACACAGAGAAATTAAAACCAGTATTACCAAAAGACACCTGCTTTAAAAGCCATTCTGATGCTCAAAAAAACTGTCTATCCCTTCACTGAGAAGTCAAGGTTCCCAGACCTTTACAAAGACAATTAATTTTAGAGGTCTTCACTCTTAAAAAATATAATTACCCATATGTATGCAGTAACCTTTGCAAAATTGGTAATGGAAACCATAATGATTCCACTGTATTAGACTTCTTGGGCTTAATTTGTCTAAGTCAGTCACCATGGACATTCTTTAGAGTTAAGAAATTTTCATTAGTACTGCCATGGAGTCTAAGGTATGATTCATCACATCCTAAAGTGGCTGTTTTAAACAAGCCAGATGAATTACACCTTAAAAATGCATGTTTCTCTGCATTAATTATAAAGAGAACCTGGCATGAGTAGAGCGTCTGTAGATGTTGCAGCCACAGTTCTGGAGAGACACAGAATTATTTCTGTTTCCTGAAACTTATTCTGTTAATAAATTCCTTATACCCATCACAAGTATTTGATGAAATTTCCGGAGAAATACATACACTTTCATGAAGTACACATTTTTATATGACCATTCATGACAGCCTATTACTGCTGGTATTCTTAAAATGATATAGTCGAGAATTTGACTTGTAGTTTTTTGGTCAAATTTCTTTTCTAGCCAGAGAAGAGTTGAGTGTGTCATTATCACTGTTTGTGTTCAGTGGAGGCATTTTCTTTCATAAGCACTGAAAACCTGGCTGTGTATATAAAGGCCATCTAAAAATTAATATCACAACTCTGTTACAGAACAAGCCTCACTAACCTAGGTTATCTTTTTAATTATGATGAATTATCCTGTCAGCTGAGATGAAAGACATTAATAAAAGTACAATTTTGGAAGTACTCACAGAGAAGTTCATGTGTCATTCAAAATCTTTTTTCTATTGGAAGTATTTGCTCCTGGCATAGGGATGAATTCCGGCTTTTTACCCATGGTACTTAATGTGCACCAAGGACATTTTGAACACCTTCTAGTCTCTAAATACGGGTAAAAAATGTTCCTGTAAACAAAGTAAATATTATTTTCTTAGCTTTACAAATTAAAAACTGAAATAAATGTAGGAATTATTTTGTCCAGTGGCTAAGGGGAGATTTCTCTGAAGCAGTGAGTCCTGAATTTTATTCCAGCATTCTAATCAGGACATTGTCCTGCTGCTGCTTTATCCCAGGAATATTCCATGTTTGCTAGAAGAAAGGTAACTCTTTTTTTTCTAGGCACTAACACTGAAGATACATGAGAACAACCTACTTTTATAATATAGAAGTGACATTCAATAAATAAGAATGGACTGTGGAATTTCTCTCTATAAAGCTGAAACACATCCTGGAATTAACAATCCTTAAGCTCCATCTTCATGATCTTTTGCTGGTAGACTCATTTCATCGTGGTTATCCTTTGCAGCATTCAGCTGTAAGATGGCTTTGATCTAAGGGCTGCATAGTTAAATGATAAAGAAACTATGGCAGTTTTATAAGCCCAGCTGAGCAACTGGCTTGTTTTGTGTTCACTCTTATATTAAAACAGTTAAATGACATCTAGATTGGCACTAGATTTTATCTGGATATTTCCACAGTATAAGTGAAGCTATTCAGGTATATGTGCAAAGAAACACACAGCAGACATACCCAAGATTGTGTATCATAACACAGCCATGAAGAACCTCTTATTCTAATCAAACTAGAGCTGATTTCAAGTCCATTTCTACCTCTCTAGGCTCAAATATTTATGTTATGGCAGTGTGTTAGCTATTTTCATCTAAGGTTTTCTTCCTGTCAGCTTCATTGCTTTTTAATTGCAAACTGGACTACAAAGGGAAGGACAGGAGAGACGGTAAGTCAGCTCCTTACAGATGTCTCATAGGAAATGGGGCACTGCTGATTTTTGCAAATTAGGACAGTAGGTCCTCATCGGTAAATGAGACTTAGCTGGGGTCTCTCATAGATTACTCATATTTTACATGAGTAGGAAATGAAAAGCACACCTGGTCTATATAGCACAGCCAACCTGCCTTGGCTGTTGTATATATACTCTCATGCTGAATTTAGGCCTGTGAAGGTAATGTATGTACCTGCTGTCAGGCTGAGGCTTGCAGGATAGAGAGAAACCAGTCAGCTCAGTTTTGTTAATATTTCAACATTTCTACACATACACACTCTGGGTGATACAAACAGTAAGTAATGTGGCCTGAGAAGTGGTTTTGAGGATCTGAACCTACGTGTTTCTAGATCTTAATTGTGAAATATCCAGAAAATCCCATTTTCCATCTTAGTATATGTTTGAAATTAAGTATTATGAACAAATATTACATGACAAGTAACATTAAATTTTATCATCTGGAAGGTCAGTAGTTCTAATAAGCATAAATTAGTGCAGTGACAAAAACCAGGTTGGGATACATGCATGCACATACATGTGCCTGTGTTTATATGGCAGAATCCAAGGCTGTTCCTTGTCCTCAGTGTTGGCAAGTGTTTGTATATACTTGATAGCCTGCGATAAGAGAATGATCTTTACATGGTTCTGCTGTTAACACTTTGCTTTTCCTGGCAATTAAATATATTAGCTATTGATTTTTGTATTGCTGATTCTGGAAGCAGAGCAAAAGCGACAGAGGACAGAGCTGGAAGATATTACTTGTTCATGACAAATATGAAAGTGGGTTTAATGAAGGAATTGACACTTTATGAGTGTGAGTTTAATATGATCAAGAGAAGAGTTAGATTAAGAGACTTACAATTCTCGGAGAAGTAGGTATGATGCTTCTGACACATTCTTTGCAGAGTGATTCTGAACAATTTTATCCTTTCTTATCTCTCATGCGAGTGAGAACAGCTAAAGTAGCCATGAGCTCATAAACAGTTAAAAATATTCCTTGCTGAAAATAAATGCTTTAATTTGTGACTTCTTGGGTACTTCAAACCCAGAGAAGGAAAAATAAAATAACAACAAAGCTTCCTTATCCTAGCCCCTTGCAGGTCTCAGCCTTGGTTCACTAACTCAGATTTTATACTGAATTCTCCACTGAATTCAGAAGAATTTGTTCCTATTTGAAATGGCAGTATGTAGCTTTAGAAACCCTTAGGATTTTATCTGGTTTAATCACAGACTAAGTCTCCCCTCAAGCTACTCCAAGGAACTGGTTAAAAGGTCATCTAAATCAATGGAAGAGTATGAGTGCATTTCAAAAAGCTTTGCATCAGTCTCTAAACGACAGAAGAGCTGAAGGCATTTGTAAAAAATATTTCAGTCAAAAAAAATACAATGATGTTGTTTTTGTGAAGTAGTCCAGGAATTCTGGGCACTTAAATAAAAGGCACACTGGAGAAAAATCTATAGTGTTATAAATAGTATGTTCTTTTTGAACATATTGTGGGTTGTTTTTTTTTTTAAGTATCCAATCCTGAATTCTCTAACACTAGAGAAAATATCTAATAAATAAGTGATTTATGAAGAGGGAAGGGAGTTTTATTCTCTTGATTGTTCTTGAAACATGAGAGTCATGTTATACAGTCATCTGCTGGACTGAGTCCAATAGTGAATTTCTTAGATGAAGATTTTTTAAATGAATACCAGTAGGATTCACACACAGAATCTAAGTGCTTTGTGAATATTGCTCATCTAAGTACTGATATATTTTAAATAATTAAATTAAGTTTCTGTTAATTTTATTTTTTTAATTATTATTTTTTTTCCTCCTTGTGTTTAAATACAAAAATATAAAAGGAAAATAAATAGTAATAATAATAGGAATTAAATTAGTTTCAGAGGGGATATAACAGCAAAAATTTCCTATTATTCTAACTTGCCTTTCTCTTGTTCTGGGAAAACCATCTGCAGACACCTGATGAATTGTACCAGTATGGCCTTTCGATTCCTTCCTTTAGTCTTCACTGAAATATGTTACAGTAGTGACCTGGCACAAAGGAAAACAATGATGCGTGTTGATGTTACCGAACTTTAGAGATTAAGCTGCAGTGATTAAATTAGGAACTTCTGAATCTTGGGCTCCCATAAGGCAGGTGACAACAGACATGCATCAAGAGAGGCTCTTTAGTGTTTCTGGTATCCAAATTGCTGTACTTGCTTGGCCTAGGACAGTGAGAACATTTCAGTGGTACTTCTGGTGAGTTGAGCTTCTGTCAAGAACTGGCCTGGCATTTACGACCACCTATAATGCTTAAAAAAATACCACTAGACCCCAACATATGTGCCATTGTTTCTATAGAAAGAAATTTAAAAGACTTTACTGCAAGCCTGATTAAAGGTACTAGAATCTCAATGTTGGTTCATAGTGAGGGTCTAAAACTCTGGGTTCTGTCTAGAGCTTAGCTTACAGTTTTTCAAAAAATGTGGAAAAATAAAACACCTGAAATTATACATTCTTTGGTAAATATGGTGGTGAATGAGAAACTCAGCCTTTTTTAAAAAAGCAGATGGGTGAACGAGCCAATGCAAGTCTTTTTACAAAATGTAATAGTTGCTGGTATGGACTTGGTTACATTAGTAAATAAGATATTTTAGAAGAAATAACTTAAAATATACATCTGTTTGAGTTGGAAATTAACTGTAACCACTTGAGAGAAAAACCTAGGATGCCTAATGAAAATATTTGCATGTGCAGCAGTGGTCAGAAATTAATTCTTATGTAGTGCAATGTGGCCGAAACAAATATGAAAGTGTTAACAAGACACTAAAGAAAGTAGTTGTAGACTTTCACCCTGGGCATGGCTCTAGTCATCTGATCTCAAAATATATAAAAGAAACAGAATTGATTCTAAGACAAGAAACAAATTGAAGCTATAGAGAGAAAATTACACTAAAGAAATTAAAAATTGTGGGGACTGGTAAAATTTCAGTAAGAGTAAGTAATGGATTAAAAACTTATAGGAAATAATGAATGAACTATAGACAGAAAAGCAGATGGTCTGCTATAATTTGTCCCGTAATACAAGAAGGGGGAATAATCCATAAGAATTTGAAGTAGCATATTGTGTACTGCTCAGGAGAAGTAATTCTGAACATAACACCCAATTAGCTTGTAAATCTAATAATTGCAAGATGTCCTTGCTATCAAAAATTTCAAAAGATAAACAGAAATTTCACTTTTAGCCTTGATATGTTTAAAAATGGAACAAATCTATGCAAGGTAATACAAATTACTACATTCTAGGATGTAAATGTTTATGGGCAAATCCCATGGTTATTACCCTCATGGGCTTTATCATACCTTGTTCTAAGCTACCTGATGCAGTTCAGTTTCTAAACAATATAACGTGAGATGGGGAGATTGGCTGCTGGGTAGGAGGATATTGGAAATCTTTGCATCCTTTTTATATTTCACTTTGTAATTCTGACCTCATGAATAGAGAGCTCCATCGGTTTGATGTTCAATGAAATGATAGCTGGTACAGTAACTCTTGAATTTATAGGGCAGATATATTGTAGTAACATATGCTACTAGAGACAGTGCCAGCAGTGACATCTAATCACTATGAGAAAGCTCATTCTAACTTTGCTGCCAACAATTTAGGTTAGGTAACAGACGTGAATTGACTTGATAGCAGGTGGATAAAACAGTATATACTTTGTTTCGTGCCTTCTCTCTGTATTACTTATAGATTGGCTGATTTTGGGAATTCAAGAGAGATTCTATCATACAAATTTAGTTTCTGTGAGAGTTTAGTGCTTGTGAAAAACAGCAGATTGGTAGCTTTCTATTTGAAATTCTCCAATTAACTGTGAGACTGATAGGTATGTGAAGATCATCACATAGGGCATAGAAGATTGTCTTCTATTGTCATGTTTTCCTCGCAAAATTATTAATGCCTGCAGTTCTTGTTGTTTTTTGTTGCTTTTTTTTGTTTCTTGTTTTGTTTTGTCATCATTTTTTTTGTTGTTGTTGTTGTTTTTTTCCCAAACATTACATGAGAGAAAGCCAGCAGATTGTATGCAGTTTTATGACCTTACTGGTTGAGGAGCTCATGAACCAGCAACTGCTCAGAGAAGGGATGGGAACAATTGTAACAAGGACAGGTAAAATAAGGAGACACTTTTGCTGTCAGGTCTTGCTGTTCATAGCTGTGTTTCTGTTTTGAGATTTGCTTTGAAATAAAACTTATTGTCACACCTCTGGAAATTGTTGTTATTTATAAACCAAACCTGTCATTTCAATAATTACAATTCAATATTGGCAACAGAAAAGGAAACTTTCCAGACTAGCATTATCAAAATATTCCAGTCTTAATATGGAAGGAAGAACTAAAAATTAAGATATACTTAATTCCATTAATTCTCTGGCCTCCTTGCTGACATTTGCAAGTGCAGAGACCCTAACAACACTACTGTTGGTTTATGTGTATATTTGACCCCTCAAAGCTGAATTGAGTTCAACAAATCTGCCAGAAAAAGTTATCATATGATGAAGTCTTTCATCACTGCATAATCCAGAGAAAATACAAAGCTTAATTAAGGTATTGCCTGTGTGTTGACAACTAGTTATTGAATTTTAAAAAGGGTAACATTAAGATGATTTACAGAATATCCTTAAGAAGGCAAGGTCAAATGGCTTTCTGAAAATTATATGTAGTCTTTTATAGAACTTGTGGGAACCAGATGTTTTTGTTTCTGGACAGAGAATGGCTTAGAGATGTCAGACAAGGGGAGCAAGTGTAGAATTAAAGAAGTCAATCCAGAAGGTCTAAAGCTCACAGCTTCAGCTATGTCACTTTTCCAGATGGTCTCACTGCTAGAGGTGGACAGGAACAAAAGAGGCTCTTTAATAGCCCTCGGCTGGACCATTGCTCTGACTGTGTCTGGTACCCACCTGACAGTCAGGTGCATGAAACAACTTTGTTCTTGCTTCTCTTGCCATTTAGCATTCACACTCCTGTATCTCTATTTGTTCTCCCCTTGCTGTTGAAGGGCCTATACACACTTGAACAAAGTGGAAAGTGAAGCAATATGTTATGGCAACAAATGTATTATGGTACTAATGTTTTTTAGTATAAAAGGCCAAAGAATTAGAAGCCATTCACCTCTTCCAGGACTTCACACAATTCCTATTATAACCAGAGAGTAACTTCCACTTCACTTGCTTCATAGACTGGGGTGAACAATGTGCTTAATCTGGCAGAACTTCACACAAAAAAGATAAGCTTTTATCACACAGTTTCTCAGCTGAAGGGATAACATGCAGACTATGACAACTAACCAGAATTTAACACTCCCTGGGAAGAGTGAAGAATAAATTCCAAGTATTTTTTTCCCTGTGTATATTTTACGAATGCCAAGTTCACAGTAACGGATTTAAAAAGATATATTATCTTCCTACAAACCACACAGGAGACAACTTTCATTAGATCATAATTTTACACTCTCATTTGCATCATTATTAAATTACATTCCTATGGAATTGACTGTATCTAATATACTCCATGAAGATATCATGCTTGTTTTATGTTTGGACAGTTTCCCTCAAGTCAGGTGACACTACTGGTACTTTAGTTATTGTCATCTTAACTTGTGCCTTGAATGATTTATAAAATGTAGTACTTTGAAAGAAACAGGATGATAAGATTTTTTTAATAGATGTTTAAGTCATAATTGAAAGTCTATATTCAGAAGAAAATGTAATGAGAATAATTAGAAGCAAATGAGTTGCTGAAAAAATAGGTATAATTTCAGCATCAGAAAAAAAAAAAAGTTCTGGAAATATAATGTTTGAGAAAAGAAAAACTTAATAAAACTCAAAAGTTTTACATTTTACCTTTACATTTTTACCTTTACACAATGAAGTACTTAACTATTACATTGCTATTTTTGGCAGTTTCTAAAGACCAATATTTAGTTTCTAGTTGCCATTTGTACATAGAACAAGATTAGCAGTGTTACTATATGAAATGTAGACATATCTACTAAGGTACCTTTTAGATTTTTTTATTTAATTAAATTATTATTACTGAAAATCTTAATTTCCTTTTGAAAACTAAAGGTCAACTTGATGTCTCTACAAAATATTCAATGAGAGGAAACCACTACAGTCAATACACCTTCATGTATGTATGATGTTCTGAAAAATCACCCTGGGGCATCAGATGGGCACCTCTGTAAACCAATGGAAAAATTCCAGTAGGTTTGACTGGGAATGGGCTTTCATCATCTGTCTTATCTTTAACTTTGATTGAACAAGATTTTTCCAATCTTGTTGAACCAAATCCAGATCTGTTTAACTGGAGTGGGCATTACATACAGGATGGATTGACCCAATGCATTCTGAAATGGGTGTCACACTCACAGCTTTAAGATATTCCTGTTACTAATAAATAGGGAAATATTTACTCTATTTATTAAACTTCCTAAAACCTTAACAGCAGTTGTAGAATAAGGAAGATTTATATACCAATAAAAACCCAAACATTACATTTGCCAAATCCCCATTCTTTATTGTAATGAAATTTGTCTTTCAGCTTTTAAAATGCATTTATAGAGCCAGAAATATATTCTGGTCCACTGTCTTTGAGATGAATAACCACATTATTACTTGTCTGTCAAATCTAAGTAGGGTTGTTAATAATACAGAGACAGCTACTAAAAATTCAAAACATGGGAGGTTTCCTTTGGAGAAAATTGCAGTTTTAACCTCTGGTTTCCCTTCTGAGTCAATTACTTACTTTCATATACACCTTGCAATGTCTGATCTCCAATCAGAAGTGAAATTGGTTCTAATAATTCAAATATTTTCATACAAATCTATGAAAACACACTGCCATAATGTTAAGATTCTACAGTCCTTAATCTACAGAATGCCTGTCAGCTGCACACTAACCAGTAAGCAAAGTAGAAGACTGATTTGGTGGGAGTATAGTATTTAAAGGTATTTTAAAATCCTGAACTTTAAACATTGTTTTCCCTTTAATCTATATTTGCAGTCCGAAAACTGGACATCTAAACTCAGACTCTTTTCTGATACCGTTTTAAACCCAGTTTTACTTTACTGCCTTTCATTAGATGAACAAAAAGAAAGATACTTCACACACTATAGATATGAGGGAGAGGCATCTAACCTGAAACACAGCAATACAGGGATTTTTCCTAGTGTGAACTGTATGATGACACATTCAGCATGAAGGGGGCCTTTAAGAGGGACTTGATACAATGGCATGTGGTGACAGGAGGAGGGTGAATGCTTTCAAGCTGAAAGAGGGTAAATTTAGATTAATTATTAGAAAGAAATTATTTCCTGTGAGGTTGGTGAAAAAGTAGATCAGGTTGACAAAGAAACTGTGGATGCCCCCTCCCTGGAAGTGTTCAAGGCCAGGTTGGATGGGGCTTGGAGCAAGTTGGTCTACTGGGAGGTGCTAGTGCCCATGCAGGGGGGTGGAATTAGATGGTCTATAAGATCCCTTCCAGACCATTCCATGATTTTATGATTCTATATCTTACTGGAAATTCTGATAGTTCAAAGCTTCTCTAGAGTGAAAAGAATACCTTTTGACTCTTTTTATTAATAAACTATGTAAAACAAAAAACAAACAAACAAAAAACCCAACAAACAAAAAAAAACCCCACACAGTCTAATTTAGGACTTTAATTACAGTTCAGTGTGACTATTTAACTTATTTCTGGAATCCCTTTCTGCCTTGTGCAGTTAGATCTGGTACCCTTCATCTCCAGCCTATTTTCTGGAGTCTCCTAACTGCATGATTTTATTCTTTCATGCACCACAGATTTCTGATTCCCAAATGCCATATGGAACTTTTATGAGATATGCAAATGTAGGTGAGCATCGCAGGCCATAGAACTGACATAACAAATAACGTCCTTCGTGTGCCAAGGAAGTGCTGGCTATAAAGTTTCTCCTGCAGACCAGATTTATTTCTATTTCTTCAGTTTTGGAAGATCTGGTCATCTGAGGAGGAAGATCCAAATAAAGCTGTATAATTCAGCTCATTCTCTCATCATTTCCCTCGACAGTCACTATCCCTCCTCATTGCAGTAAAAGAGTATGGTTAGGGTCTGCTCCAAGGCTTTTGCAGTTACAGGCTCAAGCCGAATCACCATCTGAATTTTGCTGTGAAGCATGCATGGGCAGATAGGTAGGACTCTTGCTACAGAAGAAATGACATGTGAACTCACAAGAGAGATGTTGCAAATGCCACTCTGTAGAGTAGGTAAAAATTGCAGCAGCATATGAAAAGCGTTTCAGAATTTGCTGAAGGGTTCAAAAGGGGGTTTGCATTAAAAAAAAAAAAAAAACATCAAACCTACACAAACAAACAAAAGAAAAAACAACAAAAAATCCCACACCACTTTTTTTTTCAATTTATGAAGCCTGAATTAAAAAATATTTTAATTACGTTTTTGTGATGGGAAAACTGAAGGATTTGTATAAAATATAAACTTTCCAGTGAGGCAGCAAGAACATTGCTAGTAGGCCAAATTTTCATCCTTATTCAGCAACATAGTAGTCTTAATCCACACTCACATTCATTCCATTTAACATCACAAGCCAAATCAACCAAATGTATATCTCACATTCAAGGTGTTTCATCACTATGTTTAAAAGAAAAAAATTCCCAAGCATTTCTGTTCATTATTAAAAATTACACTGATATGGTCTTCATGTGTCTGACTCCTCACCTGTGCTTTTGCCAGCTCTGGAAAACCTAATGATACTGCACTGCCAACACTGCTTTCAAGAAAGTCAACAGATAATTATGCAATCTGTTCATGCAGTGCAAATAACTCGGCATTCTGGGAACCTACCAGTGAGACAGGGAATAATCTGCAGTTTGTGGGAATGCGAACACCTTAAGTGAATTCAAATTCTATGCTTTTCTAATGCCACCATATGAGGCAGCAGTGGCAACATGCAAATATTTTTAAAATTACAGAGCTGGCTTTGAGGCTGGATTATTATTATTGACAGTTCTTTCCAGTCAGATATTTCACTTGGTAAAGCCCAGTGCTCATCTGCATGACATGCTGCTTTTCAAACAAAAGCATCTGCCTTCTGTGGTATCATATGTTTGCAAGAAAACTGCTGCTTGCAATGTCTACAACTCTCTCACTCCACCCCTCAGCTACCCTCATTACAGTCAAATTTCCCTGAAGTGTACAATGCTTTTTTTCCCCCCCCTAAGGCTGTTGTACAGTAGCTTTGCAACAAAAAATAAAACAACAACAACAAAAGAAAAAAGAAAAAGAGTCACTCTTGTTGATCCAATCTATGAGTTGAATAGCTGTATTTTTTATAATTTCCTTTAATATATAATAAGGTGACATCTACATGACCTGCTACATTTTACAAATTCCAGATGAACACAGAGGCAATGTCTTTGGTTAATCAAAGATGTTTTATGAGAAAACTCAAAGTCTGATTGGTAGTTACAAGTGGATAGACAGTTACAAATATGACAAAACATAGTGCAGTTCCTTTGTCAGCTGGCTCTAGAGAAAGAAAAAAAAAAAAATTCCACAGATTTCCAACTGATGGAGTATCTTTTCAAATAGTTGTATAAAGAAACACTTTCTTGTATTTGTATGCTTGCCAATCTCTATCTATCTATCTATCTATCTATCTATCTGTCTGTCTGTCTGTCTGTCTATCTATCTATCTATCTATCTATCTATCTATCTATCTATCTACCTACCTACCTACCTACCTACCTACCTACCTACCTACCTACCTATCTACCTATCTATATGATTTGTATTTTATGTATGTACTCACTTCTTAAAGCATGACAAGAAGAAATACATTCTAACCTGAAGGGAATAATGTGAGAAGGAGTGTTAAAACATCAAGAGACACAGAAGAATCGTGATGTAAGAGAATCTTAACCTCATGCAAGATTAATTAGAATAAATGTAATTTTCTATAGCCACAATGTCATGATGACTCATCAGTCTTCCATAATTAATTTACAGTAATAAAATCAAGATAAGACTAGGCTTATGGGGAACGGAAGTATATTTCCTACTTAGAAGAGGAGCAGTTATACAAATAACTGCTCAAAAAAAAAAAAAAAAAAAAAAGGTACATGTAAGTATAAAAAGGGGGTAAAAGCAGAAGAGGATTATGCTTTTGGCTTTTGGGTATGAAAAGATTTTCATTAATTGTACAATAACAAAAATCTGGCAGCACAAATAACATACTGTAAGTATGGTGGAAAAAAATATGAGAATAACCTTGAGCCAGTCTTGCAATAGCACTGCCAAAGGTCTATCAACACCTTCTTATTAGAGTTGTAGCAACAGCTCTCCAGGGATTTAAGCCCCTCTGAATCTGCAAGCTCACTGAAATCACCAATAAGATCCACACTGGTGAGGGAGCATGAAACTGTACCACTTGGTAGCTAATTCACCAGACACTTTCAGAGAGCTCAAGGCAGAAAAGCTAACTGGGCTGATGAAAACAGATGCTATAAAACAGATTGCTGTATTGGAGCATCCTAAAATCAAAATGTGATGCCTTTTGGCAAGAGAGTACAGAGAGGTCCAGAGAGTAACAGATGAGCACTTGGGGAGAGGAAGTGAATAGATGATTTGGCTAAGGCCAGGTAGATCTTAAGCTTGCTTTCTATAGTTCTTGATGTAAATATACTGTTTATAAGAATGCTAGAGAAAACACCAGAAAAGAAATTCCTCGTTATTCCTAAGGAAGAGTTAAGGTCTACATAATACTGATTGTGTCCACAGAAATTTGTTTGAATGTAAACAAAATAATTTAAATTACTGGAAAAAAGCAACCAATGAAAAATACTTCCAAATTTTGCTATAAGATGGCTAATATTTTTTAATAAAAATACTGATATTTGGGAAAAAATATATATCTACAGAAAATTATTTATAGCTGAAATATTTTTTATGACTTCTTTAATTAATGGAGATAAATAAGCAGTTCTAGGGCTCATCTCATATGATCTTAAAAGAAACAACTAAAACATCTCAGCTGAACTCGACACATGCTTTTTCCTTCCCATTAGCTGTGAGGATATTTTGATGGTAACCAGCTTAGATCTAAATGTCTGATGGATGGATCTTTAAAGGTAGGCAAGGCATCACCTCATCTGTCAGAGCAGACCATAAAAATTTCCTTTCCTTTTTGTCAGAACAAACACTGCAAAATCAGAACTTACATTTGCTCAACCAAAAATCATGCAGCAACTTTGGAAAATCTTACTTTCTGAGTTTTCTTATATAGGTTCAGTATAAAATAAGTTTTCAATGAATTGGCAATTTCAACAGAACACCTTCATGCACAGTACCACTGTTACTTATGTTTCTTAAATATTCCACTGTCACTATATTTAAGGCCACCAAGCTCAACATGGTCTGAAATAGATCTCTAATTTAAATCTTCTACTGTGGATTTGGATTTTGGATTGGGTGCATTAGAAAGGGTGTGGTTAGTAGGTCAAGAGAGGTTCTCCTACCTCTTTATTCTGCATTGGTGAGGCCGCATCAGGAGTATTGTGTCCAGTTCTGGGCCCCTCAGTTCAAGAAGGACAGGGATATGCTTGAGAGAGTCCAGCGCAGAGCTACAAAGATGATTAAGGGAGTAGAACATCTCCCTTATGAGGAGAGGCTGAGGGAGCTGGGTCTCTTTAGCTTGGAGAAAAGGAGACTGAGGGGTGACCTCATTAATGTTTACAAATACGTAAGGGGTGAGTGTCAGGGAGATGGAGTTAGGCTTTTCTCAGTGATGACCAGTGATAGGACAAGGGGAAATGGGTGGAAATTGGAGCATAGGAGGTTCAAGGTGAATATACGGAAAAATTTTTTTACTGTGAGAGTGACAGAGCACTGGAACAGGCTGCCCAGGGAGGTTGTGGAGTCTCCTTCACTGGAGACATTCAAAACCCACCTGGATGCGTTCTTGTGTGATGTGCTCTAGGTGACCCTGCTCTAGCAGGGGGGGTTGGACTAGATGATCTTTTGAGGTCCCTTCCAACCCCTAAGATTCTATGATTCTATGATTCTATGATTCTATGATTTATCAACAGGGAAACTATCTTCTCTCTGGTCTTCCTGGGCAAAATTTACCATGAGAAATTGCTTTCTGTATGATTAATCTAATTCTACTTCTTTTAGAAGGACTGACATCAAACCACTAAACAACCATATAGAAAAATCCTCAGACTGCTTCAGTTCCAGGTATGTTTCTGAACACCTCTCTACCTAGCAATCTTTCAAATGCTGGAAATTTTCACTGGCTTCTATGGGAATCTGGACATATCTTTGGCAAAGAAGATAGAAATAAAACCTTCTTGGTACATAGAAAAGATATTTTATATCTATCACCATGCAGTGAAGATATAAAAGCTTTTAATATCCCTTGGTGAAATATTTCAAGGAAAAGCTAATTATTTTAGTTGTGTTTCCAAAACAAATGAGGCTTATGTGATCATACAGTCTGTCCATCTGTCTGCCTGTTGTTTCCATCCCTGGAGTTTGTTGTCCAGTTATAAGCAAGTCTAACAAGTATAGTTTTAAAGATTAGAAGCTCCCATTTATTTCGTATGAATGAGTGTCTGATTATAGTGATGGCTCTAATTAGCATTCCCTTGAAGGAAGAACCATGGCAATCCAGTCCTTTACTTGTTTCAGGAGGAAGCAACCAGCTGGACAGTCAGCACACGTATGTTTGGACAGTCAGCACATGTGCAGCTGTAAGTCTGTCTCAGCATATGCTGGTGCTCCCCCAGCCAAATAACATGGAAGGTGCAGAGGAGTGAAAGTAGGAAGGAGTGTGTGGGAAAGACCTGTGAGTATTGTGGAAGCGGTTAAGAAAGGGTGAAAACAAGTCATCTTTTCTGTTGCTGGTGAAATGGCTATTCATGTTTTCATTTATATGTGCATTTACCACTGAAGCTTTCCCCATTTTCAGGAATGCCACAGAACCTACACACTGGGCTTATTTTTCACATCCTTTGCATTGCTGTTCTTCTGAATGAAATTATGTCTACTAAGGTTTGTGTGTGGGAATTCAGAAGCTTAGTTGTGACAAAAAGGAGGAAATATATATTTGCATTACCATGAAAACACTACAGAGAAGCATATGCAGAATCTAGCTGACACCACACTTCCTCAGAGAGGGCAGTGCACTTGAATAGTCTAAGTGCTTTAAATGCATAAAGTGAATGCATAAAATATTTGAAAAGAAATTATATTTTATCACCAGACGCATGGTGAAGGTTGCTTCAGACAGGGAACATGGTTTTAAAAAGAATAGTTTTGAAGACTAATGTCTTTCATCTTTTTTAATAAGCTGTTTTAGAAAAAACTGATATTCACAGGTTGAAGGAAAAGACTTTCTGTATTGCTAAGAAATGAACCACAGTGCTGGATATTCAATAGGAAAGCAAGCTTGTCAGGCTGTCATAGAAGCAGCACCAGATTGTGCCTGCAGCCAGTTAACCTTCATGTAAGCTGCTTAACTACCTTCTCTGCAGTGCTGTACATTTGAGATTAATGGTAAACAGAGGAATCCTAAAGGAAAGATTTACCAATGAACTGAAACACTGAATGAATTATCCCATAAACAAAACAATATTCTTTGAAGCTCCAGATTCTTGAAAGACCTATACTAACGCCAGGGAGAAAAAGAATCAAAACAAGCAGCCAAGAAAATAATTACATTATTTCATAAGTAATTCCCCAATCAACAGAACATTTAACTTTTATAGGTGTTAAGCTATAAATGAAAACAGTTTTTCAATTGTGGAAAACAATAACAGATTTTTTAAATATCCTTTCCTTGAAGGAAAGCAATCAAAATCTTAGTGCTTAAGCTTCTTCCTGCCTCTGCAATCACCTTGAAAGCTTGAAGACAGATATATGGAAGTGTTTAGGAATTTTACTCCCACTTACCTCATAAAATTCAGATATTTAAGTATCTTTCTTAGATCTGACATGAACTTCCACTAGTGGAATTCCTGAGCACTTACTTGCTTATGTGTGGAACAGTACCAAACATCTAGCTTCCTTTCTTCCTCTTAAGTCCTTCACTGATTTTGCCTGGAAGTCCTCATTGTGTCAGTGTGCTTTCCTTCCACCAAGAGCTGCACACTAAAAGGAGTGCAAAATCTCCTTTATTTCTTCATATGTTAGAATTTAACATATTCATCTAGGAAAAGGTGATTCAAACCTTTCATCTGAGTAGATTTTAGAAGAAAAATCCCATTCTTTTAGGCCATTCTGATCTTTGGTTTTATCAATCAATTGGATGTCATTGCATATAAAGAAAATGCAATGTTTAAGAATCCCCTGATGTATGATGTCTGGAAAGTCCAATGAAGAGATGAGGTCATGTTTTTCTAGTCAGCAGAAAACATTCAACCTGGTCTCTTTCATCCTGGATGTTACAACCCTTGAAAGGACAGACTAGGCATGACTAAGTGATCCAGGAAAAAGAGTGAAGAAAGCCCTGAGCTGGCACTGACGCTATCTGCAACATCCACGCAGCACAGAGCATCATTATCTGGAGAGAGCAGATGGATATAGCACGCCTCAGGAGATCTTGCGTACAGAAGCATCAAAAAGTGCACAGAGATTATATCTTACCAGTGGTATATCAAATATGTTTTATTGTTCCTTTCTACTGTTGCTCTAAAGCATACTACGACATATGTTAAAGGCTGGTATTGTATTCTTCAGTCCCTAGCTGCACATTCTCTTTTCAATACAAAATCACTCATGAGACAATATTTAATTCTGTAATCAATGTAATGTAATCAGTTAATCAGTCAGTGTTGGGATTTGTGCTGATGCAGCTCTACCAGTTCTGGTTCCAGAGCACCCTGTCAGCACAGGATGGTGTTTCAGCCTGCCCTCAGCATAGCAATGCCTCAGGCACCTGAACCCAGTGGAAGCTTCATGGCAGGAGTACCTGCCTCTGGGTTTGTCCTCCAATGCCTACACAGCATTTCTGGAGAGCCAAATCAGAAGGCTAGTCAGACTTCTACTGATCCTTCATGTTAAGAGACATCTAAAGACCCATGTTCTGTGTAGGCAGCTCAGGTATTTTGTTGGAAGCTGCGTTACACAGAAAGTGCTAGATTACCTTTACCCTTTGTGTATTTTAGGACTCTGTTTTGGCTGAGTGTCCCATGTTTCATCCAGAAGCTGCAAATGCAGTGGCCAATGAATAGATTTCCAGTTTTATATTTCTTGGTAATATTTACATTGTTGGGCTTTCAGCTGTAGCGTGAGCATCTGAGTAATTTAAAACATAACAGCTGTGAAAGTAATGCTCTGGAGAAAGTCTCCAAGATATAGGTGAGATTGTATCCAGAAAACAAAAAGACTCATTTGGTTATTAAGACATATTTTTTGTACTTGGGACATTTTGTGTTGAATGAAGTTTGTTCGACAGCAATGACAAGCACAAATACTTTAAGCATGTCAGACACTGGATTGCACTTAATCACTTGAGACCACTGGTGTAGCCTGCCTGCTCTGCTGGGGAACAGAGATGCACAAGACCACTTACAAGATTAAAGCTTGGCTAAATATTTGTGTAAGGGAGGGACTGTTAGGGAATGAAATGTAAACTTCTGTATATGCAAAAACGTTAGTTAGTTGTTTACTTTTGTATTTTCCAAGGTAGCATGTTTTTCCCATGATTTCAGCCAATAGCCGTGAGTTTGTGAAATATTGTGTGAAGAAATTATATAAATTTTGTATTACTCTTCACAATTAAAATCACATTTCCTGCACAAGAGAAATAGTAAGTGAAATAGCACTGAAGCTTCTTGTTGATTTGAATAATTCTGAAGATAAAACATTATGAGTAAGATACCCTGAAGGTATCCTCTCATTACTGGCACAGAGAATCATTGCTGAGAAGCTTATGTAAAATAGTGTCACCCTACCAACTGCATATCAAACATGTCCTACAGTTGTTTCTCTGTGTGTTTGAGTGTGTTATCAAGAAGAATAAACTGAATTATCCTTCTCTAATTCTACAACTTGTTTTTCTAAATGCAACCTTACATGCAAGTTGAAGCTGAGAAACAAGTTTTTAAAATATTAGGAAAAGAAAAATTAAAAAAAATCTCTCTTTGAAGCTGATAGTACTTCAGGATATCTTTCACTGGTTTTGTCCCTGAACACTAAGATTCTCTTGCTTTCTGCATTTTGTGATTAGTACCTCACTGGAATTGAGTAATTTATACTGGATCTGCATGGGGAAAATTTTCCTGCTTTTGAATATCTTAAAATATGATAATGATTGTTGTGTCTTGAAAATTAATTAAGGATTTGTGACAATTTTAATTTCAGTGAAATTAGAATGATCATTGAAACTATTACAGCCACAACAAGAATTTCTATCACTAGTTAATTTTTTAAAAAATTTTCTGTCAAGATTGATTTTTTTTTTTTTTTTAATTAAATAGGCTTCTTGGGCAAGCCTGAAACTGATTGCAATGATTGATTTGACTTATTGATTTTAACACCCCATGCACAAAGTGGGAAAGCAAATACATTTTTTTCCAACTTCTGTGGTGTACTTTTTATAATAAATATATATGATTTTGTTAAAGTATATGTTTATGCTAATGACAAAGGAAGAAGTGCTCTAACTTCAAAGTTGTCAGAGTATTTTGTGTAATTTTTTTTTAAATTATTTTGGATATCAAGGTCCAATCTAGTGATACTTATGTGTTATCAGAAGTGAAGAGCAGATAGATACTTCACAGGCATCAGAAATCAATGAAGGAATAGGACAGAAAACACAATTTTGTGTAAAATTAATTTATATTCTCTTTGAATTTTGGCTTGAAAAAATTGTGGTGCTTCAACATTTCAGGACAGGAATACTTTTAATTTTTATTTTTTTTTTATATTAGGGTCCAATCTAGTGATACTTATGTGTTATTAGAAGTGAAGAGCAGGACAAATGCTTCACAGACATCAAAAATCAATGAAGGAATAGGACAGAAAACACAATTTTTTATGCTGAAAGAATTTGCATGTGGCACCCCAGGCCTCCTCTTAACTTGCCTGATCATAATGTTAGAACAAAGAGCTTGGGGGCTGCCTCTGGCCTTCAATGGTAGCTGCTCAAGTCACCCGCTTGTCCCCTTTCTTCCTTCACTCATGTGTCTCATTTTGCTGATGTTTCTGAAATGGCTGTCTCAAATGAGACAAGACATTGACTGTCCTCAGTCTCTACATGACTCCTTATGTCTCATGCCTTGATGCAGCTTTAATGGCATGTCAATAGTAAGCCCCTTCATTTCATGGACTTTGAGCTTTTACCTAAATTCAATATCTAATTATAAAGACCTTTTTCTGATCTGAAATGTAAATATTTTCTATCAGTAAGGAAAGAAAAATAAATTCATGTTGTTGAGATTGGACATAATTATTATAAATAATTTTATTTGTTTTTCATTTTTCTATTAAAATCCATAATTTACTTCTTCTGTTAGAGGTAATATATTTCAAGAAAAAAAAATAATATCAAAATCAATGGTCTACTTAATACAGTTGTCTCAGGTTCCCTTAAATAAATACTGAAAGAAATACTGAAGCATCACAGTATGTATACAAATAAGAATCTGATAATACGTTAAATGCACTGTGGGTTAAACACTGAAAATAGGCCAGCAGGCTACTCTGAAAAGTGGCACATAGTACATGTACACTAAGTAAACTTTTCACTGGGGGTTTACAGCATCTAGTGCCTGCTTTTATCTTTGGTGTCCCCAAGACATACAACAGCACAGCTGCAATGTTCTCAGGTATAGGGAGAAAACTCTGGCTCTACCTTCCAATGTTCAAGTCAATAAATATTTTAAACTGGCTATTATTAGTTTCTTAAATCTTGCTGGTCATGTGCTTCTCCACTATGGGACCTCAGAATAAATGTCAGGAATAATTAGTCGACATTTGGTGAAAATCCCCAAAGAAAGAAATGTTATTCTGTAAGTCCCTCAGCAGGAATTTTAGAAATATTTCATTGTATTGCCCTTTTATTGCACACAACTGAGACTCCAACAAAATTTCGCCAGGAACTGAGGTCCACGGGTTCCTCTGTCTCCTCCCTTCCCTTCCCTTCCTTTCCCTTCCCTTAACAAAAAATGTGTTTCATTTATGTTTTCTTTTGTTTTGTTCTGAGAATGAACCAGCTTCTCTTCCCACAAAAGTCATGATGGATGAACACTGTTTTCCAAGACACAGAGACTGAACTGGATAAGCTGGTTCAGCTTTGCAGCTGATTTCCATTCTGTGAGAAAACCAGTCTTTCACTTCCAACATGAGTGAACCTAAATAAAAAGGTCGTCTATGGTTATTTCTTCAGTGACTGGAAGTGAGGAACAAAAAAAGCAAAGATTAGGAAAATTCTGTCTAACAAAAACACATACCCAAAAACTGTGTGCATTTCACCTCAGTGCTGATCATGGCTCTCATCCAAATTCCTTCACCAATGGAGGACTCAAAAATCACAGAGCAGATGCAAGACCAAGGCTTAGATCTACCTGTAGGGTTTCAAACCTACACACCTCAACACACAGCCTCAGAAGAGCCTAAGCCACTCCTTGACAGTGTTCTAGAAAGATGATGTTTCATTTCTTTGGGTTGATATCTTTCCACTGTATATTCAGAATTAAACACAGCTTGGAGAAGAGATTTAAAATCCTGTAAGGTAAGTGGACTGAACATCAAGCTTATTGTTTTGCACTCAACCATCACTCATCCTTATTGTTTTGATCTTTAGCTCGAGAGCTGTTGAGGAGCCAAACCACTTCGCTTGATGCTGGGCGAGCCTGGGATCCCAGAGGTGCAGCAAAAATCAAGATTTGTAAGCAATGCTTGTAAGCATTTTGTAATTTGTAAGAGATAAAATTTGTAAGAGATGCTCCAGGCTGGTAGTTCAGCATGACTTTGAATGGAGAAAGCTATTGGTCTGAAGATTCTTTTGATAAAGAAACAAGGAATGAACAAATTCTTTACTATGTAAAAGGGAGACTTCTCAGGCAGTTTTAAAAATCTTACTTAGATGTCTTCAGGTTTTTTTCTTAACAAGTAGCGGACTTAAAATATTTTAAGTAATTTTTGTCAACAGTAAAAGTAAAAATATAAGTTATGTAAAGGTCCACTCTTGGTCAACACACAATGAAAGAAAAAAGAAAGTTATAGAAGCCATTAAGAATTAATAATATTAACAATAACATTGAAAATAGAAAATCGTTCCAGAAGACAGTAATATGATTCCAGAGGAAAAAGTAAATGTCTGTGACATTATGAGCTTTAAATTATTAATTTAGCTCAAATGTTAATGTTTTTTCTTAAATACATGAAACTGTAGCTTTTGTGGAGTTACATGTACGTGGATATATAAACCAAATGTATGAGTCTTCAAACACCTTAGGGAGCTCCAAAATCTGAATAGTTTTTGATATTCAAAACATATCTTCACCTTTAAAATTATAACATCTCTTGGAAACATGTGATTCTACAATGAGCTGCAAATATTTACTGTAGGGACATGAGTTATAAAATTACCATCATGAATAGGGCAGCCAACTGCCTTATTCCCAGATTCGTTTCAGGCATCAATGTTCAATCAAAAGCAAACCCTTTAATATCTGATTATGTGCTGACGTTAATGTGCTATTTATTTTAATTTTTGCTTAGCATGCATTTGTCTCCTTCTCTCTGAAGGGACCTCGGGGTCATGGTGGGTAACAGGCTCAACATGAGTGAACAGTGTACTGTAGTGGCAAAGAAATCCTACAGGATCCTGGGCTGCATCAACAAGGGCATCACCAGCAGAGATAAAGAAGAAACCATCCCACTCTACTCAGCACTTGTCAGACCACACCTGGAGTATTGTGTTCAGTTTTGGTCCCTGTTGTACAAAAAAGATGCTGACAGGCTGGAGAGGGTCCAGAGAAGGGCCACGAGGGTGATCAGAGGACTGGAGGACCTGCCACATGAGGAGAGGCTGAGGAAACTGGATTTGTTCAGCCTTGAGAAAAGAAGGCTTCAAGGAGACTTGATTACAATGTCGCAGTGGCTACCAAGAAGATGGAGACTCCCTGTTTCCAAGGAGTCCCATGGAAGTCAAGGTGTAGTGGGCAGAAGTTTCTCCTGGGGAGATTCCAATTGGACACAAGAGGTAAATTTTTCACCATGAGGACAGTCAAACTTCAGAATAGTCTCCCAAGGGAAGTGGTAGATTCCCCACATTGGATAGTTTTAAGTCTCAGCTTG
Organism: Apus apus; assembly: GCF_020740795.1. Lineage (NCBI taxonomy): Eukaryota > Metazoa > Chordata > Aves > Apodiformes > Apodidae > Apus > Apus apus. The sequence goes on from NC_067283.1 coordinate 12,999,834, forward strand.
ACTGGGTGCTGAGCAACCTCATAGAAACTACAGCAGTACCTAGAAAGATTGGACCAGATGATCCTTGAAGTCCCTTCCAACCTGCTATTCTATGATTCTATGATATTTCATATTTGCTATAACTGTGACTACAGAAATTCTCTGCTACTTTATTACTTATTCTTTTATACATCAGACAGTGACTGTCCTAAGAAATCATTATTAGGTAGCTACGATGAGAAGCAATGCTGAACATTCCATATCTGTGAACATGTGGAAAGGAATGCACTGGAACACAGTAGATGTGGTATGGACTAGCACTGAGGTCTGAATTTCCTGAGAATAGCTGGAAATTTTACCTCAGAAAGCTGCAGAGACCAACAGTTACAAAAATGGGGGGAATATCTGCAGCAAATCTTTACTAGCTTGATGATATCCACGATTTACCTCTGGGATACAAATGATACACTTACCTCTTTCAGGTTGCTATTTTTACTTTATTCTCTCTTTCCATGTCTTCAGATCAGCATCTTCTTTCTGTGTTTGCCATTACAAGCACAAGGTTGTGTAGCAGCATGCTCCACCTCAGTGTGCCTGCCTCAGTTTCCCTTTGTGATTCTCTGTCTATCAGTTTTACAGCAACATCTTGGCATGGAAAGATTCCCATGGAAAAGGAAATGGCATAACTCTGAGCTGGTAACAACCTTGCAAGTACAAATAGAAGGCCATTATGTTCATAACACCAGCCGTTCTCATGTGTTGAGAAACACAGAGCTCAGCTTAGACACAGCTAGGCCCAAAACTGAGACAAAACAAGAACAAACAGATAAACAAAAGAGTTTGCTTAGTGAGAAAAAAGGTTTTCTTGTTCTTTTTTCCTCTGTTTCTCTTTTGTTCTCCAATAGAGGATTTTGGAGGTGTGGCTAAGTATTTAAATGACAGCAGCCAATCACTTTATTCTGTAAAAGCCTGGTCCCATCTTTGATTAGGGAGACTCCTCTACTCTTTACCTAGGAGATGTGCTGGACTTTCCCCCCGCCCCTCCCTATATATGTATATATATATAAATCAGCCAACTTAATATTAAAAAAGCTTTCACTTTTAAGTTCTAGAACTTAAGACCTTAAGATTTTTTAGATAATTTCAATTACTGTATTACCACCTTGCCTAGATATTTTAACCATGATTTTAGATCTAGTTTTAAGGCCTACTAACAAGTAAGTTGCTAGCATTCAAATGGTTAACCTTTGTCAACTAACTGTTAGTTGTGTATTTTACTGTTAAGATACCTTCCTGTGTTATTACTTTAACATCCTGTTTTTCTACCCCTATATCCCAACACTCGTATAGTCTGATTTATGCCTTTTTAGTTCAATCTTTAAGACCCTGGAGCTATTTGCAATAAATCTTTTGTGTATATACATATGATCTGCTATTTTGCCCAATTCAGAACAGGTTTTTTATTAAAATTCAGGAATTCCTGAGGAAAATATAGAAAAAAACTAGTAGAAGGATGTGGGGGGGGCTCCAAATTACACTTTTTTCTTTTCCAATCTTCAGTGAATAGTGCAGATTACAGGGCAACTGTGAGAAGATGAGGCTGGTAGTGCTCTCATGGGTCACTGTGGTCAGTTATCATCAAAATGGCAACCATGTATAACGTGGAAATTCAGTGTAGGTTATGAGGTAATACCAGTTGTGTCAGAAGTTCACTAAACAGAAAAGACTGCTGCTCATTTGAGAGCTGTTGCTGCTTCTTGAAGGGAGGCTCCTGCCCTGCACTCCTCTGTGTCACAGGGCTGAGTTACTTCTTGCTTCTCTTGCTTTTTGTAGTTTCCTCAGTCACTCAGAGCTTTGAAGGACGAGAACACAACCTCATCCTTTCTCCAAAACTTCACCTTTTTGGATTCCAAACCGGATCTGAACAGGCTAGCTGCATTTTGAACTCAAACTTCAGTACTTCATATTTCAGCACTCCCAAAGCCAGGCTCAGGAAAAACTGAGATCTGGGAGTTTTTTTGTTGTAGAGGTTTTTTTGTTGTTCTTTTGTTGTTGTTTGTTTTTTTTTTTCCTGGGTGGGAGGGTGTGGGGGAGGAAGGAGTGTTTTTTAAAACACAGCACTCAACCCTTGGATTTCTCATGCTGTATATGTCAATATTGTATGGGTTATGTATATACTGTTATGTCAACACCTTCCAATGTGTTCCAATCTTCAGAAGTTTCTTCCTTCTGAACATAATAAATGAGGGAAAATCACACCCACCACCCATGTCACAGATCTGAACTGAATTATTGCCAAAATTTACTGATGTGACAATCTCATTCAAACTCTTTGCTTTTATTCTTCCAGTATGTAATCGTGTAGAAATTTTCCTTCCAGATGATGAGGCAAGAGAGCTGATTTTTAATTTGTCCCAAACGCAAACAGTCCTAAATGATTTGTCACTACCTGTTTGACCCGTATACAATATCTGATGCTAATTATCTATTAGTGATTGTGAATATGATTACTGGAAAATGTTCTACACATGGTAAAATGCTATTACATTGCCTCTTCTACAGTGCTCACTGACCTACTTTAAGAATTTAAAGAATAAATTTAATAGGAAATATTGTTTTTATTGTCTGGACTTAGAAGTCTTTTTTTTGTGCTTTTTTAATAGAAAAAAGGTGTAAGCTATTGAAGAATAAAAACAGAAAAAACAACATTCTTTCTATTTTTTTATTTATATAATAAGTGACATAAAATTAAGTGCCAAAAGGCTGACTATTTTAGCAAATATTGTGGCTTCAAGCAAGAATAAAAAATTATAACCTTAAACAGTTTGGGGAAAGAAAGAAAGAAAAAAAGCCAAATATTGAAGGAAATAAAAAATACAGGATATTTTAATTTAAAGTATTATTTTCTCTAAGAATGAATAAACTACATAATGATAACTTAAGTGTTAGGCTTTTTCTTGTGATATTTTAAATTATAGGTATCCTGGGAAAAGAAAAAAATATAAATAAATACAGTGGGAGCAGTGGCAACCTGAAAGTATTCTGGTTTTCCATAACATAGTTATGAATATGTTCAAGTAATAAATCTGGCAAGAAGAACAGTTACCTGTGATTCTGGGCATCAGGTTAAGTAAGCAAAGCCATATTTGAAATGCTGTGAAAAAATTGGTCATGGTAGACTCAGTATACCTTCCCTTTTGTTATTTTTCATGAGGAGTAGTCCTCATGTTGCTCATATTTCTTGCAGAAGGCCATCTGATAGCTATAGGTATTATGTCTTCTGCCTATAAAGGAGGTTATGATGGAAAACTTAAGAAAATTACAGCAGAGAAATTAAGCAAGTTTAAAGATTCTAACTGGCTCATCCTCTCAATCAGGCTGTGGAAAATTAGAAAGGAAGAAAATCCCACCGTTTTAAAGATGTTCAAAACATGGAATCTAAAATCTGTAATGAAGGTGAACATTTACAAAATGTATACTTGTGTGTAAAAAGACAAAACTCAGTCATACATCTCAGTCATTTTCCTACCTTTTTTGATCCTGGAGTACCAGGTTTCCATGAGTTGCATTCCCAGGCTCAGATCTACTGTACATGTTTCATTATACATGTCCACTTTTTCTGGCAGGAAATTTTTTAGGGTTTTATCCATTTTCCTGGCCTTTCCAGGTAGTCATATGTTCTGCAAGATCTATATTTCCACTTAGGCTGCCAGAGAAATCTTGGCTTTTCTTCCTCACGTGTGGATTAGCTATACAGTAAGCAAGCTCCATAGCCACACATCCAGCCTACCCTGTATTCCCTATGAATTTGCAGTAAAGTCAATAATTTTTTTGTACATTAGGCTTACTTTTTCATGCACAAATTGATTCTATAACACATTACTTTAGATCAAACATGTTCTGGAAGCAGCTGACCTTCTGCAACTGTTTTACACACAATGTTTTATGTGTGTGTGAAGTATGTCCAAGGTACCTGCCACACACCAGATGGACTGCAGTTCTGTTCAGCATCGACATGTAAGATACAGTGTCTCTAAGTCCATCAGAAATACCTTTTTTCTTATTTCAGAAAGGTGGTTCTTTTTCAGTGGCTACATGGACTCTGCTTTCACAGTGTGCTGTGAGGTTTGTGTGAAGGTAAAGTCAGGATGAGATTGATAAAAAATTTAGAGACAACAATTCTATTCAATCATTCTGAGAGGTATTGCAGTAATTTTTAACTTTCCTTAGCAACCAGCCACAATCTAGAGCAGATTTTAGTTATAAAGGAAAACCAGAACTGTTCCAGTTCAGATATGGGCTGAGAAGGAACAGAGAGCTGAATGGGGGCGTGTGTGCATCCCCAGACAGTGGAGTGGCAGTGCAAAAGTCCCTGTAGAAAGCTGGGAATGGAGTTAGGTCTCATGAGTCAATTACAACTAGAATTCTGTTTAAAACGCAGTCTCATAGAGTGCTCCTCTTATTCAAGCTTCCTTTAGTGTCACTTCTTGGTTGAATAACTGCAGTCATCAGGGTCACACTGTGGTGCTCAGACTGGGAATTTCCAAAAAGCCTAAAAGCATTAGAGCCCTTTGAAATCAGTTAGCTCCCTTAGACTCTAATGAAAACCTCAGGCTTAATCTTTTGTTTTATTTCTTTCTTTAATCCTCTTCATGTGCAGGCATCAAAGGGATTCCTTCCCTCTATTTCAGAAAACTGACAAAATTTAGTCACTGGTGGAATAAAAATTGTTCATAAACTCACTGCTCATTAAGAGCACCATATGCACTTAAGTGACAGCTGTCATCTACTGTCATTTGCATTGGAGAAGTACTGATACTACATGCAAGCACTTGAATATGAAAGCTTACCAGGTACCTAGCTTGCCATCCTTTCTTTACTCTGCCAGAGCTGATATGTGCTGTTTATGCCTAACAACTGTATTATTATAGTTATTGTGCAAAACAGCTGCAAAAATGAATGTTCATTTATTTCCCATTGTTTTTTTAGAGATCAGGTGATGCTAAATTGCAATGTCTGAATCTTCGGTCTTAGTGCAAAATGTAGCATCATTTTAAGCTTATAGTTTTAATTTTTCTAATTTTGCCTTTATGGAAAAACAGTTCAAAGATGGAAACTGATACAGAATGCAGTACTGTTCACTGACACAATGAAGAGTCACCTTATGCTGGTAAGGATAATTACATTTTCAATGACAAGACTAAATATGTTAGACTGAGCATCTGGTTTTACAGGCCTTTGCTGCAGAAACCAGGAGACTGGAGGAGGGGTTCACAAATCATGCTCTGGAACATTTTTGTCGGTTTTATGGAGGCACAAATGAAGACCTTTTATAGATTCACACAGTTTGCAGTCACCATCAGAACCAGTTCCATTGGTCTCCTGGTGGCGTGAGGCAGTTCAGTTGGCAGTTTTCTTCATGGTGAGTCCAAAAGGGATTATCATGCGCTAACAACCCCAGTGAATGCTCCCAGGCATCTGCAGACACTGTGGGACCAGAGATACCTGCTCTCTTAATTTGCCTGACCTTGCTGAACTCTCTCGTTTGCCTCTGCTGGCACCCAATTCGGCACTACCATATTTGCGTCAAATTTAGCCTATAGGTATCAGCCCAATATTAATTAATAATGCATGTTTTCTGAGCAGAGGAAATAAGAAGGCCTGGTATCCTGAGAATTTGTGTCTTACAGGTGGATAGCTTGGTACTGGAGGAAAGACACAATATGAGTGAGCAGTGCTGCTCTGGAGGCGAACTCTCCAGAGCAGATCTCAGAAAGGTGGATTCTCTAATGAGCAGAGATGGGTAAAAGCTCACTCTGCAAGTGAGCGGACCACTAGAAAATCCTGTTTTGTTTTGTTTTGTTTTGTTTGTTTTGTGTGTGTGTATGTTAAATCTGGGGAGTGAGAGCTCTGCTCTTGTGATAAATTGACCAATAGGTACAAAGTTATTACTGGGCAATAGGAAAATAGACACAAACAACCACATGCACTGATCCTCTGGAAGCTTAATTTCAAAAAGAAAAAACAGTTTCAAAAAAGCTATTAGAATTAAAATTTTGTGGATGGGGAAAAGAGTTTCTTATAGACTCTTCCTGCCCCTCCATCTATCACCCCCTCATCATATTCTGCAACTACTTTAAATTCTAAAGGTTGGGCTGAATCTCAACATATGTTTTTAACCTGAGGTCTCAAATCAACATTTTCCAAACTAGGATATCTGGAAGCAAGCCTGAAAATGCAAATAGAAGTGAAGCCATGAATGGAAAAGCTTGGCACCTGTGGTATAAAGCTTACTCATTCTGCCCAACCAGATTTTCAGCAAAACATATTTGGTTTACAACAGAATTAAGTTGCTCCTTGCATAGATGCTCTTCAGGAAAAGTCAGCTTGTAGAGCTAGGGTGCCTGTTACACTCTTTAGATTTCAGCCATCATATTCAGACTCAGATGTTTTAAGCAATATTTAGTATTCCCATGCAGCAGACCTTTTAAATTAATCTCTGTGAAAATTCTGCTGTAAGTAGAAACATATTACTACTTCCTTCCTCCTTCTCCCCTTTGAGTACTAGCCCTTTCACAGAATGGCCTCATGTTCAAAGAGAAGTGCAAGGCTGTTGCTGTGTGATCTCACTGAAGGATGAAGTCCTACTGCTGGTGATGTGGAAATCATCTCATGAATATTGGCTGAAATCCTATCCTTGCAGGCAGTGGCAAAAATTCCCTGGCAGACTGTGTGGGAGAGAGGGTTTCCTCACTTGTCACAGGCTGCAGAGGGTGAATTTCTCAGTGTGAGGGTGTTTGTCATCAGCATTGCTGCAGTTGTATTGTGCATGGCTCTAAGAAATTCCCCATAACCATACTATTGTTTAAAGGATAAAGTTAGGTTCCTGGTTGTAACTCAGTCTTCTCATCAGTGGTTGCATGATGTTCTGTGGGCATCAAAGCAGAAGAACTTGGCAGGGACTTGTGTGAGGAAAAGGAAGAAAGGAAGGACAGAAAAAAAGAATGATCCAAGGAATAATCCAGAGAGTGTTTCATGTATAAATATTTAGTTTATATTTTTTATATTTATATTTATAATTACATTATATATTATACATTATATTATAATACAATATATTTATATTATGTTTATTTATAAATATTCATTTTAGTTGCCTTTTTGTTGTTTATTTGTTTTATTGTGTTGTTGTGGTTTTTTTAAATTTTGCTCCTATTTATGTCAAATGGGAAATATCCTCATAAAAAAGAGAAAAAAGTAAAAAAAACCAAGAAAAAAATTACTTATATTTGAACAGACTGGGAATAAATGACATGTGCTCAAGTGATTTTGAAACCATTATAGTAACGTTGTCTACTGTTTGTTACATTTAAGTCTTAAATGGTTCTGTTTTCAAACACACATCCAACTTGCATTTTTTTTATACTGCTGCTATGCACACAGGTCCTGTGGATAATTATTATAATTGCCTCACATTTATGAATGCTCTTTGGAGACTTGAACCTGTCTCTTGCTCCTGCTGTACTACCGGGGAAGTAGAAGGAGCAACTCCCCTAGTTCACAGTAGCTTTAGCAATGAGTAGTTAACCTGAACCCTCAATTATGTGTAGAAAATCTACACATCCTGCCCAATTAAGATTTCTTTTTCCCATGGAGAGGGTTCTAAATTTTTAAATAGTTTGATTGGAATACTAAAAACAGCAAGAGAGAAGATTAATTGTGTTAATAATTAGAAAGCTGAATGCTAACATTTTTTCCCCATAGGTGCTACATCAACTTTATTACTCTCACAGCTAACAGTAGCTATATTCTGTGTGTGAAGAACTTCATATACATGTAAATTGACCAACAGTTTGTTAGAAATAATTGAGAAATTAATTCTAAGTTTAAAGTGAAGAGTTTAATTGTCTCTGTTTCTTGATTTGCACTACAAAAAGGAAGGATGCAAGGGCAAGGTAAATCAATTGGTCCCATGACTAACATGGTCAACTACGTCTTTGATTTCCTTGTGGTATAAGGAAATATTGCTTCTCACTTAAGCCACATCCTCTTGCAAACCAATACAGGGAATTATATGAAGCACCTCTGGCAACTGAGGATGCATGAGACGCTGTTCAGACACTTCTTTTGCACTCTCTACCTTCTGGATAAGTCAGTCTACCAGGGCTCAGTGAAGGCAGAGTGACCCAGAGCATGAGTCGAAAGATTCTGAACTGAGATTAACAGTTTTACTGCCCACTTTTTAGCAAATTATATTAACATAACTACAAATTTAAGAATGAAAATGATAAAATTAGAATTTTCAAATTGTTAACTTTTTTCCTACAATATGACTGAAGAAAAATCCTTTAATTTTTTTTCCCCAGAAACTGGACTTTTCAAAATAGAGAAAAGTTTGTTGCTTTTCAAAGCTTCCCAGCTACTTACTAAACATTAAAACAACTAAAAATTATGCAATATCCTAACCATCATCAATATAATCTCTTTGAACCATCAGCAGAGTTTTAATTTTGAAATGTTAGTATTGCAGCAAAATATTAGTGATGAGCAGTAAGATACAACAGAAGAAAACCCAAAGAGGCCTGCAATACTACTCTTCCATCTCATAATTTTTGATGTAAATAACTGTCTGAGAAAACATACAGACAAAATTCACTGATATGACTAACAGAAGGAATTTAAATGCTATTAATGCCCTGCTTACGTGTATTTTTTTTTCTGGTCTGTGTATCCATTTCAGAATGAGAAGAGATAATGAGCAATACTTTAAGCTTCAGAGAAGCTTGCATAATACAGTCCAGAAATTTCTTGTGTTTCTCAGCTTTACCCACAGATCAGATTTGGCTTCCATAGTTACAACGGAACATGAACTCAACATTAGATTTTTTTCCTTGCATATAAGAATTCTTTAGGTAAGTATTTACGTATTTATTTAGTAAAAAACACACAATTAAGGAATTGATGGTATTTTTGGTTTTGTTTGTTTTAATTGCAACATAAAATGTTAGAAACAAAAAGTCTCTATAGCCTGGTGATATTTGTGTTGACTAAATATCAAGGTTCTTTTTCTGTATGAGTGTTTCTAGAGAAAAAAATGCTGTTGCATTTTATAAAAGTAGTTCAGCTACAAGATTCTTCAGCAGTCCCAAAGGTTCTGTTGTAATGTGCAAAAATGAGAAGAATTATGTGACCGATCAGATATACTGGTCATGACAGGGCAGTCAGCATTTATTTCTTAAGCTTATGTAAAAGATTTGAATATCTAGCAGTTGCCATACTGTATTTTAAAAATGTAACAAAAAAGATAATTATAAATTATCATCATCAAATATAATTGTACATGATCATCTCTATCAAAGCACTGCAAGTTAATGTCTCATATTAATAGTTAATCACATATTCTATAAATGGGTTCATGATGCATTTTTATGAACTCTTAATGTGCATTGGTGAAGAATGTAAACTGGAAGGGGAAGGAACTTAAGCAAAACTTTTTTTTATGTTAATTTTGATGAAGGAAACTGAAAAGCTGAAAGTGGTCAGGGTATTTAAGCAGACATTAAACATTCACCAGAATACAGAGCTATTTTCTAGACTGGATGCTACACATTACAAAGAAGAGTGTTTCAAAAGCTGTCAGAACAGCAAGGTGGGAAATTCAAAAGTTATGTGGAAATAGCTTCAGGGTAATAAGTCATGAGACACCATCAGGAAAGAACACGAAGTTATTTCTCACTTAGAAATTCGTAACTTCAATAAATGACTGTTATACCATGTGTCTTTTTACAATCTTTTTAACCAATCTTCGAAGATTGAAAGGGGAATAAGACAATTTACTTCAGGTCTGTAAAAATGATAGCTTCTTCTTTTCTGTCTTTAACCAGAAAACCCCAGCTTGTATGTGTTTGCATGTGTATATGTATCCATTTGTTATTATTGAATGTAAGAACAGTAGAATTTAGAACTAAATATTTTAGAACAAAACATTAAAAAAATTGAGTCCTCTTTAAAGCAGTTTAGACCTTGCATTAACTCCAGGTAGATGAAGGGAGAGCAGAGCTGTGCAGGCCTTGGGCTGCAGGGAGGAATGATGTCAATGACAGGGATGAGGCAACAGCAGCCTTAGCTACAGTGGCTGTGATCTAGGAGCATCAATGGACAACTTAGCAGGCAGAGAGAGGAGGAGACAGATCTCAGCCTTATGTTGCCTAGAAGGAAGGACAGCCAGTGCTGTGCTCAATCAGAGGGAGAAATCCACAGTGGGAGCTGAAAGATTGTGACTTCTGGCACAAAAAAAAAAAATATATATATAAAAAAGTTACTCCTTAGAGGCATTATGTTGGAAAAAATGGGGTCTGGAAGTGAGGAGGAATGGGCACTGCTGGTGTGGAACTCAGACTGATCATTCCTGACCCAGGTGACGGAGCCTGACTCAGAGAGACAGGGTACTATTGTTTGTTGGTTGTTTTTTTTTCTGTAAAGGATGGTGAAAGCCACCTGCCAACCAGATTTGGTGTTCTGGGGGTCTTGCTGTTCATCTGGGACCTAAACCTGAATACTGCAGAAACTTTGCCAAGTTTCATCTAGGACTCAGGCTAGGACTGATGTTTGTCCCTGTGGGTATCAGTAATACTTGAGTAGATCAGGAGTCACTACATGGTCCTTGGAATTAGAATGAAAGGAAAAGATAAAATGTTATTGTTCTCCTTAGCTCTGCTGTCCAAGGAAAAGCATTTAGAGAGAAGCTGTGGATCCTGTGAATCAAGCTGGCTGTCTGCCTGGTGTTGCTGATAGGGATGTGTCTTCTATGGCCATGGGAGTTTTCTGATTACTAGAAAAGAGTAAATGTTATAGCTGTTGTCAGAAGAGGGAAGGTGAAGGGAATAGGCAACAGTAGGCCAGTCAGTCTCACATCACTCCTGAGAGGACTATGGAATAAGTCCTCTTGAAAACCATTTACAGACACGTGAAGGATGAGAATGTGATTGGGAGAAACCAGCACAGATTAACAAGGACAAATCATGCCTGACCAATTGCCTTCTGTGATGAAATTACTGGCTCAGTGAGTGAGAGGGGGTGTCTTTGACTTTAGCAAGGTTTTTGAAAAAACGTTCCATGGCATCCTTGTAGCCAAATCTAGGGATATGGTGGATTGTAAAGTGAGGTGAAGACTGGCTGTACTGCAATGCTCAAAAAGTGTTGGTCAATGGCTTGCAGACAAGTACAAGGAGCATTCCTCAGGAGTCGATACTGAGGAAATTAGTGTTTACTATCTTCATCAACAGACTGGATGATGGAATGGGATATTCCTTCCTCATATTCATAGAACTGCCACTCAGATGGAACTTGACAAGCTGGAGTAGCCAGAAGCAGAAATCCTCTTAAGTTGAATGAAAACAAATGCAAAGCCCATGGGGACTGACTGCAGGGAGTCTTGAGGAACTGTGGTTGAACACAGAACAGTGGTATGGCATTGCAGAAACAGAGATTAAGTATGTGATGGGATACATTAACCAGCCATAAGTACCCAGAAGGCCAAGATAATAGATTATCATGTTCTAGTCAGTTTTCATGAGGTTTTATCTGGAGTACTGTTTTGGCACCTTCCCCAAGTATTAGAGCTACAATGATAAACTGGAGAAAGTCCAGCAAGGGACAAATGGGCTGAACCTGTGTTTGAAACACAGGACAAACAAGGAAAGAAAGGCTGAAGGAGCTAGTTTTGTTTAGCCTGGAGAAGAAAAAACTAAAGGGAATCTAATTTCTTTCTTTAATAACTTGAGGGTTATAAAGAAGACTGCCACACTTCTGTGAGATGCACAGTAAAAGGATAAGAAGGAACATCCATAATATGTAGAAATGGTAAGTCTGATTAGATATAAGCAGAATATATTAATTAGAGTGGTTAAGCACCACAACAGATTGCCCTGAGAAAGATTGTGTGATCTGCAGCTTTGGAAATACCCAGAAATTGACTGGAAAAAGGACTGAGCAACTTGATTTGACTTAGAGGCTACACCTGCTTTTAAAAGAGAGTTGCACTAAATGACCTCCAAAGGTTCCTTCCAGCAAAAACTATTTTATTATTCTATATTCAATTTATAGTAACACAATTCTGAAAGTGGAGGGTATTTTATTTGCTTGTCCAGTCTAGAAATCAAACTCATGACCACAAATAATTAGTACTCCAATTAGGATGAAAGCGCTTTCTGCATCTGAGTCCCTCTCAGATCTGTTGACTAGCAGATAGTGTTATGTGTATGAGAGAAACCTCTAATGCATGAAAGCTTCCAGTAATGCAAATGTTTATGATCCTGATACAGAGAAACTATATGTAAGCAGATGATTCATAATATTCAGGCTTCTGTTCCCCGTTTCAATCATGCCTGATTTATGAAAAGTAAACAGTGGATCCAAACCCATCCTAGTTGTCAGTGGTATTTGTGAGGGAGTAAATATCATGAATTTCAAACTGTTTGAGAATCTTTCAAAATTGCTCAGCATGCAACTGCTTTTATAGTTACATGAGCCTTTAAAATGCACATTTCCTGAAAGGCAAGCAAGCGGGAATAATTGCTATTCATTTTTTTCCCCTCAGCTTAGAGAGTTAAATTGTACTCAACAGTTATTTCTCCCAAGTGCATGATACAGCAGAAATCCTTCCAGAGCAAATGCACTGCAATCACAGAGTTGGCTTCAACAGCAGAAGCACTAAAAGAAGTAATACAGATTAATGAATGGATGATGTAGATGCACTTTGTCAGCACTGTTTGCTACAGCAATCTCTTCAAGCTCTGAAAATGAAGACTTCCTCTGGAAAGTTTGTTTGATCAGCCTGTGGTAGGTACTGAGGATCTGTCCTTTTAAGAACCCTTTTTCTCCACTCCACTGATTTCAGAAAGCTTGTGCTCTCTTTTTGAACATGAAAATGCTGGACGTTGCAAATAGCAAAACTCAAGTGTCAAAAGACTTCATCATTGTCATCAAGAAGCTTGTGATGTTTTCTACACATCAACCCACACATTCATCTGTCTTTAATAAAAGCAGATCTGCTTGGCTGTACCAGCTGGTTTGCTATGCTTGACTTGGAGTAAGTGTCATTTGTTGTTGGTTTTTTTCAGTGGGAGGGATTTCAAGATTTATGGGTGTGCTGAGAAAACATGGGAGGAATCTGCCTGGAGGGCTGATGGGTCTCCGTGGAGTGAAAAATGTACTCAGTGCACTGCATTTAGACATACTGTCCTTGGCTCGCAGTGTTGCTTTCCAAGGGTAAGCCTCACCCAGCCTCTTGAGAAACAACTTATTTAGTAGCTTTCTTCTCCATGTGATTTGCTAATTTATGTGAGTAGAAATGTTGAGGCTTGTTGCAGAAACACAAGTCATTCTGTTAATGAAAGTTGCTCTGAAATGGGATGATTGTGGGAAACGAGACCTTGAAGTTGTGAAACATATTTATGCATGTATTGTAAAATACTTGCACTATCCATAATTTAAGCAAGGTGTTATGAGAAGGTCCTAAAGCATTTTACAGCAATTCTTGAGAAATATAAAAATAAAATGACACTTCACAGAAGTTCAGACTAAATAGGTACAAAGAGCAAATTATTTATAGAAGATACTACCAATGATTTAACATAGTAAAAGAAAGAAAAACCTAATTGAATTAAAAAGAATAGTTCAGCTTAATATAAGCAATTAGCTGGTTAACCTCAAACATTATACATTGGGCTAATTTCATTCCTGGAACTGAACTATGAAGTCAGTGTATGTTCTTCTACAAGACAACTTGAAATGCCCGTTTTTGGTCCCACCATGCTTTCATCTTGCCCTCTAGCCTCAAAAAAACTAGTAATTATTACAGTCATTTAAGACCTATTTGACATATATTCATATATCTTCTGTCATGCAAAGTATCAGAGATCATGGTATGAATATGACTAAAGATCACATATTTTTCCCATACAAGGATTTTGTCCCTGGCCTCCACTGCTTAAATGTGCCAGTCACCAGAGATACGTACATAAAAATAAATTATCACATCCTTGTCACTCTTGATGACACCTTTCTACTCTTTTGGAGAGGATGCAGGTCAGATAACACTAGCTAAAATCATTCCTAGGTACAAAGCAACTCACTGCCATCAATAGCTGCATTAAAGTGTAGATTTATTAGGTGATTTATTATGGCTGAACCGTCAGTTTCAAGTTAAAATTTTTAGAGGATATCTAGACAAACTAGAAATTCTGATGTTTGCAGACTGAAGATCACAGATGACACCTCTGCAGTTAGCAGAAGAAATGGTGGCTAGGGGTTTAAGAAGCTTGGGTTTCTAGAAGCATTGCTAGGAGGTTTAGGACCAAACAATCCCAATGAGCTGGAGATCAGGCTAAAACAGGATTTAATCTAGTCCTGGCAATTTTACAGTACCATTTACAATGCTTAATAACACATTACATGGATTCTGTGTACACACAGCATATGCTAATAGCCATATTTAGTTCTATGTGTTAGCAAGGAAAACAAATTGGATTATGACACTAATTGCAACCTAAATTAACCTTTTATCTTCATTTCTTCTGTTGGTCTTTCCTTTCTACATGTATAGGTGGATGCTTATCTGCAACTGTCACCTTTCTTAGTCTCCAGCTGTAAAGCTCATGTATAACATTTCAGTTTGTACCTTTAATTTATTGCCTTGTTAGTTGTGCTGTAATTGGACAGGACACAGGGTAAACTCATAAACTATAAAGTCCCTCAACATGTATTAGTAAGGTTACTGCACCTGTTATGATATAATCCAGCCTTTTAAAATTGTTGAGTTATTGACCTTATCAACTTAAGCAACATTTCCACTAAAACTACAGCTAAATAAAAAAGTTGAGAAAAACATACAAAATGAAATCTAGACTTTTATGTGAAAAGGGCTTTGCTAAGTGTTTTCTATCTGAAACTGATATTCTAAGTTGATGGAAGGGGAAATAAATCTTTCAATCTAAAGCCATATGTAGGATATCTCCAGACGTCAGTGGCACAGTGACACACAAGTATCATGTTCCTAAAAATCAGGGAGTCTATTTAAGAGTTGGGTAAACTGTACAGGTTGTGAATTGAAGTCTGATTACACCAGCTGCATCAGTGAACCTTTGTTTTAACTCTAATTAAGGATAAATTCAGTTGTGCCTGCATTTTGATCAGTGACAGTTCAATGAGGAAGTGCAGCTCAGATGTGTCTGAGAAACTGAGTATAACCAAATCTGTACGAGAGCTAGCAACAGCTATAAGGCCTTAATGTAGCAGCATATATAGCTATGTCTATGCCTAGACATCCAGCAGAGGATGACAAAAGCTCTCAAGAAAGCTAAAGGATGGGGTTTTGCACACATCTCCAAACTGGATTTGCATCTGTGAAGAAAAATACTGACTTTCAAGAAGCATCCCACAGGAATTATAATATGCAGGGAAACACCTAGGTGTTTAACACAGAAGAATTTGAGGATTGCTTGTTCATAAGTACATGCAGTACTTTGATTTTTGACTATTGTATGCTAAATCTTAGAAAGAGGGTTAAAAAGCCATTTGAATGGATGATTGATTTCTTAATGTGCAAGGACATAAATTTCTATCACTGTAAGTGGCCATATAGAGTCCAAAACAAATGTTGCAAACCACTTTATGAC
Organism: Apus apus; assembly: GCF_020740795.1. NCBI lineage: Eukaryota > Metazoa > Chordata > Aves > Apodiformes > Apodidae > Apus > Apus apus. Next base: position 13,015,490 of record NC_067283.1, read on the forward strand.
TAAATATTCAGAACATAAGAAATCTGACCATTTAACACACCAGGACACACCACCTCCTTACAGATGTGCAAAATTTGAATATCATCCAATTTAAGAGAAAGAAGTTTGCCAGTTCTCACAGGATTTGGATCAGACTCTGGTCTTTGAAGTAACTACTGAACAAGGAGGAATGAGGGAGCAGATTTTTCAGAGACTGACAGAGAGTGGAGGAGAGTGGCAAATTGAGATCAGTCTTTTTATACCCACATCTTTTCTCAAGCACCCGGGTACTTGAGTACACCAGGGGCAAATGCTGTACAGACAGGTTTATTGGCAGACCACTGCCCTTCCACATGCAGTAGATACTGTATAAATGAAACCCTCGCTATTTTGCAATAATAGGAGGTACATAAATAAATAATTTACTTGGATTATTTTTCTTTGAAAGGAAATTTCCTTACAGAACATTTCACATGTTTTACATTTACAATATTTTTTTCTTCTCCTCTGTGGGGTTTTTTTGTGGTTTTTTTTTTGGCGAACATGTTCCTCATCTTGTTGGTGAATATTTAGGGAAGAAGTAAGATCCAGCCAGGCTGACATTTAAAACCAAATGTCTCAAGGTAAGCACAAGAACAGCTGTCAGTAAGAATTAGCAGGAGCCAGCACTTGAGACGAGGTTGGTATTTGACAGTGCTCATGAATACTACATTTCACACTAAAGATGTTACCTTTCAAACTTTAGGTTTCCCTTTTCTTCTTAAGCAATGTCTGGCCTTACTCATCCTTTTAATGTTATGAAGTGGTACAATATTTTATACATGACAAGCATGAGGGAAGAACCCTATTATCATTCTCCTGTGTATGTGTTTTAACATGAATTAATGTAAGGAGAGAAATATTCATCCATTTCATGAGGACGGCTGAAGCATTTGCTGCCAAAATTCCTTGCCTGTCATTTATTACTGACATTGAGAACATTTTTTACATACTTGTGAAAGAGCTTTCAAAAAAACTTTGAACTTTATGAATTGCTTGCAAATTTGCAGCTGATAAAGTTGAATTTTCAATACCTTTCTCTCTGTTTTTGGAAGTAACCTTCTGTACATTTATATTGCCTTACATGGTAATTTAAATTTGTCCTAAATGTGTTCCATGCTCAGTGATGTTTTAATGGTGCTATTGTTACAGTTAGCAGTTAGGTCAGTACATACTCGTGTCTCCTGCAGAGCAACTCAGCTCAGGAGGGGGAAAGCCTTTGAAATTTGGCAAGGTTTCCAAATTCCTTTTGTAAGAAGAGTAAATATTCTGTGGATATCTAATGCAGTCTATCATTAAATTACAGGGAAAACTTGTCACACCACAATATGATTACCATATTCATGGTGGTTTTTAATTCTGCAGTGCATTAAACTATTTTGACAAAGTTTCTCTGACTCAAAAAGAACCTGAGGATCTAATTAATTTTATGAAGGTTGCTTGGTAGCCTATAGAATTGAGCTTGTTCCAGAGGAGTTGCTGGAATAAGCGTAGCATAATGAGAATACCAATTCTACAGAGTGTTCAGTGTCACATTAGTTTATTTTGAAAATCTTTTAGGCAAATAAATAAATATAGAAAACCTAAATAAAAACATTGACTCACCTGTGATTTCATTAAATTCTTTTCTTTCTAGAGGGTTTTTAGACAGCTTTAACTGAAAAACAAACAAACAAACAAACAACCCATGCAAAACATCAGTGCAGGATGGAGTGGTTCATATGCATTTATATCAGGCAGTAAATCAAAACAGAATGTTGCCCTTGAAGGATAAGGATCTCAGGTTAAAAATCAGAAATTTTCTACTATAAAAAGTTTCCAGCTGCAAAGGGAAGACTTATCAGAACTGAAGCTTTCCAAAGGAATATATCAGATTTGACAAGATTACCACCTGAAAATGTTTCTTAGGTTCAGAATAGTACTTCCGGTCAAAGCCAGAGAGATAGAGATGCATGTCGTGAACCACTGTAACTAAGACCTAATATAATCTAGGCCTGAAGAACAAGTGCATGGTTTACTACCATCTACTCAAATGCTCTTCCCTGAAAATAGCAAAGTGCCTCCAAACTATTTGTTGGACACAAAACTACCCAGACACTCTCTGGGAGAGTAACAATATCAAAAAACAAAAATTATGTGCTGAGTGTCTTACTAATTAGCAGTAAAAATTATCATGGGTCTCTTTCTGTTACTGGATTATCTATATTAAGAACATATTCTATATTTTATTTACAAACAACATGTAAATGTTGTTTCCTGAATATGTGCTTGGCTGTAGAAATATGTTTTGTAGCTCTTATCAGTATGAATAAAAGAAAAATACAATGCAAAACTATGAATCTCTAAGTCCTTCTTTACCTTTCTTCCCCCCATCTTTCCCCCATTGCCTAAGCACTATACTGGTTTACAGCTTTCTTGACTTTTTGATATGAAATGTACTGCTGTACCAGTCTAAGGCTTTTTCAAACAGACCTCAAGGGAGCAAAGACACAGGGACACATGTATGCATACCCTCAAGTGCTTTCAAATGTGTCCATCATTGTTAGTATATTGCTCCCTGCCTTCTTTATTCTGGTCCAATTTCTACCAGATAAAATTGTTGAAACTGGTTCTTTCTCACTTCTATAATTTCTCACCTTTCAGCTTTTTCTTCTCACTGACAGCTGTGTGCAGCTACTCATACAGGGTTTTTTTGCATGCTCCAAAATGTTCCGTTTTTAAGTTTTTAATTTTCATGGTATTTAAGAGAAACCTGCATTCTTACCCAGCAGCAGTAAAGCAAGAACCTGTTTTGGTAAAATGCAGTATCTGCGAACTGGCTCAGTTCATCTTAGCCATTGAATGCATACACCTGTCTTCTGTGTGACTAATGCACATTCTCAAAGTTCAGTTAAGGCTGAAATGTTTAGCTGAAATGAGAGCTGGATTATTCTGCTCAATAAGCCTGTTATGGCAGGTCAGTCAAGAGCAAATCTCTTTTATGCACATTAAAAAAAAAAAAATAATATTTGTATTTAATGCATTCAGTATTTACAGGCACATTTAATAGGATGCTGTGCTTAGCTGAGAAATAAGGATAGACTACAACTTCTTTGAACCTTAAAATACCTTCTGGAATTAAGGCCTACATATCTAATTTTACATTTTCCAAGAACATTCTGTGTTTGTTAGTTTCTGTGACTGTAATACCATGATATGAAAAATTAAGATGTTCTTACTTCCTTCTCTGACCCAGCTCCAGCCATTAATTTTCTGCTTCCTGCTAACAGCTTGCTGCCCCTTAAACTGTGACTTAGCAAAACTTTTGGGAGGTGACAGTGCTGGAGATAGGATCATTAAAACCTCTGAGTTAAACTTCCAGAAACAGTAAGAGGAGTAGATAAGGAATGTAATAAGTTGGACTTGTACAAAAGCTACTGTCTCTTGAAACTATACTTTTACTCAGGTAAAGAAGAGCATGTTGCACAGATACTACTTCAAAGCTTATTAAAGATAGCCAGTGCTTTTAAGTACACTTAGGGCATAAAAGCAACTAGATTTTTTGAATACCAAATTCTGTGTAAAATGTGAAAAATGAGGGAAGGGAATGAGTCTCTGAGAATCAAAAGAAAATAAGATTTGTGAAATCTCCACTTCCCATTCATCTTCTGACAGCTTGTCTTTTTTTAAGGTCATATCCTCCTATAAAGTTGAAAGATATACAGAAATATTATTGCAAAAACATTTTCTAAATAAACTATGCTATTTTTTTTTCCCCATTGTGAATGTTTTTCAAGGTGAAACTGATATGCTTATACATTTTCAATAGAAAAATGAGATTAACTGTAAACATGTACTTTACTCAGTGCAGCATAAGCATAATTTCTACAGTAATTTCTGATAAGAATATACATCAGTGCATATTTGAGATCACTGTAGCTTCAAATATTTAAGTAACCTTCTGGGAAAGGTCATGGTTTTCCAAAATACAAATCCAGAATTCCCTCTCATGCTCACAGTAACAGCAAATACTCCTCAATAGATGTTTAGGTTCTCCTTCTTCCCTCTCATCCTTTTGGCAATTCACAAGCAACTAAATAAGTTGTTGTGGCACGATTTATGTTTCTTCAGTGTGCCACAGTTATACAACTGGAAATGAGAAAGTCAGCTTGTACCACTGTATCTCAAGCTTGCCAAGCATCAAGGACCTCTGCAAGCGCTGTGGCCCCATCCTGAGCACTGCTGGTTGCTATGGAAGCAGCACAGTGCAGTGCTCTGAAGGACTGGGAGGTGCTGGGGGGACTATTCATCATTTGGCAGACACATACTGGTACTTTCATGTAAACTTATCCCATGTACAATTTCCCTGGGGCTGAGTGGTCACATATCCATTGCATGAGATTATGACTTTTGCTTCCTATAAGGGCGTGCAGTAAAAAGAAATTTTGTATAGCTGGATTTATTTCTCTCTGAGTTTCACTGTTCCATACACTTGGGGGTTTTTTGTTTGTAGTTTCTCTACATATGTCTCTACATGTTTTGCCATATTTTCCAGCAGGAGGTAAGAGAAGGAAAAGATGGGTGAGATGGATGTCCCTCTGCTGAACCTTGCTAGCAGTCCCCAGAATAATCTCCTGGTCAGCAGACTTGTATCACAGGGGTGAGACCTGCCCACAGACATCCCTGGGAGGTTACTTCAGCCAGATGCTGTAGTCTTTCAGAGCAGGAGAGACCAAGTACCTGCTGATGCATCATCACAGTGACAAGGCACTTTTCAGTCCATTGCAGAGGTCATATCTTGAAAGGAACCACATTTTCTACATTTTTTGTAAGTATTCTAAACTCAATTCTTCAAAAGAAGATTGGAGACAGCTTAAGTCTGTTAATGGTATTCCTTAAAACTTAGACATGTAAAAGTGAGAAATTATTTTCTTAACACTGTAGGGTAATATGGCCACATAGAAGTGTCTCTATGTGGGGCAGATACCTGAGCTATATTTGTTAAAGATCTCATGCATATCTTCTTCCCGAAACTATAAAAATAAAAAATAAAGCAGTGTTCTGCTTTTGAATCTTGTACCTAGAATTTGTTAATATTTTTCAACAGAAACAATCTCATTCAATTAAATCTATCTGCAAATTAGATGTTTAGGTTGTGTCTCTTTGGAGTTGCTGGAGACCTCTTTCTCAACCAGAACCAAAATACAGTATTTCTAGATTGTGACCCCAATTATTTTAGCTGGGATTTTGTTGGATTTCTTCTGTTGTTTTTTTGTTTGTTTGGGGTTTTGTGTGTGTGTGTGTTTTTTGTTCCTTTTCTTTTTTTTTTCTTTTTTTTTTTTTTTTCCAGATAGGATAGTTGACCACTGAAGGATCCTGTCTCACATCCTTGGTTACATAAAGACAAAGCACAATGACAAGTGTCAGCTGGAAGCAGGCATTTATTATTGTTTTTTATGTAGATGAACCTGACCAGAAGCCTGGATATTTCCTCCTAATAACTATCAAGACAGAAAAGGTTAGGTGATCAGTGTTGCCAGTCTCATGTAAAGATGCTATTCTGTTTAGGTTGTTCAAGACAAGTTACAGTTTATAGTGTAGGAGGAAATCCAATGTTGTACTCCTTACAGTTAAAAAATAAAATGATGTTATATCTGCATGACCATATAATAATAATTGGAAGGAATGAAAAAGAAGTGACAGTTTAGTTTGCAGGCAAGTAAAATAATTTGCATGAAATCAATAATTCATTTATTTTTGCCTACTAAATGATGCCCGATCCTTTAGCATCAAAATAGTTTCTTCTGTGGGATGGAGGTGATTTACAGTTGACAAATTCCTCTTGAAGCACCCACCACACAATGTGTTTTCATGGGGAGTCATTCACATATGAACCTGGCATAAAGCCAGAACACTTGGGATCTCTGGTTCTTATTGAATACTGGATTAGATTTCTTGGTAGTTTTTATTTCTGGTGTTCAGAAGGGACTTCCAGCAGAAAAGAAATCTGGAATTGCTTCAGCTCTCAGCATCCACTTGCTTCCCAAAATAAAAAGGCATCTGCTTGTAGCATATCTCCTTACTACTTTTTGTTGTTGTTGTTGTTATTGCAACACTTACATATAGACTTACTCATGCACTTGAATGTACTTCTTTTGTGTGTGTTGTGACACAGCATGTGACTTTAAAACAAAACAAAACCCACAAAAAACCAGTTGGATGGAAACTGTGAAAGTTTGGCAAGCAAAGGACATTTTCTTCATTTTCTCTTTTAGAAGATTATGATTTCATGTAATCTCACACCCTTGAGCAGATGCTATCTGTTTTCCCTTCCAGGCTGTAACCAACAGGAGACAAAAAGGAGGCAGAGGAATCTGTGAGAGACCACAGGGCTTTCTTAACATGCTTTTATACAAAAAAAAAAGCAGAAAATGCCCGTTTCTGTGCTAATGAATATAGTAGAAATATTTATGAATATGTAAAATTGAATTTTAATGAAAATTGCTGAACAAGTGTGCATTAGTACTGGTGAGGCATGTGTATCTTCATCATTGTAGCAAGTCTGTTATAATTGATGGTAATAACACTGTTATTTCTGTGGTACAAATCGATTGTAATGTATACATAAGTGAAAGCATTTGTGTGTGTGTATGTTTGCCTATATCATACTCATAAATCTGTAACTATATATAAAAACATTTTATTTTTTCATGGCTTCTTGTATGCCTCTTTCTCTATGTAGAGAGCTGAGGACGAATTCCTATGTCAAGGCCTTACTAGAAAACCAGTGTTGCAAAAATTAGAAAAAAACATCTTTAAGCACCAGTAGAAGCATTAAACTAGAGAAGATTAGTAGAAAGACATAAAGAAAACAAGTGTCTATACAAAGACATATCAACAAAGGGAGACAACAATTCTTCTATGAAAATACCTCCACAAGGGGCTAATTTATGGGAAGCTTAATACACAGTTCTTCCTCCTGACAGAGACGTATACATATACAACCTTCAACTGTTAGAAAATATGTCCAAAATACCACAAAAGCCTATGAATAACCCAACAACATGGCTACTAGCTTGTTTACTGCACTAGAAAGAATATTTCAAGTGCAAAAGCTCCAACAGACAGAAAGAGGCAGTCCCATGAAGAAGGACCTGGTGTTCTGATAATTCAAATATTCACTTGAGAAGAAAGGTCATACAGTTTGACTTTCCTGGTTGTAGCACTAAGAGGACATTTACAGCCATGTTCCCTTTCTCCAGGGTGCATCCTAAGCATTCTAGTGAGTTATTTATTCTCTGGCTTAATTAAAATTTAAATATTTTATACAGAGTGGAACAGCTCCCACAGGCAGGACAACAGTTTTCCTGTTGTGGTGAAGGAGATGTGAGTCCACATCATTTTAGCTAAAGATATAGGTGACTCTGAGTCTTTCAGTGGCAGAATGTTTGCCTACTTGATATAAAAAAGATGATGAACATATACCAGGATATTTTCTCCAAGTGTTGCTGCCTCTAACTGATTCACCAGTGAATTGAACCAGAATTTAAAAATACATTGCGATTAATCAAAATCACATTTTTCATTAAAAATACTTTTATTGAAACCTTTAAATAATTTTACAGATAAGTGAGCTAACTATGTCACAAAACAACATTGTAAAAGCGTTTATCATCAGCTCAGTAAATGCCCCATGACTTCAGTTTGTTCTTTGAGGAGAAATGAAGCCTTTCCTACAAATATGATTGTGAACTGCTGAACTAAGGCCTGTGTTATGTGATTTATACAAAGAGTGACATTGAAATCCTCGTTATTACCTTTGCATATTGCTTTAGATATTTTTCTTTTGACAACACCTCTAAAGTCTGTAGGTTTTGGTTTGGTTTTGTTTGTTTTGTTGTTGTTTTTCCTGGAGATCTCATTTATTCTTTGATTGATGCCAAATCTCTTCTAATTGAAACTTACTCAGATGAAAGAAGTCTCATGAGCTTAACAAACTCAGTGAAACACTTTATCTACAGATCAACAGGTAATATATGTTTTTCTGTTCAAAGATAACCCATGTTTGAGGAGTCTGATGGTTCATTTGGCTTACCAATTAGAACTGATGTCAGCCCTTCTGGTAAGAACGCATACGTGCATTTATCACTGCTTGTACTATTTTTTCACTTACTGAGAGCTGAGGAATATTAATTGTTATTTTAAGCAGTATTAGCATTTTGTGGATCTGAGGGTCTATTGGTTTATAATGCGATCTTTTAAGAGTAATAAGGAAACAGGAAAGAGAGGTGTAACAGCATATCAACTGCCATTTTCATCATGCAAATCAGAAGTTACCTGAACTATGTTTTTATTCTACATATTTTTTCTTAGATTCTGCATCATTTTCTCCATAATTTTTGTTACTTAATCTTATTTTGAAAATATTTAAATATTACTATTATATTCTTATTTTACTGCTTCTAGTTGTGGTATTTCATTGGGTTTTGAGTGCCACTGTTGTGACAGTACTGCTTTTCTTCTCATAGCAATTTTTAAATGGCTCTTATTATACCAGGCATATAGAACCTATTAGTTAACACTGTTTCACAAGTGTTCTCACCTGACATGGCTTCTGTGTCAATGACGAAACCTCCAAAAATTCTGCACTGCAAAAGTGAACAATGGTCAGTTTGCCTATAGATGTCCAATTCATCTTTATTTTTATCTATTTGTTATTTCTATACGTCAACAAAATATTTTATAACATAATAAGGATAAATCTTTTTCTTCATAAGTGCCATTAATTTTTAATATTTTATTGTGTTTTTTCTCTTGAAGAGGGATGTCAGTGAAGTGCTTCTGAGAACTTTTAACTCTGTAGAGATGATTTTATAAATTGTGGCGTAAGTCTCAATTAAAACTTGAATGTATAACTCCTGCAATATAAAAATAATCTAAAATAAACTACACTCATTATGCTTTACTAAAATAAAAATAATTATTCTCTTTAAATTTTTATGAAATAACTTTCATGAGCTGCTACACTAACATAAATTCATAAATCCTACTGTTCAGAAGTTAAAATGAGCTTCAGAAGCATGCATTCAAAGAGCAAGAACTATCCTGCCTGTTTTGCAACTGCCAGACATCTTCTGAAGCCCATGGGGTTATTCTTATCCACTGCTCAAGTCAACAGAAATTTTGTCCTGGGTTTCAGTTGCTGTATGAAAGAGAGCTGTAGGAAGACTATAGTGAAATATGTTTCATACTCATTCTCTTTTCAGTGTAGTGGAGACTGATTATGTGAATTTAAGTCAGAAGGTTTCTTTAGTATTTCCATCAGAAGATTCCTTAAACCTCTATGGTTTTCTTATGACATATTTCAGTCATTGCTTACCTCTACAATTAAGACTGCATGTGTTAATGTAAATTCTAGCCTCTGTGAAAGCCAGTACCAATTGCTGATAAACAGAGTGCCTTTTTTTTGTTTTTTTTTCCCTCAGAACCAACTTTTATGATTCCTTCTAATATTTAATATTTGTTTCAAGACTATGATAAAATAAATGAGGATATTCAGGGGCAGTCAAATTAACATTGAAATTAAGAAATTCTAATAAGAGTATTCAATTAAACAATCATAGTATGATTAGCTAGAATAATAGTAACAGTAATAATAATGAAATATGATCCAATAATAGAATATGCCAAAGTAAGGTATAGTCCTTAAAATGAAGAGTTTATTCTCTTTTACTTTTCATACCTCAAATATTCCATTTAAGCAATACTGTTTTTTGATGATATTGTAAGAATCTAGATATAACATGGGTTGATAATCTATGCAGTAATTTGTATTTTCACACGGGAACATTGCAGCACCTATTATTAGATTTATTGTAAGATCCAGTGGTTAAATTCTTGCCTCATTAAAATAAGTAGACTATTTGCTAGTGACTGCAGTAGAGCCAGTTTCAGCCCACATCCTCAGCTCATAATTCAGTATGTGTACACTGAGTTCGTTGATTCCAAGCCAAATCACACATGCTAAAGTTCCCAGGCACTATTTTTGAAATATCTTCCAAATATCACATAGAAGGTTAGTTCCTTCTATTTTTCAAAGGACTAGGACATGACTTTCTGAGATATGTATCATCCACACTGAAGTATAGAGAGAATGTCCTTGATTACTCCTGGGTAAATTAACTACCTTGTGCTGTGTTTTGCCAGTTCTAACGATTTTAGAGAGGCTGGACTTGACCAGTTCTTAGAAGTCCACCCAGGAAAACGTAGTAGATACAGAAAGCAGTGTTTGCACTAGGCTAGTGGTCCTTTAGCCTGAATTGAACAGTGGTCCCTTTCTCTTTCTCAGATGTCTATTACAGAGGAGTAGGGATTAAAATTCTAGCAGGTGTGTCTGAATTCCCATATGAATAGCTTCATTCTACTCAGGTAAGAAATTCTTCTATAACTCCATGAATGGTGCTTTGTGTTCTGCATTAGAAATGTTCTGGGCAATAGCTGTACTTTGGTGCATTGTTGTATGAAATGTTTTAGTTCTCATTGCAGACAGAAGATGCTGTAGATGTGTACATACTGAAGCTCAGATATAAAGTTATCAAGTTCCCTCATTTAAAATATTTCTGCTTTTGTTTAAGTGTCTCCTCACCTTTCCCAGTTTTTTACTTCCTGATGAACCCTTGCTGGCAACCACTGCATTTTGTTTCCAGTTGGCAGGTTAAACGAACCCCTTCTTTGCGAGCTGATGTTAATGCACAAGGAGAGCAGAAGATATGTAATGTTATGTAGCAACCTAGCCAGCTTCTCATTGCTCTTCTCTCTGCTTATTAAAACTGGATTCCTACAGAAAATTGGACAGGTAATCCAACCCTGAACCTCTCCATGGCAGCAGTTTATATTGTTTTGTGCCAAATCATCTGTTCTCAGTGAGTATGTAGTTTTCCAGAGTGTTTATTCAGCTTTAATTTAGAAAACACTATTGTTTTCTCACTCTCCCAATAACGCTCTGATTTAGTGGATGGAAGTTTATTTTATAAGGCCATTGTTTTGTATGAGGAAAAAGCGAGCAAGTCACGTTATCAAAATCCTTAGCTAGCTCAAGCAATCTGCTTAAAATAAACTTCTGCCTTCTAAGTAATATGCTTTTTTTTGAGACCTTCCTGAATGGCAATATTGAGCTAACATGCCTTTGACCACAGCAGAATAAGTCTTTTCTTCATGGAGCAGAGAGTGTCATTGACAGCTTTTAGGGATGTTAGGTAAGAAAGACTACAGTCAGATTTAGTTACAGTTGTAAGAAATACACTTCCTCAAATATTACTGTAAAGCTAGCGTGTTTCAACAGGACCTTTGCTTCACTAATGTGGCAGCACAAACATGCACAGAACAAAAATACAGTTGCCTGGGCAATGCTTAGTATAGTGTATTCAGAGTTTAAAGTAAATTATCTGTGCAGCAAATGAGCTGGATCTTGCTGAAATGCAATCATGTCATCTAAGTAATACTATTTTAATGTGGCTTTTTTAATAAGTCTATTAGCTATACATCCTACTGTATCATACCAACATGTGCTCAAGAACAATAAATTTCAGAGCCCATCCAATCATCATATCCTTCTAGTAAAGCACAATTTTTAATGTACATTTAACAAAATAATGATTTGAACAGCTGACTATTTCATTTTCACCAGATAGACTGATGAGTCCATATTTCTTACAAATAAGAAATGGCTCTGGCTGCGGGAGCTAAATGTACATCTCTGCAAGAGGAGTGATTTGTTTTGAATGCAATTCCTCTCTGGGATGCTCACAGACCAGCAGTATGACCTACTGTACATTGTTTCCTCTGCAGCATTTTGCCAGCTTCATAGGTTTTGATTTCAGAGCAAATGCCTTTCAATGTTTTTTTTTATTGGAAGTACTGCATCACTAATGAACCAGTGCTCGAGCCAAGAGACAATGAAGAATATTTTTGTTTTATCTTTGCAAAGACAATGTTAAAGGCCAAACAAGTGATTTACTAATACCTTGAAATATCCTATTAATGGAAAAGTTTGTTTTTTAAATAATAAATGGTAAAATATTGACCACCATGTAATTAGCAACAGATCTTCACAAGGTTCTTTTCAGATCTCATTGACACTATGTACTTTGTAAGATGCTTGGTTACTACATTTTAGAAGAAAAACTGATTTATCTTTCTAATTCTGTAGGAGAGCCATTGGCTCTAGTGATGTGTCACTCAATAGTTAGGAATTCAAGGAAACCATGATACATAGCCTAATCAAAGAGTTTTTATTTGACTACTGCTAACAGGACAGGTGTGCCCTTGGCCCTTCCTGTTTGTTATGAGCTTGTTTCATTCTCCTTTTTCCCCAGAGTCTGTTACTTACAAAGTGCCCATTAATCATGTCTCCTGTCCTGCACAGATTGCAGTGTAGATCTAGGCAGCTGCTACAAGATAAGTACTCTGTGAATGGGCAGAAACCCAGCAGGCTGCAAGGGGCAAACATCCTAACTTAAAAGAGATCACAGAGGCCTGAAATTACCTTTTAAAAAAAAAAAAAAAAAAAGTAAAAAAGAATGATGTATGAAGACGTGTACTAAATACAAGGATTGTGACTGCTATCCACTTCTCTAATAGGAGTTTGTTGTTTTATAGCTTACTAGAAACCCCAAATGGAGAAAAATTAGGGTGATGGAAGCTGCATTACAATGTTATGAAACCCATCAGTCCAGACAGAATAGAGTGGTAATGTAGATACTTTGCTTCAGGTATGCAAGCTAGTTTGGAATGGTTTCAGCTGCAACAAGCACAGGTATCTATGTGTTGACATACCTATAAGAGCCTCCTCCTCAGAAGAAAGAGTCTCAGTGTTCTGAATCAATACATGACATCGATTAAAAGCAAAATAAAACAATAGAACACAAAAATGTATAAATATTTAAAATTAGTGTTGTGGGAGAACCACTTCCATTCTACACAGACTTTTGAGTTATTGTGTTCAAAAGCTCTGCTTCAGATGAAACTGGCAAAAATAAAGGGAAAAACATGAATTGGCAGCTGGAGACAAGTTTTTAATATCTTTTAGCAAAACATGTGGAAAGAGAGGACACACACTCTCTCTGAAGCTTTGCTGTGCTGCAAGATAAAAGAATATCAGTTGGACAGCCACTTGTGACTCCTACTACCACTGTTTTTCTCCATTTCTTCAATAAGCTAGACGGCTAGCCAGCAGAGCTCAGTAATGTTATGTAAAAATGACTTTTTTACAGAATCACAGAATTGTCATAGTGGAAAGGATCTCTGAGATCAGAGTCCAACCATAAACATACACACACACAAAAAAAACCCCAAAGCAAACAAACAAACAAACAAACAAACAAACAAACAAAAACAATAACCACAAAACCACCAAACCACAAACCACACACATTCCACCAAAAAACACCCACAATAAACCCCTACAACTTCAGCCACTAGAGCATGCCCTGAAGTGCTACATCTACATGTTTCATGAATACTTCCATGGATAGTGACTCAAACACCTCCCTGGGCAGCCTGTTCCAGTGCCTGACACTCTTCCAGTATAGAAGATCTTCCTAATATCCAATCTAAACCTCTCCTGCTGCAAATTCAGCCCATTTTGTCTGGTCCTGTTGTTAACCACTTGGGAGAATTTCCACATGATAAGAAAGAAAAGCGAGAAGATGTCGGTGAGATTACTTTCAGTGTGGGAGTACGAAACATGTAAGTAACACCAAGATTCACTGAAAACTGTTTGAATTTTCATGTTCTTTTACCATGATGGGTATGTGATATAAGGGTGGGAGTGACAGAGCCATCATGTCTTTTCTCTTTACTCTTTATTAGCTATCAGATTAAACAGGGAAATGCTAGCTCAATAAAGGTTAGAATTCTGCTGTTGTACTAGAGGATATACTTTATTTTCTAGTATATTACATTTAGAAACTCCAGAGATTATTGATAGGACAAAATTATTGTGCTTGGATTCTTCTTGAACATTTTCATAGGAGACTGCAAAAGCACGCTGCATGTTCTCTTCTTGCAAAGCAAAGCTTGTCTAGTGCTTTTGTAAATAGATGAATTGAAACCCCTTATAAGATACTATAAGTTTTTATTGCTTATTTGACCAGGTGACCCTCTACCTTGCTCTGATGTACTTGTACTAATCAGCTTATACAGACTAATCCTTTTTCTTTTTAATGCCCATTTACTTGGTAATCGTTTTTCCAAATAATTGGAGCTCATGTTACTGGTGAGTGAGTGAGTCAGTATATCCTGAGAACCCTCTTTAATAACAGTAGATGAGATTTCTCAATACAACCCAGGTGACCAAAAAGTAAACTACAGAAGATTGTGCATTTTCTCAGGAAAATAGTAGAATAATTCTTTTGGCTCTTTCCCTATGCTTGTTCCCGCTCCCTCCATTATCTATAGTAAAATACCCATTAACTTCTATGACTCAGAATTGTTTAATTACTGGTAAGCGCACTGCTTTTTACCCTGGAAGTTAGTGGGGATTTTGCCATTGTTTTCACCAACATCATGCACTGAAGACAAAGATGGGTACTAAAAGTCAGGTCAAGACAAATTTTGACTTTGGAATGTACTGCCTGGTGTATTTTAGAACAACTATACTGATTTATTAAAATCAAACTTTATTTTCAGGATCATAATAGAATTTGGGGTTTTTTGTGTGTGTCTTAAGGTTTGCAGATCTTGAAAGGAATTTCTGGTCAGAGCAAAGGCTGAAAAATCTGGAATTACCTGATGATCACCTAGAAACAAGATCAGGCTTGTGCTACATTTTAAGAATCTTCCTGTTTACAACCCTCTGGGTTATTTCAGCATGGGTTGCTCACTATTTGAACATTCCCAACCTCATGGTGATGGTGGATGGCAAAATATTTTCATTATCAAAGGACAATCTGGTCTAAATGCGTGTCTTTGTGGCTTTTGTGCTTGTATCACTCTTCTGATCTGAATGAGTCAATCTATTAATCAGATGGCTTGTACGTAACTTGAGAATTTCCGAATCCTACAATAAAATCTATTTTAAAACATCACTGAGGCATCAGATGATATCAAATGAGCAACTCTTCCACTTTTAAAAATATATTCCTCATTATTTTTTTGTTTCTCATGTTTTTTCTTGTCATTTTATCTTCCTTGGATATCATAAGCTCCCTGTAAACTGGAGAGGGAAATGTGTTTCTAAAATTTCTTCATTCTTTAAAAAGTGATGCTTTTTAAAGATTAAAAATTAAACTCCAATTTTTAAATTATTACAAAACTCGAAGTTATTTCCGTCCTAACTTTATTATTAATCTTATAGTACATCAGTACAAAGGAGTGGTTGATGTCAGTAACAAACTAATGTGTAGCTTAGGCCATATGAATTTTTGGTTGGAGCAGGTAGAGTTAAATATCTTTTATCAACCACATACATGTTTTTGGGAAACTCTGAGAGCACACTAAAGACAGTAGGGACTTAGAAGAGAAAGAGCCAGATGAAGTGCTACCCTCTGTGTGCCTTTATATATGAAAGATATTAAATTGTATCCCAATCAAGTATTGCAAAAGCAGGTGAAAAATTATGAAGCATACAAAATACAGCTGAAAATAGTTGTTAAGAGGTTATAGCCTTTCAAAATTGGAAAGGCGCCTTGGCTGGATTACACATACCCAGGAGTGCTGAAAGAAGTGTGGGGTGAAACTGGCAAAACATTAGCAGCATTTTCACAAGTTCCCTCAATTTTTATTCAGTTCAAGAGCCAAAGACAGATTTGAAGATTGAGAAAATGGGTCACATTGCTTCTTTACTTCAAAAAAAGGAAGAAGATGAAGAGATACAGAAATTATAAAGTTTATTCAGTGTTTCTTATAGTATTGTAGAAAGAGAGTGAACAATGTTATGAAGGCTTGAAAAAAAAACAGAGATGTAAACTACAACTAAAGGTAAGCCATCACTCTGTTTATTCAGCACTATTCAATTAAGGCCACCTCATATCTCTCCAGAGGAAAGCATTTCTCTGTCTTTAAACATACTCATAATCTTCAGGATGATACTATTGTGGTAGATAGGGAACATCAAAGGAGAATAATTTGTACACACCCTGTTAATTTCTCCACATCAAAATTACATATAACTTAGAAGCTCCTCTGAGGAGCTCCACTTCAGAGTCCTGGACAGACAGACACAAAACACGAGATGCCTTTCTTTAGTTTAAATTCCTTCATTGCATTCAAAGAGGTTAAACCTTTAAAAATAATACAAAAAATTAAAGACAAAATAGGAATTTCAATATGTTATATTAGGATGTGATTTTACTCCACCCTTCAGAGAAAACTGTAGCCTAGGTTTGTTTTATTCTCCCAACTGTGGACAACACAATTTACCAGCAGCAGTGAGATGCTGTTTCAGAGATCCTGCATACAAATTTACTTTTTTGTTTTTGTTGGAAGTGGATATTTTGCTCCCATTATATGAAAATCACTATTCCCTGAGGAGCTGACAAGATCATAGTTTGCCTAACTCTTGACTAGCTGCCAGTTTTGTTGATCTCTCTAAACAGTTTAAATACTGGACTGTGACACTGCCTATTTTGAAAGTTAGAATAATGTTTGTGTATAGACCCAGTGATACTGGTCAATACAAACTTCAGACACCATCACTTGAAATCTGCAAACGCTTTTTAGCAAAGCTTGTATAAGCAGAACTTCCTGTATTTGAAGAGCTGATGTTGTTATGTGCCTTCCTCTTACGTGTGGGCATCACAGTTCAGTCCCACCATGTTTGGTTATTCCAGCAGCATTGATAGAGTAAACTTCTGCCACTAGAAACTGGGCAAGGGGTGAATTCATGCTGATTGATGACTGCACGGTAAAGCCAAAAAGTGTGATGGAGCAATACTAACCTGCTCTGTGCTTTGACATTTTCAGAACAGCTCAGGAATTAGACGTCTATAGAATCACTGTGCCCCAAACTACAGACATACATATTTTAAGCCTATACTTACCTACTCCTAAAACACAAGCCCAGAGAAGAGTAAATTAAATGTACAATGAACTTAAGTACAATGAACTGCATGCTAGAATCCAATTAACTGATATGCCAGAGTAGCATTTTGTTTGTTTCTCTCAATATCTTTTTTTTTTTTTTTGTATCAGGGCTTACTTCAAGAGACAAACTGCTGCAGGAGCATATCTGGGATGGCTGTATGCAATGTGGTCAGTAAAACACAGTGTAGAAACATGACACCAGTGCAAGCACTCTACTCTTTCCCAAGCGTGTTTCTTCCTCTGGTGTACTCAAAAAAAAACCCCAACTTTTAATTGTTTGCAATAAATATTAAATTGCAGCTGAATATGAAAATCTAACTACAGAATCAGTATTAACTAAATATTTATTAAAATAATAAATAACTATTTTTAAGGTGAAATTAGTGTGTCATATCCTCTTACTCATAGGCAAGAAAATTCACCAGATACCACATACAGCCATTTCTTAACTCTTGTCTGCAAAGTCAAGAACAAGTGTTTGGAGGGTCAGTATCACACACTCTTTATACTTCTACTACAGCTATTATAAGAGTTTGTACTTTTTAAGGATATAGCACACACAAAAATGACTCCATTATGAGAATGTATAAGGAAGAATTGATTAATTTTTCTTTCACAGTTTTTTAGCAGCAGCTACAGCTTTGAAACTAGTCAATTGACTGTTACTTGGTATCACAAATTTATACCAGCTATAAACTTGGGGCTATTTTACAAACCCATATTACAAGGTTTTCATGTGGCCAAAACACAAGACATGCACATTAATTTCAGAGAGCAAAAGAAAGAGGGAACTCCATAGGCAAGAGCTGTCAGTGGTTTCCCAGGAGACTCAGAAGGGACACAAAAGATGTACCACTCCCCTTCTCACAGCTGAGGATTTAGATTACTCAGTAGGAGTTCTGTGGCTCTGATGAAATTTTCACTTAAACTTTTCTGTGAACTACATCCATTTTGAAATGCTACCACCCTTGTCATACACTGCTCTTAAGTTCTGACTTTCAGAAGCACAATAGAAACTCACATATCTTCATCAGAAGTGATAGGCTTTATGAAAGAATGTGGAATAACTAAGATTATGCAGATACTCAAATTACATAAAGTTCTTTCAGTATCATGAAACTAGAAGCATAGCCTGATATAAGTAGTCTATCTGATCGAACACTTTCACTTTCTTTTAGATTGGATGGAATTATAATATATTACTTTTAAATAACCACTTTTAAAGAAAAGTTCATGATGTGGTTTGGGGTTATCTTTTGACACTCATCTGACACCAGCTGACATCTAATCTAACTTCAGGAACCTACAAATTTCATATCCTATATGGGATAGATTTATAGTTTTGTTATGCAGTCCATGCAGATAGGCACTTCCAAGATGATTCAAACAACTTGGGTGGGAAGTTTTTCTCTTGGATCTGACATAGGATGATAATGAGTCACCACCTTGAGGTCCTTACATTACTCACTGGAAGTTTCCCCGTTATCTATAAAGGCATCAGTCAACTGGTTTAAACCAGGAGCACCCAAACTAGTTGTGCTAATGAAATTAACCTTATCCATGAAATTATGGATATAGTTTAACAGGTAGCTCCTTTGAAACAACTGGCTACTTTCTATAACAAAATCTTGTTTCTCATTGCTGATTTCATCAGATAGGTCCTGGAAAATGTGAGAAATAATATTAATGTATTAAGAGATTATGACAACTGTCTGAGGAAAAAAATGGAATAATTTGAAATAATTCTCTGTAAATCCTTGTCCAACATTAGAGGTAACTATAACTGTTAGAACTGTCCAAGAAGAAAACAAACTCTGTGAAAGTGGAGGAAAACTGTAAAACAAATTATTTCCTAGAGGAATTGGAAATTCTGTCAGGAAACCTGAGGGGGAAATATTTGTCCATAGACATGTCTTATTCAACCTCAAAAAGAAAACAGCATTCAGGACTAAAATTTTCTATCTGTTCTTTCCTTAAGAGCTCTACATTTTTAATGCTATATCTCAACCAGTAATTATTAAAAAAGGCTAAGAAATCTGTTTAGAACTGGGGTGCGTTAACATACACCCACAAAAATGTTTGTAGTCTCTAATTATCTTATTTGATTTTATCAAATTGTCTAAATGATAACTCGTTAGCCCATTATTTTTGCCACAGAGACATTGCTACTGTGCCAGCTTAAGTACCATCTTTATTTGTGACCACCTTAGTCCAAAAGAATTTATTGGAATTTAACTTTCTGTTGTTTAAAACCATTCCTTTTAATGACAAATAAAAAAATAAAAAAATAAAAAAAAAAAAGTGGAGGAAGACAAAGGCATGAACTGTGAAAAGGAAGATCTCCCCACTGTAGAAGAGTGAGTTTATGACCATCTGAAGGACCTGGAGGTGCACAACTCTGGGGAACCTGATGGAATTCATCAATGGCTCCTGAAGGTACTGGCTGACAAAGTTGCAAAGCCTTTGTCCATCATATTTGAAAAATCTTGGCAGTCTAGAGAAATTCCTACTGACTGGAAAAGGGAAAACATAACTCCCATTTTCAAGAAGGGAAAAAAGGAAGACCTAGGAAACTAAGGAGCAGAACTTCCCAAAGGCTCTGTTAAGGAACATAGAAAGCAAAAGGGTGACTGGTGGCAGCCACCATGGCTTCACAAGGGCAGATCCTGCCTCACTAATTTGGTGGCCTTCTACAATGGGGTCATGGCATTGGTGGACAAAGGAAGAGTAACAAACATCTATTTGGACCTGTGCAAAGCCTTTGACAGGATCCCACACAACATCCTGGTAATAAAACTGGAAAAGAAGTACCTATTCAATGGATGGAGCACTTGTTGAATAAAGAACTGGCTGTATGGTTGCACTCAAAGAGTGGTGATCAACTGCTCGATGTCCAGATGGAGACCTGTGATTTCCTATGACGACAGGTTGAGAGGTTTGGGGCTGCTCAACCTGGAGAACAGAAGGCTCTGTTAGGACCTTGTAGCGGCCTTCTGGTGCCTGAAGGAGGCTGGGGAGGGACTTTTTAAACAGGTTTGTAGTGAGAGGACAAGAGGGAATGGTTCAAAACTGGAAGAGGGGAGATTTAGATTGAAAATTAGGAGGAAATTCTTTAGTATGAGAGTGGTGAGACAGTGACTCAGGTTGCTCAGGGAAGCTGTGGAAGCCCCATCCCTGGATGTGTTCATGTCCAAGTTGGATGGGGCCCTGAGCAACCTGATCTAGTGGGAGATGTCTCTGCCCATGCAGGGAAGCAGATGATCTTTAAGGTCTCTTCCAACTCAAACCATTCTATGATTCTGTGATCTTAAATTTAACATGGAACTGTCAATCTCTGTTGTTTCTTCAGGGACTAAACTGAAACGAGACTGGAGGGTTGTGCTGATTATTATACAATATGGGATATTTAAAAGTAGAGATTCAGTCTGGAATGCTCATAGTGTTCCCATCTCTTCTAGTTGGAATTAGAGCTATATCTCCTGTTTTCTTTTCCTTTCCCCTCAGTAATATTTTATTCTTTTGCAGAACCTTAAAGCCTCTCAACAAATCCATTACTGAAGAATGAAGACCAGTTGTTAATATTTTATGAGACTGGCAAATATCTCTCACCACTCTGGCAAGATAAAATAAAAATGAATGTTTATAGTATAATGATTAGCAACTTTGGAGATGACTCAAAAAACAGATGTAGATAAATCTTGACTAGAGATGTCAATAACAAGGAAAAGAGACTTCCTTTTTCAAGACTGATGTGAAGCCATGGTTGTCACATGTAAAATCTATGAATATTTAATGCAGTATAGATATTAATATTTAATATAATCAAGTCTTATATGACACAAGTACTTGGCACATTTCTTTCAAAATGAAATAATAAGTGTTTAACTACATTATATGAGTTTGACCCTGAAACCTTTGAATTTTGCCATTCTGAAAGAATGCCAAGCTCTATACCACAGCATTAGCACAATAAATTTAGAAGTTACACATGTAAATCTATATACCAACAACAAAATAAATACACCCTGTCTTTCAAAGCTGTTGTGATACATGGAATCTATCTACATACTGATCATTAATTGGAGAATAATTTGTTGCAGAAAGTATTGTAAATGGACAAACATAAGCAACAAAATTCCCACAGTTTCATTATTATTTTTCTTTACTTAAGTTCGTACACAATCTATGCTTTTGAATAAATAAAACAGGTTATGTTGAATAATTTATTATAATAATAATATGACAACAATGAGATTAAAAAGCATTTACAATTATTACCTTCCAAAGTCAGTGCAGTCATGGCCCAAGACATTCTTGATAAATCTAATTTGAAGTTAGAATTGTGAATATGAAAGGCCTAGTTACCTTTTTCAGTAGAGAACTAGATTTGTGGATCCAGAAGGCTCTTTGTTGGCGTGGTTTCATAACTGGGTAACAAATTTATTGTTTTGTTGCATCACCAGGTCCATTATTTTCAGCACATAAAAAGTGCATATTATATGAACTTGTTCTCTGATTAAATTACAATTTGTTTCTCTAGCAAATAGATGAGGATTGGCTTGTGTCAAGGCAAGGGCAGACAGCACAGTTGGCTCAGTCTTTTTCAACCTTGCTTTGCTGGGAACAGTTCAAAATAGATGAAATTAATTTGATTCTATGCCTGTGCCCAGTGAAAATTATACAAAACATTGGCAAGCCCAAGTAATGTCTGAATTTGACATGACACCTCAAATCAGAAAATCTTTTCTCTCAGTAATTTTAACTGTACTAATTTAAATCTCTAGTATATAACATAACATGTCAACTTTCCAGAATTATTTCACCAAGCAGAAATCTTATTAACTTTAATGTTCTACCTACATGTTAGAGAATAAGTATGTACTCCTCAGTTTAAATTATTTTTTTCATTAAATCTTACATTGTGGGTACTTTGTACTGCTTTTAGGTCCTAGTAAACAGTTACAAGCAGTTTTGTAAGTACATTTTTTCACATATATTTAGTATTAAAAGTCAAACAATGTTTATCCTGCACTCTAATCGTCAGCTTAATTTTATTACTGAATGGGAAGAATTATACACATGTTTAAAGAAGTCTTCAGTGTTTTTAAAGCCAAGATAAAATGTGAATCAAAAGGATGGGCTAAATATGTATTTTAATTATTTGTTTGGGGGTTTTTTGTGCTGTTTTGTTTTTTTTTAAAGCCATGTTATTGCTTTAACTAAGAAAAAGGACGGCAGATTTTTTGCTGTAATTGTAGAGATGGTTTTGTTCTACTGAAGAAATTATTGAAGCATTAACTTAAAAACTAAGTTCCTACATACAGTTCTGAATTTAGTATGAAAATTCAAAGTTAATCAAAAGATAATGAGTTAAAAACTGACATTTTTCAAGCGAAATAATTTCTTAGTTACCAATAATTCCTTTGAAAGAAACATTCTGAAATGCATCATATTGGTCATAGGTTATGCTCCATTTATTCTAGCATGCCATTTTCTTGGTGTTTTTATTTTGTTTTGTTTTGTTTTGTTTTTTAATTTGGATCAATGCAGAATCCAAGAATAGGTGTCTATTCTGAAAATTAGGTCTCCCCAATAATCTAAAATGCTGTGAGAGTTATAATTGAGAACCAACACACAATGCTAAACTTAATAGCACCTGTTCTACTGTATTTCTGTGATATTTATGCTTCAAGTATTTTTATTCAATGCTTTTCAATTTAAAAATATTTAATAAATTTGAGGAACTTTTCAGTAAATCTCAGCTTGTCAGGTAACTTTAAAAAATTATTTAAATGAATTGTTTATGAATTTGTTACAAAAATTACACAAAATAGAAATATTTTCACTTGAGCTTAATATTCATTGATCTGAATAACTTCTGATTGAGAATTCCTAAGGGAAAGGAAGAGGCTTTTCTCCTCAGACCTGTTAAGCGCTTCTGTGGAGTCTAGTCTGTTCTCCATAAACCCATGAAGGAGATTTAACTTCAAAAACACATGAAATAATAGAAAACTTTCAGAAGACATGAATTTATTTAGTTCATAATCTTGTTTAAATTAAAAATCTGATATTGACAAGGTGCTCTTTCTATGGATTATGTCTTTTATTTATGTATATTTCTCTCCTGTATCTTATTCGTTAGGCACATGACCAAATTCTCCTTCTATATAAGGAAATTCATACTGTTGATGCACAGTGGGGGCTGGTTACCCTTTCAGAGACTGGGAGCCAGGACGATCCTGGGCAGTCAATGTCACAGTCCCACAGGGGCTAGTGACAAGTTCCATCAACAGCTTCAAACAAAGCAAGAGATGAATCATGCTTGGGCACATCCTGGCCACTCAATCAGGAACAAAAGGAGATGGAGTGAGATACAAGGCTAGAGACAAGATACAGCATGGGTCCAAGGTCCACCCAGGCAACAGGACAAGGAAGACACATGCCTACAGCATTACTCAAAGCTGAACAATGTGCTCCAGCCTGAGCATAAATAGAGTGGAACCATGGGCAGAATGTGGGAGAGGCCCTGGATGCAACAGGCTCTGACACAAACAACTATCTGCAGTTAGTTGCAAAGAGATTTTGAAAGCCTTTCCCAGAGTGGAAAGGAAGACCTGGGCAATAAGACCTAAGCTTCAGAGATTGAGTCTCTACACGTTTAACTAAAAACTTTGGAAATGCTTTACAACAACGAGCTGCAAACAGTACATTACTACACTCTGGAGAGTCACTGTACATATAAGACTTCCATTTGCCTTCTATTATGTTCCTTTGTTTAAAAGAAAAGGCGCAGCTAGGCTCCATTTAAAGGTTTCAGCCCCAGCTCTACAAACAGGCAAGTAAGGTTGGGAAGTTCATCATATATGATGATCATCTCACTGAGATGCTCAGGCTGCAGTAAACTCAGTCCTTGTTTCGCATGCTTTGGCTTAGGCATCTATACCTCATTTGGTTGCAAGAAGTCAGCAGCTACAATATTCTAGAGTCTCAGATGGAATTCTAGCAGACAGACTCAGGACAGTCCCCCAAACTCCTGCACCTTTGGAGGAATATCCCCATGCACCACTGCATACTGGGTGCCATCCAGCTGGAAAGCAGCCTGACAGAAAAAAACCTGGGGCAACTTGTGTGCACCAAGCTGAACAGAAGCCAACAACATGATCTTGTGACAAAGAAGGCTAAAGGTGTCCTTTAGACAAAGTACTGCCAGTAGGTTGGACCCTTCCCCACTACTCAGCACTGGTGAGGCCACACCTAGAGCATTGTGTTCAGTTCTGGACTTCTCATTGCAAAAGAGACAAGTCCAACAAAGGGCCATGAAAGTTATTAAGGGACTGGAGTGTTTTTCATATGAGGAAAGGCTGAGAGATTTGGGACTGTTCAGCCTGGAGAAGAAAAGGCTCAGAAAGGATCTTATTAATATATAAAAATACCTGAAAGAAGGGTGAAAAAAGGGTGGAACAAGGCTCTTTTCAGTGGTGTCTAATTACAGGACCAAAGGCAATGGGCATAAACTGAGACTCAGGAGGTTCCCCCTGAACATCAAGGAGAACTTATTCACTGTGAGAGTAACCAAGCATTGGCACAAGTTCTCTAGAGAGCTTGCTGAGTCTCCATCCTTGGAGATACTAAAAGGCTGGCCAAATGTGGTCCTGGACAACTGTCTTTAGGTGTCTTTGCTTGAGTAGCAGGGTTGGATCAGATGACCTCCACAGGTCTCTTCCAACTTCAACCATTCTATGATTCTATGATTCTGTGAATTGTAGGGACGTAAGGTTTATGGTCAACACTGAGCCCAGCTTCCTGGTCATGCTCAGAAAGGATAAACTTCCATTACCAGAATTTATGCCATTTCACTCACATGGCGTAAGGAAAAAATGTGGCCTGTGATCAAGCTGCCTAGAAGGGAGATTCCAGCTTTGGACTGATTGTGCAATAAATGCAGTAATGTTCCAAGGGTAGTATACTGCCCCCTTCTGCAGGATATTTTAAGTATGTTGGCAGAGTGAGATTTACTTAACCAATGTGCAATGTTCATACCAGGAAGGCTGTCTTCCCACTCAGGATCCATCAAGTCCTCTTTATATAGCATGTCTTGACTTACTGATAAGTAGGTGGGATTATTCCTCACGTCTGTTTAAAATCTGTTTATTTAGGCTTGCAAAATTAGTCTTTGCAAGGGGCCAATCTTCACTTGCAGACTTTTCCACTACAAAAGCTGCACACATAAATTTGAAAGCTGTTTCTTAAAGTATATTGCTGGGCACATTAATGGGAAACAGGAGACCTGAGCTGTAAATTTCATCTCATTCTCATTGTTAGTTGTGTCCTGTGTGCCTGTCTACTTAATTCTGGCTGCATATTTCATTATTTTTCTTTAAGGAACAATAGACATATTTCCAGAGAACAGCAAATAGCACCTTGGAATGTAAAATGTATGAGGCTTTAATTTATTTATGTTTAAAAAAAAAAAAAAAAAAAAAGGTCTTGCTATAATTTAGTTGGCTCCAGAAGGTTTTCTAGACTGCCAGTAAGGATCATCCCCTTGAACTATAAACAATTTTCCACCCACTCAAAATCTGCAAATATAAAAAGCAGGAATCCAATGGGTGGACTAATGCCAGTATTCTCACAATGGTGTAAATTGCTTTGTCAGTATCAGCCTGGCTGCACTGGGTAACTTCTGTCAGAGTTCAATACAAAAAGCTTCCTGAGCCAGGAAGATAGGCCAGTCTATGAAAGCTTGAATCAACATTTTGGTAGCTTCAGGTTATTGCTTTGCTTTTGTGTTACTATGCGTCTGCTTTACTCATTTCCCAATTCCCAACTTCGTTTTTCTAACTCCTTTCTGATCAGATTACATACAATTAAATTACTTCACTGAACAAATCATGTTCATAAATTTGTTTTATTGATTGTCCAGAACACAGTGCTTCAAGAACCTCGTGTCCTGCACGGCTCCTGTACAGCTCTGCGAGACAATAACATGATTTATTGTAATGGATGACCTATTTATGATGGAAAAACGAATCTAATTTCAATTACTGCTCTAATTAGGATGACTCATGAAAACTGGAACTTATGTTTTAGTATAGGTCAAAAAACAATGAAGAATTATTATTGTTCGTTATGCAGACTCCTTCTATTTGTTATTTACCAGTATAAATAATATATTTCAGCTTGTGTTTTTGTTGACAATAAATTCTCGAGAAAGATTCTGTAAGATGCTTTTTATATTCTTTTAGAGATGACTGCCAAAATACATCGATATTGTGACTGATAATAATACATGATAGAGAGGCTCACAGTGAAAGAAAAAGTTAATCTGCTACATCAGGTTTCTCTTTATTAGAAGGACTTTTCAGTGGAATAAAGACCAAAGAGGAAGCAGCAGGGCCAGCACTGCTAGAGCAGGAGAGATTTTGCTCTGTCATGATTGTCTGTGTTTGATCTCCAGAAAAGCCAAATGAGGACATGTGGGCCAACAGCAAGTGTTGGGAGTACGATGCAGTAAGATCCTAGAAACAGTAAACTCCTTTCACATCAGAAGAGGAAGAAGTCCAGCTCCCCAAGAACACAGCACTGACTGAATTTTTCAGTCTAGATCCACCCCATTTGCCACCCATCATTCTCTATGCAACTTCCAGGTTTGGGTGGGTCCCAGCCTGTGATCTTTGATGTGATCTTTGCTCAAAATTCTTGATGTTGCTCTGAAGAGATTTATAAGCTTGAACTACACCTAAGATCCTAGTGAAAAAAGCACCTTTCATGAAATAAGGACATTTTTCTGGTCAATATGAATTACATAAACCCCCAAACTGGCTCTTGATATCTCTGTGCCCTGTTGTTGAGAACAAATTTCACAAAACAGGTCAATAAACAACAAAATTAGTTCTAATATTAGTCTCTGATAATATATTAGTAGCAATATGAAGGTTGTTGTTTTATTTTCAGTAAGTATTCAAAGAGTCCTCGGGGATTTTGAGTGGCTCTTGTGTAGACTAGCAAACTCTGAGGGTAGAAATTAGGGTTTTCAGTCACAATTCATTGACGAATGTTGATGACAGTGATGTAAATCAACTCAACCCTTAATTCAGCACTGTGTCTAGAAGCCTTAAATAAAGACCTTTTTTCCAAGTGGAAAGAAATAAGTAAAACCTTTAAGCAGTGAAGCAGCAACAGGAAAAACACATCAAAATCAGCTGGCATATCCCTTATGAAAATAGTCTTGCAAATATGTTGG
Source organism: Apus apus (assembly GCF_020740795.1). Classification (NCBI taxonomy): domain Eukaryota; kingdom Metazoa; phylum Chordata; class Aves; order Apodiformes; family Apodidae; genus Apus; species Apus apus. Next base: position 13,042,812 of record NC_067283.1, read on the forward strand.
TCAAATCAGTGGGATGAAAAAAAAAACACCATGAAAGAAAAACAAGTGTACTTTCCTTTCTCCAGTTCTTTTAGGTAAAACTATCATATATACTCTGAGAACATGGCCCTTTACCCAGCAAGAAATATAAGTAAGAGAAAACACGTACTTCTTTACTGCTAAATAGTAAAAGATCCTTACACACATCTGAGTCTAATGAAGAGCTTGCATATAATTACAGTATAGTTGGAAGGACAGTTCCCAGTGAGTGTACAGTACTTCAGTTAACAGACAAGTCCAAATCAGCCCTTTCAAATATATTAAGAAATGAGTTTGCTCAAAGGCTGATGTTCACAAGACTAATTTTGCTATTTAAGTTCTCTTTGGGTTTTGGTTTTTGGTTTTTGTGGTTTTGTTTGTTTTGTTTCTTTGTTGTTTTTGGTGTTTGTTGTGCGTTTTTTTAAACAAGAATAGAAGGAAAGGACTGAAACAACATAGAAATTATTTTCTGTTATATTTCTAGTATTTAGTAATAAGTGATCTTGTAGGATTTCCCTGTTTCTAAGCCATAAAAGTATGACTATTTTGGGATAACTAATTTAAAACAGAAATTTCTGAGGCCTTGTTTGAAAACCCATCAAAGTTAATGAGAGTGTGTCCAATAATTTTTGTGGGAAAAAAACCCTAATTATTCCAGGAAGATCATGATTTGGCAGAAACTATCAAAAGAGTTGAAGTAAAAAACAGTTGCACCCTACAAGCATACTATAATAATTAATTTACTGTAAGGCTATTTTTTTTTTCTGAAGGGACACCTTGCCCCATCTGTGTCATCACAGATTTCTAATAGATTCCCATCCAAGTGTTAGTGAACACCAAGGCTGTTTGGTATCTGAGATCCAAAGTGACTGCACTGAACTAATTCCAAAGTCTATATAGAATAAGAAATACATAAGTAACAACAGAAGTAAACTGCTATTGACATTTATTTAGAAAAAAATCCAAAGCTTAGATATTTGGTTTCTGAAATCCCAATTAAAATGCAGTTTTATGATAAGCATGACACATGTCTTATAACACTGAAATACCTTTTCTTTTTTTTAAAGTGAAAAATTCCATTTTATGTCACTGGGAGAAATGCAGTTCTTCAAGTGAGCTAAAAAATGAATAAGAACTCCTACGATTAGTTTTGTCCATAGGGCAGTTGGTTTTCAAATAAATGTGTTTCCATTATCAGACTTCCAATGTACTTACACAGTATCCTCTGTATTACTTCATAAAATTAAACATGCACCTGTTAAAAATCTGTAGTAAATAATTAGCATGAATGATTAACAAGGACCAAGCTACTGGCACTTTGGCGTTCAGTTAAGGGTTTCTGTGCTGAAGAAATGTCCCTGGCTTAGCTTACTGGAAACTTAATTTCTCATCAACTTTGAAACACTAATCCTTCAATGTTTAGTTAGTTAGAGGTTTAAATTTAACCCTGGTAGGATATTATTTGTTTAACTGTCTCATTATTTTCTGGTCTCCAAATGACGGATTTGCTGTGTGTACTTATCTGGTGTTGATGCCTTTTACGTTTGTCAAGACGCTCTCTCTTATTGTTGTCCCCACTGTTGTCTGGGCAGAGATTCATCTTATCCTAGAAACCTGTTGCTCTTTTACAGATGTCTGAACATACACTTTTTTCTAACTCTTTTTTTTTTTTTCCTTATAAATCATTCTTTCAGAAATATGACAATATTCTCCAATCAGTTCAGCTCTCAAGCACTGCAAGAAATATAATTTCAAAAGTCGTTTGTCTGAACTAAGTGTGTGGGGAACTAATTCATCAAGACATTTTTTCAGTATTAGTCTGGAACTGTACAAGAGTGTAAAATTGCAGAGGAGAATTGATGCATATCAAAAATAGATGGAAAATGTCCTTGTGTTGTGACTAATGCTCTTTGACTTTTGCTTTCAGACTTTGCTGCAGCTTTGATGGAAATCAACAGGTTATTCCACTGAGTTTGGTGGAAATTGGTCTAAGTCTTCATTTACCAACCAATAACATCCTCTGTATTCAGCACATAAAAACACTGTTTTAGTCCTGTTTGTAAAATTTGTTTTTCCACAGAGTAAAAAACAAAATTCCAGTCTATTCCTAAAGGACCAGGACTTGGCTTAGGCCATTTCTAAAACTTCAGTACTAAAAACTTCAGTATGAACATGAATACAGCAGAAGAGATAACAGCACATAATTTTAAAATGCTTATCTAGCTGACCATCTGCAGAGAGTTAAAATTAAATATTTGCCTCCTCTTTAACCAGGGAAGATTGTTTTCAAGTATAATTGTCCTAGTCTCTGCCCCTGATATCTACCATATAGCTGTGTGCAGTGCCACTTCTACAACTACATAAATACTAGAGAAATTAAAGGACAACACAAAAGAAGAACACAGTCTGTCTGAGGCCCTGTTTCATAGGTGTTTATCACTGAAATGTAGGGTCTGCTTTCCAGGTCATATTTAATTTAAAAGTAACATGATTTTTATAAGGTGTTAATGACCATCATTTCCACATAAAGAGAAACAGAGGATTAGCTCTACCGTCAAAAACATAGTTTCTCATAAGCTCTTTTTTTACTTTTTCTTCCTTCCTGATCTATCCAATCTACCTGTAGGTCATTGGAACTGAGGAAAATGTTTATGTACACACATGCAAAATGTGTCTGTTAAATTGAAAGATATATAACACGTGCATTAAACCATTAAATTAATCTGAAATAGGAAAAAAACCCACCACAACATTATTCTGTCTGTGGTAAGGGCCACTTTCTGTAATGTTAGGAGGCATGCCAGTTTCTTTTCAAGTAGATATTTTTTTCAACTAGTGGTTGGATGTGCTGCTGGAAAGAAGACTGATAAAAGTCTTAATCTTCCAGTTAACATCTGACTTCGAAGTCAAAAAGACAATAGAAATGTTATTTGGTCCTCCTTCGTTTGCTGTTCATTTTACATTCATGTGCCAATGGGGAAACACATGGTCTTAAGGAAAAAATTTCTTGCCTTTTTACATATTTTCATCTTATTGTAATTGTTTGCTACTGTACCCAGAAATGGATTTCAGCCAGTATAAGTAACATTTTTCAACATACAAAATAATTGTGATTAGCACTGTGTGAACTAATCTTCTGAAACAGTTTAGCCACACCTTTTCTTCTCTACAAATTTTTAATGAATTTTCCTTGGTTTTTTGTGCTTGGTTTTTTGTTTTGTTTTGTTTGTTTTGTGTTTTGGTTTTTGCTTTTTTTCCCATTTTTTCCTGTACTTGAGTTCCTCTTTGGTTTCACGAACTCAGACAATTTTCTTGAGCATGGTCTGTTAGTACACTGCATTTATTTTTTACAACTGAAGGTATTTAAAAGTCATTATAACCACAGTCACCAAAGTAATAACTTAAAAATAATTAATAGTTTCCAGCATTATTACATTTGAGTTCTTTTAATTTATGTCTTGGTTTCTCAACTTGTAATGTTATGTTTAGATCACATTTTCCAGCTTTTCACTCCTATATTAAATTTAGTTTCAAATTCCTTATATTCAGACAAGTTTATCTGGGATTTTAGAAATTCACACTTTCTCCAATGAATTGAGAGCTATTATTACACAGTCAGGAATTTAATTTGCTCACAAAAGCCTTTTTCCTCTGTTCATCTCTTGAACAAAAAGTGCCCAACAGAGAGTCAAGTGGACTTTAGTTCTCCCAGCTCATTCACAGTTTTGTCATTCACTTAGTCTAGTGGTGAGAGTGAGATTCTTCATGCGAAAGGCCTGGTGATGCTTTAAAGAAAAAATGGCCTGGAAGATATCTTAAAAGTCATGTCATTCATCCCCTACTCTCCAACAAGGCCAACATTGCCCAGAGGTACTTGTCTAAACTTTTCTTAAAACTGGTCTCTATGTGATAAACCAGATAATATGTTCCATAAGTCAACTTGCCTTACAGTCAAATTCTCTTTTCCTCTCACTTCAATTTCTGATTACCCTCTACTTTTCACTTGGTGGGATTCTTTCTTCAAAAATAGCAACTGCAATTCCCTTTCTGTCAAGTTTTGTAAAGTCCAGTCCTGTCAGGTTTTTCTCTTCAAGTCAAGTTTTGTAGAAGTCTGGTAATTCCGTAGCACTTACATGAACTCTCCTTGATTCCTAATTTTGAATGTATTGCCCAAGACTAACCACAGTACTTCAGCTAGTTCTCCCATGCTTTGTAAAGGGAGATGATTACTTAAGGGTCCTACTGCTGTATACACATGCCTATTAATATTTGCCTCTTACTATGTGAGCATAAATGTTGCTTTTATTCTGTTTGTGGTCTTTATATCTCAGACTCACATAATCTTTCTAGTCAAAAAACACAAACCTTTAAGATCATCAAGTCCAATCAGTAATATATCCCTAGACTATTTAGTGTAATCACTTTTTCATTCTAAATCTATGCTGATGACTTCTCACCTAGCTTTAGATCTTTGCATTCTTCCTCATAGAACTGCCTCTCATTTCATGTTCTCAGAACAATTTTCCAATCTGTTACTAAAATTCCAATTCAGTACATTAATGTGACATAAAACACTTTTAAATGAATGTCATCTGTAATTTAAATTAACAGATTCTGTTATCCTAGTAATTAGTGAAAACAAAGCAGTATCCAATGCAATGATGACCCCAGAAAGCATCTACAAAAATGATCCAATATTAGGTGTTCTTCTGTCTGGTTTTGCTTATCATAGAATCATAGAATGGTCAAGAATGTTCATTCTTCCTCCTTATACTTTATAGCCTTTTCTAGTTCTATAGTATGTTGTGTTTTGGTTTTGTCTGTCTCTAGAAGCTTTCTTGTGCAGTTATCTGAAGTTGTTTGACCTACCTTCCTATATACCTCTGTCAATATTTGTGATCACTGAAAAGCTGATAGCGTAAAAAGTTAATAATTAAAAATATTATTTAGTCTTTCTCCACATCAAGTTAGTGGATGCTCCTACACTATTAACAAAACTTCCTTCAGGAATTGCCTGAATTATAATACTGAAATGCCACCAATGAGATATGACATTCAATTAAATAAAAGCCATGGATGAGGTTTTGATTCTGATGATGTGCACCCTGTAGAAGGATGGACAAATAACAGAAAAAAAAAGGATGCAGTAACTCCAGAGCATCAAGGATGCATTTCAGCAAGACTGCTCCCAAGGAAACTCAGACTTCTCACCATGAGTGGCTCCAGTGTATACTAAATAAATATTTCATTCCTACTGTTCAGACTGCTCCATCCATCCCTTGCTAATGAAACAGTTGTTTTTGAAAGCTCATCTATTTATACCCACCTGCTCCACATGCACGAGCAGACTGCTTGAGATAGAGAGATGAGAGAGACATAAATACAGATGTACATTGATCTCATTTTGACTGCAGTCACATTTGGCATTACTAGAATAACTCTAATTTAAAGATACATTTGTATAAAGCCAGTGCTGCTGCTGACATTTGTGTTCATCATCATGAATTTCTTCATAAATAGTGTAGGAATACAATATGCAATCTGGTAAAGAAGAGTAATTAATAACACAGTATACTTTATTAAAAAATTATTTTGGCATAGAGTTTTGGTATTGCTTCAGGATTTTGATGTCCATATCCTTTAAAGGAGATCAGGTGGTTAAAGATAATCTAATTTTTCTTAAATCCTTCTCTCTGTATGACCTCAGACATACAATATTATTATGTCCAAGGTATTATCTAATCCTTTGTCCTTCTTTGTATTATATGATCAAAGACACTAGGATACCAATGATGACAGTAGCTTGAGCTAAAGAAAATGCCTTTAAAATGTGTCTGGTTTCAAAGTCTGAGGAAGTTTGATGTTAGTGTTTTTAGATTAACCTGGTTTGCAAGAAAAAGATTTTTCCTCACTTGGCATGAAATTATCATCTGGACCTTGACACTCAATCTTAGCACAGAAGGGAAGGGCTAAGTCTCCATGCAAAAACATGTTTCTAGAGTCTGTGTTTGAGATATTTTCATCTTTTTTAAAAAAAGATACAAATCTACCCAGCTGTCTAAAGTCTTAAGCTCTATAGAAATAGACATTTCCCATACGTTTGCAATTTTTTGGCCTGTGTTAAGTAGAAAACCAGATCATAGTATTCTCTCTTAATGAATGTAAGTAGGCAAAAGAGATTTGCACACCACTGTTACCTTTTGGAGGAAAAGTAGGAAATTATTTATTTTTGCTTAAGTAGAATCAAAAAGGAATTAAGCAAAATTAAAATAATCACAATAAAGTACATGAAGGATTAAAACACAAAAGAGATAGGTACCTCATTGACAGCTCAGGAAGCTATGCTTAGCATTTAAGTCATTCATCCAAATGAGAGGGAGACCTGAGTACTGCTGCCAGAGGGTGGGTGGCTCATCCTTTCCCCAGGTGGGGACATCTGGGGCTTCATGATGAATCTCCTCTGGTCTGGTTATTCCTGGCTGAAGAGAAGACCTACACCTTCAACTAAATCACTGACTTTCAGATGACTTAAACTATGTGAAATGTAATACAGCCCAAACTTAAATATTCTAATAGGAGCTATTAATCTAATTATTGTAATATCTGAGTTGGAAAATCCCAGCTAGGCACTCTGAATCTCACTTGATCTGTTCTTAACCAAACAGTACCAGCTGAAATGTCTCATAGTAACACCTTGCTGACATCTGCTGAGTTGTCAGACCTATTATTTACATATTGGATGAAAAAATGTAAAAATCTATTTCGTTATATTTATATTCATCAAGTATCATCAACTTTTTAAGCCCACCTGAATGCCAGGCTTCTCAGACTGTGAATCTACATGGTTTTATAACCTCAGATCTGCCCCAGTACCCTTTGACAGTATGATTTCCCTGAGGATGCATGCTTTGTAACCCAAGTTCCAATTTTTAACTTGTTCTCAAAAAGTTTGGCTGCAATTTCAACTCCAGAAAACAGACCTGCTTTCAGCACGTTCTCTTTATTAAATTATGTACATTCCAGACATTATTTAAGTGAAAATAAACAAACAAACACACACATTTTGTTTCTTAAGATGTGTTTTGTACTTGAGGTGTGCAACAAAAACATCCAGGAAAAAAGTGCAAACTTTCACCTTTGTACGAACTTTTCAGAAAGCAGAAACACAATCGTTTATTTATAAAGCCAGGGGAAAAATGTTCATACAGCCTTAGAGCTTGAATGCGTTGCTCTGCAGTTAAGTGCAAAAATAATTATGTTTGGGACCCCAGGTTAGCTAAACAGGTTTTTTTCCTCATTTATTTGTGAGTCTGAGTGAGAAGGAGAGAGTTACCATATATGGGAGTTCTTGGTTATTTGTGATACAAAACAAGAATGCAAAAGTCAAAAGTTTTATTTGCTTTCATGCCCATGGTATCATGGCCACAAAACCAAGAAAACAGTGTGGTCCACATCCAATAATTTATTTAGGAGAATATTTCTGGCTTTGATGTCTAAATAGTTTGAATACCTGAATTTCTGAAAGGGCTTGGAACACTAACTACTGCTAATACATTTGCAAAATGCTCCAGTAAGAGGCTGGGATAATGATAGGGGTTTTCAAATACTTTGTTACTGTCTATTTTAGATTTTAGGCTTCTTTTCAAATAGAGCAAGAGCACTTCTTATTCAGAGACTTATAAAAGATGTGTTGAAGATCCTGGCTATAATCTGATTGGTTGAATCAATACATGGTTCAAGTCAATGGCTCCTGTTTGGAAAGCAGCTCTTGGTTCCAGCAACAGGGTTTCCAGAAACACTTGGAGCCCTCTCTAATCTGTAATAAATATTTTTTGTTTGTTAGAGGAATCATCCCTTCCTTGTCCATTGCATCATTCTGTTGTACAATGTGTCATTATCTTGTTAATCTGGTCCCAAATGTAAAATCTTGACAAAAACAAAAAAAAGCACCTTGGTATTGCTAAATTACAATTGCTTAACGACACCATCAGTTTCTTCCTACACTTAGACTATAGATCATCATCTAACACTGACAGTAGTGTTAGAACCATAGTTCATATATGTGTTGGCTTGATGGGACTATCGATTTTCAAGGAAGTGATTGATGTGAGGAGAACTACTGCGGTTAGCATTTGGGCACCCGTGAAAAAGATACTTAGGATGTAAAATCCCTTCTGAGGGATTATGGGAATGTTTTGAGAATAGCATGAAGGGCAGTAACACTGAATCTTATTTTTTAACTACTAGTATCTGAAGAGATAATGAGTAGCTTGCATAACAGGACAGCTTACTGAGAAGGAGAAATCTTAGATTTTCATGTAATTAAACTATGGAACATTTATAACCTTATCCAGTGTCAGCTGAGCCCTCTTGAAACAACTTTTAATTAAAACACAAGATTTAATGTTAAAAACTCTCAGTATGTTCTTTTCACAGCATTTTAATTACATCAGGAGGTAGTGCCATTTGGTGACACACTGCAATGCAGAGGAGCCAGATGATCAGACCCTTATGGGTCCAGTACATGATGGTTAATTCAGATGTTTCAATAACTTTGATGTTTATGTTTATTCATGAAAGTCATGGAACCATATCTTCTTCGGGTTTCTTTCCGCAAACAATAACATCTGCTTTCTAGTCAACTTCAACAAATACAGTATTAATAGCTGGTGAGGCATCTGTGTGGATGAACACACACAGAGGAGGGAAAAAGGAAAAGAAACAAAGCCACTGATCTTCATTCAGGTTCCTACTCCAGACTTTCACTTCTTCTCTGTGCCAATAATGGTGCTGATACAAAGCAGAAAGTTGTTAAGACATTTAACTATATGAATGAAGTTTCCTAACTATGTGATCATGCTCCACGTCTTGCATGGTAAATATAATATTATTTACAATTATTAGTAAACTGGTATTGCCAACTCTTGTTTATCACTTAAATGAATTATACAGAGGACAAAGCAGAGCAAAGGATGTATATGTTGTTTATCAAATTTCAGGCAGTTCAAATGTAGACATCTTTTGTCACTGAAAAAAAAATAGGATCCATCACAACACCCCACAATGGGCATGGTGGGATTTGTGGAAGAGCAGGATAAATATATTCCTGAAGGTTTTCCCGAATGTAGGAGTTCAATATATTAGTTCAGAATCACTGCATTTAAGTTTAAGGACCTTGAAGTCCCTGATTTAGGATTGGAACAACACATTCAGTCCCAGGTAGAATGAGCCATTTGCTGGGGCAGCCTATGCTAGTGTTCGCACAGGAGCGTCTGCTCATGTCAGCCATATACTGCAGTTGATTAGTCTTACCACCCTTGTGTTTGTAGCATGGACAAATTCTTACAGCTCAAGAACCAGACTCCTTTCAAGTAGAAACTAAACCAGAAGATGCTCTCCAGAGGGACTCTTACTGATTCCCAGCTCCTAATGGGCCCAGCTTGCAGAACAAGACCAGAGGTAATCTGAACTGCAATCCCAAAATACAGGTAGTCTGGATTTTTGAGCCTCAATAAGAAATGTTTTATTCTCTAAATCTGCTCATGGTGTAGTGCACTACTTTCAGGCACACGTCTATCGCTTTTCTGTCTCTGTGGGATGCAAAAGAAAAGCAGTTTTCTAATTAGAAATAAAGTAACTAAAGTAACTAAAGAAATAAAGTAACTAAAGTAACTAAAGTAACTAAAGTAACTAAAGGTTCCTAATTCAAGCTTCACAGTGAAGAACATTAAACTACTTACGGTCATGCGCTTCATTTGTCATCATTTTGAAGGGATCTGCAGTGTTTCAGTGACTTACCTAAATCAGAAAGGCCCTTGACTGTGTCTGGAAGCCACTTTCTATTACCTGATTTATTACATTAGAGAGTAAGCACGTTGAGAGCCCAACACTTCTCATGGCAAAACACCCCTCAACACTGTTGAGCTAGTTAGAATATGTTTGGATTGCCTGGAGAATCTAAAATATTGCTGCTGCAGTATTAATATGGACCAATTACACATCGGTGTCTTCACCAGAGAAACTGTGAAACTGAGTACAGATCTTACATTTGTCACCCTTTGAATAGGACCAATTACAGAGATGCAAAAAGATCTTTTGTTAGACTCTTCAAAAATATAATTTCAAAACAAATCAAAGCAATAAAAAATATTGACTTGCATTTCTTGGTAATTTTTTAAAATCTCTTCTTCTGGATCAATATATCAGCAACTCTGAAATATTATTAAAAGTATATATTAGATTTATTTTCAGGTATTTTTATTCCCTTTGAAATGCTTAACTCTTTTAATAATGTATTATGTGCTTAGGCCCAATTTGTGTGGTAAGACTTGTGAAAATTACACCCTTGGAGCATACACAGGTGCAAATGTATTTCACTGCCACCCTTAAAATAAATCTAAGGCAGACTTCTTCTGAAGAAAGCCTTTAATTATGCATTACTCTTTATCTCATTATTTGTTTAAACAGTCACAATTTTTTTTGCAGAGTTGACATTGAACCAGCAATTCGTGTTTCTGTGTCCTGCAGGCATTGGTAATTCCAAACCACTTGGGAGATTTATGAACTGCAGCAGACAAGTTTTCTGAGTATCTTTCGAAACCCACACCAATTTCTTAGCATAGCATTGTGACTTTTTAAAAATTAAGGACAAAATAAGTTTTCTCATCCATCTACTGAGACAGAAATTGCACTTTTATCTTCTCCTATAATACTTTTTATGTCATATTCTTTTTATTGATCATAGGCTAGAATTACATGAGAAGTTTCTTAGCAGGATTTATGAAATATTCAAATAGAATATAATAATCTGTTATAAAAATCTATTCCTTTGCTTTCTTTGATTCTCTGTATTTTATGTATGCATGGTACAGCTGCTGGGCCCAATCCTTAGCTGATAAAAAGTAAAGTGATGCAACAGAAAAAGTAATGGTAATTAGTATATAGTTCATTGTTTTTTATAGTTAAATTAGCAACAGAACCCAAATTCTTTTAAGGATTGATTATAGGAACATTTTCAAAGGCAGCAAGAACAGTTAGTTATCCAGTTCACACTGCAAAGTAAAGGGGCTTAGGTACATGTCTACGTTGAACTATGAAAAACTTCTCCAATACTGCATATTTTGCAATTTTACAAGTATTTGTGAATTTTGAGTTTCAGTTACTGTGTTGCACTTCTCCCCAACTTTGTTTCTAGAATAATTCTGTGACCTTCTGTTTTATTTTTTAGAAAACTTACTTTTTTTTTCTCATTGTAACCTTTTCCAGAAGATAAAAAGAGAGAAAATTAAACAAAACAAATAAATAACTTACAAAAAATATTACTGGCTTGTAATAATTTAGCTGAAGCAATACTGGTGATTTGGGGAGGGCTTTCTTGATTTTCAGAATTATCATACTCAACTACAACATGCTTTTTGAAAACAACAAAAAAATCAAAATAGTTTTAATTTTCATATAGCTCCAAGAGGCCTACAGCAAGATTATCTGAGCGAATGCAGCACAAAATTCAGAAAACTCACACAGATCAACTCATTCTGTTCCCTCTGCTAGTGCAGCTGGCCATCCTTGCAAACTTTTCGGACATTTGGAAGGCTGCCACGGTGCCATAAGTAGTTTGTTCTAGATATCTATCACACAATCTCTCTCAACTGTCTTGTGACACCTGTAATAGAGATCAGTGTATTCATGTTATTGCTTTTGACAGTCTTTATTTTTTAAAAATTACTTCAGTGGTCTTCCAGCTCATTCCTAGCATGTCTATTTTCCTGATTTTTGTCAACATGCCATGTCAAAATATTTGTCAGAACTATCACTACTCAGACAGAAAGGCACTGCAAATGTAAAAATCCATATTTGCTACTTATACATCTTTGCTTTCCAACATCAGGCAAAATAATCTCCTTACCATAAATTCTATCAAGTCAGAAATGGGTCCCTGAAGGAGGAATTGTGGATACTGTCACTCAACAATTCTGTTCCCAAATATGATCAGTGACTTTAAAAAAGAGATCTCTGCTTGTTTTTAAAACACTCTAAATGCACTTTTGATAATTGTAATGGGTGTCATTGGGCATAATATTTTCTCTGTCTGCAAGCAGTTTTGAACAGCCAAGTAAATATTTATCTGAACAATGTTGAATATTCCTGTTCCATATCCTGTACAAATGGTCATTCTCTCAGTCATCCTCACTATACTAATGACTTTTAATTGCAGAATAACTTGAGTAGGAAGCAGAGGTCCAAGAAGGAAAATTTATGTGCTGTGGATTTACCCTCAGAGTGCTCTCCATAATGTTCTTCAGTGTTTAAATTGCCTGTCATTTGGTATTCAAAATTATGGTAGTACTAAAAGGAAAGTATGTTTTTAAACATTAGGTTTTTCAGTGTCTGAGTCCAGAGGTACTTAGACACCACACCTTCCAGATCCTATTTATTTATCTTAACTTGGCTAAACATGAAAAAGGGAGTGATATGTGGGAGAACCAGGAGGAATTCAGGGCATTTAGGGTCTGACAAAGGATTTAAAGAAAAATTGCTGAGCAGTATCAGTGCATGTTGGTTTACACTGTATGGGAAGTTGCTAACTCATGTTCTACAGGCTCCTCTTACAATTATTGGAGAGGTATTGGAACTTTTGGGCTATGATTCATTTGATCTACTTTATCTGTCTACTTATAATGAACTAAATAGCACCTTGGACTTCAATGATGATTGTCTTCACAATACTCAGATCTCCACTGACTATGAAGGCCCAGGGTGAAGAGTCCTGATAAAAGTGTAAATACACCGAGCATCAGTCAAATTACTCAATTCAGGTTTGATTTCTCTTACTGAATTAAATAGAAGATATAAGGACCTAGACTTCCAAACTGATCAATCCTTTGTACTAATTTTAGCCAACTGAAAGTTGCTTTCAGTACATGACTCATTTCAACAACTCAAACACCTACCTCATAACGGCATCTGGAGGTGAAAGCTCTTTTCTGTTCATTATAGTGGACGTTAGCTGATTCAATTAGACTTAGAGAAGTTACTTTTAGGTGGCCAAAATTAAGTCAGAGGAACATCCTTCAGATCACAGAATCACAGAATCACAGAATCCTAGGGGTTGGAAGGGACCTCAAAAGATCATCCAGTCCAACCCCCCTGCCAGAGCAGGGTCACCCAGAGTACATATCACAAGAACGTGTCCAGGTGGGTCTTGAATGTCTCCAGTGAAGGAGACTCCACAACCTCTCTGGGCAGCCTGTTCCAGTGCTCTGTCACTCTCACAGTAAAAAAAAATTTCCTGATATTCACATTGAACCTCCTATGCTCCAGTTTGCATCCATTACCTTTTGTCCTATCACTGGTCATCACTGAAAAAAAGCTTAACTCCATCTTCCTGACACTCACCCTTTACATATTTGTAAACACTGATGAGGTCACCCCTCAGTCTCCTTTTCTCCAAGGTAAAGAGACCCAGCTCGCTCAGCCTTTCCTCATAAGGGAGATGTTCCACTCCCTTCATCATCTTTGTGGCTCTGCACTGGACTCTTTCAAGCAGTTCCCTGTCCTTCCTGAACTGAGGGGCCCAGAACTGGACACAATACTCCAGATGTGGCCTCACCAGGGCAGAATAGAGAGGGAGGAGAACCTCTCTTGACCTACTAACCACCCCCTTTCTAATGCACCCCAGGATGCCATTGGCCTTCTTAGCCACAAGGGCACATTGCTAGCTCATGGTCATCCTCCTGTCCACCAGGACCCCCAGGTCTCTTTCCCCTACACTGCTCTCCAGCAGGTCAGCCCCCAACCTGTACTGGTACATGGAGTTTTTCTTCCCCAAATGCAAAACTCTACACTTGCCCTTGTTGAACTTCACCAGGTTTCTCCCTGCCCAACTCTCCAGCCTGTCTAGGTCTCATTGAATGGCAACACAGCCTTCTGGTGTGTCAGCCACTCCTCCCAGCTTTGTGTCATCAGCAAACTTGCTGAGGGCACACTCTGTTCCCTCATCCAGGTCATTGATGAAGATATTGAACAACACCCGTCCCAGTACTGACCCCTGAGGGACTCCACTAGTCACAGGCCTCCAACTAGATTCTGCCCTTCTGACTACAACTCTCTGATTTCTTCCTTTCAACCAGTTCTTGATCCACCTCACTACCTGATCACCAAACCTATACTTGATCAACTTATCTACAAGGATGCTGTGGGAGACGGTGTCAAATGCTTTACTGAAATCAAGATAAACCACATCTACCGCTCTACCATCATCTATTCACCTAGAAATTTCCTCATAGAAGGCTATAAGGTTAGTCAAACATGACTTACCCTTGGTAAAACCATGTTGACTGCTCTTGATGACCTCCTCATCCTTGATATGCCTAGAGATAGTGCCAAGAACAAGTTGTTCCATCACCTTTCCAGGGACGGAGGTGAGGCTGACCGGTCTATAGTTATCCGGGTCCTCCTTCTTGCCCTTCTTGTAGACTGGAGTGACATTTGCTATCCTCCAGTCCTCAGGCACCTCTCCTGTTACCCATGATTTACTGAAGATGATGGAGAGTGGACTAGCAATGACCTCTGCCAGCTCCCTCAGCACTCTTGGATGCATTCCATCTGGACCCATCGATTTATGGATGTCCAGATTGCTCAACTGATCCCTAACCCAATCCTCATCTACCTGGGCAAACTCCTCCTTTATCTTGACTTCTTCTGGGGCTATAGGAACCTGGGGCTCATGGGGAAAGCCTGCAGGAGTAAAGACAGAGGCAAAGAAGGCATTCAGCACCTCTGCCTTCTTTATATCCTCTGTCTCTAGGGCACCCACCTCATTCAACAGTGGGCCTATATTGCCTCTAGTGTTAGTTTTGTCAGCTATGTATTTGAAAAAGCCCTTTCTATTATCCTTGACCTGACTTGCGAGGTTAAGTTCCAAGGAGGCCTTAGCTTTCCTAGTTGCCTCCCTACATCCTCTGACAACAGTCCTATATTCCTCCCAAGTGACCAGCCCCTCCTTCCATGATCTATAGATTTTCCTTTTCCATTTGAGTTTGCCCAGCAGTTCCTTTTTTAACCATGCTGGTCTCCTAGCTCCCTTACTAGATACCAACTTTGTGGTTCTAAAGTAGTTTTGACCTTTATGAAGATTTGAGCTATGTTACTCAGTCAAAGATCTTGCCTCTGCAAGGTGCTAAACTGCTTCAGGGACAGGGTCAGTATTATTTGATGATAATGTTGGTAATTTTAAGTACAAAGTGCTCAAATGAAAGGTTAGGATGTTCATGCCTTTGATTTATAGATGTCAATCAGCCCCTGAGGTCAGTGAAAACATTGCACGATGCAACACAAGCGGAATTAAGTGATAAAGTAACTTGTATATGAATCAGAACCGCAACAACATACTCTGGCGTGGACCATCTGTCCTTCCTTCTTCCTTGGCCTCTTTGACACAGCTTTTTCCCAGTCATCACTATATGAGTCTCCATCCTCTATTCTTGGCTGGCAGCAATGCATCCTTGTCAAATTCAAGTGAAGGCCTCTGGATTTTGAATAAGCTTTTCACCTTTGCTGCCTTTCCGCATGAGGCAAGTAAGAGCTCTCTGTAATTTCAGGAAAGGGGCTGGAAGTAAAAAAAAAATAATAAAGTAGCAGGACTTGAAAAAAATTATCTGCAGCAGGGTTAGGATGATACTTCTGGTTCATATAATAACAATCTAGCACAAACAAGTAAGACAACAGCTTAAAAGAGGGTTACTGTTACTTTCAATGAAAATCTGGGCTTTCTCAGTTTTGAGATCAGCTGTTTGCACAACCTGGAGGTTGCCTAATATTGACAGTAGAGAAGGTCTAGAAAAAGGGAAAGTTTCCTAAAAGTAAAGTTAATGATGGGTCTATTTTTACAGTAAACAACAATAGAAACATCACAATATATATCTGAAAAGAAATACTGAACTGACAATATTAGGAGTGTCAGTTTGGGGGAGAATAAAACAATGTTTTGAGGCAATGGTAGTCTTTTATTTGACTTCAGATGGACTTTAATTGAGACTTGAAATGATATTTCAAAACATCACCTAGATCATAGCATCTTCCCTCTTTTAAAGTACCACCTTACTTGTTAAATGTCATTACTAAGTGGAAAGTGAGACACCTCTTAAAAGAATGCCAATCTATTGTTCATGTCAATGGTGTATGTTTCTATTACTTCTCCTATCTCCAGACTTTACATACAATTGTAATATTTTTGTTGTGGTCTATTATGAACTAAATATGAAATATGCTACTAAGAAAAATCTCTTTTTACTCTCTTTAGAAAACACATTCAAAAAGTAATTATAGTCTGATCCTTTGTCTAAAACTCCTCTCAAGAATGGTATGTACATGGAAATGTACAGAGACACTTAAGAAATAAGTGCTTTTTTAAGAGACTTAAAACATACACTTTATTCAAGTCCCACTTGAATTTACATCAGAGTGAAATAATAAATAAACACTGACTGGCAAGATGAGGAGAGAGGAAAAGAGCGCTAGAAAATAGGTAGCTATATAATGTAAGCGTAAGTTATTAGCAAGATGAAATGTTTAAATTCTTGTACCCATGAATATGTAATCTGTTATAAGGCATTGAAGAAATCCAACAGGATTTTTAATCCTCTGTGGATTAAATTGCTAGTCTAAGACACTTGAAACCTGTATGCAAATTCCTATTCCAAGGCAGGTGAAATGGGAATTTGAAGTGCAGGACAATTTTTAAATACATTCTTAGTGATTTCTATTCCTCTTATCAACAATTAGAGCACACTGAAGTGAAGAAAATGGGGTAGGCAGGTATTTGGGGGTTTTTGGTTTTCTGTAGGTAAGATTAATTTGCTTAAGTTCCCAGTGGAACTCAAAGTTCAGAACTGATAGCCGTGAATGAAGAAAGGTGCCACCATGGCCCTTCATCTTCCCTTAAGAGCTGCCTTTGATCTGTGAGGAGAAAAAGTTGGGAATTTTAAAGTTGCTAAACAGATGGCAGGTTTGAAAACCCCCTGTGAGACCTGCAAGAATTTTATTTCACTGGATGGTGTCCTTTAATTCAATTTTGCTTCTGGATGCTGAGGGACAGGTTGTTCAAACACAGTCACTTCTCTTAATACTGCTATGTTGTAAGTGTTCAGCACTCTTGAAAAGCAAAGTTTTATTTAAGTGTATTTGCACTTTCAAAACATTGGCTTAAGTTGCTATGGGATATTTTAATTATAAAGGCAAAACAAATATAGGATAAAAAGCTACATATTTTTTTATATTGGTTTAGTTAATCTGTAATCTCATTTATTTCTCGTATTAAAATCAGGTTCTAGGAAAAAATATTTTTGCTTTTGCATGAATAATCCCCTTCATGAATTATTGACTAACCTTACTGCATAAACACAAGACACTCAAGGTTTTTGCAGGGGTATTACTCATAAATTAGGACCTCTGCCAAAGTTGGGATAAAGTAAAGAATGCAACTATAAATCTGTAGGGTCAAGTACAGGGAGTGTTTTATTTTGAACATGATTCAGACTATCCCTCAGTGTATTTCTTTGTTCTTCAGCTCTTTAAAGCCTGAGCTATCAGTAATTCAAAGTGTGTGTCTAATGTGTACCTACACCCGCTATATTCAGAAGGTGTAACCTAGTACATTTTCTTAGCTGTTTGAACTATTGATACTCTAAAGCAAACAATAAAAGTTAACATTCTTGCTTTTGCATAGAACAACTGGTAGGTGTTAAATTACCCTCAGGCATCTTTTGCTTTAACAATACAATTAATAGTTCATTTTTTGTCTCTCTACCAAAATAAGTTCTTTACTCTTGAGAAATATAGGAAGAGATGTTGCCAGTATTCCTTCCCTGACATGAATATGTATCTTGATAATATAGAAGGTCAAGTTGGAGTCTAGAAGAAAGACCAATTGCAGAGTTACTAATGGCTTGCTTTCACAGGAGGGAGGTATGAGCTATCGGTCTGGCAGTCTCTTCTTCACTCCCCACAGGGCAAGTGACACACAGTGGACTTCATGTCAAGTTGCTGCATACCCATTCCCAATCCCTCAAAAAAAGAAAACAAGAATTGCTTGTACAGTGCTTCAGGCACATACTACTGGGAACTTTATCATACCATCCACATATGCACAGTGAGGCATAAGTCAAAATCCAACGCATGAAACTATCTAAATACTTCCTGGTTTCTAAATAGTACTTGTGGAAAAGCCTACAGATTAGAATGAATCAGCTCTATTTTATGTCCTAGACCTACGATGACACTAAGTTGTCGTATTAAATAGCTTTCTTGTTAGAGTGATAAAAATAAGGGCAAGTGAGGAAAACATCCACATTTTTGCAAGTAAAACTGATGTAGATTCAATCCTCACTTACATGTGTGCTAAGGTACAGAGAGAACTTGATCTACTGAATATTTTATTAAAGTGTTGACAGCTAAACATCTGAGATACAACTGCTGAGATTATATGTGAGACATGCTAACAAAGAATAAATAACAGACTACTCAGTCTTTTTCTCTATCTTCAGCATTTTTGCCTCTCTCTTTTTAACTGTATGCAGTGTAAATACTGGCTAGGACATGTTTCTGCCAAGAAAAGGAAAGAGTTGAGGTTCTGATTGCTCTGATGGCAAGAAGTTGTGGTAGGGGAGGTTTAGATTGGATATTGGAAGAATTTCTATACTGGAAGAGGGGTCAGGAGCTGGAACAGCCTGCCCAAGGAGGTGGTTGAGTCACCATCCTTGGAAGTATTCAGGAAACTAGTGGCTGAGGTTGTGGATTTTTTCTGTGGGTGTTTTTTGGTGGAGTGTGTGTGGTTGTTTGTGGTTTGGTGCTTTTATCTATTTATTTATTTATTGTTTTGTTGTGTTAATGGTTGGACTCAAAGGTCCTTTCCAACCATGATGATTCTGTGATTCTCTGATTCTGTGAGATTGCTATGGGCGTTGTTCAGACAAAAGTGCTTATGTAGTTGAGAAAAAAATCCTGAATCCTACAGTTAAACACCAATAAAGTCGATCCATGTGTAAACTAACTCCAAGTGTCTTTATTGGACCTAATGACTTCTGTCTAGCTTTCAAAAGCCTCATATGAAAAACAGTGTGAAACAACCTAGGGAGACAGTGAACAGCTGCACCCACCAAAAGCATTAACTTGCAAGAATTGTTATTAAACAGTTTGTAAACAACTAATAAGCCCAATCAGCATTATTTAGAAAGTTTTAATGAACTGAAATTATTTTTTGCTTTAAATAATTCTCTAACCCTACACTATTGTAAATTTATTTCTCTATTTTAGTACATCAACCTACAGCTAGTATAACAAAATGGGGAATTAGGCTTAGTTCATATATTTTATAAATTAAGACTAGTGTTTCTATGATTAATTAATAGGAAAAGAGCTATATTTGCAACTAAATACTTTGACAATGAATAATGCATCCAGGTTTACTTTTAGCATATTGGTAAAGCAAGCTTCATTTCACATACTGCACAATAAATTCTCTCTGAAGCAATTCCTGAGACCAAAAAATTACAAACATAAAAATCAATTGCTCATTTACATTTAAAACTTGGAGTAGAACTATATACAATAGATTTAGGATGTACTCCTTATATATGTGATTGCCTAGGAATGATATAGGATCTATTCTTCCCAGCAAGAAAAAAATTGTTAATTTCCCTAGAAGCAAATTCTTTGTGTTAATTTATTCATTCATATATTCCTCATCACCAAGAAAACAGGTCTTTGTGAAAACAAAAAGTTATACAGTAAGTTAAACTTGGTGCAGTGATTTAAAGAAGCAGATATCTTGTAAAGGAGTCAAAAGATAAGTCATCTTAATTTATGAGTCTTACAGTCATGAGTCATGTCCTGGTTATTATATTTATGAGGTCTAAATGACTTCTAAAATAAATAACCCATCTATGACAATCCAAAATGCAGTATGAGAATGCTACATAAAGTCTTCAAAAACATATGGAGGTCACCAGGAAATATTTAACTTCATTTAGTTCACTCAGCAATTTTCAATATCAACAGTGGTGTACAAAGACATGCAACACTGGTTTCACAAGAAATCTTAACTCTGACAAGCAAAGCCTAGAATTTAGAGTAATTCCTCTTTAAAGTTCAAATAGTTGGTGGTATTGTTTTCTGTATTGAGACAGCAGGAATTGAGATGTTGATGTGACGAGAGTCGGAAGGACTGAACCATTAGAGACTGTTAGAGGATGTGACATTATCAAAAAAACAGGCAAGAGAAGTGAATCCTTTATATACCTGGCTGGTCATATAGCAAAGAATAGCATTCACCAATGAAAAAAAAAAATTGTACCTTGTTTCAAAGGAAAACTCTTTATTGTACTTTAGTCATCTAAACAACAGTTGAAAATTATTTTCCATCCAAGGACAGCAGAGTTCTTTTGCTTTAATGGCCTAATGTGAACTGACAGTGAAGTGCATCCCTGGAGAACCGAAACACTATGCTGTAAGTGAAGTAAAGACAGCACAATTCCATTATTACTGGCGTAAATGCCAGCTTATAGATTTCAATAAGGAACAAGAATTTTTTCAGACTTCTGAAGGGGTTTTAACTAGATTTAGATTTTTATAATGGATGCTTCTCTTTTTGCTCTTCTTTTCTTCTCCTGTAACAAAAACACTGATAACATAATTGCCATACCACGTTTTACCACCTGAAAAGACAGAAAATAGATTACTCTGATCTGAATTTGCTGCTAATGTAGAATACTAGAGCTTTGTACACACCTAAGCCTCTGCCATACCTATACTTGTCCATCCATTTCCACCATTAAGTGTCAGAATCCTTGAAGGGAGCCACAACCATTGGTTTGGTTTCTCGCTGCCTTTGAAGACTGGCTGACAAGTTATTTAGCCTTGATTTTGTGCATGTTTCTCTTATTCTTTTTGTGTCAATTGCATTATATTTTTGTACACTGAACTTTTCAGGTTTCCACTGACTGGTAAACAAATGAACTTTTACGAGTGCACAGTAAACTGCACATGGAAGTGCTGTGATGGTGTATGATTCAAGAATTCAAAACATGATTGAGAAAGGAAAACATAAGGCATTCTTTCTAAGCTCATTATTTATTGCAAAGAAAACACAAGGAAGAATTATGCTCAGCAAAGGCAGTTTACTGCCCGCTATGCAATACATTTAAAAGATGGAGATGCTTTTCTATTTAAAATTCTTCCCACAGGTGTAATGAGGGCATCAGCTTGTAGTCCTGGGCTGGCTACCAATAGTATGCAGGAACTTATTCTACAATCAGTAGAGTGTAGTCATTGTAATTGCAACCAACACACCCTATGTGATCAAAGAAGAAGACTTATTCCTAGCTACCTCCCACACTTTTTGGCCCATTGTTGCAATCAAGAAATCAAAGTTTAACTTTTATACAGGGTCCCTACGTTTGCAACATTCACACCACAAAATGCTGCATTGTCAAACACATAAGATAAGAAGTTTTATAGTTTCTCTTACTAAAGACATTTTGTATTGCAGTGTTCAAAACACAGTGAAGGTTTTAATCTTGTAGCAGGTCCAGTACTGTGGGAACATCTGAGCAAAGTACAAAGCATACTCCAAAAATGAAGCTTAGTGAATTTAGACCCAGCTTGGTTTTGGAATGCAGAAAGTCTGAGTGTCTCACTACATGGATAACTTTTCCATTGTGGGTTATATTAGGGGTGTTAATTATTGCCACAGCCAGTCCCCCTCTTCTTTTGACAAGAGTTGCTAAAGATGTCATGCCTATTAGAGAACTGGGTAGTCACTTTTTGCTGGAAGACATCTACCAAAATGGAAATCTGAATGATGCAGCAGTGTGATAGGATGGGGCAGGAACTCACTTCCTTAAGGTGGAGGCCTATGGTGTCAGAAAAAACACTCTCAAACAAAAATTTGCATAAATGTTTCAATAAGGCATTCACAAACCTGCCCTCAGAAATGCAAAATCCTAAAAACATGGAAGCCTTATCACTCTTTTTGTTGCAAAGGAGGAGATGCAATATAATATTCTCAAACAAGAGGAAGCTCAACAGGCACTTGGACTCTGCTCAGATCAATATGTAAATCGACATATTTGTTGCGGGTTCACTGTAGTCGTACTGCTTTGCAGCAGCTGGCCTTGCTAATACACTTGTTCTTTTATTTGTACTCATGAGGAGCTCAGCATGATAATTTCAATCTTTTAAAATTTTATTATTTAATTATGCCTTTAAGCTGGGTTTTTTTGCCAGCTAGGTAAAGTACAATTTTACTAAGCCCACTATGTTTGTATTACAATTTCAAAAGGGAATAATTTCTGAGGGATGCAAAAAAAAAAAAAAAAAAAAAAAAAGTGCATAAAGGAGAGCATATTTTTCCAACTTAACATTTATTAAAAACAGCTGAAAAGATTTTCTTTCTCTTCTAAGCTTCCATAAAGATTATATTTGAGGTCATCAAAGTAAGGAAATTCTTAGCTGCAAAGGGCACATTTTCATAAAATTATGAACAAATTAAAATGGAAGGTTAGGTAGAAATGTTATAGACATAAGGTTTGAATAACTATTGATGGCACTAATGCCATTATACTTTCACTAGATATGATTTCAAACATTAGCTATTGGCCTGCTGGGTTAAATATTTATTTTCTAGGAGTCCCATCTGTTTCAAGCTCCCAGCCAGAAGAACTGAATAATAAAATGTACAATATACACAGTCACAAGGCACAGAACAATATTTTTCAGGATGTTTGCACTTCTATTAACAAGAACAGACAAACAGACCCACCACTGGCCAATATGTTTTTTACTGGTGGAAGTTTTATCCAATAATCTGCTATCTGTTTGCTGTGGTAAAGAACTCTATAAAAGCTATGTTTACATGCTGCCTTCCATTGCAAATCTTAAAATGGCAAATTTTTTATGGGATTCAACACCCTCTTACTTGTTGTGACTTAGGTGTTGCAGTAAATGATACATGAGGGGAAAAAAGGAAAGTGATACTATAGCTTAAAAAAAACAAAGATACATTCCTATCTCTTCTGTAATGAAATAGCATTTTCCTAAATCACATGCCACAGAGCAGAACTGTCTTTTAAGAGTTTAAAGTGAATCCAATAACCTCTTATGGAAGGAAAATTGCTGTGTTTATTCTGGTGTTGTTTTTGTTGTTGTTGTTTTGAGTCTGAGATGATATCACCAAAATCATGGTTTCCTGCAAACTATATGCAGTCTGAAAATCCTGGAACATTTCAGTTGTTTCAGAGAATAATTGTTCTGCAATTATGCATGCAAATGTTAATTCAGTAACTGTCTGAGATTAAGTATGGCTGCATGTGGCACAATTGGGAGGCTGCAGACATGCTGGTTTTATCCCTACAATCTTGACAATCTGGAAAATGCTAGTAGAAGCAAAGCAGAGCTCCAAAGGGAAATAATTTGCACTTACACATGCAGCCCTGCCATGCCCCTTCCCACACTGTTACAATATAAAAGTATCACAGAGAAGAAAAGACCTCCTGAAACAGAATCTCTAAATAGATACTTACAGTTTAGAAACTGTGAGAAAAAACATAATATATAGTAGCATGCTCTATTAAGCACATTTCTTTCTAGTTTCTTTAACCTCAATGTACTGCAGGCATGGAATAACCTATAGTTGTATTTCCCAGTAATACAAAGAAGGATTATTGTATTTCTTTAGATTTAATTTTTTTTTAATCATGTTTCTCCTTTTGTGTGTGTGTTTTCCTGCTTTATCAACATCATTTTAAGTGCTCTGCTTTAGTAATTTTGAGTCATAGTCACAAACTGTACTGTCTTCTGTACTTTGGCAGCGATACTGTATGTGGGTTTCCGTAGTGATCGACCAAACAGATTATTTTCTCTCCTCCCATACAGACTACATATTTCTCATGGCATTCCTTTTGTGTGGGAGGGAGGCTCCACTCCATTCACACAGTCACAGATGTGGCCTCCTGGGTTTACTCCTGTCAGGCTTTCTAACAGCACAATGGTTGTAGCCTCAAGGCCACTCTTCAGCATTCTAGTAAGTAGTAGGGGCATCATAGCACAGGCTTTGTCTGTTCCTTTTACTGATGGTTTGTTGTTTTGTTTTGTTTTTCCTGTGGATATAGGAATTTGTCTTCGGGAACAAGGAAAGAAGGAAAGGGGCTAAGGGACAGGGGAAGAAGAAAGGGAAGGGGAAGTGGGAAAAGAAACGGTAGAAGAAAGGGAAAAGGAAAAATGGAAAGGGGAATAGAGCTCAGCAAAGCAGCCACTTTTGGTATTTTCTAAAACTGTCAAGGACAAAAGCCCTGTTCCATTCATAAATGTTCTTTTATGAATGGTTTTACTAACATGGCCACAAAGTAACATGGAATTTTGGAGTCCTTGGAATAAGACCTTGCTTGAAGCCAGTGATTTGATGAAGAAATATCACAGAATACATTGTAATCTAATTTCTTCTCAGGCAGTTAACGGCTTACATGAATGACAGAGAAGAATACATTTAAATCATCTTAGTTCTTTGAGAAATATTACCACAGCAAGTATTTTATCATAACAGCTGTAGCTGCTGCTTCTGCCAACAGGACATTTATATGACTGTATAGATCAGCACAGGACATTTCCTGCAGGAATACTTTATTCTGTAACTGAATTGGGAGGAAAAACACCTGGAACACAGTTGAAGGATGTAAGGACATGCTTATTTTGAACCAAATTTTACTCCACAGTATACTTCCTAGTGGCTTGTTAATGGAACTTTCTGGCATATTGTTACATAACACAGGAAATTCAATAGCCTCATGAAGAGAAAATGCAACTATACAGCTGTGCATAGGGAGGCTGGGGAGCAGATAGCCTTGGTGCTAAACTGGTACTGCAAGGGGAAATATGATGTCACTATTCTGCTTGAAAACCAATATGCCAGGCAGAAGAAAGAAGTGAACCTCATTCTCCCAAACCATCTGAACACATCCTTTCTGCCTGGAGAAGACAGAGTCAGTACAAAACAGGGCTATTTCCATTTTCACCTTCACGGTCTTCTTGTAAAAAAGCATGGGGAGAGGGAGAAAAGAGAGGATTTCCCTATATTTGATTGTGATCATGTTCTCTCCACTAATAAATCTTCCTTGGTTCATAAAGATTCTTCTAAAGAGCAATTTGATTTGTCTTTGAAAAGCACTGGAGTGCATCAGATGTCATTAGTTCCTGAAGTATGTCCACAGACTACTGCTGTCTGTAGCTTTGTGTAATGTCCTGTGTCAGTCCTGGTACTCGTTTTTCCTTTGCGGGCTTCCAAATCAAAATTATCCTGTGAGTATTTCAAGTAGCACATAGGGAGAGCTTTAACCTGTTTGCTGTATCAGTAGCAAGACATACTGGGTTAAATTCCAGGATATGTTAAATTACATTATTATATTTTAATGGATTTTCCCAAAGAAAGCAAATCTTGAGGCAGTAGCTTGAAACTACACAACTAATCATAGTTATCTGTATTAAACTAGTATTATAATTGAAGTGGGTTTTGGGTGTACTTATTTAGCTAAATCTCCCTGATTCATTCTTGCTTAACTGCTAAATTCCTCAAGAAATTATGCTCTTTAACCTCAGCAACTGCATTATTCTCTTCCCTTATCCCCATCCTCTTCTTCTCTTCTTGCTTCCCCACTCCAGACTCACTTCTTACACTCTCCAGTTTTCCAGTAAAGACACTTATTCTCCTACATCTTATTTTTTTAAAAAAAACAACTGAGTAGTGTCAGCTGTTTTTCTAGACTGAATAATTCAAGAACCACAACTCCATCTTTAAATGTCTCTCTGTATCCATTCCCTTATGTATCTCCTAAGCATCACTCTATATGCTTTTGTATATTCCATCCTCCAGGATTTCCTTTCACCTAAAAACTCCATCAGGAAGTGGTTGCAAAAAGATAGATCCTTCAGGTCTGCCCTGTTCCATGATGCCCTTTTAGAAACGGTGCTACTTTTCAAAGGTGTGCAAGAAGAAAGCTGGGCAGCTAGGTCTAGTGCCAAAAACTGCAGTCTAAATTCCCTAGGAAATTGCATGCCTGCCCTGCCTGGAACCATCTTAAATAACAGACTGTTAGAGACAATTCAGGTGGCACATGTGTTCAATATTAGACACTTTTGTAGGAAAACCTGCCAACTATATAAATATGTGTCAAATTAAGTGCAATGGGATTTTATATATATTTATATTTTTTTAATCCATGTGGACACCTTAGAGGCAGAAAATTAAACATACCTTTTCCAATAATCATCTTGGCTGAAAATAAACTGTGGTCTTAATAATCAGAGAGGGACAATAATGTTTTAAAAACCTATCCCTCAGGTAAGGAATGTTTGCCAAAATAAAACTCATATACACAACAATAAGAGAGGCAACTCACCTGGCTCGATCTTGATTTTATGAACAATACTCTAAAACTGAGGGATAATTCCACACATTTACTGGGTTCCAGTGAAGTTTCTCATCACCTTACAGTATCGATGGATTATTGTTAGAATTCTCCTGTGAAGCAGGGAAATATCTAATTTTATAGAAATCTGCATCTTGATTTTATGTTTCACAAGTCTATCAAGCCATCACTTCAATGCCTAACTCTTTAAAATATCCTTTTTAAAATAAAAGGTTTCTTTACTGTGGAATATTGTTTCAGATGAGGGCACAGCCAGCAGTAACACTGTGCATATTTTGTGCAAAATTACCAATGACTCACATAAAGAAAGTATATATATATGGGTCTGCAACACAGAGCATTTGGGACTCAAAACTGCACCTCCTGTGAAGGTGAAGATAAAGACATTTTAACTTTAAAATACATTACCCTCGGGGTTACTACTGAGAGTGTTATGGATGGGAGTGTTTCTCCTTTTCTGTAGTACCAAGTTCAGATTTTGGCTGTTGCATGACTGATGTCTGGTTTTGATACCCAAAGCAGATAGTAGTACATCACTTGTACAAGCTCTGAGGTCTGGAGAATCTCCAGTTGCAGTGATTGGATAGTGCTCCGAGGGATCCTGTCCAACTCACTGGGATGTAGAACAGCAACATTTTTCACAGCCTTTCTTGTTAAGGTGACAGAAGAGGGAAGCCAAATTACAGCTAAAAAATACTCTCCAATATGAAATAGTAATTAACTTTTATGTATATCTCACTTTTCCAGGAAAGAATACAACTGGCAGAATTTTGCTTGTGCTTTTGACAAAGAGAAGTGAGCCGTGTCCAGCTTTTATTTAAAAGAAAATCAAAGACAGGAGGAGAAAGCCCAAGAAGTTAATCACATAAGTAATCATTTATTCAAGGTGCGAAGCTAAGGAATCAATAGACTCTTCTGTCTTTGCTGCCAAGAAGGATTCTTCTAACATAGCTTTACACATTACATGCAGATGACTACACTGTGAAGAGGTTTTATAGTAAGTCTGGTTGCAATACATGATTCATGTAATAAGTTTCAGGCATTTACTTTAAGATGGATAAATTTTGTCTTAGATGCAATTTACTATTCTGACTTGATATTCAATAGTAGCAAAGAGAGCTTAGGGTGACTTTACTGTAGATATGAACATTTAGTCTGAGAAAGCCTATCTTGGCTTACTGCTGAAATCTTGATTAGTGTGTGTGTATATTTGTTTATATATTTTATTATTTATTTATATATATATATATATTGTGTGTATATAGTATATTAGTGAGAATACATGTCCTTCTTTCTTTTGCTGCACATGAACTAATTGGCTATGGCCACATGGTTCATAGCAAAAGTGAAAAAAAGTAGCCTCCAACACAAAAATTCACTCGTGTGTGGTGCATGACCTTTCCTAACTTTCACTGTTGAAATCCTTTAGTCTTGGCTTTCAAATGATATGAACAGATATGAACTTCCATTGTCCCCACTTATGCCATCAATATAGTCAGGGGAAAAAAATCATAATTCCATAGGGACAGGGACGCTTCCAATTATTCCTTTCCTAGATGACAGACTGCTATCTCAGTCCCTGCCATCAGCAAATAACTTATCACTATATTTTTTTTTAGAAAGACATTGTGACATGTTGTGTTTGTGGATATTGTTTTAAATGCTATTTTTTGTTGATAGTATGTGTTTTGTTGTTGTTTTTTTGTGCATTAAAGAGAGTTATAAATGACCTGGTTTTTGTGTGTATTTCCACACTTGTGGAGGCCTGCTTCTTATGTTGCATTATGGAGAATTTTTCCAGGCAGTTTCAAGAACAAGGATTTTCTTGTTAATTCCAAGGACACACTAGAAGTACTGTATTTGCATGTCACCATTTAGAAGTTTTGTTTAGATGGGTACAAGTAAAGGCTCTTCAGTGACCTCAGTTGGTTATTGCTTTACATTGCCCATTTTGAAAATGTTACCACAATACAAAACTGTTATACAACTGTTCAGTTTGTTATCTGAGGCTTTACTTAATAATTGAAGCCTAATTCTTCCAGACATATGTCTTAGGCTTCCATTTTTGTCCCCTTAAAAAATACACACATCTGTACGTGTGTATATATGTATATATGGAATGTCATACAGCAGGTGTCACAATGCCAGACATTTGTAGATATTCCAAATTGAGACCATCATAATTTGTAATTTAGTCTGTATTCATGTCAATGCATCTACACTATATAATTTGTCTGTCTCCAACAAATATGTACACTGTGTATTTCCTAATAATTTTAAAAATGTCTCAGCACACTGGTCTTCTAGATGTATACATTTTCTTCCCCTGAAATGGAATTTTATTTGATTCTCTCTGAAAAAAGATTATATCTCTACTGATTTCAGTGAACAACTCAGCTGATATTGGAAAAGAAAAGATTTTTGCTGGTTCTGACCTTTTTTGAAATACATGAATCCCACTGGTCATTAACCTTCCTGATGATATGGTTACAATATCTTTTAAGTAAATTTGTCCCACAAGAAAATGATGTTTGCTAATGACACATTTATAAGCCTTACCCAGTTAGATGTCTGGCTTTACTAATACACTGAGAATAGACTATTATGATTTTATTTTTTTTTTCACCTTATACTGGTGCCATAGATGTCAAATGGCATTTAGTGCTCCTTAGTACTTCACTACAAGAAATAGTGAAAATAGGTGGATAATATAGAAGTTGTGCAAATGGTTTCGGAATACCTTTGACAAATCTGAAAAGAGGTTGTCTCTGCTCTGTTTGTCCTAGATGCTTATGCCTCTTGCTTTAAACAAACCAGACTGGACTCAGAAACCATTTAACACTTCAAAGTAAGACCAGGTGCAGTTATTTAGCACTTCACGTTGCTGTAGAGATTTGCTTTTTTGCTTGACTCTTCAACAGTCTGCTGCAGAAATACTTCCAAGTTCTTGCAAACCCTATCCCAGTGCCTTAACCTGATCAAAGCTAATGGTCCCTCTGCTAAAGCACAGCCTCTCCACTGTGTGGAGGAAAATCATTCTTGTCACTGTCCCCCACATCAAACACAAAATACAGCATGAAGAACTATTTGGTCCTAGCACTATCATTTGTTTTAATCAAGTCCCTAAATTATTTTCTTCATATGTTTCTTGGTAACTCCTACAAAATATTTTCTGCAGGAAGAAAATTTGTTTTCAAATTTTATATAAATAAATTTAAATTAAATCCTTTACTCTGTCCTCCTTAAGATTTTTAATCATGTCCTCTCTTTTTCATGTTCATCACAGGTAGTTTCTCTTTACTCATTTTATAATAATTTTTACATATATTTCGATAGAGAAGCTCTTGACTTGAACCTTGAACATCATCAAGTTCTGCACTAACACTTTAAAAATAATGTCAGGTCTATGCAGATAACTTCTGCCTAGCCCAGCTAGTGTTGAGAAAGGCTGGAATGCCCCACAACAACAGTTTCAGTACTAAATATCAGCAGGCTTATTTTTAGGATCCGCAATTTTAAACTGAGAACTTTGCTAGCCAAAAAACTTGAAGACTGCTCAGGCACTTTGATATTATCAGGTCTTGTGCTTTTCCCACAAACTTAGCAGTACTTGCAGTGAAGTCAAAACTTCTGGCTTGACTTCCACAGGTCCTACAATTTTATTTGTGGTGTTGCAATTTTTCTGAAGCCTCAGATTCTGGCAGTATTCAATTGTTACATGAAACTCAGCTTTTAATTTTTAATGTCAGTTTTTATAGACACAACACTAGCAAAGAAATCCAAATGGGAAAAGCAAACAAACACAAACAAGACATCAAACAAATATCTCAAGACAAAAGCAACAAACATGCTCCTCAAAGAAAAACCCAAACTATATTATGAGGGGATTAAAGTTGCACTAAATTTATTCAATCCCATTTTTAGGGGGCTGATGGAAAACACAGGAATGCTTTTATTTTTCAAATCTATATTTTGAAATATGTCTTTAATCTTTTATTTTATTCTCATTCTTATTTTGAAGTATTCTTCATTTTATTGATGTATATAAGGTATTTACTGTATCTCTCCAGCCTTTCTTTTTCTAAGCAATTTTGATTTTTATTGCCTTCTTATGTTTTTATTGATTTTTCTGTTCTTCTTTTCATATTTTTTTTCAGTTTATAGATGACTCTTTGTTCACATGACATTGGTTTATAGAGTAAAAAAGATGAGAGGTGATAACAGGGCTTTTCAGTGGTCACCTCATCTAAGCTCATTTGCTATCTGCACAAATAGATCACTAGCAACATATTGACTGAAATGTTTAAGCTTCAGGAGTTTTATCTTGCATCACTGACATTAATGGAAGTTTGTGACTGACAGAGTAGATGGTGAATAAGAGTTTGGATTGTTACTGTATCATACTAATTAAACTGGGCTGCAATTTCTGCTCTATTTGGTATAATCATAATTTACTTGATTATTTTTCTGTAATGATTTCAGTATATCTTTATCACAGAACTATACATTTTTTGCATTTTTTTCCAAAGAGAGGCAAGAACTCAGTTCCTATGAACTGTATTCATCTGTTTGTTGGCATTTCCACAAGTAATTGTCTAGAAGTGTTGTAATACCTCAAGGAGGTAGATTATTCATTCAGATTTCTAGATGTATACTGTTGACTTGTTGGATTTCTTTTGTGTAGTAAAAGCACCTTGAATTTCTGCAGACATTCTAGTAATATTCTCACTTTGTCTGGAATGTTTGTTAAAGTGACTGGCATTTAGAAAACCCACATTTCTGTTAAGAAGAAATATAAGAACTAGAAACCAAAGCATGACCAGGTACTTGAGAGTTTATCTCAGATCTTATTCTCAGGAGTACACACACAGTTGTTCAAACCAAACATACATATCAAGCAGGCACTCATGGAAATGTTAATATACGTATTTCGATACTTCGAAAATGTTGTAAAATCATAATGGTGCACTGACAATTATTTGTGGAAATGTCAACAGAAATTGCAGTCTGGTTTAGATTGGTATGATATAGTAGTAAACGCTGAAGATACAGGGACTCTAAATATCAATATGTTCTAATACATGGCTACAGCATTAACTTTACCTTCTAGATTAAAAGGCATATTTCCCAAAATGTTTATATATACAAATGCACACATACAAGGTATGTATAAATATACTTTATAAATTAGTTTGGTATATGCTAAGAGAAAACAAAGAGATCCAAGTACATGTTGATTGAAGTGCACCAAACCCGGTATTCTGGGAGCATGCTGAAGCCTTAGAAGAGTGGAACTTGGCCAGTTTCATAGGTCTAGGGACTGGAAAGCCTATGATTTCCTTGGGTTTTGATGTTAGTTATGCTGCTGTATTTCTTCTCCTCCCCTCTGAGAGTATAGACAAGAGCTGTGAGCACAGACAGGATGTGCTTGGAGAAGTAAGACTCTAAAGCCCATAAATCTAGAATTTATCAGCTCCATGAGTGCAGGCTGGGAAAGTTCTGTTACTTTAGAGTTTCTCGAGAATGCTGTGGAACATTCAATACAACAACAGAATAAATCTTCTATTGACCCAGAGGTAGGTGGTTATTAGTGGTGTAAGTGCATACGTTTAATGGGCATGAGAATCTTTGCTAAGAGCCTACAGTATGCCTCTGAAATAAGTATAGCAATATTTCAGAAGCCCTCGAAACAAGTTACACAGAACATTAAACAAAGGGGTATTTTTTTTCAGTGTCATTCAGTATTCATAGAGCTAGGTCACTAGACTTCTTTGCTAGTTGTTGGTAGCTCAACCTCATTTTTTTAAGGTAAAAAGAAGAGATGAAGGAATCCTGAATATGACATAAATTTTCTTTTTTAATTGCTGCTTTTCTCCTTTAAGATCCTATCAGCAGATTTAATTTCCAAAATCAATCATAACCAGGTCTAAATTACTTCTAAAATCCTATCCAGTTCACTTACAGGTATACAGCTTATTTGTACAGAACACTGAGAAATAAATGTTTTGATGGCTTTGAACAATTAGGAAAGAGTTAAATAAAAGAAAAAAATATTGATGCTTGTTTAAATTCAGGACTGAAAAAAAAACAAAACACCAGCTTTTAAAACCACATATGAGTTTAATTATCTCCTATAAGGTAGTACCTGAATGGGTTCTTTTTTCAAATTAAGGTTTTGAACTCTGATTCTGATCCACTTGCTTCATGGTACTTTCCATAAACTTAGATATGAATCAACATGATACAGAGTAACCAAACAACCTGATTAAAAAGTGACAACATAGAATAAAATATTTGAAAGGTTTGGATCATCACACAGGTCCTCTTGCTGAAGACCTTAAATGTGAGCATCCCCTCCTTAATTTATTCTTCCACTTCATCCTACTAGTTCTTGCTATCCTGTCCATTCTCAGCTTAGAATGTACCTACTTCTACAAAACAAGCAAAGACAAATAAAAATATATATACAAGTCAACTGTAACTGATGTTACATCAGTGTATCTTTATAATCACAATCACAGTAAGATATTGTCTTGCAATAGCCATTAAATTGGGGTGTTTTTTGGGGGGTTTTTTGTTATTTAATTTAGGGGTTAAGTATATAAATAACCAATTGTTTTAAACCTGGGATTATTTTTCTCCCCAGTTTTACTAAAAATGTGCAAGGATACAGATCCCTTCTGCTCGGGGATTTGGGTTCAATACAAGGAAAAAGGTCAACAAGACATCATGAAAAAATGTGCTGATCTGGATGACTTCTGCAGCTGGTCATATCTTCTATAAAAAAAAGCACAGGAGAGGTTTCTATGTTTAGAGGCTCAGAATAACTTTTTTTCCTGCCCTTCAGCAATTTACTTTTCCTAGGTCTCTATTCTTCTTTTAGCTGAAAACAGCAGACTCTACAGTTGTTATATACTGACCTACAAGTTATATTTTGTCTGCATTTTTTATTATTCATTAATCACACAGTTTAGCTGATTGTGATTTTACTTTGCGTTCATAAGCTTTTTGTTGAATACACTTCTTGAAAAAGTGTAAGTTTATGACCTATGGAGAGCTCACATAACAATTCTTGCCGACACAGGCTCCAAGAACTGTTCCTGGAGGTATGTTAGTATTTGCAATTGTGGTTTTGGTTTCCTGTTTTTCCTAGTATAGTAGTGGCTTGTTGCTGGGTCTCGTATTCATTTAAGCACCCTCAGCTTAACATCTTCGTTGTCTGTCCACCAACTGGACTGAGTACTGGGAGAATTCAACCTTGAACAGAAAGGACCATTTTAATTCAAACTGAAAAAATGTGTTTAAATATAACCACAAGCCTTCATCATTACTGCCAGAAAGTTTAAATTCTGGATGTTATATGAATATTTTATTGTTGATCCTAATTTTTTATGGTTTTCCTACTTCAATGTGGTTGGTTTGAAAGATTTTAGCCCATCTCCCTTTTTTTTTTGGAAAGAACCTTAAAAGATGAAGTAAACTTCTATCCTTTAGTTATGCTTCGCTCTCTTCAGAATTATTTGATTTTTTCCTCCCTATTATTATTATCGCTTCAGAGGAAAATAACTGGAGTATATATTCTCCTTTTTAATCTTCCTTTGCCATGTAATAAGAATGTGGATAGAGGTGGGACAAGGAAGAACAAAAAAGATATTGTACCAGTAAGAAAGTCTTATTCAGATCCTAAAGACACAGGGAGAATCTGGCCAAGACTTTGCTAATATTTTCCAGCACTTTTTATTGACCTCAGCTTTGAATCAGAAAACACCACCTGGATATACTGTCTGCAAGGTATCCCAAAATAAACATGCCAGTTACCACACACTCAGAGGATTGCCTTACATTTGCAATTAAAACAACAACAACAAACCTGATAGCAAGTGCAAAAGTATTTATGTGGCACTGTAAATTTTCAATTCTGAAAGTCTGTAATCCTTACTATGACCTTAGAGCCATGGTAACTGATTATCTAGTGTTTGGTAGCTTGGGCTATGATAAGCACCTAGGCAGAGCTGCATTAATTTTGTCTGATTCTTATTTATATTGACATTTTCTAACCCATTAAATATAGCCATTGCAGACTAGATGCTGTCTTTCAGCCAAAGTCCAAAAGGAACAGGTGCATGTCTGCAGAGCCTCAAAAAAAGAAGGGAAATTTCTTCATGACTTGGATGATACAACACTAAACTTCAAATTGAGAAGGTTCCTATACAAAGATCTAGCACAGGACTTGAGCAACAGAAGTGCAACTCAGGGGACATCCAGAGACCTGCATTCAGAAGACATAACCAAATCCTTCCTAACTACCTCAGCATTTGAAATGGAGTAGCAACTAAATACGGAGGTAAATATTCCTGTAAATAAAAAAAAAAAATTCTACTTTATGCTTAGCTTGATCATCTAGCTCTCTGTGTTTTATTTCTATGGGATCTTAAATAAAGTCTTTGAAGAGTCTGTGTTATTAGAAATACTCTGAATGCACCTAAGTGCTTGATACTGCCAACCTTTTGTATAACAGCCCTTTGATTAGAGAGCTCATGTCACAAACTAGAAATACAAGTCCAGTGGGAAACCTGAGATTTTTTCTTAGATTTGGTAGGAAGGAAATTTTATCCCCTCTTCTGATAGAGGTATTATATAGTTCAAGACAGCCTTTTACCAATTTTTCAGGCTGTATAGCTTCAGCTTGCATAGCGGACTTGAGAATACAAAGATACCAACATTTCAGAAAATTTTAGCACAAGATTTGGAAGACTCTGAACTCGGAAGTATTTTCTAGTGTTGAGCAGAAACAGCCCTTGGACCAAAAAGTCTGGTCAAATCACAACGTAGACTCAGGCCATCACACTCATGTAATCTAGGTCTCGGAATCTGCTACTAAGAGCTTGTGAGACAGACTGGATCACCACGTCTCAAGAGTTGAGGTCAATGGAGTTAAATCCAGCTGGCAGCTGGTCAGAAGTGGTGCTCCCCAGAGCTCAGACTGGTCTTGTCTAATATCTTCATCAATGATCTGGACGAGGGGATCAAGTGCACCCTCAGTATATTTGGGCATGATACTAGGTTGTGCAGGAGTGTCGATCTGACTGAAGGTAGGATGGCTCTACAGAGGGTCCTGGACAGGCTAGATCAATTGGTCAAGGCCAATTGTATGAGGCTCAACAAGGTGAAGTGCCAGGTCCTGCACTTGGGTCACAAAAACCCCATGCAACACTGCAGGGTTGGGGCAGAGTGGCTGGAAAGCTGTCCAGCGGGGAAGGACCTCAGGGTGCTGGTTGACAGCTGGCTGAACATGAGTCAACAGTGTGCCCAGGTGGCCAAGAAGGACGACAACATCCTGGCCTGCATCAGAAACAGTGTGGCCAGCAGGAGTAGGAAGGGGATTGTTCCTCTGTACTCAGTGCTGGTGAGGCTGCACCTCAAGTACTGAGTTCAGTTTTGGGTTCCTCACTACATGGAGGACATTGAGGTGCTGAAACATGTCCAGAGAAGAGCAACGAAGCTGGTAAAGGATCTGGAGCACAAGTCTTAAGAGGAGCAGCTGAATAAATAGAAATTGTTTAGTCTAGAGAAGAGGAGGCTGACAGGAGACCTTATTGCACTCTACAAATGCCTGAAAGGAGGCTGCATTGAGGTGGGGATCAGTATTTTCTCCAATACAACTGGTGATTAGACGACAGGAAATGGCCTCAAGTTACACCAGCAGAGGTTCAGATTGAATATTAGGAAAAGCTTCTTTACTGAGTGGTCAGGCATTGGAACAGGCTGCCCAGGGAACTGGTGAAGTCACCATTGTAAGTGGTAAAATCAGCACCCCTGGCGGTGTTCAGAAAACGTTCATGTAGCACTTCAGGGAATAGTTTAGTTGGCATGGTGGTTTGGGGTTTATAAGTTGACTTGATGATCTTAAGAGGTCTTTTACAACCTTAAGGATGCTATGACTCCATGATTCTATAGAAACTCTTGGCTCCTCCCTCTGGGTAGATTTTATTTTGCATTGGATACATATTTATTTGGAGCAAGTAGTAAAGACACTCTCAGCTTAATTATTTCCATCTCTGAGATGAAAAGCTGTGGTTCTTTCTGCTCTCTCAAAAGTAATTTGAAGAAAAGGTGAACACCCTTAGGAGAGTCTGAGAGCACCCCTAAAAATAGTCTAAAGCACAGCAAAGAAGACAGTTCTGGGAAAAAGGAGAGAAATAAAACTCATTGGCAAGGAAAAGGACTGGATCTTAGGTCTCCTGCAGTTGAATGTATCCCTTCCATTTTGGACTGCTGCATCAGAAAACACCACCATGAACTGCTTCTAGCCCATTTGCAAACTTAACATAAACATTCAAGAAGTTTTCTGAAAAAAAAACCAAAACAAACAAAAAAATAACATTTTTTCGGTCACCTGTAACTGCATTTCACTAACAAATGTTACAGCCTACTGCCTTATTTTACACAGAAAACTAATGGAGTTATCATGCTCAGCAACCCCTGGAACAGGAAAGCAAAAGGGAAGCAATTTCAGTGCCTCTGTGGAATCTACATAGTAAAGACTGCCAGTCTCATTTAACATACAATGTATAAATGTGTCAACACTCAAATGCACAAGTGGAGTATTTTGTGCTCTGGCAAATATAAAAAAGTGGCAGGGAAATAGTTAAAAAGGTCCAAGGGCAAATATTCCTCCCTCACCCTTACTAGTGGCATCTCTGGGTCAGAGATTATCTCTCTTTCAGAATACCCATGGTTCCCTGTCTTATTTCTCCCCACATCTGTCTTTAGAATATGGAGATTATTTTCACCTCAAAGGGTATCAGTCATTACAGTGGCATACATCTACAGTCACATACAGTACATTAATCTAAATATTTCTGGAGAAAAAAAAAAAAAACATACTTCCATTTATAACACTTTATCAATATAACTGGGGCTTTCAAACTAGTATATCCTCAAAACTCACACACTTAATACTTGTTCTCTTAGCTAACTCACTGAATGAAAGCAACACTCTCCTTTTTTATTTTTTCTTTTTCCTTGCTGGATGTTGCCTAGCAATATATTACACTGACTTTGAACAAATCTGTAGTAGTAAATATTATGGTTTCGTATAACATTTCAACTATGAAAATAAGCTGGATAAAATGGAGTTCACATAAAAGATACCAGGGTCAAAGACCATTGGAGTAGGCATTCTGCATCCATTACAATACACTACCCATAGGCAGTTATAATTTATTGGAATATGTTATGAGTCATGGCAATTCATAACACTATGGTCTCTGGAAAATTCCATTTTCCACTCTGAGCCAACATTAGGCTTACAGTATATACGTTTTGATTAACTGAGACACAAATATATCCCAGCAGTTACAGGGGAGTTGTTTCCTATCTTTCCTGAAATTGAGAGATACTTATTATTTCCAGGAAAATAAATACAGTCATCTGGAATGAAACATTTACAATTCTTGGCAGAGTAGTTAAAATGAATATGACTGTACATAAAAGCTTGTTTTACTGTCTATTTAGTTTCATTTTAAAGATTTCAGTCTTATCATTCATGATTTATGCACAACATGTACTGCCACTTGCTGGTCTGTTCTATAAATACTTTCATAATTTGAATTAAGATAATGTGTTATCTGTGCTTGTTAGATGTATTACAGTTTTGTGCTCACTTAAAGTTCCACCAAACCATAAAGCCGTTTTGCATTTTAGATTTAGCTAAAAATACTCCCCCATTAAAATAGCAATCATCATTAAAATTAGTTCCCTGATTCTACTGATTAATTTTTCAGTAACAAGCAAGGTTTCTGAAAAGTTACAATTAAACATATTTTTAGACAAAACCTGACAATATTTTTTAGAGTCTAGAGAAGCAATTAGCTGGCAGAAAAGTCTGCAGGACACAATTAGAGAGAGGAAGAAGTAATTTTGAAATTTTTTATATGTATATACACACATAAATATATATGCAGTCATAAGAATACTGCCAGGGGCAGCACAGTAACATTGCTAAAAAAGTTTTAAATCACTAGTTTCAAGACCTTTCCACTTCTCTTCAGACAAATGTGAATCCTTCTGTAAAGGCAGCAGATTGTTTATTTCTGAGTGTATTGTTTCTGGTTAATCAGGTTTCAAAGTTTTCCTCTTCTGTCACCTCTGTAGTCCCACTAAACCAAATCCTAGTAGTAGGCTTATGAGGTTCAAGGTCAGGATTTGTAATTTCATTCTGGTAAATGGACATTTTTAGCCACATGAGTAACTTCAGTCTTCTGCTCAGTTTTGGTGTTGCAAAGGGGAGGGGAATGACCTGTTCTCCTTGATGGAGTAAAGGTGCAATGGGAGGTATAACTTAAGTCTCTTAAGAAACGTTGAATCACTGGCAGACACTTCTTCAGAGAATTTGTGGAAATGTCATCACTAGAGATCTTTAAGATAAGTCAGGCAGTAAAAGGTCCTAGCTTAACATCTTTGTTCAGTCAATCTAAGTATCATTTAAAAATAATCTGAAAAGCATTTTAGGCTATGTAACATTTTTTCTACATAAAGCCATAGAATCACAGAGAATCACAGAATGTATGGGGTTGGAAGGGACCTTGAAAGATCATCTAGTCCAATCCCCCTGCCAAAACAGGATCCCCTTGAGTTGGTTACACAGGAGCGCGTCCAGGCAGGTTTTGAATGTCTCCAGAGAAGGAGACTCCGCAACCTCTCTGTGCAGCCTGTTCCAGTGCTCTGTCACCTTCACAGTGAAAAAGTTTTTCCTTATGTTTATGTGGAACTTTCTATGCTCCAGCTTGCAACTGTTGCCCCTTGTCCTATCACTGGACATCACTGAGAAAAGCCTGGTTCCATCCTCCTAACACTCCCTCTTTACATATTTATAAACATTAATGAGGTCACCCCTCAATCTCCTCCAAACTAAAGAGACCCAGCTCCCTCAGCCTTTCAACATAAGGGAGAGGTTCTGTCTGCTGTACTACATCTTGTCTTCTGTATTCACCTTCATTTGCAATCAGAAAATGTTGAGAATTGCATTTTCACTCATTAATTTTACTTTTCTTATTTTCTTTCATTTGACTACTTGAGCCTATGAGGAGTGCTAAGTATTTTTAAATTTTTTGGTGGATTATTTCTCATGTCCTGTGGTGCAGTTTGTAGCCACTGGACTACAAAACCTCTTGATGGCACCTCTTGCTTGAGATCCCTGGCACAAATATCTTGTAAAAGATGGCCTTTCTTTTTACAGTTTAAACAGTTTTTCAAACTCAACTGCAAAAGACAAATAGTAATTTTAAGTCTGAAAACAAGCCAATGAGTACAACTGCCAAGTACTGTAATAGTTTAAGAAATACATAGGTAAAACACCTTGATCTTTGGCACATCCTAAAAATCTCTAAACTGTAGTCTTATACTCTAAGAAATCTCTAATGGAATAATTTTTAAATTTAGGTCTACTACCACCCTTAGATTATGGGGCAGAGGGAAGCTGTAAGTAGGCCAACAAATTTTATTTTTTTAATACAGAAGAATAAGAGGTCTCTTTAAATGTAAATGAAGCCCATTGCCTTCTCTTAAATAACCTATGAACCAGCCAAGAATTTCTTATGTTTATCACTTTTTATTATTTTATTGGCCATGAACATTGGACATCTTAAGTAAACCCTGATTTCCAGCAGTAGAACAAAAAAAAAAGGAAAGGAAGTTGCAAAAACCACTAGAAGCATAATGGGGCCTGAGAATGTGTATTTGTTGACATGACAGAGCTTGTGAGTCAAGCAATTAAATATTGTTCATCTGACAGTAACTGTAAATGCAGTCATAAAATATTGGTGATGGACTTAAATTGCAAATAATAGCAGGCTACAGGCTGTCACAGATGACCACTGGATAGTAATCACCCCTGAAATACCACCCTTGAGCCTTTCAAATGAAGAGCAGTGGTAGATTTTTTGAAAGGGTGTGGGAAGGGGAAGAGGAATATGGCTGTTTTCATGTGTCAGGGCAAGACAGAAATAACTAACTTGGACCTACCTGTCTACGCCTTACAAGCAGCACGTTGCGCAGAACTCACAACCCTTCTTTGCCCTTCTAAACATTGCAGGGATAAACAGAAATTACTCTAAAC
The DNA here is from genome assembly GCF_020740795.1 of Apus apus. Taxonomy (NCBI): domain Eukaryota; kingdom Metazoa; phylum Chordata; class Aves; order Apodiformes; family Apodidae; genus Apus; species Apus apus. The sequence continues at coordinate 13,083,423 of NC_067283.1, forward strand.
TCTTAAGAAACAGCTCCAAAGCCTTCTGAAGTCAACAGACACATAATCAACTCCATAACTTGCCTCAGATCTTTCATGTGCATTGCACTCATCCAGTAAATGCTGTCCCGAATGTTCAGAATAAACCAAACATGGGGGCCTGGTCATTAACTGCCTCAGCTCCCAGCACACTAAACAGCAAAGTTTGGCTCCCATTTTGTTCCATGTTTTGCAACAAGGACAAGCTTACAATAAACACATATGCACTTCTGGCTCCATCTTATTTTTACCCAGAATACACAGAAGGGCCTGTCCATTTCTCACTCTTTGTTGTTCCCCCACAATGTTCCCCTGATCCACATCCTCATATTTTGCAGATAAAGGAGATGAATACAGCTGAAACATTTTTATTTTTACTCATCAATCAGGAAGATGGAAGAGCCTCATGGGCTACGTTGCTGCTTTAATTTATGGAAAATAAAACAAAACTTCCCCTCCCTCTGCAAGAATAGGACCTCTGGTCTGCTCACAGCTTGCTGTCATCATGTTTTTATGCAGGGAAGCCAAAGGCAACTTAAGTGTCTCGTGTGTGGTCATGGTGAAGTCTTATTTTTAATATGATCCAAGTAGGCTCTGAATTGAGATATTCACCCCAAAATTCGTGGTAAAGTCTTACTTCTGACTCAGAATAGTTAGTACATACTCCTAGCCATTTGAATAAGAAAAAAGTCTGTGTCCATTCCATCCAACTTCAGCCATATAAAAGTAACATGACTGGTTTGGACAACTGCCAGCATTCTCACCACAACTGAAGAGAAAAGGAGTATTCCCACCGCCCCAGTTATATAATACACACTTTTGTAATAGGCAAATCACTTTTTAGAGACATCTGCTTCTTTCCAAAGACAATATGGATGCCTGAAGGACAAGGCTGGAGGAGAGCCCTACCTTTTAGATGGTGTAAGTTAAGTCAAATGAATTCCGCCAACTGACTGCTGCTGCTATAAATCACAGCATGCTTGTGCCCAGTCCCATACAGTGCTCTCAAAGTAGCTGTGGGAAGTGACAGCTGCCTGGCAAGAGAATAGACTTAAATGTGAGCAGATACAAAGTGAGATGCAGTGATTTTGGAGTGGAAAAAAAAAAAGAGTAAAACATCAATCATCCATTTTATACTGTACGTTATATCTCTTACGGTTCAAAGTAACATTCTTGTGAACCCCCCAGGAGGGTAAATTTCAGATAGGTTGACTCAAGTTGTTTTTCAGACATGTAGCAAAAATGTTCTAGAATTCATCTGAAATGCAATACTGTCCATCTATTCTGTAACTTCCAAAAAAGTTAATAAAGACATAATTTATCAAAGATTTTAGTTGTTTCCAAGGAAAAAAATAAGGAAAAAAAAAACTTTAATAAGATTTCATTATTATTTGCTTTAAATCTTGGACAAAAAGAAAAATAAGAGGGAGTATCAGGAGGAGAAGAAGGAGCTTTTGAACTGATCAAAGATGTAGATTTAGGCAGAACATTTTTGGTTTCATATGCTCTTATTCACCACTAAACATCTGGGGTTTTTTTATAAACGGGAATCTTCTAAAATACCTCAAAAGTGAATGGCCAGGTTAGCCATTTCTATTATGAATAATGATTGTTATCTATTTGCTTCATAAAGGATGTTCGGTGGTATTAATCTTTTTAAAACAAAGCAGACCAGACTCAGACAAATGTTCAAGTGCCAATAATTGCTAAAAAGCAATGTAAAAGCAACATTATTGACAAAGAAAAATGACTAATGAAGGTGTTTGTGATTGAGAGTTAAATGACTTTTTTTCTTTCTCTTTCTTTCTGTTTTTCAGCATTTTGTGAACAGAGTTAATTAGAAATATTTAGAGAATACTGGCTAAGAGGCTGTTTATTGATCATGGTTAGTTCTGCCTGTCATGCTCTCAGTGCTTTGAGATTCTTGCTTTAGTTTGCAGGAATAGGGATGATTGACCTGTGTAATGATTAACAGGATATTATTATTCATTAGGAAAACATTTACTTATATTTTAAAGGAATTGTAAAAGAATATTGATGGCAACGAGTATATTTTTGGTGGTTTCAATAGGTACTGATTAAGTCACAGAGAACATCGCATATGTAGGGAAACACAGATAAAACTAAATAGGAGCTGTCAATAACAGCTGCTCAAGCCCTATACAATACTTCTGTGCTGGTTTTTTAGATCTATGTTGAGATCACATGACCTACATTGAGTTACATAAACTTCTCATATCATATTTTGTAGCACATATCAAAATTTTTGTATTTTTCTTTTGTATTTAAGATGGTGTGACTGTAGAAATTGTTTACTCTCTGGAAGTGCAGAGTCACAGAATGATAGATATTTCTTACCTTTTCCCTTACTAAGAGCCACAAAACGAGGAATCTTGGTTCAGCAAGACTGTCTTTCAGGGACAGGGAAGGTGAGAATCCAACCAGTGGTACATCCTTTTCCTCAAGAGGTACACGTCTGTAGCAATTTCAGACACACAGCAGAAAAGGGAACATGAGACATTTCTTCCTATCTGGCAATACAACAAAATTTCTGAGAGGCCAAGCTACAGTGTTTGCAACACAGATTATCAAACTCATGTTGAGTTTAGGACAACTTCCAGACTGACAGATGTAACCTTAACTAGAAAATTAGACACTGTGTGAGAGAAACCAAAAATTTAGACTCTCTGGAAGCTGGATCTTCGTTTTTGGAAATTATGTGAATTGTCAGGGTTCATTTTAATTTCGCTCTAAGGTGAGAAAAATAGAAATATATATACATATTTACTTATTTTGTTGGTTTGTTGTTGTTGTTGGTTTTTTCTCCTGTGCGTTATGGTAAGACTTAGACTCTCCCTGATTTTTAATATGATTTTGAACCTGTTTCGCATGCAGCAAACTGCAAGTACTTAAGGAGACTAGGACCATAATTTCAGATCCAGAATTAAAAAATCCTTTAAGATCCCCACACTTTTCTGGAAAGGTCTGTTGAAAGATGTTTCAGACTGCCATCTTTTGTTTGTTATTTTTGCTCTTGTTGCTGATTGTATGTTTTTTATGTATGAGAAATTGTCATGTTTTAGTAGTCAAGAAAGGAAGGTTCTTAAATACAGTGGTGTCTTACAGTCACTGTTATATGAGGTTTTCTATGGCAACAGACATTAAATAAAATTAACCCTGGAATTAACAAAGTAACTTATTAATCCAGAATATGTGAAATTGAACCTAATTTGCTAATTTCACCAAGGCAAGCTAACACTACTCTCATCCATCTATTCACTGTTAGCAAAATACGAGAAACCTAAATAAAATTAAAGATGTAACAAAACCCTGAAAAGCTTTAGATACAGAAATACATAACAAATTCTTTATATTACTAAATAGCATTCTTTTTTTTTTCTTTTTTCTTTTTTCTTTTTTTTTTAATCAGTTGCATATTATACATTGAAATGGTTGAACCCATGAACCTTTGTTCACATCTTCATTTCTCAGATGATGGTCAGCATTTTTCATCCCTTTCCAACAGGAGTGAACTAAAAGCTGTAACTATTCCTGAAAGCACTTGCATATCTGCTTGATTTTAAGCTGTAGTTCAGGCATATTCATATACTTCAAGGCACAGAATGGCACCTCCTGGGATTTTGTGAAATATAGAGTACCTGTCTCCCAGGGATATGCTAATGAGCCGCAATTCTCATTTTTAGCTGCATACATTTATCAGAAGATCCACTGCTTTGTGTAAAATATTTTTATGTGCTTTACAAATTTTCAGATTCACAGTTCTGTGAGCAGTCAACTGTATCAGAATCTGCGTCACTGATTGCAAAGTCTAGGTGAGATCAATAACTCCAGGGCATGTGAATAACCCAGACTCGCATGAACAATTCTGTTGAAAGCAACAAAAATGAAACAAAGACTCAGGGCAAAAAACAAGAATAAAGTCCTCCTGCTGTCAGGAGCGTTCTGGGTAAGTATACTCTCTTATCAACATCTTTATAGTGCTAACATTTGTCTATCAGTCTAAAACAAATTTTAGTTCTAGTTTGTTGTAACCCTTTAAAAAATGGCTGCACAGAGCACTTGTATCAGGCCAATACCTGAGCCTCTTTAAAAACTTTCTTTTTAAGCAGTTTTTATTATCTCTGAACATGGAAAACAGTTCTCTGTTTCTCCTTAACAAATTTTCAACTTAAAAAGACTTCTTTATCACAAAAATTCTTTCTACTAGAAAAAAGAATGAGTTCTTCATTTTAGTCTAACGTTATTCTTCGAGTTTGGTGATAGCAGTACTGCTCACAGACTTTGTGCCTGTGAACTTTCATAAAAATGGCTGGTAATCCCTTTTATGTTTTATTATTTATATCTCTGGAGCACACCAGGCTTCTATTACAGTGAAAATCTCTAACAAAATATTCCATCAAATTTTATTTTTTAAGAACGTAATTGAACTTGGCTCCATTCATTAAGAAATTTGTAGAGGCCAGATTACACACTGAATAGACACTATATAAAAGAAAAAAGTTTTCTTAGATTAATATATGAAACAAATCAAATAAAACCCATTTAAATAAGGTCATATTAGTAAGTAATGAAAAGATTTGGTGTTTATATTTTGGAATTCTGAAATCAACTTCCACTCTTTATATTATTTCCCTTAATAATTTCCTATCTCTGCAAAGAGATATTTCCAAACAGAATTGTGTCTGCAAATAATCAGTCTTGTTTACAATAATATGAAATGTCTAACAGAACTCTTATTCCAGAGACAGTAGCCTAGTACAGAAGAATCTTTTCTCATAATCCAACTTGCATGTGCTGGCAAAAAAATTTTGTAGTGGGAGAAAAAAACTGTCTAGATAGGGTTACCATATGGGGAAAATATGAGGACCAACTGCCTGAATGGGAGAAAATCTGCTAATGATAACCTTATTGCCATGAGCTTACTCAGCAACAGTGTCAGTGTAACCAGAAGAGCCTCCAGGCAAATCCTCACTTGAGGACAAGTAAGGAATTTCATCAGCTAAAAAAACCTATAGGTAAATGAAATAAAGCCTGCCTGAGCCATGTGCATATGAGTGCAGCCACATAAGTGAAAAGGAGAGTTTTTCTCATCTGTTGCCCTTACTGAATTGCTGCTGAATTTGTCCCTTCTCTTGGATTGGCCATTTATGCTGTCTTGGAAACATAAAACAAACTGTGAAGCACAACAACTTTTGCCTTTGCTGTTGTCTCTGCCTTTATGTCCATCTGGCTCTCAAAGACAATTTCATTCTCTCACACTCCTGAAGTGAGAGGATCCATCTGTTTGATAGGAGATCAAATCAGCAAGAAAGCTTGGTATCTCTGTAAAGGACCCTTAGAAACAGATATAAAAAAACATGTCATGTTTGCAGATTATATTACATTTCCGCATCATAGCAGAAGAAAATGTCTCAATTTCTTTCAAACACTCATCAGTACATTTTTATGCTGATAATTTGTGATTGTATCTACCTCTCAGCACTTTGGCAATGAATTCTACCACTACAGGTATCATTCGATGCAGAAGGCATTTTTCTTGCAAACTCATATAGATGTAGCTTTGAGATACAGATTTTTACCTTGGAGCAGGTTTGCATTTTAGAAGTTCATTGAACCCTGGAAAATACACCCGTTCTTCCTTTGCTTGTGATGTAGTTTGAAGCTGTCAGCAAGCAGGGTTCCTCTAGTGATCCATGAGCAGAACACCACAATGTCAAAACCTGACAGGGAGCGTCATCAGGAAAACAGACTTAAATTTCACAGTCACTAATATTCATCAGTTCTAGAAGATCCTAAGTTAGCCCGAAGACAACCACACTGGGTAAAGGCACTGGGAGAGTGATGGTGCAAAAAACATCTGCCTTCTTCTTGGCAGACATCTGCTGTGATTTTGCAGCAACAGATATCTCACCTGTATCCACTTTATTTCACAGTGGAGAGAAACTAAGTTAATATTAGCTGAGAAATACCAGACCTGAAACATGCAATCCTACGTAAACCATGCAGTCAATTTTGCACCTTTGGAATCTGGCTGAAATTGCTTTCTACCTCTTTTTCTGTTTATTTCGACTACTTATGTTTGGCTATGCTCCATACAGATCTGACAGAAGCAGCCGATTTTGGCTACTTGGTTGCAAAGAAGGATGCAAAACCACGGATTTTCTGCCAACTGGTATGCAAGCGTGATTGATTTGTACACGGACAGATTGAGTTTCTTAAGCATGCCCACAATTCTTCTGTCCTGCCATGCAGTCACGTAGTTGAATTAATCTGTTGTAGTTCACCCTTCAAACACTTTTGTTAGAAAGCAATTTATTTGTAAGTGGGCTAGCTCCTAATTGCTCAATTCCCTACACCTTTCTTAATAGCCTTCTACTCATCCCTTTAAGAAATGGAGGGCTGAAGTAGAGGGCCACAAGGCAGGGAACTTACCAGGTTTATTTACATATATATTGTCAAAGAATTAGGCTTTAAATAATTTACCTCTCCAGACAAAGCTGCTTCCAGAAACAACAATATATTTATGGAAGGCATTGGTTTTCTGCAAGAAAGCTGCTGCAGCTTTTTCACTCCGCTAGGCTCAACATGTGCCCCATGCACCAAATGTGTTTAAGCACTGGACAGAGCAACACAGAAATCACAGAGAAGAAACACTGCTGGAACAGACAGGTCAAACCAGGAGAAAAAAGCAGAATGGAGCCAAGTATCCAATATTTTTTTTTTTTAATTATTTTTTTTTATCCTCATAAGACAAGTGCCGTAGTTTATATGCTCTAGCCAGATACGATAAAACTCATTTGATTATATTCATAGTGGGAAATGTCTATTTAGTGCTGATTTAATACCATTGAGAATGTTATTTAATAGTCTATTCAACATGACAACGGTATGTCTTTCTAAAGCGGCAGTACTTCCTTACAGACTGTGGATGGTTAAGGGGAAAGCAGACCAATTTCAATTGCTGGCTCTACACATAATCTCCAGAGCAAACAACAGCCTATTTATTACCAGTAAGATTAAAACACGTCTTTCTGTTGTTTTCCATGGAAGGCATAACTGCAAGGGGCACAGAAGAAGGTACAGGAGTTTGGATGAGCAAAATGTAGGCATACAAAGAGCTGTACACCACAGTGTTAAACTGGATATAAAACTGGAAACAAAAGATAATTCCTAGAAACAACTCAGCCTTTTTAATTGCTAACTTGCTCAGAAAGAACCAGGGCTACTACTGTTGTACTTTAAAGTACCTACCTTTCAACACACAGCATGCTCCTTTTCATGCTTTCAAATGCACAACCTGCTCCTCTGTGTTATGCTGTCACTGAATTGCTCCAGGTCTGTGTCTCCAGCTTCATCTCCCTGACCATGTCGCTTGGCCTCACTACAGATTTCAAAGCTATTATTACTTCATTTTTCACTCCCAAATATGAATACTGTCATTTAGTTATAAAGCCAAGGTTTAATTTTCCCCTGTTCAAATAGTTTTAGTTTTCTATCGATGAATACTGTTTTGTTTTGTTTTGTTTTGTTTTGTTTTGTTTTCTTTCTTGGAGACAAAATGATGAAAATTGCAATCATGGTACAAATGTATGTGTATATGGGTATAAATGTGTGTATGTGTGTAGATATCCGTACATTTATGAGCCACATTCAGTTGGAGATTGCTGATTGTGCTTTACAGCTGTGGGGCTGACACAACAAGTAAGTCTTGGGACACATTGTACTCTGATGGCAAGAGAGGATAAAAAGCCTTTTGCTAATGTCTTGACTACTTACCAGTGAAAAAAACAAGGGCTTGTAAAATTAAGAATTTCTGGGTTTTTTTAATAATGGCTTCTTCCTACGAAGTGTTTCCTGCATCTTGAGATGTGTGGGTTAACATACCTCCACAAGTTCCTGTGCTATTTTACTCACAAGGCCAGGACCCTGTTTCAGTCCAGTCCGAAGTACTTCCTCTTTTGCCTGACAACTACTGTACAAACCATGTTCCTGATACACTAACAGGAAAGCTATCCAAACTGGGAATAGATGATTGCCAGTCAAATGAAGATAATTAATGTCACAGAGAATGAAGCAGAGATTAACAAAGAAGTAAGCCAGTTGGATTCTGTCCTAGTGTTTCCAAGTGACAAAGGCTTTACTGCGTCTTGGGCATTTTATTTTTTCCCATCAGAAAAATCCCATTCTCTGTCTTGTTACTGCTCTGTAAGCTGGTTTACACAATTACTTCATACAGATTAGACGTGTGTGATCCTCTGTCTTGCTGATTTATTTTGACAGATCCTGAAACATTTGTATTATCAGTATGGATTTTCATGTTGTAGGTTAGGACAGCTTCTTTTCTACCAATGCTTCTTTTCTAGAAGGGTGATATGTGCCTTTTAAGGAGAACAGAATAAAATATGTGCAACTTTTTTTTTTTTTTTTTTTTTTTTAATTTTTACACTCAACATTCTTTTGCTTCCGGACTCAAGCTCATGTTTGGCTCATGACAACACTGATAGGAAGGCTCTTGAAGCATGTGTTTAACATTAGGCACAACTTTAATTCCTTTGGGCATTCAAAACTGGAAATATGTTTAAATATATTCCTGATTAGGACATTAACATTAGGACTCTTTGCATTCTGAATTCTGTAGGCAACATTTGCTTGCACCCAAGGTGTAATTTCTACTCATTTCCATATTACTCTTTGAATCTTAACATTTCTTAGCATTTCCCAGAAAGGCATAAGCATATGAGAAATTGAGCCATCCACAGAATTTTTTTCTAGATTTCAATGAACAGCATATATGACAACATATTCTTCAAGTTTTTTCATTGGTTGATTTATTGTTTTTTGGATTTATTATTACACTGGGACAGGGATCAAAAAGACTTAACAGTTGTGGATCACATTATTAATTGAAAAATTCTTGATGCTGTCAGAAGGAAAATGATCTTGAGCAATTTGATACAGCTTTGGTAGGACCACAGTAATTACAGGCAGAGTTCAGCTTTGAGTACTCAAAGGCTAGGATTCATCCTGGAGTCAACTGCAAATGCCTCAGGAAACCTTCTGCTTGGATTCTTCAACCGGAAAATCTATTTTTAAATATAAGCGAATTTGTTTGAAAAGACTTACTATGCCTGAAATCTCTGTTTAGGACAGAGTGGGATTCACCTGACCCCATGAGTTGGAGACAACTCAACTCATTGTAACACACACCTCTATCTCTTATCAGATGCTCTGTATCCTAAAAGTGACTGTCTTAAATCTAAAGAGAACCTGGAAAGTACTGACTCTGATGTAGACTTCTAAACTGTAGATGTCTAAAAGAGTGGATGAAATAAATTAATGCCTGTAGTTTACTGAGCCAGATTTAAAGTGTAACAAATGTTAATAATTCCAACAAACACTGCTTAATGAAAGGAGAATGTAGTCTAGCCTGGGGATATGCAGAGTCTAAGAAGCAGACAAAAGTGACTTTGTACACCATTATTTTTTTATTTATGATTTTTATTTAATGCTACTTTTCTATGCTGTTCATTTGCATATAATTTCACTTTTGGGATTCTATTTATATGGCTTCAGCCTGGAGTGTCTGAACTAATCATATAGGCTACGTCTTTATTCAGGTAGACTGAGAAAGGTAGCTGTGACCTCTGAGGGTACCCGTCCCTCCATGATAATCATTGATGATGTATCTGTGACTACTGTAGTAAAAACATTCAACTTTCATCCTGAATGTCAATATATACTTAAGTAAATAATTATTTAACTACTAACGATTTTCATAGGTAGTAAACCCTTATTTTTTAACACATTTGGTGATTTTAGGTTCTTTTTTTTTTTTTTTTTTTTTTTTTTACTGTCCTCAGTATGAATCTGATTTTCCCTTTTATTTTTTAAATTTCTCTTATATTCCACCAGACATAACATGATCATATTCTCCTGTCTGGCAGCTGCTTCAGTTATATTTATAAATTTTTCACTAGTATACTTGGGTTTCTAGTGAATCTGAAAGTGTGCACACTGCATAACTAATGGCAGCAGTTTCACTTCCTCTCACTCTGCTGGATGCCAGCCCAGGAGCAGACAGCATCAGGTGCCAAGTTTCAGGGACATGTTTCTGAGTTCAGAAATCTCTCATACACCTGTCCATTGTTATTATAATTCACAATATGCATTTCTTTTTCCAGCTGTCCTCTACCTGGCATGTGTTGACTTGCATAGAAGCCCTCAGATTTTCAGTTACTTCAATAGAAGGCAGAACAGGAATAAATGTATTTTAGCTTTGTATGTCTCCATGGTTTACTCTGCTCTCTTGAGATTCTGCGTACCTTGCTATTACAATTTCTTGCCCACCATACTCTAGTAGAGAAAAAGGGGAAAAATCTGTTACAGAAAGTGGCTTTGGGTTGACTGTACTGGTCAGTGATATATTGCTCACTTTGAAGAAAGACAGAAGAAAGCAGGTTTTGTTCCTGAATGTTTTCAGTGGTCATGAAGGCTACCTTCTGTGTGTTCAAACCAAGACAAACTTAGACCATTCAACAGGGGAGAAAGGGGGCCAGAGAAATATTAATATTGTCTGAATCTAGAGGTAGAAACCTTCAGGTTTAAGCCAAACATCTAATTTAGGAATCTGTATTTCTCTGTTGAGTATATGAAGGACCAAGGTTCCTATTTGTGGTACTTTGGAGCTTAAAAATTGTTAAGTATCTGCTCTCCACCAAATTATAAATTTGACTTCCTTCCAGTAAAAACAAAGCTCTAGCAGACACTCTGGCTAGCTAACTGTTTGGTTATAAACCTGCTACCCCACGTGTGTTTTCTTTGAAGAACTTATATTCCACTGAAATTTTGTGGGAGTTATACGTAGGAAAAAAGCAATGAATTCTGGTTCATATAAAAAATGTCATTGGAAACCAGTGAAGCATCTAATCTGTCTTGGAATATTTATGAGAATGCTGTAGCAAAATTCCTTCAGGTTTTATGGATTAAAATTAGTGCTAGTTCATTATTATTTTATTTGGATTTCTTTTCTTATCTGCTGGTATTACACTCTGCATGCACACCTGTTTACCTTATTCAAAAAGTGTATTTTAGCAGAGTTTAGAAATCCAACCTTGTTGTCCAACATAAAAAGAAGAATCTAAAAGCAAGTGCAATATGGAAGTGGAAGGAGTGACACGAGTTGATATTATCCTTTCAATTTAAAACCTTTGAAATTGTTGCCATATAGGAAAAGCATGGAGGTGAATTCTGCAAAGTGTGCATTAAGCTGTGCACCAGATAACAGGATTAAACTGGGATTTCAGCTTTGGCTTTCTACCAGGCACAAAAGCTTCAAATCCTGTGAAAGATGGCAAAGAAAGAATGTCCTGCCTCTGCTCCACAGCAATGAGGGGAGCAGGCTAACATGCTAGAGCTTTCTCCCACATAAGTGTTGCCTGAGTGCTGTATATGTTACTGTATTCATAGATTTTCATGGTGAGAGTAGACCTTATAATCACTTAATCTCTGAGGCGAGTATGCTATCCATATGGCACAGACAGCAGCATTTCCTTTGGGAATGTTCACATGAGTCCAGGCAGTGGAGGCCTCTGAGAAGGTGGAGGTGTGGGTGGCAGAGCCACTGTCCTGTCCCCAGATGGCCAGCAAGTACCTGGAGGGGAAAGGCAGAACAGGAGGGCAGCACCTGAGCAGAGGCCAGACTTCATTCTCTGCCTCACCGTGTGCCTCAGGCATACTCTTCTCACTAGCTAATATCTGTATTTTAGAAGGACAGGTAATACTTTTATAAGCATGTAATGTAGTAGAACATGGCATTCCTCCAGGGACAAGTGATATGCACTAGGTTTCCATCACTATGAAAAATCAGTATTTCTTTATTGTTTGGTTTTGTCTACCTTTGTTTTCCAGCCTTCAGAACTCATCTCAGCTGCCAGGAAATTCATACTAGGAGAGAGATAAGAGAGAGTGGTAGGACCCAGACATGTAAAGTAACTCCTATTCTTACTTCTATTAGATTTTTCTTGCTCAAGAGAAAAACAGGTACACTAAAACCAACTTAAAACTGTTCTGTTTGTGGTTTACATAGGTACAGATGCTTCCTGCTTTTCAAATTTCCAGACTTCTTCAATGTTTGCACCTAGAAAAGTCACTTCCATCTGCCAAGAGCAGACTTCTTGTTGTCTGTCACCCAACATCATAGATTTTTTGTTATATTAACATATTAAAATTAAGTAGTCTTTCTTACTTCCATTAGATGTCTGAGATCCATTACTCCTAATTGCTTTGAGTGACATGCTGCTCTATTTATTTTTTAATATTTTTTTTTAATTTGGTAAAAAACTACAATATAAGGCAAAGTACAGCTGTTAGTGGTATAAACACTTTCTATTTCTATGCATATTGTGAGTGGGCTGTAACACTGATTAACTGCTGATGGACCATTTCCAGGCAGCAGACTAACAAAGAACCTCTGATCACTTAAACCCTATGTAGAATTTAGGTGTGAAAACAGTGTTGGACCCTTTATATAAGAAAGATTTTTAGTAAAAGAGGATAGGTGCTTAATAACACTGTGAAATAACCATACATTTCTTAATGCATATTAATGTGTCCTCTGAGGCTGATAAGTGTTATGTGAAAGGAGAGGAAGGCTGGTGATATCAAAAGGTATTATCCCTGCAAAAGGCATGTGTTTTAAGTATGCTAGAGGTTGCTTTGGGAGTGATACACTTGAGTCTCTTGTGTAGAATAAAATATAATGCTTCAAGCTGCCAAGCCACTATGATTGCATCTGTTATGTAATAGAAAGGATCTGTGATTTTAGGTGCAATTTAATTAGCAGATCGGACTGAAAAAAAATAAAAAGAACAAACAGTGGAGGAAATCAGACCATTTAATTTTGCATAAAGTATTTTCTCTCTGGTTTTATATCCTTCAAGAGGAAGTTTAGCTAAAGTTAATCAAATAGAAAGAAAATGGGGGGGAAAGAAGAAAAAAAAAAACCTTCACTAAAATCAAACATTTTGGTTTTCATAAAAGTAAAATCAATTCAGATTTTTTTTTTTCTCTCCTAGGTTCTTCTCATTTTGGTGAAAGAGAAGTCAGAAGGATTAAACTGTTGTAGTTTGGATCAAACCAAGGCAACATTTTGTTCCAATTTCCGTCTTGGCCATCTGTCAAAAACTGTTCATCACTTACAGTGATTACTTACAGCAATTATTCCACACCTCTCTAGCACACGGGGATCCAGGATTTCTCTCCACAGCCACGTATGGTTTGCCTACCCTGCCCAGCAGAGTGCTGGAACTGGCTCTCCAGCTGCTTCAGCAGCAGGATGGGCAGTTCTGGGTTTAAGATAATGAGCTCTTCCAAGCAGCAGGTTACCTTGATCATGGTGTTTTTCCAGAATTTTCCTGTTGCCCAGCTGTAGGTAAGGGCTTGTCTTTCATCCTGCTCCAGACCACCATCACCTCCTGGGGACGGAGCACCGGGGCTGTGCCAGGGGAGAGCACAGCAGCTGCCCCACTGCACTGCCTCTCTCTCCTGGCATCTGTCTGCATTCAATCTGGAAGCTGTTTTCTTTTCCTGAAATATTATTTGGCTATGAAGACAAGCTAGCTGTGGTAATACTCAAAGCCATACTTAGCCAAGACAGTCTGATTTCCACTCTGTGTACCTCCACGTTGTGATCATGCAAATGCATGCATTACCCTGATTCAGTATCTGAGAAGAAGGTGTTACCATTCAATTCACAAAGCACCACACCAGGAAATCACTATTTTCTAGCTCTTCAAATAAAAGATATTACAATATTTGTAACTTTTTAAAGCAATCATTAGTGTTGTGAGTCCTGTTCAAAACAGCTGAATGTTAAGCATTATCCCTTTCATGTCCATGTCCCTTTGGCTAGTTCTCCAGACTTGAAATATATAGTTAATATTTATGATTAATTCAAAGCTTCAGAAAAAAAAAAGAATAAAAGAAAAACAAAATGCAGTGGAGCCAAGTGTTAAGTATCTGATATATATGTAACTCTGCAAAGTACCTCAATACTGGCCCGCAAGATTTCTATCAGTTCAATTCTGGTATCTTTTTGAAGGAAGACTGATAAGTGCATCAAATTCCATGGCACTTCTTTGAGTTTTGTAAATATGTACCAGGATAAGGTGACCAAATTCATTCCCACAGGTGACTTAGGACAAGATGAAAACAGCAAGATATTTTAGTGTGGAAGGATTGAGTATTAATACCCCATAGCTCTTAGCTGCCCTTACAAACACCTGCTATTTGATACAATAGAGACTGAAAGATCGCAATAAAATGGCATTACAGCTGGAGACTCTGGAAGAAAGGCTATCTGGATTCAAATTGATAAAATGTTCCATTATAAATTACAATACACATCTGCTGCAATAATTTGTGTCAATCAAACAGTCCTAAAGAAAACAGTCAATATCAAATAAGATTCTGTAGTCAATGGCCCATAGTAATTTCTGGTGTTGTTCCACTGAGGTTAATGGAGTTGGAAGGGGAATGGGCTTAGCCTTGTATAAATAAAACATAACATGGAAACAGTATGCCATCTGGAAAATAAATGGAGGAAATAGAGGGGAAATGCTCATCTAACACATCGAGGGGTCCAATTTCTTCTTTGGTATCTGCACTATCTAATGAGCAGCTGCATGAAGTTATAACTGGTTTTCAGGAAAACAGAATCGTATTTCAGGGCAGCCCACACATCTGAGCAGTACTACAACTCTAAAAGGCTCTCTTCCAGCTCATTAATTTCCCTTGATCTTACTGTCCATTCCTGACTTAATAGATTCCTCTTTCCTTCTGTAAAAGGAATGGGGACCCAGGGAAACATTTCTCTTTAATGCACCCTGTGGCTTAGTTTTTTCAGGCATTTCCTGATCTCCCAAGGAAAATATTTCCCATAGACCTTTTACTCATACTACAATAACATATTCCCTTATGAGCTTTGAATCATCATCCTTTAAATATACATTTTCTGATCCTTTTGTTCTGCTTTCCCATAGACTGATTAAGACACTATAACTTCAAAATTTGCCTTATTTTATTTTTAGATATATTTTTCAATAGTTTCACCTAAAATACGATGTTTTTTCTTACATCTTATTTTCTGTCTCTCTAGTCAATACAATTGCCCCTCTTGTATCCTGTGGCATTGTTCTTTTAAATAGTAACAGAACTAATAACATTTGTGTGACTATGTGCACACATATAGAATTCAAGAGTTTACATCTCTAGATAGCCCACAGTTGGTGCCTTTTTTTATCATTTCCTATTTCTGTATAATTATTGCTATATAAGTATGTATATCCAAATATGCATACATGGCCAAATAAAACTAGGAAAATGACAAGATGTTCTCAAAAAATAGTATTTCAAGTCTTATGATCTAGAGATTACATACAGGAGAATATATAAATTAACTTATTTGACTAGAATCTTAAGAGTGATATCTTACAAAATTTAATAAAACATGGGAAAAAAAAAGTGATTTTGCTGAAATGTTTGATGAAATTAACAAGGAAATTTCAGTTCTGGGAAAATTCTACAAAAAAGTCCAGAGCCAACTTTTCATTTCACAGGCATTCAGCTCTAACAGTATTTCTAAAACACCTGAGAAAATGGAGATGTGACAGATATACTGCTATTTTGGCACTGTGAAGGGTATCCACCCCAGACAACTGCAGGGGTTCAGGATGCAGATGTGTACTGCTCAGCTGCTCCTCTGGTGACTCTAGTAAGCAAGACACAAAGATGCATTTCTCTTTTAGGGAGTGATTCTTCTGACCTGGCATAGCTATCTGCCCTATGGTGAGATAGACTTAGCCTTAATTCTTATTGACTGCATTTCCTAGATCTCTGTTGACTTCAAAGAAATCCATGGTCACCAACTCAGATTTAATAAAATGAATCCCAACACTGATTTACTATCCCAGTCCATCTCATATTTAGAAGAATTATTCTGCAGCAAAAATTGGAATTCAAGACAGCACGGCCTGCCTAGGCAGTGCAGGAAACAAGGCTGATGATTCATTAGGTGGATTTTCTTATCTGAATCAGCCTTGACTACATGTTTAGGGAATGTTGTGATGAGGATGGCATTATTTTCAGTTTAACTTTAATCATAGATGCTGAACACAGCTTTCCAAAATAGTGGGACAACATTCTTGTAGAGGCAGTAATCTTAACTTCAATGACTTGGCAAAGCTCTGTCAGAGATTTCTTTGCTCTGCCTTCAGTGGGCACACAAGCTTTCCCTTCTCCAAAATCAGTCACATTATGTTACAAACATGAATATTATAGAGACAAGTGACAGATGCTCCTTAAACCAACAGGTATAAGTCAATCCTTCATAAATAAAAAATAAGAGGTTTTGTTTTGGTTTTGTGTTTTTAAGATATTTTTCCTCCTTAAGTTAACTTTGTTGAGAAATTTTTCCAACCTCAATATAGAAAAATAGGATTCAAGGCAGCACAACATGCCTTACTGCATTATTTGCTTTTCTTTCCTCCAGTGCCACTTTCTTTATTTCCCCTGTGGCACTTTCCTTTTGCAGAAGAAAAGAGAAGAAGAGTTTGTAAAGCTGTATCTCAGATTTTCAGTTCCCAGTTTCCTTTCTGAGGTAGCTCCAGTGGTAGTTTGGCTTTTCCATGCTGTCCACCACCCCCAAGTACAAGTTTTACACTTCCCATAGGATGTGGCACTGTTACTGCCAAGGAGACACTGACCGAGCAGGTGTCTGAAACTGGATCTGTGGTACCTTTCTTCATTTTCAACAACAGGTAATGTGCCTGGGTACGGATCATACAGCCCTCAGTGATTAAAGATCTGCTTATTTCCCAGGTATACACAGACAAGTAAAAACAGGAAAGCAGAAGAAAAAAAAAAAAAAAAAGAAAAAAGAAAAAAGACATGTAAGTCTGTGTACACATAAACAATACACTCCCATATTGTCAGACCACATTATAATTAGAGAGTCCAATTAATACTTGTTACGCTTTCTAGGTTCATTTTTGATTAGCCACACAAACATCACAAAAAGCCACAGACTTGCTTGAACAGAACTAAAGATGAATTGAAGAATTAGGAGTCTTTTCTGTTGAAATCAAAGCTGCTTTCTGCTTTGGCCTGACAAATGCATACACCACTGTGTCCAGAAACATCATTTTAGTAAAGAGTAAAAAACTTACTTTTGCTTACTTACATCACTATTTCCTAAGTATTTCTTAAATACATAGTTTAATATATTAGCATAAAATTCTTACTGGCTGCAGAAATAATTTTGTTCAAATCACACCATTGCTTATTATATTACCATGGTTATGTTGCAGTTACAACTGAGGGTTATATATCATTACTAATATTCCAGCCAACAATGTAAACATACTACATTGTCAATACCAAATTTTGTTTGGTTTCTGGTGTTTTGGTTTTTGGTGAGTTTTTTCTCTTGCAGCCAGATCCAGATAACCTGGAGTTTGAGTAAGAGGCACAGTTTTTAGAGAGAATGTGATCTGATCATCCTCCTCCACACCTCATGCTCTACAGGAAAAGTTGAAATGACCCTGCAAGCGCTGCTTTTCACGTAAACCCGAACTGAAACGCGTGTGTAACACAGGAGAAGGTTATAGTTTATTTCGAGCTTGTTGTGTCATTCAGGCTTGGCATGAAGCTTACCCGTATAACCAGTGATCTTGGCAGTAAGTTACAGTGGCAGATTTTTCGGTTAGGGAGGCCTCACTCAAGTATTTAAATGAAATCAGCATTTTAGAGCCAAAGAACCAACACTGAATAATCCCCCTTTTTTTCTCAGCTCCATTTTCATTTGGTTAATTAACTTTATTTTCCTTTGATTTCTTTTCAGACAACAGAAAACTAGTTAAACAAACTCCTCCACCAAGTAGATCTGTTGATGTTAAAAGTGAAAGGAAATTGCTTAGCATTTTATGCAAAGAACTTCAAAAAGAAATGGCTGAAGGAAAGCACTGAGCTAATTGTATTATTTCAAAGCTGAAACTAACATCTTTCAAGTTTCTTATCATTTTGGCAGCACTGGGAAGCTCTAATTATTAGCTGTGAGCCACACACTAATTATTATTAATTATTTTAAGATATAAACAACCCTCCCCAGCCCTGTGTACTACCTTCCCACTCAGTGCACGACTGTATAGGGGGACTGTTCTCCAGCCACGGGAGGGACAGGCAGAGGGGCTTCCCTAGCCGGGAGCTGGTGATGACCCATAGCCAGGGCATCTGACTGGGCAAGGCATGGTGGCTTCCAAATGCTGTACTGACAGGAAAGGGGGGTCTAAGAAATCCCAGATGCTGGCATTAGGATAAATGAATATCACTTTGATTGTTCAGCTCTGTATTCTCTTAGCCCTTACAGAATCAGTTATAAATACATTTAATTATTTATTTATTTTTTACAGAAGACGGATTTTAGCTCTGGTGCTGACATTCATAAATGCATCACAACAGCCAAGATGTTGTACCATTTCACACGTAAACTTTACATAATAATAAATGTCAGAGTTGGACTTCAGTGTTTTAGAACATCCCTCATTAGTTTATGTTTAACTACAAGCAAAGCAAACTACTTGGGAGGAGGGGATCATTATTCCAAGTTTTCTTGCTCTGTATTCTGCTGAGATGTCTTGTCAAAATAAAGCACAGAATCACAGAATGTTAGAGGTTGGAAGGGAGCTTGAAAGATCATCTAACCCAACCCCGCTGTCAGAGCAGAATCACCACAGTAGGTCACACAGGAACGTGTCCAGGCGTATTTTGAGTGTCTCCAGAGAAAGAGACTCTGCAACCTCTCTGGGCAGCCTATTCCAGTGCTCTGTCACCCTCACAGTGAAAAAGGTTTTCCATATATTTGCGTGGAACCTCCTGTGTTCCAGCTCGCACCCTGTCCTGTCATTGGACATCACTGAGAAGAGCCTGGCTCCATCCTCCTAACACCCTTTAAATATTTATAAACATTGATGAGGTCACCCCTCAGTCTCCTCCAAGCTAAAGAGACCCAGCTCCCTCAGCCTCTCCTCATACAGGAGATGTTCCACGCTAGGCTTACCTTTACTTTTTAGTGCATTATTTATCCAGGAAACAAATTCTGGAATCTCATTTATGGGGAATCAGTCAACTGGTTCAAACATCAGCTTTGGAGTTGATTACTTTCGAAAACCTATCAAAGCTTTTCCTTTTATGTTTTCAGAACCAGTTCACCAAGGAGAAACAGTAAATGTTTTCTTTCACCTCTTGACTGATGTTTATTTGCTTATTTAACTGTCTGTTCACTGCAATTGCTCATGAAGGGCTGATGTAATGTGAAATATAGTAGTGTTATATTTTGGATTATCTCTGTTTCAATTAAATTAGGTAGAGACACTTAATAAATAAAATGGATGGTGACAGAAATATAGGGTCTAGATAAAGAAGATTTTCAGTGCTTACTCAATTAAAAGCTGAAAGGGTGAAAAGGTGTAGGAAATCTGAACTGCTTCCAAAAGAATGGTGCATAGCTTTATATGATATATGACAAAACATACACAAATTTTAAATGTTTGAGATTAAATTTTGAACTAAAAGCTAGGCAAAGAATGAGTATATCAGGTTGTATGGTATTCAGAGTGGAAAGATCTCTTAAAACAGGGGTGCCAGACTGATCAGGCCTACTCAGAGATACTGACTTGGGAAAGGCTGAAGAAGCTGAAATGAGCAGCTTACCAAACAATGTAGTTAAAATCTAATTGCTAACTTGAGTAAGATTCCCCAAAACCAAAAACAGTGAACACCAGAAACTCCCCAGAAGATTTTTAAGGTACTTAAAGGATGCCTTTTGCATAATAAAAGTCTCTCCGAGAGGTTTGGCAGACTACTTTATGAATGGAAACATAGATTGAGGATACAATTCAAAGAATAAAGCTTATTTTGAAAGCACAGCTTTACATTTATGAAACACTTTTCCATCCGTTTAATGTGTGTAGTTTATTCCCCTTCAGCAGTTTGCTTTCTACCTGCTGCCTTTCTATTGCTGCCATGTGAAACCAAGCAAATGATAATGATTTCTGGGGAGTTCTCTGACATGTCATTTTATACTAAACTAAAGACTTAACTCAAGCAATGGTTTTCCTTCACTTTCTGAGGAGCAGGACTGCCTTAACACGTGCTGTACTCATATTGAAGAACACTGCATTCTCCTAAAAGCTTTTTTGTTTGTTCTATTTTTTTCTTCATTTTGAAATGTAAACTGAATACCCACTGCTTGTGTAGAGGGAGTTTTTGGTATATAACACCATGCATGCATTGTTATGTGAAAGCCTTTTTGAGCAGATTTTTTCCTCACTAATTATTATATTGTCTTTGAATTGTGTTTGACTGCAACAGTGTAAGCAAATGCCATTCTAGCACTCAGTGTCTGACTCCCATTCAAAGGATCTGTTGTGTTTACATAAATACACATATAGATATGTGCATATAAATATTTACATGCACGTATACCTTATTTCCTCTTAAAAACTGCACATGAATATCAGTTTGTGTTGATAGCAACCAGACAGGGATATTTTCTTGTATTAAGTAGCAAAAGCTTTAATTCTGGTTGATAGCTCCTAAAAGACTGAAGGTAACTACGGGACAATAGCTCGCTCATCTCTGAAATTTCATTACAGAACATGTACCCAGGATTCTTGAAACATTATAATCATAATAGTGTAGCTCTTAACATAAGTTAATTTTCCTTACTGAGGAGATTTATAGCTGAAATACAGCAATGTGGAATGATAAAATTGGCAGGTCCCAGATAGCTCACCTCATCCATCCCTCTGGTCATCCTGAGATACCTTTATAACTTTTTCTGAAGGACTTACTGTAAAAGAAGTTCCCAAAGTACCACATGTAATTTGCCTCAGTGAATCACTGCTAGTGCTTTGCTTACATTAGAAGTTATTCCTGATATCTAAAATGGGTCCTTCTGAAATGCAATTTCATTTATTTCCTTCTGGTTCTGCCTTGCACAGTGAGAATAAATTATTGTATTCTTCTTAAGCAGAAATGTATGTGTTCAGTACTCAGACCCTAAAACCCACCCCCCTCAACCTTCCCTCATTTAGACTACACCATCCCAATTCTTCCCAATATTTTCTCTCCCCAGTCATCTTTTCTTCTCCTGGTTGTTATGCTCAGGCTTGCCTCTGCACCTCACCTGAAGAGAGGTGTCCAAACCAGTGCTGTTTCCAGACGAGGCCTCTCCAGTGCCAAGCAGAGCCCAAGGATTACTGCATGTTTCCTGAAGGCAGTAGGAAACTGGGCTGGGTGCTGACATGGCAGTTCCACTTCCACTTCCAGAATTATCTCATTGGATTGGATATCTCCTGACTGCTGCTATGTTGCAGAGAAGGCAAAATCCTTTCAGCATTTTGCAAATCTTTTCATTGCTCTGAATGGAAAAGGGATTTGGGACTTGGGTTATCCAAATCTTATGACCAGTATCATTTACTAAACTGATATTCCAGGTCAAAACAATAAAATAAAACCTCCCCTAGCCCCCCACCTCCAAAATACTGAAAGATTTGCACACACCAGTAATACAAAACCAATATTAATGTTGGAAGAAAATAATATTACAATATCAAGCATTTCAGGAGGGAAGCTGTTAGTGCAATCTTCATCTGGCCTGTCTGTGTTTGTGTGTCAGTTAGGAACTCAAGCTAAAGTTCTTTTTTCTTTTCCAAGCCTAATACAGTGAATGAATGTTGTTAAATATTTCTTTCTATTCTTCTGGCACAATGTTGCTCTAGATCTTATTTAGGGCATACCAGATAAATTCTGAAGGAAATACAAGGTCATTATAGCTATTTCTGTGATCTTTTGTGTGAGGAGTTGACATATTTTACACAACCGGTGATATTCCCTTCACTGTACCCTGGAGAGTTTGATGGAGCTATTCTTCATATATTATGAACAGAGAGCTGAGGAATAGATAAACATCAGTGCTGTCAAGTTTATATGCTTACTTTGGATTCCCTACTTAAAACACACAAGCTCATGGATAACAACACTTTTTAGAACTCTTTTCAAATGTAACTGACTTCATTTGCAGCTGTGAGTGCTCAGTTTTTGGAAAATTTGGCCTTGTGTGACCCAGGCTGGACAATCAGAAAATAAGTAATGCTCAGAAATGGCAACTAGTGAAAAACTTGGCTTACATTAATTGCTTGACTCCATCAAAAACGTCATTGATACAAAGATCTGGATTCTACCAGCATTCAGTTATCTTAATAATGTAACCATTCTTTTTCTTTCTTGCTGATTTACTACACATTTTGGATTTCTATATCTAATAAGGCAAAAAGCCAATTTGCAAGACATTCTTTTGCTGCATGATCCTAATTAATTTCTCAAGACACTGTACTAGAGGAAGCAGATTCTTAGGGAAAAAAAATGCAATGTGGCAAAATCAATAAAGATTACCCTAACAGACCTGTATGGGGAAATCTAACTCCATACATAACGGACCACCTAGCATCGAGATAATCTAATTTCTCAATGTGTTTGTTTCCACCCAGTTTAAGTCTGTTGGGTTCTAGGTTCCTCTCATAGTTGAGGGGGAGAGGTCTGTCGAACCTGTCCTGGTAGTCTATTCACTAATATTAAAGGGTTTCATTCTCTCCGCCCCACTATAAAGGCAGAGCTGTTCAAAACTTACTTGTTTCAACTTAAGACACATAATAATTACACACTGATCCAACCCCGAGTTGCTTCCTCCTTTTCCCTGTTCAATTTCTTCTTTCCAACCCCATGTTTCTCCTGCTCAAGTGGATTTGTCCAGCTCTTACCCAAAGCAGCTTCCATCTCTTAATTTTTTGGTGAAGCTTCCGAGAAACCTGTAAGCCATACCCTCAGGTATTACCGCACTTTGCTGCCCTCTGAAAGTAGGGAGGACTTCAAATACTTTTTATCCTGTGGAGTGCACATGGATCTCTATGGCATTTCGTGATGAAAAAGCTTTTGGATCATGCACTCCCTGAGACCTCTGTGGGTTACAGAGCCAGATCTTACCAGCTCTTCAGTTTATATCTAGATGGCAAACATCCTGCTCCTTCATGAAAAGCAGTCTACCAGCCTACTTTTGATTCCCACATTAAGGAAGCCTAACAGCAAACATTTTTTTTATGATGTTTTTTAAACTATTCTTTACATGGGCACATGTAAATGTTTTTTCCCCTGATACTATTCTGTGCATCAAGTGAATATTTTTCTTTTTAATGCCATGAAGAAAACACACCCTTCAGCAGAAAACTGACTTGGCCACTCTCACTTTTTATTTCATAAAGTTATAATCAGTTGAAATCAAATAAATACTTATCTGTTTTGCTATACTAGCTGCAGTTACTAAAAGATCGTTAGAAGTGAAATATATTTGCTGCTATTACCTATGCATAGAGTGTACTAAGACAGGAATAGATAGAGTTGATAAATAATTGATCCTAATGGAGGGTGGGGGGTTATATGGCATTTCCCATGACACATGACATGAGAGCACAGATGCCCTGTGGCTAATGAGGGCTGGGGGACATGTACGTCCATAGTCCCCTCTTCCCTATTTGCTCATTACTTAGCCTGTATCTCTAGGGAGAGTGGAGGAAGAGGGGAAAAGTACCCAAACAAACAAAGGAAATTTTTCCCCCAGCTGACTCTACAGTTATAGGTTTTATAAAGCACTTCGAAACAGTAACAAGGAAGTTCCTAAGCAAAAAATGTTTTTGTATTGACAATGTTGCTAACACAGTTGGTACGGCTTGTGACTGGAAGTTGCCTTGGGAAACTTGACATAAGAAACATATTTGGCATAAAAGATACAAAAGCAAGAGAAGAAATTATCTATATAAATGGATGCCAATTTTCCGTGCTCTGCTGGAGTATATAAACAGGTGATTGAAAAGATGTAATTGTTCATTTAGAGTATTTTATGGCAAGATTTTGCAATAAAGAGACACTTACCACAGAACAGAAACAGCTAAAGATGTTGTAAGTGGCAATAAAGCTGGTACACTGGCACATCCACAAATTCTATAAGTTTAGGAGCTTTGTAGTACATAGTGTCCACCCTATTGAATCATACTTAAGTTGAAACAGTAATACATATACAATCTTCTGATTTTTACAGGGCAATGAAGACAGGACAGGGATTAAAAAAAAAAACACAAATTAAAAAAAAATCAACATTTCTACTTGAGGCTGTATTCTTAAATTAATTCATAGTTTGCTAGAAGACCACTTTGATAAATCAGAATGTTTTCTATGGTTTCTTAATTCCAGTACATGTTCTCTGTAACTATCTCATTAAATCTCTGTAAGATATAATGTTGTAAATGCACTGAGTCCTACTGATAACTCCCGTTTCATTTGTGATGGTGATTTTACTCACCTAAGCTTACTGCAAAACCACAGTATTTAAGTGCAAATGCCAATGTTTGTGCTGAATGCTTTCTCAAATTTTATCTAACATGTACATTCCCTTATAAATAATAGAAATAAATAAAGTAGGTTGGTAAATGTAATGTAAATGGAGAAGGAACAGGTAATTTTCCTAAATTTTGGGGAAAAAAGTGGAAATATAAAAAGAGGAAATAAATCTAGAGACGTTCCACAGATCATAATAAATCTGCAAGATGCCCAAGTGATAACACCCAGGAGAAAAATGTCCCCTTAATATTTAGTTTTAGACTGAAAGTTCCAAGTAATTTTTCACAACTTTGTGTAAAAGGTGTACACACATGCACACACATATATATGTATATCCTGTAAAGTTTTGCAAATAATGTTTTCCTGGTTACTATAGTAATGAAAGAAACTAGACATTTTCATGAAAAAAAAAAAAAATCTCATTCCTTTCTTTATAGAGGAATATTCACTAAGAAGTGTATCTTTTTCTTTTCTTTTTTTTTTTTTTCTCAGAATCTTTTTGTAGGAATAGCTGTGATTTTTTTTTTTTTTTTTTTTGGCTCTGATTAATTGTGGAAAAGAGAAGTCTTTGAGAGAGTTAATGTGCTTATTCCCTGTACTTTTAAAATAGTTAAAAGACTGCCTTCAGCAAAGGATGATAGCTCCTTTTCAAAGGAGCTTCTGGGGCTTATCCCTTTGCAGGTGAGCAAAGATCTGTACATTACAGAAAGTTACATGCTTCTCCAATCCAGAAAAAACCCACAGGATTATAAGCAATCCACTGCTATTCAAGCAAAAAGCTCATGAACTGCTTTTGCATGAAACTGTTTAGGGTGATATTAAGAATTCTGAATATACAGTATTAAAAGCAGGGATTTCTTGCATTTGTTAAAAGACCCATTTTATGGAGTTATCAGATGTAGCAAATACTCTTAACTAGACCATTGCCTCCTGGGTAAAAGACTTAAAACTCATTTGTAAGAACTGTAAATTCCAAAATCTACATACAGAATGGGATGGTGGACTACAACTTTCTTCCAGAGGATGTTGATAAAAGCCTTTTGTGTGAACAGAAAACCTGTGGACTCCATTTTCGTAGGTCACAGTGATCAATGTCTAATGTGATGTTTTGAGAAACATCTGGTCCTGCTGAGGACTAGATGTCCAATCAGTATCTAGGAGCTTCTAAGGAAATTTAATCTTCCAAGACACGCATGTTCCTGCAAAAATTATTTTGAAAGGCCTCTTATTTTTGCAAAGTCAACATATATATTTGCAGGCTGCAATCAAGAAACTCAAGAGATACTGAAATTTGTTTCAAACTATAACAACTTGAACTTGTTAGTCACCTAATCAGTGGCCCTGAGGTAGGATGTGGCAGTTTGCTGAAAGCCACTGCAACATTTCAAATCCTCCCATTATTTGTTTTAAATTGCGTTTGAAACAATGTTCAAGATTTATTTCTCTTCTTGTTCTTTGACATTCCAAAAAATGTTCTTCTGAGGAAGGAATTAGCACATTCCCAACATATACTATGAAAGAAAGTGCTCTCCTAACCTAAACCAGAAAGTCAGATATGTTAATTAACAATTGCTGCATTTAACTACTTTTGTGACATTCATTATGAATATAAAGCCACTATATCAGCTCTCAGTTAGGCTGTATATAAACCTTTCAAACTGTATTCTTCTTTAAGATGTTAGTGGAAATCTTAGCAATTGCAGTTTCAGTCTGCCTGGAGGGAATCTGTTGCTCACTATGTGCTTAAATATTTTTCAGCTAATTCCATAGCCTCTCAAATATAACAGATTTTTGTTGAGCTCCCCTCCCCCTTTCTTCTTTTTATTCCATTCTCAATTGTCGTTTGGGAGCCTAATGCTCAGTTGCTAAACATCTCCAGACATATTTTTTTCGTTCTTGAAGAAAGAAACATCTCAGTTTTGAGAACTGCTACAAGCAAATGTAACTCAAATTTTATAGCAGCAATTATTTCAGAGCTTTTAGAATTTAACCCACACAAATAACTTCCTAAAAATTATCTGGTTAACAAACCCATGGATGAATTGTATTAAAAAAAAAAAAAAAGAAATAAAAAAGAAATAAAATATATTTATTTTTCACAAATGGTGAAATTTTTCAAACATTGGAATAATAGAGCTGTAAATGTGAGTCCAAAAATTCCCCATGACTTGTTTTGAGAGTATTATTAGTTGACATCCTTCTAATTGTGAAGTCTTTAGTACTTTTGATTAACAAGATTGAGTGCAGACACAATATACACTGATGGTAAATATAACCTGTAGACTTACACATTTTTTAGAAAAGATCTTGGCCTTGACTTGAAAATTAATGGTTATGAAAGCAAATAATTTGGGCAAAATGCCAAGTCTTTCCATTTCTTTCCTAGTTGGTAATGAATGGTAAATTTATTTTTGAGTGCATTAGTAGCATGATGCCATTACATGGGAATGCTCAGTCTGTTAATCATCCTTTGCAAGTCTCCAAGCATTCTCTGTGAAACTATTGTTGAGAATGAAAAATTATTACTCATCCACCTTGAAGGTTCCAAAGCTGTAATAAATGCAAAGTATCAGCTACTTCATTTCCAGGGGAATTATATTGTGCTTCCTGCAATTTCCTCAAAATGAATAAAGTTATAAAGAAATCTGGATAATAATGAATTGCACATTTTAGCTGAGATTGTCTTACTAAATTCTACCACTTCATAAATAACAAATTAAAGAGATGGAATTGTAAGGAATTGAAGAGCCAACTATTTCTGCCTCTGTGCTACAAGTTTCCTTCCTTCTGTGAATCAGTGACTGAGAGGCAACAAATCCATATTGCCTGTTGAGAAATAATACAGATATTGGACATTTTTATATGAGTGCCCTTGTCAGGGATCAAAGTACCCAATGGAGAATGAACTGATTTATTACCAGTGATAAGGTGCCAGATTCACAGAGCAGTTCTTGAGGTAGAAGCTGATTAGGTGACAATAAACCCCAAAATCTTCATTAGATCAGTGCCCATTTCTTGCATAATTGTTACTGTAATGTTTGCCAAAACTTTCAGTTATCTAGGAGGACGCTGGCTACACTCTGTCCTCAGTATGAGGACGTTACTCCCATTAAACTCAAGTTGGTTTGATGCCTTGTGTTTAACTGTAGAACCTGAATGACTGAGTGAAAGTGCATCCTACAAATAAATAAGTCACTCCTTTAGACCTCAGCGTGTCTCATTGACATTTATCTACCATGCAGTTTCTTTCCAGTCTAATATGTAATGTCAATAGCTTTACAGCATTGTTACCAATTAACCTAACAAGGGTGTATCTGCATCTTCAATTCACTGAGTTTCTGAATGAATAATAATGGCCTGTTATAGCTGGCCAAATATTGAAGGAAGAATTTTCAGGAATATTCATTTGACTTCAAGATAACTATTTCTTTCACCTATCCTTAGTCCGAAAATATTTTTTTTAAAAAAAAAAAAGAAGGAAAAAACCCAAACAAACAAAAAAACCCAAAAAATGCTCTAATTAAAAATGAAAAATACAAAGGCTGGTAACTTTCAGGTGCAATTTAAGATATTTTAATTGAAGGTTTTACTTTAAAACTGTTGTGGACTAATAACTCCATGACTATATTCTTGTCACATAATTCTTAATCAAGACAACATCTCCCAAAATGTATCACAGCATTTTGCCCTTACTGAGACAGTATTGTTTATACATTTTGCCACAGTGAACAATTCAGAAAAGAGAATGGAGATCTGATACAACTACACTTCCATAAAGCACGATGGTGGCATTTCTGAAGTATTTCTTCATCAAAAATGAAAAAACAAACAAACAGGAAAAATACAACCAACCAAACAAAAAAACCCAACCAAATAAAAACCAAACAAATAGAAAAAAGGAAAAAAAAAATAATAAGAAAAAAAATACAAAAAAATCCTCACATTTCTACACAAATAAAAGATTGTTTTAAAAGATTTTGCAAAATAAACCATTTTCCACAGAAATTGTGTTAGCACACAGAGATGAACCATTCTGTTATTACGTCCTTAGGTGATTAAAACAACAGATTTACATGTCCATTTTATTATTACTATAAGCTGAATTTTAGTCACAAAAGAGCATCCATTACTGTGTTCATTATTTTCTTCTTTCAACATGCTATTTTCTTGAAAAATAGATGTGAGGGTAGCAGAAATAGTACCACATATCCTGCAGACTTGTGAATGGCAGAAATCATAAGTAACCAAGGCTATCATGGAAGTGACCTATTGATCAACTAGCCATAAGCTTAAATGGGTCTTTTAAACCACTTATGAATAACAAAACCATCAGCAGAACTAAAGATTGTCCTAAGTGATTGTGAACTGACATCAAGATTACATTTTGCAGTACCGTACTTCTTTGCAACACATAATAATCCACACTGCAGCAGATACAGAAAAAGAAATAACTTAGTTAATGCTCAGAGGACAGGAGTGTTGGAATCAGAATAGTAATTTTGTCATCTATGCTTCTTGTCTGTTCAATACCTACTTTACAGGAGGATTCCCCTGGCATTTCATGCTCATCATGCAATTACTGCACCTGGCAAATGGGTACGAAAAAGAGAATTTCATGCCCATTGTGACTGTATTTCGTAGTTTGAAGCAGGATGCACAGTAGGAGTCAGTGAGGGAAGGAAAGCTGAGAAGCTGCTATTTCTTCCAAAGGCAATCGAAAGAAATTGGATGAAAAAGTTATAGAGGTAGTGTCAGAAGAAGGGATAAGCTCACCCATTTCCACCAACAGACTCCTAGGATTGCTGTAATACTGATATAATAGACACAAGCTATTGGGAATATGTTGTAATCACAAGACCTACTCATTAAACTCTATTAAACCTTTTATACTTTTTTTTAATATATACCAATAATGCAAATTGCATTTTCTTTTCAATAGTAGTGCCTGGCTACACTACTTTGCCTGTGCTCTCATAAAATCATAGAATATGCTGAGTTGGAAGAGACCCATCGGTTGGAAGAGATCATCGAGTCCAACTCTTGTCCCTGTGTAGGCACCCCAAGAATCACACCATGTGCCTGAAAGCACCTCCTTTTAATATACATCACCAAAAATCTTAGGTGAAATGCTCCAAAACTGAAATTGTCAAATTGAATAAAGCTACACTGAAGTTAATTAATTGTTATGTCTGGGCTCAGATATTGTATAGAATTCATATAATTATGTTGGCAGGAAAATACTATATATATATATTATTTATTATATAACTTATTATATAATATATATAGTATTTATTATTGCAGATTTATATTTAGTTCTTGGCATATTTAATGACTTTGTCAAGATAAGATCTAATGTAAAGTGTTATTATATTAATATTATTATATCTTCTTGCAACTTCAAACAAGATATGCTAATTAAGAACCGAAAAGGAAGACCTTCATTTGTGTTACAACTCACCACAAAACATCTTATAAATTTTATACATTTTCAGCTTATTGTACAAGACAACAACATTTTGGATTACTGAGATTTTCCTGTGAGAACTCTAACCACAAAGCACCAAAGTTTTTTGCCTCTTTCTGGCCAAAGAAATCTGGTTTGTCTTTTGCACACCGGCTGTGACCACAAGCTTGTCATTCTCAGCCCTTTGGAGGTGACTGTTGTGTCTCTTTCAGACATTCAGGCAATCAGTTAGGAGAATTAAGAGGGATTTAAACCAAAATCTTCCCTTTTCTGGGAGAACACTGTAACTGTTCAGATTTTGCACACAAATTACTTCATCACTACCACAGAAATTTTCTGTGTGTGTGTAGTCTACATAAACACAGGTTTTGGGTTCTTCTCCTAGGACTTGAAAAACCTTATGATAGAACATGTTTGGTTGGGGATGGGTAGTGACACCTGATACAGCCCTGTTTTGGAATATTAAAGATGAGAATTTTAAGCCTTGTTTTTCAAAAACAAAACCTGATTAATAACATAATTATCTAAGAAGCAGAACTCTTGTCAGTGGTCAGGGTTAGACCACAGATGATGGGGCAGAATCACCACTAAGGCTAGTTACAATGCTTATGCTTCAGATCTGTTTTCAGAGACCTGTTTAAACTAGAATATGGCCTTAGCAAGTATGGCCACAAAGATAACCCTTCTTTAGTGTTGGTAACCAGAGCATTACCGAGCATTTGCATGAGACGACACTGGGCTGGGAATAATGGAGCGTGGGAAGCAAGAAGATCCAAAATTCCCTGGAGTGTTACTTTTGCACTGTTTCGTTTGTTTTTCAGAGCAAACTGACTGTCTTTGGAAGACGTCAGCTTGTTTCAGGTCCAGAATTCACAGTATTTTGCAAACTACATTCAGCTTGGAAGACCTCAGAAACATGGGTCCTGATCCCTTTCTCATAACATCAGCTTTGCTGATGCACTCACATCTCTCTGAGACTTCATTTTTTCTCAAGGATAGGACAGAGGAGATTCAATTCATTTTTTCAGATAAAAACCTTGACTTCTGGCTAACACCAGAATTGCAACATTTCCTTGAGGGCTGATACATGTCTCAGCAAGAGTGGATAATTATTTTTGACCTACACAAAGATACCTGTAAAATTAAGTACGACACATATCACATGGATCACGTTTGCAGATATGAAACTCTTTACTTTTGTGTACTTATTCCCTTCAGGTAAAAGTTGTTTGTATTTTAAGTGATACTTTACAGATTTGGAAACTTTTTTTTTTTTTTTTACTAGCCTCTCCACCCTAAACATTTTGCATAGTGAATTTGAACCAGGACAAAAGTGTGCTTCACTGGACTTTAGGCTAACACTGGTCATTCTATAGTTCTAGTTCAGTTGGAAAATGTCACTTGAACTATGTGAACTTCAAGGTGCAGAATATTGTAGACAAAGCACTTGGAGACAGCTTGTTCCAAAGCTCACTCAAATCACTGGAAAGATGTTTTCACTCAGGCCCATTTTTCACCTAGTTCTAGCACAAGCATAATCCATTGATTTTTAAGGAGCTGTCAAAATGCTTAACATTAGCTTTGTGATCACTCAGTTGAGGCCCATGAAGGCAGGACACATATACTGGAAGGAATTTTTCCATTAACATCAAACATTTTTTGCATCCCCCCCCTCTATAAAAGGGAAAAGAAGAAAAGAATTGAGTAACGCTTAGTCTGACTTTGCTCTTGTGGTTTGTTTTGTTTTTCAGAGACATTCCATAAATGTATTCCAGATGTTTTCAAATCCCTGTAACTTATTTTCCATACTATATATAACTTTTTCTACCATATCTCTTCTCTCTCTCCCTTTATTTCACTGGTTGATGTCTCCCTGTATTTTTGTCTTAATATTTTTTCACTCCCGGTTCCAGATGAGTTAATTTGTATTCCTTCAGAGGTCCTGCTTGGAAACATGCGTTATCTGCTAGGAGACATATTGTTGCACACACTAATATCTCTTGTTTTGTGAAGTTCTTAATTAAATAACAACATTTAGTCGTGTTAGCTGCATTTTAACAATTGTCAAGTATAGCAGGTTCCTACTCTCAAAACAATAAATAGGCTTTTGAATATTAAATTGGCATTGCATTTAGGCACACATGCTGTCTGATAAAACACAAATTACAGTCTTATCCAGTACTTGGAATGTAAAGCGTGCCTAGAAAAGTGTCTCCTTTGTCTAGGTAATTATAAGTCAGTTGCTTAATAATTCTTTCCATAGAGATTATTTCAGCATTATTTGGCAATTTTGTTGTTGGAAAATTGCTGCCATGAAACAGAAAGTGATTGTCAAGCCTTCCGAAGAAGAAAGTAATTTTAATTAAGCTCGGGATATTTTTCCAATTATTCACATGAACTTGGTCAACATTCCTTTCTCCACATGAACTAAACACGTGAAATTTCACCCTTCTCCTCAGGAGCTGCTGCTTGGCAGTGATGTTTATTCACTCCTTCCTGAGGTTATACTTCTGCTCTGTAGAGCTGATGGGAAACTGCCACTCTCAGTGTTATTGCTGGAAGAAAAGCGTATGGGAACGGGCCAGAGCTCCACTGGGGGTTCCAGATGCTCACTGAGAAGAAACAGATTTTTCACAGCCTCAGAGTACCTACTCAGGACTTGTTAAAACTCTCTTTATTTAGGATGGTGATATTTTTTCTTGGTTGACTAAGTAAAAATAGCTCACAGCAGTATTTACAACAATATCTGAGCTCCCTTTTTATTTAAAAGGCAGAGAGCCAAACCTAATACAGTGTAAATCAGAGCAACATCAACAAGGGATCCTGCCTATCACATTCTTACAAATGCAGATGGCAAATGTTCATCATAGGCATATTTTTTAAAGGTTTAAAAAACACAGAAGTAACATCATCATGCTTTTTCCTGTAACTGAGAACTGCCTGCACCCTGAATACAGATCTAAGTAGTACTCAAAATGGTGTGGCTGATTAGTGAGGGGTATTGGCTTTTTGGAAGTCAGAAGGCTTTCTGCCATTGTTTTTAATGTGCTTATCCTGTCATAGAGGAAAATGAGGTTCTTTGGGACTTGGACTGTAATTATTATTAGTTATTTTATCGCAATGGCTTATGAAGGGCTCATCAGAGATCAGGAATCCAATGTGGCAGTTCTTGTAGCAGCACAGATCTCTGTTCCTAGGAGATTCAAACCAGTTCAAAGAAAATCAAAACAAACCAACAAAACAAAAAATCCCAAACAAACAAACCCGTAACCAAACAAGAAAAAACCTACCACAAGCAAAAAAGCAACTGCCACTTCCCCCCAAAAAAACAAATCAAACAAAAAACAAAAAAGCAAAAAAAAAAAACACATTAAGAACTTTTTACATTTTACAGGTGAAAAACTTAGATAAAGTTATTTGCCAAAGCCTAAGAGAGCACTGTGGGAGAGCTATAGATTTAATGAGTTATATCTGGCTCTTTCATCACAGAATCTCCTTTATCTTCTAATTCAACCCTAGTGTTTTTTTGCAATCCAGAGGGAACCCTTGATTTTAAAATGAACCAACCCTGAGCAGTTTCAAAATAGAATAGCTTTGCCATGACTTGTCTAAGGCATAGTAAATACGATTCTGTAAGGAATAGTACACCACTCTGGAAACGTGCCACAATTATGAGTTTACTTCTGAAATAAAAACAAAACAAAACAAAACAAAACAAAACAAAACAAGTTGTCTTTTGTTCTAGGATTGAAATATTCGAATATCAGAGCCAACGTTTGTAATGTTTGGAAGGAGAGGGAGGAGAAAGGAGAGGAGTGAAGAAGAGCTTTATTTTGCAAATTCCGTTCAAATCGAGAGCTCCAGAAAACTATAGGGGAAAAAAAAAAAGAAAAAAAAAAAAAAAAGTGCTTAGGTGGTAGACAGGATGCACCATGAATAACAATGTATCCTGTGGATATTTACTACCAAATGATCTTTAACTGAAAGGAAAGTGGGAGTCACCGCAGCAAGCAATTCCCATCCGATTTCTTAACATGTAAATCAGGAGCACAGAAAGGCCATTTATGGGAGTCTCACCGAAACAATGGTTTTCCCGGTGCCAAGTGGTGACATCACGCTTCACAAAGGAGAAGGAAGAGGACTGTGAGTGCAGGCTGCCCTGCCAAGAGCTTTGTTTTGTTTCCACAGAAGGAGGGGGTGGGGGGGAGAAAGGAAAAAAAAGATTTTTCTCAAGAATATAACATTACACACACACACACACACAAAAAAAAAACCAACAAAAAAAACAGAAGCAGAAAAAAACTTTCAGAGAAGTTGTCATGTGACTAACAGAATGGACTTTGCAGCTCTTGACTGTGATTTGTATAGCACTTGTGAAAAAATCAGAGCTCATTTGACACTTACAGTATCCAAGCAAGCAGAGAGCAAACACAAACACACACACACATGCACAAACACACCCAAAAATATGACCCTAAGACATTCTCTTTGTGAGCTTTGGTTTTGAGCTCTTCCAAAGTGCAATGCTAACTCCAGCTGTATTTTGCAAACTAAGTTCTGAAACATAATTCTTGAAGTAAACTAATACACAAATACATGAAAAGTTTGGTGTTTATGTCCTCTAAACAAACTGAAACTGTTAATTTACTACATAAAACTCCAGATCTTGAAGAAACTGTTTATCAACAGCACCTGTCTCCTAATTAGAATGAGTTCTTGATAGTTTTTAACCTAAATTAACTTTTTTCTTCTTTTTTCCTGATGATTCCTAGAAATGAAAAAAAAAAGAAAAAAAAAGAAAAAAAAAAGTTTTGCTATTGAATTTACAAGAGCCAGCACTCCTCCTTTTGTGTTATGTGTGGTATCTTGTGTAAGGTTATAACATACTAGGAAATCCAACAGTAATGAATTCTTGTGCCATATACATGACATTTTTATTCATAAGAATGTAGATGATTAGTCTAGACTGTATATTGCGCTGGCAACTTATAGTTTTGGTAGGGAGAGAACATGTATGTTTTTCCTAAAAATATACATTTGGCATCATATGGTTTTAAAAAGCCTAGTTACATTTATTACTGGAATGATGCTGACAATAAAGATGTTGCAAGGCCCCTTATGTCCTACACATTAAAGCATTATAAAGACCTTCACTGTGTTTGCCGTGATTCAGCTCCCAGGCAGAGCCTGGGGTGAAAATCTTGAAACTGAAATTAAACACATAAAAAACTGTATGAGAATGCTTTACAAGTGAGGTTTTTTCAGTTGTTCTGGTTTGGTGGGTTTTTTGGTAGCTGGGGAAGGGCTCCAGGAGTGGCTCCAGTAAGAAGCTGAGAAGCTCCCTTTGCTCCAAAACCAGCCAAGGAGCCATTAGAGAAACAATAGATGCGCCTCAGCGATTAACATACGAAAGAACTGATACAGCACCTGAGCAGAGAAGTCTTCTGGAGGAGAAGAGCTGTGCTGGGGAGGGAAAGCGGTGCTGGTGGTTGGTGAGGAAGAAGGTACCCAAGCAGAAGTTTCCCTGCAATCTATGGTGAGATGGCAGCTGTCCCTCTGCACTCGTGGAGGAATGTGGTGGAACATTCCCTGAGGGTGCCAGGAGGGGAGAACTTGGCTACTGGACCTGGGATTTTGTAGCCAGAGGATTTGCTGCCTGTGGACTGATTGCTCAGCTTTGGAAGACCCCGGCGCCAGGGGAGTTGTTCCCGAGGCAGCCTGTGACTCTGTAGGAAGCCCAGTTTGGAGCAGCTCTGGACCTCGTAGGAAGGACTCATGAAGGAGAGGTTCGTGGAGGACTCTCTCTCATGGGAGAGAGCCCATAGAGAAGCAGGAGAGAACTGTAAGGAATCCTTCTTCCTGAGGAGGAAGGAGCAGCCAGAATCACCAGTCTGTGAACTGACTAAACCCCATCCCCTGTCCCCCTGTGCCGCTGGGTGGAAGGAGGGACAGAAACTGGGAACAAAGGGATTTGGACCCGGGAAGAAGGGAGGGGTGGGGTAACATATGCAAGCCCTGCTCTTCGTGTTGTCTTTGTCCTGTGTGTGTTTAATTAGTGTGAAATTAAATTATTATTTTTTCCCCAAGTTGAGTCTGTTTTGCCCAGGACCTTAATCGGTGAAGAACCTTCCTTGTTCTTTGTCTCTACCCATGAACTTTGTTCTCCTCATCCCAGAGTATGTGTGGTGGGGGGAGATGAATGAGGGGCCATGGGGCTGTTCCTTTGTTGTTGTGTTGGGCCCAAACCACAACATTAGTGTTCATTAACAGAAAATGAAAGTACTGACTGAAAAAAAAAAATACACAAACCAAACCAAAACAAACACAAAAGAACAAACAAAACTAAAACAAAAAACAGTGTGCTTTTATTCACTTATTTGTTATTTTGCTTGTGTGCTGTTCATTCCACTGTGAAGGTCAGGAAACACTGAGATAGGTGAAGAACTATGTCATTTTTAATCTTATGTAAAAGTTGGCTGTTGTTCAAAGTGTCCTCTTTGTTAAAGAAAGTCAATAACCAGAGAGATATCTAAAATAGCACTTCATGAGCTAAAGTGCAACTCTGGTCAAACTTACATGTCTTCATTCTGTAGAAAGAGACATCCAAAATCATAATTTCTTTAGGGCTTAAGAGGCTCTCAATGCTCACACATCCTTAGGCACCTCCACTTCTGTGACTGCTTTTACACAGAGGTCTTAAAGACTTCTTGGGGTAAGAATGAACCATATTTCTGCAATACTTGATTTGCTAGATGTGCTTAATACATGCCTAAAATGCAAAGGCACCACTGAGTTTAAGTCAGAGGACTTGAGAAGGTGCTTTTGATACCTACTTAAATGGATTTTGGTCTGCAGGTTAAAGTACGTAGTACAATAATGTAAATAGATGAGCTTGTACCTCTCACATTCCAGGAGAAATTCCAAGCTACTAGTTTATGATAAAGAGAAGATCTATTAAGCCCCTACTTTCCTGTTGAACCTGGATTGTGCAGCAAGAAGAGGGCAATCATGGTGGAGCATAATGCTATAGACTTGGTGGCTAGAAGTGAGAAGTTTGGTCTCTGCTCCAAGGACAATTTCTGTGTTTTTTCTTTATTAGCCAGGAGATAAGAAGTAGAAAACACAAAATCAGGTACCAGAAGACAGTCTGCCCATCCCCATTTAAGCAGTTAGCCACCAGCACTATGTCACCAACAGTCTTGCTGTCCTAAATATGACAGTTATGATTTATCAGTGTGCTGAGAGAGTAGCAAAGGCCATGGACCTTACCACATGGCATAGAAATCATATGCCCATGTTTATGCAAATCCATCATTAGCTAAAACAAACCCAATTATAATTGCCTGGAGAGCCTTCCATATTCCGTACTTCGTTCAGGCAATACTGTTTTTTTCAGATACAATCACATGATTTGCAGATAAAACAGTACACCTGAGAAGAGTTGGTAAAACACCTGGTAATGCACTCAGTGAAATGGTGGTGAGGAAGTATATACATCAATAGAGTCTTCCTAAAATATCTGCCTCCCACACATGACTGGCATTTATTAGAACTAAAGATGAAGATAAGAGATAAGGAAGAGGGGAGGAAAATAAAGATCTTAGGAAACTGTGAGAAAAGCACTATTAAAGGACAGCCTTCAACATTAGATAGGGTTTACGTTAAAGTCATTATAGTCATCATCTCTAGACCTTACAGAAAAGATGTAAAAGACAGTATAATTTATATAGTGGGTTCAAGAAAACAGCAAACAAGACTAAATAATCCAGGCTCAAATTGCTATACTGGAAAAATGGCTACCAGGAGCAACAGAAGCCTAAATTTGACTTTACTGGATTAACAGTCAGTGCAAAAGTGTAAATAGAAAAACTACTCTGAATTTACCCATAATTATTTTACTGAAACTTACTGCAAAATTCCACAGGAAGTCTCTGAATGGAGAATTATTTTTCATTAAACATGCCACAACTGAAATTGTAATGTCTGATGGGAAAGTGCAGCGTAGGTGTGAGTTTAAGTAGTTTTCAAGGAAGCAGAGGTTTTGCTAAATCACCTCAGGTCACCACTTTGTTCACTCTAACAACTTAGTAGAGAATAGTGTTAAACAAATGCCTTGTCAAAAGATTCAAAATCAAACTCAGAGCCATGTTTAATGATGTTAAACTAAGGAACAGCACCACTGAATCCAGAATTGAGAACTCTTGGTATTTTATTCAGTCTCACCTTGGAAAAAAAATGTTATAAGTCTTAAGAAATTGATGTTGTACCCTCTGGGGACCTTGCGATTTATGAAAAGACAAACAAAGCAATGTAAAATGATACATTTAATGAGGGGTCCTAGGAATAAGTCATGCAGGGAAAATAATAGCAGGCACATCTTCAGTGGAGAACGGTGATAAACAGTGGTATCCCTAAGATGCCTCCTGTCACTTGAGTGTATCACTTCAGACATACACAATGGTCAGACAGATGACAGTCTTCTCCACATCTCCAAGAAAAGACAGATAAATAAAATGCCTGGCTTTGAGTTATTTTGTTGTGTCTTTTTTTTTTTTCCCCTCCTAAGAATGTCTCAGGCAGAAACTACAGCTGATTGAGATGGCTGAGCACTAGAGCATGATACGACCAGAACCAATGGATTTGTCATTGTCTGGTAACAGTAGTCTTGAAAGAAGACAGACCCTTAAAATAACACCAGGAACCTTAACAGTATGCATATATCACAGATAAATTTTTGAGAAATGTATATGTGTTTGTGTCTACTAAAATTTTTCTATCTTGTTTATTCTTACTAACTCAAAAAGGAAGATGCAGACAGCTATACTTTAGGAGGTTCTGGATAAAACTTTCAATGCCAGTTGTTAAGATACTGGAAACCTATGTTATGCAAATAAGAGCACTTAAAATTTACACATTAAATATAATAAAGCTCTGTCAGATTTCTTGGCTGTGGTTCATTTTTAAATACAGATAATTTCAGACTTTAACTTGCTGTGGTACCTGAAGTTCCCAAGTATATTCTCCCACCATGTCTGTTAATGAGGAAACCAGCATTTTTTGAAACTGCTCTCATGGGTAACTGAAGGTTTGAATCAAAGTTTTGAGTATACATTCCAGTTTCTGTGCAAACAAAGACATTTTCACTGGAGAACTTTGCAGAATATGAACATCAATGTAGTAGCACTGTCCATCATGAAGGTAAAGTACATTTGCATCCTGTACATCTAGTACATCTCCCCACTCCTAATGCTTACAGTCTGGGTTTAAATTTCTCTAGGGATAGTACTTTCAATCCATTTATCCTTCTGAATAGTAATACTATTTCTGTATGGAACCTCTGTAGAAATGAAGAAAATGAAATTGCTTTACCTGGATGTTAACTATATTTGATATTGATTTCATAGGTACCCCTCGATATAGAAAATATAAAGGCTCATTTCTGAGTTCAGTGAACACCAACAGGGCCAAACACTTCACTGAGCTGTTCTGTGAAGAATCAAATCCCAAATGCCTCTTAGAACTACTGAAGTTTTGTCATTCATTGTGCTACTTCCATTTATGTTAAGAGGAACTGAAATTCATTCTTCTTTTCATTTTGGAGACAGTTTGGGGTTTTTTCATTGTCACTGGTTCAGTAACAAACTACTATACACTATGGATGGAATTAAGAGAATGTATTTTCTGTTAAATAAAGAAAAAGTAAGATGTTAAAAATGCAGACATAGCAGAGTTATTTGTTTGGAAACTTTGTGGGAGGAGAGTGGAAATAAGAGACAGCTGAGCTACAACAAAGTCATTGTAATTTGAGATTTTCCTGGACATTTGTTAGGAAAGCTGTAAACAGGATACAGTATTGTGTAAACTTAGAAGCTGTATTTTAAAGCCTCCTATGACATAACTCAGTGATTTAGCATAGTTCCATTAAGATAGTAAATTAAAGTAGACACAGAAGGGTAGAGAACACAGAATATTAAAAATGTACATCATCTTGGACTATTTATCTACACACACTGTTTTCACTAACTTGAAATAACTACTTTGGCAGTTACTTTTTTCCTGCTGAGTGTGAGGTATTTGAAATTCATTTACTGAAAGTTATGTTTTGTGGATTTCCAGAGATAATAGGCGTAATTCTACCTTGACAAAAATACCACCAACTGGCTGTTGTATGATTTTCTGAAAATCCATAATAAATCTCTCCTGTCTGTTTTCATCTGAATGTTGGGCTGAATTATGAGCTGCACATTATTCTTCTCTGTGACCTCACTAATTCTCCTTGTTCAGAATTTCATAGGCGGTGACTCTGAATAGCCATGGGAGTTGCAATTTTGCATGAATGAAAACCAGCTGACATTGCTGGTTGTGATCCTCCTCTTGACAGGCACTATACTGCAGAACTCTCTCAAATATTGCCGATTTCAGTCTAAACAGACAATGTGCCAGACACTACTGGCGGTGCTTAGCAACTCACCACGACAGATGTGTGGTAAAAAAAATATAGGTGACTTAAGAACAGTATACACTAGGGTGAAAAGGCAGCATTTGAAATCTATTAATTATTATTGAACCTAGACTTCACAACATAGTATCATTAGTTACAATGCATTATATGTTTCAATGGTGAAGAAATGAAAAAGAAATAAGCTGGGGGAAAAAGTAACCAAACTAACACAGAAAACCAAAGACAGGTGTAGGAATGAGGCTCCCATTTTCTGAGTCTTTAGCTCAGCACACTGTTAATCAGACCAGTGAGTTTAAATGGTAAACTCCATGTGAAATCTGAATCTCAGCTACATTTTCCTAAACCTTGCCAATGCCACAAGCATAAAAAATTCTTTGAAGAAATCGTATAACTCTTATTGCATTCCCTGAAGCACTTTGCTGAACAGCAAGTCACATGGGAACAACACTATAATTCCCACTTAGATGGTGACATGTTGTTGCAAAAAGACCTAACCTGTGCTACCACTAGCTCTCCTTGACCAAAATAAAGATTAAATAAATAGTCCAGTGCTAAACCGTATTACTCCTTTCTGTTTTTACGGTAGGCTTTTGGCTGCCATAAGTCCTCTCAAGGATGAGTAAAAGCAAGATTAATTAGGACCTCCAAAATCACAATTTATGTATCTGTTAAGTGTATAGCACAGGACAGCTGCACAGTGTCTGCTCCTGACCTGTAATCCTCTCATGAAATGAACTTGGCTGGCCAGTTCAAGGAGACAAAGACCCATAGCATATTAGTTTCTGTTTAAATAAAATTGAACTGCTAGCCCATTGCTACCACTAAAGAAACAAGTTATAGTTTCAACAAGCCTGAATCTAATAACTTTCCTGAAGGGTAAATATACACTAATAAATGTGTCTCAAAGAACAAAACGAGTGAATTAAACTCAAGCCTTGATGAGTTCTGCTACAGGTTGTGATTCAAGTTCCTCAAAGGCTTTTTGAGGAGCCTTTTCTGATTTCTTGTCATTTTAAAAGAAATAAAAGTCTACACTCTGTATTGCTTTTTCTTTAGGTAAACACATTTTTATTCTGCCATAAAGAAATCTCCTGCCATTTTTCCCTGCTGTGAACAGCAACCTATCAAAAAAAAAAAACAAAAAACCTTAAAGGTCACATTGGAAGCAGGACGTATATATTACAGTTTCAGATACAAGTCTCAAAGACCTGGGAAGTGCTTCATTCAGATTCATAAAAGCTACAGCAACTGGAAGGAACTTCAATTTGTTGACATTAAATCTTTCCTCAACGTCCAAATTATTATCTGAAAGGAAGGATTTCTCTTACAGTGTTAACTATACAAGCATGCTGAGATCAAGTCAATTAAGGTTTGCCAATAGAGCAAGACTGCTTGAGTTTTAAAATGTGGGGGGAAATTATATAAGTCACTTTTAAGAAAGGAAAGAAAACAATCCCACTTAGAAAAACATACCAAGTTTATATTTCCCTGCACTTTATTGGTAGATAAGTTCTCTGGTTCTCCGAGGCACAATGTCTTTCTAGCAATTTATTTTGTATAGATTGAATGACTACAAAGACCTATAGGTGAATTTACATGTTTTTCACTTAATCTCAGAAGTAGCTGAGACTTGCATAGTTTTCCTGATTTAGCACTGAAATGATCTGCTCAGAAGCATGAGAGCTCTCTTTGCCTCTGAGCCCATTCTGGCTATAAGGTAGGCATGACCCCATGCACTGTTTTCACTTATTGCTGAAGCACCCAAGCTGTAATGAACTTCAGGCTTCTGTCCTGGTTGAGACTGGTGTGGTACTGTCTCACAGAAAGAGACAGGGAAGTCCTAAAGACTCTATAGGAATAACAGTTTAATTGAAGCTCTTGCAATGATTAGCTGGACTTTTTGCCCACAGTGTTGAAGAACAGGATCTGCTGAACACTGGATCGACCTTCTTATTTTTCCCATTTCTCTTGTCTGGGATGGCCCTCCTCCAGTGCTTTGAAAGGGTTTCCACAGGGTTGGTGTGCATGATGGAACTCATAGAAAAAGGCATTCTCAGATCCTGTTCATTCTTAAACAGCTCAAACAGGTGGCATTATTACACTGTTGCTGGCAACAAGAGGGAGAGGATCAGGCTTTGAAGAGATCAAAAAAAACCCCACAAAACCAAGGCAGAGAGTACTATCCAAGACTGACTGAAGAACTGATTATCAGAGTATTTATTTAGCATTTTTGATCTTCAATACTCAGTTGCAGATTTTCATTTTATCTTCCACTATAACTTCATCTCAAGTACATAAGATAAAACAACTAAAACAAGATAATTATTTTTTAAAGAAATCAAATAATAATACATATAATTTTATATCTATATAAAATGTATGTGTATCACTTATCAACAGTGTTCATAATACTTAGCAGATTCCATAGCCTAACGATTAGCAAACTTAACTAGAACCAGGGTTTATTAGGTCACTGTTCCTAAGATTATTTCAGGCTGTAGAAATCCCTGTCCCTAATGTGGTTTCAGAGAAGTTTAGGTGAAGAGTGAGAGGCACATGGCCAAAAGATGGAACATGGGACCAGACAAAAACCTCTCAGCACTTCTCTCTATATGTCTAAATATTTACCTTCATATCAGAAATACTTAAGAGACTAAATGAGTTAAGAATTCAGGTTCTTTAAAAAAAAGAAAACACAATTATTATTTTTTTTAGTGATTCCAGTTTGTCCTTGGTGTGTCTCAGCTTAGCACCTTTTACCCAACTTGGATTAATGAGCTCATATCAATAGGCGTCTGCACTGGCATTTCAATTCAATCAAATCTGGTGTAGCCTAGTTGAAGTAAATCACCCCCATACTCTCCAGTCTCACTTTGTTACACTTTCAGATATGTCTGCAGTCATTTATTTCACAGAGCTACATCAACTGGCCAGAAAAAATAACACTTCCATGTGGAAGAGGCAGGGGATGGAGGAGGGGACTCAACTAGCAAAAGGCCTTAAAAACTTTGCTCACTTATCCATAAAGATAGCCCTCTTCGATGTCCAACAGCACATACCACAAGACTAGCAGGATATGAATAATGAATCCTTTCAAGCCAATGGACTACACAGGATTCTTGGAAATTTACTTTGTCAACAGTCTTGATAGGGACAGGCAAAGGTAAAATTTGCCTCCATTCCCTATTCCTGCAAATGTTCTGTGCGCAGCTTCTCTTCCTCTACCCAGGGATTAAAGTCAGAGCAATCAGAATGAAACACAGAGAGATAAGAAAAAGCCAGTGACTTTGATACTGCCTGAGTGTTCCTTTCCTTTCTGTGTCTGGGAAAATCGAGTGTCACAAAAAATAGATGATGAATTAAAAAACCCAACAGTAAAAAGCATTGATGAAAGACTTCTTGATCTTTTTTCACTCTAACTTCTGTGTGAAAAGTAATGTTCCATCTCTCACTACTTAATAAAAAGACACAGTATGCAAAAGACTGGCCCTGAAGCAAAACTCTCCCTTATAGTATGTTTTATAATGTTTCATCAAGTATGGTCTCAGAGTATGGACATTATAAAAAGAGCCGAGCAATTTCTTGCCTTCCACATCTGTGACTAATATATTTAGTAACTGTTGATGGCCTTATCTAAATCCTATCTACATGTACTTCAACAAGAACTGATAGAGTGGCACATTAAAGCTTTGCTGCTGTCACCTGAAGGGATATTAAAGCAGAAGCCCTGAGGAGAAATAAAGGCAGGACTTTCCCTCCTGGGCTACACCTGAAGCTTTAGCAAAAATCTAGACTCAAGTGACTTGTTCATAAAAAGAAACTGTCTCCCATGGTGGAAGGAAAAGTCAGCAACCTCCAGGTTTGAAGTTTCTTTTCGGTACAGTAAAAATGCATGTTTTCTGAAAAAAAAAAATATAAAAAAAATCAGAAAAAGTATGTCTTCCATTTGGCACTGATACATCAAACGTGAGACTTATAGAAGTCTTCAAAAGTTATTCAAAACTAGAAAAGAAAACTGCTTATTTTAGATGCTCCTATTTGCTGACATGGCCTTCAGAGGCTGAGCTGGGCGTGAATTGTTGCAGTTGAGGTAATTCTATTTTGAAGGCAGCCTTTTGCTGAAGATAAAGTAGTTCTGGAAAGTGTAAACTGCTTTTTCTCACCTTGATGCGATATTAACCAAGAACTTCTATTGTGATCAGTCCAGAGTCAACATTGCTAGCTGTAGTTTTTCTCAGAAGAAAAACGGCTCTTGGCTCCTTATGAAAAGGCTTAGCAGGGGGAGAGGGACTACCACAACATGAAATCTTTCTAATCTCCCATGGATAGTGTTTTGTATTTAAAGTATTATCAGGAGACAAGTTTGTGCATGATAGAGTTAGGGAGAGCATTTTTTGTATTGTTTGGTTGATTTTTGGAACCCTTTATTTCCCCAACCGATTTAACCCTGAGGCACTGTTTAAAGGATAATCCACATTTGTCTCTTTCCTAGACAAAA
The DNA here is from genome assembly GCF_020740795.1 of Apus apus. Classification (NCBI taxonomy): domain Eukaryota; kingdom Metazoa; phylum Chordata; class Aves; order Apodiformes; family Apodidae; genus Apus; species Apus apus. Next base: position 13,128,393 of record NC_067283.1, read on the forward strand.
TGAGTATTCACAACTGGAAAACAAACAAGCATAGAGGATTAACTCAGAAACTGCCTTTTAAATGATGAATGATGAAGAAATACAGAAGGATATGAAAAGCTATGAATGAGCTGCTCAGCTTCATTGTAATTGATAAATGTTTAAATTAGTCAGAGATCCTACTGTCACAGTTATTAAAAGGTGAGGTTATATAAAACAGGATAGAAAGTACAGATCTGCCTTCTGGCTGTTTTTAGGAGAGTATCTTAGGAACCTGTTATTCTTGGGGACAGGGAACAAACACAGAATATTACTTTTCCCATAAAAACCAAACTAGCTGAAGGCCAAGAGATGCATCAATTTATGCACAGGGTACAGACAGAGTAGTCTGTGGAGCTGTATTAAAACCTAATATAGTCCATTTCAATGCTATGGATTGAATTTACAGGTGCACAGCACAGTTAAACATGTTTAATCAGACTGAAAATGCAAATTACTCAAAGAATGACAGATCAACTAAAAGGGCAGCAGTTGGCTGTTATATTGATTTGCTGTAGAATCATAAAACTAAATAATCACAGCTTTGTTATAAAATCATGTTGTCTTACCGTCTATTTCTCCATCTGTGCAAGAGGAATCATGATGCTCACAGAGTGTAGGTGAGACTGGATCCATTAAATTTGAAACTGCAACCTGAAACCCTTTGAGAAAAATTAACTGCACCAAGTTTTCTGTATTTAACGCAATATTTATATTATAGCATATAAAATATTTTTTATCTAGAGATGTATTCACTACGTTTGTGATGCTGCAAGTTGACCAGCACTGAAGTCCATTTAGAAGAGCACTGAAGGTTTCTATGCCGATGGTTTTGCTTTCAAATGGAGTAGCTACTTCCATGTAATTCCCTTGTAGAAGTGTTTCCACCTCGCCCAACTTAGCAGTGGGAATCTGCAGCATTACAGAGTTATTTGCCGTTCTGTATACAAAGGTGGCTGGTTGCACTTTAACAGGATTATTGTCACCCCATTTTAAATCCCTTTGTACAACTACTGAGCCTATTTTTTCAGGCTCCATAAATAGAAGGGAACAGAGGGAGGATGACAGCCGTGGAGGCTTATTTGAACTCTATATTGGAGCACACGGCAGATACTCCTTAACTGCTACTAGTTAAGTCTGCCTTAACACTGAAAATAAATATGCTAACACTCACAAAGATTTTATGCAAGTAAAAGTTATTTTTCTGGAATATCCTCATTCTTGTCGCAGGCCTTGTGATAGGATGTGGGCTGCAACATTGCAACTGATCTCCATCACTGTGTGCTGCTCTGCCCATCTGTTGTCCACAAGGCTGTGCAGCAGCCACAGATGGGCAAAGTGCACTCCGCGCTTTCATTGAGTGCTGTCTCCCAGCTGTAGTTGAGAAGGGGCACATCGGTGTCCCAGCGTAGCAGGCTGAGCAAGCCTGCAAAACCTGTTGGAGAGTTACCAAACTTGTGCAAAGTTGTGCTAATGCTGGAGCACAGTTGTGACGGAGGCACCCAAAACCACACAGGAGCTGAATAAGAATGAATACTTATTCCACACGACAGTATTTAGCCCTCTGATAAATAAAAAAATAATACCACCTTTCTGCTGGCAGTTCCACAGCCCAGCAGGGGTTACGACAAGCAATCGGTCTCAGCGCCACCCAGTCTGGCCTAACAAAGGTAGGCCCATCAGGGATTCCTTTGCTACCTCCAGAGAACTTAACAGGTGATATAACAACCCAGCACGGGGGGCGAGCACGAGTGCTCTGCCACAACAATGTACAGGACGAGCCAGTATGTCCCGTTGTCTGGTGCCCCAGGCCAGAACCTCTGCTCTGCCTTCCCCGGTTTCACATCTTGCTCAATTTGCTGAAAAAAAAATCCAATGGCTGCAATGCTATCAGTCATCCCAAACTTAAGCACAGATTAACATCACCTTAATGCTCCTTGATTACTCTGTGTGCTCCCACGTTACGCAGCGTGTGACTGTTCTGTCTTCCCATCAATTTTCAGGTTTCCTTCCAGACCTGTCTGGGAAATTCAGAACACAGAGAATTGCAGCTTTCCTGCCTTCTGTACCCATAAAGGAGATATTTTCACTGTTCTTTAAAGGTTAAAGAGAGTATGGATGCGAAAAAAAGAACCAACAGTTTTGTATTATTCTGATTTCATTACATAAAAAAACTATGGATTTATTTCACTCACTGAAATTGGAACAAGATAACAATATCTTTAATCTCTTACTTTCTCAGATTTTTTCACCTTGAAGGTTTCTGGCAGAATAAGGAAGGAGTTTAAGTCTAGTATAAATAAAAGTTTTATTTGGATGACTTTTAGGAATCAGATCTGTAGTATAGAATGAAGAAAAGCTAGAAAGCGTCCAGATAAAGGCTTTTTAGAAAAAGGGTCATACTCTTTATGGATAATAAGGTGGCTTGGTTTTGAAAATTTTACCATTTGTCTGCCTTCCCAATTTCACCTTAACTGACTTTGGTTTTCCTGCAGTGTTCCGGAACTCTCTTTCCCATGGATGATTCATTTGGTAGATTGTATAAGATTTTATTTCATAGTTCTCATATTAAAAATAAAGCTGAGGCATGGCAGGGGAACAGATAGACCTTTTATATTTCCAGATGATTTAAAGATGTTTTCTTTAATGCTGCCTTATTTGCCAACACAGTTTCCTAATTTCCTTTTATTATTGTTTTTTATTTAGTAGCTCCTTGCACCTGCAGATCTGAAAACACTGCAACTGACAACACATGGAGTGACATAGTCATAACCCAAACTTGTGAATAGGAAATAGGCACAAGGTTGTAAAGTTACTTGCCAAACATTGCAAGGCTGTCCGGTTGGAGAAGTACAATCTAGTATGTTACCTACTAGAAACCGGAAAGCATTTTCCTTCTCTGCTGGTAAATGAACAATTCAGATCTGGGATGGGTTCACTCACTGTGTCTGAACAATTTCTGAAACATGGAACTGGGGTGTCTAGATGCTAATACAGTGCTCAAATATAACAATCACAGTGGTTACAGTTGTTAGCATAAAGTAGCTTTTTGAAGGAGCTTGATCTCCCCATAGCTGAGCAGCCTGCCACTGAAAGGGGAAAATTATATTTCCCTTTCTTCTAGTAAGTGGGACCACCTGGTATTAGAAACAGCAGCAACTTAAATATCTGAAATAGAAAGATGGTTAATTTTAGGAACATATTTTAAATAGGAGATACTTTAAATAAATATATAGAATATCTATTTAAAATAAATTTTAAAATAATATTTTCAATACTAATTCTAAGAGATATAATCAGTCACAAAATCAAAACATACTGTAAGCCCTTAAGGTTCAGTAAAAATAACTTATTTTTAGTTAAGATCACAATACATATGAAGCCATACTGACTACAAAAAGCTGGGAAAAGAAAAAACAACCAACCAATCAAAACACAATTTTCCCAGGACCTCTGCAAAATCCCAATGTACAGATTTTATATCCACGTGAACGTTTCTTGGATAAATAACATCACAAAATCACAGAATCATCATAAATAAAATTACAGAATGGTCTGGGTTGGAAGGAACCTTAAATATCATATAGTTCCAACCCACTTGCAGTGCACTTAAGCACTTGTGAACTTTATGCATTTGTTTATCTCCTGTCAAGACTCCAGTGCTCTTCATCCTTGCTGGAGAAACTGCAGGATATCCGTGGAAGCAAAGATGCTGTTTTCAACATTGCAGTTAGCTTTAATGAGTCATCAAGAGCACTTCTTTAAATCCATCACACTGACCTTCCCCCGCACGTTTCCTCTTTTTGCTTTAACAGCATTTTTACTTAATTCCTTTTTAAAAAAAGGCCATGGAAAAGGATTTTTAAGCTTTGCTTTTAATTCTAACAATGAAATACATGTATTTCAGTTCTTAAACCTGCTGACAGTATAAAACGTGCAACTGTGGTGAAAAAAGAGACTTTGTTAGGATGGCACCTTGACAATGCATATGTATGAGCCTACCCTAGAGATTTCCTTGCCATGCTTGCTTAATCTAACAGTTTGAGCAAGGTTCTCTCTTCCAATTGTTTTCTTAGCTATTCCCCATCCTAGGAGGTCAACAAGTGTACTAATTATTGAAGATTATAAAAAATATAAACCAATTCAGATTATAATAGTGCCAGTCATATCAAACCCAGAAATACTTAGGCACAGGACAATGGTTTTCCCTTTGATTTTGAATGTATGAATGATATGATTTCACTGTTAGTGCATGTACATCCTATGTAAAATAAGCTATGTATGGGCAGAAGCTGAATAGAAGAAGAAAAATAAGAAAATTATGAAAAAATATTTAAAATAAGTAAGAGAAAAAAAGGCACAAAACAGGAAATTTTCATATGAAAGGTATTGTTGACATTGGTACACAAGTGAATTCTGACATTTTGTTTGCTGTTGCTAAACAGGTCATAACTCCCCAATTTGTACAAGCCTTTAAAGGCAGAACCTTGCATGTGAAAACAGATGGTGCAGCAGTACTAAAATAATTAATATACTCATATATTTGACATTTTTTCTTGTTAAAAATTCAAGAAGAAAAAAGAAAATATTTAATTTGATAAGTTTTTAAAAAACTAATTGATTTGGTTTTAATCAATACTAAATAACCTTTAATGCCTGTACATTTATTGATTTGGTCTGTTTTTAGAGCTGCCAGCTAACAGAAAAAATGTTATTTATGCAGCTTTAATTATAGAAAATGCATATGCAATTGAGAAAACTGTATACACTTAAGACAATTACTTGTGCTTGGATGTCTTCAAGCACTTTACTGAGGGACTAACTCTTCCTATGTGTATAATTTATTCCAGAATATACTTATTATTTGGATACTATTCTAAAAGTAATAAAAATCAGAAAGCAAAATTAGTATGTAACTGCGAATTTGCTATCTCAATAAATCTTACTCCCTGTTAAAGATGTTTGCAAAACCATTCTGCAGTTGTTCTTTCCTTACATACCATGTTACAGGATCAAGAGGACATAAACAGTAGTGCATAAATTCTTACCGGTTGTGAGTTAAGAATATGTAACTCTCATAATCTGCAGGTGGGCTTGTGGGCCCTTGTGCTTGTGCAGATGCTCACTTAGGCATATGTACCACTTTTGCTCTGCATGTTTACTGGCATCAATACCTGTTTTTTCTTCTGTAGCAGAATTTTAATTAGGACTGTAGGACAAGTGGAAGTAATCAGGAATATTTTTTCTAGGCCAAACCATGCTTTGAGTGGTCTTCTTGCCCAAGAGCTCATTTGTGTCCATTTCTCATAATCAACTTTTCAGTAATATCTACTCCTCTTCTTATTTGTTTACCACATAAAAACAGTCCTCTCTGTTTGGGGCCTGCCAAATTTCTGATGGTATGGGACAATACAGGTTTCTTTGGTTTTAGGCCTGTGAGAGGTCTTCTGCCCCTGCCACCTTCCTTCATCTGGTTGTGAAAAAGTGAGCGGAAAAACTCTGAAGTATCAAGTTTTCACTTACCTCCTGGTCCGTCGTGCATTTGGACCATTTGGTAACTTTGCAGCTGTTCAGTGGTTCCAGTGAGTGCTCTGAGCCATCCTTAGAACAAATGATGGTGGTGAGGATGGATGTGAGGGAGAGTTGGGGTTTGGTAAACAGCTCCCAGAAGGCTGTTAAGTAGCATCCTGCCTGAAGGCTCATTTATTTTGCATCTTACTTTGTGAAGTTGCATTACAGCACCTCTTTCAAAACATGTCTTGGAAGGACAGCAAATGGATCAACTGATAAAGTGCAGAAGCTAAGAGCTTTCAGTCCACATCAACCTAAAAGCAAAAGTTTTGCAATGGGCTTTCGCTGGGCATCCACAGTGACATAAGACACCACTTCAGAGTAGTGGCCTTTTTTACAGACATCCACAGGGATCAAGTGGGAGGTTTTACTATCACAAACATTTGTGGTACATGCTTGAAAGTTTCAAACATAGGTGACTATCTAAAAATATCCTCATTTACTCTTCACAGAAACGTGAAGAGGCAGGCAATTCCCCATATCTGCCTCTACAAACATGTCTGCAGAATATTTTAGGTAGCACTTTTCCTTCTGATGAGAGATGTGTGAGCACAAGTGAGAATTTTCATTGGTTACTTCCTTAAAGACTTATAGCATAATCTCAATGCAAACATCAGCCTGCTTATTATACTGTAACTGTGAGAGGGAGGAGTCAAGGAACAGTATGATTAAGTTGCAAGCATGTAATTCTGAAAAAAAAATAAATAATTAAAAAATAAGGATTTACTGAACTTTTTCAGAGTGAAATAAAACTAAGTAAGCTTCTCTGTGCAGTCAGTAGCTTCCATGAAAAGGATACGGGATGTCTAGTCTGTGAAGGTGAAGATGTTGGTCTATGTCTTTTCATGTGACAAATCTCACTGATCACCTGTGAGGAATTTTAAACTTGTTTGGTTACAATTAATGATGGCAGTGAAGTAAAAAACAGAGTATAATCTTGGTCATGTTGCAAATATTTTAAAAATGTTATTTTAAAAATTCCATTGCATTTATCAACTTGGTCACAAATCTTTCAAATTTGCCAAGTCAAATCATAGAATCATAAAATGGTTTGGATTGGAAAGGACCTTAAAGATCACCCAGTTCAAACTCCCCTTGCATGGGCAGGGACACCTCCCGATAGACCAAATCGCTCAAAGCCCCATTCAGTCTGGCCTTGGAATGTCATGTCTTTCTTTCCCTTTGTTGCTTGTCAGATAACAGGCAAAGCATGAACAGAGGGATGTGCCAGGACTGGTCTGTGAGATGCTTCCTATATATTGGGTTGTTGGATTCAGGTTTTCAAAAAATGTATTTATCCTGGTCTTTCCATGTGTACCTGAAGAGTATAGCCATATTTTGCAACTGGTCAAGATTCAAATGTGGAATACTTGTAATGATTTTTAAGTTAATTTTTCAAAATATTTATCTGTAATCAATAATCTGTTTATTGAGTGATAGCTTCAGGACTTTTTTTATTCAAGACTAAATTCTGAGTTATGCAAAGCTGCTACTAAATACATCTAATGAGCACAAGCCATCTGTGTTAATTAGGTGAGTGAGCAGGGTGCCCAAAATGTGATGGAAACGAGGCCATGATGCAGCCATATGGCCACTTACAGTATCTCAGATGGGAGGGGATGGCAACTTCCATCAGAAGAGCACTGCTGAGTAGGATTGGAGAGAACTCCTTAAACTACTCCAGAGCATGCCTGCCTATGACATTTGCCAGATCAAACTCTAAAGGTGGAACAACTATTTAGCAAACAGAAAGATCTCCATAAAGGAAGCTTTTAGTCACTTATTCAGTCTTTAACTTACAGTAAATAATATTAAATCAGATTAAATCAGAGTGAAAAGTAGTAATACTGGAGCTAAACTGAAATTAAGTACTTCTGGAGAGATGAGTAAATGTGTTATGGTTTATTAGGTGTTTATTACAGGGCAGAGGTTCAAATGTCAACGTTAATTTAAGCTACATTTTATTGCTGTCATTATTATTATCAGTATTATTATTCTTCATTAACCATTATGTTATAACACTTCTTTTTTTCTGTAATTCTGAATCTATAAAACACAAAGTTTTTAAAATAACATATACTGCATTTGAATTTCTTCCTTTCAAAAAATACTTCACTCTGCTCTGGAGGTAGCAGAGAATGTGAAAGCATTTATCTATGCCATGCATCTGAACACATATTTTCAAATATCAGTATTGAAAGTCAAGCATCTACATTCTAACAGAATCCTCAGGTTTTCCTGAAAATGATGAGTCACTTAGGATCTGGGAGTAGCTCTTCTAAGAATTATAAAATCTTAATTCCCGAATTCCTAATAAAAGCAACAGAAATCAGGCTTGTAAGATAAGTGGATAATTTGGGAAATTTTGCTGTAACAGCCTCCTTTAGCTGCCCAAGTTTGAGGACATTAACTCATAATAGCCATCTTCCAGGCAAAGCATTCAGAATCTGTAACATAGCATTTGGCTGACTCAAGCTTGTCTCATTCTGTAACAGAAATTGGCTTTCCGACTACCCCATGACTTACCGTCACAGTGGTAAACACTCTCCAGAACCCTTTTGAAAGGGATGATTCATCCCTGGAGTATTTTTAGGAATTTGTTAACTTGCATTTAGCTTGGTGTGCTGGTAGCCAATAAACAGAGTGAAGACAAGCTTTGAGTAGTCACACATAAACCATTTTGAAAGCTATAATTGTACTACATTATCTTGGTCTGTAGACTGAGTCATCTGCTGGTTAAGCAGAACGGAAAAAACAGCCTAAGACCGTTGCTACAACAGGGATTTCGATAAAATCCTAAAGAAATCAGTGCTAGCAACTGGATTATATTTATCTTCCCAGGATTACACCTGCTTGTTCCAGGCACAATTTGTAATACATGTTAATTTTTACAAAGTTTCTGAAGTCTTATGTGTGAATATTATATAAATCTCAGTGCCAATATCACAGAAAAAATGCAGTCTAATATACTAACATACCTTTTTTGAGCAAGTTTGATTCCGGGCACTACCCATTCTATATCTTGTGTTTCAATTCATCTGAAAGAAAAATGAAACAGAGCAGACACAACCTATTGGACTTGGCTAGGGGACCCTGGTTTTCCTGCCACTTTGAAGTATGCCCAAAGGGAGGGCAGGGAGAGAAAGGGCTGTGGGGGGAGGGAGGTGAGGAATAAGAAAAGTGAAAGTGAATGAGAAAGTTTTTTAGTTGCTGACCACCAGTTCAAACCAAGTGCAAATCAGAAACAGGTTTTGCAGTAGTTAGCCTAACAAGCAGGTAATAAGTAAGTGAGACTTTACACTATCCTTGGGACTGTGAAATAGAAACCAGTTTTTGGCAACCAGATGAGGGGAATGCCACTTCACAGAGAATGGAAAGTGATGAGTTACAGGAACCTGGCACACTGATCGGATCATCTCATCCTCCCACTCACAGCAGACCCTGGCATCCTAGTTTACGCAAATATCAGAAATACGATCTTCACCAAAGCACTCCTGTATTAGAAGCCAGTGACACAGTCTGTCATGTTCCTCTGTAGAGAGTTCTCCTTCAGCGCGTGTCATTCAGCTGTCTGGCAATGCTACGTGTAATGAATTAAGCCTGCAAAGTAAACAGTTAGCTGTTTGGAAAATGAGAACAATTTTGCTTTTTCTGTTGAAGAGTGCTGAATCAGTGAAAAGCAAAATAATTTCCCAGGATCACAGTGAAATTACACTAAAAGACAGATAGGGTTTTGATGGATCTATGCATGCCAAAGATGTTTCAAAAGCCCATAATCACATGCCAGAGTACCTGCTGGGTTCTTTAGCACCTGATTAATGAATAAATGAACAGGTGAGAGGACAAAGACCCTTGGAGTCTGTCTCCTTTAAACCTTGCCTGAAGGTTTCCAGGATTTTCAAATTCACAGGTCAACAGATGGGCTCATGTGGATTTAGGAGCCTGGAAACTCTGAAAGCTTCACAGTTGCTGCTCTGGCTCTGCAGTGCTCATGATAATTTCCATCTTCTCATTGAATGCTGCTCTCCGTCTCTTCACTTTGGACATAATGAAATATTCATTGAGCCTAAATAGACTGTCTCTACAGTTTAGTAGATTATGATACCACCTGATTTGAAATGAGGATTTGAATCCAAGCTGATGGATGCCTTCATACTGAAATACCAGTTGGCACAGGAAATAGGATTCAGATTACTGTCGTAATTACCAGGCTATATAGCAACTTTAATGCCTTGATGAATATTTTATTGTTTAATGCAAAATGAAATAGAATAACAGAACGGGTAGAAGAAGGCACCTATGTGAAATACAGAGCTTCATACACCTCTCAGGAGTCATAAGGAACAGAAGCCAAGTCCCTTAATCCTGTATTGCTATTTGGTGTTTAGGCAGCCATGTGCTCCTTGTTATGCCTGGAACTTTATTATAGGTGGTTTAGTACAAATTTGTGGATAGTTTAGCTTCCCATTACATCACATTTTCCAGATTATTAGCTTTTAGCTAAAGAAACAAGATACAGTACAAAGTTGCCAGGTCTCATACAGATTCTATGAGAAAACAGAAGATGATAACAATTATGTTATGTAATGTTTCATTAAAAATCTTGCAATTTAACCATAATAGTTGTTACTCACATAATTTAAAGCTGTAAGAAATAAAATATTGAGACACTGGTTGAACTAACACTATCGAGCAGCTAATTTAGTACAGATATTTTGATTACTTATTTAATGATTACACATACATAGATGCATAAAATATCTCCTTCCATCAGACATTACTTGTAAGGATTTTATTTTGTGTCATATGTTCTTTGACAGCAATCTGTACTATGCCAAACTTGTTGAAATTTCAAGCCTGCATTAAAGATAAAAATCTTTCTGTTAGAAAAAGGCATCTGCAGATACACATATAGCTGATGTTCCCTCTGGATCTGTAGGTCTATGTCAACTTGACAGAGGTTATATACAACTATCATCACCAGCTTTACTGCTCTGTATGTTGTGAAGAAGAGGACATGCATTAAGTGAATGCTTCTTCGAAGATTTCCTGGTGTTAATGGTGCCTGCTAACAGAGAAATAGTATTATGATAAAATTAAAGGTTTCCTGTTCATTTGTTTCTTCCTCTGCAAAGAAAGTTGTGTCATTAACTTCTCTAAGACAAACACAGTACCTTTCCATGGTATCATGCACAGAGGTGCTGACCAACAGAGACCAGATGCCTTTTGGTAATTCTGTTTGAAACACTTACTCTGTCAAAAATTAGCAAAAGAGTGTTTGGGGTTGTCTGTTGAAGGAGCAGTGAGATGAAGGCAATGCTCCTACCTGATATTCCTGTTGGGATTTCTTCAGTGTAAATTCAACTTCAACACAGTTTCTAGAGCATGACACAATGGAGTCTGGGCAGCAAAATGCAAAAAAAAGGACAGAAGTGAAATGTTAACAGATGCAAAAGAAATAAAACTCAGCAATTCAGGAAGTTTTCAGTAGAATGAAATGAAAGGCTGACACCCAAAGGCTAAAACAGATCCACTGCAAAGCTGGGGACAGGAACTGTTCTGTTGAATGTACACAAGTTCAGCGATATTTTTGACCATTTTATTTTCTTAGGGAAAATGATTGCCATGTTTTCCTCTCTACGAGCAGTCCCAAAGGCCAGGAAGTGCAAACAGAGCCTGGGTGTAACTCGATCACTGAAGTGAGACCAACTACCACATATAACTTTCAGTTAAAGCACCCCCTAAATATCTACATTTATATCTAGCATATGTGCACGGGATATCTATAGATCCTTTACAGAAGGGAGCAGTGGTAAGAATGGTCCTGTGTCTCATTCTCTGGTATCTGGATCTTTTAGATCTTTTAGAATACTGTAACATCTACAGAAAATCTGTATTAAAAATTCACATTAGGAAGGTGGAAAAAAAAGATGTTGCATCTCCTCTTTAGCACGTTAACATGTTCCTGATAGGGTTTGCTGCATCTGATTATCCTGCAGCTGTTCTTGGTAAGGTTTCTTGTCTAGCTGGCATGGGGACTGTAAGAAATTGTATTAAATAAGATGAAACACAGAATGTTTCCTTATATATAACTATAACTGTAAATCTTTTTATACTTTCTTGATAGTTAATAATAAGTAAGATATAAACAGATAGCAGATTACGAAGACTGTTTAAGACTGTTAAGATTGTACTGAGACAAAATGCCAGACAAAAAAAAACACCACAACTTTCACTCCAGTTCTCCCTAGCTATCTCTGACACAATTACTAATTTTGGGACCTTATTGAAATTATCATTTTTGGCCATAAACAGATATAATAAGACAATTACTCTTGACACAAATGCCAACACACTAAATGAAGCCTGTTTTCTGGAGTAGCCTGATCCCTCAAATGCTCATTCATTCATTCAAGAAAGCCACACCAGTCATGTTGTGGGTACAGTTTTACCAGGCTGCCTTCCTGCTTCTTGACTTGTAGCCCAGTCAGTCTATTGCATTTCATATTTTCTTGACTAACTGCCGCTAAAGTCTATGTCAATTCCTTTTGGTTTTCATTATTTACCTGTATGTCTTTATATGTACTTACGATCTCCTTTTTACTTTTCTGTCCAATGTATCTGATTTTTAACAGAATTTTTTAAATCATCAGTAAACTGTGGTTGACAACCTCTTGTTTAACTCAAATCTCTTCAGTTTCCTTGTGTGTCTGTAACATAACCAGTCTGGCCAGTCTTCCATTTCCACCCACAGTAATTTCCAAAATGAGATCATGATTCACTCTGTGGTGCTTTTATTCTGAACATAAACTTATGTTTCAATAGCTTCATGACTGGCACCTTCTTTTAAAAAGTCTGAAGAACAATTTACAAAGGGATTTCCTTTGAGATCTCTGTTATTTATGAGCTGCATGACATAAGTGTGTAAAGCTCTTTCAAAGAGATAATGGAGCTTTTAGTGAATTTCCCCATTAATTGGTTTTAAAACATTTCTGGTGCTAATGCAGCTGCAGTTATTTTGTAGTGGTCTGGTTTCAACACCTCCGGTTGCTGCTTCTCCTACTGTGTCACATGCAGGAATGAAAAAGTAGGGGAGGGGAAGGAAAAAAAAAGCACATTAAAAAAACCTAACCCACCAACCCACCACCCCCTAAAAAAAACCCCAGCCCAAACCAAACCAAACCAACAAACGAAAAACCAAACCAAGTTAAGAGAAAACTGAAATTTAATTTGTGCATAACTGGGGACTAACTTGAAAACTGGTCATTAGATGCAAAACTAATTTTCTCAAAGACTGGAAACAAGCGTTTCTAAAAAGCAGTCCCAGTGTGTAGGAGGTATTTTAATTTGCAAGTACTATCAACACTTATCATCACACCTTAGGAATGGATGACCTTTCAAACGGCCTTAACATGAGAAGTTGGCTTCACAGAGGTATTGCTGTTATTATTTTACTGTCTTTCAAGAAAATGTCGAAGTACCTTTTTTCCTAGATTTTGCAAATAAAAAGCAAACAATAGATTATACTATCAAATTACTGTTTTCTGTGTTTTTTGTGTTTTTTTTTGTTTTGTTTTTTTTTTTCTAGCATTGCTGAACATTTTCTTTGCTTTTTGACTGCACTGAGCCCAGAGTGAACAATTTCCACTGAACTTGGTACTAAAACTCACTCTAGAGAAGTACTGGTAAACCATGACTGCATACCTAAAATGAGGATAATTCCTCTTCGATATATTACTTTAAATTTAACTACACTAAACTTAATCTTCCACATAATTTGATCAGTTATTCAGTACATCTAGGGCTTCACTATATTCTTCTGAAATGTTACTATATAGCATACTTTTTTGCATCTTTGAACAGTTTCAACTTCAACAACTTCCCAGGAGATTTTGTCACTTCAGCTATTCTCCTTTCCACATAATTTCTGGAGAAGTTAATGGATCACTGAAGGACGCTATTGATTATTTCACTCCATTGGGAAAATTGATATTGTACTATACCTTTTTTTTTTTTTTTTTTTAATTATTCAACCCAGTATTTATCTTGTAATCTTCCTAATGACCAGTTACTTTTCACTCAGAAAAACCTTCAGCATTCCCTAATACATTATACATATCATGCTAATTTTATTCTTTACTACAGATTGCCTGATCTGTGTTCTATGTCTGCAAGAATTACAGAATAGCATTGTTCCAGATTTTCCCTGAATAATTCTTAAGATTTGGCATCATATTACCCACCTTTCAATCCTCTGAGACCTAAGTATCTCACAGTGAAAGACTGCATACCAATTATAGCTCACCTATTGCAGCGCTGACTTCTGCTTAGGACTTCTGGATGAGTAACACATGGTTCTGGCAATGTATTCTACAACCTCTTTTTCTCTCACTTTGATGTGAATCATATTCTCTTTGCTCATACAAAATAGAAAGGAGCAGGTTTGGGAACCTCACCACACTTTTTTTCAAAGTGAGCAAACACACAGGGAAGCATTATCTGCTCTAGGCACCATTTTTAGTCTTTTTTTGGACTTCACATATCTAACCATTGTCATCCATATGCAGAAGGAGTAATGATCATGAATTATTAATACATTCATGTTTCTGTGATTAAACTAGTCAAAGGATTTAAATGGTCAAATGCTTTGCTAAATAACTGCAGTTGTTAGTAAATAGGGGAATGTGGAGAATCTGTATAAAACAACTTGGAAAGCTCTTTGAGAGGATCTTGTACCTCTTAATAGGGTCATATAAAATGACAGTCTGATGCATGCAGAGCTTCCCTGATACAAATATACCAGAGTCTCATATAGAGCAACTGTATTGAAACAGTAGGGTTATTTTACAAAATAAGCAGGATGAAAGCATCACTATTAATTTAAGATATGGCAGTGGTTCAGGAATCCTCATGCTTTAAGCATTTACTGTAATTTTTTCAGTGTAGTTCTCAGGAATAGGAGACAAAGACATGTGGAGTGCAGATGTTATTCCTAACATCTAACACTGATGTTATTATTAGAGTTTTAACTTATTCCAAAGTATTAAAACAAATATGAAATAATTTAAAATTATCAATTTGCTTTCATAAATAGAAAATTTAACCATTAAGATTTTTTCAATATAAAAGGAAGGAGAACCCAAATCACCCCTCCACATATTCCTACTCACTATTAGCTTTATAATACCATTGAGCTATTACAGAAATTAACTTCTCTAGTATCCTCTCTACTCACATTCTGTTTGAACTCAATGGGCAGTAGTAGTGATTCTACTTCCCATCTGCAACCCTGCGGTGTTCTTCCCATCTGTCATCCCTTTTTATTTCCTCAAGGCTGACAGGACCTCTGGGTGTCTGTCTGCATTGGTATCTCACTACATGGCTTATATTAACATCCTAGATGGGAATAGAGAGTTCTAAGCTGTTGTTGAGACTATCTGCAAGAATGAAAAAATGTGTAGGTATAACTGATGAGCTCTGTCCTTAGTGAGTGCTTCTGGAGCATCAAAAGATCCAGTATTACCATTATGCCGCTGTGCCAGGGGACTGTGGGAGAGAGGTTTCTTTTCCCTGTCTGGAAGAGCAATGAGTTTGGAGAGGATCTGTAGTCAGTTCAGTGTCTACATGCACAGGAGAGGCAAGGCTGAGCCGCAAAGTATGTCAACAGAGAGATGGTTGTTATTGTTTCCATGGTGGCAAGTAGAAGAAGGAATGCCGACTTGTTTACATTCTTTTTATATGCAGGCTGCTTACGTTTCTGGTTTACTCCCCTTATCAATCACCTGCTGAATTCCTGCAGTGCATCACGTATGGATGAGCTGCAGTCAGTGGTTATTTTATACTCGGGTGTTGATAAGAGTGTTTTCTGCTTGCTTCAGCTTCTGTTCCATAAACAACCTCATTGACCCATTTCCTCAATACTCTAGGTAATAAGTGAAGGCTTTTCAAGGATTACACTGGGAAACTGAAGTTAACATTCAATGTGCTTTAGCACTGATGTTAATGTACCAACATACTGCACAAAATTGCAGTGCTTACTCATTTTCCATCATGGATGGGACAGTATTGGAAATTATAGTTGCTTATTTCTGGGTTTAAACTGGTCTCCAAGGTTAATCTGTCTTTCATCAAACTTTATATGTCTGTAGTGTAAATACCTACATATAAACTCACGACCTCGTTCACTTCTGTCTCTAACAGGTACTTTAAAATAGGTGTGCTAGAAATGCCTGATTGTCTCCTTTAACAGCAAAGGAAATCTGGATGATGAACACAGATACAGATGTCTACATTGCTCATGTCAAAATTTGGCAAAATAAAACCTACCTTGTTTGTCTGGACTTTCAAATATACCTGTCTCAGTGCAGATGTTTTTTCATGGTTTTGTTGGTTTTGTTTTTCTTTTTTTAATCTTTGGATGGCAGGGTATCTGATGCTTTCCTCTAAAGTAGTTTGATGGTGGTCACTGGGAGGAAGATTAAATATATTTCCTGCATGGACTATGTGTTTGCTGCAGCACAGTAGTTCCTCCATTGCCATTATAGAATATTCCATCCACCAAACATATGTTATCCAACAAAATAAATAAAAAGAAATTATGGCAATTTTGAATAACTAGAATGGCTATAATTTTAAGACAAGACTAGTATTTCATTCCACTTTCATTCAGACCTTGAGAACAGGACTTCTCAGTTGCCTAGCCTGTTTGTCACAGTTTGTATTGTACAATATGACATGGGAAATAAGATTAATAGGAAAATATTTCTTATGTTAAATTTAAGCTGACATTGCACTATTTTGCATGCAAAATTTCTAGGAAGAGAAAAGGAATTCACTTGTTGCTCAGCCACATGTCTTTCTGGCCTTCTTTTCAAGAAACAGGAGGAATTTTCAGAAAGATAGTTCCATTCACATGCCACTGAGATATGCAAGATAAGCCCTGTCTGGAGCTTAATCTAATGTAGACCTGTTCTGCTTTCAAAACAATGGCATTAAATGTATTAATAAAGTAGAATTTATTTTAGTGATGTATTTTTAGATGTTTAAGACTGATACCAACATTCAAAGTTTAATATTATTGCTTGCCTCCATATCCTTTCTTGAGTGAAGAAGTTTTTAGTTTTACTGAGCAAGAACTAAAGAGAAAAAACATAATTACATTAGTATCCTCCTAGAAAACTGGCTGCAAAGGGTAGCAGTGAATAATGAGTCAAAATTATTCAGATTCTTAGCAATATTAGAGTACCGATATTTGCATAACAACACACCATTATTATTTAGAATAAATAGTAGATTGGACAGAGCCTGTTCAAATTATAATCTATAGAAGACAAAAAAATATTTTCAAGGTTGTTTCCAGAAATATTTACATAAACCCACTTTATTTTTCATAATTTAAGCTGACTTTAAATTTTCAAGAAAGCTAAGTGCAATTTATGTCTCTCATATTAATTGAGAGACATATATTTCTCTAGGTGTCAATATTCATCTTTGCCAATAGATACAAATACCAGGATTCATGTGAATCCTTTTTTGGTTGATTACACAGCTCTGTATCTGGTGACATAGTCAATATTAGTTCATATTGCAAATCCAGAACTTTATGGCCAAGAACAATTTCTGTCCATATACTTCCATTATATGTCAGTTGTTGTACTGACATATTATATTTAAAAAACAAAAACAACAAAATCCATTTCACTAGGAGATTAATAGTAATCATGTCAATTCTTCCTGGAATAATGCATATATATCTGATATTTGTCTAAACAATATAAGAACTCTTCCAGTTCATTCATGTTGAGTTTTGAAGTAATAATTCTGTTAAGAGGTTTCATAATTGTGATTAAGTTTTATGGCTCATTGTAGATACACAATCAATAGGCACAATATATGTTTGATTTTGCAATATTTTGTATAGAATTTTGGCTGTAAAAACTGAAGCTAACTTCATAAAGAAGCTATAGCTCTGTAATTGGAACAATTTGTGTAATAGTACCAGTGGCAGGAGGAAAAAATGTCTTTTGGACTAAATAGGAGTAACTCAGCTAAGTAAGGAATTGTGGGTTGAAAAGCTATGTCTTAAGGATTTATTCCTTCCTTGTATGGAACTATTTTTTCCTGTTTAGCAAAGTAGAGCAAAGCATAAGTATTTGTCTCAAGAGAGACTGAACAGTAAAGAAGATAAAAGAAAACCCACAAAAAACCCCAACAAACAGAACCAAACAAAAAAAAAACCAACAACAACAAATAACAAACCACCAAAATGGCTTAACTTTGCTCCATTTATTTTCTAAATAACAGGTTTATATGGTTACTTGCACACAAAACCAGCAAATTTGCTACAACACAGCATGTAAGGTGGAGTTAAAAGACATGATGTAATCAGAAGTAGCGCAATTCTTGAATAATTCCAGAGGTAAATTTAAGCTGAAATATATTTATTTTTTCTTTCCCCCCAGAGGATTTTATTACTTGTTCATGTCGATTCAGTCCTGGTGGCTTTATGTCCTTCGCAGAAGTATGGAGACTTCCTGGAAAGCAGTAATGGGACTGTAGTGCCTCTCATTAGCACTGCATGTATTAAGAGCTGTTCCATACCTGGAGTGAGGAAGACGTGCTACTACACATCCTTCTTTCTTCATTACTGGAGTAGCTGTACCCTGTCTTGAGCCTGAGAAGAATATTTCTAGAAGAAATGGAGTCAAGTCCTCTCCCAACACCTATAGGTCTATAAAACATCTTTCTTTCACTTTCCCTGGTGGTGTGCCCCAATCCTCTTCCTCTGACCACCCCTGTAGGTTGCATTACTCTAAGCCAGGCTATTCAGGGACTATGACTGAATGTGCCACAAAAAGACATTGATTTATGCTTTAGGTTTTTTTGTTTATGTTCTGTGTTATTCTATTATGGTGGAGGAGGCAGTCATTTATTTTAGATAATTTCCCTTTTTTTTCTCCCTCTCACAGAATCACAGAATCTTAGGGGTTGAAAAGGACCTCGAAAGATCATCTAGTCCAACCCCCCTGCCAGAGCATGATCACCCAGAGCACATCACACAGGAACGTGTCCAGGTGGGTTTTTAATGTCTCTAGCAAAGGAGACTCCACAACCTCTCTGGGCAGCCTGTTCCAGTGCTCTGTCACGCTCACAGTAAAGAAGTTTTTTCTGATGTTTACGTGAAACCTCCTATGTTCCAGTTTGCACCCATTGCCCCTTGTCCTATCACTAGACATCACTGAAAGAAGCCTGGCTCCATCCTCCAAACACTTGCCCCTAACATGTTTATAAATATTGATGAGATTGCCCCTCAGTTTCCTCTTTTCCAAGCTAAAGAGACTTAGCTCCCTCAGGCTTTCCTCATAAGGGAGATGTTCCACTCCCTTCATCATCTTTCTGGCTCTGTGCTGAACTCTTTCAAGCATTTCTCTGTCCTTCTTGAACTGAGGGACCCAGAACTTGATACAATATTCTAGATGTGGCCTCACCAAGGCAGAATAGAGGAGGAGGAGAACCTCTCTTGACCTACTAACCACACCCTTTCTAGTACACCCCAGGATGCCATTGGCCTTCCTGGCCATAAGGGCATATTGCTGGCTCATGGTCATATTCTTGTCCACCCAGACCCCCAGGTCCTTTTCTCCTACACTGCTCTCTAGCAAGTCAGCCCCCTCTCCTTTCTCTTTCTGTCTTTCCATTACTCTTTACAACTGCTGTGTGTGAGACAGGAGTCTTTTGTATTTTAGAATTTATCTGAGAGGAAGAGACATTGATACTATCTCTAACATACTTATTACTAAGCAAGTTTCAATTCTTGTAGCTCAGTTTCAAGAAGTGTGAGTGTAAGCTATTGACTCTTTAACCACAAATTCATTTATTTCCTGGGATATCTAAACAAAAGAGTAGTTAATATAATTTCTAATAGTGTTAACTACAGTGAAAATTCTTACCCTGAAATTTGCTGGTACTAGAGGAAAACATGATGTGTAACAGTGCTCTAGTGCAATATTTGCATTTGCTGGTTACAGCATTCATGCAGAACTTTTAGTTGGCTTCAGCAGAATAAGCCTAACTCATTCAGTATGACTAGGAGGGGAGCTGTTAGAATAAGACAAGAGCAGTACAAGCATGTGAAATTCCATTTGTCCATGACACAGCCCAAGGGGCTTTGAGCTGCCTATTAGGAATCCATTCTCTGCCAATCTCCACTATGAAGAGCTAGAGACCCCTGAAGAAATGTTCATCAGTGGTAATTGGACTGCCATGGCTTAGTACTGTATCATTAATTATATAATTGCATTTGATTAAAAATCCCTACAATAGCAGGTTGCACTTGATCTGGTCTTTTAAATGAAACTAAGAATGAAAGAATAGAAAAAACTTCCTGTGCATTAATAACTGTGAAATTACATTCAGGATGTAGTACAGCAACTTGCATTAAGCAGATTCTTGTTCTGTCACTATGCTAGAAAATATCACAGTTTCAAAAGCCTTAAGTTTAGCATTTTGACCTCAGCCACTTTTGCAAATGTTAGCCCCTGATTT
Source organism: Apus apus (assembly GCF_020740795.1). Classification (NCBI taxonomy): domain Eukaryota; kingdom Metazoa; phylum Chordata; class Aves; order Apodiformes; family Apodidae; genus Apus; species Apus apus. Next base: position 13,148,526 of record NC_067283.1, read on the forward strand.
GTCGAATGGACTGCTCGATGGTTTTAATGGAGTATTCTTTCTTTTCTAACTGCCAGATTTTCTCTGAAAAATGACAAGCATTTTTGGTGGAAATAAAAATGAATTTTAAAAAAGAAAAAAAAAAGGAAAGAAAGAATGGATTTGACCTGCTCCTGACACTGATTGAAGATTTTCCCTATACTTTGTGTATCCCATATAGAGGCTGGCGCCAGTGGTAGCTTCTGAATGAGGTTATCAACATCACCTCAGTGCACCTCATGTGCTTTTAAAATGCTCTGAGCAAGGTTCTGTCAGTGATGAGTCTCAAAGTCTTCAGGTAGAGGAATGAGCAGCAGCAGTCTGAGGACAGTTTTTAGCTGCCTGTTATCAAGGCAACAATGACTTTAAGTACTGCAGGCATGATTGAAAAGGCATGAAAATTGGCGTGTAATATTCTGTTAGCATCCTTTAACACGATTCTGATCTCTGAACCTGTTGTTCAGTGATAGCACAATTCAAGGTCCCAGGAAAGTTTCCAGCATGGACCAAGCCAACCAGCCTGGATGGAAAAGATTCTGAGCCTAGAGATATGTTCTGAATTATACCTTCCCACTCCAATACACAGAATAGTTTCTCGCCAATTTTTATGTACAAAAGCAGAAGTAGCCTGGAAAGCTGTGCCAGGGATTGGGACAGGCCTAGGATCTCATAGCATTGCCCCTTTTATTTTTTCAGCTAACAACCTTCAATTGAAGGGGAGGGGAGCAGAGGGAAGGAAGAAGACTCTTTCCATGATAAAAAAGTGGTATTTAGTGCTACTGTAGCAAGGGACAAGAGCTAAAGGAATACCAATAACCTTACTCAGTGGGTAAGGCTATTCTAAGTGTTTGGGGCTGTGTTCACAACAAGCACGGGGCCTGTGCCAAGCCAGGCCTGAAAGCTCTGTCCCCTGATGGAAGCAGCCTTTGACTCCATTGTTACTACGCAAAGTAGAGATAAATTACCTTCTCTGGTTCTGAGGGCAAATATCAGAGCTCACATTTTAAAAATTAAACCCGCTTCCTCAAGGGGCAGAGGGGTGACTATGCCTAAATCACTGCAAGCGAATGGTCCTCTGGTCCTGGAACTTAGCACAGGTGCTGGCAAGGGCCTGACGCTGTTTGGGGCAGTGGAATGACCCACAGCAGGAACTGTCCTGATTAGATGATTATGTACATGATCACATCTCTAGAGTCCTGGTCATGTTCAGATTACTAATAAAAACATATCCTTTTAAAACCTGGCTTTTTTGTGTAAGTATATAGATGGGAGCAAATCCATGAGTGAAAGTTGATTACTATCCATTCTAATTAGGAAAATGTGTTTGAGATCATCCCTGTGCCCTGCAAAGTTCAGGGAAGCATTCTGCCTCGTGAAAATGCAATGTCTTTTAGTGGCTTTAAGCTAATTGCATATTTATATGAATAGCATTTATTAGCAGCAGTGTATTTTGAGTCAGAACAGCCAGAAAAAGGACTACCTCAGTAAATGCTCAGTAAATGCTATCAACTTTCAGTGTTTCATCCTAAAGGTTATATTTTGAGGTAGATACCAGGAAAGATAAAGAAATCAGGGATAATTGATTCTCTACAAGATTACTATTTGTCTCACTGGATGACTAATTTTAATAAAGTTAACATTTCAAGAAATCACCCCAAAAATGTGCTCTCTGTATTAGCAACCTACCAGCTTCCATTCATTTGGCCAGAGCCAAATAAAAACTAGAAAATCCATGTTGTTGTTGAATTCCATTTCATGCCTTATGTTAGAGATTTGTAAAACTGTCTCTTACTGACTTGAAGATAAGTGAAGTAACAATGAATTCAGCTTGAGGCAAGCTGCTTTTCAAGCAGACCTGTCAGGAGACAGAAAGACAGTTCAGAGTAATTCATTCTTGTGCTGTGTCTCGAGCGACTAGCGAAGGAATCTGGCATATCTGAAACGCAAATACCATTAATGCGCTGTGCTGAAAAAACATACCCATGCACAAACCCCACAAAAAACCCAAACCCAAACACATCATATTTCTAATTTGTAGAGGAATACAAACTGTGGGGTAAGCATAGGAACGAGAATGCATGAGCTAATTGACAGGAAAAAAGGCTCTTTGCCTATAAAGTGCTTTTTAGAGAATATACAATCCAGAGTAGAGTGGAGAGCTGAGGTTAATCCATTCTCTACGTTTACAAAATGCCTGCTCAAGAAAACAATCTCTGGAGGATCAAGTGCAAGTGACCTGTGAACCTGGAAATGAAAATAGAAATCGCCTGTTGGAAAATAATGTGGATAGGAAAAAACAGATATATGCAGAATCAGCTTGAAGCAGTGTACCTACAACTAAGCAATTCAGCCACTGAATCATTTTTCCCCTGAGAACAGAAAGCCTTTAACCAGTATCCAAACTGGATTTAAAGCTTCCAATGGATCAAGGACTTCCATGTCATTGAAGCAGCTGGACCAGTGTCATAGATGAGATTGTAGGCACAGTTATAGAAAGCACTACAGTGTTTTTCTGCTTCAGAAAAAAATTTAATGGGGTGTTCCTTCTATTTTTGGAAGAATTGTGAAAGCTTTATGGCAGCAAAGTGTATAACAAAAATGAAAGGATAATGCTAACCTTTTTAGATTTATGACATTATTATGGATTATGAGTTATTATTATGAGTGTCTATGAAATGCTAGTAAATAACAATGACGGAAAAACACCAAATGGCCTCAATGAATGCAATCCACTTCACAAAGAATGATACTTTCTCTCTAATAATCCTTGTGGAGATGAATCACACCCAGTGTTACAGTACTTGGAGCCATTTCCCATGTGGGTCTTATTTAACAAAAGAAAAAAAAATCTGAAGTTTTAAGGCACTGTTTGCTATACCTCTGCTTGCTCTTAGTAGAACAGCAAACAACAGGGTGGGGAAAAATGTACTCTTGTGTCTGATGAATCACCATCTCTCCTTGTCACGGTTCAGGAATGCTAGTTTGCCTTTTTAAATGGGACTGATATTTAAAACTTTCTCTGCTAGCAGCACATTAATTTTTGCAATTGAATGCCTGCTTCAGCTGAATGACCTGAACATTTGCAGGAGCAAGGTGCTGCTGGTCAGAGGAGAAACCCTTTAGTAAAATATGAATAACATACTGTACAGCATCCTGGCTGAGTCTTAAGTAACCATGCTCCTGGCTACTGTAATTCTCTTTCCTCTAGAATGTAAGTACTTTGTGACATGAAAGGGCAAAGAGCAAACAAACAAGCAAACAAATTAAAAATACAAACTAGACTCAAGGGAAGTTGAAGCAAGCAGAAGAATATGTGATAGACCCGGAACTAGTTACTAATAATGGCAAGGCTTTGCTATGTCTTTAATATGGAGGAGGAATTGATGAGGTATATGACTGGTGACAGTGTGGGACTGGTCATAGGGTCAGCATTTCCAGAAGGGCAACATGGATCTGTTCTTGACTTGGGCTGAGATTTTTCTGGCTCTGTTACTTGTCTGTTGTACAACACAGATGCAAATAATTAATTTATTTGTGCCACACCTTTTGTGTGGTTCATTAAACCTATCTCCTTGTACCACTCTTGCCCGGCTGCAAACACCAAGAAGGAGAATAACCATGGAAAAATGCCTGGGAGGCTTCTCTGCCAAAATGAAAAGGCACTATTCTTGTTCTGTAATTTAAGCCCAGTGTCCCAAACTCAGCAAGCAGGTGTGGTAAAAAGGAGCCTAAAGGCTTTAGAAATTACTGTAAATGTTAGAAGTATTGGAAAGGAAGAACAGAAATATTTCAGCCACCATGAGAAGATGAAAAGTTGGGAAGAAAATAACCTAGTAGAGTGCCAACACCCAACAGAGAAAGTAAATCTGACTACCTGATTAGAACAATGATAAGATCTCATATGTCAAAATCATCTTTGGTTTTGTCATCAAATTTCTGGTTTTGATGGTATTTGATGTCTGCATTCTAAATAATGAAGATGCTCCCAAATTACATAGAACCTTGGAACTTATGGAGCCTATGAGTAGGAATAGCAAAGAGGTATTTAAAGGGGAAAAAATAATCTTCTCTTCAGCAGCAAAAATGTAAGAAGTAATTTACTTCCAATTATTCTTAATTTTATTTCTAATATGCCAGAGGAACACCAGGCCCAGCACTTTGCTGGAAGAATACTTTTGTTCTCAGGTATATGATCTACATAAATTGCATACATTTGGGGAAGAAGGTATTTCTAATATATTTTTTGAGATATCTGTTAGAATTCCCTGTTGGGATATGAAATTATATTAATTGCTATACATATTCCCCCAAAGGGGCATAAGTTAGATAAACTTAAGAAAATTGACCTAATTAAATTTTGAATTATAGATTCCTAAGAAAGAGTCTGTCTTGGGCCATTTTTAGTGCTTGAACTGGTATTTCATATTGTTATCAACAGATTAATGCTGGATACTTTTCAGTCTTCTTGACTCTCCAGATTCCTTATGATACTTAATATTTTCTAACTTGCTCTTTCAAACAGTAGCTTCCAAAAAAAATCAACAAATTTATTGCTTGGTACAGGAAGCTGTGGTAACTTACTGTAGTAGTTATTTTTGTACGATGTGCATGCAAATTCATTTTTTTTAATAATTGATGTCAAAAGAGTTTCAGGAAATGCAAGATAAATATAAGAAAAATCTCAAATTAAGGAACAAACAAATTAATTTTTTGGATAAACACTTGAACAGAGCAAATGAAACAACAGAAAATAAAAAAAAAAAAGTTATTCACTTACATGCTTTTCCTGAGTCTGGAACAAAGGAGGGACAGACATTCTGGAAGTCTCCTAGTAATGATAAAAGAAGAAGGCAAACAAAGTCAGCATTGGTTTTTACTAATTGCCAAAACATTCTCATTAATTGCACAAAATATTTTTGAGCACCACTTAAAGCATAGGAGAGTCTGGAACTATGATTATTGAGGAATTTGGAGAACTAGGAACACTGACTAAGCAGCAAGCTCTGAAGTTCTTTAGTGACTTATTTTTTTTTATTATTTTTTTCCTTCAGAATACAAGGGAAGTATCCAGAAAGAGAAGGTACAAGGTACTGCCCTAACTCAGGAAATCACAGTATCACAGAGTCATTGGGATGACAGGGACTTCAGAAGGTGCTCAAAACTGGGTCAGTGCAGAATTCGGATGAGGTTACTTAGGGCTTTGTACAGATAGGTGCTGAAAATCTCTAAAGGTACAGATCACCAAAACTGCAGGTCATTATATTCAAGGATAATACTATGAGGGAATGTGTCGGTACTATGCTTGCTGACAAGAAGCAGGGCTAGATGAGTATTTTGGAACGTCCATGGGGACATTCTTAAATTCTTCTAAATTTGATTAAAAATATTGACAACCTGTTGAAAATATTACAGTAGAATGCAAGATGGATCATACTGGTAACTCACAAAACATATTATAGAAACATAGTGGAAAGCAGGAGAGCAAAACAATCCCCTCTTAAACTTTTCAATTATTTCAAACACCAAAAGGAAGCCTATCAGAAGTGCCAGCCAGGACAGTTTACTGAGGAAAAAATAAAAGTGGAAAAGAACAAAATAAAAATTAGGTCAAGTCACAAGCAAAGGAGTTTTAATTAGCCAGGGAATAACAAAATATTGTTCAAGAACAGTTATCAGCTGTGAGAAGAAGGAAGAGAGAATTCACTCAGGGAAGTAAAACTCCGCAAGAGAGGGTATCAGCAAACCTGGAAGCTTTTTGCCTTTCATTATAGACAGAAAGACAATACATCTATACAACTTATATCTATCAGAAAGGGTGGTAGAAAATGTTTGTGTAATTTCTGATGGGTTTTGTAGGTGTTTTTTTTTTGTTTGCTTGGTTTTGATTTTGTTTTGTTTTTTTTTTGGTTACAGCAGTTGTCATGTCAGAAAGTAAAGAGGTCAACAAAATAGTTGGAGAGCTTTTTCTTCCTATTCCTAAAAAAATATTTTTTTAAAAAGCATTTTTCTCATGCATTTTCTTAAGAACAGAGGCAAATATATAAATTATTCCTACTTCATCTAGGAATTCCTAGAATCATAGAATGGTTTGGGTTGGAAGGGACTTTAAAGATCCTCCTGCATGGACGCTGACCTGCACTTGACCTCCTACTATACCAGGTTGCTCAAAGTCCCATCCAACCTGACCTTGAACACTTCCAGATTCCTAGTTTCTCTTACATCATTTTCAGCCAGCATTTCCCTATAGCTCTGCTAAACCGTGTTATTTTCCATGGTACCAAGACTGTGTACACTGGCCCAAGCCTGAAGTTTTTGTAAAAACAGAGTATAGGCACCAGAAGTTAGCTAGCTAGGTAGGTTGGTACATATGAAGATAGATAGATAGATAGATAGATAGATAGATAGATAGATAGATAGATAGATAGATAGATAGATAGATAGATAGACAGATAGATAGATAGACAGACAGACAGACAGACAACAATTATAGATTTAAACAGACATAGCTATATCTCACTACACATCTCCTTTCCATCACTGCACCAGAAGGGACAATTTAAGAGGTGGTAATCCAAAGATTTTACAGATATTTTTTTGTTGTTTTCTCACCATGCTAACCAGGGAAGCTTTCTAATGTTGTAAAAGGTATCAAGAAAACTATTTATACCCAAAGGACTTTCAGGGAGTATGTAACATCAAGTTTATTAATTCCATAACACTCAATGTCAGTCTTCAGTACTGCTGTTAAATGCCCAGTGTAATGTCCGGATGAGATCAGGGACTATCTTCTTCCCAGAATTGTAAATGTCCATAGAAAGAGTCTTTTTGAAGACATTTGAAGGGGTGTTGTATTTGATGTGATCTGATTTTCAGCAGTTGTAACTGTTGATTTCTTGCCATTATACTTGCCATAAAAGAAGAAAGCACATTCTTTTTAGTAACAATGCCTTTTATAAAGCAGAATCACAGAAATGCTGCAGTCAATTCATATGTTGGGCTATTTTCCACTCAAACACCTGAGCAAATTACTTCCTTATCTCACTGGGTTTAGTGTTCTAGTTTGTAGCCTTTCTTACATTGTTAAATATATTGTAAAAGAAAAACACATTGGAATTTTGTACAAAAGACTAACTCCAGAGTAAATGCAGTTCAATCCATTACTAAATTTGTGAAAGCCTACAGTAATGAATTCAAACTTCAAGTGTGGTATTTCTGTTTATAATTAATGTTATTTTTCTAAATAATTATTTTCAACAGTAATAAAAAGCAGAAGACAAATGTTATTCTGATGTGCAGATCATTATATGAAAGGGCAGACTTTAATTATTGTTTTAAATATGTTCTTATATGTGCTAAAACAACAAGTCTTATTTCATTTCACTTTTAAAAGATAAAACAACCCACACAGCTTAATTTAATACACAAAAACATTACTCTCCTCTGCAAAGGAAAGACAGCAGCAGCTAAATTAAATTCAGACGTGCCCAGTACTTACCCTTTCGACCTTTGGTTTCAAGCCTATTTCTTTGTATGAATCAGGAGGGGAAAGGGAATAGTGAAGGGGACAGGAGAGGGGGATGAAGGGAGAAGTGGAAATGACGTGCTGTCTTTTGGTAAAAAGATATTTCAGACTGAAATAGGGTAATACTTCCAAGATTATCTGATGGATGGATTTTTATTTTTATTTATTTATTTATTTCTTAATGCTACAAGACTGGACACTGTTGCAGTCTTAGTGACTTTGGTTGTAGGGGCAGATTCTCTGGGTTGAGAATATAGTGAACAAAATTTGATTCAGGGTTACCTGGCCGGGGAAAACCATGACTTAGGAGACCTCTGTAAAACACAAATGATATTTGTGATCTCTGTGCATCCATCCTTGTGGAAGAGTGTGTTGAGGAGGACAAAGAGAAGAAGTGGCTGGGACACAGAGTGCATTCCCCAGCCCTGCTGCCTTTGGAATGCTGGATTCAAGCAAAACCTTTTAGGAGGAACTCTGATCCTTTGCGTGCAAGTGATAAACAGTGTACTCTGATTAAAAAAAAAAATTTCCTTTTAACTTAAAAAAACCGCCAACAATCAAAAAAACACACAGCTGATTTTTCTAACAGGCGTGGTGCATGTGCAAAGCATATGAATGCAACTATATGTGATAAACTATTTCACCCTTTAAGATGGAAAAATAAAAATCAAAATCAGAAAAATAAAAAAAAATACTTATGTGTGTTATTGTGCTAGGTACATATTAGAAAACAAATAGTAAAAGACTGAAGTTCTTATCTAAGAGGAAGTGTATATGGAATAAGACTGAGGTAATGCTGTACTAAGAAGAACAATTATTTACTTCCTCGCTTTTGTATGGTTTACATTCCACCTCTTGATCTTACACTCATACCAGTTTTGTTCTTAGTTTCTTTACATTTCGTTTTCTTGGTGCTTTTAAGGGAATTGGAGGCATGAAAAGTGAAATAGCTGTAATAATTTACTATGGAAGAAACATAACAATTATTTTTTGTGAATGAAATTCATCCATCAGACATCAAAGATGAAGATTATTCATAGTCTTGCACTTTGGACATCTAGGGGTTAGAAACATCCAGAGAGAATAATCAAAGGTATAACACAGCTAAGCCTTGGAGAGTCATAATAAACTAAAATAAAATCTACTATATACAAATAAAATAAGCATCTTTCATTTTCAGTTCTTGTCAAGTTTGTACCAAAGCTTGTATTAAGCAAATTCTTTGTATAACTAAATGCATGTAAGTTTCTTCTCTGAGGGAAAAAATATGGGTTTTGCTGATGCATAGGGTTTGAAGTATTCAAAACTTATACACTCAGCTGATTTTCTTTTCATAATACAAGTTTGTTTTACATCTCACATGAGATTTACACACCAAAATAAATGTGCAGTCTCTAAATTTATAGTTTTCAATAAGTCTAAACATTTCAATTCAAGAGTCTAAAACCACTATAAATATCTTAAGAACATTTTAAGGAAATGAAATAATATGATATAGACACCACACTTGGAAATTGTTACTCAAAACTTATTAAGTAAACTTATGAAAAACTGACACTGGGGAGCTGTGGAAGCAAAATCACAACAATGGCCACTAGAGTAGGGTAAAATCTCCCAAATTAAAAAAAAAAAAAACAAAAACAAACAGTAAAAAGGGAGTTAAAAGCAACTTTCAACAAAAATTTCCAGTATTTTAGAGTTAGCTTCCAACCCTGCATAGCAGTCAATTCTTGCAATGTTTGAGATTCCAAATGGTGATTATGAGGCTTGTATTATATATTTTTATTGCCATGTATTTTGCATAGAAATATTATTGGCAAGCATCAAAGTCAGTAAAAGCTATGTACAGGCTTTTAAACATAAGGCAAAACACTTTTTTGGCCTTTCTGCTTTGTTTCAGCAGCATTTTTAGGAAGCTATTTTAGGAATTTTCTCAATTTAAATTATAACAACTATGCTACTTATCCTGGTTTCTTAATGCATTACAGACACATTAATCATGCTTGTTAAAAATACTGAGTTCAGGAAAGTAGATAGCCTAGCAGAGTAAATTTTTTTTTTTTTTTTTTTTTAAGAAAATGTTTTTGTGAACTCAGTCTTTGTCAAGTACCAAAAATTTTACTATAAAATTTTCCTGTAAGTGAATAGGGTACCATGCTTCACTTTTCCTGAAGCCAACAGATCTTTCCTTTCATTCACTGCAAAACTTTCACAGAATCACAGAATCGCAGAATGTTAAGGGCTGGAAAGGACCTCTGGAGATCGTTGAGTCCAACCCCCCTACCAGAGCAGGACCACCTCAGGCAGGTCACACAGAAACTCATCCAGACAGGTCTTGAAAGTCTTCAGAGGAGATTCCACAACCTCTCTGGGCAGCCTGTTCCAGTGCTCTGTAACTCTCGCAGTAAAGTCAAACTTTCACGAATTAATATCTGGTTTTAGCTTTTTAAAAGCAAACAGAGGTGCAATACATGCACTCTAATATCTAAAAGCCATTGCATATTTCTCCACAGAAATTTTTATGCTCAATATCTTATTGGTATAACAACCTGTGATAGCATATGAATTTATCTGAATCACATACAGTGGGAATATTTTCTATCTTCAGCCACATAACTCAAGATAATGTGTAAATGTATTTGAGAAGATGTTGCTCATTGTGGCCTTAATAGATGTGCTGAAATCACCAGAATGTAATGTGACTCAGTTGGAGAGCTGAATATAAGACATCTCTTATCACCTGAGTGTGCTTATAATAGGAAACCCTGTTTTTCATTAATAGATCAGACAAAACTGTAAGGAAGGTTGTTGTATTATGGATACTCATGGCAAGAAGAACCAGTGTCAGCAGCAGAGTGTTGATAAGGAGCAGCTCAGTATCTGTATGTAATTGTTTTTATTAATTTATTCAGAGTCTTTAAAAAATCTTTTTCTCTTATTACGACTTGTCAGTTTTAGGATACCATGGTACAACCAAACTAATAAAAACCCTAGAAGTAATGTTGTAAATTCTTCAACATTTAGCAATATAAAAATCTTTTTGACCCTGGAAACATGGAAAAAAGCCCACCCCAAAACCAAAATGCAAATCAGTCTTTACACAATCACCAATTCTTCCTTCCTAAATCTGTTTCCTAGGTAACTACTAGATCACCATAGAGCTAACTTACAGTGTAGAAGGAAACAACAACCTGCAGCATCTTCATGTTAAAATTTTTAACAAAGATTTCTGCACCAAGGGTAATTGCAACATGTACAGATCACTGGCACTTAAAAAAGACTGTCTTGAGTTTTACGTTTTCTTTTTCTTACATTTATTCATTTTGGTGTAGATTTTTTTCCTCCAGAAATTGTTTGGTTGGTTGGTTGTTTTTTTTTTAATTGTTATGCAGTATGAGATACACATATTGAAAGGTGTACCAATTGAGTACCACATAGTTTCAAATTCAGGGACTATGCCTTAGTTGTTGATTTGAAACTCTAAAGCCATGATAGACAAAATAGGTGGAGAAATTTTTGCTTTCATGAATGGGAAAGGGAGTCATCATGAGATTCATCTCACCTGACTTTAACCACATAAAATTAATGTGCCTGGAAATTACTTCCAAACAAGTGTAAAAATTAAACAAACAAACTAACTAACTAAACAAACCAACCAAAAAGCAACCACATATGTAAATGGGAACTGGGGCAATCTCCAGAAGGTGGTTTACTATAGAGAAGTGAAAAGCAACAAACCAGTACTGCATGCATACACTTATGTGTGATGTAGCCCATGCAAGAAAAGGAAGAAGTCTCCTGAAGAGCTACTGATTCCTTAATCCAATATATATATACGGTACAGCTCACCACTGAAAAACAGGTTTTTGGAAAGTCAGGATAGTTAATTCTCACAGGTTACTTGACATATCCATGTCTAAGCTCCCTCATCTTTAAGTTCAGGATTCTTACTTCAGTGAATCATCTGGAATTTATGAAAAAAACACTTTACTGCAGGGGGTTTTCATTTTAGTAATATGAAGTGAAACCTGCATTGTTGCTGGTCAATAGATTTCTGATTGCAGTGCTAGGAAATAGGGCCACCTGACTGTGTTACATAAATGATAGGTGAGTCCGGTTCAATCTGAGACTAAGGCAATTTGGAGCAATTCTGCCCTCAGTTGTTTGGGTTCAGTTTCTCCTGATTCCATTAGGAATGGCACCTTGAACCTGAATGAAAAGAGTAGTTGCTATCAGAAATGCATGAATATAGTCACATGTATTAAAAAGCCGAGAGAAAAAGTATTATTTGTTCTTCTGAGGATGTATCAGAAATAGTTTTATTAAAATCTAGTGCTGATAGACCATCTTGAAACATGCTGAGAACACAGGCTATGAACTGGAAGAAAATTTCATGCAATTTTAAAGTGTTGAGCAAAAAATAAGAGCTGAATACAGGTGATTGGCTGAAATGCTCAGCACTGACAAGTTGGCCTAACTCTTCTTGTAAAAGTTGGGGCAGATGAACACTTTCCAGGACAGAGCTGTGGTAAGAAATAGTTCAGGTATAATCCCAGTGAGAAAGATTTCTATATATATTTTTATTTTAATCCATGCACAGTCAAAACAGTAGTTTTTGCTTTCTAGCATTTGCTAGGAAAGCTGGACAGAATAATGGCGTTTGTGCAACTGGATGACGTCTTCGCTCCCTTGAGTACGGCTTTATCTTTTACCACCTTATGATGAGAGCTGTGTGCATTCAGAGCAAAGCTGCCACATTTTTTGGCTTTCCTCCAGTTCCACTTAAGCACAAGCATTTCTGGAATGTTGCCAGACATATGTTTGTGTTCTTTCTCACTCACTGAAAGCAGTTTTTTGCAGTCTCTGTTTTTGTTGACATTTTTTGTCCAATTAAAGGTGACGGCCATGAGTTTGGGTGGAACTGATGCTTTAACAGAAATCCAAAGGTTACATTTTTGTGTTCTATTTTGATAGTGATTGGCAGCACTACAATGCTTACCAGTTTGCTTGCTTTGGACAGCCTATCCCAAAAAGCCTGCCCAAAAGGGCAGAGGAAGAGATATCCTTGATTACAGCTAGGCTGACCTGCAGCTTATCCCATGGGGGTCAGTTCCTCACCATGCCCACATGGTACTTGAGTCCTGTAGTTTATTTCAGGCTTTGCAAAGCTCCATCCTGTCTTTTTCTGTGCCTAAATAGGGTGGAGACAAGATGGAAGGAAACAGCCTTGTCCTGGTTTACCAGATATTGACCACTTGGCAATTGATTTCAACGGGTAGCAAGTACCTTCAGCAGTGGGCTGATGAAGTCCCCTTTCAACTGTCTCAGAGAAAACACCTTTTGAAAACTGTTTTTAGGATACCTGGAGACCTAATCCAGTTTCAGTTAGATGCAGTGTCCTTTTGCTTGCTTGCTTGTTTGTCTGTTTACTTCTTTGTTTTTTTATGAATTGAGTACCTTCTTCATGCTCTGTAAAGGCAAGGTGTGAAAGATGTATGCCTAAAAGCATGCACTCCAGGTGTAGGTGACACATTGCAGTGCCCCTGAATTTACAGTACCTGATGAGTTCAATAATGAAGAACTTTCTAACTGCATGATCATGAAGATTATGAGAAGATGTAGTCTAAATAATTACATGCAATCTATTTTAATAACATTGTATCTGCCATATATAGGCAATTAAATACCTGCAGTTGGAAATCTAGAGCTTTATTGCACCAAAAAAAAAAAAAGATGCAACATTCAGTAATAAAAGTGAACGTCAAGAACTATCATGCAGATTCAAATATTTTAACATGACAAAGCAAATTGATCATGGGAAAATGCCATTCTGATCTGATAGAGAATCTATTTTAAAAGAAAAAAAACAAAACACTATCTACTTTTTAGATTGGTCAGAAAACGGGAAATTTGAAAATATTTTTTTGTGATTTTTTTTCCAAAATGTGTGTATTTATGGAATTTTCTTAAATCTATTTTTTACATTTTATCTCTAATTACATTCCAAATTTTCCATTAATTTTGGAGCTGATCTGGACTTTCTGCAGATTGACAAAATGGGTCAGGCAGTTTCCACAGCCTCAAGATGCTCTAATTCAGTGCAGTGACACTGGACAATATGAATCAGAAATGTGCTGAGATTATCCCATCTTTCCAATTCTTTAATAACTCTTGTTTTCTTACAACACTAGCACATTCTAGGATTAAATGTAATTGATTAATAATATTCCTCTCTGATTACAGTTTGAAAGTCTGACCTTAAGAATTTTGCAATTATTTTCCACTTTCCTTCCCCCAGCCAGGTGTGGTGAACTGCATGCTCTGCAAGAAAAAAAAAAAGTGGGTCAGTTTTCTCCTCATTAATTTTCAAGTAATTTTTGACATCATATGTATTGAGAAGATAGAAAAAATGTGCTATATATCAAATTAGTCAGTAGATGCCAAATCATGTCCCCCTCGCCCCCAGCCCATATGCTAGCTTGCTGTGCAGATTGTGATTAAATAAAGAACAGAGTCCTGCTGTAAACAGGCAAAACTGTGAGTTTAGTTTTGTTGAATCATCACATCCTTTGTGCTCCTTCTAATTTTTCATATCTTCTCCCTTACTCTCTATTAAATGATGAATCTCCCAAAGGCAAATCCCTATGAGGTTGTACGGCCAAGTTACTACTCTCTATGAGCTGTTGTAACAGCACAAGTTTGAGGGGAGGGGAACATCTTTAGCCTCCTTCATAATTATGTATTGAAGCTTTTCAGGGAATTAAGCCAATTATTTAGCATTTTCATCTTTCCTTTTCTTTTGAAGACTTCCTTAATAGCAGGTTTAACAATTTTGTCCTTAACTGGTATGCAGTGCACATTTTCTGTTCAGGTATTAAAATTTTAAGAGCTCATTAGAGAATTTTTCTTAACAGTGAATTTATATCTTGCCATCCCCTTGTATGAAACACATGTGGCCACTGATGATCCTGTGGTAGAATAATTATTTAACAACTTGTGTAACCTTGCATTCAGTAATTCAAGGTAAGGCTATTTTTATACTATTCAGCATTTTGCCAGAGTGAGAATATTATGTAAAATTATTCAGGTTAAAGAAGCTATAGAGTTCCTCAAGCCAGCTGAAAAATACTACAGAGAGAAAAAGATGTTAAATGGGATCAGTGAAATAATCTATCCATTCTTGTATTCTATGATAACAGATATTTGATAGCTAGCCTTAGAAATCCTGAAAAGAAACTTTATGCTCTTTTCCTCCCACAAGAAAGCTCAGCTAGCAGCTTTAGTAATTAATACAACTTTCCACTTGCTATGATATAAGTTTTAAGCAGCTTGCATCACTGAAACTGGCAGAAATTTCTCCTAAAAACTGACAACATGATCTCATTCAGTCACAGAGATATACTCTAGTTTTTAGCATGGCTTCCAAAAGACTGTATTGCCAAAAAAAAATCACAACAAGCTGAAGTAATTACATTTGTAATACATAAATAAATAAATAAATAAATAAATAAATAAATAAAATGCCTAATATGTTTGAAAGGTCAATTCATGGAAGATCTGAACATGGAAGACATGGCTGATCACTGGAGAAAATTATTGCCTAAGAGAAAAACCACATGAATTTACAAGATTTTTTGTATGTTTCTAAGAGAATCAAGGACAGGACTCTGGGCCATCAGTGTTACTGTGAAATCTCCCACAAATGCATGTTTCATTTTTCATGCACAGTCTTTTACTTTGCTCATTCCAACTACTGCATTTTCAAGGCCTAAACTGATCTCCCAATTCACTTAATTTTCACCTGTCTGATAGCAAAAGCCAAGATAAAAGCTTACCTTTTTTTTTTCACAAGGACAAGGCTCTGGAGTATTCTTGCTGTTTACCATACAGGTTCATCCTCGATTATCCTGCCAAATAGGCAAATATACCTTTACAGAGGAACTTGTTTAATGTACAGATTTTAGAGCAAGGAATATGGCTTGATAAATGAAGGAAAGGTTTTGAAGAAGAAGCAGAAATAGAAGAAGCTTGAAACTGCACAGAAGAACATTAAAAAATAAGAATAATAATAAAAAAATTTAACAAAATTATTTAAATTAGTAGAAAGCTAGTCTCCAGAATTCCCATCAGAAGGAAACTTTCCTTGTGAGCATGCTTTTGTGAAACACAGGATGGGGTTTTAATGAGCTTCTCAGTATCAGCAGGACTGCAAATGGTAGAGGAAAAAAATAGTGTCAGGAAGCATATTGCCTCCCTGCAGCTGCTCTCAAGGTTTTCTGTGTGCCCAGGATCTGCAACTGCCACGTGTATCTGCAGAGGACTGCATCTGCAGACAGCTGCACAGCATTCTCCTCTGCCCAGCTCTGAGGCTTTCTGTACAGGAGGGAGACAAATTCCTCACGCTGCCTCATCTTGCACTGGGTACCTCCTCTGACACGTCTCACACCTACAATGGCTTTCTCCTCTTTATTTTATTTGGAAGATTTGATTGCTTAACTCAAGCTTTGGGTCTCATACCTGTTCTGGAGTAGAATTTGCACAGAATTTCTCTTCTCCCTCAGATCAGGCCAGTGGGGAAGCAGAGTGGTATAAATACAATGATGAGTTTGCCACATAATTAACGTACTAATGAAGCTCTTGGACTTAAAGGTCCCCTTTCTCTTGGTCAGAAACTTGCATCTCTTTAAAATCAAGCATTGGAAAGGAATAATAGAAAGGTGAAAGGATATGGGATTTGAAGAATACCGTAATAGTTTCAAGAGTTGCATGAAGGTTACTGGGCTGTTTTAAAACTACTGTCTCGCTTCCTTTTCAGTTTCATCTGTATCAGTGCTTACTAATAGCCAAGGGCTTTCCGTCACAGTTTGAACATCACTGACTTCCATGACTTTGACCTTTGATAACAAAGCTGGTATTGCCCATCGGGCTTTTTGCTTATATTTTAGAGAACTCAAAGCAAGCACAGCTCTGGTCTAATTTAAATAGGGGTCATCTGAAATTCAGTCCCTGCTATCTCTAAAAAAAAGAGACATAAAGTGGAAACCATGAGAAGTCAGGTTCTGTTTAGATTAAAGCTAAGGCCCAGTTACTTATGAAGTTGAAAGAAACAATTTTCTTCAGGTATTTTTTCATTAGAGTAATGAACAACCAAATTAAATTTTACCCATTTATCCCTTCATGATAATGTCACACACAGTAAATACCTACATAATGTAGCTACAATAAGAACTGCTGTTATTAAAGAGCTTAAACTTTGAACTTGGTGATATAAATTAAGCCAGTGAATAAATAAAATATAAAGTCAGTGAAGTTGAAAAGACAGTTCTTCATCTCGAGTAAAGCAGCAAAGCCCTAAAAAATATATCCAAACTCTGTCAAATTACGCCATTCATATAGCAGGATAACTCAGCAGAACTCTGTGTGGCATCATTTTTCCAAGCCTATTTGCAATTTATGGTTTGATCTAGAGCTGTGAGAGTGTCTATACATATTGTTAGTTGCTGATTTTGTTGTCAGCTTAGTTTATTGATGTTTTGACTTGACAATGGAATTAATTAAAGATTTTTGCTTGTTGACATTATCTTAAAATGACCACAAATTCCCATAGTGTCTTATAAATTCTTTGCTTCTGTTAGTAAGAAGTTATTGAGAGAAGAAACGTTCACAGACCCTGGCCTTTGATCAAGTCAGTTCAGTTTTTTAATGCAGGCACCCTGCAAGGCTACATGGCTTGGTGAGGATTTTGGGCCTCAGCTCCCACATATGTAAAACACTTCTACTCAAATGTGTGAGTTTGCTACATTCAAAACAGTGACGTATTGAGATGCTCCACTGATGGAAAGCGTATATATAACATTTTTGTATTTTTCGGTCCTTGATTTTCCTTCTTTAATGTATACTGTCTTTTTACTTTTTATTTCTATTACTTAACAGATGCAGAAGGTAATCTCACTGGTCTAAGTGTATCTACTAATGCAATCTATCAGGCTGTAGAGATTACACTGCAGGGGCTGTTTTCAGAATTGCACTGGATCAATAGCACAAGATTGTTTAAGCACACTTGCCTTCTTCCCACCTGAAGCAAATGGTTTGATTATCTTTTCACAGAGATTATGACACAAGGTGCTGACTATGGTTTTAATTTTATTTGATTGATGGATTTAGATTTCAGCTGCACACTATCTATCTATGGTTATCCACCCACAGTTCAGTTGCCACATCGATATGCCTTTGTGTGTGTGTGTCTCATCTGAAGAGTGGAGATGAGATAGTGGAATAATAACTCTCAGGTTTAATATTCTGCTGAGCATACCCAACTGCAGTTCAGCAAATGCTAAGCTGAGAGGTTTGCTCATTACATCTCTGGGAACTGTTATCTTATTGGCTTTGGAATATGCTAGGAGAAAATAGAAGCCTCAGAAACCAAATGAAGAATATAAAAAGTAAAAGCCCAGAAGCTCTGTTACTGAGCTGGAATAAGTTACTTAAATATGAAAGAAGCAAGAAAACATAAGCCATTTGCCTGAGGCTGCCTGAACTGTGACGACCTCATTACATTACAACAGGTGTAGTCTGGAGCTGCTAGTATTTTTCTTCTTCTGTCATAACTTAGGAAGAATCATTCTGAGAGTGTACCTATTATGTCTCATAGACATGCTCTCTACAGATGGAATCAAAACCCTTGCAGGGAAAAAAAAAAAAAAAAAAGGGAAAGAAAAAACCTGTACAATATGTCACAATTAATTTCAATTTGCCACAATTAGTTTATTTTTAATTTTTATTGTAAAATGTAATCAACATAGTTGATTACATTTTGCAATCTTCATTTTGCAAAGAGAGATTCTTTTCCCACCAGTGTGGATAGAGATGCAAGCAACCCTGGAAAGCCTTGAAGATATGCCAGTTTGACTGGCAATATAATCTACCTTGGTGAACTCCGGATGATGGGATGTGGGCAGCTGCATTGAAGGTTTTGGCAGACAGATGCCCTCCTGTCATTCAGCCTTACATCAATTACCAAGTATAAGCGATCAGTCATTTATATTTCCACGTTCAAAGGTATCCAAAGAAGCTTAAAGCACAGTATAATTTTATGCTATGCAGCTATTTTACAGCCAAAAACCAAGGGGTAGCAAGAAAGGGTCAACACTTTGCTAAAATGCCAATGTTTCCCATCCATCTGTGCCTTCAGAAAATGCCCGTAAGTGGTGATGTGGACACATGTTAAAGACTTAGTTTTGTCCAGTTTGCCATCATAAACTAATACACAGCTCTTATATTCAATCAAATCTTCAATTTCTATAACTTAAACTACTTTTTTCTATAACTAATCATCACACAAGATCAAAAAGTATTTTAACTCTCTATTACATACACAAAGTACTGCTACTTTCTCCCTGTTCATTTGAGATCTAATAGCCTGTCTGCCCAAGCTGTGAAATGAAACCCTAGGTCTCCAATTAAGAGTCAATAACATGAACCTTGAGACAGAGAAGAAGCACAAACACTTGCTCACAGTTTCATTTTTACATTACGCCTTTAATTGTGATGACCTTTCCCTGTGCACTGGTTTAGCATTAAAATCATGGACTAGAATGAATGCTTTTATCTTTACATTAGGTTAGCATAAGACTGCCATTTGAGTTGCTCTTTATGAGAAATATCAAAAGCCAAATTCTGATCTTATGTACAGCGCAGTAAATTTAAGGTCTCTCTATTGAATTTCATGTGAGATTAAACTACTAATTAGTTCTATCTGAATCATTGATTCTTTAAAATGTATTCAGTGGGAATAACAGAAAGAAGAGCAGTTTTTAATGAAATGTACTTTTTATATAGACAATATTTCTTTAGCACTTAATTACCTGTTAATCAGAAAAAAACAAATAAAGGCTATATTAAAAATATAATGTAATTTCAAAAATTATGCAAGATAGATACTTATACAGGATCATGTTAATGAAATAAGCATGGGCCATCTTATGGGTTAAATAAGCATGTAAGAAGTAAACACTGAAATAAACATTTAATGAAATAAACATGACCATTACCATGGCTATGAAATAAACATAGGTCATTGACCCTGGAGAGAAAAGGGGTCCTAGAAAGCTGATTAATATTCAAAGATTGCCTCCTCCAAGGTCAACAGTAGCCATCCCAATGAGCAGGAACCCAGGGAAAAATATCAGGCAGCCTGTGTGGATGAAAATGGACCTCCTGGCAAAACCTAAACATGAAAAGAAAGCATACAGAACTATGCAGTTCTGAGTTCCCCAGCATCAGAGAGATATGGAGCTACTGGACAGAAGCCAGCAAAGAGTCTCTAAGATGATTAAGCAACTGGAACATCTCTCATATGAGGAAAGGCTTAGTGGGGACTGTTCAGTTTGGAGAAGAGAAGGCTCAGGGAAAACTGATCGATGTGTATAAAAATCTGAAGTGAGGCTGTAAAGAATACAAATTCTGAAGCTGTCTCAAGGACAAGAGACACGCACAATGTGAAACACGGCAGGTTACATCTCAACGTCATGAAAAATGTTTTTACTGTGAGGGTGACCAAGCCCTGGGACTGGTTGCAGAAGGAGGTTGTGCAGTCTCCATCCTTGGAAATATTCAAAAGCTGTCTGGACATGGTCCTCAGCAGACTGCTCTAGAGAAGGCAGATTGGACCAGATGACCTCCAGAGGTCCCTTCCAACCTGAAAAATTCTGTCGTTCTGTGATTTCAGTAGTGGATCTAACCAATTCAATATAAAGCTCAGCAAAAATCTATTATGAAATGTGAATAACAAGATATTTATCCAGTATCATGACTGAAAACCATTGAGCAAGTTGTTCTGTTAAACACTTTGCCCATCCTCACCTTACTTCTAAATTCTAAGGCCACATTTCCTTTTGAAGACTTGTGTGACAGATCAGGTTTTGAATCATAGAATCATAGAATCATAGAATCTTAGGGGTTGGAAGGGACCTCGAGAGATCATCTAGTCCAACCCCCCCTGCTAGAGCAGGGTCACCTAGAGCACATCACACAAGAACGCATCCAGGTGGGTTTTGAATATCTCCAGTGAAGGAGACTCCACAACCTCTCTGGGCAGCCTGTTCCAGTGCTCTGTCACTCTCACAGTAAAAAAATTTTTTCGTATATTCACCTTGAACCTCCTATGCTCCAATTTCCACCCATTTCCCCTTGTCCTATCACTGGTCATCACTGAGAAAAGCCTAACTCCATCTCCCTGACACTCACCCCTTACGTATTTGTAAACATTAATGAGGTCACCCCTCAGTCTCCTTTTCTCCAAGCTAAAGAGACCCAGCTCCCTCAGCCTCTCCTCATAAGGGAGATGTTCCACTCCCTTCATCATCTTTGTAGCTCTGCGCTGGACTCTCTCAAGCAGATCCCTGTCCTTCTTGAACTGAGGGGCCCAGAACTGAACACAATACTCCAGATGCGGCCTCACCAATGCAGAATAAAGAGGTAGGAGAACCTCTCTTGACCTACTAACCACACCCTTTCTAATGCACCCCAGGATGCCGTTGGCCTTCTTGGCCACAAGGGCACATTGCTGGCTCATGGTCATCCTCCTGTCTACCAGGATTCCCAGGTCCCTTTCTCCTACACTGCTCTCCAGCAGGTCAGCCCCCAACCTGTACTGGTGCATGGTGTTTTTCTTCCCCAAATGCAGAACTCTAAACTTGCCCTTGTTGAACTTCATCATGTTTCTCCCCGCCCAACTCTCCAGCCTGTCTAAGTCCCTCTGAATGGCAGCACAGCCTTCTGGTGTGTCAGCCACTCCTCCCAGCTTAGTGTCATCAGCAAACTTGCTGAGGGTACATTCTATACCCTCATCCAGGTCGTTGATGAAGATGTTGAACAACACCGGTCCCAGTACTGACCCCTGAGGGACTCCACTGGTCACACACCTCCAACCAGATTCTGCCCCATTGACTACAACTCTCTGACTCCTTCCTTTCAACCAGTTTTTGATCCATTTCACTACCTGATCACCAAACCCATACCTGATCAACTTATCTACAAGGGTGCTGTGGGAGACGGTGTCAAATGCTTTACTGAAATCAAGGTATACCACATCTACCGCTCTACCATCATCTATCCACCTAGTAATTTCCTCATAGAAGGCTATGAGGTTAGTCAAACATGATTTACCCTTGATAAAACCATGCTGACTGCTCCTGATGACCCCCATATCCTTGATATGCCTGGAGATAGTGACAAGAACAAGTTGTTCCATCACCTTTCCAGGGATGGAGGTGAGGCTGACCAGTCTATAGTTACCCGGGTCCTCCTTCTTGCCCTTCTTGTAGACTGGTGTGACATTTGCTATCCTCCAGTCCTCAGGCATCTCTCCTGTTACCCATGACTTACCAAAGATGATGGAGAGTGGCCTAACAATGACCTCCGCCAGCTCCCTCAGCACCCTTGGGTGTATTCCATCCGGACCCATCGATTTATGGATGTCCAGATTACTCAACTGATCCCTAACCCAATCCTCATCTACCTGGGCAAACTCCTCCTCTATCTTGACTTCTTCTGGGGCTATATGAATCTGGGGCTCATGGGGAAATCCTGCAGGAGTAAAGACAGAGGCAAAGAAGGCGTTCAGCACCTCTGCCTTCTTTATATCCTCTGTCACCAGGGCTCCCACCTCATTCATCAGAGGGCCAATATTGCCTCTAGTGTTAGATTTGTTAGCTATGTATTTGAAAAAGCCCTTTCTATTATCCTTAACCTGACTTGCAAGGTTAAGTTCCAAGGAGGCCTTAGCTTTCCTAATTGCCTCCCTACATCCTCTGACAACAGACCTATATTCCTCCCAAGTGACCAGCCCCTCCTTCCATGATCTGTAGATTTTCCTCTTCCACTTGAGTTTGCCCAGTAGTTCCTTTTTTAACCATGCAGGTCTCCTAGCTCTCTTACTAGATTTCCTAACCATTGGGATGCTCTGATCCTGTGCTCGCAAGAAGTGGTCCTTGAATGTTGACCAGCTATCTTGAGCCCCTTTACCTTCTAGCACCCTGTCCCATGGGATTTCCCTTAACAGTTGATTAAGGAGGCCAAAGTTTGCCTTGTGGAAGTCCAGGGTTCTGATCCTGCTGGGTATTCTGTTCCTTCCACACAGGATCCTGAACTCCACCATCTCGTGATCACTGCAGCCAAGGCTGCCACTGACCACCACTGCTTCAACAAGGCCCTCCTTGTTAGTTAATACAAGATCCAGGAGCGCTCCTCTTCTAGTCGGCTTGTCCACCATTTGCATTAAGAAGTTATCATCAATGCACTGGAGGAACCTCCTAGACTGTGAAAGGCTGGCTGTGTAAGTCTTCCAGCAGATATCGGGGTAGTTAAAATCTCCCATGAGGACTAGGGCCTGTAGTTGTGAGGCTGCTTTCAACTGCCTGTAGAAAGCCTCATCAACTTCCTCATCTTGATCTGGAGGTCTGTAGTAGACCCCCACAACTGTATCACCCACACCAGCCTGCCCCTTAATTCTTACCCACAGACTTTCAACTTTGGGGCTTTGACTTGCTTGTTTCTGTCAGCATTCAAGCATCTGGACTGAAGAACTTCTACACTCCCTAAGATAAGCCTAAATTAGGGATCTAAGACTGCAGCAGAAAGAGAGAGAACTTATGTAGAGCTTGTCCAGAGCTGAACCTATAAGGCACTGATCAGTATGTTACCATTACAGCAAATGGAATGTGGAATTCTGCTTCCAATCTTAAGGCTTTTATGCTGCTTTTCTTTAAAAAAAGACAGTGTTGCTTGGATTAAGTTTTGATTAAGTATGGATTAAATATCACAAACATTCTATAGTGTAAAAAGAATTATTGGTATTTCAAACCAGAATATCTTCTCTCCACACAGTATGATCTAGACTGTCATGTGACATGATTAAAGACCACAGTAATAGGGTGTAGTAAGAGTGCAAATGAAAAGAATAAAAAAAGAATTAAACAGCTGAGGAATGATGCATCTTCCGTAGTTATTAACTTAAGTGCATCATGAAAGGAATGGGGTATTTGAAAGTTAAGGTATTATTTTTACTAGCATTTGTGGCACTCAGAAAGGCAATAGCATCTGTTTCTAAAATTTAGTTGGCAGAAAACAGATGTATTCAAAGGAATTAAAACATTACTTCATTAGAGAGTATTTGAATGAGCTAATGTAACACTCAAAAAAAAAAAAAATGTTCATGTGAATTCTACAGATTCAAAAAGTAAAAAATCCCAGGAATTCTAAAATACAGAAGTCATAATTAGCTTTTGTATTTGACATTCAATAATTCCCATGTTGAATACCACCAGGTCAGATCAGAGGTCTCTGTCAGTGTCTCCGACAGTTGCCAGGAGACTGGACTCAGAACATTTTCGTGGAGTGATCTTTCCTTTGAAATATTCCCTCTCCCAACAGATATGTGCTTAGGGCATTCCAGAATGAAATGATGTATCTGAACCGTTGCTTTTCTCATACTTTTATATTTATCTAATTCCTTTGTGAACACATATTTACTTCTGGCCTCTGCAATATTTGGTTTCTATGGGCATGTTCTAACTGCTAAATGAAAAAGGGTCAGAAAGTGACACTTGAAGCCAAGTGTCATGGTTTGTTTTACTTCCTCTTAGCCTCATGAGTAGCTTGGTCACATCCCTACTACGTAACACTTGTCCTTGTGGACCCAAGAGGTCTGCCAAGACCCTGATACAACTATTTTTGTTTTAGCTTGGTTCAAAATGTCTGAGGTAACTTTCAGGCTGTGCAATACTAAAGAAGCTCAGTACAGTAATGTTCTACAACATAAAATGGAGGGTATTCACTGCCTTCCCTCAAGTGTGATGCGACAAGAAGAGTAAGCAAAATGCTTCAAAACACAAATTCCTGCTGAGGTAGAGTATAGGGCAGTCTCTTGGATGAAGCCAACTTTATTTCTACCAATTCTTTTCTCTTCAGTGGACTCTCTTCTGAACAGCACACTTGCTGAAATTAACAGGAAGTTTTCCACCTAGTGGACTGGTAACACACAATGTTTTTTATTACAGCTGAAAGATGAAGGACACTTTGATCCACTTGTTTAATCTGCTGCTTTGTATACTAACAGAGCAAAAGGGTCACATCTACAAGATTCTCATAGGGAGAAGTGAACTAGATAGATGACTAAAACTGGCCAAATGGATATTTCATCCCATACACATCCTACTCAGTATAAATTGAGCGATCATGGAAGTCAAGCTCTCTTTTGTCCATGGCCAGCAAAGGACTTGATCTGTTCATCTCCCTTGATGCCTAGGCCTGTGTGTTCCTGACCCTTGTATCTCTACCCTCAGCTGCTCTCTGCCTTGCTGCTAGTTTCAGAAGTGGTCCAGAACTTTTTCAGGACTGCCTTGCTGCTCAGGGGAGTGCACTGGGAGTTTCTGGGGGTAGGGGGGCAATAAGGGTTTTGTACACTCCTGCATATATGTGCAAATATATATATTTTTATATATTTGTACCTATTTTCTCTTATTGCTAGGATTTCATTAAAGCTGTTTTAGTTTAGTTTTCAATCTGGAAGCCTCTCTCTTTATTCTGTCTCCTTTCCCTATCTGTGTGGGAGGGGAAGGGGACTGAGAGCATTATTGTCATTCACTTAATTGGAAGCCCAGCATTAAACCATGACAGGTAACATCATCTATATGGCCTTTTAGGAACAATATCAATATTTCCAAAACTTCTAGCTTTTGTAGGGAATTTGTTGCAATAGTCCAGAAGTTAGATTGAAGCTGAGGTAAAAATAGCATAAAAAGAAATAATTAGTGTCGTTATACCACAGCTGTCTTCACACTAGTAAATACTGTAGTCTAAAGTCCTTTATCTGGCCCTGAAGATCTAGGACCAATGCCATAATTCTCTTCATAACCCTGCTAAACTGTCGTAATTCATCCCACATGTGGGACACAGCCCATGTAAAAGGCAATTACCTGAACAGCGTGCAGTAATGTCTAGATCACCTGGCACAACCCAAGGCTGGAGAATACCACCAATTACACAGTGCAAACAGCTGTATGCCAGTTCTTGAGTTCATGATCTTCCTCTAATTTAATATGCCGAGCAAAAGATTTATGGCTTAGATCAAATAAAGCATTTGAATGTATCTTTAAGCATCTCATTATTGTTTTCAGATAATAAAGGCAAAGTTCTAAGTAAGCTAATAATGTATCTAAGGCTAAACAAATACTTCAGATTTTCTTGGTTTGAGTCTACAAATCCAGATCAAGCCCACAATAGCAGCAGTAATGGAGGGAATAAGCAAAAAAACCCCAAACTATTCTAAGTGATCTTTTTAAGAAAACTTTTCTGATGTCAATTTTTTATAGAGAGAACTGTTCCTTTTTTTTACTTTTCAGTCCCCTTTTTTATACTGTTTGATATTTGACATTTAGTTGTCGTAGTCATTATTTTCTCTTCCATCAAGTCAATGATCTAATCATTACTAAAATCAGAGAAATGCCAGCCAACTACTATGGAAGCTGATATGGCTTTTAATTCTTTAGGTATCTGTACATAGAGAGGAATCAATGACGGATTTTTTTTATTGTTTTATAAATAAACTCTATGACTAGAACTGAACCAAAACCTGATTCAGAATTTATCCATTCTGTAAAGCTCAATTTCCTACCACAGCCAAGATTACATATCTCACACGTGTCGTTGGCTACAACAGCATCATAAATCACCCACAAATAAGGCCACCTTGCCCATCTGAGCTGACGTGTTAGCAGATCCACAAACCTATCGGCACAGTCACCTCTGCAGTTACACTGCAGCAATATACTCATCTTCTAACTATGCTAATAGAGCTGCTCCAACTATAGTTACACCTTCTAAGGTCAAAGCTCAGACTGTGCCAACGGAGATACTGAAGAAGAAGAAGTCATATGAAGCATGTTATTTTTTCTACTGTATTTTTTAGCTATAAGTTGCCTGGAGCAGAGTCTGAGACAATCTTCAGCTTTTGTGAAAGAATCATAGATCAGTTTAGCAGTTAGGTTAGTTTGTTTCATCTGAGAAGCAGAAGAACACTACTAGGACTGAGAATTAAAAGTGAGACTACACCTGGAGTTCAGGACAACTGACTAGGGAGCTGGACTAGATGATCTCTAGAGGTCCTTTCCAACTTTGACAATCCTGTGATTCTGTGACATGAAGAAGACCTAGGGAGGCAGAAAGACTTCAGTTAGACGAGGTGAAGAATGCTGGAAACATCAGAGACAATGAAATACAGAAGCCTGTTCCTACACAGCATAGCTGGCAAATACTGTATTTGCCTTTTTGAACTGATTTTTACCTTTCAGGAACGTCCTTCCCATTTGTGAAGTCTGTAAGTCGAGACCAGACTGAAATGTTTAGACCTTAACCACAATTACATGTAGAGAAGATAGTAATGAGAGTATTTCAGTCATTTCCACAACCACAATTGATTAATTCTAATGAGTATGAATGTTGTTCAGTGATATCTAACAGAATCTTCTTGGAGACTGTTCTCTGTAACAAGTTTTTCTGGTTTCTAGGTCATCACAACCCCTTATATTTTCCTTGTTAAGCACAGCTAGCAGTTAGGATTTTGCTTTTCTGAAGCACTTGCTGATTTTCTGAAGAGACTGTATTTTAGGAGGGATGTGAATTTTGGAAGTTAGCATAGCTCTTAGTTTCATAAGAGATTAATTAAGAGACCACAGATGGTAATGAACAGTGTTTTTCTGGAATCTTTATATATGTATGTGAGTACCTGGGTGTCATGGTCTATACCTAATGAGGCATGTTGAAAAGTGGAGTGTTAATATAGAGTTCTTGTTTAGAACTTACCTGCTACTTCCTCAATTCTTTAGAATAATTTTCATGGATGAATTGATATAAGTGTAAAATCCATTATGATATTAGAGTATTTTTTCTATTTTTGATATTTAGGGGGAAAAAAAAAAAAAAGGATGTTGAATTTGAATTTCCTTTAAAGAGAGCATATAGTCTTTATCTTTAAATGTTGTATGGATAGACCCACAGGAGAATAGGATGGGTAATATGGGAAAAATAGAAACTGCTTGGGTACCAGTGTTACAAGTTTCATTTAAAATACTATGAAAATAAATTCCAAAGAAATACAAGTATTATTTATTGTAAACTAGCAGATAACTCTTGCTGTGTCCCTACAAACTTACTGAGCATACATGCAGCTGTCAAGCTGCCTTCATCTGGATATAATAGATATTATTACAGTTATCTAGCTAAATTAAGCCCTGTAAAAAAAATGCAAGACTTCCATCTGTGTTCTCCCCAAACTGGAAGAGATGAACACAAAGGCTTTTATGTTTTTATCCAGCTCCAAAATGTGTTTTTTAGAAAATGTAATATGAAGAACTTTTGTATACCACACTATGTGAATGTCCATTAATGACATATGCAGCTTTCATACAGGAGAAATATAGATCACATTGTTTATTTCTTGATCAGCACAGGGACTAAGAAGAAGAGTTTTGACTTCCAAAGATATTTGGCCTAAAGGATTTGTTGTTGTTGTTGTTGTATGCTTGGAAAACAGACTGTATGAGTAGCAGTGCTGTTTATAAAATATAATACATAATAAAAGTGGTGTAGGCTTTTCATCGGAAGGAAAGTTTCATTAGTGTTCCCAGAAACTCAGGGAATTTGGTAATCTCCATGAACAAAGCCCACTTGCCATGTTACAAGTTGGTTTGTTTATGAATGGGAGTAGTAAAGAACTTCTGATAGCTGGTGAAAAAGACATTTATAATTTGTAATCCAAGCTGCAGAAAGCACAAGATCATAGCAAAGTTCCTGTGAAAGATTTTATATATTACTTTAGAAGTCTCACTCAGTTAAATACTGGATATCATGTACTCTAACAGAAAGATTAAAAAGGTTCTGCTACATTTATATTCCTTCACAGAATGCTCAGCATTTCTGCATGATCAGCCCTTTTCCTACCCTTATTCCAACTCTGTAGCATTAATCTTCTTGGAGTAACTGCTCACTTGCTAAACATATCCATCAGTGAAAGATAACTGTAATATATGACAAACGCACCTTGAGAAAAATTCATTATAGAAACCGATCTGACATCAAAGGATAGTGATGTGTTACCAGCATCTCTTCTGCCTGAACAGGTTGTGAAGTCAGACTTCAAGACTGTTGCATGTCTTATCTAAAACTCTCCCACCTAAACTGATACTGCACAGATGACAACACTGTTCCTTTAAAGCCACAAATCTAAATTAGCCTCAAGTGCAAGAGAGATTCAGTGGCTTTGCATCAGAAGTTAATATAAATATAGAAGTTTGAAATCTCTTTAACAGTGAATCTGCTATCTTAATTATGTTTTTCTTAACAAAGTAACCAAGAATTTGCAAACAATACACGAAAGACTCAAGGCATGTCATCTTGCCATCTCAGTTTCTTTCTTGTCATTTTGACTGAGAGAAATCAGGAAGAATTTTTTTCCAGGTCTCTCAGTTCACAGGGTTATAACAAACCTCTCATTAAAACATCCTCTGTCACAAACAGCTAAACTGAAGTCCACTTGTGCCAACTTTCAGTGATAGAAAATTATCTTTCCGGGTCTAACTGTGCTAACCTCAAACCAGGGCAATTTTAGTTGAAGTAGATAAAATATTGAATTCCTCTAACACTGCAAAAATTTTCTAAAAAAATAGTTAGGTAGCATTAAAAAACCTTTCATTACTCTTTCCTTTTCTTCATTTTAAGATCCAGTCCACATCTCAGGAAGACCTTCAAATAGAGTAATGTTTTATTTTACTTTATTGTTAAAATAGAAAATAATTCAGATGTGGGAAACTATATAACAGTAGAAGTTATTACTCATAGGAATTCCATGCTGCAGGAATGCCAGCAGTGGGAATGGAAATTTCTTCATATCAATAATTTCTTTTTGTGTAAAATATTGTTCCTTTACAGAAAGGAGATTTGTTCATCCAAAATGCTGCTTTACAGTTAAAAGTAATCTGCATCTAATGAGTTAAAATGTAATAGATTAATTGTTTGTTGAAAAATGCATGGAGTCTAATATTAATTCAGTAATATTTTACTGTAAGGAACTTCTGCTGTCATTTTCTGAAGGTTTTTGGTGTTGTCATCTCTGAAGAATTCAGAAGAATATTATTAAAAGCACATGAAAACTGCTCATTACACCATATAGAAACATTTTCAGCAGTGACAAATTTTGACTGCAGTTGGTACTTGCTTAATTTTCAAAGTACAATGCACTTCTAATCAATCCCACACTCAACCCAAAAGTTGAAAGATAAAAATCAATTGCCATTTTAGCATAAACCTTTGTTTTAGCTCTCCACCAGCAGTGTTTTGTTCAGTTTAGTTTATGGCTGTGAAAGAAAGCATAAATCATAGACCCTCACACCTTGAACACATTTAGAAAGCATGCTTGTTGTGAGCAAGTCTAATAGACGGAGCCCAAAAGTGTCTCCTTTCCACATTTTCCATTCCTCCCCCATTCAATTAAATCACTGCTGAAGACAAAACCGGTGCTGAGAACTTGGAAAAATTGCCCTTTTTTGCTCCTCAAAGGCCTTTAAGCCACCTTCTTATTTCTCTGCAAACACTTCTCTTTTGTGACTTATGGCATCTTTGTGGAGAACAGATTTAAAAAAAGCTCTTATTCCCACTCTTTCTAATTGGAGATGAGTGGAGAATGATGGACACCCTTGGTTACACTGAATGCTGGTGCAAGAGAAGGAATCAATCACCTATGGGTCTTGAAGTTCAATGCTGTTTTAATCCTTAATCTAGTTCTGAGGTAAACTCAGTGTCTGGTCCTGCCTTAAGCAGAAAAATGGACAATATTGAGGAAGGACTTGAAAACTTCATTCCAAAATGAACATTGTCCAAGAACTGTTCAACAGATGCTATTTTTCTTGTAGTCTTTTCTCCGTAGCCTTGTTAACACAAGAGATTGCATTTGTACCTCAGGGACTCAAACTTTATTATGAAAGTGCAGGTAAAGTTATTTCTTTTATAAAAAAAAAAAAAAAGTAAAAAAAAAAAAAAGTAAAAAAATGCCTTAACCTATAGTTGTATAAGGTAACTTCAGAAAAGGAGGCAGAAGGCTGAAATTTTGGATCATATTAACCAAATTATGCCCATGAGTGTTTAAAAGAGAGATTCTACCTGCAATTTACTGCAGATGTGTTGCTGGTAACAGATGGATAGAGCATTGCTTAAGAAGAGGTAAAAGGCAAAAAGAGAAACAGTGGTGGATATTCCATGAGTTTTTCTCAGAATACGATGATTGTAACAGCTGATCTCCTCCAGCCCCAAGCCTCAGAAGAAGATGAGTTCTATCGATTGAACCATAAGATTCAAGGATATTTAACTGTGGAGTTACATGGCAGCTTAATCCTAACTCTAGAATATTTGTTTTACAACTGCTGGAAATAAATTTTATTGACCCAGTTCTGGTCTGAACTATCTGCAAGTTACAGTGTTCTCTGCAGAAGCTCAGCTGAGACAGGCAACAGATTGATAAGGGAGTCAAAGATCCATATGTATCTTTAGAAACACTAAAACATTGTAAATTATTTGTGGTGCTTCCATTAACAGTTCTTAGTATTTCCTTCCATTTCTGGACTCTTGGTTTTTAATATCACGTGTGCTTTACTTTGAACACTCTGACAAGGAAACTGCAAGCATGGACTAAAGAATACTCTTGGTCTTAGGGCTAAAATCAACACAAAGAGTGGGAATCACTAGGTTTTATTTGCTTCAGAGACCATACAGCACTCTTGGGATTTGCTAAAAAGAGTTTAAAAGTTTTCTGTGTTTAAAGAATTCTAATGAAGAACCTGATATTCCAAAGTCAGATTCCAAACTGAGATGCAAAATACTGTGATTGTGCTTCACCTAAAGAAAGAGAAAAATCCATTAATTAATTTACTGCTATTTGCAGAACAATCTGCAAATCACAACATTTGTAAACTGTCCAAAAAGATCTCCTGTTTTCTATGTAAAATAATTTATTACAAATGTGCTGAAAAGTTGACAGATAATGACTTTTTTGCAGGTAGTCACCACATATACATTACTGAGATTCCAGAATGAACCATTAATGGCACAAATCATCATGTCCCGCTGCTCTTCATTTGTTTGTTGTCTGTGAAACTGGTGCCTTCTGTGAATTATGTCAATAGGTAAACATGGAATAAAGAGTTGAAATAGCATAAGAATGTCCAGTTTTGTGATCCCAGTTTCAGATTTGTCATGTCCAGGCAGAGACACCTTTGTATAAAAAATAACTTTGCATGTTTACAGCAGCTTTTGTCAGGAAGTATTTTACATTTTTACATCCATGTATTTTACACTTGCTTCATGATACCTCTAAGGTGCAGGCAAGAATGCTGTGAAGTTTACATATCTTCATGAAGGTCTATCTATGGCTTCTAGATACTAGGTTTTCTGCAGGACCTTTTTGTGAGTAGTCCCAAACACCTGACTACCCAGAAAGTTTATGAAGCTGCACAAACTTTGGTACCAGTTTCATCCTTGACAGTCACTCAGTTATTTTTGTAACAATACACACCTGAGCCTGGAAAATAATTTCTCCAAATCCTGGCTGCACCCGAGCTATCTTGAATTCCTAAAGAGGAATCTACATAAGGGAACAAAAGGGACATTTCCTTTATAACACAGAATCAAAGTGTCATTTCCTAGCTGAAAAGTAAAAAACCTTGTTTTACTGATTCACTGTTGAGTGTAGTGAGGAAACAGCTGAATAATTTCCCCTCAGAGATGCACACATTCAACCTGCCACACACATACTGGTGGTGTTCCCTGTCAGAACAGGCACATTATCACTTAGCATCTGTTTCCTTTTTTCTCAGACTTGTTTACCAGCATTTTCATTGAGAAACTTCCTTACAGAGGATAATATTTTTTTTACTATCTCATTCATTCACGATGGAGTTACACCTCCCAGCTGCAGCTATTTTAATAGCATTAAGAGTTAGGTATATAATTTTTCTGTGTGACTCACATCCTATCAAGTAGCGGGCAAAAATGCACTACAAAACTTTTGCAATTATCAAAGCTGTTTATAGTGACAACTAATTTAAAGAATACTATTTTAAATTATGTTGCTTCAGATTCATTGGCAGTAAATGGACAATGATAGAATTATTTTTCATTTCAGCCTAAAGATAGTTTTATTTTAATAAACTATTAACAATCCACATCAATATATTTTTTTGTTATTTTAACTAGTTGGAATGTAAGTTTATTAAAGCAAAAAAGTCTAGATAAAAAAGGCTCACACTAGGTCTGTAAAGGTTAGAACGAAATTGCTATTTCTAGGAGTTTCCATGGAAACTACAGTCCTAAGCAAACCCCTGTACAAAAAGATTTATTTTTGGTTGCTAAGCATTCTTGAGAAACTCCACACTAGCATCATTATAATATGTAGCCAAACCAATAGGCATGGTGGTTGAATAATGTATCACATACAACCATTGTGTCTACTTGCAGAATGTTTTAGAAATGAAAGTTCAGGCATCTGTGTGACCTTAAGATTTGGAGCTGTATAATTTTTAGATTTATCTTTGCTGTGTGTTTGAAGTGAATCAATGTGGTTGAAAAACAAAATTATTCTGAGCAGATGTAACAGGCTGTCAAATTTTACATTCCATACATACTTGATAATCTTAGTAAATGAGTAATTAGTTTGTTTTTATTTATTTTTATATGATCAGTTACTCTTAGTGTGACTAAGAGCATCCTTCTATCCTCTAAGTTTTTGCTTACAGTTGTATATAGGAATTTATACCTACCATAGACAGTTTTACTATCTGAGAACAGACAAAAATCTTTCCATAGTTAAGGAGAAAAGTAGGGAAAGTTTTCTTTCAAGCCAAACCATAATGTTTTTGAATAGAGATAAATATACTGAGATTCCAAAATCTTTGTGTTCACAAACCAGTTTTTATCCCGCTTCTGTTTCTGCAGACACCCAAGCCAGACTTCATGGTTTCTGAAAATTCAGATCATTACACAATCAAGCCCTAAATGTGGAGTGTTTAACATTGAAAAGGAGTTATGTGAGCCCATAAAGGGGTTTATGTGAGGAAGATGTATAAAACAAGACAGTAGCCAAAACTGAACAATAGTGGCTTGTACTAATTTAAGAATATAATACCTATTTATTCATCTGGTATTTGTAGAGAAAAGAAAAATAAAAGTTTTTCATTTACTTTGTCATAAAGATGAGAAAGTGAAATTCATGTCCACCTATTTTCCATCAGTTTCAGCATTAATGCTATTTAGAAATTACTTACATTGCATTGGAATAATGACAGTAATGCCTGAAACCATGAATAAGCAACACAATATGTTGTGATTATTGATATGATATTCCAAACATATTGATTACTTTTTTTTTTTTGTAAAGCAGTTGTATACTGTATTGAAGATTTAAATATTTAATTAAAATCCCTCTATTAATTAAAAAAATATTCAATAAGTCACAAAATGTAAAATTCTAAAATGATGCCTATATAAATTATTTAGCTACCTCAAGAGTGTTAGCTCTAATAAATTAAATTCAAGGACATCTGGTCAACATGCTTACAAAAACTAAAAATATAATTCTTCTTATCAGAGCAACAGTCCAGGCTCTTATAATTCACCAGAAGCAGCTTCAAGTTTTCTTGATAGCGTCCACCTCAGAAAGACATCTTTCAGAAAGCAAAATTAATTGTAGGAACAGGAAATTATGGAACATAACCAACAATTAAAATATATATTTTTTTATCTATCCTTCTTCATATTTTAAGCAACAACAACATTTTTTCTCTCTTCCCTAAGACAGCTGGACATCTGCTACTTTTTTGGCTGCTAACATACTCAGAGAGCACTTAGCTGCAGAAGACCTAGGGATTTGTACTTCTGAATTCTGCCAAGAGGTTTACTTTTCTACATAGCACACTTTGGACTTTTGATGTATGAATTCCTTTTAAATGAATTTCTATGATCTCCCTACTTTAGTTTATTTTCAAACTGTCCACGATCATATCCAGCACAATAGCTTATGTGTCTACTTGCATTACTTATTTCTATTTTACTCACGCTAAGTCAATGAATAAACATATGCACATTTTTAAGAAAAGGAGAGTTGGTTTTGTCTGTTTGTTGTTTTAAAAATCCACAGACTGAGTAGCTATAATAAGTTATGAAATTGAGATTTAGAATCTTCCTTTGCAGTCAATGAGCTTTTAGAAGCTTTCCTTATGTCCAACGGAGTCCATGCCAGCCAGCTCCAAGATGGACCCACTGTTGGCCAAGGCTGAGCCCATCATCAGCAGTAATGCCTCTGGGATAACATATTCAAGAAGGGGAAAAAGAAACTTGTGAAACTGCAGCTGATGAGTGTGAATATGTGAGAGAAACAACTTTGCAGACACCAAGGTCAGTGAAGAAGGAGGTTCAGGAGGTGCTCCAGGTGCTAGAAATTCCCCTGCAGCCTGTGGTAAAGACCATGGTGAGGAAGGCTGTCCTCCTACATGGAGATCCATAGTGGAGCAGATATCTGTAGACAACCCCACACCAGAGAAGGTGGATGCCTGAAGGAGGCATATGTCTGTTATACACCTAGATTTTTGCTCTTCCTATTATTATTTTGTTGAAGAAAAACTTTATAAGGCAGCTTGAAGAGTGAGTTTTCATTTATACCTCATCTGAAAGAAGTGATCAAATTTCCTAAAGATTTAATAGAATCTAGCACAATGTATAGACACTGATAAGCATGGACGTCTCAGTCACCTAAGGGAACACTGAGAACATTTATAGTTTCAGAATAATATAGGAACTAGTAGGCATTCAGCAGCTATGGATGTCTCTCCTTGCTTTCTTGATATTTTTTATAATGCTTACAGTAAGCAAGAACCAGGATGATTCAACAGGGAACACAGTAATCATCTGCTGAGCAAGAAGTGACCTTATCAGAAGGGTTTATTTTCAAAAATAATATGTGGAAAAAACCCATCAGGTCTCAGAGTTCACTTAAATCTTGAAATGCAACCCTTTCAGATTAAAGGAGTTTTTACTCAGAGGAATCTATGAAATTAAAGTGGGCTCCCACCACTGAACATTTTAAACAAAATGTAAAATGCTGTGGATTGCTGGTACATCTTGCACCACAGTTTTTTATCATAATTGTTCAGCCACCTTTCACACTGAACATGTCACTTGTGCAAATGAATCACGGACAAAGGACCAAGAGAGGCAGGATCAGATAAATAGCTACAGTGACAGCAGCAGTCATTTACTTCATTGCTCCTAAACCAAAGCAAATTAAAAATAAAAATGCTGAATTTTTCAGAAGCCTAGAACTTCAAAATGCCTCTGCAGTAGGAGCCCATGGCTAAGAATTTACCATAAAAGGATAGTTCTATGAGGTAATCTCATCACTACATGATTAAATGCACATGTTCAATGAAACAGAGGATAAAAATTTTCTCTCCTCAAAGCCATTGTTGAAACTACTTCACCAGGGCAAGACTTTTCCATGCTTTCTCTGGCTGTGCAAATCAAGTGGGAATTAGGTCAGTCTTTCAGGTTTTAAAGCACCCATCAGCATTTTCACCCACTTACCCAGCATCTCATAGGATACAACAGGATAAAAAAAATCTGGGATTTATTTCCCAAATATACTCCAGATTCTTGTGATTGAAATGCACTTTTGTGCAGAGTTTTGAGTTCATATTTTGCCTATGAAATCAAGCATTTTTGAACCAAAACAGTGAGTCCATCTTTTTAAAAAATTATGTATCTAGGGACAGTCACATGTGCTTACTAGAGGATGGGATGTTGGACATTTTATAATTGGATAAGCCACTCTCAGTAACTAATTAAAGGGAATGGATCCATGCCCATGTAACACAGTCTGTGGGTACTTCCTCTTTATCCTCATGGAGCAATGCAAGAACAGCTTTAGCACTGCCTTAGTTAGGAAGGAGTCCTTAGCTATTTGATCTTCAATACTTTCAGGGTTCAAAAGCTGAGAAATGGATTTTAGCAAGTCACTGTATACAGTCTGTCAATTCACTTCCTGCCCTTTGGTTTTAGAAAGAAGAAAAAGGAAGACAGGGATAAATTAGTGTTTAAAGTGCAGTTTCCAATTCTAGAAAGAGTTTTTCTAATGGGGCCTGATCTTTGATAGTAATTCTGACTGATTTACCCATTAGCTTTATTATAAGCATTGGCTTGGCTTTGCTAACAATAAAAAAGAAAAATATACTTTATCTAAAAAATTGGACAACAAAGTTAGCTTTTCCTTTAGACCAGTTAGGCTTCCATAATTACCATTACATTTGGCTGAAATCAACATTTATTTTAAAGCAGAGAGCACTACAATTTATAAGTAGAACTTTCATGCTAGTTTACAGACAAATTTCTAGTTATAATTGATACCTACTTTGCTGTAGTCTGGAAAGTATAAACAGTTGTGCATTTCTCTTTGGATTCATAAAGAGAGGTAATTTCATTCATACATTATTCTTCATCACTAGAGAAAAACTGATTGTGCATACTTAAATCCTGTTGACTTCACTGGAAATATTGAAAGTCATAGTAATGGCTAATTGAAAAAAATGTTTTGTGCTTCCTCCAAAATCAGTAAACTGGTGGGTCTGGCCTCAGTTTTCTATTCCACTTCCCAAAGAAGAATTATCTTGCAGGTGAATGTAGATCAGTCAGTCTCTCCTGGCAAGAAAATTGGAAATTACTGAACAGAAGAAAGAAATATCCTGATCCCATTCATATATATTTAGCTAATATTTAAATCAGCTTCAGTTAAATTATTATCCCACATAGTCTTTGTGGACTACATCAGTTTTTCTTAGTGGTTTATAGCTCCATACTATCACTAGACCAAAGTCAACGAGATTTCAATACATCACCCTGACACATGCAAAAGCAGACTGTGCAATTTTGGCAAATCCAAAAGCGAAAATATCATTGTGTTCTGTGTCTGACCTATTGCCTAAGCTCTATTGTTCTAGGCATGAGGCACAAATTCAATAAACAGCTCTGTGTGTTTAGATCAATTGCAACACATGCATGGAGTCCAACACATTTGGGACAGACTCACTTTACATGAACAATAGGATATGCCTGCAGACACAGCAGCCATTCATCCAGAGAACCATTAAATCACGAGACAGAACAGTAGGGCAGCACATTTTTGCAAAAAGTGGTGGCTTCCTACCAAAATCGGGACGGGAGCGGATCTGGGTTTGTAGTTGTGGTTTTCAAAAGGATTAAGTGGGCTTTTCATAATGGAGAAAGTTTGCCTGTGGAAAACAAGCCATTAACAAACACAGCAACAAAACAGGCCATTGTGTAACCTGGCTTTCTTCTCGGATACATTATGGTAATTTCATACAATGTACTTAGGATGCTGTATGGGAAATCTGAGCTGTAATATCCATGCACAGTGCTTAATAAGAAATGAACTGCAGCCTGATAAGGCGGATTATGACAATTGCTACAAGAAGACAATGACATCTAAGCCAAGAGCAGGTTTGCAAATACTGCTCTAAATGTATGTTTTTAAGATGGGAATATTCAATAACACTGTTACTATTCAAGGTGGTTCTGTAGCAAACACTTTCTATTCACAAATTGAAGATGGGTATGATCTCATTAAAGGAGGATATGGATAAAAAAGAAGGGGCTGTTTCAATATTAAAGGGCTACACTTTAAGGAAACTTGAAAGTAGAAAATGAAGGGCTGAATCTCATAGTGCTACTATTCGCTATGACACGGTTTAACACTCTAAGAGATGTTAGATGGGAATCTGAGAAGTGCAAAGCTATTAAAAGACTTAATTTACAACTATTAATTTTCATAATTTCTAGTGGTTTATAACTTAGAATATATACAGTTTTTCTAAACTTTTTTTTTTTTTTTTAATCTGGGAAGTCATTCAAAAATATTTAAGACTTAAATAACAAAAATAAAATAAAATAAAATAAATAAAATAAAGGAAGATTCCTTTAAGTAAAATAAATAAATAAATAAATGAACAAACTAAGTTCAGGGTGCAATAGTCCGCTGCACTTTGAAAGGAAATACATCTAATTCTAGGGCCTAAGGATCAAGGAGAGAATTATGAAGTGAGAACCTCATTCAGGAGGAAATTAAGGCTTGCAGAAATATCCATATATTCAAAAAAACTATTAAAACTTCTTTGAGAAGCAACAGATAATTGTTCAAATACCTCATAAGGCTGATCTAACACTAGAAAAGAGTAAGTGAAAAAATCAGGAAGAACTCTGAAATTTTTGATTCGTGCAGTGACTTTCTCTGAGCTTAAAATAGCTGATAACAATCACCTGCACAGAGCTGACATAGGATCTGTAGTTTGAGTAGACATTCTTAGTTATAAAATTCAGGAAAAATATAAAATACTCAGGAAAAAACACCTGAAGGGAGGAAAGTAAGGTAGACAATCTGTTCTAGACAGTACATTCGATATATAATTTAAATCACAAACAAGTCATAATTCAAAAGACATAACAATGGGTTTCAGCTATCCTATTTTTATAAAATAAAAATATTCAGAAAATTTTCTTAGCTTGAAACATAATTCCTTAAAAATAAGGATCTTCAAATCCAGTTTAAAGCTCTGTGAATGAGCCCTGCTAACTCCTGCCCTAGGATCCTTTTTCCCCTGCGTGACAGGGTCTTCCCATCCAATGCCACCAGGCCCGGTGTCCTGGAAATCAAACCATCCAGGAGTTTTGTCCCTACCCTCTTCAAGTCTAGTTTAAAGCTCTCTCAATATGTCTTGCTAACTCCTGGCCAAGAATCCTTTCCCGCCCTTGTTGATAGCTCTATGCCATTGTTTGCTAGCATACCTGGTGCCCTGTAAACATCTGCATGATCGAAAACCCCAAAGTTCATCTGACAGCACCAGCCTCTAAGCCATCCATTAATCAGTTGTGTTTTCCTAGTTCTTTGAGCTTTTCCTGCCACTGAAGGAACTGAGGAAAAGACCACCAGTGCTCCTGATCCCGCAAGCATTCGGCCTAGATCTCTGAAATCCTTTTTCATCGCCCTGGGACTTGCCTTGGCAACCTCTTCAGTGCCCACCTGCATGACCACTAGTGGGTAGTAATCAGAGGGCTCCCCAGGGGTTGCTCTTCTACCTGAGGGGGGATCAGGCCACCCTCTCTTTGCCTCTGCCCATGGTGAGCCAGAGCTGCCTCTCCCCAGAAGCTCTCAGTCTCATCCCAGGGACAGGGACTGGGACTGACTCCCTCCCGCTCTCTCTGTTTCTCTCTCTCTCACCTTCTCTTCCTCGGATTTGCCAAGGGTTTCCTTGCGGTCCAGCTGCTGCAGAAGGGGTCCACAAGCATGATCCCTTGCTCCAGTGTTCCTTGCCTCAGTGGCTTCACTGAAATGGCCAAGATGCTGTTATTTTATCTGAGAAACGAGTGGAAGATCTTTTAGGCTATATAGAAATGAAATCTCTACTTATAGGATATTTATTATGAATTTTAATATGGACTGGATACTTTAGTATTCCAGTTAAAAAAAGTTAAAAAAAAAGTTATCTCAGCAAGGAAACTTTTTCTGGAAATGTAATTGGTATATTCTGGCAGAAAAAATATAACAGATAATAACTCACCAAAAAAAAAAAACAAACACCAAAACCACAAAAACACAACAGAATGAAATGTTCTCTACTAGTTAAAAGACACTTTATTTTTCTAATTTTATCCTGTATTACTATTAATTTGGGTTTTTAAAAACTGTTACTACTCTTTTAGATCTCTGTGGGTTTATTTTTCTCACAATGTACAAGTAACTTAAAATCTTCTATCTTTTTTGCACATTCAAGAGGAGAACTAAAAAATATGCCTAAATAAAGTTTAAAGAGAGTATAATCATATATGGAGAACAGAATGTGACAGCTTGAGGCAAACTGCATGTTAATGCCTTATGCAAAATTATGAGTATTTGACTTAGAATCTGTAAAAGTTTATACTTTATTTCATTCCTCTGAACAGTAGATATTGATGAAGTCCTATTATAAACTATTTGATTTGGAGCACAGACAATGAGAAAGAAGTACTAAAATGTATTGGACAAGTCTGTAAGTCATCAGTTCTGAATATCCTCTCATTCTTAGAGAAAATTAAAGAATAAGTCAGTAGATCAACAAAAATAAAGTCTCTTCAGTAGCTCCATTTTCATGAATTAATTATAACAATTAGTTACAAATAGTTCCTGTAAAATAAGAATAGTAAGAAAAATAAGGTATCCAAAGCCCATCAAATTTGTAATTTTTACTCTTGCCCTTGTAAACTTTTGTAAACTCCCACCTTTATTCATCAGTTCAGATATATTATAATGAATAGCTTTGTGGGAAGCTAATGAGAAAAAAATGAGGCTTTTAATCATCAATGAAACTGAGGCAGGAAATGCAATGTTGACAAAAATTCCATTGTCTAAGCTAGTTAATACAACACATAATTGTGCTGTAAACTGTAATTTATATATTGTATTTTATTTATAATCAATCATCAGCTGTTTTTGAGGCATAAGCAGCCAATTCAGCTGGCTTCAGTGCAAACCATGTTTTCAAAAGGCAATGACACTAAATTAAGGAGCAGTGCAAATCATGACATATGAAGGAGTCAGGAAAGAAGGCTCTTGCCCTAATCTCTACCC
The DNA here is from genome assembly GCF_020740795.1 of Apus apus. Taxonomy (NCBI): domain Eukaryota; kingdom Metazoa; phylum Chordata; class Aves; order Apodiformes; family Apodidae; genus Apus; species Apus apus. Next base: position 13,189,835 of record NC_067283.1, read on the forward strand.
AGATATGTCACAAATTTTACCCCAGCTGTAATGCCAAGAATTCCTAAAGCTTTTGATAGGCATCTTTTCTTTCCAAAGAATTTATGTAAACACATCTCACCTGTATCATATAGCACTAGGGATTTGCATTTCAATGATATTTTGACCTGAATTTAATTCACCAAGGACAGTAAAAGCATGAGGGAACTGTTTATGGCAAAAATGCTCCTGCTCAAATTCTACAAGGGTGTTCTTACCTTGCACAGTCGGAATAGTTTGTTCTCTTTCTGCATGGTGTATTTGGAGACACTGAATTATTGAACACCAGGCAGAGAATTAGTTGAAAATAACACAGGAGCTATATAGGTACAATATAGTAGGTGATCAGATTAATGCCGTAGGTATTATGTCCTTCCAAACATTAGCCTTAGCTCTGTCTCTGGTGATGTTTGTTTTTTCTCTTGTTTTCTCACGTATTTGATTGTGGTAATGGTGTGGCCACTGACTTACAAGATAGACCTACACACAGAAAATACATTTTGCTGCAAGTGTGAATGAAAATGTGATTGCAATACTTCACCATTACAACACAGAACGTCCTTTATTTACATTAAAAGAAAGGATTTTAGTGAAGAAGATAGAGAGTGGCAAGTAGATTTTTAGATTAATCTATTACCTGTTAACCATGTTACTACAGTATTTTCCTTTTAATCAAGACAGATAAAATCTTTAGACTTTATTTAATGGGTATCTGTACTGATGCTCACAGTGGAATGCCTAATTAAAAAGCACTGCTGTTGCTTGTTTAGAACAGTATTAGCAAACACTGAATTTAATTGATAAACATTTGTCTGGCAGTAAGGGGTTAACTAGTGTTTGCCCAGGTTTTTGAGTCAGGGTTCTGGCATTGTGTTACAGAAATAAAAGATTCTGAGAAGCAAGGAAAAGACAAAAAAGTTGTTGAATAACATTTTCATTCTTGGTTCAAACCATTGTCTTCAAGGTTTTTATTTGGTATTTTTTTGAAGGGGGCTGAAATATAATGTTGATGTTGCTGGCAGGCTGCATATGATTGCCAAGTGCTGTTATTCAAAATAGTAATTAAAAGCAATTAAAGACCCCCTTTCTTGCACTACTGCCATGTGTATGCTTTCTTGTTTCACAGGTAAAAGAAATTTCAGATATTAGTAGAGTATAGCCAAATAGTAAATAAAGTAAATATTATCTACCAACTGTGGGTATAGTGATATATTCCAGTGAATATCACTGTCTTCATAAACCAACTATGATTGTATAAAACTCAACTGGAAGTCAAATAAGATCTGAAAATCTCTCTATATAGGTAGCAAGTATATAAAAAGCATATGTAACAGAATTATTTGTTGTTTCTAATTTTAAGTTTTGACAATTAATAAAAGATGGCTTGATGGTTTCTCTAAAGCTCTCTAAAGATACACTCAGCATGTAACTACAGTGGAGGAAAACTACTGTGCACAATTTAGAAAATTTATATAATAATATAATAATGAGAATTATCTAAACAGAACTACATGGGATTTTGTGGTATCCAAGCATGTTCCATTGGTCTTGGAATATCAGTCTCAGAAATGGGAGAGCCAGAACTTTGCTCCTGAAAGTAATACACCGTCCACAGCAAGTTGCTAAGACTGTGCTTTACTCATTTTCCTTCATACAGCCGAGTGCCTAAGCTAGTTCAGTCACTAGAACTACTTAAACACTCTTATCCTCTTTTCAGAAAGCTTCTTCAGAGCACAAAAACTTCTCGTGGCAGTTGCCATAACAACATGGTGAATCTTCCTACCTGAGAAAGCCTAGTGCTTTTGAGTCATAGATAAAGACCATGAATATTGGGATGTCCTGGAATACTGCTGAAGGAAGTGGAAGAATGGGAAGGACAATACTTCAGATCCTGCCCTTCAGCATCCCTCTCATTCTGTTTGTATTTATAGAGTTACTTTTCTATCAATATTTTAATAAATGGACTAAAGGATTCATATGCGTGTTCCTTTCAGGGTAGTTGCCAGTAGCTGGTCTGTGCCCTTGCAATTGAGTTCAAGAGCTGACTTTTGGAGTTTGCTTTTCATTTCATGCACAACAGTATTATTCTGAGCTTCACAGAATTACTCCTGATTTGCATTACTGTGATTTACATGAGAATTTTAAGTCTTCTGTGCTCTCTGCCGTATTTACTGAGAACATAATTTCTACTTTTCAGAAAAAAATCACAAAACTAAACAAAAAAAAGAATCACATCCCCCCAAAAAAACCCCACAAACACCAAACCCAACCAACCAACCAACAAAAATAACAAAAAGAAAAAAAGGAATATATTTTAATTATTTTTTTTTTCTTCACATTTTTCTCTCCTTCCTTCTCTCTAATTTGTATCCTCTGTCTGTCTCAAGATGCTTACATAACTCACAGGACATATTGGAGGGATTTACAGTTTACTTAGAGATTACAATTTAAGCTGTTACTTTCAAGTTTTATTAATAATGTATCATGCTTTCCATCTTATGCACTGCATTTCTTCTATGAACCTTGCTGAAAGTACATTTGGAGGAGAGAAAAAACATGTTAAAAGAAAATGTAGAAGAAAGCCGTTTGCAAGTGTCAGTGTGTATGTATGTGGAAGTAATTTTATGGCTAAAACCAGTTTCTCAGTCTGCAAGTTCTCATCTGAGAGTTATCTTTATCTGTACCAGAGAAAGGTTTGCCCCAAACATATCAATGATTCTAAAGCAAACATAGCTCGTCACAAGTGAAATTACAGGAATTTTTCTTATTGTCGCCAGCACTTCTAAGCTGTTCTTAACCATGAAGCAGTAGCAAGAAAATAAACACATATTCCTCATGTAAAGTTAATCACAGGGTTGAGTGGAAAACAAAGAATTTACAGTATTTTTACTTCAGTTCTAGCAAATAACCGGCATTCTTCAGCTGGTCAGTCCTCCACAGTATGTTCACTATATGTGAACGTGTACTAAACAGTTTCATTTTTGTTTGTCCTTGGTGTTAAATCACAGAGGATGGTAAAGGCGTGGGGGAGGGAGACAGATAGAGTGGGAGAAAGGTCTCAAGATTCATCTTGTCATTATAGGGAACAGCAAAGAGCTGGAAGCCTGAACAGCCCCTGCTGTGTGTGACTGGGGTCAAGTCACCTGATGCCTTTTTCATCATCCTTTGACACAGCTCAGAAGAAGTAGACAAACAGCAGAATCTCACTAAAAACACAAACCTATTTATGAGCAAAGCTTTAACCCTGAGCAAATAAAATTAAACCAACCTACTAGGGAATTTCATTCCAGCTGTGCTACATCTGCACAAAGAAGTGAAATCCCAGATGGTTAACACGTCTGTCAAAATTAAAATTTAAAAAAAAGAAAAAAAAATTATTTGGTGTGATTCTTCAGTGTAGCAGTCCTTACAAAAGCCTACCTTCAGTTTACCTGAGTTTCTAGTAGCCAATTTGACTTAATAGAAAAAACAATGAAGGGTCTTTCATGTCCTATTTAAGATAAATCATCTGTTGTCTTTGTGTGATATTGCCCAAGTAGCATAATTATGATTGTGAAATTATTTTTGACACATTTAAAATATGAGTCATCTTGTAGGAAGTCAATTTATTGTCTGTGCTATGTGAAGTGTGCTAAAGAGAAAAAATATAGCTGATAGGATAGATTTGTCAGGAGAGATCAGTTAGGTGACATGATACAGCTGCAGCTGGTCAATACTGGGGGGAACTTAAATATGAAGAATAATGTTTTGTTTACATATTTGCACTTGTATAGGTTGAATGATTGTTCCCTGAATCCACTGTACACCCGAGGGCTGTGGAAACTGTGTTAGTTGGGTCAAACAGAGGTGGTGAGATTTCCAGCCTGGAGAGAGCAGCCTGCCTGGCAAAGCACAGCTTGGCTTTTGCTTTCAGCCGTTTCAGCCAACCATGGCATCACGCTGTGCTGCACCTCTACTTGGGAAGACTCCTGTGCTAAAATGGACAGATACTCCAGATCTTGAACCTTGGGCTCCACATCTGACTCCTCTCTTGTAAGACCCTTATATCCAATTTAGTGGATGAAGCGTTGAAGATTCATTTTGTCTCTTCATACTAATCCTGCCACTGTGCTAATCAAGCCTGCATGTTTAATAGTATTTTAGATTTGAAATTATTAAAACTGCATGTCTTTACCTTATGATCAGGGTTCATCTAAAGAACAGAAATAATATTCAGTCCTACTTTTTCTTCTTCTCATTATTATTGCCATCATTCTCTTGTTAGTGTTATTTTAATAGAATCATAGAATGCCAGGTTGGAAGGGACCTCAAGGATCATCTGGTCCAACCTTTCTAGACAATACCATAGTTTATATGAGATGGCTCAGCACCCTGTCAAGCTGAGACTTAAAACTGTCCATTGTAGGGGAATCTACCACTTCCCTGGGGAGACTATTCCAATGTTTGATTGTCCTCATGGTGAAAAATTTACTTCTTGTGTCCCATCAGAATCTCCTCAGGAGCAACTTGTGCCCATTACCCCTTGTCTTTTCCATGCGACTCCTTGTAAACTGGGAGTCTCCGTCTTCTTGGTAGTCACCCTTTAAGTACTAGAACATTGTAATGAGGTTGAGCCTGTTATCCACCAAGACCTGCAGGTCCCTTTTCCACAGGGCTACTCTCCAGCCAGGTGGATCCCAGTCCAAACTGCACTCCTGGGTTCTGTGTTCCCAGGTGCAAGACCTTACACTTCTTCCTGTTGAACTTCATGAGGTTCCTGCTAATTTAATTTAGTTTAATTTATACATCAGTTAAATTCAGGCCGCCATTTCACATTTCATGCAGCATAGAAAAATATCTGTCCCAAACCACTTAAACTCTACAGAACAAGAAAAAAATAGATATGTGGAGCAAAACAATTTGTTCTGAGAATCATTGAAAAGACTGTAGACATTTCAGGGTTGTTATTTTTTGTATTAATTCTCATCTGGTCCTGTGGACTGCGTAAGTTTGTGTGTGTGTGTCTGGAGTCCATTAGGTGCACTTCTGGAGCACAGCTTCCAATTCCTTTAAATCCAAAAGAAATCCAATACAATATTTCTGTTTCACTGCTCTGCACTGAAAATGTGGACATCTAGACAATTATTTTCAGTATTTTCTTTGGATAGCCTAAGTTTAGGTATTTTGCTGTGGACTGACTGCTCCATGAAGTTCAATGGCACCGTGTCCACTAAGAATTTTGATCCAGTATAAATATTTAATTTCAGTAAATATTTTCCCCCCATAGTAACTGATAAAGCTTTAGTTTCTATGAATGAAATAGAAGTTTTAAGCAGCTAAGATTAACAAAAGTGTTGTGAATCTGGTTAGAGAGAAGAACGAGAATTGAGATAAATGCAAATAGCTCTAACACTAGGGAGTGTCTCCTGATTCAGCCAAATCTAGCAACAACACATCTAAAATATTTTATTAAACCTTATCCAAAGCAGAAAATTGCCCTGACTGATTGCAGTGGCTTTAGATATTTTTAACTTTTAAGGTAAGTGAAACATCGAAAGCATATAATTGTCAGGTAGATGGCTTTGTTCCATCAGCATGATGACCTGTGGGTAAATTTTGGCTGTACCACAAACTTTTGCCCAAATGCTAGCCAAGATCTGAAGCATTGTGTGCTTTCGTTATTGGGCAGCATCCACTGCTCAGCTGAGGACAGTAAGAGTAAAACTATTTAACTGAAGTAAGGAATTAAATTTAGTTACAGGAGTACAATCTGGTGGATAAAACCTGTTAAAAAACAAAACAAAACAAAACTGTTTCTGAAAAAATTTGAGCTCTACAGGTCTGAAATACATATTGACATGTACATTTACATAAACCCTCTCACTTCTTGATGATTTGGAGAATGATCTCTAAAACAACTAGTCCAATATCACTGGCCCTCTCTTCTGTTTAAAAAAGAAAAGGAGTGGAGATGCTGCTTTCTTTTAAACTTGAGCTATCTCAAAAGGTGGATTTAGTTTCTCGAGTATAAACTAATATTGTGATACCTTTATTCCACATCAATCAAACTTCTTGTAAAACCCATGACTACAGAAAGTCTGAGATGGGTAACAAATGCTGTACAATATGTAGCAAATCCTCTGCTTCTTAGAAATGCTCTAAGCTCTGTCTATTGTAAGAATAAATGTGTAAAAGAAAATACACACACCATCTATAATACATCAAAAGTAAATGAAATGAACTCTTATCTACATTTCTGAGCAAGACTGTCAGATAATAATCCTTACTTCAAAAAGGAAAAGAAAACAAGAATCTGGTCCATAAATCTAGGGAAATTGAAAGGGATTGCAGTGCAACAAAACCGACAAACAAAATGACTACTGGCAAATTGTATGTCCAGAGCTATTCCACTCCTGCACTCTTGGGACAGCACAGCTCTGAAGATAAGCGACCTCCCACAGCCAGACTGTTTGTGAGTTTAGACAAATGAAGACTTGGGTTTAGCCTTTGTAAAATATTGCAATCTTTGTTCTGCACTGTCCTCAAAGGACTCTTGGTTGCTGCAGTTGTAAACACTTATGCTATATTAAACTATTTAGGACAAAATTATCCTGGATGTAATTCCACTGAAGTTAATGAAAACTAGAGAAAGAATTATCCTTAATGAGAAATAGCCAATAAACTTCCAGACAAAGTCTATGCTTAGAAAGAGCAAGGACTGGGAGTATGCATCAACAGTCTTGAGAAAAATGCATCCCAGGGATGCTGTAATTGCAGATTGAAAATTCAGATCCCAAGGAAACCTCAGAAGAAATCCAAACATATAAGGCATGAAAATATCTTATGTGCTGCCTTCCTCTGCATCCATATTATATGAGTTCTAAGCAAGTTTCTTTCTAAGTTAAAAAGAAATAACAAACACTTTAGTTTAGTTATTCCATTAGAAATGAGCTATTGAATAAGCTGCTTTTTTTTTTTTTTTTTTTTTTTTTTTTAATCTCAGATGATTTTACTCTGGATTATTCTGTTTGTTTGTTTTAATTTCTCCCTCCCCTTAAACTGTGTATATTCATTGATTCCAATGGAGCTACCCTTGATTTACAGCACTGTAAGTGGGAGGAGATCTATGCCCAATGGAGTACTATCTTGCATTTCTTTCATGCACATGCATCATCAGCCTGGGCCAACTAATGACTACTGGGGCTGATGATCAGTAAATTAAAATTTCTCTAATGAGGCTTTGATATGGTACAGTGTAATGGCTCCAAAGGAGACAATACGGTCTACTGGGTCATTGATTTGTTAGCTACAAGCTCTCTTTGTGTGCCATAACATTAATCAGGTTTAATGGCTCCGATGGAGGCATATTTATTAATTGCAACTCCATTAATAACTCCCTTATTATGTATTTACCTGACCTAGACTGTTCTGTGCATTTTAGAAACTTTAATTATGTTTTACACAACAGCGGCTCAAAGGGAGACTATAAATAGCACATTGCAGGTACTGTTATTTCCAAATGTTATTTGACTAACATTAGGCTAATTTTAAGACAGATACACTGAAGTATTTTTAAGTTTACTTCATAACTAGAAATTAAAATCCTTATGGGCAGACAACTGAGAACTGAAGGTAAAATAGCTAGATGATTTGTAGCCTCAGTTCCTGGAAGTCCCATTTGTTTAGAAAAAATGATCTGCATCCTGATACAGATGGTCCACACAATGCAACATATGAGGCCTTCAGCTGATGAAAAGGAAACATCCTCTGTCTCTTTAAGTACAAAAGGATCTGCTAACTATAACAACCTTCAAGAAAGGTTGCACCATGCTGGCCAGTTCTTCAGTGGAGAGGATCGAGGTCACATAGTGTTGCAACATGAAAGCATTGCATACAAAGCTTCTATAAAATATATAAAAGCTTTGCTAGAAAGGTCAGTAATTGTTTCTGAAGGGATTTTCAGAGGAAGATGTCCCATTTGGTTTGTCTCTCTTCATGGTCATTCTTTAATAGAAGGAAATTCAAAGAATGGCAAGGGTCCTGAAGTATATTACTTCAAAGCTTATGACATTAGTGATGATTATATGGATCTATTTATTGCATTAATCACCACCATTTAAATTGGGTACATTTGTGCTTGCAAAATTATGTGATGATTCAAAATGTATTCCTTTAATTTCATAGCTAAATTCTTCCACTTTTGTTTTTGCAAATATTCTCATTATTCTTCTTGAACTTATTATTGATGTTAATTTTGCCTGCCTTTTTCCTTCATTTGTATCTAATTCTCACATGTAAATCCATTTTTTAAAAAAAGTATTTTATCAGTCAAGATAAACAGAAATTGGATTTTTCAATACATTTTGATATTTATTTTAATCTTGAAACTTCATAGTTTGAAATTTTCTTCCTGGACTATCTTGCTCAAAGTACATTTTAGGAGATTAAAGGAGTATTCCCTTTTCTCCTTTAGCAGACAAGGTAAGACATTCAGCTCACTTCATATCACAGAATGACAGAATATACAAGTTTCAGCATGGAATATGAATAAAACAAAACTTCAGTTTATCCAAGGATGTCATTTCCAAACTAATATCATAAGTCTATTAAGATCATAGAATCATAGAATGATATAATGTCTTGGGTTGGAAGGTCATCTAGTCTAACACCCCTACAATAAGAAGAGACGTCTCAGAATCTGAGAATTATTTGGGTTGGAACGGACCTGAAAGATCATCTAGTTTCAACCCCCTGCCATGGTCAGGGACGTCTCCTGCTAGACCAGGTAGCTCTGAACCCCATCAAGCCTGACCTTGAATGTCTCCAGGGATGAGGCTTCCACCACCTCTCTAGGCAACCTGTTCCAGTGATCCACCAACCTGATATTAAAGAACTTTTTCCTAGTGTCCAACCTTAATCTACCCTTCTCTAGCTTGAAACCATTATGTCTTGTCCTATTGTTACATGGCCTCATGAACAGGTCTTCCCCAGCCTTCTTATAGGCCCCTTCAGCTATTGGAAAGTTGCTATAAGGTCTCCCTGGAGTCCGTCCTTCTTCAGGCTAAACAACCCCAACTCCCTCAGGCTGTCTTTATAAGAGAGGTGATGTATCCCTCTGATCATTTTTGTTGCCCTCCTCTGGACATGCTCCAACATGTCCAGATCCTTCTTGTGCTGGGGGCTCCAGAGCTGGATGCAGTACTCCAGGGCAGAGTAGATCTGCTGGCTACAATTCTTTTGATGCAGCCCAAGATGTGGTTGACCTTCTGGGCTGCAATTGCACATTGGTGACTCATGTCCAACTTTTGATCCACTAGTACCCTCGGGTCCTTTTCCACAGGGCTGCTCTCTAGCATGTCTTCCCCCAGCCTGTATTCTTATCTCTGGTTGCCCCAGCCCAGTTGCAGGACCCTGCCCTTGGCCTTGTTGAACCTCATGAAGTTCACCTGGGCCCAATTCTCCAGCTTGTCCAGGTCCCTCTGGATGGCATCCCATCCCTCTGGCATATCAACTGCACCACCCAACTTGGTGGCATCAGCAAACTTGCTGAGGGTGCTCTCAATGCCACTGTCAATATCATTAATGAAGATATTAAACAGCACTGGTCCCAGCATGGGGTGCCCTGAAGGACACCACTTGTCATTGTTTTCTATCTGGACGTCGAGCTGGATGTGACAATCCAGCCAGTTCCTGATCCATGCAACAATCCACCCATCAAACCCATATCTCTTCAACTTAGAGAGAAGGATGTTGTGGGGAACTGTGTCAAAGGCCTTGCAGAAGTCCAGATAGATGACATCCTGGCTGTCCTGAATCACCTCCCTGTCCTCCATGTGCCTTAGCATGTCTTCTAGGAGGACAACATTTCATCTACTTGGAATGGACAATATTTTGTGTGATGGCATATGGGAGACTGAATGGAAAAAAGGCGGGGTACACGAATACTGCAGAGTGACTGCATTAGGACAATAATGTAATGTAATGTAATGGACAAGACCAATGGGAAAGATATCAGATCGGAATTACTGTGAAATTCCAGAATGTCACTCAAAAATGACCACATTTAATATTTCAATGGATATAAAGAAAAAAGAAAACCAAAAGTGCAAGTAGGTGAGCTGAAAATAATAAAAAATGAGACATCCTCATTACAGAAATTCTAAAGATAATGTTCAGAAAGAAACAGATGAACTTGAACTTGGGACTGGAATAATAACAACAATTTAATTATCAGCCATATAACATATAAGGATGAAAATAACAACATTACTTTGAAGCTAATAAAATATAAACACTGCTGTAAATTATCAAGTAGCACATGCCTAAGAAATACATAAGATGTAAACTTTGCCATGTGAGCAAATTGACCTAAAAATATCCACAAATATACAAATTTTAAAATTAAAACTAGAAAATTCTAACTCTGATTAGAAACTTAATTGTCACTGCAACTAAATGCAAACAAAACCTTTTACTGTGAGGCAAGGAAATCTAACTGGATTTATCACAACACTTTTGGGAGGGAAAAGACAATCCAATACACATATTTGTCAGTGACTTTGCATGATGGTGCAGAAGGACCTTTCTTTTCCATCTCATGTTTCTATTGCCTTCCATTTTATGATGTTTTGTGTTAAACAGCTACTTGTCAGCTCATTTCCCACATCCATCAGGCATTAGAATCACTAAAAGACTGCTTTATCTGTTCTTCCTGAGAGGGAGACACGGCTAGGTGTCTACAGCATCTTGCAGTCCATATGGTACTAATATCTCCCTCGGTAACATAATTATGCTAATTAGATGGTTACAGAAGAAATAATTCAGCAGCATCATTAAGTCTTCAGGCTCTTGTTTTTTTTTTTTTTATTAAACAAACATGAGCAATGATTGCAGATATGAACAGATAAAACATTTGTTGATGTACACCTTTCAGGAACCATGGCTTATTGTGTGTCTGCAACACAGGATTTCTGAGAAGTAATAGCTATGGTGCCGTGCACTTCAGTAATCAACACAATGCATGACTTTGGGCAGGAATGTAAAATATTTTATCACAAGAATTTCATTTGCCTTGTAGTTTCAGAAAAGCATTTGTTGCACTCGGGCAAAAAGTTGGAGCTTTTGGTTGTCTTTTTTTGTTTTCTAAGACCTCTTCTGTAAGGAGTGGATATTTCTGTGATTAAAAAGGGAAGAAAAAGGATGAAGAGATGCTGAATTAATGGATTAATACTGGATTTTTATCTATGTTATGGAGATCAGTGAGTGAACCTTGTTAAAACAATATCCTTTTATACAGATTACTTAAACACAAATACAAATATAAATAATATAAGTAATATAAATAATATAAGTAATATAAATAAGTAATATAAATAATATAAAGGTAAAACAAGCGTTTTACTATTTAACTTGAAAACTGAGGATGTACAATAGAAAAGGTCACCAAATGCATCAAATGAATAAGCAGAATGTAAAGAATATCCTCCATGTGGGAAATATAAGAGCTTGCTCTTGATCTGATTTATGGTATTTTATGTGGACAAAAGATCTTCTCTGTATTTTTAATTTCAGCAGAAATAAGTGATGTATCTCTTACTATATATCAGCGTGCTGCAATAACAACCATATCACATATTGACTATTTTGGAAACAGTCTCACTAAGTAGTTCATTGGGGAACTGAGACAATGCTTGTCACTTGTGGGTTTTTTGTCTGTATTTTATAAAAGGGCAACATGCAAAAGCAAGGTTAGTTTATAACTGTTAGCTTAGCAAACCAAGCCTGTTATATATTGTGTGAACCTGCATCTATCGCTCTACTTTTAGTTATAAAAGTGAATAAGAAGGTATTAAAATGTGTACAAAAAATAGGTCAAAAACAGAAGAAATTTTGGCAATCATCCTGGCAGTCTGGATTGCATGAGAAAATAAAAATCTGTTCTAGTTCAGCAGTGAAGCAAGGCCTCAGTAAAGCAGAATTATCCAGTAATCCAAGATGAAAGGAGAGCTTTTAACACAAGGAAGGTTAAAAAGAGGACTTCCAATGAAATAGTTAAAACTTGATCAATACAAGAAGTCAGAAGTAAAAAGACTGGAACAGGGAATGTATTAAAGTGAAGATAATGTCATTTGCAAGACAGAGGAATTAATTGTTTCAGAGTCCTTTGCAGAGACATAACCTGAAAACTAAATTTGCCTTGACTTCACTCAGTCTAACTCTTGCATTTCTGTTTTCAGAGCCCGTCAAAATAATAGCAGAGACTCAGGTAACTTGAATGATCAAAAAATATGTCAATCTGATGCTCTGGCCCAGAAGTTCAAAACACACAGCTGGACACCAAATAATTTTCACTGAACCAGGTTGTTTCATGTCAATCTTTAAAGGATTATAACAGTCTCATGGTCACAAAAGTTAGGGCCATGGACATTCTTAGCAATTTCAAAAGAATAAGAAATTGTAGGGTCTTTAAATTCCTCAAGTGACTTGACTCCTTTCCTTTGAATCTTTCTGCTGCCAAGGTCTGATGTCTCCATGCTTGGCAGATATCATTAGGAGCAGACCTGAATACATGCCATGTCACAGTAAGGAGCAACTGGCTCCAGGAAAACAGGAGACACTTCTTGGAAGGAATAAACAACTTCTAGGAGAAAAATCATGCTTAAATACCTTCACCTAACATCACAGAATCATAGAATGCCAAGTTGGAATGGACCTCAAGGACTACCTGGTCCAACCTTTCCAAGTAGAAAAACAGTTTAGATTAGATGACCCAGCACCTTGTCAAGATAAGTATTAAACATATCCAGTGTTAAGGAACCCACCACTTCCCTAGGGAGATTATTCCAATGTCTAATTGTTCTCAGAGCGAAAAATTTTCTTCTGATGTCCAGTCAGGATCTCCTCAGGAGTAACTTGTGCCCATTGCCCCTCATCTTTTCCGTGTGACTCCTTGTAAAAAGGGAGTCTCCATCTTCTTAGCCACACTTTAAGTACTGAAACATGGCAAAAAGGTCTCTCCTGGGCCTTCTTTTCTCCAGGATGAGCAAACCTAATTATCTCAGCCTTTCCTCATACAGCAGGCTACCTAGTCCTTTGATAATCTTTTTGGCCTTATTCTGTACCCTCTCCAGCCTGTCTGTATCTTTTTTGTGTAGTGAGGACTGGAATTGAATACAGAATTCCAGGTGTGGCCTGACATAAGGTGAGTAGAGCAGGATGATGACTTTATCTTTCCTGATGATGTCCTTGTTGATACAGCCCAGCATCCTGCTGGCTTTCTTTGATGCTGCAGCACACTTCATTCATGTTGAGCCTGTTATTCACCAAGACCCCCAGATCCTTTTTTCCACAGAGATGCTCTTCAGCCAGGTGGATCCCAGTCTGAGCTGCAGTCTTGGGTCATGTTTCCTCTGGAAAAGTGTATATTTCTTTGTCTCAAATATTTCCTATTTGTCTTTCATTGTTTATAATTATAATCTAGCTTTTATTTTCTTTATGGGTCATATGGTAGAGCACCCCAAATGTCTGTAAAGCCCCCTTGGGAAAAAGATATCTGTGCTGCTGGGCTTATTAGCTTAGCTGTCTCCTGAACAATTACTTTTCCTATTGTTTCTTTACCAGAGACATACTGCAAGGCAGCCTTGTCAACTTTTAGTCTGCCATATATCTTGAATAGTCTTCTGTATTTCTTTTTTTCCCAGCTGCATGGTGACAAATAGCTTAATTTTGTCTTTCCTAAAGCCAGTTTTCAACATTTTATGCCACCAGTTACTAGTAGTGAGAGGAAAATACTCAACTTGAAGTAAGCAGCGAAAAAAAAAAAAGGTTTGCCATAAGAAACGCTTTTGTGAAAAACTGAAAATTAATAACAGCAATAACAATTATTCCAGCTCTGCTTTAATTCTGTTCTTGTCACTTTACCAATTTTTATCTTTTTTCCTATATGCTTTTGCTGTAGCTTTATCTGGTTATTTTTTACCGATTCACCGTCTTTTATGCCCTATTGAAAAAGTCAGCTGAAATATTTCCTAATTAGTGCAGCAGTGAAAAAAAAATAAATTACCTAGCAAGTGCTAAAGTAGACCTTAGGATGGTTTCATAATTGATACAAAACTGTCATCACATATCATGCTCATATTGTTTTCTCCTGCTGGAAGGATTTACACTTCAGATACTTTGGTTTTCATAACAAGCTTCATAAACTCTTTGGGGACAAATTCTGTCCTTAGCTTACACCAATACAAATTATGATGCCTTTCATCCACTTTTAGAGTCAAACTTCATAAAAACCTACAGTCAGCAAAGCAGATAGATAGTTTTATCTATATGCCATAAAAATGAAATACGTCCCCCTCTTCAGGGATCCTAGAGATTAGTAGTATTTCTGTATGCTCTACATAGCTTAACAGCAGCAAAATATCAAAACACTCAATAAAGAATTATCAAATGGTGGAATACTATGAATTTTCTTACTGCATCACCACCATGTACAAACCGATGCAATGTGTTTATTCATGTAGAAAACAGACATCCAAAACTTTTGATTTTTTCTTTTCTCCATTTTTTTTCCTGCAAAGCTGTTGTATGTTACTGTACAAATAAAAGAATTGAAAAAAGCAGTTGCAGACAATCTAGTAGCCTTATTCAAACCGATTAAGGAAGACAGAATAAGCATTTGGCTCTTCATACGTTACACAGAAAAAGTTAAGCATTTTTTAAAATTACTAAAATTTTCTAAGATTTCCAGACCCTGAATCAAGACCATCCAACCAAAGACCTGACAAATTAAGTAGGAATCTGCCTCTGATCTATCACTAGGAGAGAGTTTATAGAAGAGCTTACTTTAAAAGTTGCACTCAGGATCTAGTTCTACACTACAGCTCTTACTCAAATATAGACAGAATAGCATCTACAAGTGTTGGATGCCTGGGGTGTCCAACACTGAATTACCTCCACTGCTTGTATTTATTAATGGTATGAGCTGGCTTTGAAAGCTGAACAATGCCCATATGCTCTCAGCTTTCTGGTTGAGGCACCTACATGTACTTCTTTGTGTGTGTCCTCACTGAACCCTGAAAGCTACACTATACAGACAGAAAACTGACCTTTGTTACAATTAATGATGAGAAAATACCTCAGTCATTACTGTTGCCAGGATAACTGACAAGGTTATTTACTTTCAAATGCCATATCATACAGCTTTCTTAGTCTTTGATAGTGTCCAAAATAAAATATTAATAATTGTTCACAAGAAAATAGGAAAATTATTGATCCATTAACTTGTCTGTTAGGAGACTAAAGAAATCTCCTAAATTGAAAAGTCATTTAGTTTTATTACTTCATTCATAGGTTGCTGAAGAATCCTTCCATCTGTCATTCCACTTGCCTCCAGCAATTAGCCATCTCAGCTTGGAGAGTGCTAGTGTGTCTCCAGCATCACAGATGAGTTGTTGTTTAGTGGGATACATGTTGAAGGGAAAAAAAATATTGAAAATATTACATATTTATTCATCTTCAATAGTAAGTGGATTCTGTGACTTTTAATTCTTCCATTATTTTAATTATGATCTTCCTTTTTTTTTCTGTATAAGAAGTAAAACTGAACTATTCTGAGCCTGACACCAGTCCAGTGCATGTTCTCTGTGTTGTCTCATATGCTTCTAGACCACTCAACTAATGTCGGTCCCATGATATGAACGTAACAAACCTGTGCAAACTATATCTGTTTTATACGTGTATAACTTTTTTTTTTTTTTTTTAATGTTTCATTGTGGTCACAGGCAAAACTGTCAGAATATTTTTATCTGAATTTTTTCTTTCTTGAAATCTCTACTTTCATTAAGACTGTAACTTGGAAAGAAAATCCAAAAATTGAAAACTAAGAAATAGTGATATGAGTGAAAACAGCCTATTTGAAATAGAATAATTTCAGAGGCTTACTGTTTTTGTGGGGGTTTTTCTTTGTTTGCTTATGGGTGGTGTTGTTTTCATTTCAACAAAAAGACAAGCAATTCGCTAGAAAACAAAAGTCAGTTCCTTTCCACCGAGGCAAGCACACTATTGTGAGCTGCCTTGCTCAGAACTGCCTCACAAACTGACATCTATGTTCTTTCAGGGTATTCATGCAGAAGCTCCTATATTCATCTGTTGCATATCAGCCTTTTTAAATGAAGCTAGGGAGTCTGAATACACATTAGAATTTCTAGATGATCTTATATGCCATAGCAGGGAAAACCTTGGAAACAGTTAAAAACAAGTTACAATGGGGATGTTTGGACAACTTTACTTAAAGTAAAAAGAGTAAAGTTTGTAAAACTTGGAGACTTAATAAAAAATGGAAAAAAACTTTCCCCAACCTCTTTTCGCTCCCCCTCATCTGGTGCAGTCCCTTTCTAGCTGCGTCACTGATACATTGTAAACATTCAGAGCAGTGTATCCTTTTTCAGGTATGCAGTTGTAGGAGCTTGTGAGCCCAGCAGTAAGGCAAACAGGAGATGTTTCAGGAATGTTTGCATTGCTCATTCCAGTCTTACAAGCAGATGCTATCAGAAAATAGATGACAGCATTTACCGTGTTATGTAAGGGGCAAGGAATCTGGAAGGGTTTGCCGTGACCGAAACTCAAATTCTAAACACAGGGCTCACATTTCAGCGCATGTTGCTGTCTTCTGCAGCCTGTCAGCAAAATTCTTAGTCTTCTTTGAGGCTGGCAAAATCTGATGAAACATTTCTTAATTTAAAAAAAATAAAAAAATAAAAATCAACGAACCAAACAAATATAATAATTAGGTGTCAACAGAACACAAAGAACTACAGGGAACAAGCCAAAGCTTTTCTGGAGATACACTGCACACATAAGCTCATGTATACATAACATAACCTATTAACTTTGACTGAAGTTGTTTTTTTTGTTCATTCAATTGGCTATGCTCTAACATGGTTTTACAGTTCACCTGAATAGTTATCTATTTTTTTTTTTGATAAATTTTATATTTCCTATTTATAATCAGAGAGATTTATTTGATGAAGGATCAATAGACTGCCAAAGAGTGAAAGGAGTAATCCAGCAGGAAGAGGAGAGGTGAGCCTAAGGCTGTGGCTGTTCCTTCCTGTTGCAGAGTGAGCATAAGCTTCCCCTCAGTCACAGAGCAGATCTGCAGACACCCTGCCTAGGGAACATCACCAGCTTAACCTTGTGAAGTTGTCTACTGCAGGTCCTATGTGGCACAAAATAAAGGGATGGCACAAAATATAGGGTGGTGCAAAATAGGGCACAACACAAACAGATCACTGACCACCCACAGGAATCCTGGCGGTCCTGAGTGTAGGTTTTTTAGAAGTGTGCTGCAACGAGGACAAAAGTAAAATTCTAACTCACTGTCCATGATGTTGTTCACGTTAGTGTTTTACTCAAGGTTGCAACATGCTGCATACAGGTTGCCATCTTTCCTAAGGCAGACCTATACTCCTCCTCCCTTTGATATATGTTCTTTATTTTAGAAGCCTGGGTTTAAATTATTTTTTTTTTTTATAAATGTTGCAGTGAAAAATATATCTTATAAAGAACTTTTATAGAGGAAAATGCAGTACCTATATGATAATAGTGTTTGCTTCAGGTCTACAAATATAGCATACTTGGAGATTTATTTTATTCAGCCGAATGAAACCAATGGAATCTTTACAGAATCTTGCAGAGCATGACTGGACTCTGCTCTGGATTCAGTCCTATGTTCCTCACATGTTATAATTATAATTTTCCCATGTATTAAGTTAGAGTCAGTCATAACAAATAATGAATCAAAAGCAGATACCATAGGAAATAGAACAAACAAATGCCTCCATGTGCCACTGTATTCTCCATAGAATCATAGAATCATAGAATGCCAGGTTGGAAGGGACCTCAAGAATCCAACCTTTCCAAGTAGGAACACAGTTTAGATGAGATGGCTTAACACCCTGTCCAGCTGAGACATACAACTGTCCATTGTGGGTGAACCTACCACTTCCCTTGGGACACTATTCCAATGTTTGATTGTCCTCATGGAGAAAAATTTATCTCTTGTGTCCCATCAGAATCTCCCCAGGAACAACTTGTGCCCATTACCCCTTGTCTTTTCCATGTGACTCCTTGTAAACTGGGAGTCTCCGTCTTCTTGTTAGCCACCTTTGAAGTACTGGAACATGGTAATGAGGTTCTCAAGGCTGAAAAAACCCAATTTTCTCAGCCTCTCCTCATATGGCGGGTCCTCCAGCCCTCTGATCATCCTTGTCCACATCCTTTTTTTGTAGAGCGGGAACCGAAACTGAACACAATAATCTGGTGTGGTCTGACAAGTACCAAGTAGAGCAGAAAAATGACTTCTTTACCTCTGCTGGTGATGCCCTTGTTGATGCAGCCCAGCATACCGTTGGCTTTCTCTGCTGCTGCAGCACAACGCTCACTCACGTTGAGCCTGTTATCCACCAAGACCCTTAGGTCCCTGTTCCACAGGGCTTCTCTCCAGCCAGGTGGATCCCAGTCTGAAATGCACTCCTGTGTTCTTGTTCCCAAGTGCAAGACCTTACACTTCTCCCTGTTGAAATTCATGAGCTTCGTGTTAGCCCACTCCTCCTGTCAGTCCAGGTCATCCTGGAGGGTGGCTCTCCCTTCTGGATTGTCAACCTCTCTACCCAGTGTCATCAGCAAACTTCATCAGGGTGGTCTTCATCCCAACATCCAGGTTGAAGATGTTAAAGCATTGGGCCCAATATCAGTCCCTGGGGGACCCCACTATGACCAGTTGCCAGCTTGAGGATGAATTATTTGCTATCACCCTCTGGGTATGGTCCATCAGCCAGTTTCCCACCCACTTCTTTTCTTAAAAGTTAATGTCATCTTGTGAAGTGGAAATTCTTGTAAAAAAAAAAAAAAAAATCATTCAGCTGATAAAATCTGATTTGGGAATGTGCACTTTGTACTGAATAATCAAGATTTTTTTCTCATTATTTTTTTAAGTCCTACATTAGGACAAGACACGCATCATGTTGCATGATGAATCAGGATATGTAACATTATTATTTTTAAAATGCATTTCATGAGTATGGAAAGTGAGATGGCTCTGTCCTGTTACTTCAAGGATTCAGTGATATGTCTAACATTTACATCTTTTTTGTGTTCACTTTGTCTTCAATATATATATAATTTTTGATGTACTCTTAAATCACAGCATTGTCTGTTCATTTTGCCTGATAAGTCTGTGATTTATTGCAAAGAATCAAATATTTATTAATCATTTGAGCTCAGGATATGAAATAATTTTTCAAGTTGTCCAGCTGAGCCGATCTGGTTAAATTTTCCCATCAGTTGCAAGAGATGGTATAAACTTGGCCCTGAATGTCAATCTGTCTTCAGGAACAGTTTTAATTTCAGTCTCAACGTTAACATCAATGCTTAGACAGTGAGTTATGAATTTACAGTCTCCTAGCTGGACAAGCCCTGCACAAGTTCAGTTCTGATACTGTAAGATCAAGCATAGTTTTCTTAGTTGGATAGAATATCTCTAATAAAAAAAATAAATATAAAAAACCACCAGATATTTTTTCCTGAGATGGACCTCTTGTCTCATGGAGCATTCACTTGGATAGAAAGCATATTTGTGATTTTTAACTCTATTTTCCCTCCATTTTGAGGATATCATATTTCTGTACTGAAAATTAATTTCTATCTGCAGAGTGGGAATCCTTCTACAAATTTTTTTTTCTGTGAATAATTCCAGTGAGACAAAGACAAATACCAATATAACCTGGTTTCTGAAGAGAAAGTTTTGATGCTAAGAAACACCATTAGTAACTAGTTCAATGCCAGACCAAAATGATTGCTGTAAAATAAGATGAAAAACAGTCAGTTAAGTATATTATTTTAAACTGATTCTGTTAAAAAACCCAAGGATTTTCCTAAAGTAGAAGTCCTGGATTATGCTGCTACAAAGTCAGACACATTCCAGTGACAAGCCTTTGAAAAAGCAATACAAAATCATTTCCATAAAACTTCTGGACAGGTTCTAGACATGCTGTCATGGGAAGCCAAAAGTTCTTAACATAAATCAATATATATAACTGAGTTAAATGTTTCTTTACTGAAAGCTTGGATTTCCTAAGCATTTCAACTGTGTTTTGCACCAGTATGCTGGCAAAATGGCAATTAAAATAAAATATGTTTTGCTTTGCACAATATGTGATAAAATATTAGGGAGAATTTTTTTTTTCCTCCAAAAATCAAGTTATTTATTTTCATAAAGTTTTTCCACAGTTGTTCTGGTTTGATTTGGTTTGTTTTTTTTTAAACAAGGAGCAGTTGTCTGGTTCACCAATAAAATAACAATATAAAGTATTTTTTAAAAAATAATAAATTAAAATTAAATAACAATTTATAAATTAAGGTAGGGCAGATTAGAGAGAAAATATCCTGCTTTTATTTTTTATTGCCTTTAAGTCTTTCTATTCAGAAAAAGGTCACCAACTAACAGTACCCAATTTGTATGGCATAGATTACTAACTTATTTTTTTTTAATACCATTGACTAACAATTTTTTTTTTGAATGGTTACATATCCAAAAGAATTCTATATACCTATAGAATTTTTTATCTATGGAAAGCAAAAACTTGTTTATCTTTTCCAATCTAATTTCCCAGCCCATACACCATGCTATAGTTTGTGCAATTAGTAATATCTTCACAAAGTAAATCTAGAAGGTAATATAAAATAAGTGAAAATAAGATCTCTGGCAACTTTGAGTCATATTGCAAAACTTTTTTTAATTAAGACGCATAAACAATTTGCTCACTCTATTCTGTTTTTCTACTTAAATAACAACAAAAATGGTAATGATAATAATAAAAATAATGCATTTTATCTATATAATAATAATAAAGATAATAATGTGATTTTTTTTCTATATTCACATTTTATTATTGTGTTCTTTTCACCATTTTCTGCTGCCTAGGTTGGTCTAACTCTAGCAACTTCATAATGACTGCAGAATAAAGATTTAGGTTTTTTCTGAGAATACATGTCCTATATGAATTATGTGCTTCAATCAGCAGAGAGTTATCAATGACTGCACCATCATCACCCCTGAAATACAGTTGATAAACACTGTGTGAATTTTTCAATAAAGAGACTATGACATTTCCAGAGTCCCTGACCTGTGTGAGCAATTTTTTCCAGTAACAGTGAGCTGGTGGTTGGCATTTTCTGAAGCAGGTGAGACACAATGCAGAAGTACTCCCTCAGTGCAGGAATTTCTTAGCTGAGTTCTGCCAGGAGTGTGGACCTCATCCAGCAAAAGGGCAGAGGTTTGCTGTCATCCCTCCTTCTGCCACTTTTACACTCTGGACAGTTGCTCCTTTTGCATGCTTAAGTTGTAGTTTCTAGTTCTGAAAACAAGTTGAATATCCCTGGATAGGGCCAAAAAGCGTCTTTTCTAAATTTGGCTTGTCTTCACATCACATTCTTGGCAGCTGCTTCTGCCTGTGTGGCTGCACATACATATGCAGATAACTGCACCCTTCCTCTGCCTGTCTGTAAAACAAATGCTTGGAGACATTTGAGCATAGAGTGTCCTTCCTTCCAAGCCCATCTCTTACAAAGTCAGATTAACATCACACTGTCCCTCTGTAAAAGACTCCATCAGTAGACAAATAAGAGCTGCTTCATCTTCCTGTAACAGCTGACTCCTGACCATGCAGACAGAGGTAAATGCTTGCAAACCTCTATAAATTTTTGAAAATGAGTGAGAAGGTTTTGGTACCAGAAGTCAACTAATGTTCATGTGTGGAACTGAAAGGCTGTGTCTGTCTCTTACATGGCTGCCTGGTGTTTTTGGAGGTTTATGCTGGCTCATAAGCCTGTCAAGGGGACAGCTCCCAGTTCTCAGCTATTTTATGGTTTGGGTTTACTGTAGGATAATGGATTATCTGATTTGGAAGAATAATGTTTTATAGTATTTATGATTTTTTTGGATTTAAGAGATTTACCAAGTAATTGTCTTTCCCAGAGTCAGTGGGATTTTGTCCTGTGTAAAGATTCTTCAATACAGTTAAATATTTCATTGTATGTGCTATTTGTATTGCAGTCAAATCTGGTTTATTTTCCTCAATAGCTACGTAGCTATACAAAACTTAATACTGTACATTTCCTCTTTGTAGATACAGCAATAATAATTTTTATAGATATTTTTACAACATTATGCCACCTCACATACTAACAGAAGAGAAAACTTGATAGCATCAAATACTATTTACAGCTAATATGCTTGAAATATACCCAAGACACTACTCTTGAAAGAAAAAATCTTCACTCTTTTCCTAAGTTTCTAATGTGTGTGGACAGGAAAAGGCAAAATAGGGGATTTTTGCTGTAATGAGCTAACCTTGTTATGCAGTCTAGGTAATGTACCTAGACTGCCTCTCAGTCAACACATTTCAGACTATCGGTGGTCCTGAGTATATGCAAGAGAAATAAAATATTGTGAAAGCAAAAAAGACACAACCAACCTCAAAAGGCTTCTGTGGTTGATGGTGCTCTGGGCAGGTGGACAGACTAGATGTTCCTCCAGAGGTACTTTCCAACCTCAGTGGTTTGGTGACTGTGATTCTGTGCCTTGCAAGCTCATGACATATCTATATGAAAATTATTTCTCTCAATACATTTATTTTTTTTTTTCTTGTAGATGGCACTATGATTCTATATTTCATAACAGCTGAAAATTAATTTCCTTGTTTAGAGTTTATTGCTCATTAGGCTTTCAAGAGAAAACTTGAATTCAAAGGTTTTAGTTTAAGAAAAGGAGCAGAAAACAGAAGGGATATGAAATTTTGCATCTGTGGCATTTACCACTGCTGCAACAATCCAGATCTAACTCTCCCTTGGAATTAGCACATTCTCAGCATGATCTCCATCTGAACACAGAGTGATGATAATTGTTGTGATTTACATCTGACAGCTGGGTTTATCCCCAAGGATTTTGTTCTGGAGTCAGAGTCTGAAAAGGATTGATGACCACTAAAGCAATGACATTATTAAATTTAAAGTGAAAAAAAACAATGTTTTATTAGTGACCATTTAATCTGGAAAGAAAGTAGCATTGAAACTTTCACCCTCTCTTCATCATGCAATTACTTTTGACAAATTGTTAGTTCCAGTTGCCTTATGAGGCTCCAACAAAAACAGAGTGCAGGCAGCACAGGATATTTCTATCACCCTTTAAAAGCTCATTTAGCTCCATTGTACCTTTAACTATGTTTTTGGAGAATAATTGGGAAGTCTTGAACTAGTTAAGGACTTAAAAATCGATTTAATCCTTCATTAAAACACAGCCTCCTCACCTTTTTCTGACAAGATTAGAATGTCAGACAATTGACTACATGTGACTGAACCAAGTTGAAAAGTGTTTTTCTCATACTCTTCTAATTTTGTCCATAAATGGAGTGTTTAACATGTGGAACAAAAGTATTTTCTAATCATGAGTGTTTTTCCATTTATGAGGCAATTTTGCTGAGATCACAATGTGAAATTATGGTGGCAAGTCCTAATCTAGCATTTCCATAGTTTATCTCCAAGACAGAAAAAATCATAGATACAAACCAGACAATGATATAAGGAAACACAAGGAGAGGGAAATAATAATAATAAAAAAAGTTGTTGTCAGTTTTTCTTTCCTTATTTTGGTTTTAAAATACTATCCTACTACACACAGAGACATTAATCATTAGAATGATGCACAAAAATGGAATGATGTACAAACATAACAGCAAGTCAGGTTATTTGGTAAAGATCTCTGAATTTCTTTTCCCCTAAATTACATTTTACCAAACTCAAATGAATTCACATGGAATTCCACATATTTTTCAAAATATTGATTATATTTTGTCATTATTAGAGAAAAACACTAAACACACCACTAAATAAAATACACTGTGGGAAAATTGTATTTAAAAAGTCATGATAAAGGAATGAATCATCATTAAAAAGTGACTGAAATATTGAGTTGGAACAGTGAGTGTGGTAATATGTATGGTTGTGCCTCTCTTCAGCTGAAGTTAATAAAGATGAAAGGCAGGTGATGCATTAGATTTCACCATGGACACAAATGTGTGTCTGTTTCTTTCCTGTTCTATTGTTCCTGAAGAACCTGTCTATGAAACTGCAGCTCCCATCTCCCTGATGTAAAGGAAAGGGCGAAGTAGAAAACATATTTAAGTCTTTGGATTTAATAAGATTAGGCTGTGCAATTTGGGAGCAAGCTCTTGAACTTCATTACCTCTGGTAGCTCCAGTAACAGATAACTACAGGTACTCTAAGGATGCAAAAGGAAAAAATGAAGAAAAAAAAAAGACAAAGAAAAACCCTATGATATGCAAGAAAACATACTATGGCTTTAGAAAGCACTGATTTTGAGCTGAAAAAGCCAGATCTAAAAGTACAGAAACCACTAGAGACACATTGGTTTAGAGTAAATTAAAAAAAAACAAAACAAAAAACCAGTAATTTAGAGTGGGATGCATCTCATCTAACTGCAGCTGTCTAAAACTTAGACAGGCTTAACTACTGATCTAGGCTGTAACACACTAAGAGATAAACACCTTCACAGTCCCTGTCCATTGTAGATGTGGTTTAGAATAAAATTAATTCCTTCTGATTGCATCCATATCTCATGGGTGCCTGTTGAAGAATCATAAACATCAGGCTCACACTAGACATCAGTCATCAGTCAGCATTTCCATCTGGAGGTGGATTTCATGCTACACAACCAAAAACATTCCCAGAGAATCAAGCAGGTTATCACAGTGTCATGATAATTCATATGGCAGAATGATGTCAACATTGAGAAATGTTCTTACCAGATGAATCTAAGTACACACACAGAAACATAAAGGAAATTAATTTTCCCAGTAGCAAATCAAACCTCACAAATTCTATGAGTACACTGATTGTACCAATCATGTGAATTACCAGGTTGCAACAATGCCAATTATTTCCAATTAAATTAGGTAAAAAGAAAAAATATCTTAATCACAAAATTTCTTAAAATTGAAATTCTTATTGTCATAGTTTTTTTTTGTTTGGTTCATTGTGGTTTTTTGTGGGTTTTTTGTGTTGTTGTTTGTTTGTTTGTTGATTGGTTGGTTTTTCAAATAGTCATCTGAATTGTTCAGGAATGAAACTGCATTTACATTCAAACTTTATGTAATTTTTGTAATTTCCATAAAAGTTTGACAAAATAATTTGCAGAACAAAGAATCATTAAAGCTTTTTGTAACATCCAAATTTCTGCAGTGTTGGCAAAACAGCTGGCAGACAGCTGATTTTACTTAATTAAATCCAATATGTCAGGTGCAGCTTTTACTTGCTATGGAGGTGGTTCAGGAGGTTTTCTCTAAAACGGCAACTGATTCAAAGTAAAATATTTCAAAGACAGCTAAAAACCCTGAAAAAGAGGCTTCATTGCGGATATAGAATTTCAATGGCAATGAATTGGATTTTAAATGAAACAGGTATCTTGATATATCTTGATATATCTTTATTTTAACAGAAAGTTCAGTAGAGGTAATTGCTCAGATTGAAGGACTTGATGTGTTCTTTCTGGTACACAAGTATTTGTACTGTTCTTTATACTTGCATTCAGAATTCCCGATATTACTAGAAGAACTGGACAGAACTCTAAAGGTTGCAGCAACACATCCTCCATATGAAATTACAGGGAGAAATAACATCTTATGGCAGATGAAGGATATCTCAAAAACTGTGAGCAACAGTGAAAGTCTGTGTAATGAAATATATTCACATCACTGCTCAGTGTCAAGAAGGGTGCTTCGGTGAGAAGTCCTGCAAATGGAAAGACTCTCTCATGAAAGCTGTTGCACACAGGAATTTTAGCTAGCAGAGCAGTGATAAAACTCTCCTGCCCACAGGGGAATCAGCCTGGCTCATTGGACTCCTTGACCAGAACAGCTCGTGAGGGAAAACCAGGACTAGATGAAGAAAGGACTTAAGATAGTGGTAGAAAGAACAAGAACCCTGCAAGCTGATCCACAGTATGCCAGTGGAGGGCAAAATAGGGGGGAAACATGCTAACCTGCTTTCCTCTAAACTAAGGCAGACAATCAGAGGGAAAGGGGCTGGGAACAGAATGGGAGGAATACACACCTCCCTTTGAAACATGGGAAATAATTTCACTTTTGAGGCTATATCTAAAACATTTAAACCAATGTTAATTTCTCAGAAGGGAAATATAATAAATCTGTTATTAAATTTATAAAAGAATCTAACAAGTTACAGAACACCCCCCAGTGATTTGCATGAGGCCTTCTTATTATCCACGGTTCACTGACATGATGGAGTGTAATGACTTCTGAAAGAGTACTTGGAAACCACTATTTTGTGCCTATGAGCAGTTAAGAAGCCTTTAGCTTTTCGGAGCCTCAGTTTATTGTGTCAGTCTGTGGAGAAAAAGACACTAAAGGCAGCAATATTCCCATATGATGGAGCCAGCTGGCATCCTAACAGCATGCCTGCTCATATTGTACTTGGAAGGGCTTTTAATTCATGGCTATCTCTGTGTGAAATAATCCTGTTTTTCATTATATTGCTGTGTGTCCATCTTCTAGAATATTAATATATGAGATTGAATTTAATCAGCTAAGTTTTTAATTCAGACTACTCAAAAAAAGACATAGTTGCAGTGTGTAAATGTATGTGTTAATGACTCTCTAAGCTTCAAAATTACTGTGAATAACCTAGCATTTTAGCAGTTTAGATACATTCACTAGAGTTAGGTCACTTACTGTCCCAAATTTGTAAGAGGAGGTGCTAGCCTCGATTTACCAGATTCAGGCTTTGCTGATGTTGCCACTCATAGTGCTAAAAAATCACCTGCAAAGTGTTCTGATTACCAACCTGCTAGTCCTTTCCTAGGTACTGCCTTTTGCCATAATCACCGAAAATTTGCCTTCAATGAAGCAACAGGTATGACTGATATTATTGAGTGGGCATGACATTAGCTATATTCCCTTGCTTTCCCTTATGCTTCATTGTTGTACCACTTAATTTTCTAAAATTTTAAGCACTGTCAGTGAAGGAAATTCTATCTGCTCTGTGTTTGTAAAACATCTAGTGCCATGAGATATACTGCTTCCTGACTGTGGTTGTTCAGTAATATCACAGTATATCATCACAATAATAAAGTCTGTCTCACTAAAGGGGCTGCTTATTCAAACATCTGTGGTGCCGTGACATTGTAAAATCCTGCTTCCAGAATCCTGACCTGAGATGTCAGATGTGCATTCAACGATCGTTCCCTTCCAGACAGCAAAACAGTCCTGATGCGCTGCTTATTTTCAAACATGTTTTTTTTGGAGTCTTAAATAATAAAAGGCAGGATCTAAAATTATTGGTATTCCCTGCAGGTCCTGACTCAAAACCTTTGGGAGTCAAGTATTTCCACTGATTTAGGAGGATTGAGATAAACACCAATATCTGTGGAATGTAGAGCTATTACGCCTGCAGGATATATCTCTGGAAATCGTCATTCTTTTATTAGTAAGTGGTTTCACAGCAGCATATTCCATACGACTGCCTGGTAAATCTCATTTAATTTATCTGATCATCATTATTGAGGCATGTCAAAGGATAGTCATAAAACATTTAAGTAATGTAAGTAAGGTGCTTCCTGTGATCAAAAAAAGGATACACTGACTAAAATATTTCAACTTGATTGACAGAATTGCTTAGATTTTGTGGAATAATTAAACAGCAATGTTTGCCTGTCAGTAAGATAACATTTTAGCTGGGTTTAGCTCTCATATCGTACTCCCTTGCAGACTTTTAATGGCCCTAACGTAATTTAAATATGGGAGAGATACAGATGCAAAGAGATCTAATAGGGTCTGTCTTAAACAGCATTTCCTCCCAGTTTGGGGTTACAAAATACAACAATTTCATCTCTTCTCTTTTACTGACACCAAAAAACGTGCCATGATACCATCAGACACTGAGATGAAATTCAGCCTTTTAGGTTTTGGAGTAATGGTAGTGATGGTAAGGCTTGTCTCAATCAGATATGTTTTCTCAGACAATTTAACTTAAAACTTTTCCCATGATGGATCAAGAATTGAACCTTTCATCCTATAATGGAAGTTGTATTTGAAATTTTGTTTTATGCTATGATACATGACTTCTTTTTTCATTATTATCTTCTTTCCAAGATAATTCATCACTGCCCTCCCCCCCATACACACATCTGAAGATCCACATGCATGACACCTCCTTGTTTTATCAGTGAACGGCTGAATGACACCTGTTGGAGAAAGATGTTGGATTGTACAAAGAGTAAAGGCAAGTATTGAAGAGCAGCTCTAAGACTGGTTACAGAGGAAAACAAAAAGAAGAGAAACACCCTAATTTCCTCGTAAGGTGGTATTATTGCCACTTACTTGTTTCAGCAATATCACTAGCACTCAAAACCTGTGATAGGATATTGGTGTATTTCCTCTTACTGTCTGGATGGTGATGCTGACAGTATTGAAGGATAGGTAGCTTCTTAAAATGTGCTGAGTATAAAATTTTCTATATTCCTAATTCATTATTAATTACAAATTTATTGTAGAGTGGAATACAGTCATATGAACAGTAAGTTACAAATGCTGGTAGACAAACTAAATAATGTAGAGGCAGTACTTCAAAGTTTGTTGGAGTCTGACTTGTGAATTTTGAACACTTAAGGCTGAATTTTAAACAAATTTACTTAGATCAACATTTCTTTAAAATAATCCTTTGAATATCAGAGAAAACATACATGGCACACTGAGCTGGCAGTGTCACAAATTAAGAAGGCAAACTGAAATTTTGTTTATGAAATCTTGGTTTTGGTCCATGATAACGTCACCAAAATGCAACCATTTGAGTTGGAATAAATAATTTCACCTATCTGCAATATACTTTGCTTGTTAGTGGATACAGACCTACAAGGAAGTGAAAGAACCAGTAGGAAGTCAAGTATGATATATGCCAGTTAGCTGTTTGCTTTCTCTCATTTTGTATCCAGAGATAAAGAAAAAACAAGAAAAGACACAAAACCCAAAAACTTTTGCACTTCTTTTCCTTCAGTGGAAAGGAAGTCACATCAGCTCTGTTGTTTAATCTATCTCAAAATTATGGATGATTCAACTCTACGCTTCTCTACCTGCGCACTATGGAGATTAAAAAAGACAGGGAAAGCTTATATAAAGATCAGATATCTAGGTGAAAAAATTTTGGGAAAAACAAATATATGTGAAACCACTGAAAGTATTTCATAGGGAGAAGTAATAAGTTAACCTGATTTTTAGAATATTAATTATCCAGGCTTCATTAAAAAATAACCATGGATTTACACAGTTTTTTTGCTCTGTGACCTAAAATAAGTATGGGTAACTAATGTATTCATTGCTGCAGAGCAACCACACTGTGAAATCAGAGACTTGAAGAACTAAGATTCCTTCAAGATAGTTTAAATTACTTTATATATATATTATTTTTTTTCCGAAAGCAGGCAAGCCAGTTTTGTTTTTATTTTTTTAATGTTGCAAACATCAAAATGAAGTTGATTTGCTGAAATATAAACCATTTTCATAAATTGCATTAATTGGTACTGCATCAAGGTGTTCGTCACAAGCTCCCCCATCCAAATAACACTGAAGAACAGATATGTCATGAAAACTAACAGTGATTGTTTATGCCAAAGGGCAAGCAAATATGTCATTCTAAACATTAGCTTATTAGGCTAGAAAAGTCAGAAGACACTGCTTTCCACTATCTCCAATATCCCTTTGCCAATAGGCTTAAATCAGTATAATTCTTCAGAAATGCTTACTAATCACTAATGAGACAAGTATCTTCTAGTCTGGCAATGCACACCAAGCATTCCTCAATTAACAGAATGTGAATCACCACATATCCTGACAGCCTTTTCTTTTTCACTACTGCTACTACTGCAGGTTCCCTTTACTTCAGTTAACCTTGGGTAAAAGGCTATCAGGAGTATGGAAGTGGTGAGATTTTCTTTCACTGTTTAGCTATTCTGCAATCAAAAGTACTGAACAAGTATAGAAAAATTTGGCTTGAAGAGAGAGCAATTGCAACATTTTGTATTCATATGTTTTAAGCTTCTGGGTACCATCTCAGAAAGATATCAGCTGCTCAAAGTTCAGTTAATTTTTGCTCTGGGCTACAGTTCATAATTTTTTTTTGATTCTGTACACTTTAGACTTGGCCAGTCCAGATGAATTGCTTTCAGACATTCATTATGGAGGAATGCATGACCACTATATTTCAGAACAGAGGATTAGCATATGTTGTTTACAGTTATCACTCGCCCCTGCAGAATAACGCTCAGAAGACTAAGAATTTCCTCTGTATGTATTCTTAGAAGTACCAAGGTTTTGTAATCTATGAAGTAAGGTCTTTACAATTTTGCTATTAAAAGACAGAAACAACAGAATCCTTCTCAGACTCCACTTTAAGCGACATACTTCTCTGCTTTCTAAAACAACTAAGTACTGGGATGCTGCAGTATTCTGTGCGTTCTCAGAGTGGTTATTTGCAAGATTGTCCATTGGATACTCTTCATAATCCACCTTATGAAATGGTAGTTTTACTTTTTGCACTGACCCACACATTTTCTGAATGTATTTGTTACTTGCAATTCCTTTAAAATTTGCCCTTGGAGCACCAATGATTAATATCTGGAGATTGTTTCTCTCACTGGGGGCACCTAATCTTTCAGTTCTCTGTGCTGTGCTTTCTGAGACTATTTAATTTATTTGTTCTATAAGCTTCATGAAGTATTGTAACTCTCTGGCACCTTTGAAATTGCAACATCTACTGCACATTTCAGGGTCAATTCTGCTTCTATCAGACTGCCTTTGGATTGCATTATCTTGCATAACACTCACTAACCATTCACTTAGTGCAACATTTAAACTCTCTCCAAATTGGCAATGCTCATTTAATTGCTTTAATCCAGTCACATATTCAGCAAATGTTTTATTTTCTTGATTCTGTCGATAGAATCAGAAATGCTTTGCAATCACAAGTGTCTTTGGGGATAGGTAATTTTGCAGAATTTCCACAGTTCAGCAAAAGTTTTGTCTTTTTCTTTGATAGAGTCTGTAAGGATGTACTATAGGATTTAGTTTTGGTGACCATTGCACTCAGCAAAACAGCCATCTTTTACATAATATTGAAATTATAAAATAATGTTTAAGTCTTTCAGTATAGGTAGCAGAATTCCTTCCTTTAATTATCAGTTAAATCATGTTGTTCAAAATGTACTCTATGCTTTATTCTCTTATCTACTCCAAAGAACATCACTATGCTTAGAACAAGTGTTGCAGGCAGCTGTCTTAGTGACATGTTCCCCCACCTGGACAAGCACCCTCTGTTTCACTGTACTCCATTTTATGAGACTCTTCTCGCAGTTGACCAGGCTTTGACTTCCAGGATACCAAGAAGAGGAGAAATAAAAAGACTACCCTGATGATCTGGAAAAGTGCTGTGCTGCTACTCTGATTGGCTTCTAGTAGCTAGTTCATGGGAAGGCATGGAAAGTTACCCCACAAGGTAGTAATTTGCTTCTAAACACTCTAGGCAGTCTCAGTCTTTAATGACATTATCACATGCAATGTTAACCTCAGAAACTGCTTATTCAGTGCCCAAGACAAGGCAAATCTGGTGATGAACTTGGACTTTGGAATAAAGGATGAAGTAGGATATTAGATATTATTCTTTTTGTGTGTATCCAGCATGAGACTCGGGGCCTGAGATGCATATGCTCAGAAGCACAACTGAGGTGAGTGATGCTGGGTGCTCATGCAGTACTACATACCACTAAGGAACTTGACCAGGCTGGTGCACAAAACCAAGCCAGTCATGGGCATTCACACTGAAGGACTAGGAATATTTCACTCTGTGGCTCTGAGAATGCAAATTACAGCTTCTAATGGAAGCCTGGTGGATAATTCACTAACAGTACCTTTGCCATACACAAAATCAGTTAGCATGGTTATTAGATAACACACAGGATATGACTCAGCCTTTCACTGAATAAGACAGCTATCTTCAGTTGGCTCCAGGAGCTAGGTGTTGATGCTCCCCTTACAGTTTAAGAGGATTTGTCCAACAGCAGAGTTTAAAGAATGATCTAGCTGACCAATGACAGACAACTTAGCTTGTTCACCTTGCCTACACACAGGCATCAATTGCCATGTGAAATTCTTCTTTCTAGCTGAGTCCAACACCTATGACTCGGGTCCTCCAGGACATTTGAAAGAACTGCTGGATGGCTTTGGAATAATTAACTGCATCAAACCTGTCTGGTTAAGTAACTGTGTTGAGTTCTGGATGTCTACTTTAAAGTCAATAGCTCTCTGCATTCTGCCAACGGTGTTAAACAAACCTCTGTTGACCACAGTGAGACCTTCAATACACTTATCTTTAGAAACGTAGAGTTTGGTGTCTTAACCTGTGAGCAGAATCCCTTTGTGGCCATGTGTTCTCATGCAGTAACTTGGTCAGCTGTTTCTGTCCTTAGCTTTATTATGCCCCATTTTTAATATTAGGGTAATACAGCTCCTTTACTTCTGAGTTCCACTGTGAAAATGAATGGTCAAATGCTATGGTGAAGCATATTGTATCATAGTGCAAGAAGGAAATTAACAATTACCTCTACAGTGCAGGTTTTAATAGTTTTTAATATAGGGGAATGACACAATGCAACAAGCTAAAAACCACCTTCCTTCATATGAGTTGAATAAGGCAGGGGCAGTATCAAAAAAAGGAGCATATGATCAGATAGTTAATTATTTGGTCACAGCCCATGAATAGAAGAGGCAGACTCTGCAGACAGCCTTCATTGTGGTGTATCCTAATTCCGAGTCTTGATTTTTCAGCCTTAGTAACATTTTAAATGCACTTTTTAATATATTTTATATGCAGAATATTTATGGTTATAAAAAACTTTTTATATTTCCCTGTTTCTCCCTCACAAAAAGAACTAGGCCATTAGAATTTCACAGCAATTTTATTTCTTAATCCACTACTAAGAACAACAGATGGACAATTTATTCTATATCTACATTTTAAAAAAATAATAAAATATTTAGGTCTGAAATTATATAAACTGATCTCCTATTAACAACTTCCCTATGAAAACTAAAACAAATGCTGGAGATGTAAATGAACAACAACAACAAAAAATCTTAGTATTTGAAAATATTTTTTTATTGTGTGATTTCATCAAGGAAATATCATAATGCTGCAAACAGATATTTTATGTCTGACCTGTTTGAAAACAACAGTGAATATTTTCAGCAAATCATGGAAGTCTTCACTTCTTCCAATACAGAAGGGCCAAATCTGCACACTGCTCATGGCATGTGTTCATTTAGTCCATCCATTAAAAAGTCCACTAAGAGAGATGCAATTCCTCATGAAAAGAAAATTTTATTGTTTGTTTTCATCTAGCACAAGGCACAGGACAACTTCATGGTGATAAGGAGGAAGGAGGCATCCACTGACAGAAAACCTGGCAGCCTGAGTAGTTGTACAAGGAGTGGTGAGGGAATTGGGGTTGCTCAGTCTGAAGAAGAGAAGGCTCAGGGGAGATCTATTGCTCTCTACAACTACCTGAAGGGAGGTTGTAGAGAGGCTGGTGTTGGTGTCTTCTCCTGAGTAACTAGTGATAGGACAAGAGGAAATGGTTTTAAGTTGTGCCAGGGGAGGTTTAAGTTGGATATTAGGAAAAATTTCTGTACTGAAAGACTGGTGAGGCATTGGAACAGGCTGCCCAGGGAGGTGGTCAAGTTGCCATCCCTGAAGGTGTTCAAGAAGCATTTAGATGTGACACTTCAGGATACAGCTTAGTGGTTGTGGTAGCTGGAGTACTGTTGTACTTGATGATCTTGAAGGTCTTTTCCAGCCTTAATGGTTCTATGATTCTATGATCTGTAGCCATCAGCAATGTATGTGCGTGTCTGCAGCCTACAACATCAGTCTTAAGGCTTTTCTTATAGACAGATTTATTTTATAAGGTGATTTATCTGACTTATTTCAAAGACCTACTTTAGAATAAGACAAATGGTGTGCCACTGACTAATGGGTCAGAGTGTAAAGGGTGTAAAAGGAGAAAAGAGAAAGTAGGTCAGGTAGAAAAGTCTGCATCAAGCTACTGATAAATTTAGTCCCCAGTGCTAAAGTGGATTTTCATCCCAGTGTCCTCTTAAATAGTTTAAGACTTTCTGAATCTAACACAATCCTAAAACCGTTCTCCCTAGAAATATGCTGATCACTTAGAAAGACCTTTCAATCTAAACAATGATGATTTACCTCATATCATCACAGAATTCAATGTTTTAAAAGTTTAAAATAAATACATTTGTGGTGTTTTTCTTTAGTTATTAAAAATTAAGTTATAGCACTAATAGAACACATACTAGTGGTTTCTACATTGCAACTAGCATAAACAAAGCTGAACAAAGCCAAAATATGGCTGAATGGAATATGCAACCAAACATCACTTCATCATGGAGTTAAAGGTGTAACACAGGGTCTTTATTGACCTTTTCTTCTACTCCTCAGCTAAACTTTCTCCTTGAGAAAAGGTCCATTCTTTGCCCTACATCTCGACTTTATTCCTGACACAGAATATATTAGAATAAATAAACCCCAACATGAAAATTAAGCTGACAGCCCACTGTAGGCATTACTGGGTGAGGGTTTTGTGGTTTAGGCCTGCCATAAAACTATTGATAATAACTATTGATACAGGACTGAGAAATTTGAGAATATAAACTACATTATTTTTCAATAGGATATATAATGACAATTGGTTTAAATTTTTAATAGATTGTCTTTTTTTATTAATTGAAAGAAATGCTGAAGAATTGCATATAATTGCTAAAAATATTGTACTTAATCCCCCATAAATCATAAGCTGTTTAGAAGAATGTATAAAAGCAATGATTAGCCACTTGGGTAAGTTTGGATATCAAGATAGACAGAAGCAATTCAACAAGAAGAAAAAAAAAATACACAAAAAACCCCTGTACCTGTTTTATTCTAGCTTAAATAAAATGAGGAAGAAGGTTCAAGGTAGAGAAGAAAATAAAGACTCCTATATGGTTTGCACTGAGACACAGAAAATACATGAAAGTAACACATATTTCTTCAGGGATTAAGAATCATCTGAAAGGTTTTTGAAGAGGCTTACAGAATGTTCAAGGCAAAATGACTCATACTTGGAGGTATATCTTGATGGCATTCCTATTTGGGAATACAAATTATTATTTTGCCTTAGGTTTCCTTGGCAGTTTGTAATATTTAAAGAAGTTTGCCATCTAATCTCCATAAGATTCTTTGTGACTGATGATTTTAAAATTTGTTACTGTCTTTTTGTGTCTTACAGTAAAACCACATATATCTTGGAAGAAAATCTAATGTAATATTATGCCCGCTGCATTTTAGATGGCTTTATGTGTTGATATACAAAGCTGCTTTTTCCTCCTGACCACTTAGCAAGTCAACAAATTCTTATTCTGCTTTCCTAAATCTCTTCTGTCATTTGTTTCAAGACATGTTTACTACATGCCTCCTATCTTAGGAGTACTGTAAAAGAGTTAAAAATCC
This sequence comes from Apus apus, assembly GCF_020740795.1. Lineage (NCBI taxonomy): Eukaryota > Metazoa > Chordata > Aves > Apodiformes > Apodidae > Apus > Apus apus. The sequence goes on from NC_067283.1 coordinate 13,225,529, forward strand.
TTAAAATCCAAAAAAGTATCCCCAGCAACTGAGCAACAAATTAAACTCTCTATAAAACTGCAATTAATGCTAAAACCAGAAAAAAATATATTCAAATATACTTTCTTTCACAAAACTATCTAAATACTGGTTTCTGTCCGTGTGTGTGTGCATGTGATTAATATCGTGAGTACATTTGGTGTATTTGAGCATATTTCCTGAGTTATCTCTGACACAAAGTTTCATTGAAAGTCATTATACCCAAGAAAGTCCTGGAAACACTGTTCATTTTCAGTTTCTTAAAAACTTTAAGGGTTAAATTAGTGTCTCTGTAGGACAAGTAGTGCTTTTGACGAGAAACTGAGTTCTTGTGTAAATGCCAGTGAACCAACTAGATGTTTCATTCAAACTTCAAACCCACTTACATGTGTATAGATGGGACTTAGGTTACAATTTCTCTCTGGGTTTACCTTGAAAGAAACTGTACTGTTGTCAAAACTGGTTTGTGTCCTTTACCCCTTACAATGTACTATACTACTAGCTGTCCATGACTATTCATGAGTGGTATTTTCCTACAGAGGTCTGTAAGAATGCGATTTCAGTAAACTGAGAACAATAAAAGAAGAAAATATGGCTTAAAAAAGCATTGATACATTATCATAAGAACCAAAGAGTTTTTTTTAAAACCTCAACCTTGGAACAGCTATACTTTTAATTGTTGGTTATTGACATGAGATACAGAAAAATTGGAAGTCAGTCTTTCAAAATGTGAAGTCTTTGAAATCCAAAGTCTAATCTAAATCCTGTAGGTTAGTCCCATCTGTACATTATATAAAGCTACAAGGAACTAATGATACCAAAATGACTAATGCTAGGTGTTATTTATACCAGATTGCTTCAGTCTGAATCTGTAGATTTTTTGGCAGAAATTATGTCTACATTTTTTCTTGATTCGTTTAATACATACACAGAAAATCATGTGATATCAAGTGGAAGGATCTAGAAAATACTGACCTTTGAAGAGGCAGAGGAAGAGTTCTTATATTAGGGATTTACATACTGGAGAACGTGAACATGCTCTAACTGCAGGGCTTTTCTGTAATAGAGAGTCCAAAACTGAGAGTCTAGTCTCTGAGATTCACAATTTGTGTCAGAAATGTGAAATATGTGAAACATGGCCACATATTATGCTGATGAGGAGGGGACAGTGTCAAGCACAGAAAGAAGTCCAAATACCAAAGCTGAACCCTTAAGGACAACAGGCTGGCAGCAGTAAGGTATTAAAATGCACCAACAATCAACAGAATAGTTACAGCACAACATTGACAGAAGGTTGAGCTGATTTTTTATAAGGTGTGTTAATGAACACAGCTGGGAAGTAATAATAGCAATAATAATAACAACTGTGAGCCCCCCTATGGGTTGTTTAGGCTCTTCTTGGAATCATGGAGCCTTCACTTTGAGTGCAGTGAGAAAATTTGAGGTTCAATTGTCAAGAGAATTCTGCTGCTTATGTTCAGGAACAGAAAGTCATCAGAGCTGGATTAATTCAAGACTGTAGGCTCCGCACTACCCAGTCATCAAGTGCTGGGTCCTGAAGTGGTAGTCTGAACCTTGCTGCCACAGACAGCTTTTTGGTATAAAACAGAGATGTAGCATGGACACTCAGTACAACTGGAAAGCTCAGCAGGAACCATGCTGGACCCAGAACACACAGGAGTCTTAACAACCACCTCTTAGATGTCATGATTGCGTGGAGCAGACATTTTTTTCCTTAGAGTATATAACCTCTGAGATGAAGCAGCTTTCTTCCTGATAAGCAAGCCTGCCTCTGAGAAGTCCCCTACAGGCTAAAGGAAGTGGTGACGACCTCTTGTCTACAATATCCTCATAGTCAAAACATTTCAAGACCCAGTTCTGGCCACAGTCTGAGAAGGGAATTAGATTACCTGTTTCTTGAAGTGTTTTAAAATATCTCCTACTTCAGGCTTTTGGTTGCTTTCCAACACTCTCAGTTAAGTTATTTTCCTACATGACTGAACAAGTTTCAAAATTCATTATGCAGAGAGGAAAAGCAGAAGGACTTCAACTCTGCAGCACAGACAGAATAGTCACATACAAGTGGGATTCTCTGTGTCCAGTTTTGCTGCAGTTTTTGTTTGGAGATTTTTACGTGGGTTTTAAAAAGTATTATTATCATTTCTAAAATTAAATTAATTTCAATACAATGGACTTGTCCTCTGAAGCATATACCTAGAGCCCCTATATATGCACATATATATGTCAGTACATTGTCCTAATGGACACTAGTCCTGTACATTGTAAGAAGTAGCTCTGGATTCAAAGAAGTACAACAATGAGCACAGAAGTACATTGCACATATATAAAAGTGGACCAGACACTGAAATGTGACCCAGGCTTCATAGACATATTCCACTGGCTTCCCTTTTAACCTTGTGGGCACTTTCCTCTAGACTTTTTTTTTCTCCTTACAACTTGCCTGGCTTTTAAGGTCTTCATTCTGAATTTAATCATGAAGCAAACTAAAATGCCAGGGTCAGTTGAGGCAATGATTTTCAGTTGTACAAGTCCACCCACTCTGCTGTTCAATCTGGGTGCTTTACAAATTTATCTGCAGAGAAAAGTGATGTTTGAACTGAGCTTAGAATACTGAGGAAAAAAATGGGGGAAAAGTGCTTCAAATGTAATGAGCACCAGAAAGAAGTCAGTGGTGTAGATAACAGTAACATCCTCTCTGCTTCCATGATGTGAGATGAGAAAAAGTTTTTTCTTAAGATTTTTTGCCCATCATGTTTGTATTCATTTATTTTGTGTTAACTAAATAAAATGCCATGAGAAATGTGTTAATTCTGGGGAAACAAAGTACCTACTTTGCTTCATGAAACAGGAATCTCTTAGGAAAGGCATTTGTTTATAATACTGAAATGCAATTAAGAAATAGGAGAATAGGTTGCATTGTGAACTTAGTAGTTTTGAAAAGGGGTGAAGATTTGAATGTCACATATCAGTCAGAACTTTTCTTATGATTTATCCCATTCCATATACATTTTGAAATTTGACAAGAGAATTATTTATATCTCAGAGAAAAGGCTTTCTTTGTGGAAAAACACTAGTCATTATGAAAAATTCCAAGTAGTTTAAGCAGGTTTTTTGGACATTCATTACATTTAAAAAAAAAATATTTATTTCCTTTATTTCCTATCATCAGTTTTTCTGTAGCTGGAAATCGTAGCCAACTCGGTAACAGTACAGGTTAAAATCTGTCACTATGGATACTGAGTACCTTCAAGTTGCAAGAGTGTGAATTATGATTCTGGTCATATCAGTAGGTCTCAGACTGATCTTGTGGTATCAAAATTAGCATGTTTATTTTTTGATTGGTTGATTCTTCCATCTAGGATGAAGTTTTTTGCATATTTTGTGGTCTAGGTTGTGGTGTAGACTAGCCACAAATGAATGACAGATCCCTTAGTACTGGTGCAAAAACCCCTCCTTAGCGAAAACTTTTAGCATCTACTGAGAGAGCCTTGTTAGGAAACTTTCCCTCTGTAAAAGCTTGTTCATGGGTGACATTATAAATCATAACAGTATTACCGAGGAATTGATGAATATGTTTAATTGTCTTCAATTTTATTATCGTTAGCCAGTTTTGTATTCTTAAAGTCATGTTAATCAGGTCTTTACTGGCAGTTCAATGACTAATAGGCACAGCACTTCGAAAAAAGCCTTTTGCACATGCAGAACTTAGAATTTCAACATTTCTTAGAGATGACATTCTGAAAGTTAGGTTCTTTTCATCAGCAAAGTTAATAGTAAAATTTTTCGGAATAACTTTCTGAAAATGAGAAACAATACAATTTTTTCATAGCAAACATAAAGCCCATAGCTCTGTTCAATAGTACTTGGAAACTTAGTTTACTGACCCAGTTATATTAAGGGACAAAATAGTTTGTATTTCCAATTAGCAGCTGTACAGATGCTTTAAGAGACTTTGATTTTTCCATTTAGTAAATACTAACACACTAAAGTGCCAGCGGCTTTTGTGGGGATTGAAGAGGACAAGAATAGGCAGATCATCACTGATCTCCTGGGTCACTTGCATTAAAGTATGTATTTTCAGTGAACTGGAGCATGGGAATCATTTCTAAATTTGTATTAAGCAAATAAATGGACCTTATGCTAGATGGGAATTTATAAAAGCAATCAGATGTAATTCTAATGAGAAAGCAATTAAAAAGTTTGACTTCAAAATAATTTAGCTGTGAAGTTCCTTGCCACAAGAAAGAGCTGAAGACTTGGATTTAGGGGACCTAGTTTCTTTATTTCTAGAGTTGGATTTATAGGCACAGACTCCCAGGTTTAAGAATTCTTCTCAGTTAAGAAAAGCAGTGTTGGGAAAAAATGGCTTCCCTGCCTCCCATAACTAGCCTAAATACAGGTTAGTACCTATTGCTCATTATTAGAACGGCATCTTGTACTACAATCATTTCCTACCAGTGACAGAAATTCTGAGAATGTAACATCAAAATTATGTTCTCAATAACATTTCTAATCTCAATAAACTGCTTTTTTTTTTTTTTCTGATAGATCTTTGAAAACTTCCAGACAAGCTGTATTCTCACACCTCTTCTTATGCCAGAGCAATTGACCATGTCTCACAGTGTTTCTCTCATGACTGGTGGCCATGAATTTTGCCTCTGTAGTGCTATCCATATTTATGAATTATACCTAGTTATACTTTTTTTCTTTTTTAAGAGGTATCCTCAGCTAAGTAAAAAGACTCTCAGTTAGCTCATGGAGCTGACCTAAACAAAACATGGTCTTATTGTAGAGTAAAAAAATATTGCATGTTAAGATATTTCTCATAACTGCATGATAAACAGTGAAATTTATTGTCAGATATGTGACAAGTTAATAATGAGCCAGCAAAGTGACAAAGTGACTTTAGAATAGAAAACAGAGGATTTCTTCCTTTTGTTAAAGCACGAATTTTTGAAACTGGTTGTGGATATTATCAATTTTGGGTATCTAAAACTCTGTTATAGAACTAAGGGGGCGATTACTAAATGAGATAAATTTAAGTTGATTTTTACATTAATTAAAACTTATTAGCACAAGCTATTCCAGAGTTGTGTAACATACTTCCTTAAGAATTTTTCAGGAGCAAAATTCATATCAACATCTATTACTTCCTATGTCAAGAAGGAGCAGTGAACTAACAGAAACTTTACAAAGTTCAACAGAGAGAAGTGTAAGGTTTTGCACCTGGGAAGACAGAACCCAGAAGTGCTTTCAGACTGGGATCCACCTGTCTGGAGAGAAGCCCTGTGGAACAGGGACCTAAGGGTCTTGGTGGATAACAGGCTCAACATGAGTGAGCAGTGTGCTGCAGCAGCAAAGAAAACAGAATACTGGGCTACATCAACAAGGGCAGAGATAAAGAAGTCATCAACCCACTCTACTTGGTGCTCGTCAGACCACACCTGGAGTATTGTGTTAATTTTTGGTCCCTGCTCTACAAAAGGATGTGGACAGGCTGGAGAGGGTCCAGAGAAGGACCACAGGGATGATCAGAGGACTGGAGGAACTGTCATATGAGGAGAGGCTGAGAAAACAGGGTTTGTTCAGCCTTGAGAAAAGAAGGCTTTGGGGAGACTTGATTACAATGTTCCAGAACTTAAAGGGCAGCTACCAAGAAGATGGAGACCCCCTATTTACAAGGAATCACATGGAAAAGACAAGGGGGAATGGGCACAAATTGCACCTGGGGATATTCCAATTGGACACAAGAGGTAAATTTTTCACCATGAGGACAAACAAACGTTGGAATAGTTTCCCAAGGGAAGTGGTAGATTTCCCCACCATGGACAGTTTTAAGTCTCAGCTTGACAGGGTGCCGAACCATCTCATAAAAACTATAGTAGTACCTAGAAAGGTAGGACCAGATGATCCTTAAGGTCCCTTTCCACCTGGCATTCTATGATTCTCTGATTCTTTCTTGTGGCTTTTATTCTGCATAGGATTTACTGGCAACTGAGAAGGTTGTAGCTTAAAGATATGCACTTATTCTATTTCCTTTAACACAGGACAACACTAACCTTATTTACTGCAAATCATGGAGTTAAACCAAGCTGCATAACAATAACACACTCCTCTGCAAAGAGTCTGTAAGTAGGGCTCTTTGAAAGCTGGAGAAACACTGGCAATCTAAAGCAACATGAAAGTAATTTTATTTTATTACATACAAGGAATTTTTTCCCAAGAGTGCTGATGCCCGCCAGAAAATAAATAAGAAACTAGGTTGAAAGAAAGAAAGAAAGATTGCTTGAGTTGAACTGCCCAACCAGGTTTTCCTTAGCTACACAGACCCACAAGGAGTGTTTTTTTCTTCTTGTGCACAGCTACAATTGATCAAAATAGAGCCAATAGACTTAGTTACAACCTACACCGTTATTGTCCAGGCAGCCATAGAGTCTGTGCTGCATCACTTCATCTTTCCATTTCTAAGTCTGGCCATAACTTGAAAGCCACCAGCTGTCACTACCTAAAGAGGTGCAGCCTGTACTTCAATGATTAAGGTAAGATTGGAGTGAGAATAAAATAAAAAAACCTGAATGAATAACATAGGATCTGGGTTTAAAATAATAATTACAATCCCCTAAAACACAAAAACATAAATTAGATAGGAACAGGTGGATTTGGTGTTGAAAGACCGCCTGCCAGTAAGCCATGGAAACAGGACTTCTGAAGTCACTGATCTGACTTTGGAAGAAGAGTAATAGAGAGCTCTTACCCAGGAAGAAAGTTACTGTGAACAAGGTAAAGCAAGACATGCACTCAGTTTGTTAAACAAGATAAGTTACTGCCATGTTAACTACTTCTCTGCTGATCAGGGCTGTTAACTGGTGCAGATAAGCAGATAACTAAACTTAGCTACAAGCCTGTTTCTCTGCTCTGGTGCAGAGCCTGTTGGTGGGGCTAACAGCAAGTGGACAGTTGTAGTGTGTTTTCAGCTGGAAAGGGCTAAAAAGGGCTGCTCAGACACAGCAGCGTGGCTGCTGTCTATCCTACACAGATGCTGACCAGGCACCCTGCTAACAAGCACTGCTGCCTCAAGCAGGGAATTGCTCAGGCAATTGCACTGGGTGGCTTATTCCCCCACATCCCCGCGCTGCCTCGCTCCAGATGGATGGAGATTCTCCCTTTCCCCAGCCTGTCTGCTCTGCTCTTGGACATTGCTTTATTCCAGACACAGATCAGGAGCTGCAGTGCAGATAGATTTATCTCTGAAGGTTATTCATCCCTCAGGGAAGAGGCTGACAGCATGAGTCCTTAGGGAATTACTGAGAAAGAAAACGTGCAGACATGGAGGCAGCACTAGGTACCAGCCAGCACTTGTGTCAAAATGTCTGCTGCAGCTTTGTAGGCAGGAATGCAGGCCAACCCTGGGATGGGAGTCTGGGTCTGACACAGCCCTGAGATGGGCCGGAAGGGCAGGTCTGTGGAAGAGCTGGATACCAGCTGGGAACTGGGCCAGTAAGGCCCATTAGTGCCTTCATGTCCTTGACTTGGGTTTAAAAAGACTAAACGAGTAACATCCTGCCCAGGAAGCAAGGATCTGCAGATTTAGGTGAAACTGGGCATATTAGTAGTTATTTTGCTTAACATTTCCTGTGGTTCTAGGTGGAAATCTCTCAAAAGCTGCTGCTTTCAGGAAGATATTCAGGGCTTTTTGGCTTTTTCAGAACTACAGAAAGAATTGCCTTTTTCCCCCTGAAATTCAGAACGTCTTCTCAACTTGGAGTAATTGGCTCAAGTTCAGTTTGGCTTTAAGGTGAATTTTGGGCGAGTTCTTATTTTTACCTATGCTAATTTTCCCATGCTTAATTTAAGGACAGCAATAAATGACTGAAGCACCTTTTCTAATTGCAGCTTTCATTTCCATTTAAAGTGAAAGACAGACTCTTACTTGGTGATAACCAGACAAAAAGTTAAAGAAAAGAGGCATGGTTTCTATGGTTCTTTAAGGCTTTACTAAATAAGATTTATTTCAGCCCTCTCTCTCTCTCTCTTTTTTTTTTTTTTTTAAAAAAAAAGCTAGTAGATTCTTCTTTAAATTAAAAAGACCTTATTCCTTTCACACTCACTAAGTAAAGATTGATGCTTCTTTACCTATTGGATAAATAACATGCATAAAAACCCCAAACAAACAATAAAACAAAACAAAACAAAACCACAACAAACCAGACATGACATCTCTTCTTATTTTATATAATAGAGTGAAAATATACTTCTCTTCTGTTAAAAATATTATTTAAATAACCAATATTGCAGTTATTTTAATAACTGATACTGCCATTTGGTTTTGTTTGTTGATTGGTTGGGTTTTGTTGTTGTTGTTCAGCTGTGTTTAGACCACTTGTTTTACCAGCCTGGGTATAAATTTTAGTGTTTAGAGAATACATTGATTTCTGTGTACATGACTGCTAACCAGAACTTATTAGGAGCTTATCATCATCAGTAGCCATACCTGTTTAGAAAAAAAAGATATTAAGCTTTATTTCTCAATTTACTTTGTATATTTTAATGGAAGGACATTTTAGTACTTAAGAATTCTAGAAAGGTGTTCAGAGCATCTGTGCTTTCTTGAAAAGCAGCCAAAACGTCATCTCAGCTGCAGTCTCTTTCTTGGCTATGGTAACTGTACAACATTTTGTCCAGAAGATGATATGAAGATATTAGTAAACACTGGATTGAAATCTGTTTACAAAGGTTTAGTGACAGAAGGCAAGGAAGGTCACAAATAAAAAGTCAGCAAGCACTTGTCAGAATGATGTGAAATCACAGACAGAGAAGGTCTGGTTCATATCCAGGCTCCATTATTAATCCCAAATGGCCAGATTTTTATCCCCTGTACCCATGTGGATGGAGCAGTACAGTTAAAATCTTCTCTTTTGCTGCAGGGAGTAGAAAACCAAAACCTGTAATCCCACACATCATCCTTCATGAAAGCAGAGGAGAGGTAAGAAAGGGGTCAGGGAGGAAAAGAGCCTCATTTGGTTGTACAGTCACAGACAACATGTAATGAGGAAGAGAAGAAGGACATTTCTGGTTTTCTGGATTCTTTCTCTATCTAGTTCATGGACTTGCAATGGTTATATACATATCTTACATATGGCTACATCCAGTAATAGGAGTAAGACTGGGGAAAGTTGAAGCCATGTGAGGAAGAAAAATGGCAGATTTATAAATTATAAAACAATTTATCTACATTATTCTATAAACCAGACAAAATTCTTCCTGTTTTCCTCTCTGGTGTTCAGCAGCATGCAAAGCAACCAGAGTAAAGAGCAGAGGTGTCTGGATATCAGACTGCAGACAGAACTCTCTCTCCTGTATCATGTCCAATCTTCAGATTTTGCAACACCCAGCCAGGAACTAAACCTTTGTCTTTGCCTACCTTCCTCTCTTTCTGCTACAGAGAAATCTTGATAGCTTTTCTTTTCTTCCTTTAAAAATAACAGACAAATATGCCTCTCAGTTGGTCGTCAAATTAACCTTTGCAAAGGATTGAATAGATAGAGGAAAATACCAGAAAATATATATTTGCTTGTCATTTCTTGAAGTACAGTTCTTCAAAAGATATCATAGGACTGTTGTTTTAGAAAACATAAATTCTGTTAGAATCCTGCTTTCAACCTAGAGATAATCCAGTAAAAACATTCTTCTGTACTAGATCCTTAATGTAGTTCTGTATTTGTGGTGAACTTGACAGCAAAATGGCAGTTAAATTAAGAAGAAAAGGGCTGAGAGAGTGTCATTCAGAACAACTTATTTTTTTAAGTCCTAAAGTCAAGCATGTTCCATTAAATATGAATAATAGGGGATAAAATGAATAAATGACAAGTTTGTTAATTTTACAGCCAATGTTTTAACTGTGGTAATGACAGCTTTATTGTTCTGTATTATAAAGAAAATTGACACAGCTGTACAAAGTCACCCATCTGTTTAGATACTTAGGGTATCTGGCTAGTTGTTCTCAGCTCTGCAACTTGCAAATAATTTCAGAGGGGTTAAGTTAATGTATTTACAGGAAATAATTTCTTTAATGGTTACTCTGCTAATAAAGACTTACTAGATTTGAACTTTGCTCCACCACACCCACTCCCTTCCTTTGTTAATACATTCCTTCCTTCTCTGACATGTCTGGTAAGCTTGCAAAACCAAAATAAAATTTAAAAAAAGACAGTTTTTTAGGATCTGGCGCACTTGCAGCAGTAGGGAGTTCCGTTCTGACAAAGGTTATTTAAATCTTGAGGGAATCTGCTTCTCAGAGTCCTATATATATCCAAGCTATAACTTGAAGTTGTCTATCTTAAAATGTAAGACAGAATTTTGAAGACAAAATCTTTGTATCTTCAAAATGAAGTGTTGGATTTGCATCATTTATTTAAGGGACCTAATGTGTTTTTTGTTTGTTTGTTTGTTTGTTTTAACCTCTCTGTCTTTTATTAATTCACAGCTCTTTTTCTGCCATCATCCCATGAACTCTTTTGTTCCCTGCAAGGCTCTAATTTTGCAAGGTAGCTCACTATGAACCTTCCACTACAAAACTCCATTTACAGTTGCACAATATCCTCACTTTCCACTACACACAGAACCTGTAGTGGAAGTGGTATGAAAATGCACTTTCCCTTTCCTTGGAAAGTCTCCCAGACACGGCTTTCAGTATAGGAAATAAATGAGTGGCAATAAAAGTACATAGATTCACACTCTGCCGCCTCTTAAAAGAATGGAGTGAGAAGATACCACTTAATTACAGCTTTCACGATCAATGATAGATTCCTACCAGTGGTTTTGTAGATAAACCTGGCATGGCGGAAAAGACCTTACAGGAGTTTTGCAAGACAGCCTCTGATTTTTATCCCTTTCAAAACTGGACATACTGCATTCTCCTTTCTGCAATGTTTGTCAGCTACATGCCCGAGGAAGAAATCCAGTACTATGTGTTGTTTAAAGTCCTCCTCAAAATTATGCTGGTGACTTCTGTGGGGTTTTCATTATGGTGGCTGAATCTTAATGGCAAAGTAAAGTAACATGTCCAGATTATAAAATACATTGGTAAGCTTTTATCTTGCAAATTTTAGGAAATACAGCATCCTTCTGTACCACTAGTTTCACTGAAGCCTGTCAGACTCCAGATAATACTCACTGGGAATCTCTGGCTTAAAATAAGAGTAAAACTGACTAATTATCAGAGTAATTACAATGAGAATTATTTCCTACTCAGATCTTGATAATGCTATGCTGTCACCTCTGTGAGGGCATCATCCTCCTAGATGTGCTAAAGGAACTTACCATTATGAATCTCAAGACAGATGCAGAAAGCTCCAGTTACCTCAGCTGCTGTTGCAGAAGTCAACATCTAATGTAAGATGTCTGACTATTATACCACAACATAGTGCTACTGGCAAACATAAATTCCAGGAGAAAGCAGTACCAGCAGCTGGTATTTGCTCCTAAATCTTAATGTTTACTGGAAGAATAGCACTTTTCAATGCTGGACAAGAATAGACAGGGGACTTGATAGCGCACCATGATCTTCAACACAGACAGCTCTTCTACATAAGAGAGTTGTGGTAAAGAAATGTTTCTGGCTTTGCTGTTCTCATCTTAGAAACCAGAGTGGTGAATTTAAATAGAAATCACATCCTGTAGATCATCTAACCCTAAAAAATTTCCCTGAGCTCCATTATATCAGTTTGCTGATAGGATAAATCTTATATATTTACAGTCAAAGTTGACCAAGATAATGGCAATTAAAAAAAAAATAAAAAAAAAAAATCAAGAAAATATAAATTATGTAAAAAAAACCCCAAACAGGTCTGGTCACTCTGCCAGTTGAATCATGCACTTAGAAAGAGAGTAAAATACAGTATTCATGTTTCACAATTATATTTACCATGAAAAGTAATTTATTTAATGGAATAGCTTCTCATTAGTAAGAGCCAAATGCTTGAGCTGTTCTGCCCCCCAGATCTGAAATGCAGACAAAGTGGCAACATGTCTCTGAATGTCCCAGATTTCATGTGGAAAAGCAGAAGTTTCTGTAGGCTGTTGAAAGGCAAGAAATTTTTTCTTACCTTCACATGGTCTGGTAGCATTGGAAACATGGTTGAGTTGCTGGAAGGCTTTATATCAAGATGCAGAAAACTTTCACATTTTCCTGAGAGTAAACCAAACTAAGAACTTCACAAACTGATACTCTGAATCACCTTTCAGAATCTCAGAATCCCTCATGTCCATTCTGCAACGTACTGAAAAGTATACAGTTCTGCAAAGTGATAGAATAAGATCTTTACTCAGCTGAAAATAGAAGTACATGTTTTAATTGTGGCCCACATCAGAATACATCTGCAGCTTCTGTACCAGGAGATTTTCAGCCAGTCTGCATGATCCAGAGGTCCCTGAAGCTAGTGCAAATTGTACCATTCCTTTTCTGAACTTGGAATTTAGTCAGCAAAAATAAAGTTAAAGAGATTACATATTATGAATTTCTAAGTTTCTATATTTTAAAAATACCTTATATAATTTGGTTCAATTTCATAATAACACAGATTACAAGATATGCAAAAATTCCAAATTGGTTGTGATGGAATGAGAGGAATGTATAAAAGCTGTGCTCTAAATACAGTTTGTTACTTATACTTACACAGAGGCTACATTTAACAAACTGTTTTTAGAAAAAATACCTGAGATAATAGTTAATTTACATCCTTAAAAATACCTTCAGTATTTAGTTAAATAGCAGACTATGTACTATTTATTATCTATTTTCCTTTAAATTTATTTTCTAATGTACATTAAATGTAGTCTTCCATTTAAATATTCTCATTTTAGCTGATGACATGAACAGTACAATGAAAGTCTTAAAACTTCATTTTGTTGACATACTGAAATTGCATTCTGTCCAAGAAAACAATGATTTCAACAGAGTTTCAATGGAAATTTTAAACTCTGTATCAGCTGCTTTGAATTTTATGTTAAGGTACATTAATTCTGTCATTTCATCATTTGTTCTAAATACCCTGTCCTAGGTGTTAAGATATATATGCTTGGATGTGGTTCATTATTAGAGGGGAGAAGATAGAGTATTTCATTTAGTATACTTAATTAGTTATTCTGCTTTTATTTGAACAGAAAAGATTGTCAGGTGTTCCTTTTGCTTTTCTGGAGTAATTATTATATGTTTTAACTCATTTCAGCTTTATTTCTGACCCATGTGGTTCAGTGTATTTCTCAGTCCACCATATTTTCCCTGTCATTAACAATCTATGCACCTGTCAATAGTTTATTTTTAGGTACTGGCTTAACAAATGCCTTTGAAAATATATGCCATTTCTTCTTCTAGTTAGCCAGTACACAAAGTGAGAAAAGTGATTGAAAGATTAGAGTAGACTCTGGAAGTAACCACCCCATAACTCAGTTTGGGGTCTTCCAGAAACCTGAAGCCTTATCCTGGACTGGGAACATTAGCTCTTTGTGTCTCTGAAAACTCAACTATTAAATGGGTGCTTTCAGTTTGCTATCAGAACTAGCTGGGAATAAAAAAAAAAAAACAACAAAAAAAGGCAAACAGAAAAAGGAGAAAAGGAAGGAAAAAAAAAAAAAGTTTCTAGATTTCAGAATAGAAACCAGAATTTGTCAAAGTTCTCAGCTTGGATCACCCTTCTAATTTCTGGTAAAAACTTGCTAAACCCGAGGCTTTTTGCACATTAAGTTTTAGACTTCATAGATTGATCTTGTTCACAGATTTCTGGTAATAGCTACTATAGCCCAGCAACAATCAGAAATTGTCATCATTCCTAGCAAATTTTTCACAGGAAATAAAAAGAACTATATATTTAACTATTAAAAATTTCTATGAGTTTATTGTACAAAAGGAAGAAATATATCTGCAGATACATCAACTGAGTATTATTGTATGACAACATTATACAAATTTGGAATGTGAAAAACGGGAGAAAAAGATAATTTGCACTTGCAGCTTTCCCCAACAAAAAGTGAATGTGTCCACATCACTTGAAAGAGCCCTAAGGTAATACAAAGGATATATCTGTTCCACTTTTGTGTATTCTTACAGAAAAAGAACCAACTGTTCACCACAGAGATAAGTCTTTATGTGTGATGTGAACTCCTTGAAGACTGTTCTGACTGCTTTTTATGTAGACCATGAGGCCAGCTTTTTGAGCTACTAATTATATCTTTGTTCAGTCCACACAATGTGATGTGAATGTTGTGATCCAAACACTGAATGAGCTGAAGAGTAAATTGGAAGACAAATGCAAGACAAAGTAGCAACTTTTGAATATATCTGGCACTAAGAATTTTTTTTACTCTTTAATATTATTCGAGCTTAGAAAATAATGTCATTTTAAGGCTGGTGTCAATTCAATTAAAGCTTTATTAAAAACAAACAAACAAAACCTAAAAAACCCAACAAACAGAACCAGAGGTTCTTTAATTAAGTTAATTATAGATGCTAGTAAGATGCAAAATATGATAACTGAATTTCAAAGTCAACTGTAAAGACCAGGGAAAAAAGTACCTCTTTGATCATTATAAAAAAAACAACAACACACAAGTAAACTCACATTTGAATGTAGAAATAGGTTAATGGAATATTGGACATGTTTACATTACAAAATTCTTCTCAGAAGAAAATGAATGTAGTCCTGCAATGGCAATGAAATCATGGCTGGTAACGGCCAGTGGAATTTTGTTCCTGCTGGCTGGGATCCCAAAGCTCAACCGAAGAATGAAACAAGCAAGTCCAGCATTTGGGATTATATTGGAGCAGGAATCTATTTGAAAATTGCCTGGAGTTTGACCTGCTAATTAACTCCTATTTTGAGAGTTTAAAAGCAAGATGGGACTTTTGTTGCTGTGCAGTCTGCTCTCTATAATGTTCATGTTAAGCAGCAAAAAGAAAAATGCCGTACTAGAGTAAGTCAGAATATGCTACTTACTGATTCCCTTCTACCTTCACCATAGAAATGAAACTTATCTGAGTGAAACAGCTTATGAAAAAAATCCCACACACCCAGTTGATTTTGTATATAGCTTTTACTTGAGATCTCATCAAAGAGAAGAAAAGCCTATTTTATATTCAGCTACCTCTTCATAAAATGTTTTCGCATCAGTAAAGCAGAATACATTTGGAGATGGTCACATTTCACTTCTTAATGGACCTGATCTGGCATACCAGAGAGAACGGTTGGGACCATTCCAGAATGAATTATTTAGGGCAATTTTTATCAGACATAATCCTTAAATCCTTCAGTAGATTACCAAAACAAACCCAAACAAAAAATCCACCTCTTTTTTTTGCAGTAATTGAAGACATTAGAGTGTTTTGTTGTGTTTTATTTGAAATCTGACTTTCCAAAGTATCCTATTAAAATGGCTAATTTACAAATGCTCTTACAGTACATTCTGGTCATAATTCTGCTAATTTAGTTTTATTTTCCTACAAGACCTTAATCCTGATTCAGTGGACACAGAGCTCACAGGTTAATTTCTAATATATTCCTTATTAAATTCTGGAAAGCATTTATTTAATTAACTAAGATTAAACATGCAAGTGAGTCAAAACCTTAAAAAAAAATTCTTATTAGTTTCCATCATAGGAAAGTTTCTTTTTTTTTTCCCTTCCAAATTAATTATACAAGTGCAACCATCTTCAACTGAATTATCTGAATTTGAGTAATGATTTACTCTTTGCATATTGAAAGTCTTAGACATCTACTACAATTTATCACAATGTCCCTTTTACACTAAGGAGAGCTGAATATTTAGAATAGTAATGTGTCATTATATGATTGCCAAGATAAAATGTGCTGTGTATAACAACCAAGAACTGCAAATCCTGAATCACTTATTTTCTATTTGTCCTTGTCTCCTTGAAGAGTCATTTGGTTCCTCAGTCCTCCCTGTAACTTTTTAAAGTAGTCTTAAAGCTAGATGAATTTGTGGTTATTTTATGCCAAATGAGTTCCTAACATGCATGGCTGCTGGAATTACAGAGACTGAGAAAATGATCCACTCTATATATTGTCACAACCTAATATTCATGGGGAACTGAAGGTGTTCAAATCCTCAAACAGCGAATTCTAAAATGAAAACATTTGCTCTGCAAATAACTGTTTTGGAGGGTATGGAAAGGACTTCCAGTTTGTAACTTGGGTACACTTTGGATGGTTCATGTTAACTGCCTCATTGAAAAGATGAAAGGGTAGCACTGGTGTAAACAAAACCTGTGTGAAACAAACAACCGATTCATATTAAGGGAGCTATAAGTAATCGAATGTGCAATGGAACATGCTGTGAAAATGATAAGATTTGCATACTTTTCTGAGAGCTTTGGAATTTAACCACAATGGCTCTCCTGATTACATTATAACACTTCAGTAGCAACACTGGAAATATTATCTTTTTACTGCAAAAGACACTTCAAAATCTGTCATTACTTGTGTAATATTAATTAATTCAAAATGCAGTTCTTTCAACAGCTGGATCTAAAAGGCTTTAGAGGAAGCTGATGTCTACTGATGAAGCTTAAAAAACACCAACTTTGAAAAGCTGTATCAACTGCTGTCTGAGATGGTAATATTTAACTCCAGTATAAGTTTGTGTATGTGAGTCTGCTACATGTATGTTTACATCTCATGCATATCTAGGGTGTAAGGATTTAAAAGAATAAATGCTAAGTTATAAAATACCTTTGTTATGGCACAGAATTGACCAATAGATTACAATAAATACAATGATATACATCAGGTACAATTTAACGCAACATTTCTTGCTCTTTTGGGGGATTTTATTCTTTCTGAATAAGCTTAGTACTGTGAACTGTGGCACAATATTTTCAGGACTGATAAAAGTAAAAAATATCAAGACTGATTGTGATGTGATAAGCGATGTATATCTTGGATAGTGAAAAAGTCAAGCATCCCGTGAAAAATTATGCAATTGAAGCTGTTGGTAAGGTTACAAAAGAGTCTGGTGGAGTGATGAGCACCATGTAAAGGAACTTTTGTTTTCAAGTCTCAGCCACCTTAGAACAACACAAATGATCAATGCACATAGGAATTAAAGAGGTAATGCATTAAGATGTAGGAGCAATTCCAACTTATTTTGTTTATTTCTTGTTTTTATCCCTCTAAGACTTTCCAGCTACCAGTGAATTTTTTTCTTTCTTTTTTTTTTTTTCTTCATTTCAAGGTTGGAATGTAGGCAGCTTGAGAAATGGTTAAGATAAAAGGAGCATTTGTCATGCAGGCTAAATATGTGATGTAATGCTGTTGCTTTACCCATAGATTCTCTTCAAGCTCAGAACTAGAATTTTCCCTTCTTAACTTGCATTGTAAGAAGCTAGTATCACAGTTTTTTGTAGTAATTTAGTTTGGGAAGGACCTCTGCTGGTCATCTGGTCTAAACACCTCACAAAGCAAAGGTCCAGCTTCACAGAGTAGGTTGCTTCAGGCCTTGTGCTGTCCAGTTTTGGATACCTTTAGGAGTGAAGACTCCACGACCTCTATGATAAACTTTTTTGACCACAGTCTTGGTGAAATACAAATTTAAAATATAAAGTCACATTTCCTTTTTCCAGCTTGTGTCTGTTGTTCCTAACCCTTTTTCTACAATTCTCTGAAGGGAATCTGACAGTCTTCTCTACACCTTCCCAGTAAGAGTTTGTAAGCTATAATATGGTCTGACCTTTCTCTCCAGGCTGAGTGGTCCCAGGTCTCCCAGCCTCTCCTCAGAGACATGGTCCAAGCCCTTAATGATCTTCATGGCTCCTCACTGGACTCATTCCAATATGTCAGGTTGGACAGGACTCTGAGCAAACTGATCTAGGGAACTGGACTAGATGACCTTAAGCCATGTGTCCACGAGGAACTCCATATTCTTTTATTCACAAGAGCATGAAAACTTGCCTAATACTCTTTCACAACATTTGAGGAATTGAGGTAATTTTATCCATGTCAGATTCAACAATAGAAGTGATACTCTAGATTTATCAAAAGCATTTGATAGTGGAAAGACGTAACACTAAGAAACATTTCAGTCTCCTAAATTTTTATCTCCAGCTTGATGGGGAACAAAAAATGCAGCTTCTTTAAGTTTTATTTACAGTTGTACAAAAAAAAAATAAATATCAAAAACGTAACTGTGAATTTGCAGGTTTTAGCATTTTCTCTCCCTGTTGGGCAATACGATACAAAACATAAAAGTAAGAGATATTTGTAATGTGAAAACATTACAGAGATTCATAGCAGGGGTAAAATTTAACATTACAGAATTTCTTAGGTATTGAAGGTATTGAGCTATGCACTGTACATAATGTTTGACTCTGTGTAGCAATATAGAAGTAGGGAAGAGGAATGTGCTTCCAAGGGAGTTAAAGGAAGTGATTTGAACTGATTTAGATCTC
Organism: Apus apus; assembly: GCF_020740795.1. NCBI lineage: Eukaryota > Metazoa > Chordata > Aves > Apodiformes > Apodidae > Apus > Apus apus. Next base: position 13,244,025 of record NC_067283.1, read on the forward strand.
TAATAAAAGACCAGTGTGCCTTCCTACCCCTACTCTGAGCAACTATCAAAATAAGAAGCACTGAGGAAAGAGTATACATGTAAGGGCTTCATGTAGGAGAAATAGATGTGAGTAGCTTTCACATATTAACAATTTAACATACTTCTAAAATGTCACAACACAACTACATTGAAAAACAATGTTCTTATAATATTCCACTGGGGAATAGTTTTATAATTCCTCATAAAGTTTCCAAGTTCCTTATTGTTATTTTCAAATTAGGCTGCCTCCGTCAGTAGCGTGCTAAGACACTAAAGAAGACAAATACAATGAATGTTTCATAAAACTATGCAAATTAATAACTGGAGTTAATCCGCCAGGGTCTATGAAATTTTATATAGTAGCTGCAGTTACAATTAAGTGTACAGTAAGAGGCCAGCTTTGCAGAAGAGCAGGTGAAACATTCATCAACTATATTGGAAACAACAATTAGACTGGCTACAGATGGAATGATAGTATCATAAAGGATGAAAAAGTAATATATTAAGGGTATACCATCCTCACATTGCCAATAGGATTTTAGAAAGAAGTTAATGGTGTGCAGGTCTTGATGATCTCCTGTACTGGTGAAAAAGTAATGCATCGACTGAAAACAGGGAGTCAAGGACCTACTACATGCATGAAAATATTTGAAAGGAAAATAGAAATCTATGCTATACTTTCTCAAAAAGAAGCATTCTGAAATTACTTGTTGAGATCTGATTCAACATCCTCCAATGCCAACAATACATTTTTGGAACATGTACCGATGAAAAGGGTTTCACCCACTTAATTATTAAGGAACAGAAAAATATTTGGCATAGCAGTTAGGAACACTATGTCCTTTGGTCCATGCATTTGGGCTCACTTCCCAAAACAGAGTCTTCTTGATTCTGCTTGCTGTATTTACAAGAGCAAAACGGTGATCTCAGTCCCACAGGTATGCTTGTCATGAGCTCTCCTGAAATATGTTGGGCTTATATGCAAATGGAGATTTGGCTCTTTCTTTACCCAGCACTCTGTGTTTTCTCTTGCAGAAACAAAAACTGCTGCAGATCTTTCTTGCAGTCTGGACATTTCACTTTGTTTTACACACGCAGGCAAATAAATAATATAAAACCATAGTTCCCTTCAGAGGACTAGTTATGGACATCGAAAAAACAACCAGAGCACACTTGCAGAAAGACAGGCAACACAGACAACATGGAAAGCTGTACTTATAGGGCAGAAATTAAGTTTTTGGTTGACTAGAACACACAATTATTTAAAAGATAAAGTTTTTAATAACTGGAACTGAAAATCTGGGCCAAAATATGTCTAAATTCATACCCTGATAAACATTTCTTTCAGACATTGCTCGTTGTTGAAAAGGCATTAAAATGCATAGTAATGAAAATGGATTTTCTCAGTCATGCTGACACGAAATAATCCTATGCATGATGCATCAGTTCCTTTATGTCTGTCAGCTATTATGGTTCTTATGTCGATCTTGTATTGACATAACTTTGGCTTAGAACCAAAGCAACTTCACAACTCAACTGCAGTATATTTAACTAAATATTTGAAACTGGGTAATTATATTTCTGAAAAAGAACTGGAAAATCTATCAAATACACTGAGTTTGAGGATTCCTCAGGCAGTTTTCCCTGTGAAGGATCCATATAACCAAATGAGTTAGCTCCCAAGTTTAGGCTCTAATGTCCCAGTCTAACTTCAAAGAGTCCGTATGGCAAATCTGCCTCTGTCTATGCAGAAGGTCTCCATCACTGTTCCAGCACGTTCTGTCTTTTTAATGTCTGCACATGTTCTCACACCAAGCCCAACATTCCTTCAGCACTTTGAGCAAGAAAAGCCCCAGTAAATATGTGCATGTATGTGCACATATTTAGTATCTCAGGGACTACAACATTTATCAGCACTTACATGGAACTAATTCTTCAAATTCCTCGGAAAAAATATTCAAAGTCTTTTAGAGCCAGTTTTTTTATTGTAGAGATAATGACATCAAAGACCTAAAAAGTGTTTCTGTGTTTGAGTGTTGTGAAATAGCATTCATAAACAGTCATTAAAACCCTGAATTCCATTGTATATGATCATGTTATCATATATTATAAACATTCTTACAGATTTCTAAGCATTAAAAACTATTTCCTGCACATCACTCATTACCTCTTGTGAAGTTTTTTTTTTTTTTTTAAAAAGGTTGATTACAGACAATGTGTCCATGTTACTGGTGTTTGGGGGAGAAGTTTCAAATATCCAAGCGTAGAAATCATGACACTAAAACATATCCATGCAATATAGGTGATTATGAACACAATCCAAGAGTGATATACTTGGAAAAAAGCCTATTAAAAAAATAATCTAGACTTTACTAATAGCAATCACAAAGGACTCCGATATTATAGAATGAGTCACTGTTATAACTTAACTTCTATGCACCTTAACCAAGTCCTACACAACATAAAAATCTCTCCCATTGAATAACTCAGCTCATTGTCTTGACTGTCCATGAATTTCTCAGATAGGCAATTCGTGCTGCTGATTACAAGTGACATTAATACACTAGCTGTCATGTAATGCATTTAAACTTGCCTTTTACTGTACAATGCAAATGTGTTTTCTCTGAGAATTCTGATTACAGCTTAATAGCCAGGCAGGAAATGGGATAATTGGTTAAAGAGATTCACAGTGTATTATTAGTATTTTTATTACTGCTGTAATTTTACAGTGTCTTTGATTTATAAGGCAGAAGAAAAATGAAAAGGCATTCTGTATCTTTCCAGTTGCACTAAAATGCTTTGCATCCAGAAATCAAAGTGCTGAGTAAGATGTTATAATGCACCTTAAGAATAATCATTATAATTTTCCTAATTTAGTATTTGTAATAGTCTGAGCATCTCAATGGTCATATCACTGCTGCAGCAAATGAAAGCAGTCACTAAACAACTGGAAAAATATTGCAAGAGAATGTTTTTACCAGCACTTCTAGCTGGTTCAGGAGTTGGCAACATTTGTGAATGTTGCAGTCATTAAAGCAGTAAGGAAAAGATAAAAACCCAACAACTTATGGAATTAAAAAAGAATACTTAGTGAAGAAACTCAGCTTCAAATATAGCAAGTTGCTATGCCAAGTTGCCTCATTGAAACTAAATTTGCATTCTTCTTCTCTACTATATTTAAAGCATTTTCCTCTATATCTTTTACTGTCGTGATTTGTGTGGCATGTTGTATGTTCTGAGAGACAGCTGTTAGATCCATTTTTTTTTACTCAGACATTATCGACTCTATACCAACAGAAAAAAATTGCTTCTGTTGTAGCAAGGGGAAAATGGAGGGTCAGACACTCTGAGAAATGCATCAGAGGGATGCAAGCAGTGATGGAGAACTGGCCATTGAGAAGATGTAAATTGATAACTTACTTTTCTCATGCATATTTGTTGTATTGTGTTTTCTTCTGATATTTTTTAACTGCTTTAGGAACATCCACAAACTTAAAATGGTATACAAAACACAAGGTAGTTACATCTCCTTCCTAGCCCTTTGACAGAGTTAAGAGACTTCATTTTACTGGTAATCTAAATGGAGGAAAATTGAAATTTAAGTACTGTATTGAAATTCAGTAAGCAGATAAAGAAATAGATAAGAACAACCTGATGCCACTAGAAAAATATTAAAATTGGTTATTAGGTAGGTGGAACTTTTTGTGTGAATCATCTTAATAAAGGTCTGAATCAGTCCTGCACCCATATTTCTGCAGTTACAGGATGCTCTGCTGTGAAAGGCATCATTGTCACTGGACACTTAGTCAGATCTAGACTGGACAAATATAGCCTAATAAATCTCAGAGTGGTGAATGGAATTCAAAATGGTCTCTCAGTGGCAGGGAGAAAGATGAAAAACAGCTTTGGTCAAATGACCCACTTGTGATAGCAGACTGCAAGCTGCACATGGCTTTAGAAGGCTAGCAAGAGTCAGGGCTGCTCATTTTCAAAACAAAAAAGAGGCCCAATGGAGAAGTACATCAGGTAAAAATCACCCAAGTGTTTTCTACTGACATTTTAATTTTTTAGAGTTTTCTATTTAATCGTTTGCTTGTTGTTTTTTGTTTTTCATTTTAAAGAAAAGATTAATTTCCAGAATTGTACATTTTGGACAATGCTGATCTCTCGTAGACCCTAGATGGAAGGTACTTAGATTATTGCTTTTAGTTTAGGAATACCTTGCTGGAAAATCACTGATGACTAAAAAACTAGCAGAAGCTATAAGTGAAATGGAAATGTCTTTGCCTGTGTTACTTACTGCTGTGACTTACCTCACTTCCAAACAGAAGTCACAAATCAAGCCTGAGTCTCCTCACACCACAAAACAGATTTATTTTTCTTTTCCTCAATGTACTCAGCACTTCTAATGGTTAACTGTGAAGTAATTTTCAAGTTCTAGTTTACTAATGTCAATCTGTCTACCTAAAATAACTTCTACAGTGTTAATTGGATATATTAGTATTCTTCTCTTCCTGCCAAGAACTGTTACACAAATCTTGCTCTGTGTTTTTTAGCAATAATTAGATTTCAAACCACTACTAGTATTTCAGAATCTGGTGAACTGGTTTATACATTATGTCTGTAAGGTATGTAATAGCAAAAGACTTTATATAAATGCAAGCTATTGTTCTCCATAAGAACTACCTGGCATGAAGAACTACTACTACTATAGGCACAGCTGAATTATCAGTGACCTCCCTACATGTTAAGTTCCTAGTTCTAGTCTTTGTTTCTCTTGTCTGTAAAAAGCATTCTAACATGCTGCCCACAGCTGCTGTTATATTTTTATTTAATATTTAAATGCTTTCACTTAGCCATATGATTTTTTTTTCTTTTTTTTCTTTTTTTCTTTTTTTTCTGTAGTGGGGAGACTGAAGATTCTGACACAAACATCCAACTTCTGACTTTGGCTACAAATTTACATCACCTTCCTAGCTCCACCTAATTGAAAACAGAGCTTGCTTGTAAAACATCATGATTTAGAGCTGATCATATAAATATCCAACCTTCTGTTCTGTGTCTTCATGAAGAGTACTGTTTGTAAATTCATATTTTCAAGCTATGATGAAGTGTGCCCCTTTCCCTCACTGCATTTCCAGGCATCTGCAAAGCCCATATTTAAACGGCTGAGTGAAAAGATTGTAAAACATATCTTGAATTGTAAAAGTTTCCAATAAAGTGCACTTGCCTGCCTTGTGAACTTTGAATTGAAGACTGTCTCTAAGTATATTGCCTTCACTGCTTGCTTTTATTATCCCAAACCAGTAGTGACTATTACCTTCACTTTTGCTCTGTTCTTACTTGTTTTTGTCATTCCTCTCAAGGGTATGATGCCCTGGGTAATAATAAAATAACAGATTCCTTCCTTATGCAGTGTTCAGCACACTGACTGAGTTGTTCTAGACTCCAGAGGCTGAGGAAGGCAAACCAATGTGAGTGATGATAGGTGAAAAGGTCATCATTTCATTCTTGTATAAAATAATTTTTGGTGTCCATTTCACTTTTCCACTTTTTCTTCTTTTCTTTCCTCAGGGCTTTTGTTTTAAATCTCTTTTTAACTCTCTTTAAATGATTTATGTTCTGTTTCACACTTTGTTACCTTTCTCTGCATTGTAAATGTCAGTGTGCCACATCTGAGAGATGGGAAGTTAACATGCCGTGGGGTTTTATTGACGAGACTGTGTCAGTGCAAAAAGAAAATGTTTTTAGTTGGTAAAGCACTGCATTTATTATCCAAAATCTCCTGACAGTAGTAATGATAACACATGAATGAGATTAAATACTGTCAAGACCTTTTCAGTGTGCTGGAGCAGAGGATGAGTGAGACAGGGAGAAAATTCCAAGATTTTAGAAAATAATCTCTGTAGAAATTATACATCGCATACTCAGCATATGTCAGCACATGTGTGTACCTGACATACACACAGAGTCACCTTTGCATACAGATGAGACAGTAGATATCAGAAGACAGTATTAGTTTGTTCTCCCAGCTGAGAGGCAGCATTCCCAGATGCCTGTTGAACCCGATTGGGATCTCAGACTTACACTCTGGCTCTCTATCAGCCACTAGCTTACAGCTGACCTTGAATAATTCACTTCAGCTCTCCTTCTCCCAGTCTCTTGAAATGTAAAATGAAATTATTGATCCTCCTCTCCTTTACAAAATGCATTTGAGATGCACTAATAAGACATGAAATAAGTACAAAAAGCTATGAAACATTGTACACCCATATGTATAAAGCCAATAGATGTGTTATGGAAATAAGAGCTGGCAAAATTTTTTAAATCACCTCTCATGGGTACCTTCCCTGGGCTAGGAAGTTTAATACTTCTGTGTACTTTAAAGTCAATGAAATGGTTTCTCCCAAATTCACAGAATGAGCTAAAGAAAGACTTTATGAAGTCTTCATACAATTGTGATGGGAAAAACAGGATAAAGGAAGAAATTAAATATGAATTAGCAGGAAAAAGATTCAATTCCATATTCAAATTAAATATACATTCACTCTATGCAGTCTTAGGATAGAGATAAAAACAGTAATCATTTTAATTGCTTTGTGGTGGCTAAACAGCAGAACATGCATGCAGCTTTGTATAGACCCTGGAGTTTTTCCAAATGGAAAGAAACACTAAGTACATCCTTTACATTTTCTTACAATTAATCAACTCTCCTTCCATTGCTCTATTAGCTGCTGGATTCAGCAAAACTTAGGTTTTCTTTCCTAGGTATACATAATTACTATTTGATTTCTATTGTAGCCCATGAGGTTCCATGGTAGCAATAATGAAGACTTATTTTGCATCATACAATTAATTAATTTCTAAAACCCCAGCTATTAGAATAATTCTTCAGTTGTGACACTACACATTCACTTCTTCCACACATCCCCTTCCTTCCATTTTTTTTTCTTTAGGAAAATTATAACAGACAAGGCAAGTACAATTATTGCCTTCCAAATATCTTGAAAAATATGGGGTTAGGTGAGGTTTCTTCTAGAAGGGAAACTAGCCCTTGTTTAGGCCAGCTAACCTGTCTTATGAGTGAGACAATTCATTACAAATTGACTAGATCCTGTTGTTGAGAGTGCAGAAGTATGCCTAGAGAACTAGCATAGATTTAAGCATACAGTAGAAAGACAAAATTTGGTCCAAGATAGTGTGAATGATTGGCTCGTGTCTATGGTTGCAGCTAGAGGCAGGTCAAGTAGGCTATAAGATGGATGTTGATATCTTCCTTCGTCTTAAAATTACTTCATTCAAGTTGGTCACCTAGGTTTGGAGATAAGATTTTTTATTATTTCCTAGTAAAAATTCCTGATGGATTAGGGCTAAGTAAATAGAAGACCTACATAGAGTCAATATAAATTCCTAGTGGGTCCAAGTGGTACTAAAATGGTTATGAGAGTCCTAGGATACCAAGTATAGTAAAAATAAAATACCTGGGGAAAAACATTTTACATTGCAAATTATGAGACATGGATCTTTAGCCTTTTTTTGTTTATGTTTTTTGTGCTTTACTTCCACAAAATGTAACATACTGTAAGGAAAGACAAATACTTCTTCTATGGCAAGGTAACTATCAACATTTGACCCAATCTAAGTATCTTTCTACCAGACTGTAAAGAAGTCAGCAACTCTCAGTGGAATTGCAGTGCTAGCACGTTTACAATTACATGTACCAAAATCAAAGCTAGGTGTAAAATAGGCCCTTGAAACTGAAACAGCTATTTTGCTTCTGAATCCTGACACTGAAACCTGCACTTGCTCATCTTGGCTCTCAAACTCCTTGTATTGTACATAGAGTCTTGCAGATCTTTGGAGTGAAGCCCAAACATTCAACAAGGCATCATCTACCTGTGTTATTTTAAGAGCTTGACTTCCAGGTTTAGGCAGCCTCCTACCATTGGGCACTGAAGGAACTTAAATATTTAGCAAGAACAACTGGCTGTGCATATTTTATGAATTTTACACTACAGAGTCATTGGGCAAGAAGGGAAGGAAGCAAGCACAGATGTGACTGTGTAATCAAACTGTGCAAAGGCTCAGAAGAATACGCAAAGAAAATAGGAACTCCAGGCTGTATCACATGATCAGACAAATACCTTAGATATTTATAAAAGAAATACAAGCACCAGCAATGATAAAGGATGTTTGAAGAAAAGTAACAGACAGAGAAAATATTTTTAAATTTGTAAAAGACACTCAATATCCTTTTGGTACATTAGGGGACAGACATACAAAGCCACCCAGTGTAACCAAGGGGAACAGGTGCCAGATTTCTTAGAAGTAAAGATTTTAGCAGAAAATTTGAGAAAGCAAGAGGTCCTGGGAAACCAGAGCTTTATCAACTTAGTAGCTCTCCAAGATGATTTAAAAACAAGAGCAAGTGCTGAGATAGGAATGAATGCAGAAGCTACAGCAGTTAGCTTATTAAATGTGAGAGGAAGAGTATTTACTAAGACATTTTAAGAAGAAATTCTGATATCTATGAGAATAGGACCAATGAAAGAGCAGACCAGATTTATATCAACACAACTGCTCACCAGTTAGTGATAAAACAGCTCCTCAGGAAGTTTACAGAAATTAATAAATTAAGACAAATATATAGACTTTAAATAGGCCTTTGATTGTATATGAGAGAAGACAAGGTTTTCAAAATGTATATTATTCCTGAGAAAAAGATGAGGTTGGTAGATTTCATCTTGAGGAAGCTGAGGAAGGTAGTGAGAGGAAGTTGAATTTAGCTGGATGTTCAGGGTGGCTGTAGCATTCTGACATGAAATATATTGATTGTACTGCTAGAAGAAATCATAGTTTTATCTTTCATACATGAAATGGAAATCATCCTATATAACGGAGTAGTGAGGAACTGTAGAGTCACTGGTGACATTGAATTCATAGTTCTGAGGAGGCTGATATAACAAGATTAATTTATGTTGGAGACTGAGAAAGCAGAAAATACGGAGTAAAGATAATCAAGATACATTTTAAAAAAATAACATTTAAAAGATAAGAGGAGAAAACACAAGAATTAAGAAAACAAGGACTACAACAGAGGAAAAGATGACATTGTTTTTTTAAATATTATGTATTACTCAAGTAATATAAGAGGAGGGTTCTAGCTACTTCTGAATTTGCAAAAAAATGAGATTTGAGAGAAAAAAAATGTATGTTTGTTTTGTTGGGTTTTTTTAAAGTAAAAATAACCCAAATAGAAGTAATGATTGTGTCATACAGAGCTACTCTTATAAGGGTTGGAATCCATAATGCAAGACAGCAAACAAAAGATACTGACTCTACAGATCAGTTCCCTGAGTGGAATATTGCAGAAAACAAAGGTGAAGTGATAATGAAACAGTTAGAAGAAAAAACAATAGCTTTACAGATGCTCTAAGGCTGAACTGTGGCTGCTTAAGTTTGTGTTAATTGTATTCCCCTATTAAATGTTGGACTTGATGAAACAAGGTTCAAGCAATGAAACACAGATGATCAGTGGCAGCTGGGAGATTAATTAGAAGACAATACAGAAGAGAGTTTTAAAATTATTAGCCTGTTAAGAGCATTTCTCTCTTCCACACACATGTAAAATACAAACCATGAGAGAATACAAAGAAACAAATGCAGGGCAAAAATAGCCAAAGATTCCTGTGCTACACTTGCACAAATAAACTCCTTTTTGTGGCTTCTATTTTAATGACTTTCAAGTACTTTTGCAAGTAGAGTCCCTGCTTCAGTAGGAGGTTCCCGCCACTCAGTACACTTTTTCCCCTGAGCATTAGATATGTGCTTGAAGCTATTTATAGTTGAGTACAAAAACTGAAGATGCATCCTCCACAACCTAGAGAAGTGCTGTAGCCACAAGCCAGATCCGTAGCTGGGCACTGCCTGTACTCCTCCTGGAGGGTGGCTGAAGGGAGGAGTGATCTACATCTTCCACATCAGACCATGGCCGGAGTACAGACAGCTGTGCCAGCAGGAAAGAAAGGGACAGGATTTCAGGCCTCCTCTTGCTCTCAGCCTTTTTCCTCTGGATATAGGCAACTCTGTCCCATGGGCCTCCTAGCTGGACTGCTTTCTAAAGCACCTACTATTTTTTTTCTACAGGAAGCCCAAACACTCATCTCTATTCTACATGTTAGGTGTCCAAACCAGCACTGCAGGATGTAACTTCGGAGTATCTCTTCACTGGCTCTACTTTAGTGAGAATGACTGCATGCAAAGCATAGGATTACTCTCTCATCTAAGTTTAAGTTGTTTTTGTGGTGTGAGCTGGTGTTTAAAACCCCACAGTCAATGGTGATCTAGCTGACACATAGGTTGGGGGGATTTTTTGACAGTTGAACATGGTTTTCTTTGGGGTAAATGAAAAAGGTCTCTAAAGTTCCTGTTGTTTGTATTGACTAGATGTCTGCACATCAAGCTTACATTTAGGACATGGTGTTTGAATTTACTTCTGTGAGCTAAGCCTCACCTCAAATATCAAGGCAGTCACTTGCAATCTACTTTGATTGCTCACAAATAGGTACTTAATGCAGTACCTAATGACAGTATCTGAGATATCCTGTTGTGATGGCTCTTAGTACCTGTGGGAGATCTGTGCCATTTACAATACCTCTGAATGGCAGACAGGAGAACCTGAAATGTCACAAGTAGGTGGGAAATTGAATGAAGCCTTCAAGATATATTACATTTATCATATGTTGTATAAATGAATAATAGAGCAGTTTTAACTGAAGTAACATTTTGGTGGCTTTCAAGCCAGCATAGGAAAAAATAATTCAAAATAGCCTAATAGTTTAAATCACTTCATGTAATACCTTCAATCACATTTTCTCTATTATTTTCTCCCTAGTTTTTTTTTTCTCAATCTAGTTTGGCGTAGAGAAAAAAAAATATGCTTTAGTGAAAACATGACACTTTCTGACATAGTAGAAATAGCAATTACCCAGGGTCAAAACTCAACAAATAGAAGCTGTGTCTTACTTTAAATATGTTCAAAACATGGTTAAAATCAGTTCAGCAAATACAGTTCATGAAGATCTGTTAAAGAAATAGACCTGGTCAAAATATCCATCACCTGTGAACTGAACCAAAGCACGAGCCCTGTGCTAGACCCATGCTGAACAAGTACAGTAGTTATTAACTCCTTTTCCCCAACTTCAGTTTCACTTGCTTTTCATGCATCTATCCAGCTCTTTACCTACTGAAGTCAAAAGCAAATTTTACAGCAAGCAAACTAAAAAGTTCAGCTGTTGTGTAAATTGTTATTATGAACTTCTGTTATTTTCAACACAGAAAAACCCCCAAACAAAATACAGCTCTGTTTAAATAAGTGGCATTTTTTCTGACACTTCCTTTGAGGAGATTTTGGATGATGGGTGTGAACTGATGCTAAAGAAACAAAACCTTCAACATTCCAGGATTGCCTTACATATTAGTTGAACCAAAATACTGAGGAGACCTCAGAGGTTGGAACAGGAAAATATATTTACCATTTTTCTAGGGACTAAACCCTGTATAATGTTTAATTGTGGGACATCACCTATGTTACTCAGCTTTTATGAATTTAGTAAGTACAATTGGCTCCCTAGCTTTATACTATTTCTTTAAATGTAAGTAATGATCATGAATGTTAATTGATCTTCTAAACAATGATAGAATAAGCACTGGGCTTGTTACAAACCAAAACAAATGAAAAAGTGAAGTAACTTAATAAAAAGACATAGCCAAACATATAAAATATGCCTTTGAGCAACATTTAGATGATTCCAAAAGCAAGAAAAACGTAACTCACATAAAAAATGTTCATGAACATTTTGTGGGTTTTTTGTGTGTGTTTTAAGTCATCCAAATAATTTTTATGTCTATCCCATTGCAGAACAGAACAGAGACACTAGGTTAGTTTGGAGAATAATCCAAAAAGCTGTTACTGTTTCTGTATTCATCATTAATTGTCTTATAATGTAAAAATGAACTATTTAAATTGGAGACTGTAATGCTAATACACAAAACTAAGTTCCAGTGATGTTCCCTGTGAATAAATAGGAAATAAAATGTCATGATCCACTGTTTCATAATTCTTCATGCTCAGTTGTTTGTTGCTGTTGTTAACAAGTGTTTCTTTTGAATTTTGTGTGCATGGAAGGCAGGCAGCCACAGTAATCTCAGTGTACCTTTGATTTATGAACCAGCACTGTTTTTCATGGAACTGCTTTGTCAGTTCAAAAGTGCAGGCACTGAAGAGTCACACTTTGGAGATGAACAGTGGAAAAAATCTGATTTCCCACACAGCAAGAAATTGACTAACAATGGGCTAAATTGAACTTGTGTAGAAAATGAATATGTCTCCTTAAATCAATTTCCTGTCTTGCATCACTGCCTATGGCATCATGGCCAAAAAAAAAAAATTGGGTACTGAGCTGCAACTTTTGAATGACAGCAATGGAGTATTTTCTTTATGAAGTCTTTGTTTTTCTACGTATTGTAAGTATTATAAATTGCTTCAGAATATTGCTTTTAGGCCAACAACAAAATAGTTATCTGCCCTCAGTCAGAATAAAAGTAGGTATCACTTGTCAACAGTGTCACTCAGACAAAGAGATGAGACTATATAAATGTATGTACCAGCATAAACAATTATACTCATTACTGTGTACTATAACACCTTACAGGCATATGTTACTTCTCATGTTCTTGGCTAGTGGAAGTTTCCAGAATTAAAACATGCTTGTTTTCTCATAAATATAATGTTTCATAAATGAGATGTTGGTCTCAGAAAGAGTTTGTGAAATATTTAAAGAATCTGACTGGTTGTCATCTGTTTGGTTTTCCCAGTGTTTTAGTACCTCTCGAGTAGATAGAGAACTGAACAAAATATGGCAGTGGTACCTGGACTTCAGTTTCCCCTCAGATCAGCTTGTAGCTTGCTCTTTTGTTAACTGGGTAGCCCAAATGTCCATGTCTTTTCAGGACTTCTTTCTTGAATGTTTTCTTTTTGGCTCCCTTATGTTGGGAGTCTCTTCATCCAGAGGTGGGTTTGTCCATATAATCTGTCTCTAAGTTCTACTTTGCTTACTATGTGGGCCAACTACTACAGCATTCCAGTCATTTACAGCAATAAATGAAATTGATCCTCACTTTGCCCCCAAGAGGAGGGGAGGGAAGCACAAGAAGCCAGCTCAGCCCTGCCATGCCTGAAACCATGCTGTGCACTGCACAGCCAGGCAACAGACTCAGAAAGGCTATGTTTGGTCCCATTATATCACAGAAAAATACTGCAGATGCCTGAACAGTGAAGAGATTTCCTGCACTTTTCATTACCATTTTGAAAGCTGCGTCCAAGGGATAAAAAAGTCCCTTTCCATTAAAAAAATAAATCCTAGGTGTCCACCTTAATTGTTACCTTATTTTTTGTTACTGGGGACTGTCAGGTTTGATCTTACTTGATTTTACTAAGCATGCAGAAGACATGAAAAAGAATATTTAGCATGTAAGCACCAGGAAACTAATGTTTGAAGCTATGTTACTACAAAAATCAGCAAGCATAAAAAGAATGAAATTAATGTATGTAGCATACATTTGTGGATATATATATGCACACGTACATTCAAAGAATATGTATCCTCTTGTTTGGTGTTGGAATTACTACTGAAACAAAGTAAGTTATGTGAAGAATAACTAATCTTAACAAACACAGATTCCTTAATTTTCTTATTTGTGATGTTATCATTCTAGTAATGAAGGCAGAAGACAACAAAAAATAATAGGAATGAAACATCTAGACCTGTCTGACTGTGGCTCTGCTGCTTACACAATCTCTTGATAAGTGCAAATGCTACAGTTTGGTGGATTTTACACCTACTTGGTGGCAGTGATGTGGTCCAGAGAAGTCAGACCCTTTACTGCTCTTGTTTTCTACTTTTTTTCTGTTTGATTTTCTTTTTCTTATTATGGTCAAGTACAATCTAGGCTCTTAGTAGGAAAATGAAATAATGCTCAGAAAGTATTCCAAGCTTTGTGATGTTGAAAACAAAAATATTCCTGATATTGAAAACTGTAACAATTCAACTCTCAAACAAAGAAGGGCAGAGGAAGGGAGGGAGAGAGACACAACTAGGATTTCACTTTCTGCTCTGTAAAAGGGGTGAGGTCATGGAATTGTCTTTTTACCTAGTTTCTTCACAGAGAGTAGTGCAACTACCTTGATGATGCACTTGAGGCTACATTTAAAGACTGGAGGAAAGTCTTTTGGCTGTAGCTCTGCCTCATCCACTTCTGACTGCTGCTGTGATCTCTCTAACCCTTCTCAGTCAGAATAAATCAGGTGTCTGCAAACAGCTTAAATATAGGTAAAACCCCTTAATGTAATAACCTTTTGTTGGAGACTTTTTGTCATAGACCTTTTGTTCCAACGCAAAAAGAGTGTGTGGCAACAGCATACCTGCTGTGCCCCACCAACACCGTGAATGAAGCTCCCCATTTCTTGCCCTGTCTGTCCAGTAGGCTTATTTGCCCCTAAAGTGAGACATGAAGGCACCTCCTCCTATACAAGGCTTGTGACAAAACCAGAGGGTGGCTTTAAACTCGATGATTTTATGTCTTCAATTACTTTTTATTAGTACAGATTCTTTACCTATTGTGAGCCCCTGTGATGGTTTCTCGGTGACTAAGGTAGAAGACAGGTCCAAAGGTTTTCACATAAATGAATATTTCCTGAATTGCAGTATGAGGTTCTCTTAATTATACTTGAAAGGAGAACCTTTGAAATAAGACATTCAAATGATCTTTTTTTGCTGGATGTTACAATTCAACACAACATTAAGTTTTAAGATCCATGTTGTCACTTAAAAATACATTTTTCCTACCTTAGCTGAATGACCACAGCAACAGTTGGCGCTTCTGCAAAATGATGTTCCCACTTGCATATTAAACTAATATTCCAAAAGCATGAATCCTTTTCTTCTATTAAATGATCATTAAATTGGAGTGTTTTATGTAGTAGAAAAAGAGCAATGGTTAAGACTCATTGTAGCTAATTCTTTTTTTATGTAGATAGTCAAACAAATAATGAAAAAAACTAAACAGCAGTGAAGCAAAAACTATACAGCTCTGCAAAACCCGGGCAGATCATGAGTAAGCGGTTTTATTCATTATTGATTGTTTCACACACAAAACTGTATATGCAAGAACAGGTGTTTTCATAGTAACATGCTCCTGTAAAATAACTTCAAACTAACTACAGTAATTGCCCCATGAGAGTCAGAAGTAGTCTCTGAGGCATGCATATTGTCTTTCCATTTTGTTACAAAAGCAGGCTGTTGCAGAAAAAAACATTAATTTTATTATTTCTAAATGTCTGGTGCTCTGTCTCCACAATTGTAACCTTAAATTCAGAATAAAATGTAGAAAGGATATCTTTTTAATTATTATTCTCTCAGAAATGAGAAAGGTCATTGTTCTGATCACTAAGACAAATTTGTCTCTTCTAGCATTTTTCATAATGAAGAGACATTAACGTTCACTTAAATAACATGATTAATGGTATGATCAGAAAGTAGCTCATGTTAGAACAGAATGAGTGTAAACCATCTAATCTAACAAAATGATTGGTTTTTTTAATTGTTTATAGCAGTATAAGGTCATATGAACTCATCTTTCTCTTTCTGTATTTTAGCTCTCCCTTCCTGTCTCTAGAATGATCATTAGTTATAATTAAATGAAAGCAAAGCAGTTAGCTTGACAAGCTTAGGATTTGGGAATTATTATAGTCATTAAAGGACCTTCTGATAACCATATTAAACTTAATCATCCACATGCCATCAGGCTTCTCTCTGTCATACACAAAGCAAAGTACATCAAGTACACCAGTGTCCGAGGAGAGCGGAGCAAATGTATCACCTTATTTAACTTCCCTGAAGTGAGTGGAGATAAACTCCAGATTGGTTTTGTCCTGTGACTTCCTAACATTATGAAAGTTAAGAATTAATCCAAACTGCCTGACTTAGAGAGGTTCTTGTATTTCTTGCCATTATTATCATGTGGTAGCATCGTATGAGATTCTCAAATGCACCCGTAGACTTAATTCATTGTTAAGCATCACGTTCTGCTTGGAGTTCCTGAGCAGAAAGTGGGAAGAACCATATTACAGTGAGCCAGTTGCCTTTCTAATGCTACCCAAGTTCCTGGACATAATTCCTATTTCACATACCATTTTAAAGAGTCTCAGCAGAGCCAAAATGAGACTTTAATACATTTCTGAAAATGAAATGGACATATTATTGAATCCATATTCATATATGGATTATCGTATTTGTAACATTTCATATTTTTTAAAAAAGATTTTTCCAATGCAAAGGAACTATGGCTGACACACAAGGAGTAAGTGACCTACACAGGAATGGCATCTTAACTTTACAATCATGGGGAGAGACAAGAATCGCCCTTCCTAACACAGCTCTGAACCCCTGACACAGAACGACATAATGCGCTGTTGTAGCAGATCAGTCACTCAGCGTGGTGAAACTTCACACAGCACAGTGGTAGGCAGCAGAATTTGCTTACCTGCGAGCCACTCACGGCAGTGGTCAAAGGTTACCAGCAGGCTGATTAAAAATGTGCCTGCTAGACATCTTTCAATATGTCACAACATGTCATTTTGTGCTATGCATTTCAGAATGAAGTAGCTTTCTCCTTTTAAGACATTGTCATTTGCTCTGTTAGTTTGCTTTAGACTGGAAAATTACCAGCCTCCTTTTGATAGCAGCTACTCAAACCATAGCAATTCTGGAAGCACAGAAAAAAAATAAATCCCTGTTTTTTGTCTACATCTAAAGAATGAAGAACAGTCATTCTTTAAGTCTAAGAAAAAAATTTCTCCCCTTTTTAAAAATTGTAAAAAAAAGTAAAGTGAAGAGCAAACATAAATGATACAATATTTTCATTCTCCTTCTACACAGTAGCATAAAGCACATTTTTGAAGTATATAATAGAAGGAAAATAAGAGAAGGTGATTGTGGCTGGTCAGTCACTGTTGGAGGTGTCAAGCTAGATTTTGTGTCACTTGTTCATTTTATATAAGGCACTTCTTCCAGATCTACTTTATGAGTGCAAATTTTGCTGTGCTGTGGAGAAAGTTCTGATTTTTTTAGAACTGGATTTCTTTCCCATTACTTTTACTGTCAAAACTTTTTTTTTTTTTTTTCTTAAATATAGGATATTATTTTTGCCTTTCTTTCATCCTCTTGTTCAAAGAACCAATGTTGGAAAAATCTTTCTACATAGCATTAAGGATCAAGGTCTCCTTTTTTAAGTAGTTATGCTATATCATGGATGTGTCATCAGATAAAAGAATTTCTATCCAATTGAGTTGGACTTGAAGCCCTCAAAAAGATAATTAAGCTGTAGAAGCCTACAGAAGCACTTTAAACCAAATGAATGCTTCTCTTCTACAGCCAAGTGGTAGAGAGAGATCCATAGACTCTTTAACGCACTAACCGAGGCCTGACGTGAAGATTTATGTCCAGGTGTGGCAATTCACTTTCTCTATACTATGCTGGCAAGCAGAAGTTTTCAGGGTTGGGTTTCTGGTTTGTTTGGTTGTTTTTTAAAGACTTGTACTCCTAAGTTTCAACACATGCAGGAATTATATATATATATACCTTAGACGAACATTGAAGGACGGCTGTATAAATCATGTATTAGGAATACATTTAGGGAGGCACTTAAAGCCAGAACTACAAAGGAATTTGGGTACTCACTGTTTCACTTTTAAAATCCAGCTCAGATACCATCGAACCTTCATAGTAAATGTTGCCTTTTTCACACAGGAGGTGTTTTGGATGAAGTGGTTAGAGCCAACAGCTTTGATGTAATAATTCATTCCAAATACAAATGAGCACAATGAAATTATTCCTGTAATGGGGTGCAATTCACGAGTACAATTTAGCCAGAAATTAGTTTTGTGTCATTGACACTGGTGTGAAACAGCAGATGACTAATGAAACAAATGACACAAAACTAATGGAAGAGCATGGTAAATTAATATGCAGCCTTTTCTATTTCTATAAGCAGCTAAAAAAATATCTCTAATGGCTTTCATTTGTGATTATCTATAGCCAGTATTTTTGAGTGAATCATTGATCATATTCAAGGGACTAAGAACTGAACTCCACTACTGTCTACAAAAGTCTACCATGCTTCCTACCACTTTTGACAAATTGAACATGCCAGCTGCCAATTATACTAATTTTTAGTGGTAATCTACTGTGCTGTTTATTACTGAACTGTCCAATTTCTATTTATTATTATTCCCACTTCATTTTAGAATGGTAATATTTTAATGTTCTTTATCGTTGGCTTTATTTATTTCACATGAAGCACATTAACATTAACCCTCTTGTTTTGGTTTGGTTTTTTTCTTCTTTTTTTTTTTTCTCTTGGCATATAATGGATTTGAGATATTATTCAATGAAAAGCTGATATGAGCTTTTTGCCCTGTATTACTCTTGCATTCAAAAGGGTTGGAGGGATAAAATACCCTGCAACAGGGAGTTTTGTTACATTCAACCTGGCCACAAATTACTGAACTCACATAACGGTGTCAGTAACAAAAAGCATCAGAATAAATAATCTTCACAAAGCATGATTTTCCACATTTCTCTGAAAACCTTAGTAGATGTCCTTGGAATCCTAGAATTTGGAGTGTATTAAACTCTGACTTGCACTGAATAAATTTCACCAAAACAATCGTGACTTTAAAATAATGATATTTGTGTAAGTTTTCTCATGCCAAATTTACACCTGAAATGTTAATGGAAAATAGAGAAATAAAGATAAATTAATCGTGAAGGAAATATTTTCTTTTGTTTGCAACAAGTACTTTTGCATAGACCTAATTCTTAGGGAGAAGGGTAGTTTCTCCTAGAAAGCTCATCTTGAAATTTCTGTCTCTTTTTTTTCCACAGATTATTGCATGAATTATTGTATTTGCTGCTTTTCTTGTAGTATTTCAGTATTTTCAAAACCAGCCTGCGTCAAAATAAAAAATTACAGCGAGTTGCAAAATCAAAACTAAGTCAGGTGTATTCTTTTTGACACTAAAACAATAAAGTCAGGGTCTTGGTCAAAGGTTTTGATGGAGGAATTCAAGGGAGATTCTTATTTCAATTAGCACAGCTAAAATTTACTGAGAAAAAATCCTGACATAAACTTGAAATAATAATAATTATAATTTCAGTTCTCTCTTGCTTCTGCTTGCAGTAATGTCAGATTTAACAAATGAGCCATTAACCATGTATTTGGACTATTAATTTTTCCCAAATCCCTCTTTGTTGCAGAGATGTTACTGCTAATCCAGACACTCAGTAATCTAGTTCATGGCATATCTTTAGTAAGATTTGCAATGTTTAACACTTGGAGATATGACTTTATTGTTAAATGCCGCCATTAGCAAACATAATTGTTTTGGTTAGTGTAGCAGGGTTTTGGTTGTGGGGGAGCCACAGGGGCAGATCCTGTGAGAAGCTAATGGAAGCTCTCCCAGATCTAATGCCAGCCCACCTCTGGCCAAAACTGAGCTTATTAGGGAAGCTCGATGTGCCTCTGCAAGCAACATATTCAAGAAGAGGAAAACAAAACTGCAAAAAGAACTGCAGAGCAGAGGACAGTGGGAAGTGAAAGCAATGCTGGAGCAGAGATACCAAGATCAGTGAGGAATGAGCTGGAAGAGGTAGGTGCCTGAGCAGAAATTTTCCCACAGTCAGTAGTGAGATGGTAGGCTGTCCCATTGCAGCCCATGGAGGAACATGGTGGAGTAGCCCATGAAGGACTACATGTGGGGCAGACATGGATTTGCAGCCCATGAAGGATCATGTTGGGTAGATCTGCAGTTGTGGAGAGCCATGGTGGGGCAGACATAGATCTGAAGCTGTGGAAGACTGCTCCCAAAGGAGCCTGTGACTCTGTGGGAAGCCCAGGCTCGAGCAGTCTGCTCCTGAGGGACTGCACCTTGTGGAGGGGACTCATGTTGGAGTGGTTTGTGAAGGACTCTCTCCCATGGGAGGGATCCTGCATTGGAACAGGGGGAGGCTGTGAGGAGTCCTCCCCCTGAGGAGGAAGGAGCAGCAGAATCGATGTGTGATTAACTGATTTTAAACACCCACTTCCTGCATCTCTGTGCCTCTGAGGGGGAGGCAGAACTGAAGTAAATTGGGCCTGGAAAGAAGGAGGGGGTGGAGGGAAGTTATTTATGATCTGGTCTTGTTTTCTCTTTCTCCTGTTCTCATAGATTTTTTTAAATTTTTTTTTTCTTCCCAAGTTAAGTTTGTCTGTTTTGACCATTACTGTAGTTGGGGAATGAAAACCTCCCAGTCCTTGCCTCAATTAATGAGCTTTTAGTGTTTTTTTCTCCTCCCTCTCCCACAATGCGGACTGGGGGTGAGTGAGCAGAGGCCTGGTTGTTGCCAGCTGGGCCTAAACTGAAAATAATCCAGACAACCTCTTAATGATGAGGAGTGCAATTAATAGTCAAATGTTGTAAACAAAAGTTAGAAGACATTATATAGTAGTTCTTAAGGGACACAACAATGAAATCTTGGTCCATGCATGTTTTATCCAAAAACCCAAGTGACGATTTCCAAGGTTTTCAGAAAATAATGTTCAACAAATCAACCTAATTTAATTAAATACTCTGGATCAGAAGTATTTACATGAGTTAAACATAACATGGTAACATCTCACCAGTCACTGATACAGATACCACAAAGCAAAACAATTAATAACAGAATTGAGGGCAGTGATATTTCAGGGTTGTTTTTTTTTTTGTTTGTTTTTCATTTAAAAAAAATTTAAAATGTTCCTATATTCCTTCTTCTTTTGAGTAATAAGAATATCCAGGAAACAAACACGAGTTCTATTCACCCTTCCTCAGTATGTGACCCAGGTTGTACAAACACTTCAGTTGATTTCAATGTACATCAGTGCAAGGGTTGATCTTAAGCATACAGGTAAGATCTCACAAACAAGTGAGAGTAAAGAAGATCTAAACATAGCAAGACCTGCTTGTGATGCTCATTTTTGGACAAAAACCCCATGAAAAGGGAAGGAAGGCTGAGACAAAAAGCACAACGAGCTTAGTACATGTTGAACTGTTACCAGCAGTAAGCACTCAGCTTCATTTAGCTGACAAAGAACTGCAAAGAGCAAAGAACAGATACACTGGCTGAGAAGAAACAGAAAACATCCACCAAAGTGACCTCTGAGTTCTGTGCTTCCCTTCCATGCCAAGGAAGAACATAACCCCATGTCTTCTAATTTTGCACTCTTATTGAAGGTGTTATGATGATGGTGAAAAAAGAAGATTCCTGTAAACTGCTTTGTGGAAGAGGAATTGAGAAGACATTAAAGGGAAAATATTCACTTTAATTTTTACATTCTTTGCATCTTATGGCTTTGTTCTCTTCCAGGCATCTCAAATTCCTCATTTCTTAGTGATTTTCCAAAATGTTGGCACTTCAATATTTTGGATGATCTGTGCTTTCATTTCTGTTCTCTTTGTCTCTGTAGTACACAACTGTCTCAAGTAGAAATATCAAAGCTGCCTCTGAAATTGAAAGCTATCTACTCGTATCAGCCCAGCACTCCTTACAAGTTAATTCGTATTCAGGTGTTGATATTTTTCATGCATTTGTAAATGGGTGATTCCTTTTGTACTGAAAACCATGCCTGGGAATTTTACACAGTGTTCTGTTTCTGATTACAAATGTGGTTATTTTTTGCTCTCTGCCTCCCATTAAAATGGCAGTAAATCTGTAACATTTTCAGAAATGAACTGCAATTTCTCAGAAGTCTTACAGGTATAGCCCTTTTTCTGGAGATATAGATAATTGATACTGACTTCCAATCACACATTTAGTGATAATAGTGATCCTGTTATGTTCAAAGTTAGACAAGAACAGAGATACTTAGGCATCATTTTCTTTGTGAGTGTCCAGTGAACCTTTTATAAAAGGGTTAAAGTACATTATATGAGGAAGCCATCTGAATCCCATCCAAGAGGATTTAGGGCACACCTTACAAATGAATGCAGAAGAATATAGCTACTATAATGTTCAGCCTAAATCTTAGAAGTTTGCAACTATTAATAATTCCTACTTGAATACTACAATTCCTAGTTTTGACCTAAGTTCAAAACATGTTGTATTTGTATAGAAGTGTAAACAATAGCTAGGGAATACCTAAAATGACATTCATAAAGCTGACATAGAGAACTGGAATGACTAAGGTAAAAACAAGATATAAAATGTGTCTTTTTTGAAAGTTTGTAATCTTGCACCACAAATAGCAATTCTACTTGCAAATAAATTTTCCTGTCCTGAAACTTACTGGATGAGCTTAAGTATTTTTCTAAAACACATTTCCAGGGATCAGAATATAGCTTGGTTTTCTTTCTTCTGTCACCTAAAAACTCCACAGAGAATCATTCATTTATTTATTTGTTTGTGTGTTCGTTTATTTATTTATTTATTTTAGTATCAGGTATAATGCCAGTGATAACAGATCCAAGGCTCTGAAAAATTCACTTAAACATAAACACTTATCCATAGAAAACTTCCTGTCATATTTAATAGAAATTGGACCAAATATGGCATTCTTGGATAATTGCATGGGTTGTATGAAAGGAAGGAATATAACTGATCATTAAATGCTAACTGCACTGTAGAAATAGTTATGGCTGAAAAAGTAATTCACTGGGATTTTTCTTTTCTTAAGGGAAGTAGTTCAAGTCTGAGCAGATCAGCCCACTCCTAATCAAAACCAAGCCTCTACCTTAGGGAATTGCGCTTAGAATGATTATATTTATGGATGGGTACTCTCTACTCAGGAAAGAATAGATGGAAGAAAGATAGGATGAAAAAATCCACCAAAACAATAACAATATAAAAATCCCATACTTTAAGTTCAGTACCAAATAGTCATTCTGTTTGACTCAAATGTATCTAAGACTGGGATGGAAACATAAAAGTCACTCATGCTATCATTAATAGGATTAATTTTCTCAGCATCTATCAGAAAACTGTAAAAATGCTCAAGAGTAGACAAGACAGAGCTGAGAGAAACCTTTACAGAGGCAGTTTGCTACTGCCATCCCCCCAGGAACCAAGCTGAATTTCACAATAAATGCCTTCCAAATATCATATTGAATCTCACCTGGAAGGATGCCATGCATATACTCTGCCATATTTAAGAGTGAAACACATTTCAAAAGGAGATGCTCAGTGCAATCAGAAAAGGGGAGGTTCTGGCAAAGCAATTTGCTACAAATGGATATGCTGGAAAAGATGCTATATCAGGAGCTCACAGAGGGAACACAGTATTGGTGCCTGGTACTTAGCAAGCAAAACAAGTTACTGGCAAGTCAGGAGTTTTGACTACTATTCCAGTATTATTGAATGGCTGGGCTAAACACTCAATTTGACCTTCTTTTGCTTAACACTTTCTGTAAGGTGTAAGATTCTGCCAAGGCTAGCTTCAACTAATTTAAATCTAATTTTTACAAGGTAGCATTTGCACATCCCTTGTCTTTTGACCACTGCTTTCAGGACTTCTGGACAAATCCATAATTGTAAGCTCCATCCCACCTATGAAGAAAAGACATAAACAGCTTTTTTGTACCTGAGGGGCTGATGAAGGGTTTCCCTAGTGCTGTAGGGCATTTTTAAATGCATCATTAAATGGCAACAAATGAGGGCTGAGTAGAGTTGAAGTCACTGCAAGCATCCCTCATGTTGGTATAACAACTGATAAAAATGAAAACAATGGTCAATATCAGCATTTTCAGTGTGAAAAGTTGTTTTTTTCATGATGTAAAACTGACTCATTTTGTACCTTGCCACAATAGCTGTTTCCTGGCAGGAGTACAGATAGCAAAGATATTTTTTTGACAGGCTCTACCCCAGAGACAGTTTTTTATGGAAGGACATCGTCACCATCATTCACTACCCAGTTCTCAGCCAAACTCATCAGCGTGACTGAATACACAGCAATTAGATTATCTGAAGTACCACAGATACAATGAGGTCTTAAAGACACTCTATGAAACTTGTCATTTCCACATGGAAACCAGTCAGCTTGGAGCTGTCTTTTGGGAACTGCCATTTCAGAGTCTGTGCCTCACAATGAAAGTTTGCTGGCTCTGAATTCCCCTGGAAAAATGCCTTAAAGATATAGAGGGCAGGATAACAATTTAGTGACAACATATGGCAGTCTTATCTAATAGTGACATTTTCCAGGTACAGATATATTTTCCTTAACTTCACTGATTTCAGTAGTTGTGTTATATGCAAATGAGAAAAAAAAAAAAAAAATCAGTACTGGAGCGAACATCTTTTATAAAATGCTGTATTCAATGTATACAGATCTCAGTGAGGAAAAATCACATGGTCATAATCTGATTGTGTGGTTACACTATTATATGAAAATGTATTTTCTGTTATCAGAGCAGGTGCCATTTTGAATTTCAGTGAAGGAGAACACAGCTAAAGGCATCACTGTGTTCCTGCTTTCTGATAGAAATGTTAGATTTGTTCTGTCTTATACCACTGGTTTTTTTCATATTCTGAAATAAGCAGCATTATTCTCTTTGCAAGGGATGCATACTCTTCAGAGTATAGTATTCAGAATGTAGTCACTGGATACTAGAAAAAGATGTGACAAAATCTTAATGGTACTAAAAGAACTCTGTGGAAGGGTCTGAGATGCCTCTATATACACAGATGTAGGTAATGTAAGTTGATATAACCAATGATGGCTGAGAAGCTATGTTCACGGTGTTCATAATTTAGTAGATTGCATAGAACTATTGTTGCACTACAAATACTCTACTGAGTCCTTTCTGAGCTTTTAATGTTGTAATCTGTTGTTCAAACCAAGAGTCACTTGATAATTCTAATGAACCTGAACACTAATAGCATAAATAATAATGTGGTCTTTGGTTAGCTTTTTTATAAAAAAATAGAAGAATTTGTATTTCATTATTTCATCTTAGATGAAAATAAAATTTTAGTCAGGAAAGAAAGAAAGAAAGGAAAGAAAGAAAGGAAAGAAAGAAAGGAAGAAAGAAAGAAAGAAAGGAAGAAAGAAAGGAAGAAAGGAAGAAAGGAAGAAAGAAAGGAAGAAAGAAAGGAAGAAAGAAAAGAAAGAAAGAAAGAAAGAAAGAAAGAAAGAAAGAAAGAAAGAAAGAAAGAAAGAAAGAAAGAAAGAAAGAAAGAAAGAAAGAAAGAAAGAAAGAAGAAAGAAAGAAAGAAAGAAAGAAAGAAAGAAAGAAAGAAAGAAAGAAAGAAAGGAAAGAAAGAAAGAAAGAAAGAAAGAAAGAAAGAAAGAAAGAAAGGAAAGAAAGAAAGAAAGAAAGAAAGAAAGAAAGAAAGAAAGAAAGAAGAAAGAAAGAGAAAGAAAGAAAG
The DNA here is from genome assembly GCF_020740795.1 of Apus apus. Lineage (NCBI taxonomy): Eukaryota > Metazoa > Chordata > Aves > Apodiformes > Apodidae > Apus > Apus apus. The sequence continues at coordinate 13,269,541 of NC_067283.1, forward strand.
AAAGAAAGAAAGAAAGAAAGAAAGAAAGAAAGAAAGAAAGAAAGAAAGAAAGAAAGAAAGAAAGAAAGAAAGAAAGAAAGAAAGAAAGAAAGGAAGGAAGGAAGGAAGGAAGGAAGGAAGGAAGAAAGAAAGAAAGAAAGAAAGAAAGAAAGAAAGAAAGAAAGAAAGAAAGAAAGAAAGGAAGAAAGAAAGGAAAGAAAGAAAGAAAGAAAGAAAGAAAGAAAGAAAGAAAGAAAGGAAAGAAAGAAAGAAAGAAAGAAAGAAAGAAAGAAAGAAAGAAAGAAAGAAAGAAAGAAAGAAAGAAAGAAAGAAAGAAAGAAAGAAAGAAAGAAAGAAAGAAAGAAGAAAGAAAGGAAGAAAGGAAGAAAGAAAGGAAGAAAGGAAGAAAGAAAGGAAGAAAGAAAGAAAGAAAGAAAGAAAGAAAGAAAGAAAGAAAGAAAGAAAGAAAGAAAGAAAGAAAGAAAGAAAGAAAGAAAGAAAGAAAGAAAGAAAGAAAGAAAGAAAGAAAGAAAGAAAGAAAGAAAGAAAGAAAGAAAGAAAGAAAGAAAGAAAGAAAGAAGAAAGAAAGAAAGAAAGAAAGAAAGAAAGAAAGAAAGAAAGAAAGAAAGAAAGAAAGAAAGAAAGAAAGAAAGAAAGAAAGAAAGAAGGAAAGAAAGAAGGAAAGAAGAAAGGAAGGAAGGAAGGAAGGAAGGAAGGAAGAAAGGAAGGAAGGAAGGAAGGAAGGAAGGAAGAAAGAAAGAAAGAAAGAAAGAAAGAAAGAAAGAAAGAAAGAAAGAAAGAAGAAAGAGAAAGAAAGAAAGAAAGAAAGAAAGAAAGAAAGAAAGAAAGAAAGAAAGAAAGAAAGAAAGAAAGAAAGAAAGAAAGAAAGAAAGAAAGAAAGAAAGAAAGAAAGAAAGAAAGAAAGAAAGGAAAGAAAGAAAGAAAGAAAGAAAGAAAGAAAGAGAATCCCTAGAGCACCAAGAACAAGCTCACTTTTAGGACATTATACTAGGAGAAAACCAGTCCATTTTTATAGCATTCCTGGCATGAGAATGTGTCTGAATTAGTGTAAATGTGAAGTTACGTGGTACATAACTTCAGTGAAATATAGGATATTAGGAATATCACAGCAAGGGGAAGGATTGATTATATTTGCAGTTAAACAAAGCCAGCCATGTTTTCCACATATGGAAAACAAAAATTATTTTCAAGCTTGCTTTTGTTTCTTAAAAGCCTGCCAAATGTCAAAGGCTTTGGAACAAGTGCTGAAAATTTCAATGATCTTTAAAATAAAGCCGATTAAGTGACATGTAGGCAAGGCTAATTCTTGTTGTTCTCTGTTTTACAAAAGCTGGGAGGAGGTCTTATCTAGGAGACCAGAAGTTGTTCAGCAGTTGGCTTCTATATCCTATTTCTTCATGAGGGGTCTACCTTAGCCACACCACAAGCCCTGAAGAATAAAACTACCTGTAGACATGAGATCCTCGTGGGAAATCTGGAGATGAACAGTAATACCAAAATATATGCTTTAGATTTTGGCTGCTTTTTTTCATCTAAAGAGAAGTAAATATTTAAGAGATTCTGCAGGTTCTCTGCAGCTTGGTGAAAGGCTCTCCCCAGACTATGGTCAAAGCGAGAAGGGAAAGAAATTTTTTAGTGCACCTAATTCACTGCATTTTCACAACAGAGAGTCTGGTCTGAAATAAAAGGTAATTTTCTGTTAGTCAATCTAGATTTCCAATCTTAGCAATACTTGAAGAATTTACAATCATAGTTCTACTGCTGTGCACAGAAGCATGTTGATCTTAGTGATAAGGACCTGAGGCCCAGAGCAGCTCAGAATCAGATTTGCAAATACATTGAGGATCCCAAAATGCAGTAGAGAGCTTCAAGGTTTTGAAAAAGGTATTTCAACACATACGTTGTCAGGTCGGTGCTGCTTTGGACTCCTGATGCCTCTGATCTTCTAACAATTCCACACTGTAACTAACAATGCTTTTGCTTTGCCTTCCTCACTTCAAAAAATCATGAAGTGTATGGATACAGTGGTATTGGAGACATGCTAGTTTCCAATGTAGACATACTATATGAACAGTCAAAAATTAAGTGTAATTTAGTTTAGCTGATATAAGAATTCAGCATTAGGTATCTCTTGCTCAGATATATATAATTCCATTAATTGGTGTATTTATTGGATTTTCCTGGTAAATAAGCTCTGGTTTTATGGAAGTACACGGAAAAGTTTTACAGTTCCTGTAAAAATGAGTATAATCCCAGGAGCAATGAATATACAAGGCTGGGCTTTTTTTTTGTTTTGTTTTGTTAGTTTTTTTGTTTTGTTTTTAACTGATTGCTAATGAAGATTTATCAGAAGATGTTTGTTTTTACCAGAATTGTATGTAATCCATTTGCAATTTGGGAAATATTTTCTTACATCTCTAATAACAATTAGGTTGGCACTCAAGGCAATAAAACAAAATAATTTAGATAGTTGGAAGCAGCTAAGTAACGAATTATTTTAAGATCTCTTTGTGGCTTAAGAACAAATAAGAAAGTAATCCTGGAGTGAATATCCAGTGCACAGCTCCTGCAAATGTTTCACATGCAGACAGTATTATGGATGCGTCATTTGCAGTCACTTGCAGTATATTAAGTCATTTCACATCTGATGATGATGTGGAGAAACAGAGTGTGTTCCTGCAATGCCATGAGAAGAATGCTGAGTAAATATCTGAAACACCTTGGAATGTCACTTCCAGATTTTTTGTCTTATTGTGGTATTCTGATGAATCTTGAATTGCACCACCCTCCAAAATTGTTAGAGGACCCAAGATTCCTCCAAATCCCCTGCCCTACTACTTGTACAACAAAGGCAAATTGCTGCTTTTTCTACTATGTCACTCTTCAGGTTGACTGTCTCACTGTATAAGGTGTAAACAGGTAGGAAAATATGCAGTGACCATTTACTGATGGCTGTTTGGTAAGGGAGTAATGGGGGTAGTTAAGTACTTATACTTCTTACCATGACTCAGTGTGCCTCAATGAAGCCTGTAAAATACACTTTTCCAACAACATCCAGTCCTATATTACACAAACATTTACCCTTATATGCTATGCCAACAGCTGAGCATCCTGGTCAGTAAAATACTGGACTTCATTTTGTGTAGCTTGGCATTCTTCACAGAGCTCTCTCTTTCTTCCTTGGCAGAGCTTTCTTCTTGGGGTGATCAGCAACAAGAAGAAGAAAGCACTACAATCTTACTGCAAAGGTAGGGTTTCAGCTTCCTGCTGCAGGGCAGTGTCAATTGTAAGCATCTTGTTTGGTTTGTTTAGCTGTTTTTTTATTCTTCTCTGACATTTAGAAATTATGTGTTTTCCTTTTCCTCCTCCTCATTGCTGGAGCCATCTGTGGGCCTTTACACAGATGCATCCATTAGGAATATTATATAGACAAAGCTAATGTGCATTGGAGTAAAATGACAAACTCCTTAATTAATGCCATCGCTGCTGCTTGAGTGAGGCTTGAAAGCTTCTGAAGTAGTTTGGGAATTAATTTTTTCTTAGATTTTCATGAGTATTTTTCTACTACATTTAGACTGTTCTTGGAGTCAAACAGTGGAAAGTCCTAGGATCCTGGGCCCCTGAAAACATGTCTCTGAAAACACTTGTGCAGTAACTACTGGCTGGGACCAATCCTGAGTGCTGGACCTCAGCTCTCTGCACTGTTTGACTGTAAGGAGCATCCCTGCTGTGCTGTCAGTCTGCCCAAATGATCTGCTAAATGATCCCCAGGCTGTCCCTGCTCAGGACTATGCATGGGCCATTCATGTGATCAATAAACAATATGTGTGAGATTTCTCAGTTGTGAAGTATAAGAGGAGAGTGTTAAAGCAACCATTGCTTCATTCAGTTTGCCTGATCTTTCTGTTTGTACAACCTATAATCCAAGAGATTTTCAATCTAGACACTAAAAAATTACCCCAATATATGCTCAAGACCCAGCTGGAAAAGATACCCAGAGCTGTGATCTGGGGCTATTTCACAGGTATAAATTATCTAGATGTGACTCAAGGAAGAAGTATGAATATTGAACACATGAATCCCATACATTATACTGACAAAAAAACCAAAATGATAAAACACTTAGTGAAACGCTGAGATGGAAAGTGGTTAATCTCTGCCTCACTCCACCTTTATATAGCAGAAGAGAAGGCTCAAGGGAGACCTTATAGCAGCCTTCCAATACCTGAAGCGGAAAGGAAAGTTGGGGAGGGGCTTTTCATCAGAGAAGATAGTGATAGGACAATGGGTAATGGTTTTAAACTGAGCGAGGGGAGATTTGGGTTAGATATTAGGAAGAAATTATTCACTATAAGGGTGGTGAGGAACTGGAATGGGTTGCCCAGGGAGGTTGTTGATGCCCCATCCCAAAAAGTTTTTAAGGCCAGGTTGCACGTGGTTTTGTGCAACCTGGTCTAGTGGTAGGGTTCCCTGCTCATGGCAGGGGGGTTGGAACTAGATGATCTTTAAGGTCCCTTCCAACCTTAATGATTCTACGAATATATACAGTTATCAAACTTTAAAGTAATCTGGTAATTGAATTTTCTTATTTTACTTGGTGAAGAGCTTCTGTGCTCTCTTATGCTGCATAAACAAATTGATTTCTAATATTTAGTTTTTAAATCTCCCTCATGTCTAATTATTGCTTATTACATGAAATTAGAATTAGGTAGTATCTGGGCAAATACAGCCAAAAAGGCACATTAATCAAAACTATGAGATTATTGTTTGTAACGCATTAGCTTCAGGAAACTTCATCCATAAATTTATTCTAGGCATACGGTCTAATGGTGAGATGATTTTTGGATTCTTTTTTTGCTAGTAGAAGATGTAAATTGTAATTATTTGTTTAGGGTCTGCTAAAAAAACCAACACAAAACACCACAAAAATCAGTTGTAATTATATCAAACACATAATTTGGCTTAGTTCAAAATTAATCCTCACTACCATAAAAATGGCATTCAGGTGTCATATACCCTTAATAACACATCTCTGCAGAGATCCCTCACTAAGCAGCATGCTGCATAGTGGACTGTGATCCCTGTCTTCTGGCTCAAGTGCTGAAGTGTTAGGTTATTAAAACACAGCAGGAAAACCAAGTACTTATTTAATACATTAGTGCAGATCATCCAAACTGCAAGGCTCTGTAGTGGTTCAGAAGACATCACAGCTATGTCTATGCTAGCAAACTCATGCAGAAAGAAGCTATATGATTGAGAAAAAGATTTGACCTGGAATAGCTATGTGATTGCCATGAAGAGAAAATCAATTACTATACTCTGAAAGCTGTTTTAACTCTTCATTAAATAACTGACTAACTAAATATATTTATAAATGTATATATACACACATGCACACACAAGTTTTTGTGTCTCTTCAATTTGTCTAGTTTCAGCTTCCACTAATTGGATCATTATCCACTTATTTATTAACTGAACAACATACTACTGTTAAAACTTTGCTCCATACATACATATATATATATATATATATATATATATATTCTAAGTGTGTGAACAAGTCACTCTTAACATTCTTTTGCTAAGGCAAAATAGATTAACCTCTTCACAGACTTAATACCTCTTTTAAGTCTTTTTTCTAATGACTGTGCATTTTCTCTGGACCCTTTCTTATTTATCAACACCTTTCTTGAAGCACATATACCAATTTTAGGCTTGCTATTCCTGAATAGCTAACATCACCATCAGTCATAAAGTACTACTACTATTAGTATTCTCTCATTTTCATGGATGAGAATCTTAGGCCTTTTAACCATCACATTGAGTCTGGCAGTCTTAGCAGATGATTGATTACTCATCTTCATCAGATGCCTCTCTGTACACTTTAGATCCATACCAGCTGGACCACTTCCAAATAATTTTGGGGCACAGCTCAAGTGCTGAGTGTGGGCAGGAGGAGATTTTAAGAAGGCTTTTCCCTGGAAAATATATCTTGAAGACTAGGAGTTTTCCTTTATATGGATGAAGACAATTTTCTATCATAACACTTGAATTTTTTTCAGAGTAGCTACATTTTCAGGACTCTTCCATCTATATTGACCTTGTTTCTACATGCATGACTTTGTCAATATTAAAACTCACATTCTTTTATCTGTTCTGGTGTTGTTGACCAATCTAGATTGCATAATATCAATGGATAGGTAAGCTGTCTTTATGTTCACTTAACAGTCTTCCAGCTTTCTGCCATTTGAAGAGTTTACTGGAGATCAATTTATGCTTTCTAGATCATTGTAAAAATAGCATGGGAGGAAGAATCAAATTCTTTGTGAATTTTTCAGAAACATGCACTCACGGATGATTACTCATTTGCAATTTGATATAGAGATCTCTTAATTAACAGGTTTTAATCCATTTAATGTCTTGATAGCATATTGTTCAAGTTCAAGTTCTTTAATCAAAGGGGGCATATGATGTGAAATCAGAAGTCTAATCATATTACATGAATACTATTATCTTTTTCAGTCAAATATTTAATCTCATAAGGAAAGATATTAAGTTACTTTGACATGATTAATTTTTCTGAACCCATATTGATTGGCATCAATTATATTTTCTTTCTTTAATTCTTTGTTAATTAAGTTCCATAAATCAAGTTCTGTATCAACCATTCTACTACTACTCACTAAATAACTATTTCTACCCCATTTGGATGACTGAAACATGAAAGAATGAAGCATAATCAAAGGTAGTGAATGCTATAAGAAATAATAAGAAAAGGGTACATGCTTGTTTCTTCACAAATGCTGTAACTATGAGCAGTCACCTAAAAATCACTATTTCCCCAGATTTAAATAACAAAATAATAAGTTAATCATTACCAGAAATAATCACAAAGCATTGATTTGATCAAAATAAAGGGCTTTATAAAGCATAGAACAACACCAAAACTTTTGGCAATAAAGACAGCTCTTACTCAAGAAATTTATTAAATTGATGTTGTTATCCAATTGACTTATCTTTTATAATCAATAAAGTAGGAAGTCACTGGCATTCACATACATTTTTGGTCAAATACATTTTTATTTTCAGAACAAAATTACTTAGCCTTATTATTTATTGAACACAATTTTGTGTTTAATCACCAAATACTCATTTATATATTTTTTGAAAATTGTTTTCCAAGTTTTCTATTCAGACAGCCAGATAAGTCAATTTAGAAAGAAAATAAATTTGTTGGTAAGTTTTTAAGGAGAAACTTCCTCTTATTTTTCAGCAAATCTGCTATTTCAATAAAGACCAGCTGTTTCAAATAATAATTAGGCTTAGTTTAATTTCTGTTTCTTTCTGTGAAATACTGGACAAAGGCAATATTCCATTCCTTTGGGCAGAGAAGTGGATGAAATATGCATTAATATCAAACTCCACTACAACCGCAACTTTACAGATGATCAGATGTCGACCTGGCATGACAAAGAATGATAGAGAAATGCTAATTAATGGTGAAGAAAATGTTAGGGCTGGTAGAAACAACACTGTCAGATGATAAATTCAGTATTTTACACACAGTGTTCTCATTTATTACTTTTATGAAAAGTACAATTTGATTAATGAAAGTAATCTTCTCTTTAAATTTTGACATACCATTATGATTCAGGACTTCAAATCTGAATGGTAAAAATGATTCCCTAGACCCGATTCACAAATCATCCAAGTATGTTTGAAGAATACATATTCTTTCCAAACACATTCCAGCTCTAAGTGGAAGGTTAGTTTTTATGTATTAAATAATATAAAAAGAGATGTCTGATCTTTTTCTGCTGATTGTATTGCCTCCTGGAAAACCTGCTTTCACAAAACGTAATGAAAACAGGATTCTACTCTGCTGAAGAATCCAGATGAGTATACTGTCAGTTTGGAATCATGGTGATTCCACTCTTCTGTTCAAACTCCTTAAAAATAACTCACCAGTATATCTCAAAGTATTAGAATTCAGTCCAGTCCACCTACTATAATTTATTTCACATGTTTAGAGACATATTTTTACGTATAGCCTATGGAGATAGACAGAGATCCCCAACATCCTACTACATTATAACATTTGCATATATCTTGAGAATGTTTTGCCCAGTCTGTGAGGCACAAGCCTAATTCGTACAAAATGGACTCAAAGAACACTCTAGGCTCAAAATACCCATTTAACTGAAGCCAGCCTAGTCGTCATCACCATTCTCTAAATCACCATCGTCATCATTGTCTTCTAATTCCTCCTAGCTGTATAGATTTATCTGTTTTGGATGTCAGTTGCCTGTTTCAGTCAGGGCCTGTTTCACTAGCACTGCAAACCACCTCCACATTGCTCAAATGTGAGATTTCTTTTGTCACAGGATCTGGAAAAAAAAGGTGAGATATTAACTGTTCCAAGGGGGAAGTGTTTTCTCGATGAGTAAGTTTTCTGCAAATTAAGGCATCAGAAATTTTGTGCAATGACATTTACAGTTTGTGTAGGCTGTGCTCCATGTTGAATCCTTTAGAGGACATGATATGGAAAAATGTGAGTTTGCGGTGAACTCAAGCCAGAGGCACCATGACCTAACACCATGCTGAGTAAAGTTTGGAAAAAAATATTCCTGTCTCTCTTAACATGGTTCTATCTCAAATAACCAGCACCTTCATGTTATCCATCTAGCTGTTCTCCAGGAACTTGTTCCAGATGTAATAAACCAGATGTCTTGCGACTGGGAGTTGAAAGAAATTCAAATGAAGAAAAGCAAAAAAATTATATGCATAAAACCTGACAATTCAAAACTCTCTGCATCCCAGATTTGTGAGGCATAGCCTCCTCCAGTTTCTACTCCACAGTTAAGGTGGTTCTTGCCTCACTGGCTAAGGGTACTAATTTATTTTTTTCTAATATTTTTCATTGCAATAATAGATAGCTGTAGTTTAATGTAAAGTTAACCTTTCCACTCAAAAAGAAAGAGTCTCTCTCATGCCCAATGCAGTAACAACTTAATGTCAATAAAATCAGTTAGCAAAACCTTAATGTGTGATTTGTCAGAATCTTCCACGCCCAGATTAACTTTCTTTGGGATTAAAATACCAAATGACAAGTGGAGAAAAATGCATAGATCATATACTTAATTAACTCTGATTGTTTGCGGTTACGATGGATTAAAATTCAGTGAAAAATATGCTTATATTTTTAATACTAATACCTTAATGTTGCTTATAAATTTTTTTAAAACTTAAGAGCTAAATTCTGCTGCTCAGCCCCATCAGGATAAAAGCCATCTGGTGCCTACATACAGCATAAGTTTGACTGTGGCTGATGAATGTAACACACAGCTGAGAAGGTGCAGCTCACTAACTGTCTTGTCTCTAGTAGTGGCCATTAGCGGACACTTGAGGAGAGAGAGCAGAATGTTCTCAAAGCATCTTCCATTCTGCACGTTCGAGACCTGCTGAGTCACAGATGGTGTAATTGCACCTAATATGCCACACCTTCCTCTTTTTTTCTTTGTTTGAGTGATTTTCTAACCTACAAAAAATTTTGACATCAATCAAGTAGTGGAAATAAACTCCTCAGTTTACCCACATGTGTAAAATATATTGACTTTGGCTTATTTTATACTGGATACATTTGGTGCCTTGTTTATTTCAATGGAGTAAAATTAAAACATACCCTGCTCACTTGTAGCTGTTAATGCACACAGTGAAAAAATAAGTTAACTCACATTAGAATCATGTCAGTACCATTATTCCATGCTGCTTCATATTCGGTGATTTACCCTAAACCTACATGATTTTCTTAAACAATACATATTGGATTAGCATGATGCATTTCTGGGTTTTTACCTTCATTTGCACTCCAAACCAAGTCTATGCCAATATTTCAGATTCCTTATTAAAGATATTTTTACATTACACAAATAAGAAGGGCCCTTAGAGTTTCATATATTAAACAGGTGGCCCTAATTGACGCAGCATGCAGTCTTCATAAGCTACAAAGTAAGCTCAGTATCTCACACAATTTTAAAAAACTTATTCTTTGCAGCTGTAATGTGTAAAATGTACATTCAGTTAGTGGATGTAAAGCTAACATGGAGATGAAAAGGGCAAGGTCTTCCAACAAATGTCTAACTTGGCAAAAGTGCCCTTTTTGCAGCTTTTGTAGCCCCTCCATCAAGCATCCTATATCCCTATCTGTACAAACTGAAGATCAGAAACAAACAGAATTAAAAAATTCATTCCAAGTTAATTGGAGCGAGTTTGTTTTCTTTGACAGGTTGATTTGGATAAGTAAGCTGCAGGGATGTGAAATAACAACCCAGTCCCTCACACAGCAGCTATCAGGAAGAGTGACAGCATCACTGAGGCTTGCAGGTGTTACTGAGTTTGCTCTCACAGACATTTTCAATATTTTCTCTGTTCTCAGGGTACGTTGCAGCCGTTTTCTGATCACTGCAATCCCCTGAAATGGAAGTGATCTCCCTCCAAGTACTGAGGCCCATTAAGTTTGAAACAAAACCGAAACTATTCACATTAATTTTTCAGAACCTTACAATACCACAAGGAATTGCTCTAATTTGATAGCAACCTGCGCTCACCTTTTCAGTCCTCCCTGTAAAACAAAAGGACAATAGAGTTGGCCTAGGTGAACAGACTCAGCTAGCATTTTCCTTCAGATGGCCATCCTCATTCAAGTACTTTAATCAACAAGTACCTTCAAGGGCAGTTAAGTCAACACAACTCATCCCTTAATTTTCCTTAGGCCCATGCATTTTCTTAGCATATACACTTATTTCTGTGAATAATTTTTCCATAAGCTTGCATTAATCAAGAATACCTATTTTACAGTGGCAGTCTTAACGCTTTTCTGCACGGAACTGCTGTAACTGAAGTGCCATAACTTAAGGCTCTAATGTACTCTAAACCCTCTGAAATTTAAAGAAAACTGGACAACAGGAGGGAGTCTTTGGCTCATAGTGTCAGCAAATTAGCAGGTTTCAAAAAAGAAAAAAATAATAAATTCATTATTTGCTTAACAGATTCCCTGAGGTAACTCTATAGAACAAGTTAGTTTCCTCCTTTTCTTTAGCTGTGCTGCTTCCTCAGCACTATTCCTGCAGAACCAGCAGGAACAAACTATAATGACTGGGTCAAATGCTGAAGCAATAGCTTATAGTCTTTTTACTGAAATCTTGTAGTGCACAGACTCAGCAGGATCAAAACCATTGAATTTTCTCTATGACTAACTGGTGTTTTCATTACTGCACTGCACTTCCATAACAAAGCTCTCCATCTCTACCGTCATACATGCCAACTGTCCCATTCTCAGCTAGACAATTCTCATTTTTCTTATCTGTTTTCGGCCCTCACATACTTTATCTGTCTTGTCCATTTGGTTTGCCCATGCACATTAATGCAGCTGAGGCAGAGGCAGTTAGCAGCAACATTTCTTCCACAAGGATGTGACAGGCCTGCATGATTGCTGTATGCTATATTTGGAGCAGGCTGAGAGTTGAGCTGAGCACTGTTTAATTTGAAAGTGCAGGGTGTGGCTAGTTGTTCAATCTTCTGGCTGTTAGTGCTGAAGTAAAGATAACTTTAAAAAAAGGGTAAAACCTCACAGCACACTCTGTGCACCACCTTTGTGTAACATAAGCTGAAAAGAGCTATTTATATATTCATACAATGGTACTTCCTTGTATAAAACATCAGAGCCCTATTTAATGTATGACATTCTGATGTACAAGTCTCAAGCAAATCAATTCTCTAAAGTACAAGTTAGTACAATCATTTTAGGTGTCCCTTTTTCTTCTTACACAAATAAATGCTGTGTTAAATAGAATTTGGAGACAAAAATAAATGAGATGAGAGGCCTGAAGTACTGATCTCATCAGGTACCTCTCAGCTCCATTCTTGATGCCAGCTTTTCAAGTGGCTGAGCTAGAGTTCAGTACCTCTATGATCATTGCCTATTAAACAAATAGCACACTAAGAGAGCTAGGTAATTGCCTCTTTCTGAGGGACAGAGACAAGTACAGGTTTCCTGGCACAAATAGCCCCATTGAATTCAGGGGCATAAGTTTGTAACCCATAACACGAGATGAGGATTTCTGATCTTGCTTTCTTCCTTGTGTTTCCTGAAGAGTGGAAAGATCTGACAGGATTAACTAGCCTCAAACTGTTTGTGTGAATTTTTTGTGTGGAATAATAACAACAATAACAGTAATAGCAGCAATAACAATAATAATGCTAAGAACAACAGAAACAAGATAGAGGACTCTGGTAACTGTTAAATAAACAGGTAAGGCTTTCAGTAGCAGGCATCATAGCAATGAGACAATTCAAACAGCACACATGAATGCTTGTCAACCTCAGGGGCAAACTACAGCAAGTTCTATTAATGATTCATAGGGTGGAGTTTTCTGGTAGAGCTGCATGTTGCAGCTTAGCACACTGACATTAACATTATCAGTAGATCAACAATATTCGAATAAATCCTGAGGTCACTCACTCCCAGGTAAAAGTGCCAAAGGGATACTTCTTAGATACGCAGCATAAATGAAGAGAACGAAGGAAGAATTAAAGCTGCTGGAGGCAATAAAAGAGAATGGGGCTAGCACATTGGTCATAAGCAGTAGATACGAGCAGCACATGTGACACTTGTTATTTTAGTTATAGCAGGTCAGGAACATCAAGAACATATCGGGGGCACAACATTTTAGGGATATATACTATATGTCCAGCAACACAAATATTGGGGCAAAATAGGCCAAACCCACATTTTATTTGATATTGATATTATGGTTTTGATGATCTCCCACCAAAATGCCAGCTGGTTTCCAGTATAACTCAGCCTGCTGTCCTGGCAGGCTGCTGGGATATAATGAGCTAAATTTTTCAAACCATGTCTGCCAAGTAGATTTGCTTTAGCCAAGAAGCCACTCCTGTTGAAAGATGTGAGTTATGGGAACAAGCCACAGAACTGATTTCCAGAGGCTGGGGACAGTCTCCTTCCTAGGCTGCTCTCCCAGAGTAGGGAGCCTGGAGGGGTAGCTCAGGGCACCCATCTGGAGTATGAGCAGAGCTGGTGACACAGCAGAGGTTAGCTCTGGATAACACTACAAATCTCTAAGAGCTGCTGCTCTCCCAGCCTCCGTTAGTTGATGACCTGATCTCCAGGACGCTCTCAGGGCTGTTTTTGTTTCTCAGACCAGCAATTCTGCCTTTTCAGGGGTTTTTGCTTTCTGAAGAAGAAGGAAGGTGGAACAGGAAAGAGAGAGAAATCAAACTGTTCTTAAACAAAAACTTATTTGAATTCTTTTTTCTGTAGAAAACGTCAGGATTTTGTTGTTTACATACAAACTCAGACAGAAAGCTTTTAAAAATGCCAAAATGTCCCACTTATCCCCAAATCCAACATTTTACCTGCCTCTGTTATAGTCACATCTTAATGAAAAAGTCTGTAGTAGAGGGGGGTATCTATTATAAGTATGTCTTCCGTTTGTCTTTATTTATTAATAATGGTATGTTAATTAGTTTTCACATTTTTTTTAGTAATATTAAACATATCAGTATTCTGTGAATTAATGCCATTATGATTAGGCATACTTTGCTTTTGAAAGACTGATAGCTCAGAAGACCAGTAGATGAACAGACAGGATGTGCAGGGTGCTCCCTGCTCTGAAGTTTACAGCAAAAGCACATATCCCTACTTGTCTACTTTGAAGCCAAACTTCAAAGAAGTCATGTGTTAATATGTGCACAATATGACTATTTACAATATTAATGACAGAATATAGAAATACTCCCCTATTACAGAAAATATTTATGTCACGTATTTTCTTTTGAAGTCAGCTGCTGATTTTAAATCAAGTAGTTTGCATAACTTTTGTCAGTCCCCTTCTGAATGTATGTGGGTCATTGTGTTTGCATTAAGTGTCAAGATGGAAAAACTGCCTTCATGAAAACTATGCTTTCATGTAGTGAATTTGAGAGAAATTCATTCCTCCATTACTCATGTTGCCTCATTCCATTGGAGAATGATGACATTTGAAAGTAGGTAGCCAGACTGACATACAAAGAGAAGCACTTGGAGCCCATCTATCTTGCTTGGAGGAAAATTCAGGGGCTTAATTCATTACATTTCTTTGAAATCCTAAGACGAAGTCACTGTAGAATTGCAAAGTTCTTTTATTATTCAGGGAGCAGGGGAAAATGTCACCTTTTAAAATTCAAAATAAAACAGTGAAAATCTTCCCTCAGGAAACTGCAGTGGCTCAATCTGCTTCATTCATTATAATTTTTAACCTCAATACCTAAACCTCCATTTACCCCCTCGCTCTGTTTTCCCCTTTCTTCTTTTGGACTTTCCCTATGGAGTCTTTAGTATGTCACTCTCCTTCCTCAATACAGTTGTAGAAGAGTGGGAAAACTTTTCTGGCAGATGTTCATCTAAACATGCTCTGACAAAATTTCCCTAGAGGAGGAATCCACAGCTTCTCCAGCCAGTTTGCTCATACTATATTTACAATAAAGAGCAGAATTAGGATGGTTTTTCTTATGCCTAACCTGAGCCTACTTTACTACAAAGAAATGTACTTATTCTTTCCTAAGAAATCTAAGAGGATCAATTTGAAAAATAGCTGATCACTGCCTTCTAACTGTTTTATCTATTGTCAGAGTTTTATATAATCTTCTTCTTCATTTATCTTTTCCTGTGTGAATCATTCCTCATGCATTAAGGTTTTGGAAGAACATATGCTTTTTACTGCTATCTTCTAGACTATCTCTTGGTTACATGTCTTCTAAAGCTACATTTTCATGGGATTACAAGAATTGGACACCATTCCTCAACTGAGATGTCAGGAGTTGAAATTTACTTTTTCACGACAGCAGCTACTTTTTTATTAATCTTTAGCTTAAGAACTACCATGCCCTGTGACTCACTGTGTCTGAAAGATAGATTCAACTCTACCTTGCAGCTGGTTGATGAACTAGGTCATTTATCACAGAATAATTCACAGTGGAAGGGATCTCTGGAGGTCACCTGTTTTAAAGTGTGATCATCTTTGGTCAGGTTTTTGAGGCATTTCTTAGGCAAGTCTCAAATTTCTCTAAAGATGTAGAAATACCCAGCCTTTCTGTGACCCTCTTCCAAAGTATGGCTACCTTCATTGGGGAGTATTATTATTTTCCTTTTCCCAAATACCTAGCTGGAGTTTGCCTACTTGTAACATCTATGTGTTGCTTCTTTTTGCACTGTCCTGCCTCAACCTTGGCTCTACCTTGTTACTAGAAATTTGCCTGGCAACTAGTGGCCTCTGCTTACCAAAGGGACCATTGTTGGTAAAGACATTACCTGACACGTCTTGCACTTACCCTTGGCTCTGGGGTCATGTTTCCTTACAGAGCTGCCCACTCTTCCCTGACATTTTGGGACAGATACATAAGAGGATCTCGAATTGTTCTGCTAGTTTAAGAGGAAATACTAATAAAGTCAATTTTTGAGCCATCATTCATCTGACTTACACATTACTTTAGCCTGCTCATGAAAAAATTATGTAGGACTATTAAAAAGTGGGTAATACTAAGTAATAACACATAACACTTGATGCTATGCAGTATGTGCTGTAGATCATCGGTCTTTCTTTTTCCTGATGTTTCTTTTTGAATGAATACAGAAGCCAAAAGTTTTTGAAAAGTATTTGTAACAGACTGTATCTGAGGGACAACCATTAAATGCGTGAACATCCTGGAAAAAGGAGCCTTTTTATACGAAGAAAATATTGCTTCAGACTTCCTCCAGAAATACATTTTTGCAGATACTGGAAGTCAAATCCATGCTTAAGAGCTTGGTGGAATATCACTTGATAAGAAGTATACTACTTCCTTTCCCTCTGTAACCTACTCTGCTCTTTATTTACTCTATATTCTGCTCTCTAAAGGCCCTAACATAAGAATGTCTGGCCATTCAGTTGTTAACACATGAATTATGCTCAGTGTTGATACAGATGGTATGATAAGTAGAAAAGTAATAGTTTTTCACAAGCTGTTTCTTGAGGGTAAGAAGACTTTTATATGTATATTATAATTATAATTTCTGGAGAGATGCAAAGAAAAGTTGGAATGATACTGGACCATAAGTAAAAGGAAAGAGCTGGGGCTTAAGAGCTAGAGCTTAGCAGAGATCTTGGCCCATCTTAGGTGACTTCTTGAACTACAACAGGAAAATGTCTGGGAATGCTAGATTGATACTGACTGCAAAATCTTTGACTTTTGTGAAATAGAATCTTGTCCATAAAAAGTTGTCAGGGAGCCATTGCAAGATTAAAGTTGGCACCATGTGGAGGATATAAATGCAACCTTCACATACACTGTGACAAATTACATGTAAATACACCTTTTGTTTTGTCTTTGTAGTTCAGGCATGCAAATGTCTACAGCTTCCAAAAACACTGCTCTTCAGAAATAATGTCTTCCTGTATTGAGCAGAATGCTATGCCTCTGAAGTAAACACGACCTTTGTCAAAGGCCTCAAAGGAAGCAGGACCAGGCTCATCCTGCGATGTGAGATCTGGGTGTCAGCATCCTTATTCTGTTCAGAACACTGAAAGACTGTAACCACGTATTTGGGAAGGCAACTGTCATCTCAGGCTTTTGGAAAAGACTCCTGTCTGTGCCATTCCAGAGAGGGGGTTTGAATTTCCATTTCCTACCACATCACATATGCATACTAAATGACCCAATTTAAAATCAAGCTTTATAATCTGCTGGCTGCATCTCTGCTTTGCCACTTCAAATAAGTAATAAAAATCACAACCAGCTGATAGCAACCTGTGTCTAACCACACAAGTCCAGTTGGTGGAATGTTTGATTCAGCAATACTGTTTACATCCCTTCCTTCACAATACTGTTATTGGAAAATTACTGTGATTTACTTGTGTTGCTGAGATATACTACACATCACAGAGCTCCCACTCTTTTATATTGCTTCATCCTGGGCCTCTGTGGACAAAGCCAGCACACATTTTATTTCCTTCCACTTGAACACACTGTTGTAATTAGGTGCAAGTCACAGGAAACCGTTGCTTTAGATCCTTATCCTTAAAATCACAGAACAGGGCTTGAGCTGCAGAATAGTGAACTAATTTGTTATTCCAATCTTGTTTCTTTTCTCACTATTCTTATTGCTAAAAAGGGATAAACAAAGGAATTAAAAATTTTCAAGTGGTACCAATAGGATTCCCTAAATGTTGTTTCAAGCACAATTTCTTTTTTTTTTTTTTTGTTTAACCCTAGCTTTTGTTTGATTGAACAAAAGAAACCCAGATGACCAGGTAGGGAATCTTAAAACTCACAAATGGAAGAGAATTCTTGCACTGCTGAGACCAAGGAAGGTAGTCAGAGACTGGCCTGAGAGGATACTTTTCCAATAATATTTTCTGCCATCTTTAGAGACAGGGACAGAATAAAGCACAGGAGGCAGGGCCACAACATGCAGCTCTGTACAGATTCCAGATTGCATTTTGAAAATTCTAAATGCTGCCAAATATTAGTAATTTAGTTAATATCTGAAAAAGCACACTGTGCAAAAGAATGCTAGGGCATCATAAGCCCAGGTGCCCTGCGTTTGGAAGTTTGATTTCTGCTTCTTAGTTTTCTACCCTATTAACAAGTCCAATCATAAATGCTCTGCACTACCTACCATATCCAGTCGGCTGATATCTCCCACTACTTGTGTTTTTTATCTGAAGACCAGCTTGGCTTTCCCAAGCATTCCTAGACAGTCAGTTAACACCAGCTCCCTTGGAGAAAATAAAGGAAGTTGATGCAAATTATGTGTATCTGGAAAAATTCTCTGTGAGTAGCCAGATAGAGGTTAGTGTTCAGAGAGCCTCAGATCTGACTAAATATCTAATGTGACAGAATACTAAACTTCAGAAAATGTAATTCAGTTACTGTCATTACCCTGGGATTGTGGAGATGTTTAATCCTTCCAATGTAAAATGATTCTTGCAGAGCTCACAGTAGGGGATTGCAGGGAAAATCTGTATAATATTTACTTTTAAAATGCATTTTTTTCCCATGCAGTATTAAGAAAAAAGGTGGTGAATGCACAGCAACAAACCAGCACAGACTTGATTATATTTCTTTAGCTGAAGTACCTGGGGTGATACAATCTGATATCCTATTCAAATATAATTCTTCTGTCACGTATCTACAGCTGCAACCTGCAAGAGAAAAAGATTAAGTGGAAAGAAATTTAAGCCACAGTAGGCCTAGCAAGTCACCTGCTAAAGATTTTGGATGAGAGTCAAGGGGTTAGCTGAATTCCCAGTTAAGTAATTCTGTATTCTTTCTCTGAAAACATCTGTGCTGAGGAATGGGATGGCAATGCATACATATGGACTTCTTAAAATTTCTTGTGCTTAGCTAAACATATCTGCAATATGGTGGTGTTTTGCAGATTGTACAGATCTGTTTGCCTCATTCTGAGAAGCATGAGTGTAATTTTTTTCCTGGATATGCTATCTCATTTAAACCAGTAACTTGAAGTTCTTTGAACATGACCACATCGGGTAAATAAATAATGATGAAAATGCAAAATTAAGCTGTGCTAGTGGACAGTCCTATCGCCATTCTGTTTTCTTCATCTGACATCAAGACTTTCAATCTGTAATGGAACCGCTAAGGAAAAAAAAAAAAAAAAGTGTGAATATTATGTTTTTTCTTCTACATCACAAATTTAATAGCTACCTTTTTGTGAATAGACAATGGGATAAAGAAGATACAGAGAGTAATTTCCTCCTTGGGAATGGGAAATTATAACATCTGAGCTTTTAGAGGTAGCACAAAGGAGAATACAGAGAGAGTCACTTGGACATCCTCTCAGAAGTTATGCTGAGCACATTGTAACCTACTGGTTTTAAAAAGAAATGTAGATACCATTTCCAGGTATCTTCTGCACAACTCTCAGGGCACCAGAATCTATTTTCAGCACAAAAAAATACACTGTTCATTCTTCATATGCTACTCGATGTTCCTGAAGCTGGATTTCCATTGTAATAGAGTAAAAACCACTGCTATATGGCTAGTGATGGGTAAGATAATTAGAAATGTACATTAGGGAGAGACAAGAAGAAATGGTGCTACAATGAACCTTGGACAGTGAGGTGTAAAGGAGGACAAGGAGCGTTGTCTGATGTTGTTTTCACCTTTAGGTATGCTATTTCTCTTGAATCTCTTTTTGTTCAAGGGTCATATAATCTCTAGGTGTAAAATGAAGTAGCTCTCCTGAACTCAGTGGAGCTGCATCAAAAGAAGACTTCTAAGCCTGTGTCTTTCATTTAAATACTATCAGATCAGAGGTTAACGGACAGGTCTTAACACTAGAAGAATTTAACCTTTGAATGTCATGGCATAAACTTTATTGATGTTATTACTGGGAAAGAAATACTAAGATACACTTCAAAGTGTAATTTAGCCAACATCAGAATGGCTAAAACAGATCAGGAGGTTTATGCAAAAAATGTTTTTATCAGAGTAAAAGGTCTTTATTTATATCCATGCAGAAAAGCTTTGGATCTTCAAAGAAGTAGAAAATGCAAGGCTCTACTGTGTTATTTGGTTTGGATATATCTTATGAACTGTGATGAAAATAGCTGCATTGCAAGCTGTTCCATAACATATTTATGAAGATGGCAAGGTGTCCTGGTGAAAATACAGCAAATAGAATCATAAATTTCTGTTCAACTAAAATGATGTTATTGATTCAAATGCTGGCATATATCACTGCAGAGGAGAAGAAGGTTGAAAAACAGACCAGAAGTGTTGCAAGAGGGTCAAGTGCTTATGATCTGATAAACATTCAAAAATTACATCAATTCTAATTGCCTCAACACGGAACATTTCTGGCTGTGCACAATGGTGGGATGGTAACGCCACCAGTAACTCAGTTACAGATGAGGCAATGTAACTGTTTCTTGTCTATTAAACATGGGGAGATAGTCCTTGTGGGACTGATGCAGCAATGGACTTTCATGTGCAGGCACAATAAAATAACAGGAAATAACAAACGGTAAAAAGAACCAAAAAGTGGAGACTACTTAATTTATTTGAAACCAAGTTATAGGAATGAGCTGTTACCAGTTAATGAGAAGTGTATGCATTAGGTGAAATCATCACTTTGGAAACTGTTCTAAGCCATTAGCCCAAAATTTGGATGACTCTGGTATGCACACAAATAGAAATCCAACAGGCTACATTATAGGCTACCAAATACCAAAAAAACTTACCATCTCAATGGAAGACCTTTATGAATCAGAAAATGCCACCCAGCCTTATTATGAACTAATAATTTGTTCTAAGGAAGCAGAAGAAAATAATATAAATCTCCCTTAGTCAACAAGGTACACACTACAATACCAGCAGTAGAAGGAAAATTAAAACCCTCAGCAACAATAGTCTCTCAAGGGATCTCAATGTTTTAAGACTATATTTCCTAATGATATTTTTTTCTTATAATTAAACAGAATAGAAAGTTCTGGCCAGAAAGTATCGTGGAAAAAAATAAATCCAGTCAGAACCTAACTCTGCTAAAAGTACCTAATTTTCTTTTGAGTAGGGCCTGTTTGTTCTTTATTAAATAATATGTTTTGATATATCATGACAGAAAAACAGCTCAGAAAAAAATGTTACATCATGGTTGTTTTGTAGATAAAATATAATTTCTCTTTCTAACACGATCACTTTATTTATATGGGTTTGTTGTGCTTTTATTTATTTTTCATACTGGAAGAGAAATAATTTCTCCTTTATCAGGAGAGGGTCCAGCAGCTATGGTGTTTTGTTGCATTGTTCTAGAAGCCTATAATTCTCAGGAATATAAAAAGTTCCAATTTATATTCTCATTTAGAGAATGAGAAAAACAATCAGAAAGTATTAGCATGAAATAGAGTTCTTTGTTTATATGTAGCTATGTAATGGAACTGATCAAATAGGCTGAAGTATTTCTTTAATTGTTATTTATTAGATTACTATGCTTTCCATTCACATAACAACATTAATTTTCATAAAGCTGTAAAAGCTTGAAGTCTTAATGAGTAAAATCCTGTTAATATAATGCATTCCTTTAAAGAATAGTGTATTAACTTTGGTTTCTGATAGTGTTAGCAGTGTAACAGATTTCCAGTGTTCCTCTAACCCCTTAGAGCATCTAAAGAGTTCCAGGAGACAAAGGTATCTTTCAGTACCTTCTGTTGTTTCTACAAGCATTTAATATTTTATGTGATATATATGCCCTAATAGCACATGAAATGCCATAGCCTGGTGTGATCTCTGCATATACCACATTCATAGTACAGTCTCTTGTTTTTTCCTATTTTGTTTTGTTATTTGGTATGCAAATCCACTCTGTAGTAACCTTATCCATGTGCTGCCTGTTCTGCTCATGCAAATCTTTGTAGATATCCTGGATTTTGATGGCATCTGCATCAGCTTACATTCTTTGCCTTTAAAAAAAGAATCAGGAGTTATCTAGACAGATGGTGAAGCAGAACTAATATCAGAGATTATCAGGAAAATATGCTATTTTAAAGACTTAAAAAAATGTAATCACCCTTATTCAGGGTAGCATCAATACAGTAACATACTGTGCAATTACTGTTAAGAGTTACATTGCATCAGTGGAGACAGCATTACAGCAGGGTAGGGAGGAGAGATATTTTACTCTTTTCAACACTTTCAGTGGCCCTGTTTTATATCAGTCCCCCTGTCAAGGGATTGCAATGATATCCTGATTTTGTTTAGTGATAATTCCACCATCTACTTAAAATCTTCTTTTGAGAGAAAGCAAAATTATGCTTAGTTGACAGTAGCTGAGAATTACTCATTGGTTTTTCTTCTGTTAAGAATTTCAACATATTTCTCCACCAGTTGCTGGAAGGAAAGGGGTCATTCTTGCAAATACATGGAGTAGTTGGGCTGTGCTTAAATGCACTGCATGACCTGTAGAGGTGAGCAGGTACAGATTACATTTGCAACTGTGAAGAAGCCTTGCAAAACAACCCTATGCAATAGGAATTCTCTTTCTTAATCTTTGACAGCTAAAGGGTGTATTTCAGTATCTGAATTAGCCCGCTTTAGACCTCTGAATAGTCACTGAAAATATATAAACATTTGAGATTAATGCATCCATCCTATCTCAGGTAAAGTTAACTATTTTGACTGTAATGAGTCAACATATGGAAAGGTACTCCTGATTCTCCATAGATAATAAAAGGAGATTCTGTAGACTTAATCCTCTAATAATTGACACTGTAGTAAAAATATATTGATGTCCCACCTGAACTATCTCACATTTCATAACCAAAGTTATATTATTTCCATATTTCATAGATTTCCATGTTGTCAAAGCCAAGAAACACACATATTTGCGGGGGAAGTGGAGAGTACAGGCATGAGGTTACTGCATGATTTTGGTGATCATCTCGCTTTCTTTTAATATAGATTGCTGTGTTCATTTAGTTGATGCCTTGCTGTGTACACCAGGATAAATGTGTGCAGCTTTTGTAGTTTGTCTTGTTTTGTAGTTACTATTCTTAATACGGCAGAAACAAGGCACATTATTTCACAGGCAGAAGTCTACTGTAAGTTTTGTCAGATAGTGCTGCATATCATAACTAAGAGTAAGCATTTTTCTAAACTAATAGAAGTGGAAGAAATAATATACCCCAAAGTCTATTCTCCTGAAGTTTTCAAGTGGTCAAAGATGAAACAACACAATCAAAAATAATTTTCTTTATTGGACTTTCAAATTTAAAGGATGTTCATCCATTTAACTGTCAGAGTTAATAAAATGTTCGGATGGACAGGAAAAATTCAGTTGAAATAAGTGCAGTTATTCCCCAAACTTGGTGCAGAAGTAAGAAAACAAATCATAAGTGCTGTAAGAAAAGCTGTAGCCAGCTGTCTTGACACCGTTACAGAAAGAGGTATCAAATAACAAGAACCATTTTATTAGTTAGAATTTTCAGATAGCTATGTACAAGTTACCAAGCCCTCTGCTGATAGATATCAGTGTAGTTTTACTGAAGTGAATGGCCTCACACTAATTTATCCTAAATAATAACATCCTAAAATTATTCTAACTTTAGTAATATAAATATTTTAACGCTTTGTCTAATCGTTCTGATCTCTGTTTCTTTATTATGCTCCTGGTATAGACAAGTTAAGAGAAAAAATCACTATCATGTCTTTCAAAGTCATAATTAAATTCATCCCCCCAGTGTATTACTGAACCCATTTTCTCTATTACTTCTTTAGCCTTCTCACATTTCAAAAGCTGTTTTTCTTGTCCTTATGCTGGCAGTCATACTGCTCTTTACTCTTCATACTTTTTCCCTTCAATAATTTTCTTCTTGGTTTCCCACCTTTTTCTACTTTGGTCCTCTTTCCTATGCAGAATTATCTTTTGATAGATGTGAATTATCTTTTCCACATTAGAAGTACGTTAAAAATCACCTGACTTGAGAAAAAACATGCCATTCTTTCTAATTAGTTAGTTAAAGCCTGTTTAATTAATGCAGTGTTTGTGAACCCAGGAATGGAGATGACCCATCTTATAAGTTCTATTTAAAATCTGGTCAGTCCTAGAGAAGGTGCACCAGTTGTACAATAGATGTGTGTAAACCAGTTAAACCTTTGTTTAAATAACTGTCACGTAACTTGGTGACTTCAGCTGCTACAGGTGCTGAATTTGCATATATTTTACTACAGTTATGTCAACTTAATTAAATTAGTACATCTTTGAATAAAGATGAAGTTAGAGAAAACTATCCAAAGCATATTAATATATTTATTCGTCTTCAGTACTGATTGTATCTATGCTTTTAACTTTGCGTGGCATGTGAAGAATGTCTTGTGATAATAACAAAGGCCCCCAAATTATTAATATTTCATCAGTTCATATTCAGTCCTGCAATTTCTTATCCAGAAATAAATAAGTGGTAGTTCTGCCTCTTCTGTAAGATAATGCTTCATTTTTATTATTATGCCTGTTCTCCCTACAGCTGTGGACAAACTTACCTGTTTTCCTTTTTTGGAAACCAAATGTTCTAAAATATATGCCTCACTTTACTAAATTTGCCATCTACAACATAGGTTAAGTTGTTATTTCCTATGAATTTGTAGTCATAGCACAGAGTGATAGAGTAAAATTCAATAGTGTCGTGTGTTGTTCAAATACAGAACACAATTCTGATCTCCCCAGATCTCAGCAGAAGTTAAAAAGCAACACAGAGAAGTCAGCAATATATATGTAGTGTGGTTCTAAGTCTGCTATTTCTAATGAATGAGCTTAGTAGACCGTGTTTAGTGTTTTTCAGAATTAATATGACTTCGGCAGAATGGAATAAATTTATTTCAAATTAAAATCCCATTTTTTTGTAATTATCCTTAAAATTTATTTAATTGCTGCTCCATCTTGTTCTATCATCATTCAAGTGCTACCTCAAGAGCACTAATTCAAAACTCTTGAGTTACCCATCATCTACAATCATATAGCTGCAGAGAGCAGAATCATTCTGTTTATCAAAAAGAAGGCTTTTAAAGTTTCTCAAGCAGAAAAAAATAATCATGAAAGCACAGAGGTGAGAGATGGAAAAAGACCTATTAAATGTACACTCTAGCTCTCTGTCACTGCAGTGTTTTCCCCTACAGTCTTTTATTTTATCTTGTCTAGCTTTAAATCTCTTAAGGCTTCCTGCTCACTTTTCATTGGGAAACTATTTCAGTGCCAACCTCCACTGCAGGAAATTTCCCTGATGTTCACCTTATGTTGGTATTACATAAACTGACAGATAGAAAATGCTTTTTAGTAAGCATTCTTTTCTTAACCTTATCCAAACATTTCTGGAAGAGCTGGTTGAATGGGGAAAGAATCTATTTGTGAGCATGCTTACTAACACTGATCAAATTGTTCCACATTTGTGCCTCTTGGTATAAGGGTTTCCATAAAGATATTTTGTATTTTGATATTTGTGCTTGGAGGCCAGAACATTAGTTGACAGAAAGAAGGTGCAGGTTATGAGACTGAGGAAACCATGTGTGATACAGCGAGTGTCATTTTCTGCATAAATAGTTGTGTGAAGGAGTAGGCCAGACACAGGAGGCTGATCTAGTAGGAGGCAAGTCCATATGTATAGCCTGCTACAGCAATGCTCCATAGGCATAGGAAAATGGGATAAAAGGACAATGAACATGAAGAAACCTAGGGGGGGAAAGGACATTTTAATGAAGAAACATATCTTTTTTTATCCTCAGAAATCTGAAAAAACTGAGACTATTTCAGCAGATAATGTTTTAAGATTTTTATCTTTTAGATTCATTAACCACCTAATTTCCTAGCTGAAAGCTACAGTTGTTTTTTAAATTTAGATAATCAAATCAATTAACAAAAAATATAGAATATCTAACTTAGATAACTGGCCATGATGAAGAAGCTGTTGCTTTCAGTTCACAGGTACGTGAAATACATGTGGATGCCGTATAGGAGCTGATGAATTGTTTAAAAAATGCATTCAGAAAAATTATACTTGTAGCAAAAAAGAGCTGTAATTCAGCTGTCCATTTTTTCTCATGAGTAAACTACTCAGCAATCTTACTATGTATTTCTAAAGTAATATACAATTCACCATAAATATACAAATACTGGATAGATAGAAAATCTAACTACAAATCCTGATGAACTGGATGCTGATGTGAGTTAACATTCATGCTGTGTCCTGTTATTTCAGCATCACAGACCATGGCTGTTAGAAACAGGCAGACAACATAGTGCAAAGGCAACCTAATCACAACTGTCTACAGAAAAGACTTAAAGAGGAAAATTCTAGGCTCTGTATTCTACTTAATGCTTTATTTTTAGACTTTAGTTAGAAGACAAAATGGACACCTGCTTCAGAAAAAGTCTGTGTAATTCTGGAGTGGAGGAATGGAACAGCTGTGTTGACTGTACTGAAAAAAGTAGGACATCCAAGAAAATTGCACATAGATTTGTACTTTGCACTTGATTTATTTTTTGAAACTCAGGTTTAGGAAGTTCGAATAACTTTAGTTCTAAAGAAAGCTGCCATACACTGTAATGCTAGCTTTTATAAACATTCAGGAATGTTACAATTCTTTATATCTATTGAAAGCTCAGGAATTGATGCAAAAGATGCCAAGTTTCCTATAAACTGCATTAAAAGATGTTTACTTTCAAGGCAGGGAGTGAGGACAAATGGGAGTTGTGAGATATTAAATCAGTAAGTGTTACAGCTCCATGTCTAAGTGCCCAAGCTGATCTATGACCAATAGGTGAAGCATAGCTAGTGTAAAGTGTAAAACAGATTGTTAGCAGTGGTCAGTCATTCAAACATACTAAGGCTGTTGTAACTGCAGCAATCTCCTGTCCAGGTAACTTCCTGTAAACTGACATAAGTTGTAGGCTAAAGAGTAATGTAAGCACAAAGCTTACACAGCTGCCGATCTCTAAAATGGTAACAGCAAAAGGAAGTTTGAATTCAGAGTAGGCTTGTGTATGTCAAACTTTAACATACTGTGACTAGACTGTATTACTGTATTACTCACTGCCCTTTTTGTTGTGCAGAATTTAATCATTTAGCATGACAAATTGGCAGAGATTCCATTGCTCAGCCAAGCACCTAATGTACCATTCAAATTTCCATTCAAATGAGGCTGAGTTGTAAAGGGTAAGAGGTTCTTCCATGGAAAAAAAAAACCCAGGAAAACATTGTTCTCCCTTAGTTCTACATCTGGCCAGAAACCACAGCTATAGCTGCCTCATGCCAGAATTTTTACACAGACTTCAGGGGAACAGCAGCAAAACATTAGAAATTCTCATTTTACTGATTGATGACACAGAGATAGAGCAAAAAAAATGCATTACTTTAAATTTCCATTTATTTCCCTAATGATGAACACATGCAGTATAAGGCTCACAGGTACAATGAATGTTCTACATTCACAACTTTTCCTATGTCTTTGTTGGTGTCAAGTATTCATAAACAGGTCACCTAGGGAATTCCACATATGCAGCAGACATCTGGTTCATCTGAAACTGGAGTGTTCTGAAAGTTGTATTCATAGAGAATTTTACATCAGTCTGTTATCTTGCAACTCCTGTATTAGTAAACAATCTCAATAAGAGTTAGTGCACATTTTCCACCAATGGCATTTTGTTTCTTTTTTATTAGTTTTTTAATTTTTTTTTTTCTCTGAGCCTTGATGAAACTTAAAAAGAGAAGTGCAAAAAAGATTTACATGAAAGTAAATCTGACTAGAATATTTTTCAAATTGTTGAAACATTCTTTCTAAAAAAGACCAAAACGTCAAAAAAACCCTACAATAAACCAAAAGCGAACATTTCAGTTACTACAGACATATTTTGTATCACTATGGGGCTGAATTGCTGATTGGTTTAGGAGAGATCTTTGTTCACATTCTCTCCTTCATTAAAATAGTTTTCACCCTGAATACTCATAGGAATACCAAAGGTTGGAAGCTGGACTTCTTACATCACATAATAATAATAAAAAACATTTAATTACAGAACAAGTCATACATAGGCCTGGTAAATCTTTGGCATAAATTTAAGTAAAGTATAATTTGGGTATTTTGAAAATAAAATTTAATATTCCACTGCATACTTTGTAGGTAGCTGAGCAACTGCATGAAAGAAACTTTGTGCCATCTCCTACCTACACATTTTTGTGAGTTTCTTCTGTATGAGAAGAGCAGGGACTGAATGCCCATGCCATACTTTCCTTGACTGCCCAGAGCTTTGGCTTTAGCTTTTAATCTTTCTGGTACAAGAGCAGAACTTTCCCTGACAAGCAAGAAATTACTAGGAGAACATCTGATCTGACCTTCAGAGCCTTAGGTTTCAGCAGATAGTATGCCCCCTTGTATATCCTCCCTACATGGAACAGAATTTGAAGACTCTAACTAACTCTAATTATTTAACTATTATAATTATATAAATTGTCAGGATACTTTAATAGAGGTCTGTGTTGCTAATCATTGCTAGTCCTTAACGTCACTAAAAGAATAAACAGTAATTACCTAAACAATGGTTATCATCAATGCAGATTTTTTTTTTTTAATTTTTCACCTTTTACCCCTCTGAAAAGTGGTGTGAAACAATTTCTTGAAATCTCAGTTATGTGAATATATAACAAAATAAATATTAACTTGTTGTTGTTGTTGTTTGGTTTTTTTTGTAAGGATGTGTTCGCCTGCCTGTTCAGAAGAGACTATCCTTCCTGCCCCTTGGAGCAACTCTCTGTGTTCCTTAACATCTTTTCCAGAAAAGGGAAAATCTCACTATGTAGAGAGATGAGGCACCAAGTCAGCGAATACCACAAGTTGGTAGATCAATTCTAGCAGATGCAAATATCTTGTCAGATTAAGACTCTTCTCAGTTTCAAACTGTACAGTGTATCTAAAAATTACTAATAAAGCAGCAAATGAAAATCACTTGAAGAACAAAATCCTCTGTCATGTGCTCTCTGTTGCTTCTGAACTACACCAGGCAGCAGTCTCTCATCTCTTACTGCACTCTATCTTTCATAATCCCCCTTAGATCAAGTTTTTAAAGGATATTGTGTGTTTAGAAGGAAGGCTTCTAAAATTTAATAAATGTTGCTGGGCTTTTATAAATCTAATATTATCTGTTATCTCTACTTCAAAGGGCAGAAAAGCTGCTGTTACCAGCTGGAATCTCTGACTTTTAAAACGAAAAAGTAACTGAGCCCACATTCCTTATACAGGTCAGGGAAACGGGATACTATTGTAACTCTAGTTAAAAAACATCAGAGACAGGACTGCAGAGGCAGAAAGGGAGTCTGTCCTCCATTTTTCGTTAACTGTCAAAACGATTTCTAACAATTCAGACAATGACAGTCTTCCTCATTAAACCAAGCGGTGGACTCAGTCAAAAATACCCTGCCTTTACCATTATTCTTTATGCCAGTGGTCAGTGTTTTCCAATTCAAAAGGTATAACTAAGAAGAGGTTTGCAGGAAGAAGTAATGCCTTTTAGGAAGAAGACTGAAAAGTTACAATACTGTCTCTTTCAAATAGTTATGGTGACCACAGCATTTCTTTTGCTAAGTGTGGTGGTGAAAGCTGCCACACAAAAGACTTCTATCAAATGAGTGACACTGTCGAACCAATGACTGCTTTTGCAATAGCAATTTCAGTTATTTTGTGCATGCAGTCTGACCTTTTGGACTATGCTAGAGTATGAATATGAAAAACATGATTAAATTATCCTATTCTAAGGTTCCTTCCAGAGTCGCTTTGTATCACTGCCAGTATATACACTTCCACGGGTCTTACTAGTGTTTGGTGTGTAACATTCTATTGCTTCCCAACTGAAGTCAGAGGTCCTGTGAAGTTTTCCTGCAAACATCCATGTTTTCAGACAGCGAATGGAAAACAGAGATAATGAAGATGGGATACATTTTCACATGAATAATGAAAAAATCATGTCTCTAGCCTAAGATATTCATTAAGCTTCTTCTAAACTCCGTGGAGAGAAACAGGAACATCTGGAAGGCAAGTCCACCGACAGTGTCTAGAAAATGTATATAGCAGACTCTTCCTTTAGAAGTGCTTTTCTCTAGTCCCAGTAATTATAGAGGACCCTAGAAAACAAGCTCAAAGACAGCCTAATTTTAGAGGCTGATTTAGGGGACATAAATTCTGACCAAACATAATTCAACATAGTTCAATCCTTTCTAATTATTTCTCTCTAAACATACCTTTTATAATGACTTCTACAGTTTTTTGCAGACCAGTTTTACATTGAAAATCCTGCCTCACCATTTACCTTGGGAGTCTCTACAGTACTCTAGTGAAATATTCAGTTACCAAAATAACATATTATTTTCAGTTTTTAACCTATTATTCTTTCTTTAGCCCCTCTTACTATAATAAGTAATTATTTTCCTGCAGTGCACCTGAATTTCCACTAGAAACCTTGGCTTATGCTTTCAAATCGCTACTCTTCATTTAAGCTACCTAAAGAGCAGAGAATAGAATCTCCCCAAAAAGAAGATATTGTCTCTTTGATATTACTGAATTATGTGTTTGGCCTTTAGTGTAAGAAGTTTTGACTTAGCAGCTCTGTATGCTTCCAAGGGGGGATTGCACGCAAATGTTGACCCCAAACAACCTTTCTTAGTTTGTGAATTGACAAGATTGTAACACACGATTATATGGTTCCTCGTAATTAATTTGCCATTATATTTCCACAATCTTGAGAGAGAAAGAGATTTTTATAGTGCTTTATTAATTTTCTAATATCTATCCCTTGGCTGCAGTCCTGAAGTTAATGCTCACTAATAGTGTGTTCTTTGTCTACCCAGTTACCAGGGTCATCATTTTTCAAAAGAGGGCTCCAGAATATAGAAATGATTCTTCAGTCACTGTTTTCTTTTTAACAGAGATCTTTTTTCTATATTCCTTTTTCCTTTATAGCCTACAGCTGAGATGTTTTGCTCTGCCAATTTTTTATTTTCTGCACAATCCAATTCTTCAGTCATCAGAGAGTGAACTTTGCATTTGATTGTTTTTATAAGACAAAGTCAGAGTGGAAACTAGTATAAATTATCCTAACCAAGAGTATTTTGATCTGATTTTAGTTTATACACAACCACCAAAATATTTATTTTCAGTTTTCTTCTTTCAGGATGACATCACTGACAGTTACAGAGTAGGATGAATATGTTTTTTTAACAAAAAAAGAAACTATTATTAAAAATGTTACCTAGAATGAGGTGTTCTCATTATCTCAGTGAAGAAGAGATATAAATAAGTGCTTGTTTTCATTTGATTTTTGAATTTTTAAAATTAATTTTACCAAAAGAAGGTACAAAAATTGAAAAATAGCTTTTCTATACAGGAATAGAAATAGTCTGAACTTAAAAAAAAAAAAAAAAAAAAAAGATAATTAAAGAAGTGAGAGAAAAAAAGAGGAAATAGTTCTTTATATTACATCACCAGATTTTGGGCTATGTAATGGGAACCTGTGTGTTTTCAGTCAGCATTGTAGCATACCGGAGGAAAAAGAAGGGCTTGAAGTGAGATCTGAAATACACAAGTTATGGTAAAAAAATGTATTAGTTTCAATAAGCTGGGGAAGGCTGTCATCTATTAGTGTATTTGAAAGCAAATACTTCCATTTCAAATACAGGGCACACCTCTAGCTTCCTAAAGCATCCTGCCCTCATCTGCCAAACTATTCTGTCCATTCTTTAAAAAAGAACATCCACAATGAGTTTTCTTAATTTCACAATTTAGTGGATCAAAACATATACAAGAATTATGTATTACCTTGGGCTTGTGGGGTTTTTTGCTGATGAAAAGCCCACCAGAACTTCACATCTTCAAACACTGATGCAAGGGAAAAGATTGGGGGCTATACAAGTCTTCTGGAGTTGGGAATTACAACTTCATAAGGAAAAGGCATTTCCGCATGGCAAAGTCCTGCAGTCCTACTCGCAGATTTCCTACTGAGATGTATTTAAAAGCCTTCAGAGTACTCCATGAAGTTTAAATTTCAGTTGACCTACATCTTTGCATTATCGCCCTTGATCTTTTAAAAGCTTCCAATTGCCTTTTATAATAACACCCCACCAAACTTCCTATGATGTATCTATCCCTTTCAGAAAGCTGCATAATTTTCAATATGCACCAGTAGCCTGGTAAATTCAAGTGAAATCAAATATACTTTGGAAAGAATTAAAGAAATTTTCTATAAATAAATGGGAGAAACTTGTGTTAGACAAACACGAAACTTAATCATGTGGTAGGTTTGCTTCAGGTGCTTAGGCATCTGGCAAACACTCTGAAATAATTTTACAAATTAATACCATTACATTATTTACATATTTCAGATTCATTTCTTAGATAAAAATATACACAGGTTTTCAGTCATTCAAGATCTGATCATCTGTTATTTTAAGTTCAATATGATTTATCTGCCTTTCTAAAACTACTAAGAAAGCCTATTCTTTACATTCTATATTTTCAGGAGAGTTTACTGTTTATGCAGGCGGGTCAGAGTTGGGTATAATATATCTATGTGTCAGAAATTGGAACAGGCAGCAGACATTAAAGATGAATTGCCAGGAAATTACCCCAAGTGTGCTGACTTCCCAAATTCCTTCAAATGACTTAACAGGCCTGACATGGCAACTCAGTGTTCAGTTTGCTTAGGGGACTTTAGGAGAATCAGCACTTCCAATCCATTGCTAAGGTTTGGGTTTTTTCATTTACATAGCAATAAGATTAGGGAATCTGTAACTGGCAAAGGAAAACATTTAAGTCAGTCTTATTACCAATAACAGTGTTTAAGTTCATTCATACAATTCAAACTAAAAGTCTTCATTCTTCTAAGAAAAATTAAATGGGTAGATCATATTATTATAGCTGAATTGTTGATAAGCAGCATCACCTTTGATCTGAAAGGCTTTCGGTTCACGGCAGCACTGGCAGTAGCAGACATGCTTATTCTTGATGAGACAATGAAGTGTGTAAGGGTGACAGGCTTTATGGCAAAAGGCATCACATACCTTCCACAAATCACTCATTTGTCTGGTTCTGGATGGTATAATTCTGTGACCTATGAAATTAAAAGCAGAAACCTTCATTTTCTCTTTATAGCTCCCTGCATTATCTGGGATAGAGAGTGACTGCCAGGCTCTCATCGCTGAATGAAGTTGAAGGCATTTTGCAAACATAGCATCGTTCTGCTGAGGTTAGGGAATTCCCCACTAATGAAACACATTGTGGTCTAACATCTGAGAACTTACATACACAGCTATGAGGTGGATAAAATAAAATAAATGTTCTTATTTATGTTAAATTTACCCTTGCTACATTTTCAGCTTTTGCTTAACAAAGCCTTTCAATTAGCAAAAACCTGAAGTAAATAAGGGTTGCCCAGATCTAGTTAATGACAGAAAAATGGCCTCCCAACAGTTTCTTCTAATAATCAATAATCTAATAATCAAACGTAAGATGTATCAAACTGCTGGTTAACGCTACAACTAAAATGTTGTGAGAGCTTGGCTGATTTCTAAAACAGTTGTAGTCTAAAAATAGAAGAAAAGTAACAAAACTGAAAATTACTGAAAAATTGTACCACATGACATAGACTCCTCAAGATACCAGGAGATAACCAGTTTGCCTATAGCAACGTCCCTTTTTTACTATGATATAACTATATAGCAATTAAGTTTTCTTGTAAATGGCATGGTGACTATAGCTGTAAAAAGACATCACTGCCATCTTCTGGTAATAGCTCATTTGGCTTGCCAACATGTGGGGGTTTATTTATTTATTTCTCTTGTTATAGAACACCACACAGACAACCAGGCTTTTTTGTTTACAAGACCAGGGAAATGTAAGCACTGTGCTTTAGTATTAGGAATTTGTTTTGATCAATAACTTTATGCTGCTCCAGAATTCCTGAACCTCTATATGACTCCTACTAGTGAAACATTCTTGAGCTTGATTTTACTTTGAGATTATAGTCCAGAAATTTTAATTTAATAACACAATCTTATAATAGCCTTCTATCTCCAAATGTAATCTAAATAATTATTTAATGTATTGAAACAGAAATGCTATGAGAAATTTCTTAAAGATCAAGTTCCACTAAATGTCAGTGATACTAGTATTTTCACCCCCATTTATATTTGCTGAGGATCTAAATATCCTAAACAGGTTCCAGTTACGTATTGGTCTGTGTGACAAAAATCTGCTTTCTGCTTCTTCCAGACCTTATGCTGCCAGAGCCTTACCTCTGATAAATTTATTCTTTTTATCTCTAATCATCAAACAGAAATAGAATAGCAGCGGTCTGTCTTGCTCCAGATGGAGCTTGATTTGTTACATGATCTTTACTAGTCTTTAGCATAAAACATCATAGCTACTAATAATTAATAACGATGCTATTAATAATTAGTTCCAAACTTACTTGACAAAGTATTAGTAATGTCCTCTCCTGGAGAGTAGGAGATCACCCTAGGTACAAAAGGGAAACTTTATAAAATGTAATACCTATTCCCCTAAATATTTGTTTGGAAACCATTTGTCATATCTTTGCAGTTTCTTCAGATACCACTTCTATTTATTTATTTACTTACTTACTTACTTACATTCGAACCCCTGACAATTGCTTTGCTTACCATAAATTAATAAACACATACATACTTTTGGTTATAGACATAAGGCAACAGAATATGGACTGGTTTTGAAGAGTTTTACCTCTGTGAAACATGTCCACGCACAAAAACAGTAGAGTATTTCAGATTATCTGTTCAACACAAACAAAAAGTTTCCTGTGTAATGAAAACTTGGCAGTCTGGACTGAGGTAGTCAGAGACTGTGAAGGTTCAATGGGAATTCCAGTTGGCACTGAGCACCCTGTACCTTGGCCTTTCCAAAGCAGACAGTGGGAATGAGAATTTACTGACCTTGCCGGATCTGCAATAAAGGCAGCCAGAGGGTTTCCATTCATTTCTGAAGTTACCATGCCAGCAGGAATGGTGAGTTACTCTCATAATTCAGATGGCTCTTCACAGTTTCCTTGTTTTTTCCTTATCGCTCTGTACCCTGTTGGAAACTGGAAAAACCTGGCCCAAATGTCTAAATAGGCAAATTTATTTTTAAGTAGATGCTGCAGTCATCAGCCTTAGCATCTCCTGAAGTTGGTTAATGCCCTAAACCAGTTCTTGGTCAAGTAGGACAGTCACCAGGGCTGTGATGGGGCCTGGGTTCAAATCTGCTGGCCATGTAGAAGGCTTTGCTTCTGGCACCTACTCAACGTGATGCAAAACAGGCTGAGTAAATGCAGTAGATCCTGCCAAAGCACCCCTTAGCTGTGCCGGCTTCATCCTTACTCAGCTGCAGCCCTAGCCCCAGCATCTCTGCCTGACTGTTTTTTCAGAAGGGAAAATATATTCCCCTTTTAGTTTTTCTGTATTGGAAGCCTAGCCTTGATTTGCCATCTATATTCTTAAGCATAAATCTTCCATTCAAGTGGTCACAACCACTATGAGAGTCTCACCACTCTTGGACATACTTCCCTTTCAAAGCAGACAGTCTGTCCTCAAATTAAGAGATCTGAGATGGTAGTTTTCTATTGGAAACAGAGCCATTCTCCATAAAGGCAGAAGCCTACCATCTTTAAACCCAAAGCTGGAGAGTAGGTCTCCACTGTCCTTTCAAACCAGTGACAGATGCCTGGCAATCAGGAGCTGCTTGTCAGCTCCCAGACAGGAGACACAGAATGCACACTTCTGTTAAAGGAGTAGAGAAGCTGTTGGTTAACACAGGCTTTTACAATGAAGTTGGCACACATTTTCATCCAGGGTTACTAAAAATCTCTTGCACTGCAGAGCCTCCCCCAGCTGTGAGCCAGCTGGTGAATGTGAGGGAGGAAGAACTGAATATGGTGAAATACTTCTTGTAGGCAATTTTGAAAAAAATGTAGTTGCAGCTTTAAAGAGCACTCCTAAAGCACACATTCTTTCCCTTTCCTGATTTTTTTTTTTTTAATTATAATTATTTTATCAGCCTTCTGCTGTTTTAGTAATTTGTGGTTTGTTACCATCCAGTGACTTTCTGAACACTGATCTAAAAGGAAACTGAAAAAAGAGATGCAAAGAAAGGATTACAGAATAGCCGTCCTCTCGCTGTTCATCCATACAAACTAGTTTTATGTTTTCAAATCAGTACTTTCCAGGGCTTACAGGAAATCAGAGTAAAAATAATTCAAACTTATATTTTACCATTTAGCCATAAACAGTGTAATATTAAAAACAAATCCAGTCCCTTCAGTCAACCCTTCAGAAGTAACTTGCTGGGAGTAGCGGTTTGCTGTGCTCACCTGAGCGCTTTCAGAAATACATCAAAAACTTTTGTAATATCTCCATCACAAGATGCAGCACACTGTAATCAATAGCAGAGGTGTATGGGGAAGAACATGTAGCATGGAAAGATCAGTGACAAAGCTAACAGGAAAAATACTGGAAAGCCCTTTGTTCTTGGACTTTTCCTGGCTTAGCTGTCTTTATTAATGGATATCAAAAGAAAGTTATGGAACTGCAACACGTAGGGAACTCTGCAGTAACTATTGCACCTTCATGCCGTTAATCTTAGTCCTTTCTCTTAACTTCTTTCTGTATTTTTTTTTTTTTTTTAATATATCTGTGCTCTGTTTAGAATTTGAACTGTATTGTGACACATTCCCAGATTTTCTTAGAGAACTATATATTTTTTTAGCATATTAACCTTAACAACACATTAAAAAGTCATCTTCCTCAAGTGGTCTTCTCTTTGCAACCAGTCCCAGCAGACTGGCAACTGAAAAAAAAAATACGTAGGATTACCAACTTTTCTGTTTTTCAGAAGTAGTAGTACATGCACAAATACAGTTTCTAGATTCTCAGTGGCTTAGACTGCAGTTTTTCAGAACTTATGTAGACTGGCAGTAGTTAAATTAATATAGGTTTATAATGGTAGCATTCAGGTTTTATTTATAAGTTATGTCCATACTGTATTAGCTTCATTTCAAAGTTAACTCTGAAATACTGTGTGTTGTTTTTTTTTAATGTGTTATTATTTCTCCTGGTTTTACTTAAAATTTTCAAGAGAAAGACTCATAAGAATTGGCACAAATTCACTGTTGGAATATTCACATATCACATTTGCTTATAAAAGAATCATGAAGCTGAGCATAAGAAATTAACCTAGAGATCTTGATAGTTCTGGTTCTATATTATCATAATAATTTTAAGATTGTTAACTTCCCCACATTGGCCAGTTCTCAGTCTCACCTTGACAGGGTGCTGAGCCTTGTCATATAAACTATAGTAGTACCTAAAAAGATTGGACCAGATGATTCTTGAGGTCCCTTCCAATCTGGAATTTTATGATTCTATGACTCTGACATAAGGATATGAAACTTTCTTTGTGAGCTAGATCATTAGATGATGTGAACTACCCTAACTCTGGTCTAGATTTTCATTGTTTCCTTTCAGTCTTTTTCCTTTACTGGTTAATTCACAGGGAAGTCAGTTCTATGCAGGGCATGAGCTAAAGTGGCTGTTCGTCTATGTCTCAGTCCAAGAAGGCATTTATGAACTTACTCATATGGTAGCAGTGGGATTGGTTGTGTGCTTAAACTTAAAATATGGTGTTACTCACTTCTAAGCTGAGTACAAATCCCTCCAGATTCTGGGAAGAATAATATGGAGACATTAGGGAGCCTGCTTGATGACAACAATTTGAGTAGTTTGCAGAGCTCCTTCTACAGGTGATTGGTTTTGTATTTTTTTTAAATATATTTTAAAATCTAATAAAATTTGAGGCAGATCTTCTCCTGTAACTGTAAGATAGTGGAATGGGAATGCTCAGGAACTGACTTTGGTTTTCTGCTACTGGGAACCATTCTTTGCTGGTGCTGGCAAGAACTGAGAGAGTCCAAAAACAAACCAGAATACTGGGGCTTTCATTCTTCCCATTAAATATTTTTCCATGATTAGCAGTATATTTTTCCTTTAAAATAGGTACTGATGCCAGCACCTTTCCAAACACTGTTCAAATCTGGCATGTGTGATACAGCATTGCTCTACATGTCTGGCTGTACGAGACGATGTCGGTTTTTACTAATACCTTCCAACCACTTTATCTGGCTGCTTTTGTATTCAGCTTCCAGACTTTTGGAATTCCTCATCAGCTACTAAAACACTGTGTTCAAATAGTGAGACCCATTGATCATTTAAACAGCTTGGGTGGCTAGAAGTCATCCTTATTAACCACTATCAACTATGAGCTGCTATTCTTGAACCTCTAAAAAATGCTGAATGGTCGAAAGCAAAA
This sequence comes from Apus apus, assembly GCF_020740795.1. Lineage (NCBI taxonomy): Eukaryota > Metazoa > Chordata > Aves > Apodiformes > Apodidae > Apus > Apus apus. The sequence continues at coordinate 13,307,506 of NC_067283.1, forward strand.
TAATACAATGCAAACAAATTCAATCTTGAAATTGCTTCATTCTTCAATAAGAAACACAAGAAAGTCTAATGATTTCAACAAATTTACACTATCCTAGGAATGTTTGTTGTAACAAACAGAAACCACAAGGAGAAAAAAAGCCAACACTTTTTTCCACCAGTTGTTTTTTTTTATAGAGCCTTCAGAATTTTTTCAAAATAAAACATCTGTAAAGCTACTTGTCATAGATCTTTTATTTTAAAATTCATTTTAGTAATTCTGACATTTATATAAAAAGACACAAAGAGGCCAAGACCTTCAGTACATATGCTTGCATTTTATTCAACTTTTACAATTCTGAAGCAGATTTAGGAAGTGAAAAGTGGCTACTGTTTGTTATGAACTGTATTCATAAATCTGCCTTGGATGGACTTAAAGTTGATAAGAGTAAATGACTAATGGACTTGAATTATTGAACTGTTGCTTGCAGTTCATAAATAACACTTTTCCTTAAAACTACCTGTATTTTGTATTACAAGCTTAGGGTCTAAAAGCTACTGCATCAAAATGAGTCTGGACTAGGAACCTTTTTCAGAAACTGCCAGAGCAGGAGATGTCATATATTAAAAACCAAGCAGTATTTCTGTGCCTCAGGGAAAAGGCACATTCCTTATGACATGTTTATCTCTAAAAAATGGTTCTACTGGAATTTATTATGTCTCTTCCAAACTTATTTCACAAGTTCAATGGGCTGGACTAACAGTTTACCTTCAAATAGCATAGCTTGATAAGAATAGATATTAATATTTCAATATATGTCCCACTTACTGCAGCACTCTTCTTCTAGAACTGAACAAATATTAATCAAACACTCTATTTAAAGCTGGGTATGGGACACAAGTATAATTTTGTCTATAACTGAAATGCAGTAGTCTTTCCAGTAAGACCTTTTTTTCTTTGTTTTTTATAAGTTCATGGTATGAAATGTATTTGTAAGCTATTTCTTCTTTGTTCAGATTTCATTGCTGATGATGCAGATACATCTGCTACTAGTGAAACTTGAACATCGATAAAAGAATCTTAGTAAAATAAACCTGCATGCAAAATAGTTATGTAAAAACTGTTAGAAGGCAGCATAGCTACTTCTATATATCCGTCTCTGTAATCTTTTATCCTGTATGAGATTCAGTTGAGGTTTAAAAGGCTGCTTGTTTTAGACAAGCATTTTTCTTCCTGCTCTCTCTTTGTCTCCAAAACCAATCTCCAAGTTGCAGCAAGGGTTATTTCTCGATACTTGTTTTGATTTTGATCAGTGAAAGAACTGTTCTCAGTTAGCTCTTCTTATAAAATATAAAAACAGTTCTTATAAAAGTGACACTCATGCTTTTGCTGATTATTTTTAAACTTCTGTCTAATAATTTCTGCAAGTTTTCAGCCTTGTTAACTTGTGTGTGTGTGTAAACAATAACATGTGCCCTTGAATGCTACCTTTATGAGCAGATTTCAGGGAATAACTTTGCAGTTGTGCGAGCTTCATTCAAGAAGCAGGCTGTCACCGGACCCTACAAACAGCATTTTTGAAAGAAATATATAAAACTGGCAGAATCTACAGCCAGTCTCCACAGCTATTTTCTCTCTTGTTCTTCCATACACTTTAATCTACTCCAGATTTATTACCAATGAGCTTCTTAAACATTATTATCTCCATGTAGAGAGGATGAAACTTGACAAACCTTCTTGCACGTATGTCCCATTCTCTTCATCCAGTACATTTTGTCATTCTGTCAGATAAACCAGATTTTTTTTGGCATAGCTTACTATTATCATTTAAAGACTCATAGTTCTCTTACCTTCCACTGTTTACCAGCATTTTTATTAGTAAAGAACAACATTTTTTCCATTTGGTTCATCATCATATCAGATACTAAGAAACAGAGATTAGCAAATTTATTTGAATATGACTCTAAAAAGCTTACTCTGATTCCATTTATCCATGTAGGTTTAGCTAAGGCACCATCTGCTGGTGGTTCTAACAGCAGCTACCAAGAGTGTGAAACACCTATAATGGAGATGTGTAAACGGAGATTTGTAAATATTTCCAGTTCTTTTGGGGTAGGATCCTCTCCCACTTAAGGGTCAAAGTAATATTTGGGAATTGATTGTGACTTTTTTATGGCTGAACTGATGCAATTGGTTCTGCATATGCATAAAAATTTACCTTGGATGTTGCTTTCAGGATAGGAAAAAAGTATTCTGAATGTTCTATGCCTATGACTTAGCATGTCTGCCGTAAGATTTGAGAATCTTTTACAGAATAGTTTTCTGTTAGAACATTCATTGAAAGTTTTGTTTCAAAAATTCTGTAATGTGAGTCAACATGGCTGTTCTTTTGTGTCTGAGGAAAAGAGAAATTGTAAATAATTTAACATAACACTCTATTTCAAAGTCCTTTTTAAAAAGTAGGTTAACTAATTTTATGTTTTCATTCCAAAGTTATTATTATATAAAAGAATTAATTTATTTAAAATATAAAATAACTTAATCTCTAAACTTTGTTAGGCAAATTTTGACTGAACTGATTTTTTTTCCTGTCACTGATAATTTTGAAACCTGGCATTCTTTTCAAAGGTCAGAAGAAAAACAATATTAAAATCTCACAATACTCTGCAGATGAGTCTTTTCCGTGCCCATTTGTTCTACAGCTTTGGAGGGCAGTAAATTTGGACACAAGTACATTCTTAATATATCTAAATAGTATAGTTGTACCCAAAACATGCTAGAGCCAGTAAGACTCCCATTTGTTTGCTCTGGTGTCTTAACCTACATCTGCTTTGCCACCCATATGAAAATCAGGGCTTCCCTGATTTCCCTACAAAAGACTGGTCTGGCTTTACCACAGGAATTCAGAAATAAGTGATTAACAACTACAGATATACAGAATAGAGTGCAATGAAAACACATGGTCAAAAGTAATACTTGGTATATAGTGTTTGTAATGGCACTATTTGCTTTAATGTTATCTGCAGTGTGATAAACTGCGGAAAAGTTTTCCATCTCAATCAATCTACACTGAGTCAGAATTCCAAGGAAGACTATTTCAGTATCATTGTCAAGCAGAAACAAAACATAACAATCCATTTTTTTACACAGAATTTCATAAAATTCTAATATTGGATAGAACAGCAAACATTTAATAGAAAGGAGCCATTAACAAATAAAATAATATGTCAGAATAGCTCGACTACCAGGATTCAGGATTAGACAAAAACTAATCAAAGCCAGGATCTTCGGCACTGTACCAAGCACCAGTGACTCAGCTTGCAGCTCGGAAAATCAAAGGAGACAGCTGGAAGTGCATGGAGAAGGTCTGTCCTCCCAGCCTGCAGAAAATAAACAGGACTGTTCTGTGATAAATACTCCAGTGTAGTGCCCTGCTTTCCATTCCGTGAAGACCCTGCAGCACAGAAACTGTTTTTCTGGCTCTATATTTCTTCTCTCCCTTCATTGGGCCATATATATGACCAATACCTGACAGTCCTGGCATGAATTGGGTGTCTTACCCAGCAGATTTTCCTAGGTGCCTTCCCCCTGCTGCCATCAGCACTCTGCCAGATCTGCAACAGAGGCAAAAGTCAATGCCTGTGACTCCTGCCTACCTCTTACACTGCCAATGATTTGAGTCAAAGACAATTAAGAAAAACAGATTCTTTTTTCCTTAGGAACACACTTCTGCATAAGACACCTCTATTTAACAGGGGAAAAAAATAAATTAAAAAAAAATAAAAATAGAAGACACTAGATCAGGAAATCTATTTCTACGAGAGTCTTTTTCACACACTTGGGAGATTCCCCAAAGGCAGAAGGTGTCTTTCCCAAAGTGATTCACAGCACTGCTGCAGGGGAGGACAGTGAATGTGTGGGGAAGGAGTGGTTGGAGAAATGCCATGAAAGATGCCTAGTTCTTACTCACAGAGGTGAAATCTGCACATAGAGGATCCTTTCTGACCTAATATACCAAATCAAAGCATTTTGGTCAAATGACCATTAAGTAAATCTCTCCATTATGCAGAGTGAAGCCCTATATTTTATTGGAAATACAGAAGTCCTTACAAACATGGAGCTTTCATAACTCACTGCCTAAACTACAAGATGCTCAGTCTTCTCCATAAAAGCTTAAGCATATCCCAAACAATTATCTTTTATTTTGGTCAAAATTCAGAACAGAAAAGTCTGGTCTATACAATCTTAGCATTTTATATTGTGAAATTTTCATCTGATATACATACTCCCCCCACCCCTGGCCTCCTTCTTCAGTGTTTAAATTACTGACCTGTTTTTCTGCAGTGAATAATGCAAGAAACTCAGTGGGAAGGAAAACAAATTTGTTAGAGCCTTTGTACATGTTTCTTTTTTTTAAGTTTCCTGTTGACTTCAGCACATTGTGTTCCTCTGTATCACATCCTTTTAGAGTCATATGTGGAAGCAATAAAATCTATCCCTGCCTTCAAAGATATGGAATATTTGTTTAGCTCACTGACTAAGGAAAAATACTATGAACTCATTAACAAATGTGGTTATATGTGGTCACTTAATCATAGGGAGCAGGCTGCCAAACAGAGCACAGGAAGTATTAGTCAGCACAGGCAAGGGGTAACTGTCAGTTACTGGTCTCAGCATTTCTTGCCAGGGGAAGGCAGACAGCAGGTCAGGAATAAAATACATCAAGTTTGCCAGCAAACTTCAATTAAAATCAGATTTCCAACTGTAGAAATGTTTGCAGATATAGGTCATGATTGCTTACTTAATTCAAAATGAAGTTTTTTTTCCTTAAAAACAAGATACTGCGTATTACAGTCACAGTTTGTGTAGAAAGAAAAGCACACAGATCAGGAACTCAGTTTGTGCAAATGTCTTTTCCACCAATTCAAAGGCACATAAATGCACACCTGCACTGCACATTGGAGGCTAGTCCCATCTAAAGGAAGAAAAATTTTAAAATTTACTTTTAAAATATTTGCCCATTTCCTTTCTGTATTACTTTAGTGTATGTCAATCAAGAATCAACTATTTTCCTGTGCAAATGTATGACATATAGAGAAGAAATAGACATGCTTTGCAGGGCTGTGAAGTGCACATGCCTTGAACACTTCACAAACAAAACATTTGATGATAGTATCTTTTTTTGTTCTTGGTAGCAAAGAAAGGATTTATGTTTTCCTGACAGACCCTGTCCCACATTAGTAACGCCTGGGAAGGACTGTGACATCAGGCTAACAGATTTGCCTGTCTCGTGGAGAGAGGCAAAGTTTAAAAGGGAAGTAAGACAAGTAATGGCCCAATTACACTACAGAAGAAAAATTTAAAAGGAATCAGTCTGCTCCAGACTTGGATGAAATTCACTGAAATAGTATCTGATTTAAACTTTTCTTATTTTTACAGGTGGAATTAGAAAGACTTTCATTAAACACTGAACATTATTACAGAGTTTTACAAAGTCTGCTTTTTTTGGAACAGAATTGTAGGACTTTGGAAAGATTTGCAAATCTATGTGACTTTTTCTGTCCTCTCAATCTCCAAAATCTGACAAATCTTAGATTTTTTCTGAGTGCTTTATTAACAACATATTAGACTGACAGTTGTCAATATCTGACATGAAGCAACAGTTAGCATCATAGTAAGCATTCTCTTCGTGTCCTGACTGCAGCCATTTATCTTCAGAGAGGCCTTGAGACCTACCTTGAGACTTACTTTCTAGCATGTGTCTTGCTGCTGTGCCACATCCCTTCAGAGGGCTGACAAGCTGTACAATACCACTGCCAGTAAAACTTCAGCCTTATTTGTTTCAGAAGCCAGAGTGTCTCTTGATGGGTGAATTCAGGAAGAGAAAGCTGGGTTGCACAGTCAGGTCCTAAAAGTATAACCCCCAATGATTAACTTCCGTGCTATTAAATCTCTAGGTGAAATCTGCATATTACCAAGTCAACAGTTCAGCTGGATATAAAAATGTGATTCTTCAGACTAAATAGAGATGTCTATAAAGTAGTTTGCCTCCACAGTCAACAGAGATCTAGCCAATATAAACACTGAAGTGTAGGTCACAATTCTTGCACTTTTAAAGAAGTTGTCTAAAATTTGCCAAATCAATTAATCCTTAAGTATGCAATATATTACCTTGTTTTAAATACAAAGGCAGACAGCTTAAGAATGGATACAAACTTTAAAAACAATGAACACAAAATCTAAAGGGAGACTAAAACTGACATCTTGAAAGGGTTTCAGTCATTAAAAGCTAATAGTTCTGTTAATAATAGTTACTAATAGTAATGAATGCTTTTTTTTTTTTTTTTTTTTTTTTTTTTTTTTATACCTTCCATCTTTCTCTGCCTCAAGGACTATGGAGAGTTTCATTGAAGTATGTCATAGAGGTGGCATTTCACTCACAATACTTCACAGAGGGCTCAAAGCTACAATAATAAAATCCAAAGAATGCTGTGAAGAAATGGATCATTCTGTATCTGGTGTTATATTTAGAAGATTTGTGGTGAATAAGAAAAAGGTCACAGAGGTACAGCTGCCCAAGTGCAGAAGGTCATCTTTCTTGAACTGAATCAAGAAGGCCTTATGAAAACAAAAGCTTCACATACATATATCTTCATGTTTATCATCTTCTAAGACTTACGGTTGCCCCAACCTCAGTGGAGAATAGTAACCAATTGCCATTATCATTTATTTTAGCAAAATCTAGTTACTTTTCATTATGGATTTATTTGAGTGTGGCAACACTGTACTGAGTCTGAACATTGATGCATATTCCAAGATGTATCATTTTTCTTTGGTTGCCCTTGTCTGTTCAGCTGCTCTACTTGCTCAGCAGCTGCTCTGTCACTGAAAAGGACTGTCACTGGTTCCATTATGAAGGGCAGATAATATGATAGAAATATATAGCAGTAACTCTTCTACAAAGATTTTAAAAGATCTCATCTCTAGAGTTATTTTACACTACAAATGCAATTTTACAGATCATTAGTCCAGAATGTGAGCTAGTTGTTTGACAAAATGAATTAAAAAAGTCTTGGATTGCTTCATGTAGAAAAGTATAATCTGCACATGTGCTGTAATTACTTTTTGTTAGAAATTCATAAGCACTATTATATCAGCAGACTTACACTGCATAATTAAAGATTCTGTATATGGTACAGTATGGATATTATTTCTATGCAGTCTAAGCTCTAAATTAGTTGCTGAAATATAATGCATATACATGGACAGATGAAACAGTTTTGCAAAAATAGAAAGCTGCTCAAACACCTGCTGTTGTCAAAATGCAACAAGCTTCTTACCAAGAAATTCCAGCTTGTATTCAACTGTACATTTTCTTTGTACCAAATATTGAAAATAGAGAAATTATATTTACAGCTATGAAAATCAGCCTTGAATTTCAAACTACTCACAAAAAGAATTAAGTTTCATTTTATTTAACTAGAAAACTTGGTATATATACCGTGTATATTTTTAATACTATGAGAGAGCAAGAGGTCATTTATTACTTCAAAAATTACATATTGGGATCCACTATGTCGAACTCATTCCTAAATGCACATAACTCATGGAGGTCAATACAACTGCTCTGACTCACATCACACACAGTTCTGGCTGTTCATTTACCCACCTTTCCATTTACCCAGCAGTTTGCCAACTGTTACACAGACATGAGATAACTAGATTTGAGCAGTGAGAACTGTCCTTCCTGTTTGCCAATAACAGGCAAAGCATGCCCTTTGTCTTCAAAGGTTTACAAAAGCTAATTTTTAGTTCAACATGAGAATGTCAATTTCTCTTTACAAATGACAGCAAAATCCAATAAAAGACTAACAGTCCATTTGAGAAAAAGATATTCCATTCATTTAAACACTATCTAAAGAGAGTTGGCTTACTTTAGCTTTAGCTTTCAATATGTTAGTGAAGCATTCCCTGTTAAAGTGTGGCAGAAATAGATTTCTTTAAGGCTGAAAATCCCAGGCATTCCATAACAGAGCATTGAAGAAATAACATAAAATTATGCTCAACTTTCTTCAAACAAAAAACAATGAATCTGCATTCTAAGTATGTTTTCTAAGAATGAAGAAGAGGTGTATGTGTATGTTTTCTGAATAGGGCACTTATTAAGATTTTAATTTGCTGTCAAGGACGATTCACCATATCAAGATAAAACTATTTTATGATTCATTTACCAAGTGTGACTGAGGCAGCAGAGATTAATTTAATCTGTGGTTCTGAGCATTTGTATTCATGAAGAATCAAAAGCACAAATAGAAGAATTCAGTCTTTCTTGTTTCTGGTTTTATGTTGTCTGTGTAGTGAAGATCACATTGAGTTGCAAGCTTTTAAACATCTTTATGTTAAAACAGAAACACTGGACTGAAATAATAGCACTTGCAAAGATTTACTGCTGCTCCTTAGATAGACTTAGACTTAAGTGATGTGTTGACAGAAATATGTACAAGTGTAATAGTTACACCTTGAAAGAAGTGTTTAACCCCATCAGTCCCTGACATTTCTCATTTGACCTAGGAATGAAACATTTGGAAGGTTCCTAATCTTAATTTATAACAGATTTAGAATGGGTTGGGGAAGGGATGGGAAATGTAAACTTACAGTAAATTTGCAAATTTTATTTGTCCCATGTTGTCTCAGTTTAGTGGTCAAGATGAACTAAAACCCAGGGAAAAGAATTGCTCTCTGTTACTGTCCTCCACTCTCCAAAGGGAAAATAAAATAGGAAAAAAAAAAAGACTTTAAAGTTTGGAAGTCAAAATTAGAATTGGGAAGGGATAGTAATACAGGGCATATGGAACCAATATACAAACCTATACAAAACCCAATCTTAATGATCATTGATATAAGTGGCTGAAAGTCGCTTGCAGCAGGATTGAATCAGAATAAGGGTCCAGGGCTCTTCCCAGCACCCAGTGGATTTGGATTCTGCCAAGCACGTGGCAAGATGATGATAAAACGCGGAGCCTCTCTCCAAGACCTCCAAGTGCAGCCAAGCAGCAAGAAAGAAGGGAGCAGAAAGGGGCTGAGTTTCTGTCCTCCTGGACTTTTTAGGGTAAGGCAGGAAATGGGAGCAAATACTGCTTCTTCACTTTTCTGCCCTCTCAGGTCCATCAGGGTCCTAAACACCCTCTTTCAGTCCTTGCACTGATGTCATAAATTTAGCCTGTGCATTCCTCAAATCGTAACACGTATCCTGCAAAACACAGAAGACAAAGCCCAATTGTAGATTTTGCCAGATCAACAATATATATGAAAATTTAGGTTTTACAAAAACAACAGCATCATTGCATAATACACATGAAGCTACAAAGTGTTTAGTGTTCAGTTGGTCACAGAAGAATAGCTGATCCAGATCTGAAAATAAAATTTAGATGGCCTACCTAACATATTTTCTCTAAATGGGAATGCAAATGAAGGCAGAACACTCAACTAAAACACCATCTTCATTATCTATCTACGGCTCTTTCAACTCATACGACCTTTGTGATGGCTGAGAGTGAGGGAGGAGGATGCAATACCCTCCTTGGTCACGTGCTCTAACACAAAAGCTGACATCCACCATGACTGCATTACCCACAGCATCGTCTCAAAAGTGCTGAGGCTGGATGGTCAAAGAGAACATGAAGTGATGGATGTTTGTGTTGCTTAAGTGAATTGCTCATTGATTTATCTTCTTTCACCTAAAGGTTTCTCCTGCTTCCTACAAGTGTGGCTGGAGAAAAAATGTTAGCAAAAGTCAAGAGAACAGTATTTAAAAGGGGAATTGTACCTACTGAGGACATTCCCCAAAGACTTTGGTCTCTTATAGCCTTTAAGTAAGCAGAGCATCACCGTTAAATATGCCTTACCAGCAATGACTAGGACCCAGAGAATTGATAGACTTGAACAGGAAATACATTCAAGGATATAATGATTCCATCACTTCATATTTGATCTAAGGTTTTTATTTTATTCCAGTACCAATTTTGCATTTCAATCTAGACAACCTTCAGCAACTGCATGTATATTTTAAAACCCTAGCTCACAGAGTAGCAGGCTGATTTTAAAGCAGAACTGGCTGGGAATACAAATATTGAGCATTGCTGGCTGTGTAAAGCTAGCTAATTAAGTAAAATACAGATTCTTTAATTTCCATAGACACAGCTATATGACACTAATAATAGCTTGGAGACAGGAGATAGTAGAAGAGACAGTGAAGTAAAATACATGTACTCATTTAAGAGTAACTCATTTAATTGTCTGAGTGTATTTAAAAAAACAAGAAGATAATTATTGTATTTGTACTTCTGCAAAAGGAATAATAGAAGGAAGTTACAAAGTAATGGGTAAGCAGATTCATTCAATAAAAAACAATATTTAACAGCTTAATTAAGTGTGCCAAGTTTTATCCATATTACATACAGTAATCTGAGACTATAAAAGATTCTGCCTTTTACAATTCACTGTATGTAGTTAGATGTCTCTTTTTTTTTCCCCTATATTCATCTTCATATCCCATACATTTACAATTTCAGTTAAAAAAAGAATCTGAACATGCAAAATAGAAAGTATCTTCTGTCTTTAAAGAATAGTGACCTGGTTAATTGTTCTGTTCTTTCCCTATTTCAGTACTTGGAATTTTATATTATAAAACTGGTGGAAATTATTAGTAACTTTTAGTTCAACCTTTTGCATAAAATAGGACACAGGGCTGAATTAATTACTTAATTAATTCCTGTTTATAGCAGACCATAGTAGAAAGAAACAATCTTGGTTCTGCAACACCCCTTTGTAAGCCATGACTTTTCCTGAAGGCATCACCACCAAAAGAAGGATGTGCATTATCATTTTGAAGGTAACATCCAAAAGCTACAGCAAGACAAGCCATCAAGCTTTTTCTTTGCCTTCAGCTTTTATGTTTCAGTTTGCAAATTTCCAGAGGACTTGCATGTATCAAGAGAAAAGCAGCAGAGCTTTGTTGTCACACAGCAGCAGGATTCACTGGTAAAAGTATGAGAGCTCAAACCAGCAGGCTTATTCATATACTTAAAGGCTGTTGTCTATTTATAAGGATTTTAATCCAGAAAGTAAGACTGAAACGTTTTCTTGAACTGGGACCAACACAGCCTGAATAGTAAGGTAATAACAATGAATGCAGTTTTCCTTTAAGAATACTGTATAACAGTACCAAGGTATCCCAAACCACCGCATGACAATAGAGGATTCCTTAAAATGAAGGAAAGCAGTTTCTCAGTCTAATGTAGATCTATATTTTGGGTTGATTTTGGGTAGTAGGTTGTTGGGTTTTTTTTTGTTTTGGACACATTTTAAGTCAAAGAAATTATCCAGCCACGAACACTGTCAACAGATTGGAAATTCTGGCCCTGGGTTAATCTGTCAGATATGACAACAGTGTCTCTGCTATGTGAGGATGGAGTGAAATCTGTCTCAAAAATATCCTCAAAAGTCTTTCTATTAAGGCCTCTACTATTTCTGATGGAACTGTAATTGAATTTTGAACCACAGAAAGATCTGCCAAGGATCCTGGTATTGGAGTGCAGCACATAAATGGGAAAGTGTCCCTGGAAAGCCAAAAACAGCTGGATTGTTCACTCTGTAGTAGTTTTTCCATCATCCTTATTATAATGTAGTCTACAAATATGATTTGTGAAAAACTGATTGGTGCAGGTAAAAATAATGAAAAGAGCAACTAAAGAATAATAATTACATTTTTAGAACCTGCTATAATGTGTATATAGGTGTCTGTTTAATATATTTGATGTTAGGGTTTTTATTTGAAGGAAAGGCTAAGTGACTTTCTTTAATTTGCATCCACTTTAGTATTCTTACCAGTTCTCCAATCCAATCCTACTGAATTCAACAGAAAAAGTACCCAGGATTTCAAGTAAATGTTGATAAAATCTTATTGGAAGTTTCACTGGATTTGGAAGTTTAATTATTTCAATCAGAACGTAATTACCAGTCCTGTGGAATGAAGCGTTTGAAATATTGTGTTCCCCTGTTGAACTTGTTGGGATTTGATTTGCTTGGTTTTCACAGAATCACAGAATGTTAGGGGTTGGAAGGGACCTCCGTAGATCATTGAGTCCAACCCCCCTGCCAGAGTAGGACCACCACAGAATCTAGGGCAGGTCACACAGAAACGCATCCAGACAGGTATTGGAAGTCTCCAGAGGAGGAGACTCCACAACCTCTCTGAGCAGTCTGTTCCAGTGCCCTGTAACTCTTACAGTAAAGAAGCTTTTCCTTATGTTGAGGTGGAACTTCTTGTGTTCTAGTTTGCATCAATTGCCTCTTCTTCTATCACAGGGCATGAATGAAAAGAGATTGGCCCTTCTTTCTCGACCCCCACCCTTCAGATACTTATATACATTAATAAGGTCTCCTCTCAGTCATCTCCAGACTAAACAGCCCCAGGTCTCTCAGTCTTTCCTCATAACACAGGTGTTCCTGTCCCTCTTGAACTGGGGAGCCCAGACGTGGATTCAATACTCCAGATGTGGTCTCACTAGGTCAGAGTAGAGAGGAAGGATGTTTGGGGGTTTTTCTATATTGCTGCATATGACTAAGGAAGAGAACCCAAACATCAACAGTGGGAAATTTAATCCTGAGAGAGTGCCTATAAAAAAAAAGTATTGGTGTTCATTTAGTTAAAATTAGCAGATCAGCTCTCAGTGTTACTCTTGAACAATATGGAAAGGGTAAAATTTAAATATTTTACTTTTGTATTTAGTGCTACATCATGTTCAAAAAGGCAACCCCATCTGAAGAACTTCAGAGTAGAAGAAATGAGCATAATAAAAAGAAGTATAAACCTATAAAATAATGAAATAAATATAAACTTTCTGTCTAAAATTTATCCAAGAGATTGTAAAGGAAAGACTAGATCACATAAGTGCTTTTCTTCTGGAATACAGCCTTTAGGTAGTTAAGTCCCAGGTGATGATCACCAAAACCCCCTGTTTATAAGCTATGTAAGTATCTCAGTTCCTGCCAGAAAATTTCCAAATCCTTTCTGCAGCACAGGGTGAGAATTGCTGTGATCTTAACTCTGTCCATCATCTTGGCTGTGGTACAAAACCACTTTCATTTCCCAGGAACACAGCTACCTTATTTTTTTTCTGAGTTCTCCTTGGACTCCAAGGAACTTGAATATCAAGAGTAGTAATAGTTTTTTTAAATCCATTATGGATTTATAACTTGAATTTTCCCAATTCAGTCAGTTTTGGGCTAAGTCTCAAGGTGAAGACTGCCTGAGATTTTCAGATCAGAAGTCTGAATGTAGGTTCCTCATTTGGCTAAACACCCATTTTGGAAGTGCATGTTTTCCTAAACTCTTACCAAGAGTACCTTCCCAAAGTCAAGCATGATTTCAGAGGATTCATTTAACAATTTAAAAAAAAATGAACCAGGGGCTGAATGCTGAGCCTCAGTATGTTTAGGATGCAAAGAAGAGCAATTTATCTCTTAAGGAATTTAATAGTTGAAAATTTTCTACCTAGGTAGTTAGATGTAGGACATAGGATAGTTCGGCTTAAGGGCAGTAAAGGGTACCTGAAGCAGGGCTGAAATGGCCAACGAGCAGCTTTGGCAGAGGTGCCACAAGGAGTCAGATGCATGTAAAAGTGCAAGAAGCAAAGATTCAGCAGGAGTCAACATCTGCTCTGCAAAACTTTAAAGTGGTCAATATATTTGCATATGTATTTCCACTACTAAATGTGGCACCTGTAAGCAGGCCACGTGATAATTGTCAGGCCTCTCCCTTTTGGAGACATGCCCATTGCAAAGAAACACTTCACAGCCTTAGCTCTTCCATCAAACCAAGTTACTCTATGTGTAACCTAATTATAAAATATAAAAAACAATTGGTACAAACCTATCTAGTTTTTTAGAATCTGCTTTTCTCATGATGGTTCTTTTTCAGTGGTCTCAATGCATCAATATGGGTGCTTCTTTTCCAGCTGTGACCAAATCAATCATTCTCATTTTCAGTGTTATCTTCCACACTTAACACAAATCTGTTTTAAGCTCTAAAGACAAAACAGGCATTCTAAAGTAAATTTCTACAAAAAAATCCTAAAGAACAACAGTGCAAATATCAAGATGGATAAATCTGATCCCACTAACAACACAGATGTTCCTCAAACCTACAGAGAAAAAAAAATCCTATTTTTTTTATTGTCCTCCAGGCATGTTCCACACTCCTTTAAGCAAAGCACAATGAAGTTTTCTCATTTAAAAAAAAACAACAAACAAGCAAAAAACAAACAAACAAACAAAAAACCCCACAACCACAAACAATAAAACAAAACAAAAAACACCAAACCAAAACCACAAAGGAAATGTGATATTCCTCTTGGCCATTTTGCCTTTACATACTTTTTAGGTTAGACTTATTCTATTAATGCCTGCTTACTTTGGTTCATATTTTGATGCTCCAGTTCAGTAATACTTTACCTCATGAGTGAAATTTTGACACCATCCTCAGGTTTTTGCAGCTTACTTCCATGACAACAGCTTTGAATACTTCACTTTCTCAACAAAATCTGTGGGGCAATGTGAATGTATTGTTGTGTGAGTGAACTAGATCTAGACAAGCCTTCTTGAATCTGTTAAGGGGTCCAGACCCTCACAATATGGACCCACCGAGAAAATACACACCCATATTCTTTATGTGGCATTTACAGAAAGAATGCAACCCTAAGGAAGCAAAGATTATAGCATATTACATAAATAAATCTTATTGAATTCACACTGAGAGGAGCAATACTACAAGGAGTCAGATTAGTTCATCTATCCTTACAAATATGCATTCCACAGTCTAAAAGTGCTCTCTGTGTCAGAGTGGGAAACCAGAAAGAAACATTTCAGGTTCCTTAAAAATCTACAAAGCTTCTTTACTACAGGTGGAGAAGTGAAATGTTGGGTGCATATTCAGACACTGGGTTGACCATCAACCCTGTGGCAGAGTATCAAGCCTGAAAGGGCTCTGTGACTGCACTAGAACTGGATTGACATTATTTTGGGCAGACACTTTGGCAAAAGCAGTATTACACAGCCAGACTTTGCTGAGCAGGACACAAGGAAGCATGCCAGACCAGTTGGTAAAACAAGTGGAATTATTATTTGAATGGAATGATGGAGGTGGACAAAGATATAAATGTCTCAGTAGTGAAAAAGCAGGAGGAATTGTTGGTAGTAAAAGTTTAAAATACTCAAATGAAATTGAAAGATGGAAAGATGAAACTGGAAATGGAAATAAGCTGAAAGAGAGCTATCAGCTTTTTCCACAGAGATTGCAGGGATCATATGACACAGCATTGAAAACATATGGGTATAATAAAGAAATCTGATGTAACTGGTATAACTGAAAGTTGACCATATTAGGAAACTGACTGGATTATATAAATACTCCAGAGCCACTAAGTTTATAGAAAGGATAGTTTATATAATAAGAAATATTTATAGCCTTAGACTTCCTGGTTATGCAGAAAGAACAAGACAGAAAGTATTGCAAATGTCAGTTATACCTTACTCTTCTACAAACAAAAATGCAGAATTTTGTATCAGTCCAAGTTGCAGGTACAGAATCATTACTTCAAAGCATACATTTTAAAAAATGTGTTCTGGTAGTATATTTGATTTTTAACACTTTTTTTTTTTATTGTATGTGTTTGTTTATATTTTTATCTGGTAGTTTGATTTTTTCTGAAAAGTGTGAGATTTTTATGATAATATGTTACCTTTCTTCCTACTGAGACATGCCTGAATGAACTAATTTCATAAACATATACAACAGTTGACAAACTGTTGTATACTTCTGTGCTCAGCTGCTTTATGTCCCAGGGTTGCTCAGATGTCTGTCCAGAGTCCTCATGAAACCAAAAACCTCAAATGGAACACAAAGACAAATGGGCCATAACTCAGCAATCCTTCAGATGTAGACATAACTGCCATACCTAACTCAGCCTGCCACATAAAACTTCATCTAGGGCAGCTTTCTTATCCAGCAAGCACACACTTAAATATGTTTAACTCCCACTGAAATCAGTAGATATTAACCTTCCTATTGAAATTGGTAAGAAGTTCTTAGACATAGACTAATGTGTTTTGCTAAGTCATGGTCTTAATATTAGCATTTCAACATGTCTTAAAGCAAATGAGTTTGGTGACACAGAGGATGAGAAACAAAACTTCTCACCTCTACAACCTCTTTATCATCTCTACAGTGAGAGTACTAGCAACTTGCTCTTATGGCTGTTATTCATTGATGTATGTAAAACAAATTGCCTGTTTCAGCTCCATTCCTGGAAGATTCACATCAGGAACTAAAGTTATTCTCTTGCAGTTTTCAAAAGCAGTAACACACAAGACAAAACAATATTCCAGTGTTACTGTCATTTTCTCCACCCCTTGAAACTAATGACTTGACCTCCAAAATTAAAATAAAATGCTATAGATTTGAGAATGCTGGAGATACTGTATTACTTAAGAAGAAAAGTTAGCAACAGTACTCTCAGAATATGCAAAGGAATTAATTGGTAATTTTGGTAATCTTCGTTATATTACTACCAAAGTTTAACATCACAGAAAATATGCAGCTGCTTCTTCCTTGTTCTGGCACACCACCTGCAACTCATGTTTGGGTTTTTTTCAGCAGCTGTTACTGGTGGTATGTCCAGTCCTGACAATTGAATGCAACTAGATGAGCTTTTCAAAATAAAGCAGTACCATTGCCACAGGAAACTTTATGAGTTCAAAAAAGTAATCAGATCAGAGAGAGAAGCTGTACAGGAGTTAGGGTCGCTAGCAATTATAGTAAGTAATGTCATATATTGACATCAGCCATAATATTTCTGACATATCCTGGCACAGACAAACTTCCTAGGATAATGAGTAGGAATAATAACTCAAGATTTTCTTTGGAAAACTTGAAAGATCTTAATGTATAAAACAAGAAAGAATCATTTCTTATTAATAAAGGTAATAACGTTTTTAAGTTTTAGAATTCATGTACTAGAATTTAAAAAAATTAGTTTACTGAGAAGAAATTTAGAGAGGAAAGCCTTCCAAAGGCATCTCCTCAAAAGGAGTTGTATACTTTGCTATTTATGTTTATAAAGGCTATTATGGAGAGCTCAGTTTGGGGTGGAAATGGCTATAATGAAGTTAGGAGGGGGGCTTTACAAACAATTTCCTGATGGTAGAACTCTACTGGCGAGATATAATCAATCTCAATCACATTTGAGTTGTGTTACCACAGGGCATTTTAGTAGGCCAGCATATGGTTATCATTTGTTTGCATTAATAAAATATCCACAAAACCTTCCAAAATTTCATGGCCTGTCAGTCACATCAAACTTAGGTAAAGCTTTCATGACAAATTTATAATGTTGGACAAATGATCTGTAAATGGTACATGTTTTGAGTAGTCCTGTACAAATGAGAAACAGAAATGGAAGTTTTAGTGATCACATGCCAAATTCTGAATGGAGTCATGAAAACCAAAAGAGGAGATGCCTTTCAAGAAAGCCTGGGTGACATTAGGTCTCATGATATTTTATTAGAAATAGCTGTGGCTGTTGCAGATTGTAAAGCAAAGACAGGGTGAAGAAATCCTAGTTTCCTAGTAGGAAACTGGTCAGTGAATCCAAGGATATCTGAAAACACACAATTACAAACCTCTCAGTTAGGGACAGTCTTGCTATGAACATCCGGCTTCAAAGTCAAGAGAACTTGGCCTTCCTGTCAAAATCCTGTTTATATCCACTGGTCATCCTGTCACTCCTAGGGGTTTTTGAGGCATTTAAAAAGTAATGGAATCAGCACAATCCAAAGAAAACATCCTGCACCCTTTTTTCGTAACCAGTACAGACAATTCTCTGTGTCTGTGCTGTATTTCTTAATCTGCTCTTAGCAGAAAAACTCCAACTGTCGTACCAACACTATCTAAAATATGGTAATGAAAAAAGCAAATGGCCTGTTTCAAGGGTTTTCCTGATACCAGATACTCTGTGGATTTGATCAAAAGGACCAAGACAATGGCTTCTTAAAATAAGATGTCATACAAAGCAAAGGTAACCAAGCACCCCAGGGTAGGCAGAGTTCCCCAAGTAGCTTTTGCTCATAAATTTCCTTTGGCAACAGTCTGTGTACTCCTGAGGTTTCTGTTTGTTGTTAGTGGAAGTATGGATAATTCAGAGGTAAGGCTATTCTGTTCAGTATTATTTGGCTCACTATTTTGAAACCTATATTTTAGTCCAAAGTGCTAACACGTATCTCCCAAGACTGAAATAGCTACTTCAGTTCAAATAAGATTTACAATGGTAGGTCAGTTGGAGATGGAATGGGTCAAAAAAAGATGCCAAAAATAGTTCATCTTGAACAAAACATATTTGGAATAAAACATCTGTAACATTCCTTCACCCACATCTTCCACAAAGTGTCAGCCCTCCATCACAAAATGAAAAGGATGGACCAAAGAAAATCTGCACAAGAGAAAAAAATGAGCTGTGGGACAAGCAGCAAAGAGATTATGTAATTAGAAAATGCTACTAAGGGCTCATCTGAGGATTTGTAAAGACGAAATGTATTTCACCTAAAGACTTTTCTTTACAGATTAAATAGTAAAACTTTGCATTCAAGTATATCAGTGGGGCCAAGATCTAAGAAGTAAAGTGACGAGAGCTTACATTATATTTAAGCAGTATCAAAAACTGGTTTGTTGTTTCTTCCACTTTTTTCAGTGCAATCAATTTGAATATATTGCACAGACAGAATAGAAGCACAAGATGGAAAAAAAAATGAGTAAATTATATTATTCTGTATTCTATTTTTCATAATGGAAGTGGTAGTCTAAATGTTTTCTGGTGAGGCTAACATAAACCAGTTCAGATTCCACTGGACCAGTGGTAAAATGTCCAACCTTTAGAACTGTATCTTAAAATACAATGAATATGGAAGTTCTGGTAGGGAATGGAAGGAGGGAGAAATTAAAGTGAAAGAGCAATAATTGTGTGTTGAGACACCCACCTCTATTTAAATAAAGGCCAACAGAAGCAGAGTGCCCATCATTGCACTGAGAAATACAGGACTAAAATAATAAATTAAGAGAATAAATGAAGCTTCTCACAGAGTCTGGTGTGGTGTGTAGTTTCTTTCTTGTCAACCAAAGCTAAATAAAGGGACTTGATAAGGAAACATTTGTGGCATATTTATTCTACACATGAGAAACAAGGTTCTGAAGCAATACGTGTGAAGAAATTGTATTAGTCTTGTCAGTATGTGCTCTTCTGTCAAATGTAGCAGTAACATTGGGAAAAAAATAAATAAATAAGAATGTCTACAAGAGCCAATGTTAGCAGCTCAAGAGGACTCTTTTAGCTGTAAACACTGGTGTATGCAAGTGGAGTTCTTAATTTTACTTTTATTTGTTATGACCATAACAAAAACGGCAGCAAGAGGTGCAGGGGAGCCAAAATTTGCAAAACATTGTTATTGACCCTTATGGTAAGTGCTATTTAATAATAAATGTTACATGTGTGTGAGTATATAGAAGAGGAGAGGAGATTTCTAACACAACAGCAAAATAAAAATACCTTCTCAAACTAAAGCACCCATAGTAGCCTAGAAAAAGAAAAAAATGCTGTATGATCAGATGACTTTGAAAAGAAAGAACTGGTGCTCTTAGTCAAAGACTAGAAAGGTGAAGAGAGCAGGCAGTCCTCACCACCTTGTATTTGCTCATAGATCCGTCTTATGTCTTCCTGGTATTCTATAGGCTTTTCTAATTTATTTTCTCAAATTTTCTGTAGTCTTTCTTTGCATGACACAAAAGGAAAGATGTCAGGTTTATATTCTCTAGTTCTTATCCCACTTGCTGCAATTTGCAAGTCTAGCTTTTCTCTCTGGCAGGGCAAATATCACACACAAGAGGAAGTGAATAAAATCTACTCAGAAGCTGTAGCGTTCAGTATTTTCTTTCTTATTTGGATGCAACCTGCAGCCTTACAAAAGCACAGTGTGAGTATGATGTCCACTTAGTAAGTGTACTTGCCATGAACATGATGGGCACCCAAAAAAATATCCATGGACATGATAATAGGGACATGAAAAAGGAGACAAAAGGTCCACCCAGCCTAAGAACTTGTCTCTGACCATGCCAGTAAAGGGATGTCTGGACAACTGGAAAAGCAGAGGCAGGACTGGTGACAGTTCCTGGAGCATGCTCAGCCCCAGCCATCTGTAGCTCAGGGCCCTCCTTAATCGGAAGCGGTTATCTTTGTACTTAGCAGCTTTAGTGGATTTCCCTTTCACAGCATCAGGGGATTAAATCAAGGTTAATGCTAGACTGGGCTGCTCAAGGCCTTCTCCAGGTGGGTTCTGAGTATCTCCAAAACCAGGAGGCTGCACAGCCTCTCCCACCAGCCTCTGCTGGTTTGACTACCATTGCTGTGAAATATTTTCCTTTACACCTAACGCGACTTTTCTTGCTGCAACCTGTAACTGTTCCTCCTTACCCTCTGGCTGTTCAAACCTCTATCTTTCAGCTATTTTTCCACTGTAACTACTCATTTAGGACACAACTGCAGGACGTATAACCCCTCCTTAGCTTCCTCTTCTCCAGGCTAAACAAATCCAAGTGGCTCGACATCTCTGTGTACAACATGTGTTCCAGCCCCACAGCCATCTTGGTGGCCTTTCACTAAACATGCTCCAAGACACCAGGGTCTGTCTTAATGAACTTGCCTAATCCTGTAAATGTTTAGCATGCTTTGCATCCTATGGAACAGTTATAGTGTATGGTAGTATATGGAACAGCTTAATAGTGTACTGAATAATCTCCTCCTCTGGTTTTCTTCAATCTGCCCCATAATAAGAATGTCCTATTCTTTAAATTAGAAGTCTGGAAGAATATCCCCGCTCTTCAACTCATCTTTTATGTTCTAGACTTCAGTCACATCTTTCTTCAGGCAACTCTTTTGTGTTATTTTGGTCACAGTGTGGTTGTCACTATCTACCACAACGTAAGAGCATGCAAATAGGTAGTGCACTGCTTAGTCCTTCACCCATTAGCCTATAGTAGCTGTTGCTATGCCATTAGTTTCTATGCAAATCTATTCAATTCCTATATAATTATTCATACATGGCAGTAAAATCAAGGAATTAGATACTACTACTATTCTCCCTAACAACCTGCAGCAGCTCTCACTCAAGCAAAGCATGTAATTGAGTAAAAGATGCTCCCACCACATCCTTTCTGCAGTAATCTTATTTGAATTCCTGTCCCTTGTCTTCAGTGCTCACTGAGGCTGTGTTTCTGCATTTAATATTATTATAAAGCTTCCTACACATGTTAACTACTAATTTTCTTTAGCTAAAGCAATTCAGATAAGTCACTGCTTCCAGATGGAATGGTTGCTTCTAAAGAATACTCCAAATTAAACATAAATCTTGACTTGAGTTCTCCATGTTTGTGCTGTCTAATAACTAACTCAGTGGCTATGCACCTGCCCTGTCAAAAAAGTGTATCTAGGAATTCCCCAAGGAAAAATCTGTCCTCAATATTTCAGCATCTTGATGTACGACTACCTTTATCTGTCCCACAGTATTCCTCTACTGAATAACCCAAGGGATGCTACAGTCTGCCAGTCTGGTGCTGTGATTGCTCTGAAATGTGCCATGTTGAGCTAAAAAATGTGTCAGTGGAGGAGCTCTGAAAGGATAGCTCCATGTTAAATGATTTATTGTGATGAAGTCAGTTAGCTGGTGTGAGCTTCTAAAATAGAATTACTACAAAACTCCACTCCCAGCAGACTGGAAAGTGAATGCCAAGTCATACTTTGCAAAGACAAAGAAACCTTGTCCTTATGCCCACAGAAATATAATCCAGCCCATGCCAGCTGAGTTTCCTCTTCAATGTCTGAGACATTTCAAGGCAAATTAGATTGTTTGAGTTTGTTAGGGTTGAGGATTTTTTTCCTTTTTTTAAGGTTCCAAGGAAAGTCTCCTTTACCAACTTTATCTCAGTCCCTGATTTCTGTCCTGTGTCATTGCCAAGATACTGACAAACAAATAGATCTTTGATTCTTGTTCCTTAGTGCAATGTTCACAGATGAAAATCAGAACTTGAGCTTTTTCTATCACAAAACGAACATTTCCAGGCCCTGGAAGCTTCACAGGCTGGGTATTCTGAGTGGAAGCCAGGTGTTAGAGACAGCACTGCTCAGCTCCTAAGACCTTGTAATCTGGCCTGGTTTTCAGCACTGGATGCAAAGAAATATCTTTGCAGGAGAAGCAGAGACAAAGAGTTACAGAATTCCAATCCTGCTGCCTGGATTGCTCACAGCAGAGATTGCTCTTTTCTCCAGAGCTCTCACCTCAGGGAGGAAGATAATCAATTGAATCTGAATAAGCAGAAATGGAGTCTATATTTCTTTCCCTGTAAACTGATCCAAGTCTCAGTCAAATACTTTCTGATCACTGCTCTTAATTTTCTGTTCTTAGAAACACCATAGTCAAGAATCTGAAGCACAAAATAACTACCCTGTATTATATACCTATAATATAATATACATATATATTATATACAGCCATGCTCACCATATATTTGATTGCAAAATTAAAAACCTGAGAAGGAATCTGTAGAAGGAAAATGTGAAGGTTCACCCAAGTAACGTGAACCCAGCTGCTTTACAGTTGGTGAAACCTGGTAACAGCTTCATCTGTGGAGAGTGCTGGTAAAATAATCTGAAACTGAGTCATGATCAGGTAACAGAGTTTTAAAATGGTATCAGCAGAGACAGAGTAACTCCCCATGTGCACTTTCTTAGCTGGTCACAACTGTTAAAAGATACAATTTAGGTTAGCCTTTAGTGAAAGAGCATATTTACTGCAGCTACTGGTGTGCATGTGTGGAGTTACAGGGGATTATCCACATTCTTTGCAAAGCCCCTGCCCTTTAATTCTTTACCTGCACCCTAATTTCCTGAGAAGGGTTTAAAATAATAAATAGAAAAAACAATTACCACGTTTTAATTGAATGAATATGGAAAAAAAGACAGTTTTGATGCTGTTCAAGTTTTCTTTTTTTTCTTTCCCCACTTGGAATGTGTTGTGTAAACAGAACAGAGGAAGAAAATTGAGAAGAGAGTGTCTCCCATCAGTATTCTGCATTCGTGGGAGATGTGTGCAGTGACAGTCAACAGTAAGGGAACATGATGACTGACATGCCACAGGAATAATGAATTCTGCCACTTCCTTCGTTGTGCAAGTGCCACAGCTCACTCCTTTTTTCTCTGCATTCAAGGGGAATATACCCATAGCCAGGCCACAACAGGAGAAAAACAATGCAATTTGTGCCTAGTGTGGCCAGACCAGAGATTGTGCTGGCTGCCTGAAAACTCAGTTCTACTAAAAATTCAGTATTTTAAACATGGTTTTGTTCTCATACACTTATTCATACTTAAAAAGTATTTAAAAGACACTTATTACACTCTGAAAGGGTTTTTCTTCTAAAAAGAGCTTAATTTATGCTTGCTGGAAAAGTTATGTTGAAATATTTTTCAAATAGCTTTATATGATTTTTGAAATATGAAATAGATGTGTAGACATATTTTGACATAAGTGTATCTATGTTCTACTAAATTTTGGAAGAAAATGTATTTATGAATAGAACTCATGACTCAACATTATGTCCAATTTATTTAACATCAAATACATGCCATGAAAAGTAAAATCTAACTGTAATCCAAGTAGAAGGAATATACTTCGCTAAAAAAGCCACAAGAGGGAGTAAAGAGTTACTTTAAAAAACGTAAAGTTTAGGAAAACAGGCCACCGTTCGAGCATGTGTCCTGCATGCAGTGAGTAGCACAGGTGGCACAGGCAGAACTGGAAGAAGATTCCAGGGACACTCTGTGGTACCTGGCCTAAAAACATCTATCGGTTCTCTAAGAGGACTTCAGAAACCTATACATACTAATTATTCAATTCCTTTTTCCTCAGATCTGTTTTAGTACAGTGAGTGTAGCAGCTTAATTCTCTACAGAGATTCTTTTTATTTATTTATTTATTTTAATTCAAGTTTAGAAGTAACTTGAAAAAGCCAGTTTTCTTTTCTATCTGTGTAAGGTCACATTTTGTGTGCTGCTATGTGGAAAAGCTTTTGGTTTGTCTGCACTGAAACATCACCACAATGCAACCTACAAAACAGCTGAATGTTAGGAGGCGTATTATAAATTTGCCAAAATTTACTATTTTCATGGTCCATCTAACTGCAGAATAAGCAGCTACAGTTCTCCATCCTGCAGTAAAGACAGGATCATCTTCCCACTCTTTCTCCTTATGCAGGTTCTTTAAAGTGTTCAAAATGATTTAGTGCAGTCCAGTTCTGTGTTTTGTCTTCCCGTGGGCTGCGTATGTTCAGTACATGTTCAAACTTCTCAGTAGCACACGTAAACAGAGTTTTGATGTCTCAAAGATTTTTGGAGCAACACTTTCTGTAGTGACCACCAAGATCTAAATCCAGCTCTGCCTAGTGACACCCCAAAAGGTTTGGTAAGGATAGGAGAGGCCCCAGCCACAGTACTTTGGCTTTTTGAGCTGGAGACATCTGACCCCTACAGCGACTGTCAGCACCAGCACCGCTGGCAGTTTCACATTGCTTCCTTCCAGCCCTGACGCAGAGCAGGGATGCACACAAACACCACAGAGGTCACTGTCACACAGACAAGCAGGTCCTCAGCTTGGCAGATCCCCAGTGGTGGTCAATGTAGTGTTACATGGGGATACAGCAGTCAGGCTAGTGCCAGAGAAGATTGAGAGAAACGGGAAAGCAACATATAGACCATGTGAGCTGCACTGCCTCAGAAATACCATGAGCCTCCCCAAAGCTCTTGTCACAGACCAGGCAAGGACTGAAACACACAAATGAAGATACTGCAGTCCCCCAAAGGCCATTTTTCTCCATTTTTTCCCACTTGCTGGGAAGATATGTCAGAACCAGTGCTGTACTAACCAGGCTTGATTGTATCAATTCAGGGATACAAACCACTGGCAAAACTCTTCATGTCTCAATCTGGCCTTCTTAGACAGTTGTTGTTTGTTTTTGTTTGTTTGTTTGTTTGTTTGTTTGTTTGTTTTTTAACTGAAAATCTGTATTGTCCTATAGGTGTTGCAATGGTCTGTGGCTTCCAGTGTGCAGCCATGCAAAGGTATTCTCTGCTTCTGCTGCTCAGAGTTCACACTGTCTTCACCTCATGTTGACATGACCCCAACATGGGGAATTTAGATTGTTTCCAGTGCAGGCGCACTTGGGTCAAAATTTGCCTTTGTTCTGGAATATGAAAGAAAAGGTGACTCAAAAAGTTGAAGGTGCATGAAGTGTGTTTACGTAATTTTTCTCCCCTTTAAATTTATTTGTGTTTGATTTGTTATTTGATATGTAACTGAATTAGAACTGAGGGATTGTTTCAGTCTTTGTGCAATTTTATTTTTCTGTGCCTTTCCTTTAGCATTAAAAGTTGTTGTTTCTGCTTTCATTCATAATCACATCTGAAATCAGTTTTTCCATGATAGTGAGGAAAACTGGCTGAAGTGTTTCTCTGGTGGAACGCCTAAATCTCTATGGACAACAACAGCTGTTCTTAGAGCAATTGTTACTCCTAGATCACCTCTTAAGTTCTGATGACATGTCTGCAGGCTATGTAATTTTATCTATCTATCTATCTATCTATCTATCTATCTATCTATCTATCTATCTATCTATCTATCTAATCTATCTATCTAACTATCTCTCTATCTATCTATCTAATCTATCTATCTATCTATCTACCTATTTATTTATTTTGCTGACTCAGTATGGGAGCTCAGCTGTGAATGTGTGAGAGAAAACAAAGTTATTGTCTTTCCACTTCCTCTTCATCAACAAGCAAGGGTTGTGTCAGATCCCACTGGTATGTTGCTGGCTGGGAAGGAAATAAAATTTTCAGCACCAAGGCTTCCCAAAGTGATTATGCAAAGCTTGGCTAAGACTACTCAGGAAAGTGGAGGGGATGGGGGTAGTGGAGTATCACTGCATAGAAGTAGCAGATTATAATCATTAATTGAATGTATTTGGCAACAAGGGAAGAGAGTACATACTGTGCTATAACATACCAGATGGCTTCCCAGAGAGACTCTTTCTGTACGTACAAGGATGTTGGGAACAACAATAACTAAGCAAACACAGGCATTTTCTGGAGACTTAATGAAAGCTAAATAACACCACATTAAATGTCTCAGCTCTCAGAATTTGTCTCAAAATCTGCTAAGTGCTAAAATACTTTTTCAGCATGTGTGCACAATAAAAGTTTCCAATGTCTAGTACCCAGAACATTAAGGCTACCAGCAAGAGTTCTCGTGAGAAGGGGATGGAAACCAGCACAGGAAAGGAGGAGGTAGACCACACTGATGAGTGCTTGTGGAATGTGGCCAACTCGTAAGGAATGTAACCTAAGCAGTAGGTTTATTATGCATAATGATTTTTATTTTTACTTTCCTGAGACAAGTAAATCAGACCTATCTTGGCAAAAGGGTAAACAGAATTGGTTGTCTTCAACATGTCTTCCTTTGGAAAGTATAAAATGGGTCACAGGGTGAAAAGGTAGCTTACACACAGACTTGAGTGCTGGAGAAGATGACAAAGACCTGTGAATTTCTCCTTGGCTTGCACAGTGGGTATGCTCAAGTCAGTAAATGTATTAACCATTCTTTATCTCCTGTAAAGATGGTCTTTGCTTACAGCTAAGGACAATTGTCCTGTGGCTAGATCATCATGTGCATCATAAAAGATGAAAAAGGAATTGGATTCATGAGTCCCAGACTGGAAATGCTCTAATAATGGAGGTCAGTGGAAAAAAACTCAAGATGCTGTTGTGAGAGTTAATGGACTCTCTTGGGGGAACTCGAACTTGTCAGAGGAACATGTGTCAGGAGGGACCTAATTTGGTATAAGCCTAATTTGATAAAGTATGAGGTTAGGGCTGCTTCTATGTTTTGCTTCTGACCTATAAAGTGTTAAATGTTTTCCTTTATCTTAATTACTTTAACTGGCGTAAGGGATATAGCTTTATTGTTATGTAAGGAATATTTTGGAAATGTAGGATTTCCCCCTCTAAATCCAAGATCAATAGACTTTTAAAAGTACAGGATAAATTCTTCATAGGGCCAGCTAGAAACCAATGCATTTATAGAATTAATTAAGATTATAGGGGAGAGTTCTAGGGCCAGCTATATAGGAAATCTGGTTAGAGCAAGTAGAAATTCATATATTGCACCATTTTTGCAGATAATCTACTTACTCACCTTTTTGTTGTGGAATCAGAATTAAAAACTAAGAAAAACTGAATCCACACATGCAATTAAAAAACCCCAAACATTTAGTTCCAAGACAAGCACTGTAAAGGAAGCCCCTTTATTTTTGCTTTTGTTGGTTTTCCAGTTGATATTGACTAGTACACCACATGGGAATGATTGAAAAAATGTGGATGCATTTCTTTACCCAACCAGTGCATGTAGAATTAAAATACTCTAATCATTCTGTTTATGTGTAACTCAGTCCTGTGTATGTGATTCTAAATCACAGGTTTGAGGGATTTTGCTCTAACAATGTGTAAATGTATGGGGAGATAGGAGGTTTAACAAGAAATCTAGGAAATTTCCTCAGTAAGAGTCTCTGGCATAAAAGAAAGGGCTTATATGCTCAGCTCACCTATTCCCTCGTTTATTTTTCCATAGACAACATGTTAGGACATAGGTAATGTTATTAATTTTGCCCCACATTTTTACCTTGGCTGTTTACTTCTGTGTGGAAAGATGCAGAGCTACTATATCAAAGTACTTAAAACTGTCCAGATAGTTACAACCCAACTGTTACAGGTAATTAACTGTATTGATTTGGGAACTAATTTTCTCAGCAAACAGCACAAGAAACAACTCTTTTAGCCACTACTAGTGCTCAATGTTTCCTGAAAGGTTACAAGTTTGATCTCTCTGTATCAGCATCTATGACCATGCACAAAATGCTGAGGGCAAAACCAGTGATAATCTGCTACTTTGAAGGACTGATCAACTCTTAGCCTTCTGTTTTAAACATGCTTAATTGTAATAGGCCATAAATATGTGTATTGCTCTCTACCACTATCTCCTGGCTTTCCCAGCCATGGAGTTTTTTTTCCGGTGCCCTTTACAATTTAGGAAGAGGCAGGCAAACCAGCCAAATCTGCTGTATCCACAAGGCATTTACTTTCCTGTAGCATAGGTTTTTCTAGATCATTATGGGAGTGCATCCCAGACAGTTGGGGAAACATTTGTACTGTGCAAGTACAAGTGTTGTCCTACAGGTACTCAGTCACAAAAATTTCTCCAAGAGGTACCCAGTGTAGGCAGGAGCTATTCTGCCTTAATCACAGAAATTGATTTGCCTTGGCACAGGAAGAAAAATTTCAACTCAGGTGGTATCTGCTACAGGTTCCTGTTGCTCTTGAAGGCCCTTAATAGTCTTTCATATAAATAAGAAATGTTTTCTAAGAAGAGCAATCACATTAAGAGTGGAATATATGTTTAGTGAATATACCACCTTAATTTAGAATCTGTGGGGAAATGGTGATAAACAGCAGCTAATTTGTTTGGTGTTGGTAAAGTGACGATGGCTAAGTTAGGTGATGCAAAAAAAACCCAGTGGCAAAATTTTTATTGTCTTTAACAATAAATTCAGTTGCTGGTCAGAATCTCTCTTCTCCTTAGTAATTTCTAAAAGTAACAGGTTTATTTTTGAACCTGCTACTATAAGGACCATAGTGTCTGATATGTACTATTTTTCAAGGGTTGTGAGAAATCACACACCAAGAAAACCAGTTTTCTTAGCAGTATCACATTTCAAAGTGTGTTTCTAAGGCAGAAACAAGTGCTATACACAAAAAATAAGTCTTAAAAGGAGTAAGAAACATGTTTTTACAATTCGTATCATAAAGATCACGTCATGCTCCTTCACATAAAGCCAACACTGAGCGTAGAAACTATATAATTAGCAACGCTACATACCGCAAACCACTAGATGGCACTGACTACCTGCCAATGGAGGCAGCTCTGCCACAAGCCGCTGGTTTTACTTCATGTCCTCTGAAAGAAAGACTGAAGGTGCGTGTGACGTCGGCGTTAAATTGTCTTCTGTCATACCGATGCTTTCATTTACTTTTTCTTTTCCTCCTTTCCATCTTGACTGTTTCAGATTAGTGAAGTTCAGCAGCTTAGAATGAATCAAAATTCAGGAAACCTTTTGTCAGAATTGATTATTGTATAAATGGAGTAGCCTATGATACACACAAGGCTAAAGCTCCAACCTACATATAATAGAGGGAGAAAATGACTATAACTAAAAGTCACTTATTGGAAATAGTAGCTTCTTCTGGCCTGGCTAATAAAGAAGAAATTATTTCTGACCAAAAGTAACTATTATTACTGAACCTACTCATACAGCTTGGTTTGCTAAGTTCTCAAGGACAAGCCTGGTTCTGACACCTGAAGAGATGTTCAATCATTTTGGAAAATAATTTGGAAGGAAAAAATTATAGGATAATGAACAATGGGTTAGCTTCTCTCAAGGTCAATAGATGAGCTGTTAAGAAGACAACTCTGGCAAGTGTTTTATGCCAGGTGTATGAGAATGTTCCTGTGGTGGATCACAATATGGAGGTCCCAGTTCTTTTCCTATGACTCAGCACAAGGTGCCAAAACCAGAAAGAGCTCCACAAAAATTAAAATGGCTTCACATGACAAAATATATTTACTACACTGACTATATCATATACATAATAACCTCATGGTCTGGTATTTATGGATAGACTCAAACAAACAGGAAGAGAAGCAAGTAGTCCTCCATTGCAGCTGTGCTTGCTTTTGGCATCAGGCAAGGTAGCTATGGGAAATAAAAAAATATAGTAGTTGGCTTTTTTTTGCTACCAGCAGTAATATGAACTCATTTTAATTCTAAAATGTTTACAGGCTGCTCTTTTTCTAAAGAAAACCTGATTTAGCTCATAAAGAGCAGGTCTTCCCATCAAAAGAATCCAATCAGAATGCTGATTCTTGCACTGGGAATTAAGATGTATTTTATTGAAGATATAAAATGACAACATAATGACAATTCCAGCTTCCTAAATCCCCCATAGAAAGAGGCAGATCCACAGTCTCCAAAACTGGCTGATTTTATATACATTTCCCATCACCTCTCCCCCAGGAGTTATGGTTAACTGTTCAACTTGTCCAGTTGACTGAAAGAGAATCCCCTCTGATTTTTATTCCAGGGGGCCATTTGGAGAAAGCTCAGAAGAGCAACCACCTGACTGTTACAGCACTTTGCCAAATGGCTGGTGTTTAGCAGCTTCCCTAAACCAGTTACAATCAGCAACTTCCAATCTCGTAAGCATCTTGTGGGTTAGGAGCAGAAAGCAACACAGCTGCAATGAGTAGACATTTCCACCATTCTGTGCACAAAGACTTTTCAAAACATGTTTTCCAGTTGGTTGAAAACAGTAGATAGAAATAAGAGATGAATTACTCTGCTCTTTTTTGAAATTTTTTATAGCGGGTCTACTGTTTCCTTCAGACCTTTTTAATGGGCTGATAGCAAATTACTTCAAAGAGGTTGCATTTATTGCTGCAACCAGTTCACAGTTCAGCTGAATCCCAGGCTTTACATTGGTGGCAGGAATAGATTACAGAGACAGAAAGTTTGAGATTTTGTCTCTCCCCATCAACAGATTTGTACTGCAACCTCTCACCTGCTTTGTCTCTGTATTGCTACTTCTCTGAGAGATCTTCTCTATAATAACAACTGGTTCCTCCACTGGTATTCAACAACAGAAATTGAGAGAAAGGGCCAGGACAGGTGAAATGTGTGACCTTATGAAAGTAAAATAAAACAAAAGCACAAAGAATTACCACCTACATCTTGACTGAAATGCACAACTGAGGAACTAAACCTTACCTGTGGTACATTTGAAGTGGGAAATTTTGTATTTACTGATACAAAAACTTAGCAACATCCAGATCTTGTGTGACTGAAGCAGGAGCAGCTGTAGATTCTTTGCTTTGACTCTGTAATTAATAACTCTGTGCCTTTGATTTATTTGCACTGCAGCAAAGTTTTAAATGTAGTGTGCTGCAGCCTCAGCATTAAGTGAAGGCTGAAATCCATTTTATGTTTACCTTTACCTTTGTTTGGCTGGGAGTACCACACACATTTAGCTATACAAAACTTATAACCTCCTTCCAAACTAGCTTCTTAAAAAGGTTTGTATTGTTGTTGCTGTTTTGAGATTATTGGATGGATGACATGTATACGGTATGTCTATTTTTTCCTGTCCCTTAATCTATTAGTGAAACACTTCAACACACTCGGTCAATATTGTCTTGAGACATCTGTGGACTCACAGCCAGCTGTTTGTTGTCTGGATTAATATCAAAGGCAAATACGGAGCAAGACAGACTTTGGAGGGCTGTATTATAAAAAGAAGCAAACCTAGAGAACTGAGCCTGCAGAACTGCAGATCTTTCTTTCAATTTGTCATGTTGAACCATTATAGCATATTTTTTCCTAACTCTACCCAGTTTAGTTTTTTGCCTTTCAACAGGACAGTGTAGCCAAATTAAGTAGAAATTACCATACTTATTAAATGGCAATTAGGGTTTGTTTGCTATATTGCATTTCTTTCAAATTAATTTACTATTGCTATATTGATGAACAGTTAAACCATTTGATATGGTTGAATGTGCACATTAATATAATTTAAAGAGCACAATGATTACCCATTTTATTACTTCTGTATTATAAAGCTGAATTAATTTATGCCAGTTATGGTTGATTATTATGCTTATTAACATCAGTAAGTACTCCTTAACAATCAGTTGAGATCTAACACTAACTGCCTTGTTAGAGCTAAATTAAATGCTGGAGACTCACTGCTTGCTCTGTTACCCTATCCAGTTTCACTGTAGTTTTCTTCCTTCTACCTAGTAACCACAGAAGCTGGATTAACTGCAGCAATTATATGCCTCATTAGCAGTGAACAATGCTAGCTGGCTGCTGGTGGTTATTGTGCCACAGGTGCGTGCAGCCATTACAGCTGTCTCGGCAGACAGAGGGGATACAGCGAAACCTCCTCTCTCTGGAGTGGCTGATCTCCAGCAAATAGAAGGTGTTTCAGCCTGCTAATGACAAGGCATGAGAGACAACGTTGACATGCTTCACAAAGCTGCAGAACACGGCAAAATTAAAAATATGGCTGCTGCCTCTTTATGACTAACTTAAGAACCAGGTTATAATTTTGGGTTTTTTTTTTAATGTCTTTTTAAACAAACGGCAATGCCTACAGTTAAGATAAAATACATAGAAACTGTATTTCAATGTTCTTGACTTTTGCCTATTCTAAATAGCTTCATGTGAATAAAAATTGCCACTTCCAGCTACCTCAGGTAAATTGAACTTCTCATTAAATGCAAGTCTTTTTAACTAGAAAAGTCAAAGGTTGTATTAGAATTTTTAAAACATATTGGAGCTTGAAAAAGTTTTTTTCCATTTCAGGAAAGGGTAGACATGCTTTGTAGTCCCTCTCTGAATCCTTGTTTCCTTTATTTTCCTCACTGAGTAACCTGCTGCCTGCTCAGGACCCTGAAGCAAAGAGTTGCCTTGCAGCCAGGGAGAAAGTCCAGTGTCTGCAAAATTATAATGTATTATTTGCTAGTTCAAATGCTAAATAAAGTTTGGTGAGCAGAGCTGCTGAATAAGGATCTAGCACTTGGGGGAACTCCTGCCATTTATTTATGAAAGAGATCATTGAAGAAAATGTTATCTATATTGTTTAATAGACCTGACTGAATGGGCTTTCATTAGGGGTTATAAATGGTTGAAACTTCACAAAGTTTTCACATGTCTAGTTGGTGTACTATGTTTTTTAAGCAATCTCTTCACATACGTATCCCAGGTCTAACGGTTTGCTTTATCTGTATCTGTACCTTTTTATGTCTATCTGTGTATCTTTAAACAGGCACACAGACATGTCACTAGCGTGAGATGCTGGTAAGAGAAAAAGGTGCCAGACGCAGGAGTGGGCAAAGGTGCACAGAGCAGTGGAAGAGAAAACAAAATATTAAGTGTGTTGTTATTTCTGCTAGATCTCCTTTTTGAAATGATGGGTGCAGGCTCTTTCTGAGCCTGGCTCAGCTAAATAAGCCTGTAAATGCACATCTTTTTTTTTTTTTTGCCAGTTAAAGAGAAAAAACTGCAGATCTTTATGACAAAGAGTAAACACCAGTGCAAGGTAATAAGGACAGAAATAGTTTTTTTGGTTGTATCCCCTCTTCCCAGCCTCCCTGTCTAGGATCACACACCCAAAGCACACCCCTGGGATGGCTGGAGAACAAATCCGGACACTCCTTTCCACTTCAGCCTGAAATCCAATAATTCTGCACCAATGTATTGCCAGAAGAATAAGAAAAAATACACAAAAAACAGCTGCTAGAAAAGCAGTCACCAGCTCCAAACTATAGCAGAAGAAACGAGAGTCTGATCTCAGATCACTCTAGTCCCAAATAAAAAATTGCTTTATGAACTTCTGTCAAACCCATAACTAATATTGGCCACAATATAATCAGGTTTGATGAGAGCAGAATATGCCAAAATTAATCATGATGCTGAAGTGTATAAAAGAGAATGGCCTCAAAGGTCCAAAGAAATCCTACACTAATTAGAAAAAAGAATGTAAATTGATCCCTGTATTTAGTGTGGAGGCAATTCCTGTGGGGTTAAGAGACCCTCAGAAACCATGTTTAACCTTGCAAGAAGAAAGATGTGAAAGGATTCATTACTGTTCTTAATAGCAATGGTGTGCAGGGTATGTGAGCTGTTGGGCAGAAATGCTTCAAAAGCTGGAAATACAGTTTGATAAAAGGCAGTAGAGTACAAGTTAAATCCTTACATTTAAAAATCTAGAATAAAATAATCAGACTAAAAACCAAGAAAACAAACAAACCAACAAACAAACCTCACAAAACCAAACCAAAACAACAGAAAAACAAAACTCAACAAAACCAAAACCGATGCATTCCTTTTAAATACAGAAGCTCAGTTTGATTAATTATTTGGTTCAGAAGTACAGAATTGGGTAATGTGGGGACCAACTGAGGAAAAGGGAGAAAATGCTTATGGAAAATACATTGACAACATGTTTTCACGACAGATGTGGAGTTGGTTTTATTTAAGGTGATAAAGATGATCAAGAGGAAAAAATTCCTGCTTTCTGAATTTTCTTAGCAAGAAGTCATGGAAGGTTTGAAACCTAAAGTTCGAATGTGCCACCGTCTGCCACAACAAGCACAGAGAAACCCTTCCACTCTGTGTGTAGCTTCCAGACTCAGACCTGGCAAAGCTGGCAGATCCACAGGCAGTAGTTTTTATATGTCTAATTCTTTGGACCTATCATACAGGCTCAGTAGATCTGGACGAACGTGACAAGCCTGCTTTATCACAGACAAGTCTGGACTGTGTAGTGCAGAACAGCTTTCCCCCTGGAGTTCACTAGAGCTGCTCTTTTTAGACACCATGGTCATTTGTCTGGGATTTTTGAACATGTGGTTAGCCCGGGCTGCTAGCCATCGTGAAATCCAGCAATCTACCATCAAGACCCAGAAAGCTGGCAAGTGCAAAACATGTTTTTCTTTTCTTCTGTGAGAGTTTTTCTCACAATTCTTTTAGAATACAGCACTTATTGCTGTATTCTAACATCTGCTTTCAGCTGGAGCAGAGGCGACACCAGACTGCTACTACTGGGCATATAATTGAAGTATATATTTCATTTTTTGGAGAAAGTGTACTAGCAGTTGCTGTTTGGTAGCCTCCTGACTTGTGTTTACATGCATCAAATTCACAGTCTTCTTATCCTATAGTATTTATCCAGGATTCAAAATATGACATGGACCTGTCCTGGATCTGGTTTGATTAGACTCTGCAGTTCCCTTCCTCTGAAAAGCTGCCTGGATTTCATTTTCAGCTGGCTAAATCCTACAGAATATTATGCATTTTCCGGTTGTTAGGTCAACTCCAGATGTTTCAATGAAGAGGAAAATCTTGTTTGACAGACTATTGCCACTGTATCTTGCCCCACTGGTTGTTTTTTGTTGTGTAGCTTGTCCCTTACTATGTGATGAAGAGACACACCTTAATGGGTCAGTGTCATGATTTGGGCCCAACACGACAACAAAGGAACAGCCCCATGGTTGCTCACTCAACTCCACACACACTAGGATGAGGAGGACAAAGCTCACGGGCTGAGACAAAGGACAAGGAGGGTTCTTGACGATTAAGGTCCCGAGCAAAACAGACTCAACTTGGGGAAAAAACAATAATTTAATTAATCAAACACACACAGGACACAGACAACACAAAGAGCAGGGCTTGCATATGTTACCCCACACCTCCCTTCTTCCCGGGTCCAAATCCCTTTGTTCCCAGTTTCTCTCCCTCCTTCGCCCCAGTGGCACAGGGGGACAGGGGATGGGGTTTAGAGTCAGTTCACAGGCTGGTGGTTCTTGCTGCTCCTTCCTCCTCAGGAAGAAGGATTCCTTACAGTCCTTCCCTGCTTCCCCACAGAGTCCCTCCCATAGGAGAGAGTCCTCCACGAACCTCTCCTTCATGAGTCCTTCCCACAAGGTCCAGAGCTGCTCCAGCCTGGGCTTCCCACAGAGTCATGGGTGCTTCGGGAACTAACTCCCCTGGCACCAGGGTCTTCCAAGCTGCACAATCAACAGGCAGCAAATCCACTGGCCACAAAATCCAAGTCCAATGGCCAAGCTCGCCCCTCCTGACGACTTCAGGGAATGTTCCACCATGTTCCTCCATGAGTGCAGGGGGACAGCTGCCATCTTGTCATGGGTTGCAGGGAAACTTCTGGTTGGGCACCTTCTTCCCCTTCTTCTTCACCAACCACCAGCACAGCTCTCCTCCTCCAGCACAGCTCTTCTCCCCCAAGTGCTTCTCTGCTCAGGTGTTATGCCAGTTCTTTCCTATGTTAATCACTGAGGAGCATCTATTGTCCCTCTAACAGCTCCTTGGCTGGGCTTGGAGCAGGGAGAGCTTCTCAGCTTCTTACTGGAGCGACTCCTGGGGCCCTTCCCCTACCACCAAAACAAACCAGAACAGTCAGATAATCAGATTGTTACTGGTACCAGTCCACTGAAGCCATGCTGGTTTTCCCCTT
Organism: Apus apus; assembly: GCF_020740795.1. NCBI lineage: Eukaryota > Metazoa > Chordata > Aves > Apodiformes > Apodidae > Apus > Apus apus. Next base: position 13,343,835 of record NC_067283.1, read on the forward strand.
TTGTGTGCCAGCCTTCTCCTCTCATCCCTTCTTTTGTTCCTTGTTTTACGGCAACAACTGCAGGCTTCAGCTGAGATGAGACTCTCAGTATGTTATGCATAATAGAAATGCATAAAAAAGAATGCCACTCTTCCAAGAAGTTTGGAACCATGTTCAGACGTCCTAAATCCCATGAAAGTCCTCATGTCCAGTGATTTCAACTGCTTGTGTCTAAGTAATATTTGTCTCTATTTAGACTCAGCGGTAGAAAATGAAATACCTAGCATCCTCTGATAGGTCTGTGGCAGGGCACAGTGTAGAAATAAGCTTCATACTTTGAGTCTTAAGGCTGCAGTGTTATTTGTGGCCCCACGTTAATCCAAGGATGTTAATATTTCCATATGAAAATCGTGGGATTTTCTTTAGTCCTGTGTGGGGTAGTGTTTAATGATGTCTCCCTACCCGCCTGCAGCCTGCTGCCCTTCCAATGTCAATTAAAAATCCCAAACAAATAACATACCTCAAAAATAACCCAAAACAAACAAAAATAAACAAGCAAACAAAAACCAAACCAGCCAACCAAACAAAAAACAAACCCCCAGGGCTTTGAGCAGAGCCTGGCTGCTTAGTGCCACACACTCCTGCTCTCACATGCACACTGCAGGCCTTCCTGCAAGCTGCCTGATTGACAAGTTCCTGCAATCTTTGGAGACAGTCAGGGAAAGAGAGAGAGCTATGTTAAGAGTTACATTTAGTGTGTCAGAAACAAAAGCAGCCCTTGAAATCCTCTTTGGAGCTGGTGGGGTAGGGGAACAATCTCTGGTTTGCAAACAGCTGAAACTTCATCCCTTCCTTTTTCTCTTCCTCCATGTAGCACCCTTGTATTTCAATGCTAAGTGCTTTTTAAATTGCTCCTGGGGTGACTTTATTTACATATTATAATGTGAAGTAATGAAGGAAACAGATCTTATGCAAAACAATTGCCTCTCGTCCCCCTCTCCTGAGTGCAAGGGCCAAGCACATTTCCTGCCATCTGTTTAACTCCATCTCCTGATGCTCATAATGAACCTGGCAGTGCTGGGCAGATGGAGATAACTGGCAGGCATAGCTGTTTACTTGTAACGGCAGCCCTAATTTGTTAGACTTGCCAGGCAAGTCCCCAGTGGTCAGATATTTCATAGTGATGGAAGGTTATTAAAAGAGCTCAGGTGAAGAAAGCTCTTCCCAGCATATGGGGCTGAGCTGAAGGCTAAGTTTTGCCACTGTGCCAGAACAGCAGCAGAGCTCGACGCTACTATTAGCTGAATTGGGGCCAGGCTCGGCGAACTTGTCTGGTGGCAATTCTCACTCAGTACCAGACTGACCTTCGTGAGCTGTACCACCATCTGCCACATATCATATTCATCTTAACTTCAGACCTCACTAAAGAACAAGAAGAGAAATGTGATTAGGTTTTTTTGTGTTGGTTACAAGGCCATTTGCCTGGGAAAAGGTACATAGGCAGCTATTCCAGTGAAAAAGAAAAAAGAAAAAAAAAGGATAACTGAATAAAATGTGAATGTTATGACACTGTAGAGGGCTGCTTTTTGCTTATCTTTCTACTACATTCATGTATTGTCTTTATTATTTTTTTTAAACATCCCCCACCCCCCTTTGCTATGAAGTTAGACATGAAAAACTGAGAGAAAAAAATATTTAGTGTCACTGAAGTTGATTCTATTACAGGATTACTTTCTCCTTTTTCAAATTTGTTAATTATATTACATCTGGGGCCAATTTTTGACAGTATCATCAAATCTGGAGTATAGTTCAAGTAAAAAAGAAGACAGAAAGTTTTTACAGAAATAATTCCTGTTTCCTAGAATGTCTGACTAACCTCTTATCTTCCAGCCAATTGACCATTTAAAAATAATATTTTAAAGTATTTTGTACAAGATGCATATGCTGTTCAGAAGTGAAGGCCAAGTGTACATAGAGATGCCTTTAGATTTTCATGGTTTAAAGCCTGTATTTCACTTTGCAGCCTATATAGATGCATGTTTATTCATTCTGCCAACACATTAGGCATTCCCTATGTTGCACTGTGGCCCCTTTGCACAAAAATGCTCCTTACTGTTTTGCAATTATCATTTTTTTGAGGCTTGAAAAAGGGAAGGTGAGGAGAAAACAATGCAGCATTCCTTTAAAAAAAAAAAAAAAAAGTATTTCAAGCAATACATTCTTTTGCAACTACGAGTATGGCCATCAGCCACATGGTCATTGCCAGTCTAACTCAGTATCCAGCAAATGCACTAGGCTGTATCAGTAGTGGTTTGGACAAAATAATCTGCAAGTAACTTTAAATCCAAAGCTTGAAAGAATCCTTGCATATGGTGGTGGAGTGACAGAATTAATCATAGCTCTACTATGAATTATTGCCTAAGACATAGCTCTTTCCATTTCTTTCTTCTTCTCTTAGGTTGTCATCTGTTTCCTGCAATGTCATGTTGCATGTGTAATGCCAAAATACTTCACCCAGGCAGAACTCCATTTTTTTTTTAAATATTATTATTTTTTATTATTATTTTTTTAAGGAAGGATGATTTAATCTTGGACAGAATAGAGTATGTTTAGTTATGATTGGCTCCAAAACAAATACCCACCCTGGTAACTAGTATTTATGTATCTTTTTATAGAAAGCAAATCTTCGTATTTATGGCTGTTCTAAAACATTAAAGAAAACATTAGACCTGAAGCTTACTATTAGTCTAGTCTAGTTCTAATTTGAAATGTTCAAGCTAGATACAGTTGAAATCCCGGTGTCATAGACAGATCCTGCTGACAACTTTTTTAGGAAGTATTTGAAAGTTACAGTGGTTTATGTAACAGTAGTCAGGGACTCCAGTTTCTTACCTTTATATCAAATCAGTTTTCCAATATATCACCTTTAAAACACATGCCAAAATCTTTGCTAGAATGAAAAATGCCCATAATTCCTAGTAATTTTAAGAACCACCTTTCTTTAGCTTCCACTGCCTGTCTACTGCAATATATACATGAACTTTCAGCTGTCAGCTTATATTATATCTTAGATTCCAGAAAGCAATGCAGACTAAAGGAGAAATATCATAAAGAAAATATTTTGTTCTCTCTCTTTTATTTTTTTGTCCCAATACTTTGGTAAATTAGTTATTCTTTTGGGGAAATATAACATTACAGCAAATTCATGCTCATTTCCATAAATAAAAGAGGACTTTCCATTTGTTGGAAAGGTAAGCCAACAGAAATCCAATGTTTCTATTCTGGTAGACCTATTATTTTGAAAAATCAAAGCAGCTTTTTACCAGAAGTAAGATCTTACACTGTAAAGCATTGATATAATTCTTTTGTATAATTGTATTTTTAGGGGTAAAACCCCAGAATTAAGGAAACACCCCTCAGCCCCCTAAACTCATAATTCAAATTTTATTCATGGATTTTAGAGCTTTGGCATGTCAGAAACCATATATGTATCTAATGTCTGACCTTTTCTGTCCTGCCCTTTGTTACTTCAGAACATAGTGTAGGGAAGAAACTCCTTGTTGACACTCTCAGCTACTGAATCTGAGACTGCTGAGAAAGTAAAACTGTACTGCTAATTTCTTCACTTTACATATAAGGGTCTTGATGGTGCAAGGTGACTAAATAATAGTCTTCCTAATAGATTATGACAGAAATCAACCCCACTGCACTCATCTATCAGAAAGGCCAATCTAACCAGGCTCCTTCCAGTTTCCAAAGGAGACAGGAGGTTGTCAGTGTCCTCTGTATACTGAAATATGAAACTTTTTGGTCAGCACTTGAGACCTGCTAATCCTTCTGTAAATGACTGGTTTTCTCCTAAAGCTGTAGAAAATGTATGGGCTTCTTATTCCAAGCAATATACTACAGCAACTGGAAGGTGAGATAGATAATAATTAAATAATTATTAAATTAATTAATTAGATTAAATAATTATCTCTCTTAAAATGAAATTTCCATTAATGTTAAGTTTGCTCTAGGACAGGAATATGGTGTATCTTTAAATAATCAGAGGTTGCAAGGGTGAGTAAAGAAAGGCCTTCATAGCAGAGCATCTTCGTGTTCCCAAAAGAGAAAAGAAAAAACAGAGTATGACTTTGGCATTAAGACCACTGCAGAATCATATGACTGTGTGCCTTCCAGTTACACAAGTTTTTCCACTATGTTACCTCACATGTCAGTCAGAGGACGTTGCTGCATTAGACCTTTGGGTGTCATTCCAATGTCAAGAATCTTTCTATGGCAAATATACAGCTGAGTGTTACGGTACCAAGCACAGCAAAAATAATACAGACATTTTTGACAAATATGGAAAATATCTCTCACATTCTTAAATAAACAAACAGTAGAAAAACCTGGCTATTGCTGAATGTTTTCCCAGATGTAAAAGATTGCTGGATGTGGAATAAATGTCCTGTATTACTTTACATATAAAATGCAGTGAATGCTACTTAAGAGAAACTGATTTTGTCATTAATACTGGTTAAAAATAATTTTATTTCATTTCTTGCTTTTTATTAGTTACTTCACCACTTAAAACAGTGACATTTGGGCAAGGACCCAGATCCAAGCAACAAGTTAGCTCTGCATCACTGATGAATGGAGCTAACAATAGTTAGATACAAACTAAATTGTATCCACTTCTGCAATATGCTTAGTATTGCTTATTTCTCTCTTACCTGTGGGAAACGTCAAAGGGAATACAAAATATTGTTAGTCTTAGATAATTATTTCCTTGTCAGTGAGCTTCCATAAATGTTATACTCTTTAGCATGTTGAGGACACTGGTGGCAAAATAGTTTGGTGCTTCTAGGATTGCTGGGTTACAGTTTCTGTCTCTACAGATATTTAGGGGTATGAGCCAAAAAATATATCTGCAAAAAATTAATGTAGATAGGGAACATACTGGGAAGAATTCAGCAGAAAATGTATGTATACTTTGAAAAGATTACTTAAGACTGAGTTGTCCAGAGGAAATGTCCTGTCATTCAAGATAAAGTACATTATTAATGACTTTGTTTTTTGGTGGTGTTTTTTTGGTTTTGTTTTTGTTTGTTTGTTGTTTTTTTTTTCAGGCTGGTTAGATTTATGTTCACATCTCTATTTGTCATTCTTTTTCTTTAAAATCAATCACTTGTCTTCATATCCAATCCAGATTTTGAAAGAGTTCTATGTTAAATTTCATGTATCTTCAGCGTATATGTGTGTGTGTGTGTGTGTATATATATGCATATATATCTCAGCAACATTATTAATTAAGATTCAGGACACTAAGTTAATAACAGGAAGATGGTTTTCTTTGTGAGTTGATGATGTAGACTTGCATAGTACCTATAGATCACCTCTCATGTAACTCAGCACAGTGCTATTAAGGTGACAGTGAAAATAGGTCATTAAAGAGTAAATGGAAATGAATTGTCAAGGCTTGTGAGTGAACTCAGTAAATTAAGTAAGATGCTTATAAATTAAAATATTTTTATAACCCGTTCATTTACAAATTTGTAGGAGTATTCAATTATTTTTGGTATTTCCATAAAGCACGTTGGTTCAGAAAACAAAAGGGGTGTAAATTAAGTATGGAGAAACTGTATTCATAACCCAAAAAACTCATACTCTATGTCATGCTTTGGTGATTAAGCTGAGGTATGCACAATGTCACTTATAATACTATATGAACATGCTTCAGTATAATGTAGTTCTATTCAAATTCCTATTGAATGTTTCTTGAGCATTCACTTAATATAGATAACAGGGATGTTTACATTACTATTTAAAAATACGTTGTTTGACAATATCTCCATAATCCGTTTATTTTTCTGAATAACAAAGAAAATGCCTAGAAATTCTTATTAACTTTAGGACCTCTAAATATTTATTTGCAAACCCACTCACTTAAGAAAAAACTTTTCTTTGAAAAAATAATAGGAAGAATTTAAAAAGTAATTTCTCCATGGATGTTCTTACAACTCCCCAACTTTTCATTCCTGTTAACACCTCTACAGCATTTGTCACATAGCATGGGAAGTGATACAACACCTTCCAGACTTCAGTATCGAGTGACCAAAGAAAGAGAAAACCAGTATTTAAATAACTTTTATTTTCTTATCCATGCTTTTGTTCTCTGTAAGAATTTGAATAACTGAATAGAACTGAATTTCTAACCTATAATAGCTTCCTTATGTCACTGAGTCTCAATCAACTGTTCTGTAGGAACTTCTTCACTCCCATATACGATGAAGAGGAAGGCAATAGATTCTCAATTTTAACTTGAAAACCAGGGTGTAAAAATATATATATATCTCATAATAGGTGGTTAACACAAGAGTTAATTAAAATGGGGAACCAGAGGCCAGAAAAACAAGGTAAACACTTCTTAGATAACTCCAGTCACATCTCAAAGCATATTGACATCTCCCTCTGACTTTGCAGTCTGGTTACCCATTCATTGTTACTTTGCAGAAGTCCCTTCCCTTGTGAAAACTGTAAGAAGACAGTCTTAATTCACCTACACCATAGTTAGCCTTAAGACAACCACAATATCAATGAGATAGGCTTTAGGATTTAACTCATATAACTTATGGGGAAAAAAAAAAAAAAAAAGAAGCTATCCTATATTTGTAAATCTTTTTATGATTTGTGTTAATATATGAATATATATTTAGTATGGTATTTCCATTGCAGGTCAGAGAAGTATCTCCACAGTCTTTATTTGGTAGCATTTTATCTCTTTTTGTTAGAGCTGAATACTGATATGAACCAGATGATTTGGTTTTGTTGTCACCATTCCTGGCTAAGCTAGTCCTCAAGTCTCTTAGTGTGCATAAAAGATGGGCCAAGACCACGTTTCCAGCTTTGACTTTGATATTTATTCTTTATTTTCCAGTCACATATCCCAGTGATATATTTGGTAAAGTTGTTTTCCAACACAGTGCCATCAGTACTGGTAATGGAATATGATGAATTAATGTAGCAGTGGCAAGCAGGCTCAGACAAGTAATTCTTTAAAGGAATAGGCAGATCTTATACTGCTTTCTTGCAATGCAGCCTCATTACTCAACCCTGGAGCTACCTGTGAGGTAATCCCAAGAGCTCTTAAGGTGAAGAACAGAAATATTTTTTGCTAGTGGAATTTCTTGGGACCTGCTAAATTTAGGCTACTCTTACAAATGTAGTACAGTTTTAGGGCCAAATTAGTCTCAAGCAATTTCATCTGTCTAAAATATAGGACTCCAGTGTCAGGCAGTTGTTCAGGCTGCCTGTATAGTCAATGCAGAGTTTCCTCCCAGAAGATAATTCATCCTTCCTATTTTAGACATGTCTCTAAAGATATATAATTTAGACTTTGGAGATGTCTGTATCTCTCTGATGATTGCAGCTTAGGCAGGACATTTTAATCACTATGGTTAGGGCATACCTAAATTCCTACATTCAGGGTGCCCCAAATTCCTACACCAAAACATCATCTACCAGTTACATGGCAAGTAATTTACTTTCAAATAATTTAAGATACTTTTTTTTTTTTTTTCCCCCCTCTGCAGACAGTTGTCATAACATGGTGAAATTAAAATATGCTCAATAACTTTTCACTGCCAAAAGTCTTACTGTCCCTTTTTCCTTCCTAGCTATTCCTTTCTCCATCTCTTCCTGCCAGAGGAAATGAACAGTAACCCAATTCCTCTACTTTATATATTCCACTGCATCAATTTTTCCCAAACTGACCAAGTTTTCTTATCCAAACCTCACAACCTATACTGCATTCACACCTTCTTTCAGAATTTGGAGGAAGGAAGTGACAGTTATACTTTGGAAAAGGTGCTTAATGGACACAGAGAAATTTGGATTCTGTTGCACAGAGCATTACCTATGCACAGTTACCCTGGGAAACGTAAGTGTAGCCAGGGGCTTCGAGAGCTTGTGTAAAATTAATGTCTAAGTTGGGTTTGGGGAACTGATTCAGTCCTATGGTGGACAATATGGGCACAATACAGCCACTCAGTGGCTCTGGAAATCAAGAAAATTTCCATATTGAGAGATAATATTAAAATGTTGATTATCTGTATTGTAAAATGGAAAAAATACTGTAAGTTCCTTGCAGCATGGTTAGCATAGGAGGAGTAATCTCAAAGGAAGAGCGTTCTGACCATATGCATGAATAGGTGGCTATCAGGTTTGTACTGCATTGTCTTCAAGCTGGCATCATGCCAGCCCTCAGGCAGGCTGGAGGAAGATATATGTGGAAAGAGGTAGTCAAATTGCTTCCCTATGACTGCTTTATAAACATACATATGTTAAACACATTTATTAGGGCAGTCATCAGCAGCAAGTGCACGGGCCCTTCTTCTCCCTCATGAGGGATAGTTGTTGCTTACATAGGAGTGAGAAGTTGGAAGCCAGCCCAGAAATCTGGAAAGCGTATTATGCTGGATTCCCCATGGAGGATCACTTTGCTGCCAGCATATCTTGTTCTGGGATTTCGACACACCATCAATCTGGAACCTGGCAGCCACCATTCCCCAGCTCACCTCGTCTCATGCAGTGAGCAGACACAGTGCAACTATTTGTCTCAGATTGCAGCCCAGCCACTCAAGGCAAGGAAGGGGGAGGGAGGGAAACAATAAAGCCTCCAGCAGAGCTGTGGTCTTGCTCGCACAGCTCCAGAGAGTTGCTCCTTGCTGCTCTTGCAGCAACACAGCCATTTGAATGACAAGCTTGCTGCTTTTTGTTGGACCACAAGCCATGGCAAATGTTGCTGTTTGCACAGTAATATGGCCCTGAGTGAGGAGGAGGAATAGGCCAACTGGAGCTTTCAGACAAAGTGCTGCATTCACTTTTCAGTGTGAGCTGTACTAGTTTGGAGACTCCAGAGACTTTTACAAATCTCAGTTAAACCTCAAATAATTTCTACTTAGAAGTGCAGCTGTTTTTCAGAGACCATTGTACTCCTTGTGGGAAGAGAGTTACTGATCTCCTCTTCTGGAGATCTTGACAAATGTGGAGGGAGTATCAGTGAACTGCATTACATTGACCAGGGACAGTAGATGTAGTCAGCACATTCCCAGTGCAGTTGGCCCTGCCCAGATTTCCAAAGTGGTGGGTAGCTTATAGCCCTCGATGGAGGTCAGGTTGCCTGTTTTGCCCTTGCTCCCCTCCTCTTGACTGTATTTCTGTGACATATTTCCATAAGCATAAAAAAAGAACCTGAGGTAATCAAAAGAGCTAAAAGTCTATCAGTAAAAGCCAGTGATTCTTTATTTTCCTCTTCTTGGAAGCAGCTGATTATGCTCCTCATTTTGGTTGTGTTTACTGCTTCTGATTGACTCTCATAAGTCTGAGCCCCTTGCAGTATAATTATTAGTTCAGTGCAGAACTGCTATCCGGTCATGAATACACTTGCAAATATCTGTTTTGAATTTAGTTCTGGCCACTTCAATATTAACGTTGACATTTTTCTGTAGCTTAAGGCAAGTCATTACCATTGTCCTCTGCTTGCAATAAACCTGTTCAGTCTCTCAGTTCATACCACATACAGGTTTTTGAGAATTACACTCAAAATTTGGCACTAGCTGTACAGTGCAATTATGAGACTGGCCAAAGTTTGTGCTTTAATTATCTAAAACAAATAATGGGAAGCACTCCATTGCAGGGTGATCACTGTTCAATCTGAGTAAAACCAAAATACTCTTATTGTTTTGTAGCCTGCTAGATTTTTACTCTTCTAGTTTCCCACTACAGATCAGAGTGTGAAGCTGGAGGCAAACTGCTGGAGGCCTAAGGCAAGGCAACATGCAGACAGGGAACAGTCCTCTGCCCGCTCTCAGAGACAGATGGGTGTGAGGTGGCTCCAGTTTGGATCCCATCCAGTTGCATCAGCTCATGCTGTGATTGAGCTAATTACTTCTACGAAAAGCTTGAACCTGACACTGCCCAGCTGGGGAGGCATGGCCTGAGAAAGGTGAATCCAACTCAAACCCCAGAGTTGCACAGTAATTCAAATGGAGACTGTTTTTTCTTCATAAAATACGAACCTAGGGATCAGCCCTGTAGTGGGGCACATTGATTTAAATCTGATGTCTGTTGGAATAAACAGACTTCTCCCAGAAGAGATTCTGGCCTTATCTTTTCCTCTTTCCAAAAGAGGAAAAAGTAGATGAAAACAATACATTTCTGTGTGACTGACTAAAGGTATAAAAAGGTTAGGTTTTTTCACCCATTTTGTCACTAGATATCACCAGTGAATATGTGTTACTAGATATCACCAGTTTTGATATATGTGTGGTCTGTATCCCTAGGATGTCTAACATTTGAAAGTAGTTTCATTTTGTAACATACACTCTGGACAAGAATCATCCCATGTAACACATGGCTTACAGGAACACAGGAAATAGTGAGGATGTATGGGAATTCTGTCTTAAAATCAGGACTTGCTTCCAACTCCCACACTGCCTTGAGTATATCGTAAGAAACTTGTTAGTAATGGCTAAAAAAATTAAGCAACACACAAGAAACAAAGTTATCTCCACTTGGAAATTTGCCAGTATATCTGGATAATTGTTTTACCTATTGCCACTCACAAAAATGTGAAGAAAAATGAATTTCTGAAGTACAGAATCCCTTGGCTTATATATTTTTCTTCCTAAGTACACATACATGCATATGTAGGTATTTTATGGGTAGCAGAAGTGAGAAAAGAAAGCTGAAGTATAAATGTTTTTTTTTTTCCTTTAATTGATAAGTTCCATATTTTTGTTCCAGGTATACAGTGTGTATAATTGATCTTATTTTTTAGGAAATCCACATGATCTGTAAATAAATCTAGTCTATTTTTGGAAGGTCAGTCTTTGGATTCGATAGAAACAACTTTGTATTAGGTATGAAAGGTTTATCACAGAACTGGGTGACATTAGTGCAAGTCTTACAGTAATGGTGATTCTTGTAATGAGATAGGTGGGAATTTCAGGGTCCAAATGCAGTTTAACTTCTGACAGGTAAAAACTATAAAATTTTATCTTATAAATTACAGAATAAATGTGGTTCATATGGAACCATCTTCTTCATTTTCTCTTGGAACTAACATGAGAAGTGAGCCAAAAACCCTTACATTTTGTGGATACCTAATAATATGCAAGGTTAATAAGTATTTAGTTAAATATAAATTTTATCTTCCCATATAATTCCAAAGGTAAAATTCCTGCTTCTAAATGAAACATGTTTGAAAAGAAGCAAATGCTCTTGAAATGTTCAAAAGCCAGATCTTACCTTAGAGTAGAAGTTTTATTTTTATTTGAAACTTGCAGAAAGGAATGAAGGGATTGTACAGGTATAAGAGAAGACCCTTCATTGATGTGGTTTCTTGTAATTTCACTACCTTCCAGAAATCTATTCTAATTTACACTAGGAAATCTTGTTTGCTTTGGGTTGTTTTTTTTGGTGTGGTTTTTTTTTTTTTTCTGTGATGATTCAAATAATTTTTGTGTCATTGAACCTTAGAAGTGTCCAGGGGTTCTTTTGGTCCTTACAGTAGTTTGCCCTTAGACTTCAAAATTATTTTGTCAGTAAAGCTTGTAAAAAGCCTATTATTCATCTTTAGTTTAAGAATTTTTATGTCTATTTTTAAAGGAATCATGAAATAAACACTTAATTATACATGACTTAATGTCGGCATGATGCATTTTACAGCTTATAAAAAGATAGTATTAAGAAGAAGCAGCTGTAGAGTTCATTTATTTTTCATACTTTTCTCATGCCATCCAGAAACCTATTTTTCATTATATATATATATATATATATATATAAAATTCCCAGAATTGACAGAGTTGCTTTTGAGAGTGTTCCCCAGGTTTAAAAAAAAAAAAATCAGGCTCTGGATGGGAGGCACTTTTGGAGACTAAGTGAACGTCCAGGCTGTCCAGGCTGATTTCATGTAAAGTACACATGCTGTCGTGTTCTGCTGAGGAGTGTATATAATACACCAACCTATCTGCCATCTGGAATTTCCTCCCCAGATATACTTGTCTTGTTTTGGAGACTTCTTTTTCAGACACTTCTTGGAGATGTCTTTGTTTTCTACTTAAATTTTTAGTTTTTCTTCTAACAGAAGTATCACAGAGAAAAACGGATTTTTTAAAGTATCTTGCCTGTACAGACATCAGAAAGCTCCTTCTGTGTCAGCATTTGCCTCAGTTCTAGTGTCCAGCTTACTTTCTTCATCCCTTGAGATGAGATAAGACAGTGGCTCCCTCCAAGCCCCAGGGAGCCCCCTTTGCCTGAGTGACTTCAGCTTTACATTAAAATACACTCAAAAACTTTCCACTGCCAAATGTCTTGCTGTCCCTTTTTCCTTCCTAGTCATTCCTTTCTCCACCTCTTCCTGCCAGAGGAAATGAACAGTAACCCAATTCCTCTACTTTATACATTCCACTGTGTCAGTTTTTCTCAAACTGACCAAGTCTTCTTATCCAAACCTCACAGCTGATACTGAATTCACACCTTCCTTTAGATCTTGATCACATTAACACATGTTCTTCCAAAAGTCTTGCTGAACTATGATATCCTTAACATGATTCTCCCCAGTGTGCCTATCTATGGTTCTCCCCATGTGATCCTTGAATGCCTTAATTTCTTCCTCCACCTTCAACCACAAACTGACACACAACACTCTGGTTGTGGACTCTGTCTTCTGCTATACAACTCCTTGAATTATTTTACTCACAAATTCAATTTCTATCTCTGGGCTGACAATCTATAGAGATACATCCCTCCTCCAGACTGCCTTCTGCTCAGTGTAAAGTCTCAGACTGTCTCTGATAGCTCATCACAGCTATCTAGCTATAAACCCAGGCACAGCAGGACTGAAAAAGTCTTTCTCCAAACCCTCACTCTGACTCATTTCTCCTTGATCATGCTAGACAGTAGTGAATTACCCTGCAGGTCACTCCAATTGCTGATTTAGGAAACTTCTCAAGTAGATTTTCCACTAGGTCCTTTTACCAGAATATGCTTAATTCTCAAGTATTTTCTTCTTCATAACTTCTCAAAGACTCAGAATCTCACATCCTCTCTCACAACCAAAATTTTCACCTAGGTTCTCACTGTCTCTCTTCTCAATTATATAAGTGTTTTCCCTCGGATATTCACACATGGGCTCTGCCTCTGCATGTCAATCTGAGATGATTTTCACTGATGATTTTCCTGGCGTGCTGCTTTGATTCTGCCACCCTTTCCTTTCTAACATCTACTAGTTTCCCAGCCTGTATTGCATAAGCCATGAAGCATTTGTCCTCAAATGCTCACAAAATATCAGTATACTGAAAATATTTTTCAAGCCTTAACCACAAAAGTCATTGTTCTGGCTTTGCAGCTTTGTGCAAATTTTTTGAAACTTCTTCCAAATCATCTGGCCCATCTAATAACATTTGCTGTTTGAGTATAAAGTCTTATGACTTATACAGAGGTTGTGTAAGCATCACTGAGGTCACAAGCTGACAGATTTTTATCTTTTGTGGCTTCTTTTTTCATGAGCACTCCTTCTGAAGCACCTATATCTCACAAAAAGGGAGAAGAAAAAAGCACCTGTGTTGACTGGTGCAGTCTACATGCTTTTATTGCTAGACCAGGAACAGATCTTTTGAGAACTGGTTTACTCTACCAGATACGAATATGTCAGCATAGATTCAAATAGAGTAAACATTACAGTAATATATAATTAATATTGACTATTTAACATATGTAACATTTCCTCTCAAATTCTGTGTATGTAAAATAGCCTCTGCAGTTTACTGGGGTAAATCAAAGCTGGTAAGAAACCACCCTGCATCTGATTCTTCCTAGGCATTAATTTAGACACTTCACAGAAACACCTATGTGTTGGTAATACTTACATTTGACTTTTTCCTCAACAAAGGGAGAAAAGTAAGTGCCTGTACAGAGAGAGATTCCATCACGTCCCTTTGCACCATGGACACAAGGATTTTGGAATGTCCCATTCCTGCACTTCCTGACTTAGGTAAGTGCCTACAATTAGATGAATAAACTTGAATCTTAAGGATTTCAGTGAAACTAGTATCAAACATTATCTTCCTTTGTTTTTTTGTGAAACAAATGAATTATCTTCTAAACAACACTAGCAACATCCAGACCTAGACAGTATTTCATTGCATACAGGACTCTCGGTAGGGTGTTGCCTGCATTTTAGTCAGAGGTGGTTCAGTATGTACCTGGTGCTGCTTTTCTGTCATATTATGTTCACCCTGGGTTTGCGAAGAACTGCACCTGGATTTTCTCTCTCTCTTTCCCTCTGTATAAACCATGATAATAATTTTTGCCTTGAAAATTTGGCCTTAGCTGAAGTCAAATTTATATGCTAGTCTAAACCTTGCAACATTCAGCTAAGCGTATACTTTATTATGAATTTGGATGAAAAAACCTTAAAAAATGTCCTTTCTTTCTTAAAGAAGGAATAAAAATGTCCATATTTAGGAGTTACCTGGCCTTGATAATTGATTTAACTTCTCAGCTACTGAAACATAAAGAGAATACTTGGAAAAGACCAAAATTAATTATTTTCTCCCTGTTTTATCCCAAATGTAAATTTATTTCTGTTTTTCGTACTACACATCCCTGTATATATGTATTTTCAATGCCTTTTTGGAGAACACAACTTGTATGCTGCTTCTTTTAATTATTAGATAAATGAATTACAGAAGATATATTAGCAGTCTTTTTTAGGAGGAAAGGTTTTGTGTTTTTTTTTTCCCTGTGTATACACGTATACAAATCCCTTTTATTTTTCTAACTGTGCCTCTTCATTGCCAGTCATGACTAAATGTGCTGAATTACTCCAAGAGAAGAGAGCTTGCTTTGCAGTCATGACTAGAAGTGCTGAATTGTCCCAGGAGAAGAAAGCTCTCTTTTGTCAGGATTCCTGTCCAGTTTTGCAGACACGAAAGGAGATAATAATTCAAATGTTCATGTGTGCTTACTGGAACTGAGTCCAAATTCTGAACCTTTTGAGGTTTGCCCTTCTGTGTTACTGGCTTTATTAGTTAAAAATGCACAGAACAGCTTGAGAAGACATTTTTATGTCCTCTGGCTAGGAGCAGGTCAGTTAGCACACACTTGTATGACTAATTAGTTACTGAAGTTGCAGAACTGCTAACTTTAGGGATTTTTTTCATTTTACATCCAGTTCTTCCAGTAAACACTCCCCATTTTTATATATAATTATAATTATAATTATAAATTTATTTTTTCACCAAAAAGGTTGTCAGGCATTGGAATAGATTGCCCAGGGAAGTGGTGGAGTCACCATCTCTGGATGCATTTACACAGCATGTGGACCTGGTGCTTAGGGACATGGTCTAGTGGCCAGCTTGTGCTGTTAGGTCTAGGGCTGGACTGGATGAGCTTGGAGGTCTCTTCCAGCCAGGGACATTCTGTGATTCTATTATATATATTTTAATGGTTCTCTGCCTCATATGGCCATGAATGCAAAACGAGGACTGTTGTTATTATAGGAAACGTATTTTCCAAACAATATAAATCTCTTAAATTCTGTTTCTACATTCTACTTTCCTAATAATTAGTCATGCTTACAGTTCAGTAAGGCTACAACACTAAGTTTCCTGGCAGTGAATAACTAGAGGGTAAATCACTATGAGAATGAAATTTAGACCTGTGCATACCACCAATGGTAAGACTGGCATATATTCAGTTTTGGAACTGAAAGGAATAAAACAAAGAATGTTTATTAGCCTGTGGGTTTGGAACTTTGACACTGATAGTAATTTTCAGTTGAATCCAGCTTTTTTTATTTGGGGCAGGAATGAATACTTTTTTTTTTTTTTTTTCCAGAGTGTGCTAATTTACCTGCTAGCGTAGCAACAGAAGAAAGATTATCCTGACCTAGGTAGGGGAACATAAACCTCTTCAAAATTTGTGAGTCACGGAACTAGGAGAACAGCTATGGAGATTATTACTAATTTTTTTGCTTTACAGGAATCCCTAAGGCTGTACACATAATAAGGTTAACCTCATGCCCTTATGGCAGGTATTGTGTTATTCTTCTGCACTTCTACATATAGGAATCAAGATCCAAGAAGGCCTTGCTTTGAAAATATTTGCTTTGAGCAATTCTCATCCAGTGGAAAATAATTCTGGCCCCATCTCTTGGCAGTAGAATATCCCATATATTACTTATTCCTTTTCAGATTTCAGAGCCTGCTAAATCACTGCCAACCCCAAAATGATCTCTTAGCACTCTAGTATACCCACCCAGAAATGCAGTTTCTAATTTCAGTCTTGTAGTAGGAGCCCTTGCCTTGGTTTTGTTTCTGACTAGAGAATCGCAGCTTGAATACCAATGTAAATAATTCTGACTTGAATGATTAACTGGAAATCCTGCATATTTTGGAGCACGGGGCTGTATGAAGCATTATAAAATTTCTACCAGGTACATAATAGGTCATTAATTGAGGTAGCACCTGAAGGTTCTTTTAGTGTCATATTCTGTGACACAAAGGATTTTGCCAAAATATTTTAGAAGATTCTGTCTTTGCATGTTTGGGATGATCTGTTAGTGTAAAACTACTTGGTTAGTTAGTCTACTTGGTAGGTTAGTCTTTGGCCCAAGGGGCAGCTGTAGTCCTACTCTGTGTTATAGAGAGTCTGAAAATCTAATAGAAGTTTTTCAGTCTGACCAAAACTACTCTTGCAAATGTGTTAGTCCATGTTCAGTCATCATCTTTGCCTTTAATAAAAAAAACAAAACAACAACAAACCAACAAAAAACAAGCCACACGAAGGCTTATTATATATTTCTAATTAATCAAATTGTTTTTCTTCTCTTGCACAGATATCTTGTAAATGAAAAAAAATTATATTTATTTACTGTTACACTGATGAATTGTTTAAGATAAGAAAGCAATTTTATCTTTATAAGAGTGCCACATGTTTAAAAAATTGGCTGTTTTGAATTATATTTTTTACTTTTTAAGTCTGCCACTAAAAGCCAATGATTTGTGTTGGGTTTACCTCTTTTGAGTTGGATTTTTTTGGGGTGGCATGGAGGGGAGTGACAGTATGTCTCAAGAAGAATTGGTGAGTTTTTGCTTTAGCAGGTTAGTGGATTAGTGTGGAGTTTTATGTTTGTTTGTTTGTTTGGGTTTGTTTGTTTGTTTGTTTAAAAAAAACAGTATGTTATATGTACTTAGCATTTTCTGTTCAAAATTATCTGAAGTTAATTTAGAAACTTAAAAATGGGTACTTTTTTTTTTTTTTAATAGAGATTACAATACTGACACAGTTGAAAAGACTAAATAAAATTATGAGTTTGAATATACACTGTTTAAAATAAATAAGAATTATATTTCATTCCTCTTTTCGGTTGGCATTTTCTGCCTTAGAGATAAATTCACTTTATATTCACAAACAATTTACACTTGCATGATGTCTAAAACACAGTATATTTTTATTTAAAATAGTGAGGAGTATAATGAAATTACACAGTTCCAAGAAATTATTGCTGAGGAGAGGCACTATAAACTCATGACAAAACCAGAAGAGTTAGCAGCAATTCATACAGGTTCGCTTAATAAATCAGCTAAGCACCTCATTGCTTAAAACAACAGAAAACTTCTGTCTTTTCCTTGCACATAACTCAGAAGGTTTAGAATAAATTAGAACTGATTTTATACACAACTTATCATTTAACACTGAAAAGCAGCCACCAAAGTTTCTGTGTTAGGAGTCAGAAAATACTCAGAAGGGGAGGTTTTTGACCTTTTTTCAAAGAAATGAAACAGAAAGCTATTCATCTATAGTGGTAAAATTTTCAGTGGAAGACTAAAGTCGTCGTTTGGTTTTCAATATTTAAACAGTGAGTTTTTCAAACAGTAGATGTTTATGCAAAAAAACTTTTTCAGTTCAAGAGAAATATTAACTTCTAGGGGGACTGTTAAAGAAGATAAGAATGTACCAAATTCTTGCTCTCATGCCTGCTTTGAGATGTATGTGGGCACAGTTTCTATTCCATAGCAAAAGAATTTGGCCTATAGTTTTTAATGTATGCAAATGATAGTGGGAGAGTCAATATAGTATTTGGCAAGTTTCCCATGCAAACAACTGAGGCAGAGGCTTTCAAGATAATTTTCAGTATGAAACAGTAAATTCAAGCCATTCTGCTGATTTACGCTTATTTTTACTACAGCAATAAACTTATACAACTTGTCCCTGTCGAGGAATGGAGTGTTGTCTGTGTTATTGTGTTGTCTTGTAAAAAGTGATGAAGACAACAAAGCTTTCTTCTGAAGCACATGGCTGATTGTAATGAATATACAACATATGCGAAACAGGTAATGCTACAAAGGTAAAAAACTAAAGGATTTGCTTCTCAGTTAGTTCTGTTGCACTTTTTATATGTCAGCAGCCATGAACTCCAGAAAAATAAGCCAACGTGCATGTACAACATCATTATTTAGTGATTTCTCTATCTTACTATTGTCAAGATTGCAAGCTGCTATAATACTTTACTAAAGAAAAGTTTAAACCATGCAGAGCTCAGTTCGAGTTTTGTAATTGCTTTAACACACCTCTCTAAGGAAGACTGTGAGACCTATAAAGTCAGCATGATAGGTTTCTCACAGTGCAAGAAAATAATTAGATGTCTGGAGGACACATGACATAGTGGAAACTATAGATTCCCCAGTCCTCCCACTGTTGGGGCTACTGTGGCCAAGGCAAATGGTTTGAAGGTGCATATTGGGGTACAGCTGTGCTGAAGCAGAGGGTGCAAATCCATAGAATCATAGAATCATCAAGTCCAACTGTTAACCTAGCACTGTCAAGTCCACCTCTAAACCATGTCCTCAAGCATCAAATCTACATGCCTTTGAAATATATTCAGAGATGGTGACCCAACCATTAGCCTGGGCAGCCTGCTCCAGTGCCTGATGAACCTTTTGGGGCAGAAATTGTTCCTAATACCCATTCTAAACCTCCCCTGCACAACCTGAAGCCATTTCCTCTTGTATCATTTGTAATTTGGGAGAAGGGACCAACACCAACCTCACTGTAACCTCCTTTCAGGTGGCAGTCGAAAGCAATGAGGTCTCCCCTCCGACTCCTTTTCTTCAGACTAAACAACCCTACTTCCCTCAGCTGCTGCTCTTGTGCTCCAGACCCTTCACCACCTTCTTTGCCTGTCTCTTGACATGCTCCAGCATCTCTGCTTTCCAGCTGTGCAGGGAGTTGACTGAAGACTGGATCCTCTGTTGACAGTTCTTTTTCCTGCTAGTTTGAGGGGTGGAGCAAAATAATAAAAGGCAGAGGGAGAGAGGGTCAGGTACCTTTTTTTTAGGTGCAGGCTGCTGCTAGCACTGCAACAAATACCTGGGAGGAGGGCGGTGGGAAGGGGAGAGGAAGGAAAAAAGAGAAGTAAATACATAACTGAACACAAATAGGGAAAAAAGATGTGGCAGCTTTCCTTACTCCTGGATGAAACCCAAAGGGCTACTGCCCTTCTGCCTGTTTCACTTTCTCACCGAGCCCCATCCCGCCCGAACGGCCGCGGGTCCCTGGGGCCGCTCCCGCCGCCCCCGCGCGGTGTCGCTCTCGAGCCGCCTTGCGCGGAACCGCCCCGCGGCCCCCGCCCCCGCATCCCCTCATCCTCCTCATCCCCCTCGACCCCCTCATCCGCCTCATCCCCCCATCCCACTCGACTCCCTCAACCCCCGCATCCCCCTCATCTCCCTCGTCCCCCTCATCCCTCTCTGCTCGGGAGGCGGCGAGACCAAAATTACCACTTTTACTAACACAGATTGAGAAGAACGTAGAACCTGAATAGGAGAACTATCATTCTCCGTTCACTCTGTTGTCTTTGTTTCCTCGATACTTAATAAGGAATAACAGAGCTCCGTCAGGCTTTATATCCACAAAAATATCAAACAGACATTCATAAAAGCTCTGTTTATTTGGCAGAGTTTGGTGGTGCAGCAAAGTTAATGTATTCTGCTGTAGGTGACAGCGAAGCAGAACGCAGACCTGACAGCATGTCTCAAGGATACACGTCTGCACTATTGCTCAGAGTCTCCTGATCACTTTTAAACTCACACAGTAGCATACAGGGAAAAAGGTTTGTTATGAAAGAATGGCTTGGTGAGAAAGAAATAAAATTCACCACAAACTTGGACATTTGGCCAGCATAAAAATTAAAGGTAGATAAGCTTGAATTATTATTATTATTATTATTATTATTATTATTATTATTATTATTATTATTATTATTATTATTATTATTAATCTGATATATTTTCAAGATCTCCTGTTCATAAGGTGTCTTAACTGCATTTCCTGTGTGGAAATGGTCCAATCACAAGAGTTGTTTAACCTAAGTGTCTTACTTAGTCTGTGAAACAGTAAGAAGAGCCAGCCAGCTACAATCATTTCTCCAAAGCAGTCAGGGTTCTCTAGGACTTATCTCCAAGCACCAAAGCAGCCTCCTTTTTTCAGTCATTTAGCATGGACATACTAGCATACTCTTCATCTAAACATCCAGTTTATTGTCAAGGAATGCCAGAATTTCAAGCACATGAACAGCAAATCTTGCAAAGTGGCTACTCTTGCTTGTATTGATGGCGGGTAAAGTATTATGCATTTGAAGCCATAAGATTTGAATGAACATCATATGTCTTCAAGCAGCTCCAATGAAACTGGCATGTGTCATACCAGCCAGAGCCATTGAGACAATTAAGGCTAGTCATGACAGTCCTTCTAAATCCTGGGGATGTATAAGGACCCACCCTGTGTAGATCAGCAGAGGAGGCTGTAACTTCCTAGTTTTTGATACAACTGCTGTGAATTTCTCAGCATTTTCTGAAAGCCTGTTTATAAGCCAAGACAAGCTGTAATGCTGGAAAGAGTTCAAAATTTGACAAATTAAGTCCTCCTGTCCATAGAAACATCCTCCTTGAAAATCCATTATAAGAATTTTTCCTTATTCTGGAGACTAAGGTATAACCTGCATTGGTCAAGAAATGAGACTGACATAATTCCCGATCTTTAGAAAAGGGTCAGGGGGGTTGGAACTTGATGATCTTTAAGGTCCCTTCCAACCTTAATGATTCTATGTTTCTATTATTTTATTACTGAGGTATCTAATATGGTTATAGGAGTCAATCATATGATTCTACCAGGATAATTAGAACCTAGGTCTTACAAGCAGTGTCCTAGTATCTTGAACCTAAATGTTTTTCAACAACAGTACATTCACATTGGAAATACCTTCTTTGCATGTTACCAGAAATAATGAATTCATTCTCCTATGCTATGAAGAATAATTAGACATTCATAGAAAATTTTCTGAGAGAGTCTATAGTACAAAAATTAAATATTCTTTGCTACTAACCAAGCACTTTGGCTCAGCCTTGTCCCTGCTGATGACTCCAGACCTGTTAATGTTTATGAAATTCAATGTAGTTAATATTTCATTCTTATCTGAGACTTTTTAGTTCTCTTCATGATGTTATCCTTTCACTTCCATTCCATACTTATATATATCCTATCTGCTCACTATACCCACTTTAGATTCTTTTTTTCTGCAAATCTTTTATAAATCTATATTAAAGATTTTGCATTCTAGTTTCCTATTGAGGTTCTATTTCTGTACCAAATCATCTACAACATTACATCTAATATATTCTCTTTGCAGCAATTTCTGACAGAACTTTCTTTCATTTAGTGTCTGTATGCTATAACAAGCATCAGACTCCAGACTAATCCAAAGTGAAAAATCTGAATTAGCTAGATCTGGTACTTGTATATCATTCAGTATCATTGGAAAAGCCACCAATTTCCCACACTTCAGATCATTGAAACTCAGCCTGTTTCTCAACAGATTCATGAACATTAGCAAATCACAATGACATTCATTTAAGTTTTGAATTTATAAGGAAACCTGAAACCGGTAGTCATGTACAGTGTCTTGTTTCACTGTGAATGTTTTACACAGCTGTAGTGGGTAAAAAGTTGATTAATAAGATCTACCAGTGACATGTCATTCCTCATGGTGACTCAGAGTCTGATAAATCTGCAAAGGTTTCTGAGTAGAAAAGCTACTACATTTTGGACACTAAGTATGGAGTTGGCTCCATCTTCGTAATGCTCTGTAAGGTCATGTGTTTGTATAGTTGCAGAACCACAGCCCCATCATGGTCTCTGAACTTTTGCCTACATGCATTTCTCACTAGTTCTGTATAGAACAGACAACATGCAGAATGTCCTCCACAGTTTATCCATTTGACTCTTCTCTCCACCTCTTTATAATGTTTTACATGAGGCTTACAGTCTTGATCTGAAGACAGAAATACTTACCTCCAAAACTGAACCATTACATTTGAGAAACTGCCCACAGAAATGGCACAAGAATCAACTCCAAACTTCTGGAAAAATAATTCAAATTATTGCAAAGTGATGTCTTCAGTCATTATATACAATTCATCTACTGAAGTATTATGCTCTCAGTGACATTAGAGGAAAATTTTCATATAGAAAACATGGATGCAATTTTTTTAAAGGAACATTAATTAGTAGGGCAGAAGGAGAAGAAAAACAAACAAACAAAAGAAAGGCTCCTTTCTTAAGTGACAAGTGAATTCATAGTTAAGCATCTGCTCAGAGAGGAAAATGCTGAGGTCAGATCTTGGCCTTGGTTTTAAAGTGGGCCCAGGGAGCTATATATCTACTTTACAAGCAACAAATATGTGTCTAGTGACAATATCTTCTGCATTGTTTCTATTTTTTTCTTTAGTGTAGAAGGTTTTCAGCTGTTTTATATTAGAACCAGGATGAGGCTTAGGTCAGTCAGGAAAAGCTCCTCTGAGAATGATAGGGGGCTTGGCAGTGAAAGATCCCCAAATCTACATTTGTGTGCCCAAACAAATGGGGAAGAAATAAACATAATTTTTCTACCAACACTGCTTTCTTGTTGCCTTGCTATTAAAAATAGAACTAAAAATTAAGTTATTCCTTGGTCACGTAAGTTATCTTTACAAAATGCTTCTGTATTTAAAAAATAAATCAGAACTCCTTATATTAATAAGAATCAGATTACTTGTTTTGTTAAACAGAGAGAAGATGCTCCAGGAACATTCAACAAACAATTGTACATTCAGAGGACCTGACAGCAGATTTTTATCCTGTGTGGGAACATATGATTGGAAAGAGATACTGGAATGACTGGTTGACTGGAGTTGTTTTGGCTGGCCGATGATCCACATCAGCTTCTCAGCTGCTGTAAATCAGTGTTGCTTCACCACACCAATTTACATCAGTTGTGCAGCTGGCCCAGTATCTCTCCCATGAATGGTATGTGAACTCAGGAATGAGTATGTTGGTTGCAGTAATGGTATTCCTGGCAGGCTGATCAGTAGGCTGATAGAGCTGTGACCTGTAGAGGGAAGCATGTCTGTCATTGTCAAGAGTAAACAAGCCATAGTGGAAATGAAAAACAGAAACCGAGACCTGAGGTCGGGCAACAAATTTTTTGAGCAAAACTTATTGTGGCCTGATCTGCTACAGAATTTGGAGCTAAATTTGGAGCATGGCACTTTTCTAGAGGCATGAAAGTCTTTGTTTAGTTTTATTGGCATGCAAATGTGTTTCAGTGACTTAAATGTAAATATAGCAAAAGCATAGAGGGTTTGTAGATAGAAATTCCAGACAATTGCTTTAGTTGCCTGGGCTGATTTTAGTAGATTTGCTGTTTTTCTGATTTGTAGCTTTTTCCTCTTTTTTTTTTTTTTTTTTTTTTTCCCATTATGAAAATCAAAATCCTGTTCTGGACAAACCTTAGCTGCAAAATTGTCTGTTAAAATTGAGAATCATGTTATTTTTTTCCATTTTACCTTCTCAGGTATTTCCAGCAGAAATAAAAAAGAGGAAAAGACCTCTTCAGTTGTGATGAATCTCTAACATCAGAAAACTAGTTTTGCAGCATGTATCATACAGGAATTAATGTTTGGATTTTTTTTGGCAAGGTAGCCAAACTTAAGGTAAACAAGCTCATACAACCCCTCTCTGAAAGCCCCTAAACTTTAAAGATCTGAGCAAGACTGAACCCAGCTCTGAGGGGAAGGAGGCTAATTTTTTTTTTTTTCATTTCATAGGCAGTGAGTGGAGTTTTGGTGGTGGCAGTGAAAGTATGAAGCACTTTGTCTGAATTTTGCTCTGAAGTTTTGGATATTCTTGCATAAAGGAGCTGAAACTGAAGAAAATATCTATAGCATTGTCCTTTTAAGGGACTGCATTGAGAAAACATCTAACCAGAGCCCTGGCATGATAGAAACATGATGGATGAGGAATGGTAGCCATGAAGAAGTGCTTTCCAATAGCTGTTCAGAGGAGGCAGACTATGAAATAACCATAGAAAATCTAGAGAAAGATGTTTTCATGTCTAACTACATTGGCAACAGCCTTCCATAAGAATATGTTTCTCACAAGCATGTAGGCAAACACTCCTAGCCGAAGGAGTTAGGCCTTTAGGCTCTGAATAATTTGCCTCTTATTTACATAGGATCATAGAATGTTTTTAGTTGGAAAATCATGTAGTTCCAACCCCCCTGCATACAGTAACAAATTCTGTGTTTTACAGATAAACAGTGACACATCTAGTAACTTTGTATGAGAAATTATTAAAAGCTGAAGTATTCTTAACTGGAATGTAGTAAAAATTGATATGAAAAGTAATTGCATCTAAAGGGCCTATTTACATACAGCAGTTGGACAAAAATCTGGCAGCAGCAAAGAATATTTCTCCTAAGTAGGAAGTGTATTACATAGATTGTTGGTTGTAGTAATTTTCAAGTTTAAAGATAGAAAAGGGAAAATATCAGTGAAAAACAGTTTAACTTTGAAGCTATTTTGCTATTCTGTCATATTTCCCTTTCCAATACCTGCCTTCTGAACATAAGCTGCATGTGGCACAGAAAGTTAAATCATTAACAGATCTGGCACACTGTTAGTGCTTATGATGTCATGCTGTAAGTTACCAAATATGGATGTTTTTTAAGCATCTTGCCTCAAGCTTAACTAAGTATGGCAAAATTCAAGACGTTCACTGATCAATTTAAAGCAAATTTAATAATCTTTGCATGTCAATGTAAAAGGAATCACATGAAAAAAAAAAAAAAAAAAAAGGTCTCACTGTCATTAAATCTAATGTGAATAATAATTTCCTTCCGGGCACTGACATTCTCAAAAGGTCCGTTGTTGTGTCTTAAGGTGACCTGAAAGTATTTGTCATGGCTTTTTCTATGGGACTTAAAACAATAACTTCAGAGACAGATTGAATGAGAGGCCTGGTCAAGAAAGCTGTCTGACTTGAAAAACACAGGCTTCTTCTTAGTTTTTAGAAAATCAAAATTATATCTCCATGTAACAGAAATGTTTCCAAACAGACAGCAAAAATCTACATAATTTGTTAAAAAAAAAAAAAAAAAGAAAGATATATATATATATGCCATGTTCGTTTCTTTATGGATATAGACTATAAATTAAGGCTTCAGAAGAAGAGGGAAAGTGCGTCTTTCACTTCTGCAGCCTTGGCATCAGAAGAAAGTGCTATATTGTTCTTCACACAAACCGTCCCCATTAGAGCTCAAGATGTTCTTTTTCTTTTAATCCTCATTTGTACCCCTTAGCCATTTGTTTAGAATTAAATTAACTGCAATTTGGAAAATGTGGATGAAAGGTAGTGCATTGAGTAGATATCACATGTTTCCTGAATAGTGCCTGTTCTGCCTCTTTCACAGCCATTCATTGTGCCTGAAAGGGTGTAGTGTGTGAATTGTTGGACTGTCACTCTGCAGTGAAGTCTAGTAGCCAGTATTACCATGGAAACAGCAGGAAAAAGACAATTAACAAAATGGTTCTGATTTTCCTTATTTCTTGGGGGAAGGGGTGTTCATTACTGATTTTTTGTTTTCTTTTGTTATTTTTTGAGAAGAAACACAAGGATAGGGGAGGAATCTTATCAAATTAGATATTGTCATCACTGCAGTCCTAGTAATACAACATAAATGTGTGTTCGTGTAAAAAAAAAGTGAGTTTTTTAAGTGTTGTCTAGTCTTATTCCTTTCTTTTCCATCACAGATAAGAAAAGACTCAAAAAATTCTTAGGTGAGTGACTGTTAATGAGCAGAGCCTGTGAGTTTAACCCTCACACATTCATTGGACTTTTAATTAGTCCCTCTCAGAATCACTCTTATGACAGAAACACAATATAGGCCTGAGAGGGGTTTAAACCAAAAGGGGGCTCCCTTTAGAATTTTAGCATTAGTTTAAAATCAAACAAGTTGGAGGAAGGCATGGTGAGCTGCTGTAAAAGGCAGATTTTTGTGCCTGAAGGACATTCCAGTGTCAGGGTTTAACTATATTTTAAAGGTAGCCAATTTCCAATTCTGCATCAAGAAGCAAGCAAAATGAAGGGGAGAAACTCAGGCTATTAAACATACCTTTGCCTTTAAAATTGTTGATTACTAACCACACATTGTAATTAAAGGGAAAAAAGATGCAAATTCTATACTAAAATTTTATGTCGATCATTCCCAAAAGACTGAACTCCAGGTTGTGTTCACTTCACATGGATCTAGGGACTTCAGAAGCAAAAAGAACTCTCCTTCTACTTTATACAGTTGTATTTGAGATCAGTACCAGGGTCATTTTCATTTATTGATCCTTTTCATAGTAGAAGCAATACACACAGCAGGAAAATTGATAGAGAGCATTGTGATTAGACAGACCTTAGTTCATTACGTGTGTTTGTGTGTATGATAACATGACTTTGTATGCTGCTGGCAGGTTTCAGCACTGATAGGCTAAAAAAAAGACACACCATATTCTACAGTATTTGCCAAAAATACCCTGGTAAATGTATGTTACAGTATATCAACCCTGTGGTTGCAATAGAGATATCCTGTACTGTGCTATGTCTTTGAGAACAAGGGCTCTCCTGGATCTCTAACTTAAAATGAAGTACACTTAATAAACAATAAGAGCAGCATTTCTATTTATTTATTTATTTTAATTAGGAAGAAGTTGTTATGAAGTCATACATTTCCTCTCTGAATAGTGACATGAAAAATAGATTTACCTGCTTTGCTGTCTATCACACTAACATGCTTTTCATATTCTCTTTATGCCAGAAATGGCATTTATTTTCAGATCCCAGCATTTTTTGTATTTCACTCTATTGTTCTTTTAACTGTCAGACATTGGTTTAACTTAAGAGCTGATTCTTGAAAGAGTGACTGTTACTGGTGAGTAACCTATGGAGAATTACTTTACAGGAGTGTGTTGTATTTAAAGAAAGGTGAACAGTGCAGGAATAAAATGACAGAATACATGCTATGAACATAGTGTAGAGATTTACGATGGCTCAAAAGAGGAAAGGAGGAGAACAACCAGAAAAAAAAACATTGGTGGAAAATCCTGATGACTGTTTTTCTGACCTAGGTAAATAGGACAGTCCCCTGAAAGAAATCATTAGAAAAGTGGAGAGCAAGAGTAGGAACACATGCTGAAGGCATGTTTTTTTTTAAAAAAGCAGTTTTAAAAACTTAAGTTGAGGCAGTCCTTGAGCTGTCTCATAATGAACACTGAATGGTCTCAGACTTAATAAATCCATGGAGTAAAAAGACAGAGACAGACACATGGACATTTCTTTGATTCACAACAGAGTAATAAATGCATTACTAGCTTACAAGAGATGTAGCATGCATGTAACTGTAAGTGGAATTGATACACACTGATGCTACACTAAATTATTTAATATCATACCATGGAGAAAAGTAATTTCTGATTTTTATTTTTTAGTCTCCAATTAGGAATTTCCTCTAGTCTGAGTTCTGACCAAAAAGCCTTCTAACAATGTTGTTAACACTAGTTTCTGAAAAATATTTGTTTCCAATCAGCAAGCAATCTTTTCTGTTTATCTCACCTATTTGGCTTTAGATTACAGCACAGATGTCAGCAGAAACCCAAGAAATGCAAAGAAGAGCAAACTATTTGCTTTGAGGTAAACCATCCTAAGATAGGCTTTTTTTTCCCCACTTCCCTTCAGTTTCATTATGATTTCAACAATGCTCCATTCACTCCTGCAAACTGTTTTACTTTTATTACTGGTTGATGTAATTGGTGTTTTCATTGGCCTCAGCATGTTCCTTGTTTTACTTAGTCCTTAGCATTAACACTAACTCCCTTGGAATCCAGCACTTCATAGTTTTTCCTGGGGTTTAGTTTCTGCAGGAGTGGAGCGTAGACTCAGGCATCTTCCTTAAAGATCACACCAACTAGAGAAGACTTTTAATCCAAAAGATGAGAAAGGGGAGCAGAAAACACCAGCTAAAAATCTGAGGACTTTGTTGTAAGCTAACTTTATCCCCCATCAAATAAACCATGTTTACTTGTTTGTTAAGTATGCAGGGTAATTAAGGGTAAAAGTAATTAATTAACTTCTCTGGGGCCAGTTTACGTTAAAGTATGTGCACATTTTTTGCCTACTTCAGTTGCGGACTCAAATATCCAAAGCATTTACAGAGGTCAGTTATTTGGGTATGCGTGGGAATTCACACTCTTAAATCTGCTATGCATGTATGTAGCTATTATTGTAACTGAATGTGGAAACTTATACAAGAAATTGCTTAAGGCTGCCTTTGTGAAAAAAAACTTTTAGATTTTTTGACAATTCTTCTTTGGAATCTGCAAATCAGGCTAAGAATTTTCCAGAAGCAATTTTTCTGATTAAAATCTGTAACTTCAGTTCATCATGGAGGTTGAAGTAATATGACTGGTAACTGGCAAAAAAAACCCAAAAGTTTTTTAGCATTTATTTTGCAACTTACTGCAAGAACAATATGGTCAGCCAGCCAGCAGTTGCCTGAGTCCACAAGCATTAATTTGTCACAGCCATTGTATTTTCAATCAAGAAAAATTATTAAGAAAATATGAACACTTTTAACTGTGTATACTTTTAGACTGAAGAACGTCATTGATTTTAGTCCTATCCAGAAAATGCTCATAAGATGCTTAGTTTGCAGTGTGCAACAGCCAAGATGCCAGACACTAAAGCTTTAAAAAAAATGTGCATTTTGTGTGGTTTGGATTGCAGCAAGTACTTAGGGACCAGAATTTGCTATGAGATAGTCATCTCAGAAAACATGTATACCAGAAATATCTCTCTGTGTGATCACTGTGAAAATTCCCTGAATACTATTAACACACTTCCCTACATCTTTTAGGCACAAAACCACTTCAGGTAAGTATCAGAGAGATACAAAGATAAATATGCACTTACTAGTCTTCAACAAGTGCTCATGGAAATTATTATTGAATTATCTCACATTTTGCACTCTAGTCTGTTATGAGTTTTGTGCCTGTTTCCTTTAGAAGACCAAACTGTGTCTGTATGTCTGAAATTGATATCCTAATGGTTTGCTGATTGATATGCTACTAGCATATTTCACCTTAATGTGATAAAAAACCACAATCTCAGGTAACTATCCTCTGCGGGAGGCAGACCTCAAACCAGCTAGTTGGTGTCTGGCAATAGAAGATTAACTAGTGGCAGATAGCCTCCAAAGGCAACTGCAATCATACTTGAAATGATTGGTTTGTCCTTTTGGGGTTTTTTTTTGGTGTGTGTGGGTTTTTTTGTTGTTTTGGTTTTTTGTTTGTTTGTTTGTGTCTTTGCTTTTTTTTTTCCTAGAAGGCTGCCCACAAAATACCTGTTTTCATATCCCTTCCTGTTGGAAAAGAACCTTGCATCTTTCCATGGAATTCTGTGCAGTGATACCAGTCATGTAATAGGTGATGTCTTACAACATTAATTTCATCATTTTTGTTGTGAGTAAAGTAACTCATCTACTAACACTGACCAGGCATAGTGTAATTGCTACAGCATTATCAACTTGGTCCATACTTGTGAAGGAACATATTCCTTTCATTTTGCATGTGATGGACTAGACATTTCCTATGCCTAGCCATGAATGTTTGGGAAAAGTTCCTTCCTAATATTTAAAATGTAATCCTCGTGTGCATTAAGGCCAGTTTTCACCATATGGACACAGGAAACTGTCATGATGAGTGATATTTTAAAGGTCCTTTATAATGCTACAATGATGTAAAGTAGCCATAATATGAATGAGAGGTATTCCCCAAGGGTATGGATGAAACATCAAACACTTACAGAGATCTGGCAGGGGTCCAGGAGAGGAGCTGATTGTAGAAGGATCACAAAGGTAGTTTTTATGTGTCAGCGGCACATATGTAGGACTCAATGCGAGCAGAAGTCCTAAGACTTGCTGTCACAATCCTACTCCTGATAAAAAAAAGTGAGCCAATTGGTATTTTTCTAAAAGTAGACTATGTTGTTCATTTATGTGGAGATGCTATGCTAACAGAAAGCATTACCTGTTCAATATGCTTCTACCATCTTGTAGATTTTTCTTCTTTTCTCAAAGAGCAATGCCACTCCAAAGAAACATTCCTGTGTAATTCTATATTAAATTAAAACAAAGCTACCTCAAGAACAGCTGAATTCTCCATAATTGCTTGATATCATGAAAAGCAAGTCTCTGAAGAATAATGAGTCAACATCTGTTCTTTCCCCCTCTTCCCCTCCTGGTTCTCCTGGTAGCAGAGGGAATCTTCATTTGGGCCTGCTCAAACAGAGTAGGGCCAATTTTATCCTTGGTGTAGTTTCAGGGCAGTGAAGGTAGCTGGACAAAGTATTAAACTGGTCTCATTATTTAAAAGCACAATTTAAATGTGCCAAAAACAGTATGTTAGAACAAATGACTGTAAAACTTTTATGAAACTGTTTTTCAGCCTCTATCTAGTCAGAATCAAGATTTAAATAGCCATTCTAGAATTGAGCAGAAATTTAGACCTTATATAAATTGCATTTAAAGAGTTTTTCATCATTTAATGTTTCATTTATGGGGATGAAAAAATTCCAGTAACCCAAGCATACAAACAACCTCCCTGGGGCAACCCATTCCAGTTCCTCGCCACCCTTATAGTGAAGAATTTCTTCCTAATATATAACCTAAATCTCCCCTCTCTCAATTTAAAACTGTTACCCTTTGTCCTATCACTATCTTCTCTAATGAAAAGCCCCTCCCCAGCATGTCTAGTAATTACTACACATAGCCTGCCAGGCATAAAATTCATATATTATTATTAATTGTATTTGTTGAATAGTATGTTCCATGTCGTTACGCAATTACACTGCACTTCATAACCTACAATAATAAAGGAGAAAGGTGTTTGCAAAGATTTTTTCATTTTGTTTTTTAGGGTTTCCCCCATAGAGGATTTCAGCTATGAACTGTTACCCTGTTTATGCTTGCTTTTTAAATTTATTTATGGAGAGAATTGTATAATGTCATGTCTATGTAAATTAACATACAGCGAAACACTATCAACATGGATTACTTGCTGTGCAGTCCAGGACTTTTCCAACATACAGCCAGAGCTCCACAAGGGACAAGAGTAAATGAAAAAGGAGGCAGCAACAATATGATTATGGAAACAATGCCAATTTGTAAATGAAAAGCTTTATATATACATATATATATATATATATATATGTATTTATTTATTTTTTCCCTTGAAGTGCAGTGCCCATGGGCATTTCTAAGTAGATCTGGGCAGACCTGCAGATAAATCAAAACTCAGACAAGCTAAGGACCTGGCTATTCTCCATAAGCAAAAATACTGTTAAAGTTGGCTGCCCATTTAAAGAAAGAAAGAAAAAAAAAGAAGAAATTCCATGTAAAGACATAGAAATTCAATATGACCATGAGGAAACCATGCCAAAGGATTGCCTTTATTCACAGATGTGAAGCCAAGGCACAGCTTATAATTCAACAGGATCTCAAATTAAACTTTCTTTAAACCAAGTCTAAGTTTAAGTTCAATAAATGTATATAATTAAAGTAGGATAACAGGAACTTTAATGTCAACATAATCAGGTCCCAGGAACAAGTAAATCAGCTCTTTATTGGAATAAACAGTTCTTACACAGCATAGAATTCCACCTTTTGCAGGAAACTAAGTTAGAGACAAGGAAGGATGAAAGAGGAGACTGCTAGAAACCTGATAATTAAAAGGGTCTATTTCAAACACAAACAGAAGATTATGACTTGACTTGAAGAAACAGCAATGCTTATATATGTGCTTACTATCAACGAAGGTCCTTCCATTTAACTAAAACAAAGCTTATGAAGAAAATTAAGAGGAACTATAAGCAGAAAGTTTTCAAAGTGGAATATTGTTCTTGGATTTCCATGAATTAATGACCATTTAGAAGCATCCTTTTTAAATTATCATGGACTAAATCAGAGACTAGAACCAAAATATAGCTCTATCTGAAAAATAATGGTAGGGAAGACTGCAGTTCTTTATGTATGTTGTTCACATTTATCCTACAAACATAAAGTTCAGTTTAATTAGCATGTGATTGAAAAGTGTTGATGTCTTGTGTTCTGTGTTGCTAAATGGATTTCCTCTTGCTGGGGAATATGTAAATTCCTTGAAGAATTGTTTATGCTATCAGAGTGGCTTTTAAGTAATTTTGATGACAAGAATTAAAGTAGGCAGTCAACATAGTTATTTTGAGGATTTAACAGAGTTGTGAATACAAGAGTGTAAATAACTTTTTCAAGGAACTGAAGCAGTCTGTTAAAACAGCTGTACAGGGGGGTTTCTTGGGTTGTGTGGGTTTTTTTGTTTGTTTGTTTGTTTTGTTGTTGTTGTTGTTTTTCCCTGTTTCACGGAACAGTAGAGTTTAATTGCAGCTTTTGTCCCTTCTCATTTCTGGCAGTCCAAAATAAGACGAATTTTTAAAAAATACCTCTCCTTAGAAGCACTGAGTATCATTTTAAAAAGAAAAGATGTATTTTTGTATGATTCGTCTTTGGGCTATAAAAACATTAAATGTCTGCAGCTTCATTTATTTCACAAAGTATATTCCTGATTCACTGTGGTTGTATAAGAGAAAGTATGAATTAAAGTGTAAATTACACTTCTTTGAAAGCTACATATTTTTAATTGCCAGAATGGCAGAGGCAAATACTGCCAAAAGCTTGTGCAGTTCTGACAAATCTAGAAAAATATGAATACTGAAGTTTCCATCCCACAGAAAGATTAGAAGCTTCAGAATTCATTTTATTCAAACTAGAGTGAAAAAGCAAAGAGCTTTCCAAGAAACTGAATTTCCAGGAATAGAAAATTTAAAATGTTAGGTTTCCATGGTTTTCAGGTTTATAATATTTTGAAAAACACTTTTAAAGGGAAAGTTCTTTCAAGATTAAAAAGCTGGAAAGCATTCCTTACATGAAAATGTCAATTACCTTTACTATTTGCTTTCAAATTAGAAATGTTATAAATGAAATCAGTGAAGATGGGAGGGTTCTCTAACATACTGACATACATAATCATGAGCTGCATGGGAGCATGCAAGAGCAACTACCATCATCAACAGACATCAGTCTAAAACCACAGAGTTTTGGGAAGTTGCTGGAAACCCTTCCCTTTCTAAAGGGTGACTTCTTTCCTCATACCCAACACTGACCCACCAAGGTGTCAAAACTATATTACTACTAGAGAGGCTTGTACCCTTAGAGGAAGAAAATCAGATGCAATAAGGATTAACCTAAACTCAAGTATTCACCTAACCTGAACCTTTTAAAGTTACTAGTCATGAGGTTTAAGATAGCTTCTTAGTTCTAGAAAATATGAACCTAGAAAAGCAATAAAATCCAGCCCATCAAAATCAATGAGAAGTGTATTCACTTTAAGTGGTGCCGCATCATAGGCTCATTTTATCCTTAAGCCTTGAGGAGATAGCAGGATAAAACAACTGCTTAACTACATGAAAGAAACCTCTGCTTTAGTAAGTCACAGATTAACTTAAAATAAAGGAATTTCTGCAAATACTTAGGGTATCCTGTATCTCTTACCAGACAGATTTATAATTAATAGCTCAGCAAGTGATAAGAAGTAGAACAAAGGACGAAAAGCTATCCAAGTGCAGACAGCATTTGGGTTTAAATTTATCAATATCTTAGAAACAAAGGTAGATGCAAACAATCAGTCACAATGCTAACAATAAGAAACAAAAATAATATTCTTTCTACTTGCAGCGAAATTTTCTTCTATTCACATGGAAAACTGAACAGCTAGTGGATTGCAACATCTTTCTTGAGAGTAATAACATCCTTTCTGACATTTCATGGACATTTGCTTGCCTTCCAAAGGCATTTCTTAAAACTGCTGTATTTGTATGTCCAGTTTCTGAAGTTAAGATTTTTTTTAAACTGTACAGAATAATTCCTGATCTTTTCAATATGTATTGAATTCATGAGATTTGTACAGTGAGGAAGTAAAGAAATCCCACCATTAATCTTCTAGTGTTGATCATTCAGACATGTCATATTTTAAATTCGGTTGGACAAATTCCAGAGATGCTTTTAAAAGCAGGTTGGCTTTTACTAATATGTTGAAGAAAGATAATTTGGCTTCAACGGCAGCTAGCATAATTAGCTGGTTTTGATTTCCTTCAACTATTTTAAGACACGAACTGTGTCTGCTGGGTAACATAGTTACCCAAACACTGGTTCCCAAAAGCAAGACAGAACTAATGGAAATTCAGTGAAATTTCAGGGTGTGCTACACGGGTTGCTGTGATCTTGGCTATATTAGTGACTTAAGAGGGTCTTGTATTTACAACTGAGTAAATCACAAATTTTTCCACTACAGACATGTTCCAGTGAACTACTGGTTCTCACTGCATAGAAGTGAATAAAATTTATTTTTGGGGGTCTTGTCTGTTCATAATGTCAGCTTTTATCCCTGTGCTATGAGAGCAGATGGAATATGGGAAAATTTTGAAGTGTTGATTGATTTTGTTTGAATCCTGTTACCCTCTGGTGTGAACTGCTAAATTGTCAAAGCATTAAGTTATATAAGGAATGAAGCAGAGGATAAACAAAAATATAATTCTGTTGATATCAGAGGTGTATATTCAGCTGATACACTACATTCACACTGGTTATCCCATCTCAGACTGCTGAAAGATAAGGGAAATAACAAAATAGCAATAAAATTAAAGAAAAAGCTTGTTCTCAGAAAATGAAAACAAGCTTTGCTTTCCTAAGAAAAGAGATTACAATGCAATTTTTTGGTGTGTTACAAGTAATTTGTTGTGTTCATGAATTTAAGTACACTGAAATAGACTGAGAAAACAAACGTACAGGAGTTTCAATAGTATCTTGAGTTATGATAATTACCCCCACAAACATTAAAAGGAGCATTTTTCTCTGTCTTTCACAAGTTTAACAATTAGAAAATAAGATCTAGTGGGGGGGAACCAATTACTTGCTGCTCTGTGAAGTCATACCAGCTTCCTCAGAAGCATCAGTTGCACACAGTTGATACGGATAATGTTTTGGAATTACAGACTAAGATCCAATATAGCAATTCCTGTGTTTTTATGTACCTAGGAAAATATCAACAGAACCAAATAAGACACAAGGAAACCTCCCAAAATCTCTGAATACCTTCTATCAATCAGGTATTTGATCATGTGTCATGCAGATTATGGTCTGAAGTAAATAATAATCTCTCCACAGGATTACATGGAGTTTTCTCTTGCCAGGCATTCGAATATGGGAGGCAGGAAGAATAAAAGTGATCATTAACCAGGTTGAGATGAATTCCACTGCCACTGTCATGCTGGGTCTACCTTCAATGCAATTAATCATCCTGATATAAAAACACTAGAAAGCAGATTTTAGTCAGTAGTTTAGCTCAAGTTAATTTCTGTTACTGAAAGCTAGGTTTCTCTTCTGGAAGGTTGAAACTCAAGTTCTGTCTTGAACTCCTGTCTGAAGTTGTTTCACCTACATAATAATACTTTTGACCCATAAGAAAAGATAAATGTTCTTTTACACAGTAAGCAAATCAGAAAGTGAGTATTGAAGGTATAAATGAGTGATGATACTTGAGGGAAAACACACTTTGCTTTTGTAAGACAAGAACATATTACATCAATACAGAGTCATAACTCAATATTTAGAAATAATTAGGCAGTTACACAACTAGCTGATAGTACTGCAAATTAGACAAATATGTAGATTAAAAACTCACTGCTATATATACCTCAAAATTAACTGCACAATATGAAGCAGAACACAAGACAGCAAGTCAGGTGACTTCTGCCTTAGCAAAATTGACCCAAGAGACAAATAAAACCAATCAAACCCTATGTATATAAACTCTTAAGAGACAAATTATCACAATTTCAGGAATCTTTTTTCTTTGTTTGGAATATTTCTTACTTTTCTCAGACATCTAAACATAGGAAGTTTCTGGGGTTTTTGTAGTACTTCTTGAATGCTTTCTTGTGCATTTTTTCAATATTATTCCTTTTATCTCTAATGAACAATGAATGGGAAATCTGCTGGCACCTTGCTTGCTACCATGACTGAGAATTAACTTGAATCTTGTTTATTTTAGTGTGTTGGTTTTTTTTCTCTGTGGATACAAAATGAATTACATATGGATCCCAATTATATGGGAAATTCCAGCTTCTGGGGTGCTGGTTGGTTGGTAGAAATTTGTGGGAGAAAAAAGGCACAGTTACAAATTAACCAGTCTTTGATTGTCAGTTTATGTGGTTTTAAATCCTAGTTTTGCATATGGAAAAAATGCATTCAATTCATTGTAAGGACTGTTGATTTTCTTATTGTTTCTTTGTAACTTGTATCCTTGAATCTCCTCTTTGAAACTTATCTGTGTATTGCTTGCACTTCATAATGATGTCCAGAGAATGAATGAGCTGATGAAGATGGATGCACATTGATGAAATAATCCTAGAATCTGCTGGAATCGTTTAGGGCACATTACAATTAAATGCCTAAAAATATGCAAAATGTTTCAATTTCGGTGACAATCTGAATGAGAAGAAGGTGGAGAATCCAGGGTTCTGTGCAAGTATTATGATCACCTAACATTGCGAAAAGATAAACCAGTTAAAATGGTTCTATTTTTCCTTGGTAATGGCATCATAGAATAAAGCATCTTGCCTCTTTAAGCATCTATGTACATAGTGACATTTTATAAATTGACGTAAAAGCTCCTTTGGTATATGTAATCTACTGCTGGATGAGAAAGACAACCATTATCATTTTAGTGATTTTGGGGTTTGGCTTTAATGTTAATTCTGGCAACCTGATATTATAAAAATATAATATGTTTCATCACAGTTCTGATACTTAAGTTGACACTGGTAAAGGCTACCCATTTAGAAAAATGCTGAGCCTTCTTAAAACTGTATTTTATTTGGCAATAATAGCTTCAAAAAGAAGTCGTACTGGCTGCAGACAGTCAAAAGTCTTAAATGAATCTGTGACAAAGGCCCACTGATTTGGGTGAATTGACCACAAATACGAAGTTGGCCCAGAGTGCATCAGAACAGTCACTTTCTCTCTTATTGCCAAGTGAATTTTAGTCCAAAAGAAAGAAAATATTCACCTTTTATGGTCTAGTCTGGAAATGTCCATAGAGTTAGAGAAGTACCAGAGTATCTCTCCTTGTCAATATTCCCTTTCTCCTGCCCTATGAGAAACTTGACATACGTCAAGAAGAACTGTCCAATTACCACCAGCTAAAGGGAAATTATGTGCTGTTCTCAGTGCTGTAAAGAGTCTTTTCTTCAGTTTTTCTTTCAGAGCTGGAATGGTGAAAGTAACGATGAAGGTGTGTGGAATGAATCCCTGTGCAATCCATTTCGTAATCTGTTTTTGTATCTGCCAGTTGACTGAGAGCATGTTTTCTCAGTCTGGGTAGGTGAGTCAACTAATGTATTTCATTTGGCTTCCTTCTCACCCTCATCTCTGAATGTACACAAAAGGGACTGATTCCTATTCCAGTCATTACATAAGGATCACTGCACGCTTGCCTAAACAATCCTTACCTTGCTAAGCACTGTAAAGAAGTTGTAAGGAAAGGACATAGTAAGGACTACCAGCATGACTAAATGCTCATGTAGTGTATGTCTTCATAACCTTCATAACATTCAGACCATATGTGACCAAATTTGATAAGTAGCAATCCATAACTCAATAATAGCAAATCTTCTCAAGGTTTGTAGGCTTTTTTTTAATTTACTTTTTTAAAGAAAATATGAAATCCTATTTCTCGTTTTGTGCAGCTAATTGTCATATAATACTGGTGCTTTCCTTGTGTGTTTCATCTGCTCCAAATGCATAAAGGTAGTTTTAAAGGCAGTGAAACAGTAGGCAAAAGCTGGTTTTGGTCAGCCTGAGAGAACAGCACACCTGCCAGGTTTCAGTGAAAGCTGCAAGTGGAGAAACAAGTTTGTTGTTTTAGAAAAGCTTCTACATGTATCTGAAAGACATGAAGAACCAAAAATTATTTAATGCTGTAGAAAGTCAGATTTCCTGTCTTTGATGTTGTCCCCTTCAAGAGAAAATATTAACGAAAAAAAGAGAAAACAATACCCTGTAGTTCTTCTGAAGCTGAAAGAGGATGTTGCATTTTTTAGTAAAGTGCCAGCCAGGTATTTTTTCCCCACTTCTGAGCTTTGGTTGTCATCCAAAATATAACAAACCAAGTAAACATAAAAGTGGAGGTACATTACCAGTTTTGTTTCTCATTTCATAAAGAACTCTGAACTGTATTGGTGAGAGAGAAGGATGCTAACTGAGCTGAATCATCTATGGAAAAATATAAAAATATACTTTTATATCAAAATCTACAAACATGCCTTGTTGTTCAAATGTTGCATCTAAACTGCTCTTGAAGCATTAGAAAAAAAAAATGTATAAACACTCTTCAGTGTGAACAAAGTTGCTATAACTGTAAGGTTTGATCCTGCTTCTTTTGAATGACTGGAAAACATTACCCGAATTTCAATGGGAACAGAACCACACATTGAATTGCATGAACTGTAAGGCACTTTCTTCAAACTGTAATAATTGCATTAGTGCCATCCAGGGAAATCTTCAGTATTTGGCTTGATAGTGAGATTGTAAAAGAAGAAAGCTAGGTCTCAAAGGAAGTGCATGTATTTTTAATACTAGAAAAACATTTTAGGATTTCAAAAGCTCAGGGTTTTTTTGTTTGTTTGTTTTCCAAATGAGAGAGATGGCGGTACCTGCAAAAATTAATGTCCTGCTCAGAGTGCCAGAGGTTATTTTGAGAACCTGTCTTTCCTCCCAGGACCTGTCTTTCACCTGGACATTCAGGGCTTAGTGTCAAGAGATGCCAAGTTGCTAATATCCTACAGAAAAGCTAGATGGAAACTGTCCATGAAAATATGAATCAGTCTTTCAGTGTACACCAGGGAAAGACCATCTCAATCACCATTTTCTGGATCTCCTGCTTGATAAACTAATTCAGCTGTGATTGGGAAAAGAGTGTAAAGTGCTTAAAGTAGTCAGCACAATGCTGCCATCAACCTAAAAACAACAAAATAAGAAATTAATCAATGATTGCTAACATTGGTTTTTGAAACAATAAAAGTAAGCAGTGGTCTTATAGCTCATTTCAAACTGCAAGGGAAGTTCCCATGAGAGGGGAACATGGAAGGAGTTGAAACCAAATATTTTCCAAGATAACAATATGCATTATATTTTATTTGAAATATAGCATATATACTTGATGTTTTATCACTTTCAGTAACAAAAATAAATGAGTGTAAAGTATTACTTGAGTGCTCAATGCCTCATGAAGGAAATATTAAAAGGGATTGTCTAAGTTTTACATGAGTGTGCCTATAGTAAAATAAAATAAAAAAAATAATACCATCATTTAAGGCTTCTTTAACACTACCTTCTAAATGTTCTTATCTTTTCATATTACAGTAGCTGTAAAAAGGACTTGGAGAAGATTTCCCTGAAGGGGTTTACAGCAGCCCTGCTTCTGATGCACAATGCAGGTATTCAGTGATACTCAGAGTTTCCTATAGATGTGTCTGCACTGTTGTCAAGTGTCATTTAAATCTTAGTAGCTTAGGTATTGAGCGGAACAAAAGTGGCAAGTGGACTTCAGAATAAACTACGACAAGTGCACTTGAGAGTCTAGGTATATTTTTTGGCAGCTAAAGCACATGCTGTTTACATGTCTTAATTATAGTATAGCCATTCCTTGGGGTAAAAATACATTGCATTCACAGTCTGGAATCTACACCAAAATGAGGGATAATCTCCTGTATTTTCTATGCTGAAAGGGTGATCTACAAGAGCAAGCTGAGAGGTTTATCTCACCTAATTTTAAATGTCTGAACTGGTCTCCTTAGACTCCCCATACATCCTAGGCACCTCCAGAGGTGTGTCACTTCACTCCTTTCACACACCTGCATTGCAATGAACTGAATCACACTGCAGATATTTTTTTTCCCCGTCAACCAAGAATAAAACTCTGGCAGTCTTGCTTCAGCAGTGGCTGTCCAAGTTAAGGCAAATTAACCTCATGCACTGCAGCAGCATAGAGCTTTAATAATAAGAGTGTTCTGTAGCAGCTGAACAACTGGAAATTAGTGAGAGGACATTTGGCTTTGGACTCAGTAAGGGTCAGGAATCTTTATAAAAGAGTTCAAATTATATTGTCACAAAAATGTGTCTGTTCAGTTACACATTTCATTTATTATGATGTGTATATAACTCGAATTCAATTCCTTTTGCTACAGCAATTGCTTCCTCTGCTGGAGGTTAATTATCCTATAATCATAGTGCAAATTATCCAAGTAAGATGGTGACATGTTTTACTTTGTCAACTTCCTGACAAAGTCTCTGGGATGTAATCAACTTAACACAATGCCAGTGCAGTCTAAGGGATTACATCACTGATAGATTTGGCTCCTAACTGAAACCTCAGAAAAAAAGAGTTTTTGTGAATACACTGTGACCTACTCTGATCAGATCATTAGATGGTAAAAATTAAAAAGAGTGTATAAAAACACCTTAATGCATCACCAAGTAGGGTGATAACAAGCAAGTGATTGTAAATACTGGCTTTCACCTCCCAAAGCTGATGAGTTTCAAGTTCAAAAGCCATATATGAAGAGCTGGAAGTGGTCTAGAAAACATGCAAGGAGATATAGATCAGTTTGAGGACTTGTATGTGCTTCAGACATAAAGAAAGTCTGCATACACAAAACCTGATTAATTTTTCCAGTTATAGAAAATTATCTAATAAAACGATATCTCTTTCTCTTGCAAATCTTGTCTTTCCTTTAAAAGTTTTCTATATATTTAGCTATTTTAGTCCTTCAGGGAAGTTACTCACCTCACCTAACATTACCCAGCAAAGAATTAGATATCGACTCTAAACTGGTGTTTTTTCTTAAAGAAAGCCTAGCAAAGTAGGAAAAAAAATAAATAATATGATTACTTTTTATTTTTTGAGAGTAAATCCTGGCTTACCCTAGTAGAGCACTACATCATCTCACTGATTTACACAGAGATCAGTCTATTACGTTGCTTGCACAAGAACACTGAGCAGTCAGAAAGACAAGTTTGTAACACTCTTCACCTTCTATTTTTTACTTTATATCCAGTCTCATATACCCAGATGTATTTATGAAATTATTAGGTCTCTAGTTTTACCAAGTAATAATCATGTTCTAGTCTACAACAAATACAAGATATATAAAAATGTACATTTATAGTTACAGCTATTGTAGAGGC
Organism: Apus apus; assembly: GCF_020740795.1. Lineage (NCBI taxonomy): Eukaryota > Metazoa > Chordata > Aves > Apodiformes > Apodidae > Apus > Apus apus. Next base: position 13,385,615 of record NC_067283.1, read on the forward strand.
AGTATTAAGTAGTAAAGAGATGCACACAATAAGTGTCATGAAGGAAAGTGAGAAAAGATTCCCATCTTCCCATCTTCTGTTTCATTACAAAACCCCTCCAGCTGGTTTTCTTGGAAGAAGCAAAAGAAGAAAAGCTATGTGGAGGATGTAGCTTAAACTGACAATCTTGAAAACGTAAATCTGCTTGCAAAAAAAATGCATTAACTTTAAAGAATAAAAAACTGGGTTCTGCAAAGTGATTCATTATTGTAATGATTTCCTGCTTTAATGCACATCCTCTCTTTTCCTCCCTGCAAGCTGCTTCAATCCTTGTTAAGGATTTTGCTTTATAATGAAGCTTTTATAACTTTCTGGATCTTCGTCATGTTGGCATATAAGTCATTCCCTTTATATAAGGACAAGAAGAGAGCTGTTGTCCTGTGGGATAAGGAGAATTTCAAACCTGAACTGGCCAAGTATTGCTCTGAAACACAGAGGGAGTTGCTTTTTCCCTTAGGAGCTAAATGCTGGCAGGTAGCAAGTGTGGAGGAAACCTAAACATGTTTCAAAGCTATCTGTTCCAGCACATGTCACTAAGAGTAAACGGTGTTTATAGGATGGCCAAATCAGAGACGAGCAGGTATTTTTAAATAATAATAATAAAAAAAACTATGGAAAAGCTTTTCCTAGTTACCAAAGTAGCGTTTCACAACTGAAACATTTTTTAGCTCCCAAGTAGGACTTTACTTTGGATCCAGCTCTGGAAATAAACTCCTGTTTTCCACTACTTTTCAAAGTTATGGTAATATATGCTCTTTATAGGAAAATGTATGGAGATCTAGAGACAAGCTGAGTGCCATTGTTAAAGAAATAGTAAAGACTTAAAAGAAACAGAGGCATATTCTTCTCCCTAAAACATATATTTCTAAAGAAGGCTACAACAAGAATTTTTTTATGTTTCAAAGATTTAAATGTCTTAGAGACTGATTTATTATTATTGTCATTACTATTGTTATTATGTTTTAGTATTGTTATTGACAGTTTTCTGATAATTAAGCTAAAAAAGATCCCAAACATTTGGAGTATAGAAGAATGAAGAAAATTATGGATTCCCAGGGGAATATCATGTCTATGTAAGCTCTTTGAGCCACCTCTCTGCTGTGTGGTTGTGCAGCACCAAGAACACTGAAGTCTCTCGGTACATGGCAGTTACTCTGCTGTAGCTGTAGTACCCATTAATAGTTGCAGACAAAAGATGGACCATTATGTCAGGTCACAAATTAGTTACCAAATGTTTTTAATAAGGAAAAATCATAGGCTACATTGATATTTGCTGTTGTTCAATCTACTCTCTTCAGCAACCACATAATTTGCATTAATTGTTCTTGATTTTCAGTTAATAGACAGGTTTTGAAGTCAGAGAGGGAGCAAGGTACATAAGGAGAAAGGAAGGAAACAGCAAAAAGCTTCCAGTACAAACTAATTCTTTCCCTTCCAACACAGGAGTGCAGCCTGCAACCCCAGCAGTACAGCCTGATGTTTAGAGGTCTGCAACAGAGACATACAGCTAATGATGCAAGAACAGCATGAACAGATGGTGCTATCACACTCTCATATTCCCCATTTCTCCACCCTCCAGCACCTGCTATCTAATCCTCTTTCATTATTCAGATTCCTAGTAACAAATTATTACATTCTCACCTTTCATTTGTTTTCATTTCATATCAAGGCCATCTATGCTCACAGTCTGGGTTTATACGACTAAACTTGGTGTCATTTTACAGCTCCTGTTTTCTACAGCTGTGAGTGAGAGGAGAGGCAGACCCTCAGCTTCATTAAAAATATATAACCCAATGTGACAGAATTCTCTGTCCTCTAAAATCCATATCAAGGAAACAGATACCACTAATTGGGAGAAAGGAAACAGCAAAATGCCAAAATCACACTAGGCAAGGACAATAAATTTACTGTCTCATTTCTGGTCTCTGTAGTATCATAGACTCATCAACATTTTAACCAGAAATGCCAAAGACCCTGAAGATGCTTTGAAGAAGACAAATTCAGCTCCTTAGATTTTTTTCTTAACATGGCTATAGTCCTGACAAGCATCTGTGTCTCATCAAGAATTTGTCTTCATACAAAGGTCCTTAGCAAGCCTCTAATTGTGGGTTATGACTGTCCAAATTTTTAAGATTGTGAATATCAGCAGTTTGTAAGAGTATCACAGCATCTTCATTTTAGAAAGGTCATAGGAACCTATGAAAATCAAGTGTTCTCTGCAAGCTTCTAATCCAAACCTCTATTATTCCTTGCACTCTGTTCCTCTTCCTTACTCCTTTTCTAAGTACCCCGTACAAATAAAAGGACCATAGTTCCAGTGCAATGGAGCTACCCCTTGGATGGGAGAACTCCTTTCTGGGCCAGCAGCACTATAGTACACAATCGTTTCCAGCAGACAAAAACTGGCCTTGGATGCAAGTCAGTGGAAACACACACATTCAGTGGTAGACTCTGGCCCCAGAAGGAGAAGGAAAGAGTAACTAGAGCAGCTGAAACTGCCCAAAGGGGTTTAGGTTGGCAGAATGTGTTTAATCTAATTTAGCGTGTGGTTAGGACACAAGAAGCTAATAGCTCACTGCCTTAAAAAGCTGGTTCTTATACAAATGTACATGGTATTGCCTTCATATCTTATCTGTCAGCTCCAAAATAAGTCCCAGTTTCCATAATGCTGTATGTGTGAACACTCATTTTTTTGACTTTTTGCAAATCATGACATGAATGAAACCATCAGCATGATGCTTCTCCTTGAAAATTCCCCACCTACTGGCCTAGCTTTCAGACCCAGGCTTTGCTGTGGAAGTGTTGGTACACAATGAGTTAGATGGAAAAGCAGCCTCACAGGAGCAGAGAGGTGCTCTGAGTCTGCCAAGGCCCTGGGAAGAGACTGCACTACACACCAAACCTAAACATCAGGATTGCACAGTGTCAGAAAAGGACTGGAAATGCCGTTATTAGCAAAATTGCAGTGTCTTTCAGAATTTAACATACACTATAAAAATCCTGTTAAATGAAATAAAGAAATATTTTCCTTTTTATATAGTAATTGGGCCATATATTAATTGTTATTTATATTGTTTTGCTTCTGTCATCAAAGCAGTCATTATAATCCTCATTCATTTTAAGTCTCTGCCATGCCAATGCATTTACTAATGTCTGCTTACATCTGTGTGTAGTCCCACTGATGTCAAAGAGACAGGTTATAAATAGTAAATATGGAAAAGGTTAGCTAGGGTCTTCTGAGAATGTGTAATATTTGGCTTTTGAAATATTTGTAACTGATCATAACTTATAATAAGAAGGCTAGACTTTCTGAATTGAACACACTTTTCCTAATGCTTTAATATATCTGTGTCTTCATTCTCCTTTGAAGATTTTTAATGTGGTGAATAAATATGAAATTATTGCAGTCATCTTAAACTTTAGGTTTTTAAGGAGTATAGAGTGATTTCTAAAAAAAAAATAATTTAAAATTAATTATGGAAAGCACATTTCTTGCCTTCAAATTTTAAGTCTCTCAGTAGGAGTCTGTATTTTTAGTAGAAGATGGTCTCTGACAATATTCAGATCTAAGGGATGGGCTTAGACTAAGCTGCTAAGGCTGACCTTTGGAGGCATCTCATCTGCCTGAATCCCATGAAGGTGATGTAAGGCCTAAATCCCATGAAGGTCCAGAAGTAGAGGTCTGACTCTTTCCAGGGTGCTATGCTCAAGCTTTTCCACTTTTCTCTGTACCACATAGCACCTCTGCTTAGTGCATCACCTTTGTGGAACCCAATTAGAAGTGTTTAACTGTGCCGACACATACAAGACAGAATTTAGATAACTAGCTCAGACTTTGATTTACACAAAGTATCAGGGTGCCTATGACCTATTTATAACCTATAAATATATATAACAGAAAGTAAAATTTAGCTACTCCATTTTTAATTTGAAAGGTGCAGTTTATATGTTTTATTTTCAAGTTGGCATATATGAGGAAACATTTAGGCAATTTAACCTTAGTGCTCCTGAAAAGTTCCCCAGATGAAGCTCAAAAATTTTTATAGCAAATAAACCTAATTTCTCAATTTCAAAGAGAGATCTGTGTAAATATTTTAAGAATTATAACAATGTCATGTTAATTCTAAAGATGTACACTCTTAACTTCATAGGTAAATTACTAGATCTACAACCACAAATGTTATAAGTTTAAAAATCCACTTTTTGTTTTTAAGATACAATATTTCAAGACCAAATCCATTTATAAGTCAATTCTAAATCTCACATTTTTCCTTATCAGGCATATCCTGACCACATTGTTCCTTGCTAAAGCTTTGCCTTGAAATGTGCTTTTTAAAAAGCAAACAAAGAATATGAACTTGTTCAAACTCTGGGAATATTTCAGCCTACACCTCAGCAAAAAAACCCTTTATCTGAAACCAATGAATTTCTCAGGACCATTGAGAATTGACCAGAGGGGCCAATTAGCTGTTGCACAGTCTTGCTGATTCTGTGTCAATAATTTATAAATTTAGAGAGCAGAGGGTTTTTGCTACTGGTTTAAAATTAAAGTGCCAGTTCTTAGTCTGTGCCGCTTGACTGAATTCAGTGGACTGACACAGATCTAAACCCACTTAAGATCTAACAAAAATACATATGTCATATTTTTGGTTATATTACTTCCTTCCAAAACAAAAAAATAGTTCACCATTGAAAAAGCATTAATTAGATATTCATATTCTTTATGTAGTGAAATAGCTAGTTTGCTTTTCCTTTCTTTCCAGGCAGTATGAGAAGGTTGCAGCTAACTGCCATTGGAAAGAACACAGAGCAGTTTTACACCAAAGGCAGGCACCTAAAGAATCTGTTTTCTGCCTCACAACAGCAGCAACCAACATCTTAAGGTATTTTTTGTCCCCTTCGGGTTTTACTCAGGAATTTTTCTGATTGCCTGAGAAATACACTTACTTTGGATGCCATAGGCTGCTTTTGTATTGGCTGAATATTATTTACTTGGAATGTTTTTTGTTGTTTACCCATAGAATATATTGAAGAACTAGATGTGGTAGGTGACAGGTGTCACGAGTAACAGAGCCTTCATGGTCCCACTGAGGTCAGTTATTTCTAAGCCCTGCTGAATTAAGAGTTAATTCACTTCCTGGCCAAAATTGAGGCAGATTACATGGCATTCTGGGATGCAAAAGGCTGCCATTGCTTAGCTGGGTTGAGTTTAGGTAAGTGAGGGTATCTAAACCAAATATTTTTTTAGATTATGCTGCACAGACTATTTGTTTTTTGTCTCCAGAGCTGGCTGAAGCAGCACACACTGCTGCTCTTTCCAGCTGCTGTTGACATCTCCAACCTCTTTTTATTGTTTATTTTTTTTGTTTTTGCCAGAGTATGTGTAAAAGCACATCAGTCTTCCTGCTAATAACTTGAAAACCAATTAAAGTGTATTCATGTATTCCGAACATTAATTTTGCCTTTAGAAAATTACTTTCTTTTGCCACCGTTGAAGTTTCTCTACAGGGGCAAATATGAGAGAGGTTTACCCTTATGTCCATGGAGAGACAAAAAACGGAACCAGTGCTTGTTGAGAACTAGAAGTCTCATCTAAGAATTAAGGTAGACAAGTTGCCAGACTAGCAGTTACTAGTCTTACAAAGCTGTGGTATCATAAAAAGGCACCACAGGCAACAGATTTCAGAAGCCCAAAGGACGAGTATTACCAGCTTTGGGTATTCAGTTAACGGGGTCCAGCATAGTGTAATTGTTTTCTGATAGAGCTTCCATTTAATATCTGCCAAGAAACCTTGGGTTTCTTTAAATATGTGACCCAGGAGAAACTGATTTAGTTTGAAGACACAGTAATCCTTTTCCTGAAGCTACTGTATCTGGATATCTCTGGCAAGTTCTCTCTGGTTTATTATGCTCAAGCCTAGGATGAGACCTGACTAAACTCATTTTAATGAGGTGTAAAAATAATGTGTTTAGCTCAGTGCACCACTGAAATCCTGGCATTGCTGACTCCACAAAGATTCTAATCATATTTCACAGTTAGAAGATAAATTTGCTTTTAAAAAAAAGTATTTGGCTTTTATTAGAGAGCTTGAGGGGTTTAAGGCTATGTCTTTTTCCATCAAAATCAAAAGTTAACTTGGAAATATATAAGACAATGTAAATTAAATTTAGTGAATACCATTTTATGATCCATCCTGATGCATATAATTGCCATAGGTAGAAAATACATCTGTGGTGAAGAAATGGAAAATTGGAACATTATGGAGTTTCCACCAGGCTCCCCTGTTAGTGAATCTAAACTAATCTTTAGTGAATTCCTGACAAAGCATGAAGACATTTCTCCTAAAAAAAGTGCTGAGTAAGTGAAAATGGAGCCAGAACAGACACTGCCACTTTGCTTTAAGGATTTAGATAAGTTATTAAATTTGATTTATGCAAAGACAAAGCTAAACAGTGATGGCAGTTGATTCTCCCTGGAGTATCTGGTAATCTATATTAAGTAAACTTAATATAGAGTGTAAAACAAAAGCCTTTGAGTGAAAAGTTTTTCCATACTGGTGGTCAAACTGAATTATCTGGACAAATTTGTAGCACATAATGCTCTAGTTAAACTATGGCTAAGTTTACTCTCCTGTAACAGCAATATAGTGTTTCCATTCATGATGTGATTTTAAGTTAACCAGCCAAAAACCTGCAGCCAGTCATCCGTGGCAGCATGGAGTCCAGTGGAGTCTAATTGACGTGGATATTTACCCAGACTTTTGGACAGATATTTCAGGCTGCTTAATGCCATGCTACTGATTTCTTTTAATCCTGCTTTCTTCAAGCTATACTGCTGAGTATCCTAGGTGGCTATTACTGAAACATAACATGAATAAGGGCTTTGAGAGGGCACAAACTGCAGCAGATGGAAAAGAGGACAGAGAAGCATGATCTCCCCCACTCCTCAGGTCATTCCAGCCCCTCTCTGGCAGCACAGTGGGAGACTGGGGTGACAACCCAATGACCTGTTCCATACGGGCAGGGCAAGCCTTTCTGGTATGAAAAATCTGGAAAGGGTCAGACATCACATAAGTATTGTGACCCTAATGGGTAACTAGTTCTGCCATACAGGAAGGATAACCAGAGGCTTTAAACACTGTGGTCAGCAAAACAATCTATACTTAATTAGAGTGCCAAGAGCTTTATGTTTCTAACCCTGTTTCCCCATGAAAATCTCTCATGGACTCACAGGGCTCTGCAGTGAATGTATGTCTGTACCACAAAATTGTTGGAGAGAGGACTGTTTCAGCATATTTGTCAAAAAACATGAGACCTATAATTTTACACCAAATTGACTCTAATTGCCAGCAAAAGCATTGCTTGTGCTGAGGCACTCTCTAAGGGCTTGCCTTTGCTGCAGAGAAAGTCAGACCCTCCCAGTGTCCACCAAGTAAAGCCTTAATATGGCCTAATTTATCTGCCTAGGGTTACCTGCTGAGAAAATCATCGAGAACTGATGGTCTGTCCTTTCCTCTTCCCAACATTGAAATACAGGCTGGGAAGCACGGGGCCAGATTCCAGCTAGCAATAGGTAGATTGAAGGAAGTAGAGGGAAGTGTCTACAAAGCCACAGGGAGAGATTAAAGTAACAGAGAGAGCTGAAAAAATACAAGATGCTGGTAGAAGTTGCTGAGGGAAAACTGTTTTGAGGTACCAAAAGGTATATTAGAAGTTTTAAAATAACTTTTCCAACTGCAGGAAGGGAAAACAGTCCACTGGTCAGGCCATTTGAAGTGCTGGATTCAAGTAGCTGCTCTAACACAGATTTTCCTGAGGCAGTCAGTTGGCTTTTTTTATGCCTCAGAGACACAAAATGTAGCTACATTGCCTTTTTCCCCCCATCTGCAAAATTGGGAATGACAGTTCTTTACTACTTCATAGAATACACTAAAGAATATGAATTGTTCTAACATTATGGTAATAGCAGCTGTAGAAGCACATAAGCCAACATGTTTTTCTACTGATTAATAAACATGGTTTCTTTTAAGGAAGCTGTTTGGGGTTTTGGTGTTGTTTTTTTTTGTTTGGTTTGGTTTGATTTGTTTTTTTTACTAATATTGACTTTCCAAAGAGAAGAGATCTCAGTGTCCATTAATACCTGCAGAGTACAAGTGTTTGTTGTCAACAGTTTCTCCTAAAGCAAAATTGTAAAAATATAAAATTCTATGTTAATATAAGGAAGTTATAGAAACTTCCTTTAAATATGACACAGACACATTAAGTTCAGAACCTGGAAGAAAAAAATTGCAGAAAACAGAATTTCCTGCCCATAAGTTACCTGCCTTCTCAATGGCAGGTACCAAGGATCACTGTCTTAAAGTTTTCCTAGAATTACCAGGAATGCACATAGTGAAACAATAATGATTTGACAATGAGATTATTCAGGCTTTTAGTTTTCTTATGTGAGCACAGAAAACATTAGTTCAAATTAATTGACTAGAGAATTAGTAAAAGGTCTAATGGTCAATCTTATATTTGCTTTGGCACACAAAACAGTGATGTAATTGGGAAAATGTTATAAGAAAAGGTTAAGCACTAAACTAAAGATGAAACAAGGAAACAACAGAAGTCTGATTAAGTTTATTTCATTTTTCTAAAAACCTCAACTGATTTCCAGTAAAGTATTAAGTACTGTATATCTAAAAAGGCAGGAGACTTAACCCAGATCTTGTACACACAGCCATTTGTAAAAGAAATTACCTTCCTGACTCTGCATTTCTCATTCTGCACATCTTGACATTGAACTGGCAAGAAAACACGTCTCCCTAGCAAGCCAGAGTCTGAAGATGAGATTGGATACTGGGTCAGCCTGTGCCCTGGAGGAGAAGCTCTGTGTTCCCAGGGGAGTGTATTTAATCAGTTAGGACTCTGTGTACACTTCCTTGGTTCTAGCTTCAAGTATGTATATAAACATATTTTTAAGTGCATAAGGTTTATTAGAAGGACTAATAAAAGCTTTTAGTAATAAAACAACAAGCAGTGTATGCTAGCTAGGAATACAGGGTTCTTCTCTTGGAGATACAGAAAAGTAAACTCATGTAAGATGGTCGGACCCTGCCCCTTTCTCCCAGAATTACTGAAGCAAGACACTGCTCTACCAGTACACTACGAGTGTATCCTGCTTATTTCCCTTTCCCTTAGATTCTTCTACTTCCATCTTCACACACAGGCCAGAAATACAGGATCACACCTTTTTAATGGTGATTCTGATGGTTGTGACATGAACTTTTAGACCAGGATCTGTCTGTGGTGCAGCACAAAACCAAACCTCAGAGTATGAAATCTGGCCCATATAGTATCAAATGTGTTGGAATTTGATTAAATGTTTAAACAGAAAATATGCTTCCATCTAGTGTTAAGCAAGATAAGTGTCATATATACAAACATATACATATACATATACATATACATATACATATACATATACATATACATATACATATACATATACATACAGTCTGCATACTTTTATTACCATAGAAAGGTAAAACAATTAAGTATTACAGAATATCCTAGTTTACTTGTAGCTTTACCATGCTAGAAAAAACTTTTTAACAATCTGTTTACTATTGAGCACCAAGACATTGACCTTTAAAGGCTGAGTGTATACAAGATAAATTCAAAGGGTTTTTAGTACAAGAAACCAAATAAACTTGAATAAAGAAGAAAAATCGTTATCATGACCATTTTTCTTTTCTACTTTCCCCTGTTTCCTTGACTGGACTGCAGAGGAGATCACCCCCTTAAGAGAAAGAAAAAGCATATGTCAACTTGCCTCACCTACAGAGCCTTCAGGCAAAATGCATCACTTTTTTGGGACTGTCATGGACTAAATAAATCATAGATAAGTGGGTTAAAATGTCAGCACCCACTGGGACCAAAATAAATCTACCACATTTTTTCACCCAAGTGAAATCCTAACTGCAGTACCACCAGCATTTCAGTCATTAATTCATTTGGGAAGACAGCATAAAAATCTTAATGATTATGTTTTTAAATTGTTTTATTTTTTTTTAAAGAGAAAAAATCACGACGAGTTGTGGGGGTTTTTTCCCCCTTCCATTGTAATAAGTCTGTGGAAGTCACCTTGTGTAAAAGGTCAGATAAGCATGATGTGAAAGATGGTGTTAAAAAGCTTTCAAGCTTTGTTTATTAATAGATATAACCTTTTCACCTCTGCTGCATTTGTCACCTCTAGGTTAAATATCATCTATCTTACTGGTCACTCAGCTTCTTGTTATTAGTACGGGAAAATGCCACAAAAAAAACCCTGAACAGCCACAAATCCATTACATAAAATGCAAGAGAAGAATTGCCTGAGCCCTCCTAATAAAACATAACCTAACATGGAGTAACTAAAGACACTAAAGGTAGCCTCTGGCTTTGAAAGCATTCACAAGACCATTGATCATTGAAGACAACGTGTGGTGACCTCACACAAACACAATGTAAACTCCCAAACTCATTGATGGCATTCCTAGCACTCTGTACAAATTTATATTGCCTCTCTGTAAACTGTTTGACATTAGCAGTGAAAGATGGGAACAGAAAAGGGCCTCCTCAATGTGATGAGCATACCATCAAATGCAGCTGGGTGCAAGTAAATTAACTTGTAGCTTACTTTGATGTGCAAGGAAATCTCAGGCCAAGATGTGTGTTAATAGAATTTTTCTAAGATTCTCAGAAGCATGTTTCTCCTTCTGGATATCCCAAAAATATGCTGGAGTAAAAAAGTCCCTGAGTCTTTTTTGAGGATGTGAAGAAAATAAATGGGAAAACTATACTATTTTATTATGCATTTCTCAGGCAGAATGTTATTGCTGTAGTAGTCAAATCATGCACTCAGAAAGACAATTGTAGATGTGTGTCTGTGGGTGTATATACATTTTCCTCCTTTCTCTCCTTTCTCTTCTTTCCTTTCTGCCTGCCTGCCTTCCTGCCTCCCTGCTTTCCACCAAGAATGCACAAGTGCAAAACCCTTGGTATTTTTGCACCTACTTTCACTATGTGTTTTTCAAACACTGAACAAGTGGTTTATACTCCAAAATCACATAAATTAATTTTAAGGCAGATGCCAAAACATGAATACACAGAGCCAGAAGCTGAAGGGAGCATCAGAATGACATAAGTTAGCAAGGTAACTATTTAAAAAAAAAAAAAAAAAAAAAAGTTTCAATATTGATTGATATCTAACATAATGGACTTTCTTGCTTGGATTATTGCAGATGGAAAGCTCAAGGACTGTTCTTTTTGAAGAGGGTGCAGAAGTTTTGTAGACTGTTTATGACCTTTTAGACATTGTGATCCTGCTGTGCGTCAGTGGACGGGAAGGGAAATAAGCAAACATTCAGTATAACCGAATATTCCTCTATATACTGCAGCCTGACATCTGAGTAGGTTATATTAAAAGGTTTTGGCAATTTAATACAAACTATTAAAAAGTTATTTTGGGATAGAACATTTTCTCAAAAAGTTGTCTAGACTTTGGTTTCAAGTATAGCAGGATTCTGAGCTGTGGGATTGACAGCGATTAATTGGATCACCAAAACTGGTTGGCACTCTCATAGCGGGTGAGTTATTAGATATAGATATAGACAGTGGGGCATCCTGGGAGGTAATAGACTTTGATGCATCTGATGGCTTCTGAAGGCACAAACTACTGACTTTACAGTGAACCATAGGTTGTATCCAGTCCTCTAGCTCTGCTTGGAGTAACACTTCTTTTGGCATCCTTCTCTCTCTGCCCAGCTCCTAGTGCCATGTCCACTCCTAGAGAAAAACTCTAACACCTTGTTTTCACCCTCTTCTTTCAATTCTTGCCTTGGATTGCCTCCTTGACTTGAAGCACAGAATCATAGAATCACGGAATGGTTGAGATTAGAAGAGATCTTTGCAGGTCATCTGGTTCAACACCTCTGTTCAAGTAGGGACACCCAAGTTGACCAGGACCGTGTCCAGACAGCTTTTTAATATCTCCAATGATGGAAACTTCACAGCCTCTCTGGGCAACCCGTGCCAGTGTACAGTCTCCTTCACAGAAAATAAGTTTTTCCTGATGTTCAGAGAGAGGATTCTGTTTCAGTTTACACCCATTGCCTCTGGTCATCACTGAAATGAGCTTGGCTCCATCATCTTTGCATTATCCTTTATATACATTAATAAGATCCCCCCCCCACACACACACACACACACACACACCTCTTCTCTAGACTGCACAGCTCACTCACACATTCCTAACAACAGAAGTGCTCCAGCCCTTTAACCACCCTCGTGAAACCAGCCCTTCCCCAGACTTCCTTCAGGATGCCCATAGCTCTGCCAGTACTGGGGAGTCCAGAACTGGACACAGACACCGCTCCATGTGGGGTCTCTCTAGTCCCGAGCAGAATGGAAGGCCCATCACCCTTCACCTCCCGACACATTTTGCCTCCCACACCGCCTTTAGCCGCCTTTGCTGCAACGCCACGTTACTGCCTCACGTTCAATTCAACTTTGCGTCCACCAGGACTCAGGAGATTCTTCCCTGCCATTCTGGTGTCCCCTTCCCCGGGTGCACAAGTCTCGACTCCTCTACTTGTTAGCTTTCACGAGGTTCATCCTGATCCACATCTCCAGCCTGTCAAGGTCTCTCCGTACGGCAGCACCTCCCGCTAGTGAAGTAGAGGTATCAAAAGCTCAGTTTGCGTTGGCCGGGAATCGAACCCGGGTCAACTGCTTGGAAGGCAGCTATGCTCACCACTATACCACCAACGCTGTGATGCTATTGGATTTTCTATGAGATTCTTCCTTGTCTTCTAGTGGCCACCTGTTCCTAGTCTAATCACAGAGTTTATTAATTGCCCAGCACAAGTACAAGGAAGGACTACTGAAGGAAAATTCAAGGTTTCTCCACAGCTGCTAAGGCTACATGAAAACTTTTTTCTTTTTTTCTTTTTTTCTTTTTTTTTTTATAACAATGAAAAAAAATAAGGCATCCAGCCTGAGGGAATAAGCATCCTCATGTCACCATTTTTAGTAAAAAAAATATACTACTACTAGCATTTATATTGAACTATGATGAGCTTTTTATTTCATGTTTGAAAGGTTTGGTGGAAAAATTTATAATGAATTATATGTGTTGTCCATTCCCTCAGCTATGAATTTTCTTAGTGTCATGCAAGATCACATGGAAAATCTAACTGAAAACAAACTTAATAGATTTACAAAAGTTTGATATTTGAAATAGGATTATCTTAAATACAAGTCTGTAAATTTTAATCTCAAGCTTAATGTACATTTTTGTGACATAATGTCTGATGAAAAGTTTTCTGTTACAGTGGATAGAGCCAAGAAATTGCTTTAGAGGGACAAGTTCTCAAAACTCACATGCTGTGAGGATATCCTATGAATAACCCAGAGAATCCTAGGGCATCTGTGATTTCTCTTCTGAAGAAGTGTGGCCAGCAGGTGAGGGAGGTGATTCTCCCCCTCTACTCTGCTCTTGTGAGATCCCACCTGGAGTACTGCATACAGCTCTGGAGCCCCCAGCACAGGAAATACATGGAGCTGTTGGAGATGGTCCAGAGGAGGGCCACGAAGATAATCAAAGGACTGGAGCAGCTCTGCTACAAAGAGAGGCTGAGAGAATTGGGGCTATTCAGCCTGGAGAAGAGAAGGCTCCGAGGAGACCTTATAGCAGCCTTCCTGAAGGGGCTACAGAAACGCTGGGGAGGGCTTTTTCACCAGAGAGGGCAGTGATAGGACAAGGGGCGATGGTTCTAAACTGGAAGAGACGAAAGTTAGGTTAGACATTAGGAAAAAATTCTTTACTATGAAGGTAGTGAGGTGCTGGAATAGGTTGCTTAGGGAGGTTGTGGAAGCCCCCTCCCTGGAGGTGTTCAAGACTAGGTTGGATGAAGCTTTGTGCAGCCTGGTCTAGTGTGAGGTGTCCCTGGTCATAGCAGGGAGGTTGGAACCTGGTGATCTTTAAGGTCCCTTCCAACCTTAACCATTCTATGATTTTGTGATTCTATGAATGTCCCAGTTGCAGACCTGATTCTTAATATGCAGGAATGCATTGCTTTTCTCAGCAACTTTATGGATGAGAACCTTCTGTGCCAGGTCTCAGTTCCTTAATAAAGAGGTTCAGGTCTTCAATCTTAAGCTTACTACAGTGGATATCAGAAAAATTGTAAGACCTAGTATTAGTTAGGCCTCCATCAATCTCTGGGTTCCTGACCCTTTCTGTCATCTTGAGTGAGGAATGAATAGGTCCCCGAGTCCTGTGCATACTCTGGCCGTTTTACCCAGAATCATCTAATGTTTGTATTGGTATAAAATGGTAGGCAATCTTGGGGAAAAGTCGATGGAGCACAGCTACACCATAGTAAAAATATAAAATCTTCTGCCATTTTATCCTCAAAATTTACTTAGAAAACTCCAGTAAAACCAGTCAAGATCCTATTTGGAAGGTTCTGCAAACAGGCTATGAATACATGTTGTTAAGTGTACTTATAACTAAGACTTAACAGAACAAGCTAAGAGGGTTCTGCTGAACAATGTAGACACTGTTTTCCCTTTATGTGATGTGTGATGTGTTGCTTTGCGAACACACAGTTCAGTTATGAGGTGGAGGCACAGCAAACCATTCCTTCTGGCCCCAGATTTTCTGTGCACTTCTTGTGAAACCCTTTTACATGGGCCTTGGCCTTGAGACACTAGGCTAATGATTTAAGAAGATGATGCCATGGGACACATCAAACTCACTAATCACAATCACTTCACAATAATACATACCTTGTTGTAATGATTTTCATACTTTTCTTCTAATCTGTAGACACGATAAATATTTTCTAGCAAAACTGCAAAGGCATGGATAATAAATTTAAGCCTAGCAACAGTTCTTTCCAACATTACTGAAGAATATGGTTTAACAATCATCACAAAAGGCTATTCTTTACATAGTTCCCTGAAGAAATATTCCATGGAACCTGAAAGTCTGCCGACTACCATTGAAAATTGTTTCCATTTAGGAAATTTGAATAACTTTAGTAAAGAAGCCTGTCTGGAGGAAGTGGGGATGTTTTCCTTACTAAGAATTATATTTCTCTTTCTATAACTTGTAGTCTTAACTTTGTGACCTCACAATCCCTTATTTTAAGGTAATAAAGAGTAAAGAGGAAGATTTTAAAACTGTGTGGTAGAACTGGAAAGAGAGATTGAGACCCCTTTGAAAACAGAAAAAAAGCATTAAGGCTTGCCTGCTCTGAGAAAGCTGGAAGCTAAACTGGTTGGGCAGAACAGTACAGAGGAGCAGGACAGTCTAAGGGGAGTTTTGTGAACTGCAGCCACTCAGGTCTCAGTTCACAAAGCTGCTTAAACACACACAAGATTCCTAAAGAATTTAAGCACCCAAAGTTGCAGATAAACTCAGAGGGCCACATTCCCAAAGTCAAAGCAGTCTTACCCTACTTAAGGAATTTTTAAAACACTTCTGAACATCTGTAGGCACCTGGAAATCCATAGGAATCTGACCCTCATGTTCCAGTCCCAAAGGCAAAACCTCCTTAACTTCAGTAACTCTTTTATGTTCAGACAATACACACTCATTGCCAGATCAGGGGCTCTGCATGAAATTTGTCCTGATTATTTCCTGATTCCCCTCTCTCACACACACATATGTACACAGATTCCAGTAGCACTTGATGAACCAGCAGATCAAATTAACCCTTAGCGCATCTTGTCAGAACAACATGGCCATACAGTTGTAATCTTTTCCTAATCTGGTTTTAATTCACTAAGCAACAAATCTGTTGACTACAAGTCCACTGCATATAACAGAGAGGAAGTACTTTACTGTGGCATAACGAAAAGGATTTCTACCACACACACAATGACACGCTCTCTGCTCTCTTATTAAGTTTCCTTTGTTTGGGTTTACACCAAATTAGTTGCATATGTGACTGGTTTTGCTGCAATATCATCTTCAACTACTTAAGTGCATCATCACACTAACCTCTCAATTAGTGCCCGTTTCAAAGACTATTCAAGGCAGGTGCCGCAACATTGCTTTTCTGGGAAAGGACGTGCCTTGCTCACTGCTGGTGACCTCTGTTCTTGTTGAAGCTCTGGACATGCTACATATGCTTTTTGTTTACAAGGCCTCAGCTAATTGCATAGTTGAGTTGTTGTAGAAATCAGTAAGTTATTCAAACACAAAATAACCTAGGGCTAACGAACACTGAATTTGTCTAGATCTTTGGCAATAAGCCAATGGATTCCTTAGTCTGCATCAGAGAAAAGGGTTAAAAATAGCTACAAGAACATACCCCAAATAATTTCAGAACACCTTTGGTCCCATCTAAACAGAAGCTGTCTATTATCCATCATGAGTTTTATGCATTTTCCAGTAAATTCCAGTAAATTAACAGCATTAAAACTTCAAAATTAAATACATCTACATTTCAGAGAATAAAGCTGCATAAAATATGTTAGGCAAATAGCAGTATAATAATATTACAGACACATGATCTTTGGAAGCTATTTGAAAACCTTATATAATTAGACCTTTAATTCCAAAAGAAAAAAATAAATAAATTTAGAAGTAACTTACTTAGGGTAAGGGAAGTACAAGTTAAATTAAAAAGAAAAAAACAGTAATCAACCTTCATGAAGCTCTTGCTTGAAAATCTTATCTAGTATTATTTTTATTGTTATTAATTTCATTTTAATTTTTAAATTTTATTTTATTTTATTTTTTTTAATAACCTGATCATCTTAGATACAGACTTCAATTTGCCAAATGCTGTTCTCCAGTCAAATTATTCACATAGTTACATACTTTCTTGAATCAAGGTCAGTCTTCTTGTGTGGTCAGTCCTCAGTATATAATGGTTAACATAGACTTAGACACATGCTTATCTTTGTAAAAAATGGTAGCAACTCAAATCTGGGCATACTTTAAAAGGGACTTAATAGATTCAATATCAATAGAAAATATTAGTAATTATCTAAATTCTTGTTATGATTGCTTAGGGTTTTTTGTTAATAACTAGAAAAATATTTGACGTCAAAAAGAAATTAAGTAATTTTTTCTCTACTAATAACTAACAGAAATGTAGTGGCAAGCAATAAGATTCTTTCTCTGGTGTATGTAAAATTAATAATTCTATAAATCATAGTAAGTTGTTAAATAATAAAATCAGCTTTCCTGAGAAAAATTATTATTAGTGCTAAAGAGAGCTCACTGCCCTGGATGCAGTGGACCCCCATCAAGGCTGATACAGTACAGCTAAAATAAAAAGCTCAAAGTTGGCTCCATTGTAAGAATCCCAATGATTAAATTAACTGAAAACCAGGCAACTGTCCCCAGAATAATAAATATTTGTTTAAAAAATCTTAAATAAATCCTAAGTCATAATTGGTTTTGTTCTTTAGCTTCTCTTCGAATTATCAGGTGACAGGAAGTTAACAGAAAATCTGAACTGAGATTTTTCTCATGCATTCACTTGGCTTCAGAAGCTGGAATCCTATGTAGAAATGTGCATGGGCACCTTCAGAGGGTGATTCATCTCAGCTTGGGATAAGTGTCTAAAATAAGCTGGTGAATCACCTTCTGCAGGCACTTCTTCCTTCCATTGATGTCATAAATATGAAGGGGTTAGCTCAAACTTAAAACTTTTACATAGGATGGCATTAATATGACCTAAACATTTTTTAATTCATGACAAATCACAAATAACAACTCATTTTCTCTTAGTCTAAATTGTTTTTATTGTCAGTTATGTTATTTTGAGAATACAAATAGCATCTGGGAAGAGAAAATTTCAGGTTCATTCATGAATGGATACTGATGATTTTTTGTGCAGCCTGGATAGAACACATTCAACGATGATTTAGATGTTTTCAGGATGAACAAAAATTATTTGATATTTAGAAATGAGCTGCTCAGTCAGCAAGAACTTTACTGGCTCTTTATGGTCCCTCAAGGAAACAGAAGTAAATCAATTAACTTTATTTGAAAAAAGCACAAACATTTTTTAAAAAACCCAACCCCAAACAAAGAGGATTATTAAGAAACAAGGATTTTTTTTTTTCCATTTGGATTCACGTAGCTGATTCAAGAAGGCAGCTACACAGTCTTCTGAAATTATTCCAGATTTATTAGCCAGATCTTAAGTTCTTTATGTTTTCAGACACTTTCACCCTTATACTTGTACCCCTTTTCATAACATTGTCTGTTCTAGATGATCAACTTTATAGACCCTGTATCAGCAAAAGGAGTAAAAGGACCTCTTTATTTATACAGATGGAAAATGTAAAAGTCATGTACATAATTTAGTATCATATATGACAAAGAAGCCCAAAGATTCAGTATGGTTGTTTTGGGGTTTTTTTGTTGTTTTTTTTTTACCCTCCAGCACAGTCTTGCTCTTCATTCCCATTCCTCCTTGCTTTAGACTGCTTTCTCGGCCTGTTTTTAAGTAAGGCAAGGCACATTCACAGCCTCCACCTAATGTCAGAAAACATCACTGGAAGATTAGACTGTAAATGCTGAATACAAAGACCTAACTGAGAACAGGAATTTATTATTTTAGTAGAAGAAGGATTTGAACTCCATGGACAAAGATGCAGATTTATTTGCTCAATTTATTTTGTCCCTTTCTCCCTTACTGTCTCTTCTTGGGGAAAGTTTCTGCTTTTGTTTTAGAGTAGGTTATACTGCTTGATTTTGGCCACAAAAATAATGTATTTTTTTATTTATCCTTGCTATACAATTTATCTTTGCTATATATGAGGCTGGATATTTTAGAGTGACCTGGAGTCTAAGATTCTGCTTTACTTCATGTCCATCTTTCAGGCAGTTGAAAGGAAATTGTAGGGAATTATTAAATAAGTTCTGCCTCTTTAGGGAAATACGCACATGGAAATATGTATAGCATGGTACTTGTGTTTAGATGTGTAGGGAGTTCTTTTTTCCCATCACCTTCTGAAAAGGTTGGTGTATTTCATTTTTTACGGTCAGTCCAAAAGATTATGTTTTCCAGAACCCTGTCAAATGACTATGATTGATGCACCAGTGGAAAATAAATATGGGGGAAATTACTCTGGAGTATTTATGCATTAAATAAACTAACATTCTCTACCCCAGAGGCTTACAGACAAATGAGCAATTAAGCCACTTGGTTCTTGCACTCCAGTGTGGAAATTGACTTCTATGGAAATTTGGTGCATTATTTAAGGTGATTGTGGGTATTTCTCTGTGCTAGGCCTTTTTAATCACTTTTGTCCTGATGTTTAACATGTGCGTTGGATAATATGACCCATTCTTGGTCAGGATGGTCAGTTTAAGCCATTTTGCTGGGGAAGGTTTCTAGAAATAAAAAATATTTACAAAATACATGTTACATTTGGAGGGAAAAGATTTTATTGTTTCAAATTCTTACTGCAATTCAGGAAAGCTCTTTCAGTTCTACCTTAACACTGTTAGTTAGCAAAGACTAAGAATGAATTTATAGATTCAAGTTCACAATAATAATTTTATCACTCATAATTAATGCCTTTTAATATCTCAGTGTAAATTTCTGTGCCACTAATATAATTAAAGTTTTTCAGCTGTTAATATTCTGCATCTGAAGTATTTCAGAGCAGCTCTGAGCTTCAGCTAAGCTAGTGTAGCTTTACACTATATTAATCAAAATTTTCTGTAGAGACCTTTGCATAGTTCTTAAAGTGGAATTTTACTGTCTAAAAATTAAATATCATTGCAAGTATCTAATCTAATGGATTACATGTAAATTCTTTTTTTGAACAGATTTAGGCAGATTTTGGATACCTTTCTTATCTTTCTTTTGTTATAATTTGGTCTAGAATTTTATTTTTTTGCTACCTAATCCTCCAGCTACTGTGGTTGGCCAAGTTATCAGGCATCCGCTGAGCTGCAGAATTGTTTGTTTGTCGTACATTGGCCGTGATCGCTCCATGGAGCAGAATTCCTATTCACTACAAATCAAGTTGCCCTGCTTGTGCTTTGGCTACAGGGAGACGTACCGAGTTTCCACAGATCAGATGTTATACAGTAGATTTAACTCACCATTATCTAATTTTGTATTGGTTGCTTTCTAACTCTGTCTACAGCTAAAAAAAAAGAAGAAAACCAGACATGTTAAGCCAAGAATTTATAGTTAGCCCTACCAAAATCTAGCTAAAATAGAAAAAAAATATAATTAGTCCACTTACAATGATATTAACATTCATCAAATTCATAAAACATTCAATATTATTCTATTCCATACTTGATAGGAATCAAATATCATTAATAATTCCATTAAAATTATGACATTATTATTCTTAGTTTTCTACACCTTTTCTTTGGATATACTTTTTTCCACCATAGCTCTCTATCCTAAGGCCAACAGAGCCAATCTTCCTCAGAAAGAACAAGACATCTGCAGTGAGTCAATAGTATCCCCGAGGAAAGTGAATTGGTGATGAGATTTCTTCTTTCCTTTGCTGGGAGCAATACATTGCTAATGGTTTCTTTCCCCTTGCCCTAGGCTCCAGGTGGGAATATTTTTATATATTTTCATAGTTTATACATTTTTCATACCTTACTTTTTCTTGACATGATCTCAGAATCACAGAATGTTAGGGGTTGGAAGGGACCTTGAAAGATCATCTAGTCCAACCCCCCTACCAGAGCAGGATCACCTAGAGTTGGTCACATAGGAATGTGTCCAGGCAGGTTTTGAATGTCTTCAGAGAAGGAGACGCCTCAACCTCTCTGGGCAGCCTGTTCCAGTGCTCTGTCACACTCTCAGGGGAAAAGGTTTTTGTTTTACATGGAACTTCCTATGCTCCAGATTGCACCCATTGCCCCTTGTCCTCCCATTAGACATCACTGAAAAAAGCCTGGCTCTGTCCTCCTTACACTTAACTTTTACACATTTGTAAACATTGATGACATTGCCCCTCAGCCTCCTCTTCTCCAAGCTAAAGAGACCCAGCTCCCTCAGCCTTTCCTCATAAGGAAAGTCTCTCTTAGTCATCTTTGTGGCTTTGCACTTGACTCCTTTAAGCAGTTGCCTCTTCTTCTTGAACTGAGAGGCCCAGAACTGGACACAATGTTCTAGATGGGGAGAACCTCTCTCAGCCTACTAACCATACCCCTTCTAATACAGCCCAGGAAGCCACTGGCTTTCTTGGCCACAAGGGCACATTGCTGGCTCATGGTCATCCTTGTCTACCAGGACTCCCAGGTCACTTTCCCCTGTGCTGCTCTCTCAGGTCAGTTATACGTGGGTTTAGAAATTATGGCATTCTATACCTCAGATCCTTATTCTTGACTCTCTTTACTACCCCTAAACCAGTTTTGCTCAGCTCCCAGGTCTGCATTTCCGTAACTGACCATTGTGGAATTTTTTTACCCATGACACCTTCTGTGCTGTTCTGTGCCGTCTCCTTTATCACCCTGTACTCCATCCAGCACATGGCATCCCAGGTTCCCACTGCTATCACACCACATTTGTATTTTCCTAACACTGCCTTGTTGTGCTGGAGTCACATATTTTCTGCAAAGAAGTACTTCTTGTTAAAATTACCTCCAGAAAAATTACAGTTCCATCCTATAATATGATTCAAAGATAAGCCCAAGTTAAGCAAAGCAGGAGATAAACATCTGGTCATTAGAAAGAATCTAAGTTTAATAAGGAGGAAAAACACTCAAAATGGGCTAAGACAAGTTCAAGTAAGGTCTGGGAGGTCATCATATCAGATTTTCATTTTCCTTAATTGCTGTAGCATGCCCAGCTTAGTGCTTCTAAAAACTTCACATTTCTGCCATCTTTATGTCTCCACACAATGCAATATGAAGGAAGTTAAAGGTTGTAATGAAGATGGGCCATATATTCTCACACTAGTGCCTTTTATCAGAGACTCTTGACTTTCAAATATACTGAGTCTCACAAAAACTCCAGAGGAAAGGATTATTTTCTACACTGTCCTACTGGTAGTGAAGTAGCAAGATTTTAATCAGTATATCACATGACTAATAATGCTAAGAACAGTATTCTGAAAGTATTAATGCCTTGCATGTCAAGGTAATGAGAATTAAAATAAAGGAGATGCTTTAGCCACTTCTCTCTGAAGACTTGTCTTGCCATGTCTATCTTGGCAGGATGTACTATCTGGGATCTGTGAGGAACTCTGTTCTGTTTCCTGTTTGACACTTAGTGTAGGTTCTACCGTTCTGTTCACGAACGCCAAGACAATAAATCCTCCAGACTTTTCATACCATAGTAAGTTTTCTTTGCCCAAAATTTCAGTCTTCAGGTCTGGTCCATATTTAGGATAATTTCTTATAAAGGTTCAGAAACACTGTCTGATTATTTTGTAAGCTATCAACAAAATAAAATATCTTTATAGTATTTAATTTTTCTGTCTTACATTGATAAGGTTGTTTGGTTTTAACCAATGTTATGTAGTTTTGATTCCCTACATACATTTTTCCAGTCTGTCTCCATATCATACCATACCATATAATCTACTGTAGTTTTGCCAGGTAAGTCATATTCAGAAAATTGATCATATGGAAGGATCAAATGAAATATCAAGTGGTCAAGTGTGTTATGCTAACACAGACACTGCCTTCTTTTCCCCTCAATCTGTATGTGCATCTGTCTCAGGATAAATCCCTTCACTCCTATTAGGTTCCTGTTATGTTTGGCACAGACTGGAGAAGTGCAATGGAAGGGCACTGTGCTAATTTATCAGAGGTGCCTAGTATGCACATATGCCTCTGAAGTTAGCAGGAGCTGCAGGTGATCAAGACATTCTGAAAATCATGTTTTAGTCGGAACTTTTATCCTCTCTCCTAGAAAGACCATTGCCTTTAAAAATCAGATAGAGACTTGTCTCATCTAACCTTCACTTCAATTAATATCTTCATCCTTCTGGAACAAAAGGTCTAATGAAAAGGATCATTGTTTATTTAATGTCTTAGAGATAAACCACCAAAAAAAATTATGTAAAGTGAAAAAAAAAGTCTAGGACTCAAACACAGGATAAAAGCGAAACTTCTACAAATCAGGTAATTCTCAGGAAAGATATATTTCAAAAACACTGGAGTGAAGCAGCTTCTCTGCAATGATTTCTCTAACACACCTGAAATGCTCTTCTGACATATTCAAGCTTTCCTCTAAAACCTGAAGAAATATAAAAGAAATCATGACAAACAGTAAGAATGACAATAAAACGGAACAAAAATGTATGAAACAAAATAAAACGTAGTTCAGTGACCAAAGAACAAACAAGATAAGATAAAGCAATGGACCAAATTCATTCCCACTGGGACTGCTGCTAACTAAATAGGTTTAAACTGGAGGAAAAACTTTTCTTATTATCTTATTATTATTATATTTTGAATGTTTCTCAATTTATTCTTTCATTAGTTTCTGAAGCCAAAAACAGGGACCAGGGTGGGGGCTGGGGGGGGGGTGTGTGGGAAGAAAGAGAATCAAGAAGAAAAACAGTATCATTCATTATTAAAAATTCTAAATATAATTATTATTCAGGTCATAAAATGTAGTTGATTATTAAGATCTTGGTGGAAATGCTGACACTGCTGTTCATAGAAAGCAATGACTCATTCTTTGAATTCTGGGCAATGACAGGAATAGTATCTGGTTACCCTGCAATAGTCTTATGCAGAAGTAACATTTTTATGTCTGGTACTAAGCTTGTTATAAAAAGTATAGCAACATATTGCTGGTTACAAATTCTGTGTCAAACATAGTACTTGCTACTGGTTTGCCACTGTTAGTCCAGCTAGTGCACCTGTTTTTGAATGCTCTTATCACTCTTTATTCAATAGAAAACAGATAAGGATCACAGTGCACAGGCAATGAAATAGTGCTTCTATTGCTAGTCTAATTTAAAGTGCGTGAAAGTATATGGCATAAAAGACATACACTTCACAAGAAAGCTTGATAAATATGTATTTTGAGGCTTCTCCATGAGCTAAAGGTTGGAAAGTTTTCCTGTGACACTGCTCCAGACCCCAGCGTGATCAAGTGAAGGAGGATCGTGATGGAGCTCTGATGCAAATAGGCAAGATACAGAAGGAAGTAAGGTTAAGCTATAAAGGAGTAATTTAGAGACAATTCCTGGGTATGTAGGGGTGGTGTTGGGAAAGCCGAAGCTCAAATACAGGTGAAACTTGGACAAATGTGACAAATGAGAACCTCTACCACCATGCTTATAATAAAAATCTGGACAAGGTAAATGGGTGCACAGCGATGAATTAGGTAGATGATTTAGAGAGAGCAGACACAGATAAGGCTGAGGTACTCAGTATCTTCTTTGTCTCAGCCTTCCCCATCAAGGTCTCCCATGCCTCTGTGCTTAGGGGTGATGCTCAAGGAGGAAAAATACAAAGAATGGATGAAGACAGAGTCAAAGACTGCTTGAAGAATTAATCCCATATACATCCACAGAACCTGCCAAGATGCATCCAAGGGTACTGGAAGAAGTGACTGATGTGCAAGACTATTCTCTAACATCTTTGAAAGGCTGTGGAGAACACAGGAGGTTCTCATTTGTTACTCCCTTTTCAAAAGATGCAAAAATTACAATCTTCAGCCTGTGCAAAAATGTCCTCTTAGAGCACATTTCTAAGAACGTAAGGGAGATCAGAAATAGTCAGCTTGGAAATTATGATGGTGACTGAGGGTAAATGATGCCTAACTGACCATCCCACACAATCTCCCACAATATTATTGTATTGAAAGTAGGATTCTACAGTTTGGGTGGGTGAACAATTGGATGGATGAAAAGCTGACTAGACAGTGAGGCTCAGAGGGATGTGGTTAAATGATATTGGCAACAAGTTGAGTATCACAGCAGTCTAGCTTTAGATCCATTCTTTAAGAAGACAGCAAGTGAGTGCACTCTGTATAGAGTTCTGGTAGGCTCTGTATAGATTTTACAGTTTGGGTCAAGTGGCACAAGTCAACAAGTTTGCAGGCAACACACATCTGAGAGACAAAAACTTCCTTTTGTGTAACATTTTGAGATTGTTCATTGCAACGCCCTTCCTTCCGAAGTTGTAGGGTACTGTTTAGATCATTAGTCTGAACTTTGATCTGCATCTTATACAGTGGATATGATTTTCTCTATTTTAAATGATCTTGGTAGCAATTGCTAAAAAAATAAAGTAAGGAATTTATAAATATACAAATTGTAACTCTCTAAGCTTAATTGTTGCCTGCAGGACATCTGCCTGTGTTTTGGGAGGAATACTTTTAGATTTCAGCAAAACACTTTCTCTCCTTTCCAAGAACAAGTTGTGCATTTAAACACAAGTACAAATGTTTTAATCCTGCTGAAGCCTATGATCTTGCTGAAACTAGGACAGATGGTAATTTAATCTATTACTCAGCATAATCAAGACCTTGTTTAGTATCAAGGTGTCAAAAATCTTTTGATGCTAAGGTGACTCTGTGCTACATCAGGTTTGATCATAATGCAGTCACTGGCTAAATCACCTGCCCTTTCCCTCACAGTCACTGATTTCTGTTGCCACTTTTGTGCTGTAACTAGAATTGGACTTCTGTCATGTGGAGAAATATTAAGTATTTCAAGCAACATCTACAACTATAATAGATAAGACAACCTTGCATAAGTGTAATCACTGGTACTGATAAATATGTCTTGACTTCATTTACAGTATTTTAAAATCAATGCATTTCATAGAGTCCTAATTTCCTGTCTTTTGTTCTGTCTTACTTACAAGTGAAACTTATTTCCTGAGAACAGTGTTTTACTATGATGACTAAATACATGCCTTATTGTTGAATACTTAGGAACAGTTTTAATAAAAGTTCATTAAATCTGATGGATGGGACCTCTACAATGTCATCTGTCACTCTGTGTTCAATGAAAGAAAGTAGAAGAACAGCTGGTTTCAGTTCTCATGAGTTTCACATTTTCCTTATTTCTGAATCACATGGGATAAATTTCTATAGTTCTAATCTGGCTTTTTAGTCACAGCTGAAACACAAAGGAGAATTTATACCCAACCTGATATGTTTTGTCTAGTGTTCAGCCTGGAGCACGAAAAGCTATGAAGCTTCAGCATGTATTTTCTCAGAATTTATACATCAGCCCATTTCATTTTAATTAGATAGAGGTTTGAAAACATTGCTAAACTATCCAGTCAAACCTTGCTAACAATAAGTATCAAAAAGGCCTCAAATGAGTTTGCTTTCACCTGATTTCTGGTTTATTTGTATTATTATCCCATCCCACCTAGCTAATTATTGACTCATAGATTCTTGTTGCTGTGAGAACAACCATGGTGTCAGCAAAGTATCATTACTCTGTAGACCCTGAAATAATGGTTAGCCTGTGGTTCTGTCATTAAAACCAAATTATTTGGAATAAGTCAAAGACAAAAGAAATACCAAACAAGAAAAAAATATATCATTGTCCCAATTAGTGTAAAGAAGTCTACACAATTAAATACTGAAAGAGTATACAATGTCCTCATAAAACTATCAGAACAGCAATGGGATGAAATAAAACATTGTTTAGACTCTAGAAGTTTGTAGTGATTTAGTTTAACTTACATACCCTTGTATCGAGCAGGCTTGCTTGTTCCATCCGACCTTCCTTAAAATATCTTCCTTATGAAATGTGAATATAACACAACATTTTATAAATTATATTTGATTTCTAATTTCTGGAAATATTGGTTACTTGAACCTAAATATTATAACTAATCATGCCTCTGAGCAAGGAAAGTTAGAGTGAGTTGTCAATGAACTTTCATACCATCCATCTAATTGTAAATCATTATTAAGGTTTTATTATTATTGAATTTAAACAGAGATCTGTATTTGAATGGAACATGAAGTTATTTGTGAGGATGAGGCTAATTGTGCTGACTGAATATTTAATAGTTTTATATTACACACTAGGCATGTTAGCTACTAGAACTATGTAGAAAAATAGCATGATCCCATTTCATAGAGATTTCTCTATCTAAAATTGAATGGATCAAAATTACTTAGTTTCTTTGCTGAAAAATTTGCAACATTATCTGCACATAAAGTAGCAATTCACTACTCTTAGTTTTTCTTCTCCAAAAAAAGAGCTGAGAAATTGAAAATCATAAGCTGATCTTGCTATGTGGTAATAACCTCCACCATGTCCAAGCCACAGATTTTCCCTAAATTCATTGAAATGTAGGCTTTAACCAACTAGCTGTACATACAAGAGCCAAACATAGTATTTTACTCTAACCTTCCACAAGTATACTAGGTAGCACTTAAATTTGACATGTCAAGAGAAGTGCAAAAGCACAAATCAAAATGTTTTCCTTATAACTTTTTAAAACTTTCTTTTAAAAATATTTTTCTTATTAAAATCCATAATCAGTCTCACACCAAAACTGCGTTTCCCGGTGCTTAGCCCGTGAGCCCATATCTCACTGATCATAAGTTAGTCTCTGGGATGATGATGATGATGAAGTCAGTCATAGAACTGATTCCACGGAAGACTCCTTTCTGACTCAGAGTGCACTCATGCCTATAAAGCACATTTAAAAAGCCGACTGTGGACACTCCATTTTTCCTATCCCATATCTCACAACACAGATTGCAGGATGCAGCAGTAATTTTATGACCTTCCTCATCTCCTTCCACTCCCACACCCTTTCCAAATTGTGCCATCAGTTGGCTTTGCCTACAAACACAAAACCTGTTCTTCAACTGCACAATTTCAAAACCTTTTAAAGCATTAATAAGGATGCTGTGATTTGAAAAATGAAAATAATCTGAGGTTACAGTAATTGGAGGAATTTTCCACAGTAGCAGTTACCTCATTGCATCTGCTACCTATTGTGGTTACATCTTCTTCCACTTATACATTTAATATAAATGTAATAATATCTTTTATGTGGAAAGAAGGGCTCCAGCCCTCACAAATTCTGTGTAGACTAGCCTGACTTCTCTTCTTCCTTTAATGCTATATATAAATATCTTAGCTTCGGACAAGGCATTAAAGAACTTATTTCTTATTTTCCCTTTCTCCTGAAAACCTCGCACACTGGAATTCATCCTTTACCCTTTGATAACCGGTATCTGAATCTTTGAAGTAAAGGAAGAATCAATGACCAAAAACATACAGACAATCACTTGTTTTGTCTGTTGGTGTACAAATAACACCTCCCATGAAGAAAATACTACTGCCTTAAGAGTGGGTAACTAATTAAGTCTTTCATAACAACCTACTTATAACATTCCTGCATGTTGGATCCGTGCTTTGCAACTCTGATGGTCTTTTTAGGACTGCTTGGTATGCAGCTCCCTAGATTTCTCTGACCAAACAGCACTTCAGCAAATATCTGACTGGTCATTTGGTGGGAATGCAGAAGGGTATCCTTGTTCCACACCTGTCAGTACTCTGCAGGAAAGGGATGTGAGGAATGTTAAGATTTAGAACTCCGGATTCTGTTTCAATTAAAGACAACTCTGTCATTGTCTCCAGAAGCCCCCAAATCCCTACCTGTATCTTTGTCTTCATCCAAATCTAACGCTTTCTCCAATACTGCCAATAACGTTTCTATTTGGCTCCAAGTATCTCACAGTGGCTTAAGAACAGTAAGTAATTAGTCTCACACATAGTTCTACATGACTGCTGTTCCATGGTGTGAATAAGGCAGATGCCACAACAGAGAGAGCAGAGAGAAAGGTTTACAGCATCTTTTACTGGACCTCCTCCTATTTTGTATGTATTTTGTATTCAGTTCTGAGGTGCTTTATATGATCTCAGATAGGAAACTGAGCTAAAAAGAGCAGTTAAAAGCTACCACATAACATTGCACTCATATGTTTGGTTTTGCAAGACTGAATGCACAAGTTTGCATTTTATTTATATATAGTTGTCATGCTTATGCACAACTGAGAATATAAATAGTAAAGGCAGGATACAAGGAATGTTATTTAAATAATCTGAAAGTGTTTTAAAGAAGACATCTGGAAACTATCTGCGAATAACCCATCAGGGTAAGACTTCTTTAAAAAAACATCAAGGAACTGCCTTTCCACTGAAGCAGAAGTTAGAAGCCCTAAATACATCAGGCAAAGGTCCAAGTCAAGTTAATCACATTCATTAACTTAAAATCTGACTAAGATTCCAGATAAAAAAAAAAAAAAAACAAAGACTAGTGAACACATAGAATTGTGTGGACAAAGGATATGATTATGAGCACTGCAAAGGGTGAATAAGTGTGTAAAATCTGTGGGAGACCAGAATCAAAAAAGCTCAAAGTTAGTAGGAAACTAATGGGAAGACAGATACTGGAGAGGATACAGTTTAAAAATTAGGTAAAAAGGAACAGAGAACACATCTAAAAGACAAGAAAGGGTTCATCCTGATCTCATCCAAGGAAGAAGGTACCTCTGAAGACAGCAATTGCAAAGGGGGGGGTTCAGGTCTGTAATGGATGCAGGAGCTGAACAGAGCATGATACAACTGTAATTTAAGCAATTTGTTTTAAGCTAGTAGCAAAGTGAAGGGAAGCAAATAAATTCTGGATCCTAGTATCAAGCCAGAACAACATTCTTTTTACAAGGGTTTGTAGCAAGGTGACAAACACCCCTCTACAACTACCTGAAAGTACGTTGTAAAGAGATAGGCACTGGTCTCTTCTCACAAGTAACTGGTAATAAAACAAGAGCAAATGGCCTCAAGCTGCACCAGGGGAGGTTTAGACTAGATATTAGGAAGAACTTTTTCATGGAAAGGGTTGTCAGATATTGGAACATGCTGCCCAGGGAAGTGGTTGAGTCACCATCCCTGGATATGTTTAAAAGTCATCTAGATATGGTACTTGGGAATACGGCTTAGTGCTGGACTTGTTAAAGTAGGGTTAATGGTTGGACTGTTTGACTCAGTGATCTTAAAGGTCTTTTTAAACTTAGGTGATTTTATGATCCTATGACAAGGGGTAATGGATTAAAACTGGAAGTGGGAAGATTTAGGTTAGACATTAGGAAGAAATTCTTTAGTGTGAGGGTGGTGAGGCAACGGAACAGGTTGCCCAGGGAAGCTGTGGATGCCCCCTCCCTGAAGTGTTCAAGGCTAGGCTGGATTGGGCTCTGAGCAACCTGATCTAGTGGGAGATGTCCCTGTCAAAGCAGGGGGGTTTGATCTAGATGAATGTTAAGGTCCTATCCAACTCAAACCATTCTATCATTCTATGATTGCTTTAAGTGATTCACTATTACAGCAGCTCCATACAGAACTGCAGGATTTGCTTTTGACTGCCAGCTGAATGGAAAGCAGATCTAGCTGTCTGCCAAATATGATGCACAGTATGAAGGGAATACGGGTGCAGTTATTGCATGTGAGTAGCTAGTTTATTGTATTGAGATGTTCAACACTAAGATAAGAATAACACCTAGGATAAGATGGTATGATGAGCAGATAATCTATATTTACACCCTACTAACAATGGTAGTCAACTATAAGATAGAATGCTCATAACTAAGAGCAAACAAGAACCAAGAAACCCAAGAACAACTTGGGATATACAGCATCTGAAATGTAGCAGCAGCTCACAGTCATCACACACAGACTGACAGAAAATTTGTTGTCACTATGTGCTGCTTCTTCACCACCACACAGTGATGTATTTCAGTTGTGTTATATTGCACTGGTATAGAAACAACCCCAGTAACAAAACTCATTTGTAATGAAATCTTTATCTGTCAGCTCTGGAGTGAGTCTTCATGGATAGGGAAGCCCAAAGCTGGAGCTGCTTCTAACACCACTGGAAATCAGAACCTTGGTGACTTGGTGACTTACCAAAAGTAACAAAACTGCTGAAATTATTATTAGTAGTTAAAAAAAAAAAAGAAAGCAAGCAAATAAACAAACAAAACAAAAAAAACCACAAACAAACAAACAAAGAAACAAAAACCCAAAACAACAACAACCAACCAAACAAACAAAAACACGGTTGGAACAAAAAAATTAATTATGATTCAGCTATTTATTTTGTTAAAAAAAAATATTAGAAACACATTCAATTTCCTGTTAAGTTCCTCTTGCCTTAATAATCCTATTCCTTAATAATTGTTTACACTTAGGATCTGATAAATTTTCCTAACAAAGCACTGATGCCTACTGAAGAGCTTACTGTATTCAATTTGGTTTACTTTAGACAATAGTTTGAAATAGCCAGTTGTCCTTTTTCTGAGGTCACTTTTATCTGTCAAGAAGAATGAGGAAGATAGGAAATGTTGAGTTAGGGTATAAGTACTGTAAATATTTTCTGTTGGGTGAGAAATGCAAGCAGTTCTAGTATTTTTATTAGCGTGTGTAATCACTATGATATTTAATAGTCAACAATTTTATGTATGAACTGTAGTCACACAAACTCTTGAAGTTCAAGACAGTAGGAAAGTTACCTCAAAATTCATATGTCATTTTACAAAAGAGCTTTATTATTGACACAAACCGGGGAGAAGGTGAACAATTCCAGAGCCCATATTTAGTGAAATTTGATTCAGAAATAACAAAAGGAACGATTTTCATTTAATTATTTTTAGGGGTGTTTTTTGGTCAGAGTAACTGGATGACAAGATCTTTTGCCTTTAATTCATTCTAGAGATTCTGTAAGTGATTTATTTCTATTTTACCATGTGCTGTTCTCTGATGTCAGCCCCTGAGTTGATCTGTCTGATCCACTTTGTTATTGAATTTATCCCACACAAAATTTCTTGTTGGTTTATGAGACAATCACTGACATGAGAACTCCCCTGTTGTTGCTACATGGCCTCAGTTGCAGTTACAAATATATTATTAATCTAAGTTGAGAGTTCAACAAAGGGAGAGAGGTTTTGGCTTTGTTTTCAGATTCAGAAAGATAAAAAACATGAGTGACATATAGATGCTTTAGGCATGCTTGTTTTCATTACAGTCATTTGTATATTTTCCTGATGAAAGAAATATTCCAAACAGAGAGCTGAATTGTGTTTGACGTAGTGGGAGGACACTAATTCACCCCAGCTGACATTCTCACATGATACCATAAGTGGTGCAGATGTAACCACCAGGCCAGCAAGTACTAATAGCACAATACACAAGCAAACATATTTTCCCTGACTGTGCAGTGTAGAGAGCATTCGCCTTAGTGTAAATCTTTTCCTGTCTCACTAATCCTGCTGGGTGTTCACAAAGACTGAATCAATTGTTTATTCATCATAAAGATTAATTTCAGCTGGTGCTTCTTTGCTGTCAGCAATGAAAAAAAAAAAAAAAAAGGCAAACTAAAACTGAAAGGGAAGTCTCAGCTTTCTTGTTCCATGCAGATGGTGCTGTTTACCAGTTATCTCTCAGTGCAGGGAGGAGACCAAAGCCTAGATGAGTTACAGCTGGTTCAAACTAATCCAGGCAAAAGCTGAAGTTAATGAGGAGAAGAAAAGTAATTGGTTGAATTCTGTGATTACTGTGATCTCACAGGTAGTCAAACTATAACCTCACTAATAGTCTGCTCAGTATGCAAAAATTGTATCTTTGATAGCCACCTTAAATGTTGCTGGGAAAGTTGTCTGCATGAAGTGACTACAGACTAACCCTTTTTCAATTTCTGATTGAAATAAAGACCTCATCTTTCCCCTTTACAATAACACTTCCTTTTCTATCTGTAAGGTAGAATGTTACAACTGACTGGTTTGAACCAATACCACAGAAGGTGCAGGAGCTGAATCTAACCTGAGTTATGGACAGGCACCTGCTGAGAAACAAGACAGGGAAGTTATTACAGTCTGAGTACTTCATAATTCCTTTTATAACAGGGTGTCCCTCATCCTGTCCAGACAGGTCTTTACTATGCTCTGTGCCAGGAAGGTATCCAGCCTTGCTTGATACGAGAGCTCAGACTCACCAAGTGACACATCTTGCTTCATCTGCAGGTGAATACAAACAGAAGGCAAGATGACAAACGTCACTTGTGTAAGGAAGGGTCTAGATAGCTCTATGCCATGCAAGGTGTATGCTTCTTCATATTGTGGCAGCTTGAAGGAAAAATATGGCAATGCTCCGACCTTGCTGTGGATAAATGAAGAGCAAAAGAGAAGAGGGAAGAAAAAAAAAAGAAAAAAAAAGGAAAAAAAAAAAAAAGCGAGAAAGAAGGGCAAATAGAACACCTAAATAACAGTTGGACTTGTCTTGTGGTCTTCCATATGCACCTGCTGGCTGCCAGCAGAGCTGTGGTGCAAACTGGAGCCACATTTGTGTGAATAAGGTCTGTTTTTGAAAAGCAACTTTTCTAAAGGTTAGCAGACAAATCTCTCCCTTTTCTATTATATAATTCAGCTGAGTGTAAAAAAAAAATGCACTCTTATTCTTGGCAGAGTAAACTACTACTATTTTCTTAGTCACCAAAGTGAGTATAAATGTTGGTTTTGCATGAAAAAAGACACAGATTCTCACACTCTTGCTCTGCTTCAGGTACTCAGGTGTTACCAATTGGAGTATGCCGACCTGAGATTATAACTTTCTTTTCTTTTGAAATTCCTTTTCTCCTATAGCCAGAAAGTTTATGGTCTTTGGTAACCTATAAGTCACCTACAAGAACACTTTTATTTGCTGATTAATAAGTGAAGACTCATTATAATTCTTAGACTTAAATGTTATCACTGGAACAAGGAAAAAGTCTGATTCACAGAAAGTAAATAAATGAGAAATCACATAGTGAAGGAAAGGACTTGGGCAAGATACATCAGTAAGTGACCTTATTGACTTCCAGGCAATTGCAAGAATCAAGAACTGCCAGAGATAAAACAAAACAAAACAAAACAACTTCTAGTAGCCTGGTTGCAAGCCTTCAGGAGAGGTAAATCCTTATAGTGAATATTAGAAACCTTAGTGGATTAATGCATAATTTAACTGAGTTTTTGGCTGCCTGCAGATTAGAGTTATTTTTTTAACCCCAGTTACACTAAATCTAAAGTAGAACAACTTTTGGAGTCTGAAAGTGATAGGGAGCAAGGACTTTATTCGCAGAGGGATCTGCCCTTCCTTTACTGAAGAATATCTGTATTATGTTGTAGGATTGTCTGATTTTAATTTCCTATTACAGTAAAACCAAAATATTCAGTTGCATACAGCTCTTCATTTATCTAAAAGTACATTGCACACACACACAAAATCATAACATATAAAAGTTTCCTGAAAAATGTAATTTTATATCCTCAAGTTGTGTTCCTTTGTAAAAAATTAAAATGTTGGCATTTCTTGACAGGCAGAGTGATTACTTGATAAGATTACACAGATAAAGTGACATTCATCATTTTTCACACATAATTAAATACAACAAAAGCAATATTTTAAATAGATAAGCAAGCACACAGTGGGTAATTATGTGTATGAAGCTTTCTGTCTTACAGCATATAGAGCTTAATTAGACCTTAAGGGACAGTGCAAATTTGCTAATCATATGTGCCAGTCACAGACAACATTTTGTACCAAAGTTCCAGTCTCCTGTCTACATCTGCACATAATATACTTACTAGTTTAAATGCACAATTTCAACTCTTTAACATTCAGGTTTGATTGGTTTTGCTATATTAATGGGATAATAACATCATTCATAATCAATGTTCTCCAAATGTAAATTATTTTAATTGTTCACACATAATAGTCTTCTCTATTAAAAACACATACTGATGCCTAGTTGAGAAAATTAATTTGCTGTGTTTGTTACTATAATGAATTAGAAGTTGTTCCAATTTAATGAATTCAGCAGTAGATTTCATAACTTCATTATGAACACAAACTCAATTTTCTGGGGGTAACTTGCCATTAGTTCAAATGAAAAGATTCATTCTATGGAAAATTCAGGAGTCACTGGTTCTATTTCTTGGGGTCATTCCAATTAATAAAATGAGAAATACTTAACAATGCCATAGAGTGACTATTGCAACGTGCAATTGAAAAAATTCTTCCTGTGTCTTGAATTTCAGAGTTTCCCTGGATGAATTGCTATTTTTTAAAAAAGTTTCTCCAGGGAGGAAACAGCAAAAAATTGTGACAACATCATTTAACTATTTTCATACTAAACTATTCAAGGTTTTTTGTATGTTCTCCCATGAACTTAAAATCAATGGCTCTGTTTTTGTTCAGCAGATCAACAGATTTACAAACCTTAACACTATTCAGCTTGAAGAAAATTAATTACCACATTGTAAAACTATATGCTTTTAAAGCACAGATGTGGGAAAAATCAACTCTGAGGCTTACTTAATGAGTAGCACACTTACGTACTTCACCACTGCAGAGAGTAAAACTGTCAATATTAGTATTGAGTTCTTGCTCAGTAGTATGAAAAAGATTATGGTAAGCCAAAATTGACAATAAATTTAATCTGATAACTGACATCTGACATATGGCTTTGGGGCCTTCTTTTGCTAGGTCATAACCCCAAGTTACTAATCTTTGAAGCTCTGGGGAGGATACCTTAGGGCTACTAGGAAAGCAGTGAATTAGTATGGCTACATGAGAAATTTTTTCTTCTACCCTGATATCACAAACATTCCTCAACTATGTTGTACGTCCTATTTTCAATCAGCTACTGTTTGTTTGTTTGTTTGTTTGTTTTTTCCTTTCTGGAGTTGTTTGCTTGGGTTTTGTTTGCTTTTTATTTGGTTTGGTTCATTTTTTTCAATTTAAAGAGTAATTTTTGCTTGTTTCTGGGCTCCTAAAATCCTTCCCAGAATATAAATTCAAGTTCAATGGAGATTGTAGGCCTCACTCAGCAAATGATTTTTAGGTGGGGCTTGGGGCATGTTAGCATTTCTGCTCAAATACACCACTCTGTGCCTATCTGGAACATATGATTTGGTTAAGTATTAGATTCAAAGCACAGACTTGAAATGGTTTATGTAGCAGGTCAAGATTATACATATTGTGCTGACTTCTGGCCTTCACACAAAACTATGTCACTCACAACCATTTTTTTTTTCCTTTTTTTTTTTTTTTTTAATTTGAGGACTTTAATTGATACATAAATCTAAGCATATTGATTGTTCTTACTGAAATCAGGGAATACAAAGTTTGCAATATATTGCAAAACTTGAAGCTAAAGACAGTTTACCATATTGAGTTACTCTTGTGAGTCAAGAAAGGCTTAAACTCTGTTGGATTTAGTGGAGAAATTTTAATACTAACCCTTAAAGGGTTGAGCTATGTATATGCTGAACAACTGGATGGGTGGAATCATGGAAGGAAAAATATGGCATTGTGTTCAGCTCTGAATGCAATATTGGATAGTTAACAAAGAACCTAATTTCCTTTATCTTCCTGAAATCTGTGGCTAGTTTTGTAAATTCAGTGAATTAAGGCAGTTAGAAAATTATCCTGACTTTTTAACATTTAGCCAGAGTGAAAGGAAGCTTCAGACTTTTTTTTTTTTAGTAATACTTAAGAAGAGTGACAGACTCTTGGACACTCTCCAGTTCTTGGGTAGAGTGATAGAATTTTTCTATTTATAGAAAAATGATACCACTTCAGTAGACTACCGTAAATGTATGTGGTATTTTCAGATTATTGCATCAAGAGCTCATCTTCACGTATCTGTCAGTTTTTCATAAAACTCCAGTTTTCCATGGAATCTGGTTATTAGCACCAGAGAAATGTATTATTTAGCTACATGTGAATTTTATCTCATAGTAATCCAATTTACTAGCTACATGGTTCAATGAAAAACGATCCTCTCCTGAGCATTGTATAAAGGCATAAAATTTAAAGTTACGTTAGCATTGATAACTAATTTAAACTTTACTGTATAAGTACATAAAACAAATAAGAGAACTTTTTGTGCTCCCATATTGAGTTTACTTTGCTCTCACGTCTTTCCCTAAGGCATAAAGAACATTTGCTTCAGCTTATTATATTACCACCCTTTTCACCCCTCCAAATCCATCCATGAATGGCTATTTCTCTTTTCCATCTTCAAAATTCCACAAACATCTGTTTGCTTCTCTCTTTATCCCATAACAAGAACATAGCACATGAAAAATATTTAAAGGAATGGTTTTGATTCCTTTTAATTGGAGAAGTGTGAGAAGGAAAATGCTTCCATAACCAAGCTGCCTGTGTTACAAATTGCATATTAGACTAGAGAATGATTTCTGGCAGGATCTTCACTTTTTCTTTTCACTGAAAACACCCAGAGTTATAGTTTGTAAAAATAACAAAAAGACTCTTGGTGATTACAAGAAAAAGAAAGTTGCTTAAAAATGTTTCCTGTTAGTGTTGCTTGTGTACAGTTAGCAGGGGAGGTGAGGGTAAGTAAGACCACAAGCGGCGATATAAATAAACAAAGAATGACATTTCAGTTCCATAATGAGAACTACAACAAAATCACTGGAGTTTCAGATGGGAGCAGAAATATACAGAAATATTCTTCTAGTAGGATTAGAAACTAATCTTTTGCATAAGCAAAAGCCACTCTCTAACAAGAGCCATCCTTTGTAATGTACTTCCTGAGATTGATTTTCACACAACGGTAGAAGGAAATTTAGATTTTATACTTTGTGCTTCTCTGTCTTTTGTGTTTCAGGGAGAAGGAATCAGGCTCCAGGCTTCAGTGGATTTCCAGCTAAACTCTACAAAACTTTGTAGTACATTTTAAAAGTAAGTTTTGTGTAGGATCTATAATAAGGCATTTCAGGTCAATTCATTAATCAGTTCTCTTAGGAATGCTTTAATTATAGTGTTCTGAAACCAGAGGGAAAAATGGTAAATACTGTAGAACCAACAGACCAATATTGCTAATTAATATGGATTGCAGGAAAAAGTGTTGACTAAA
This sequence comes from Apus apus, assembly GCF_020740795.1. NCBI lineage: Eukaryota > Metazoa > Chordata > Aves > Apodiformes > Apodidae > Apus > Apus apus. Next base: position 13,423,551 of record NC_067283.1, read on the forward strand.
AAACCTTGGATGAATTCTCAAAGGGATAATGAATTATGATCAAGGGGGATTTATTAAAAATAGACCTGCTAACAATACTAAAATTCTGTGCACTTTCTAACACCTTTAACTGACTTACAAACTTTTTACAAACATGAATTAATTCTGCAAACATTTTAAGAGCTTAAGTAACTACTATTATCCCAACTAAATAGAATGACACTTTTTCAAACGGAGAGACTTGCCCAAAAGGCAATAATATATCCATGGCAGACTTGGGAACAGATATTGGCTGTGTTTTGTTGTATTTTTTCTTAGTCTCATTATGCCAGACCACTTTCCTTTAGGTTCTTATCCAAAACCTATCAAAATCAGCAGGAGCCGTACAGCCGACCTCATGGGCCTTTCAATTGCCCACAGAGAGACACATCAGACTGCTAATCAGGGCTACTGCCAGAAAAAAAATATTACATTGCAATGAAATAGAAAAGTCGTGGTATTGTGGGCAAGGACCAATTGTTTTATCTCCTACATCAGGGTAGTATTTGGATGGCAGAAGTAAATCTCAAGGGGGAAAGTACAGTTTACGGTGGTTTCCTCTTGCAAGAGTGGACCAGGGCCTCTGTGTGGTATGACAACATGTCATACTCCTTTTGTTTATTTTTGTGTGAAATAAAAAAGCAAGTTCTTCCTACTGTATGACAACTTTTGTAAAAGTATTGATGACAACTTCAACTATGCAGCTAAATTCTAGGTATTTTATGCCTCTTCAGAATACCTCACAATTGTTTAACTATTATATTAACTTATTAATTTTATGCACATGCCTATTTATATACCACAACAGATTCCATTTGCTGTTTCTGCATGCTGTTTGGAATGTGCAACGATTCACTTCCAAAAGTGGTTACATTTTGGTTCTAGTGAGGCCTTCAAACATAAGACACAGCAGGACAAGATCTTCACACATATGCGACCCGTTGACTTTGTCAGGTTTTCATATGTGAAAAGTATATTGAACAGGGTGTATTTTATGATCTTCTGGTATGGAAATTATATTATTTTTTGTAACATAAGGTGTGCTGTTATTACGGTACGATTTTTGTACTTAGATAAAATTCCTTTTGCATTGAAAGGTAGATCAGTTAGCTATACCAAAAGGCTCACAATGATTCTTCCCCAATTTACCTCATGATCAATTCTAGATGCTTTGATTACCAGCACCCAAATAGAATTGGAACATCCACCATTACTCAGATGAAAATCGGTCAAACAGATATGATATCTAGTGTATGAAAGACTGTATAAAAAGCTAGCCCTGCTTTTTTATTTTTTTAATAAATTATTATTTTGTCCCAACCTAGAATAGAAAAATCTATCTAGAGTCCTGCTATCAAAAAGGTTACAGCAAATCTAGCAAAAGGGAGCTCTAAATGGTCACCAGAGGGCACAAAATGCCTTTGAATAAATATAAATGGAAGATGTACACCAACACCCTTGTACTTGGTCCCTGAAGCTAAGTGTATAAAATCCCATTTTTTCATGTTTAGATAGCACTTTGTTGTGTTCAGAACAAAAAAGTATAGCTGAATGTCATGTCTTAGCTCTCATTTGAAACTAGATAGCCATGTTTACTTTGGTGAATATATTCAAACTAACATACACAGACATTTTCACTTTACCATTTTTTGAAAACTAAGCCCCAACTTAAAAAGGCATATCTGTAGCTTTACAGTATTCATGGAATACTTCATATTAAATAATGTCAGCCAGCTGAAGCCTGTAAAGGCCTCACTCATTTCAAATGTTGATCCATTGTTGTCTCTCTGCTTCTGGGATAAAAAACATAGAAGAGGAATAGTTGTGCTCTTAGTTCTCTTCCTCTGAGGTGTAATGATGTTTTGTCACAGACTGCTTCCAACAAAAGTTTGTAACTGTCCTTGATTACAGTCTCTAGCAGTACTGATCTTTCATCTTGCTTTGTGGCTACCAAGAAGCTGAGCCCAGCAGCATGATGGGCTCTGGAAAGAAATGCAGCTTTTCTTTCAATCCCTTGCTCTATGCTTCCTTTGACTAGCCTGTGCTGTCCAAGATTAAGTAAAGCAGTGGGTCAGTAAATGATAAAATATGTTTATGTTATACTTGTTCTGGTGAGGCCATGTCTGGAGTACTGCATCCAATTCTGGGCTCTCCATTTCATAAAGGATAAGGAACGACAGGAAAGAGTTCAGCCAGGGCCACAAAGATGATTAGAGGAATCGAGTATCTGCCCTATGAGGAAAGACTGAGAGGGCTGGGTCTGTTTAGCCTGGAGAAGAGGAAACTGAGGGGGGTTCTCACCAATGTTTATAAATATCTAAAAGGGGGTGTCAGGAGGATGGGTCTAGTCTCTTTTCTGCAGTTTCCAATGACAGGACAAGGGGCAATGGGCAAAAGCTGGAGCATAGGAGGTTCAAATAAACATAAGGACAAACTTTTTTACTGTGAGAATAACAGAGCACAAGAACAGGGTGTCCAGAGAGGTTGTAGTGTCTCCTTCTCTGGAGATATTCAAAACCCATGTGGACATATTCCTGTGTGATCTACTGTAGGTGATCCTGCTCTAGCAGGGAGGTTAGACGAGATGATCTTCAAACCCTGATGATGACTCTATGACAAGGTCTGTGATCAAGATATATGGTAAACCTTTTGACTTTTAGAATATTTCTTACTATCCTGCTTCTACCACTGTGGCCATGACCATCTAATCAGAAATCCAGCATGGATAATCCATACATTTCCCCTTGTCCATCTAAAAATGAAATGGAAGAAAATATAATGAAGTTATGGGGTAAACATTTGAACTATAGTTTTCCAGATTACAAGATCTGGAAAAAACATTTAGTAAGCATACATAAATCCACTACTGAGTTGAGATGGAAACCTGTCCTGCAAAATGTCAAGTTAGGAAAACAGACTGATCCCCTACTTAATGAACAAACTCCACTTGTAAAAACAATATGAGCAGAATTATATTTGTAGACTGTGGATATGGACACATGATACATTGTCATGGTGCTAATGATTGTTTCACCATCTGTTGTTGGCATCAGTAACATTAACAGACTACTAGTTCAAAAAGTTTCTCTTCAGTGTAGTTGAGGCTTTTGCTTTCAGTGCTGAAGGGCCAAGGTTCAGTCAGCCTATGTCTGTTGCAGGGACACACTGTACTCCAAAATGTGTTCTAATATCAATGCTATCAGGTAAAACACAGGAGATTCTGATGACATCTTTTTTTTTATTTCGGTATCAAATACTGCGATGAACTACAAGGCAATTCCCTAAGGTGGCTACGAATGTCTTCCAAATTAAACATGCTGTTAAACTAGATTAAAATGACAAAAAACAGATAAGTCAGATTAAAGTCTGATTCTACTCCAACCTTAATTCACACTGCTGTAAAATTATATCATTACAGCATGCAGAACAGTGAATTAAAGATGAAGTGTCAGCTTTAAATTTAATTTCCTCACATTTGCCAGTTTCAGATTATCTAGTGCTAACAGCATGACTGACACTTCACAGGCATGCCTGAAAATAAATTCCTCTAATCCAGGACCTCTCCTGCCAACATTTCAGTTGTCTCATGGGCTCGACTGTGTGGGTAGATTGGGGACTGGGTGGAATAGAAGGATGTTGGAATATAGCACTAAAACTAAGGACCCTTAAAACAGACACAGATTAAAGATGTAGAATTAGAACAACTCAGATTAGATGGGATGTGAGGAACTAAAATGTCCCTTTGTTCCTGCTTTTAAGTATCACCTCAGGAAGTGCTGCCTAGGAGAGAAGCCTCCTGATCAGAGCCAAAAATCTTGGCCTGTGTTTCTGTAATAGATTAAAAACCATGGTAAACCATTCCCTCACACATTAAAGGATATCCAGTTGTGTCTTCCTCTCACTGTAAATATAGTCACATGCATGCATAGAAAAAAGGGAGAAAGTTTAGCAATTGCCAAGCATGTGTATTTGAGGCACTGACTATATTTACTCTGCTTCAGATATGCCGTAGTATGATACTTTTTTTGGTATCACTCCTATAGCCTTCCTGAGTCATTCCTCAGGTTAAATGACGTTAGCTGGATTCCAGCTTCACATTCAGATATGTTTGGCTGAACTTTCCATTGAGATACTCACTTGACAAGTTATAAATTAGAATTTCCCTTGTACAGGATGGCTGTTTGTATATGACTAAATAGTTTTTTGGCCTGTAAATAAATATGGTCAGCATTCAATAAATAAAGGAACCACAAACCAGTTAGGCTATAAATCAAACAAAGAAAGAAATCTTGTAATCTACAGGAGACCACAGAGGAACTTGGGGGTAGGTTGATGGAAAAGCACTCCTCAGGGTCATCTTTGTGGAGAATGCATCACACTCCATACAAATTCTTCTTTCCTCAGGATATTACACTTTTGTTAAGCAATATAGACTGTTCATTGCTGGTTGTTATGCTGGTTAAGACAAAATACAGAATTTTAGCCTAGACTACGCAAGACTAAAATAAACAATCAAAAAGATGAGTGCAGTATCTCCAAAAGAAGGAATATATTGAATTTGCCTATTCAGCAGCCATCTTAACTTTGCTTTTAAATATCTTAAAGCAGAGGGGGGCAGATTATTGTAAGGAATTATTCACTTCCTTGTTTTTATTTGTGTGAGAAAATCAAAGTGTTCAGGGTTTAGTCAATTGTGGAACATTAAGCACATACAAACATGTTTCAAAGCAGGTGATTTTAGAACAAAATGTGAGAACTAATTTGCATGATACTAGGGTAAGTACCTTATTGTCTTACTCTTAATCATCCTGTTATTTAGGATAGCTTATGTTACCAGTTGAGTGAATGAGGATGCTTAATGTCTAAGAGAGACATATTATAAAAGCAGCCTGCTGAGCTATCTAAACCAGCCAACAGGCTGAGAAGAGGCATGTGTCCACCTGAAGCAGCCTGATAGCATCCTTTGGCCTAGCCTGTTAGGAAGTCACCCCAACCATGTATGTAGGAACACACCCTGGGAACAAAAAAGGGAGACTTTCAGTCTTTGTCACTTTGGGTAGGAAGGGAGCTAAGGTGAATGACTGTATTTTACAAATCAGAGGTTTTGTGAACAAGAGAAGACACAAGCGCTCTACATCCTGCATCTCTGAACATTGGTACACAATAATTAAATGTAGGCCAACTTGTTTCCAAGAAAGCATCCTAATCACTGTTTTCTTACTCAGGAAATTTCTTATAGACCCTGATGCAACAGCTTATATGGCAGGATTGAAAGAATATCCTCAAGATGAATGCTGGAAATTGTGTGCATGACTCTTTTGTGTAGAGAAGGAAGCTGAATCAGAATTTGCTGTACATCTTTTGATTGTTCCTATTACAGGACTAGTTGGCAAAAGATACACTAAAAAAAGACAGTCCCTTTCTCTTCTTGTGTTTTGTATAAGGCCCTTCCTACACAAGCCATTCTGAGAGAAGGTTCTGGCTCAAGACTCTCAGAGGAGATAAATACAGGAATGCCTGTGAGCAACTGAGCTGCACAGCATGGCCGAGGCAAGGGCAGTTCTGGATATGCCCACTGAAATCTGTCTTCTAGGTATAAGGGACAGTCAAGTGTCATTTTTAAGAATCTACAATTCAGATTTCAGCTTTTATGTTACTTTTTCCTTCATCTTCAGAAACTCAAGTAGGGAGGTAGAGAGCCCTGCACACACTGAATCATGGTGTGTACACTTAAAATGAAACAGACCCAAAGGTACAGGCTCTAGGCCTCGTTACCTTCTCATGCCCTCCTAATTTTAACCAAAGTAGATGCCACAGAAATTAATGAGATAAGACTGTGTAAAAGTCAAGTAACACTGAATCAAATTAAAATAAAAAATAAAAATAAAAATTGGAAATTAAAATCAGACATTTGCCAGCATTTTGGTGTAAGATTCGGTCTTCATGGTAGCTGCTGAAATGTAAACATAACATAGAAAGAAATTAATAAGGAGAGACATTAATAGAATCAAATAGGAAACTGGAAAACGTCACCTGCCCACCTTTTTATTCTATTGAAACCCTTGTTTCCTTGAAAGGTGAGAATTTTTTGGAAGTGGGTGGGGTAAGAGGGAAGGATATGCAAAGTCACTGCAGCCTGGTCCAAGATCAATTGCTACCTCCTTACCACAATATGAAAAACTGTGTCCCTATTCATCCATTTTCTGAACAGAAAACAAGAAAAGCCAGAAGTATTCAAAGTAAACTCGTAATTGCTCCCTACAGTAGTTCCAAAAACAATGGGAGCTAGAAGGGGAACATAATGATTCATTTTGGCTACTCTGTCATGCCATTTGTTCTTTCTTGGCCCTATAAACAGGACTTTTAGAAATATAGGAAAGTTAAAAACAGAAACCAAATGCTCAGAATTCATGTCACCTTTCCCTTATTTCCTCTGAGTTTGAAAAGTAAAATCAGCAACATTTGTGAATGTAATATGTGAATTTCTAATATTAAAATGAAATCATGTGTTCTGGTAGCTGATTGTAACAATAGCTCTTCATTTCCTCCTTTCTGTTCTCAACTGGTAAATTGATATGACACAATGCAGAAACATTTCCAAACACACTGAAGCTTACAATGTATCTGTAATACATTAGTTTCTGAAAACTTAGATGTCCGTATAATGTGTTCATATCTGTAAAATTCTGCAAGAAAACTAATCCAAGCAGATTTGAGCTAACATCTGTCTACAATATCAGCTACTTCAGTCAATGGATTGGTCAAGACGATCCAGGGAATAAATTGAAAAATATGTGAAATCAAACTGAATAGTAGTTACAGTATATCATATGGAAAATTGATTTCTGGTCTTTAAAAGTTTAGTACAAAATTTCACTTCTATCATTTTCTTCTTTTCTAGTACTTCATTCTTTGACAAGTTAGAAAAAAAAGTATAAAGAAGGGTTAAGCAATTTTTTTTTTTTTTTTTGTAGAGACATTCAAAATGTCACATCTTGCTTTTGTGAAAACATTATATAATGTTTGGACTAAACATTTAACAAATAAATACCTTTGTCAGTTTTATAGAAAATGGTTTCTGGAATATTTTTTTATTAGGCTACAAAGCAAAACACTTTTTCAGACAGCAGCAGGATGTGACCTGCCTGCAACTTCCTAGAAATACCAAGCTTCATAGAACAAAAATAAATTTTAAAAATTGCTGCTTAATATAGATTAGTGAATACGATTTGGTTGGTGTACCTTACAAATCAACACTGTCACATTTCTCCAGATGTTAACAAGTTCCATTTCCACACAACTTATTCTCTAAGTGACTCAGGCACACAGAGAATGTGTCAGTTGCACAAGGACAAAATAAAGAGAAAATATTTCGTTACATATAGTATTATCTGATACCATGAACTCTAAGGGCTGTACTGTGGTAAGCAATACCAAACTCAGATATTCACAGTTTTAATTTCAGTAGCATAAAATCTATGGGTATCAAAAACCAAACACAGAAACAGATAATATCCCATTCTGACAAGACATTCTCTGTTTATATGCCCAAAACATCAGGAGTCTACAGCACCATTAAACCACACTAACCAACAATCAGTGTTTAACAGGAAAGGATAAGCACAAAGCATCTTCTTCTCTCTTCTGACCTCTACCTGAAACATCTCTTTATTGTTAGAGACTTCATAGAGCATCACTGTGAAGTCTCTTAAAAAAACCCTAGACAACAAAACCCAAAACAACACAAATACTATTATATGAAAATAAATATTTTTACCTGACTGACTTCTTTTCAAAAATTATTTAATTCCTGCAACATATCTTCATATTTTAAAAAAAGTCTGAAGGCATAAAATTTCTGCATTTTGGGCTGGGAAATTTATATTTGAGCAAAAATAGCTCTTTGTATGCATTTCTGTTTGGAAATTTCAAAATGCTTCTTTTCCTTACAGTCTAAGCAGAACAACAAAAATTTGCAATCTAATTTTACTTCAGATTCCTCCATTATGGTCCTCCTATGCTGCTTCATGTTTATTTTTCCAAGTCTTTTTTATCAGCTGATCTCTCCTGACACTCAAAGAGGTGAGGTAAATATTGATCTGACACAGGAAGGGAAACATCATTCTCATTCTCTTCTTGGAAACGTTCAATGCTCTTATCTGGGAGGAGTGGTTAACATTTTCCCTCCCTTCAGGAGAAGGAAACCCATCCTCATGGAGAAGAATCACCCAGAAACATACAGTTGTCTCTGAAAATCACATAGGAGCAACTTTCCCCATTTGCATGCTCCTGAATGACCAGATGGAGGAGGACATTCAAGTTTAAGGAACAAAGTGAATTCCTGTATCCCCTGGGCTTTTGTTACAATATTTTTCATAGATATGACTTTATTTCCATTTCACTTCAATAGCTTCCATTACCACTCAAGCTCGTGTGACTTCAGAAGAATTATTTTTTTTTAATAACCATATTATATATTATTATTAATAACAGGCAATATTTGAAGATCAATTATGGTTAAGAAGGAATGGAAAGCGTAAAAGAGAAAAAGGTTAGATCAAATGAGGATAAATATAGTTTAGCAAGGATTACCTTAGGTTGCACTCCTATTAGGAATTCATAAATAATTATTCAGATCAAGTTTCAGATCAATTCAAGATGAAACAGTATCACCAATTATTTTAAACTGCCTTATAAAATAACCACTACAGAGCCTGGGTCCACTGTGTGTCTCTGGAGTTTTCCAATGTAGATGTGGAGCACTACTGATGCATTGTGGTATATTTTGAATTCATTTTGCAGTCTTACATGGTGTTGTTATACAAGATTCAAAATAAGGCAGAATCAGAATGCCTGTGTAACAAACACAAAGCTGATATGGTTATATGTATATCTTGAAGAATTTTGAATTTACTTTATAAGAAAAGTAAAATTATTAACATTCCCCCCCTCCATTTTTTTATAAAGAAATTTTAAAAAATGCCAGTAAATGCAAGCAGCCATTCTTGTTATGTTCAGTTTTCAGACTCCTGAAGCAGCAAAGTCTTTCACTGTGTAATCCAGGAGCTATAAAATGTGGACTATTGACACAGCAGACCACACTGTCTCTTACAGAGTCATTATGGTCTTCCTCCTCAATGAGAGTTTGCTTGTTTAAAAAATAATATGTTGTGTGTGGAGGATATGATCCAGTGGGTGAGCAAAATAAAGACAGATGACAATGGATTGACTCTGGTGTATTACATTCCAAGGCAGATTTTACAGTTAGAAAATCATGTACTGCAAACACTGACAAGAATTTATCAAGTTTTATGAAATACAAAATCCTCTAGGTGATATATAATGAATAGGATCAGAAATCAATGTACATACATTAATTTCTCAACTTTGGTACCATTCTGATTCATATGAAGCAGACGTCGGGAGCATTACATAAATATATGACAGATTTATTCAGTGTAATCTGGCCACTATATAAATTTTGTTACTTCACTTTGACTTTGCTCTTATTAAAAGTACATATGATTGAGCATATAAATAAATCAATATTTCATGTATTTATGAGTTTGGCCCAATTTTATTTATTATAATTAAAGGAAGGAAGGATTCCCCATTATTTTGGCAAAAAAGACAGTGATAGTTCTCCTGTAGATTTAAAGAGGCAGTTACCTTGCAATGAGAGATCCTAAAGGTATCCTACAAAATTCAAAGCACTGAAGAAAATTAATGAGAAGTGATACTCCCTTCAGACATTGCAGGCAAAGACTTTCACTTAGTTTACTCTTACTGATAAATCTCATAGGTATTAGAAGGGAATATTAGAGTTAAATAGCACTCTTAGGAAATTTTAAAATATATTTATGTAAAAAGTTAATGACAGATGATCCTGTTTAGAAACTAAAAGCTGCTTCAGGAATTTTACTGGTGATTGTTTCTCTCTGATTAGTTACACAAGATTTTTCAGTAATGTCAGAGAGTCCAGGGAGGACAGAATTTAAGGTAAGCACACTCTTACATCTGATATTTTCTGTCAGCATTCAGAGGTCTGACACAGAATTGAGACTGTATGTTCTATTAATATATGAAACCTCATAGAAAGATTTATACTGGTGGCAACTTTATAACTATTCAACATTGATAGTTTTCTGTGGGAGTTACGCATTTTTCAGTTCAGAAATAACAGTGAGGAAAATACCACATGTGGAAATCATTAGAGAGTTTTTACACCTAAACTGACTTGTTGGTTCTATTTCAACTCAGGCAATGCTTAAAAACAGAAGCTGTCTATGCTATGATTAAATACAAAACATATTGTCAGTATAGGAAAGAAAATCAACTGTTTTCAAATCCTCAATCTTGTTTTACAGGCACAATAGTAGTGTGGTTCACATGGTATTTCCCAGACTTCCACAACACAAGGGATGAACACTGTATGAAAAAACAAAGATATTGGTAGCTGTATTTAGCAGACAGTCAAAAGAATCATGGAATCCTTAAGGCTGGAAAAGACCCTGAAGATCATAAAGTCCAGCTGTTGCCCTTACACTCCCATGACCACTAAACCATCTGACTGTGACAACCGTCTTCTGAGTACAACATCTACCTGTTTTTTAAACACCCCCAGGGATGGTGCCTCCACCCTCTCCCTGGGCAGTCTGTCCCAATGCCTCGCCACTATTTCTGTGAAGAAATTTTTCCTTATATTCAATCTGAACATCCCTTGGAGCAACTTGACCCCATTTCTTCTTGTCCTGTCTCTAGACACTAGAGAGAAGAGGCCAACACCCACCTCACTACAACCTCCTTTCAGGTAGTTGTAGAGAGCAATGAGATCTCCCCTCAGCCTCCTCTTCTTCTGGCTATGATTTCCCAAAACAGATTCTAATGCTGCAGAACAAAAGATAGAGATAAAAGCTAGATTATCTCCTTATTCACCTCAGTGAATCAAATGTATCTGTGCCTTTGCATGGCAAGTTTGACTCCTACATTTTTCTTTCTGTCGCCTCTATTGACGCACTGTCATTTGTGCTACCTCATCTTCATATATATTCACATATATGCAGACCACTGAATCCCTTCATTTTTACCAGAGAAAAAAGATGCTACATAATATAAGAGAAAAAAAAAATACTTTTACAGAAAATAATAATAATAATGATAATGATAATAATAATAGTAATAATAATAATAAATACTATTATGCATAATTTCCTTACTGGAACATCAATAAATATTAGCCAACATAAATACAATAAAATGTAATATCATTCACTTTAGCAATAATATTTAAACAGGCATCAACGAAGAAAACAACCAACATATACATACATGCATGGATACACACATACATATATACAATGTCTTGGGTTGGAAGAGATCTATAAATGTCATCTTGATCAACCCCACCACAATAAGCAGTGAAATCTCCAACTAGACCAGATTTCTCAGATGCCAATCACACCTGTCCTTAAATGTTGCCAGGGATGGGCCCTCCACCATCTCTCTAGGCAACCTGTCCCAGTGCTCAACCACCCTCATATTAAAGAACATTTTCCTAGTGTCCAGCCTAAATCTACCCTTCTCTAGCTTGAAACCATCACCCTTTGTCCTATCATTATGTGCCTTAGTGAACAACTCTTACCCAGCCTTCTTATAGGCATTCTCACATATTGGAAGGTTGCTATATGGTCCTCCCAGAATATTTTCTTTTTCAGGCTGAACAGCTCCACCTCTCTCAGCCTGTCTTCATAAGAGAGGTGCTCCAGCCCTCTGATCATTTTTGTTGCCCTCCTCTGGACACGTTCCAAAAGGTCGACGTTGTGCTTGTGTTGGGGGCTCCAGAGAGGGACACATTACTGCAGGTGAGGTCTCACCAGGGCAGAGTAGAGGGGCAGAATCACCTCTCTCAGTCTGCTGGCCACACTTCTCTTGATGAAGCCCAGGATGCAGTTGGCCTTCTGGGCTATAATTGCACATTGGTGGCTCATGTCCAGCTTTTGATCCACTTGTACCCCTAGGTCTTTTTCCACAGGACTGCTCTCTAGCGTGTCTTCCCTCAGCCTATATTGATATCTCTGGTTGCCCTGGCTCAGGTGCAGGTTCACCTGGGCCCACTTCTCCAGCTTGTCCAGTCTCTCTAGATGACATCTCATCCCCCTGGCATATCAACTGCACCACCCAACTTGGTGTCATTTTCTGAGGGTGCTCTCAATGTCACTGTCAATATTGCTAATTAATATATTAAATAACACTGGTCCCAGTACAGACTCCTGAGGGACACCACTTGTGACTCCATCTGGACATGGAGCCATTGACCACTACCACCCTCTGGATGTGACCATCCAGCCAATTCCTTATCCACTGAAGCACCTGTCTCCCCAACTTAGAAAGAAAGATGTCACGGGGGACCATGTCAAAGGCCTTGCAGAAATCCAGATAGATTACATCCACAGGCCTTGCTTTGTCCACTGATGAAGTCACTAGTTTGGTCAGGCAGGATTTGCCCCTAGTAAAGCCATGCTGGCTGTCCTGAGTTACCTCCCTGTCCTCCATGTGCCTTAGCATGTCTTATAGGAGGGTGCATGCCATGATCTTTGCAGGCATAGAGGTGTGGCTGACAGGTTGGTACTTCCCAGGGTCCTCCTTTCTACCCTTTTTTAAAATGTACCTTACATTTGGTACAAAAGAGACAGTAAGTACACCATGAGTAAAATGTCTGATACAAATACCAGAAGCATTTGAAGATGAGGATATTCACATCACTTTAATTGAGGCTTTTACATAGTTTTACTGTTCATTCATTTTTCTTTCTGTTTCATCATTTGAAGCAAAAATTAGAGGGTGTAATTTCTGTCTTTAATGCCAAAATACTATGAATATGCTAAACTGTGATTTATCACCCTAAATTTTTGACAGCAACACCTTTTCCACAAGTGCCAGTTTATTCTATTTGTCTAAGGATATTTGCAGCATAGGAAGTTCACTTGTCATTCAAGTTGTAACATGTTTTATTTTCCTTTCCTATCTAACAATGCATTACATGTGCAGCTGTGAGAAAAATGCTAGCTTTCTTGTTAGAAGAATCCAGAATACCTACCATCTCTGCCTGTGCTAATAAAACAACATGATTATCTTTAGAAGAAACATAAAAATATTGAAGAAAAAAACCTTCTCTTAAATCCTAGATACTATGCATCTTTTTTCTGGTTTTGCATCTCTTTTCAATGCACTGACACGCTAGTCTGTGAAAAGAAAGCAGGCAAAAGACGTACAAATCTCTTGCTTATACTTTTCCAGTATAAGCTAAATGTTCATGCAGCACAGCTAAGGAAACCTGGGCAGTTAACTTTGAAGGGAGACCTTAAGAGGGAATAGAAAAATACTGCTGCAGCCATCCAGTCTCTCAAAATATCATTGCTGTAATTGCCAGAATTATAGCTTGTGGTTACCTGCCACATTCTTTGGTGCTCAACTCATGGTTATTGTGCTGCCACAGTTTAAAACATTGGCTCAGAGCTGTTTTGCAATCTACATAATGTTGTATCTGCTGCATGCAGTACTGTATCAAACAACAAGCACAGGCCTTGAGACAACGTGCGTGGCAATGTACTCACATAAAAAATGACATTTTAGCTAAGTAGAAAACACTGCATACTGGATGTCATTCCAAAGGATATTTTAACCTTTGGTTCATAGCCAGAGTATAACAATAATAAAAATAAACTGTACTTTGCATTTGTCAACTTCTGTGGTCACAAAAAAGACAAGATAATTTCAATATATGGCCTGTTTCTTGAGACATTTTCCCTATATCTTCTTGTCACTGATAATGAAGGCAACTTAATAAAAGTAATGAGGAAATGTATTCATACCTAGGCCAAATTTAACACACTGTTAACCCTATTAAATGATTGATTATAGGATAAATAGTAAACATATTAAATATTCCCTGATAAGATATTGATTTCTGCTATCTTACCATATCCATTTTGTAAATTGTCTGTTTCATGGAAAACTATCAAATCCGGGGAGATGCAGATCATGGTGATGCGTTTTGTTTGGGTTTTTGTTTGTTTGTTAATTAAGCTGTTTTTATTAATATAATCATCTTTGTTTTTAATAGCACATAATTAGTACCCCAGTACTGGTGCACCAGTAGCTTCTGGGTGATGTTCAGATATCACTTCAGTTTCCCTTGTTGCGTCGGATGTGTAGATATATAATCTTTTATTTTGTTATATAGAGTTGCCACCATCGTCTTTGGTGCGGTCTGAGTTGCACAGCACAGATGGAGTTTATGTGTGCTGATGGTCTTGGACAGATTCAGCCACTCTTGCTGTCCTGAGTTGATCACTTCTTCCAGATTTAAAAAGATGAGCAGTCTCCAGATGAGCAGTCTCCAGAACTTTACAGTTCTCAAAGACTTTCACTTGCTCTCTCTCATTCCTTTCCTTGTCTCACCTGCAGTTTTCAGGTTCTTCTTTATCCGTATGTACACACAGGTACTTAGAGAAGCCATTCACAAAAATTCACAAAGAAGTGTGTGAAAAGTGAAAGCCAGACCTGGATTTTTTACTTTGAGTCAGGATGAAACATTGAAATGAAGAGTTTTTCAAGACAAAAAACTAACTTCCTTCTCTGAGCATGCATCTCCACTGGAAACCCAACCATCTAGTTAGCCTGACCATCTCCCTTAGGTGTGAACAGCTGCAGTTTCAGCTAAAGGTGGTTATGGTGTGCACTTCACTCTCTATTCCCTGGTCCTGCAGTGAACTCAGTTGTCCTGCATGTTCTTTACTAATAGCGCACACAGAAACAAGCTCAAGAATAGCTTCAAGAGGGCACTGCTCAAATGTCAGCATGCTCCCTGGCACAATGTTTGACCTTTCCAGGCAGTGTCTTAGCTCAGGGACTGCCAAAGGCTACGGGGTGTTCCACATAGACAATGTGAACAAAGGTAACTTCTCTTGAAGGAGCAAAGACTTTACATAGGTGCAAGCTGCACAGTGTCATCTGAAGTCTGAGCAAGAAAACTTGTTCATACCACTTATTTACTGGCCCTAGCAGGGATAAAGCCTGCTAGGTTATTCCCTCATACATTGGAAAAAAAGTTTCTATTTGTATGTACGTGAAGTTTTTGAAAAGTAAAACTGTTTTTATTCCAAAAGGTGCTTAAAGTTTCCATAAACACAAAGTTGCCTTCTTGGTGGCCACCTATTTCAAGATGTGTTCTCCTGTTTCCTGAATATTTTTATAATACTTTTGTACTTGTGCTCATTCCTCTAAATATTTGGGCTTTGATCAGGCTCAGTAGCATGGTATTTGAAGACCATTCCAAAAATGGAAATTAGTTTTTCCTCTACCTATTTCATAGCATATTCTGGAGAATCTCACCCAAAGCAAAAAATTGTTTGCTTTTATCAAACATCTAGAGAAGAAGACAATGCAGTTTTTAACACAGGCTGACAAACTTGTCTGGAACAAGGAATATCTAAAAACTTGTTTATCTGCACTGATTTGGCTGGGATAGAGATAATTTTCTTCATGGCAGCTGGCATGGGGCTATGTTTTGGATTTGTGCTGAAAACAGCGCTGATAACACAAGAACATCATTATTGCTGATCGATCCTTACACAGAATCAAGGCCTTGCCTGCTTCTCACACCACCTCACCAGTGAATAGTCTTGGGAGTGCACCAGATGTTATGGAGGGACACAGCACATAAATAGCATGCATACTTTATGAATGACTGACCAGCAAACTCAGACTGAAAACATGTCAAAACCTGAGCAGAAGACTGTTGCAAGAGTATGTAAAAGAGTTTACTGATGGTCACTCAACATTTCTGTAGCCTCGTTGCTGTCAGTTGGCAAAATGATCTGCTGAATCCCTGTGCCCCCAGACACCGCAAGCATTACCTTTCACTTTTTTTGGACTGATACTGCCAAACCTCTGATTCTGGTTAGGTTCAGAACCTTCACGAGGGGTGTCCATCAGAGCATGAAATAAGCTGAGATAATTTTGAAAATAATGTAGTCCTTTCCATTTCCAGCCACGGAAATCTTGTTTGTTATCAGTCTGTCTAATTATGTAGAATCATATTGAATCTATTATGATGTGCACAGCTTTCTTGGGTTTGCTTTTTGTTTAGCAGTGTATATATGACATGGAAACATAAGTATTGCTCCTCAGTGGTTTACCTGATGTTCAAATCCCCTTCATTTTAAATTATTTAATAACAGTATCCCTTTTACTGACTACCAAAACAAAATGGAAAACTGAAGGTTCAAAGTGTTTCAAAGCCAATGAAATTTTTACTGTTGATTCAATTTAATTATAGATCAGGTCATTCTCATGTGGAGAAAGCAGCAGCCTAATGAATAAAGGTATCTATTTCTATGTAGCACATAAAGTGGAAAATCAAAGTTTTGCACTATCATCAAAGCTAAAGGACTAATTACTTTAATTAGACAGTTACAGCCATTTGCTGTGATACTACGCCAAAATAGCATGACACCAAGAAATTTAGGTGTATCCCAAAAGTAATGTCTACAGTCATAGAAGTTGACACAAGAAAGACAGCCTTTGACTCATGTTTTAAATATCTGACTTTTACTAAATGATTGGCATGACTTATAATCATTTGTCTTTTGATGGCGACCACTAGTGACTTCTCTTGACGTAGCCACAGTCATTCTCTTACTTTACACTGCAGTGCTTCCATCTCAATACCTTCACTCATACCTACCTTGTCTGAGCACGTTAGTGTGAAGACACCTGACCTGACCCAAAATTAATCAGGCTGCATATCATTTTTAGTAAAGGCAGTACAAAAATCATGCTAGGTCAACATAGCTGGCAAAGGTAAGGTGTAAGCATATTTATAGCTACACGACATGGATTTTGTTCTTTAAATAGAGAAAAAAAACAAAAGGGAAGTAAAAACACAGAGAAAGGAAGATAAAACTACTAATCCAAGACAGACACATTTAAAGCCGTAGTAAAGAATGAAATTTTTAGAGTCTTCATGAAGTTGTTTTGTATGACTATTGATAAGAAGGCAACATATTTCTCAAATGACAATGTCAAAGTACAGATGTAACAGAACTGAGAAAACGCACTATAAACTTATCTAAATCAGTTCTAAAGTTGAATTTGAAAGACTTCCAAATATGTTAAGATAGAAAAGCACAAAGTCAAAACAACATAAACTGCTTTTTTCTACAAGATAATGACCCCATGAAATAAACAGAGAACCATGAATGACAGATATTAATGTTTGAAATCCCAGATTTAGTTGACCTAATTTTTTTAATCCTGTCTGTTTTTTTCTTTTTTTCACACAAGGTATTTTACCAAAGTAGAACCTTGAAACTCGGAAGTTAATCTTATGTTCCACTACACAATTTGTATTGTTTATTTAGGCTTCAGCCCTAATGACAGATTTGTGTACTTTCAGATTTTTATCAAATCCAGCCACTCTAGCATTTGTCCTGGGGATTTGTGTTTGAAGATAAAAGTTTGCTAAAATGAAACCACAGAGAGAAATGTCAGCACCAGGAATAGCTAAAAAATCCTGCAGATATGAATGAAATTCTTTCATTGTTCAAGTCTAGATGCTTAAAATATTAAAAACCTTTTGTTTCTTTTCACAATGCTAAAATTAGGCAAGAGTTTAAATTTTATGTCAAGACAATAGTATCTCGCTGTACCCTCAATATAAAATAAAGAACTGCACAATAACCCAGTTTTAATTTAAATCAATTATACTAGGATTTTTTTCTTAAATTTAAACCTAACTTGAAGGAGGGCTATTTTTTCCTTCTAAAGTGAAATGTAATATAAGAAGTTTGCATATCTAGGATTACAGTTTATACTGGATGGTGAAAGAATCTAATTAAAATGCTGCCTCTGCTGAAGCTCCACCCACTGCCAGAAACATTGAGCAATTGGTCTTGTCATTCAGCATGAGCTAAGTACCTCTCTCTCCACAGTACAGAAATTTTAAGCCTTCTTCATTATTCTCCAAATGAAGCCTGCCTCTTGAAAACACAGCCATCTCTCATAATTAATTTAGCTTTCTCCATTTATTCTACAATACAAGTCCTTTCACAATGAAAATCTTCCCTGCTGCGGATATAAGCTTCACTCATTGAATGCATTCAGCACAATTAAAGAACATCATGAAACTGTTACAGGACAAGACATGTTGCTGAAACATTATTTTTTTTTTCTGCTTCAAAAACCATGTATCATCAAATACTCAATCAATATAGGCATGCTGGTAAGACTTAGAAGGTTCTACTAATATATAACAAAATAGTATTTTCAAATATTACATTAAGCCAAGTATACACATAGTCAAAATATATTTCAACTGATTCATGCTCCAGCTTTGAATAATGGATGTTCTTCTCACAATGGGGAATGATTCATTCTATTTAGAAGAAAAACAAAAGTACAGCAAAATTATTATTGTTTTTTTCCATTAAGGGATGAATCATGCATTCCTCCTTTACTAGAAAACTGATTCAGATGCAGGATTAACATAAATAGCTGAATTGATCATTTGGCTTGTCATTTATCTCCATAAAGCAATGTCAGAATTTTCCCACCTAAGAAGACACTAAAACTTGGGAGTCTGAAAATGCTCAAGTCTACCATCTGTTAAGGAGCTGAATTAACCCTCCACCCATTCATTAAGAGTCACCCAATCTGGAGATTTAATGATCTGTCAAAGAATTTCTGGGAGTACCACAAATTTTGTAATGTACAGAGATTCTGATATGACTAGTGAGTTTCATATATTCCTCATATGTGTAAGAAGCCATCAGTCCCAGCAAAAAAAACTTTTGGATAACTGTATATATCAAAGATAATTCTCCTGAAGATTAGTGAAAAGCCTTTCACATTAACAGCAAGACCCATAAAACAGGGAATACTTAGTGGGATCAACAAGTCCTTTTGTTTTCTTGAAAAAAACCTCATGTTAGACAACCACTGGAGACAAAGACACAGTTCTGGGATGAGGCAGGGGGAGCATCAATATTTAATAACTCTTACTATTTGAAACAGGCACTTTACTTTAGCATGGATGTTGAAGAGAGTGCAAGTAGTCATCTAGCCAAAACACCTAGTGTTATGAGCACACACGGAAACACCAAATCTGTCTTGTGAGTCCTTTCTGTAACTCAGAATGCCACAGGAGACAGGGCAAAATGGAAGATATGTGTCCCCTGTTCTTCTTTGGCTTTGCAATGATGTCTAGGACATGTTAGCAAGAGGATATTCAGAAAAGGACAGCTTTCCTAACATCCCACACAACTGAAGAGGAGAACATGGCCAGGTTGGACGAGATTTTGTGCAACCCGGTCTAGTGATAGGGTTCCCTGCTCATGATGACCTTTGAGGTCCCTTCCAACCTTAATGATTCTATGATTCTGTGTTGAGTTCAACAAAGATCTATCAAGATATAGGCTCTCTATTTTGTCTAAATAGACATATTTGTCTAAATAATACAAGACTTTCTTTCAGAATCAGTGGGATGGAATAAAGGTTCTGTGTACACAAGGAAGAAGACTAAAAACTATTTTCATTATAACAGCAGTAATAAATAGGCAAAGTTGAGACACCTGTAAAAACTGAATGTAATGTAAGTTTTATGACCAAACTATTAGTAAAAATAGTCTTAAAAATCTTTAAAGAAAATATTTTCAAATGTGTTTAAAGCTCTTTCTGTCTCCTATAAATCTGTTCAGCTTCTTAGTTTGAGGAGGCACTGGGCAAAATTTGTTTTTTCTTGGAATCCTTAAGAAATCCCATGCACAGGAAAAACATATGGAAATTGCCCACAGGAAGCACATATCAGATAAACACAGGAAGTAATTATTCAGCCGGAAAGTTTGAAGGAAATGGGTTGTTTTCTGTCAGTTCTGGTGTTCTGTGAATTTCAGGACATCAGCAGTAATGAAGGAAATAGATTAGCAATTGTAGGGAAGCTATTGTTTACACAGTGTTGACACCAAATGTCACTCTCCTAGAATTTACCTTGTAAAAATAATTTAATATTGTGCAAAAGCAAAGCAGCCTTAGTTTACTCCTAACAATATTACAGCAGTTAGTCTTAATATCTCCTCTGCACTGAGAAGGTTTGCAGAGGAAATAATTAATCTGGTAAAGTAGTAAAATAAAAGGAAAATACATTTTTAAACTTCCAAGTCTTTGCTAACAATGTTTTTTTTCTTGTTTTTAAGATGATAAACCTTCATTTTGGAAATAACCAGTAGTATAGAAGCATCACAAATCCCACCTAAGAAAAGATGAGGTTTTAAGTTGTTGCTTTAATTTAATTTAATTATTCACTGAAACGAAAAAAAAATATCTTCTGAGGTAAGTCTTCTCTTGAAGTCATTAGAGAACTCTCACTCCTGAATCAGCTGATTATGCATTCAGCAGATATGAACCACATTCCCTTTGTCTCAATCAATGCAACTGAACATCAAGTTCTAGCAAACCACAGTTGTTCTTTTGAAAATTTCTGAACAAAGTTTTCACTGAAATAAATATGTATCTCTATAAAAACCTTCAGGTCTGACAAATCAATATTTTCCTTGTGAAAATATGTCATGGCAAAAACATTTCCAGCCTACTGTATTCCTAACTTTCCCCAAAGTGGAGAAAGGTGATTAGCTGGAAAGCAAATACAGCTGTGAAAGGTGCTCTCTGTTCTGCACAGGCGACAAAGTAGCTCAAGATATCCCCTGAAAGTAAATTTGATATCAAGCTGTGTGGAAAAAAGAACAGCACAAGAAGCAGGAGAAACATCCAGTAGGAGCAACTCTAAGTATCATATTCCCCTTCTTATAAGCAGAAATGGGAAGGCAGGATTTCAGCAATATCTCTCCTCCCTAGCACCCCATGTAAGCATTATAGAAATTATCAGCAGCCCTACCGGGCTACAGACAGAACTGAGCCAGCTGCTCCAGAGTAGCTCTCCTGGTGCTACCAGAAGTGATAGTAACAGAGAAACCCCATATGGCTTCTTGGGTGCACACTTGTTCTGGCTGTCATCAGTCCTGTGGGATTCTGTATTTTACTTGTTTACTGTGGTTTTAATTTTGCTGTACTTCCCTCAAGTCTATTTGATTCTTTCAATTGTTTGGGTAGCTAGTTCACTTAATGGCTGAATTTATTCTTAAGAATATTTCAGTTCAGATTACTTAGAATATGTTTCTCTGAGGATTTTAATGTCTTATTTAGTCATTCAGAGTCAAATTACTGTATTATAAATAACTGGAAATGTAGAAAACTTTGTTTCTGTTAGCAAAATATAATAAAACTTAAAAAAATCAAATATCTCTTAAAATTTTATCAATTGATAAATTAGCCAGAGCTGCTCCATTTTCACGAAGACAGTTAGTTATAATTAAATAGCAGATTTTGCACAAGAAAAATTGAAACAGCAGTGCAAAAGTGTTCAGTAAAAAAATCTTCCCAGGTTCTGATTAATTTTATTTATGAAAGTTGAAGTACACCCTTGAGGCAGTACTATATTCCACCAGATATTAAAAAAAAGAAAACAAGAAAAAATAAATTCTTATTACTCATTTGAATTCCTTCTTCTGGGTACATAATGTCACAACAGCTTACCTTTGAGGCAAAAATCACATTTAAGTGCTTTCAACATTTAATATCCACACACATTTGTCATGCAAACGGCTTGTAGCTTCTGATATTTCAAATATAGACTCTGTTGGATATATTAATTTCCCATATTACACACACAGATGTGCTTGAACTTATAAAGTCAGAAGGTTCCAAATTGACTTTAAGAGAAAACAAGGTCAGAAAATGCAACCTTGTCATGCTTACTCCCACAATTTACTGTAGCAAATAAAAATTCAACAAGTGAACTGAAAATATTCCAAGTGGTATCAAAAAAGTGGCCTGGTAAATTAGTTTGAATCCAAAGTAAGAACAATTTTTCACTGTTTTACTAGCTTTGCCTCCACATGTATGTGTCAACCTTTCCTGAGTATTTCTAGTAGGAAAGCTTATGCAGCAAACATTCCATCAGGCATCAGAAAAGGTGTTAACCAGATGTTCAATTATATTTCCTTAGTGAGATGGTGCCCAGATCACTCTAAAGCATGACCATTAAGGCATTCTCACCACAAAGGAACCTATTATTTTGGAAAAGAAGAAACCATATAATGGTTTTCAAGCAATTTACCTTTTTCATTTTATTTATTTCATGGAAAGAACAATCTGAGTGGGACTTGAAAGCCTAGCAACCATTTACAGGAAGCATTGAAAAAACCAGCAGTGATCCAGCTCATGGGTGTAACAGCTGTACCTGCAGTGCTTTTCTAGCAGAGTGGGATTCAGATCTGAAATGTGACATTCTTTCAAACATTTACCCATCATAAATTGCAAAAAATAGTATATTTGCAGGCTAAAAACCACTTTCTCCAATGCATTTATACATTTGTGCCTCTGGAACAATCACATTTTGAGGAATTAGTATTAAGAACAATATACAATAAATTAATTCTTTTCTTTTTTTCAGCCTTAGGTTGGGATTTTTTTATTATTATTTTTTTTTAGTACGTGTCTGTCCCCTAAACATTTATTAGTCAGACTAGAGCTTTTGGTTATCAGATTCCAGAACTTTAGCCTCCAGCTACCTTTTAAAGATTCTACAGACTTCTTGCCTCTGGGTGTTCTGTGCTTGTCACTTTCAGAAAGTTTTCTTTAAGACAATCTATTTACACTTATTGAAAATCAAAATGATAGCTTATTAAGTAGGAAGGCTGAATGAGCAACTCAAATCTGCTTTTACATTGGTAAAAGAAAGTAACTGAAAACAGTGTGACCCAAAATCACCTTTTGTCTTCAGCATTTGATTTTCTCTCAACAGGATTTTCGTGTAACAAGCTATGTGGTTTAATCAGTTCTTTGATTTATGTTGTGATCCTTTGGAAAATTAATTACTTTTGTAATCATATGCTGAGAAATTACTGTAAGAAGCAACATTTAGAGGGTAAAAACCATTTGTTTCACTTCTTTTTGTTCAAAATTTAGGGCATAAAGTCCCCTGGTGAAATTTCTTTTCAGGAAGCAGCTTCCATTTATAGCATTTGTTGAAGTGGGTAGTATCACTAGCAGTATTCTAGATGAGAAGGATGTGTGTGTGCATTGAATAAAAAGGGTTCAGGACATTTGATTCAAAATGCAAACAAGACAGAATGATTTTACAGTAACAACTTAATGAGAATCAGGATTGTGGGGCTACACAGACCCCTGGAATGCCTGGATCTCTCGGCTTTTGCATCCCTTTCCCTCACACCGCATGCCAGAAGTTACTTCTAGCAATGCCTATACTTACAGCTGCCTGCTGTAAGTTCTTTATGTCCCTGTAGACATTCACTTCAAGCTCTCTAGAACATTTTGCTTGGCTTGTGTTGACAGGGAGATGTAGGGGGAAAAAAATACATGAGAAGAATAACTAGATAAGAAGATGAATAGCCCACCTGCTGCAATTAATAAATGATTGACACAGTCCAAAACTGACTCAGACCTATGTTTCTGGTTTAATCCACACTGGAATCTCTCTAATTGTAGATTATGACTCTCACTTTTGTATCGAGTGAGGAAAGTAGATAAGCAGAGACCTAATTCCAGTTTGAGTGAAGCTGAGGCTCCTTGAGTAGAGCAATACAAATCTGGGAGACAGAAGAGTTGCTGATGTGAATTCTGCTTTAGCTCTCTCAATTTCATCTTTCTCTCAATATCATGCTCTTCATAATTCATTGACCTAGTTATGAAATCACATATATGTGACATACTGTTTAATATCAGAGAGAATAAATGGATCAGTGAGGTCAAATTTTAGTAGTTTTCTAGTCTTTAACCATAGTTATTTTACGGTGTAAAATTAAGAGTCTCCCAGTTTGCAAGGCAACCCATAGTCACCTCCAGCTCTTTGCTCCACTAGCTTACATTTACATGGAGTTGCTATGCAAATGAGCTGGACATGGACATATGAAACTAAAGCACCATTCAGCTTTCAGGGACCTCAGTTGATAGCAGGTGACCCAAGCTTCCCCATGGTAGTCCATAGTAATTGTTTTCAGGACCTGGAGTATTGCAAGTATGTTATTTTATTGAGCAGACTCTATTTCACATTTTAGGCTTTATGATATTGTTAATAACTTTATAATTAATTGAATTTCATTATGTTTATTTTCAAATAATTGATCCAAAGTTAGTGATTTCCAGACTAATTTTTTTTTTTCAGGTGAACAACTTTTGAAAATATGTTTTTCAATGTGAAACATTTGAATTGTTATTCTAAGCTTCATGCTCTTACTCTGCTTTATTTAAGTACTATTTTTTCCTCTTGACTCATGAGCACTACATCCAGAGGTTCAGAAATATATATCAATATTTTCCTTGATATGCTAACATTGATTTAAAAAATATTTTTTATATCTTAAATACAGAGTTATATCCAGTGTCCTTTTAGGGTGCCTTTTTTACTCCAGCTCGGATAAGAATAACCTTTCTTAAGTCTTGGCACTGTAAAGGGACACTTTGAAAACAGAACCGTCACATTACACACTTTGGTATTTAAATAAATTTGCTTTAATATGTTGGATGACTCTACTTGGGAAGAAACAGCTTCATGTAAGGAAATTTTAAAATGCATTTCCATCTGGAAATAAATGAGTAGGATTATTTATTATTATTGTTATTGTTATTATTATTATTGTGTCAAGAAAAATAATCAAACTCTTCTGGAAAACGTTCCTTTAATTTGATGATTAGAATATGTTGCTGGAGTGAAAATGTGAACTTCTCTTCTTATTTTGATAAGTTTACATTTTTCAAAACTACTTTAACTATTGACATTCAATTGCCATCATAATTACAGCTTGATCACAAATTTCTTGAAAAAAATCTAGGCTTTGTGATCTGTGCAGTGCACTGGCACTGGTAGAACACTTTGTAGCCAGGAAGAAGAAACAGTCCCACACAAGTCACTGAGCATATAGAAATGTCACATCTTCCATTTCTAGCAATAACCAGATGGCATTTAATTCCTAGAAACACTAGATGCTCTATTCCATCCATCTCCAAACTGAGAGGTCATCAAAGAAATCCAACAAATGTAGAAAAAATCAAGCCATTATTGAGGACATTGCATGAAAAAAAGAGCAAAGGACAAAAAGTATTTAAATAAGGCATCAGAGGGATTGCCTACTCCTTTAGGTAAGTCACAGCCAGCAATGAACTCTCCACCAACAGCCCTCAAGACTCCTTGAAGCTGTCTGGGAAAGTGATAGATGCTGGTAAGTCACACCTATCTCACAAGAGATAGGACCAGGGAGCCAGAACATTTCCAGAGTTGCCAGAATTCCCCCACAACCTTCCAAACTTCTGTCCAGCTTTCAGCAGAGGTACTTGCTGCCTATTGATATCACATCACTAATATCAACACATGGAGTTTTCCTGCCATGTTAGGGAAGACTCAGTCCATGTATGCCAGGCATCAATGTCAGTCTCATATGCCTGTGAACTGAATTTGTTACTGCTTGAACTTCTGCTCACCAGCACTTGAGAATGGAATAACAAGTGAAGTGGACCTTTGCTTTGACCTAATGCAGCCAGTGTGTGTGATCAAACACTCCAAGACATCGGTTATTCTCAAATGTAACAGATCTGGGCAGATTGGACTTAGCTACCTGTGCTTTTACTGCTGTTAGTCAGTATTATGTCTTCTTGGCACATTAGCCTGCTATGTTTTGATTAATTATTATAAATATATCCAGGACTTTTAAATGCATTTTAATATTCTGTGTCCTGTGCTTTCTAATTTGATTAAAACAATGTGCTTTCCCATTTACATTTCCATTAATCAATAAAGCTGCTTCACAGGGTAGTATTTTAATCAATATGAGTAAAGATTCATATTTCTGCATATTGAATATTTTATTTACTGACTATAAAAATATTACATTATTTTATTCTGTATGCTGCCAGAAAGTATCAGACTACCTGATTTCTTACAAAATATTATTCAAGAAAGGTTTTAATTAGGTAAGAGTAGAGAACAATATTGTCCCATCTAACTCCATATATTCTTCATTGATAAGCAAGTCCAAACAAGACACAAATGTTTCCCTGGATGACAGGATTTTATAACCGAGTTTATCACTTGATCCTGAGGCCTCACAATTTACTGTCTTATCCTGTGAGTCCTGAGGCTATCAAAATCAAACTGATCACATCAAGAGCACACTTGAGTTGCCAGTGCAACCAGGTTTTGTCAAGGGGTTAACATAAAAGTATATGCCATTATTGGGTTGTTTATAATTTTTGGTTTTGTTTGATTCAGAGTTCTTTTAAAACACACCCAGTGCAAGGCCTACCACAGCTCTAGAAAAATACCTCACTAAGGCCTACCACAGCTCTGAAGGAATACTCTGCACATTAAAATGTTAGCTTTATTGGTTTCTTTCTTTCTTTGTTTCTAATTGAGCATGTGCAACCAAAGCAGAGCCAATGAATCAGATTAGGCTTGCAAAGCAGTAACTGTCAAGATTTGTTCAAATCAAAAATAATCCTGGTGATTCACTCAGTAGATTTTTGATTCATTTTAGCAGTGACAGGGTTAGACATCCAAAATTACAAACCATGGTGTAAGAAGGCATAATTTGTCAAATCAGAAATAATAATTATACAAGCATGATGGAGTGGTGAGGAGCAAAGATGTTCCCCTAATAGAGAACATATCTCACCAGCAGTGACTGGTAAAAAAAGTTTAATCCAAAGGATGATTACTACCAGTTCCCAGAAAACTTTAAAGAATGTTTCTGAAACCAGGTAGGAGGTCTCCTATGAAATAAAAAGTATGATTTGGCTCAGTAGGAAGGAAAAATTTTCTTTCTGTATTAAATTTAAAAAATGGCCTGGAACAGATATCCCTTTCCCAGAAATTCCAGGAATTGTGTTCATTTAGACACAGATGCAAACCAGATCTCTATATTTACTATGCAGTCTGAATATGTGAATAACTGATTTTGTCTTGGTTGCAGACTTCTTGGGATATTGTGGTTACATATTTGGTGGTCCCTTAGTCACTACTTTTCTTTATGCTCTTCTTAGCACCTGGGAGCTTCTAACTTTCTTTCTGTCTTGCCACAGTTAATAATCGTAAGAACTTGGTTATAAGTGTGTAAAGATGGAAGTGGAATAAAACATATGTTAATATTAAATAACCTGCTTTTACTGAACAGTGCTGATATGGAGCTCAGATTCTTAATTCTTTGTGATACCTACTTTAATATAACTAGTTCTAATACAAAACAATTAGCTGTAATAATAGACAATGCCTTTGGAACTCATAAGAAGAGGCACATATTGCAATGTGATACCTGAAAGGAGAATTTTTAAGATCAAACATCATTTTTAGCAGTGAGGATCTGTTGAGCTGGCTGTGTAGACAAGAGCAAAGAGGAAACTAGTGTAGTCCTGGAGACCTGGGCAAATGAGGGAGCAAAACTAGACTGGATATACATAAGTCCATGAGGAGTTGGACAATGTTCTTGAGTGGACCCTCTCAATTATCTTTAAAGTACCATGGCGGTATGCGGAGATTTATGAGGACTGGAAGAAAGCAAGGTCACTCTTACCTTTAAGAAGGGCAAGAAGGAGGATCTGGAGAACTACGGGCTGATTAGTTTCGTCTATGTCCCAGGGAAGGTGATGGAGCATATAGCTCCGGAAACCACTTCCAAATTTACTAAGGACAAGAACGAGTTTTGGAAAAGTCAGCAGATCTAGAAAGTGGAAATCATGCCTGACAAACTACATGGCTTTCTGTGACAAAACTGCTACTTTGGTGGATGAATGTAGAGCAGTGAATGTTGTTTGTCTTGGTTTTAGCAAGGGTTTCAGTTTTCATCAAGGTCTGATGAAATAATAACGTCTTCATTAACAAGCTGATAAAGTGTGGACTAGATACGTGGATGGTGGGGTGGGTTGAAAACTGCCTGAACTGTTGAGCTCAGTGTGTTGTGATCAATGGTACAAAGTTCAGCAGGAGGCAAATCCATAATCGTTAGTTAAGCACACAAATTCTGCTGGAATCAGTTAAACAACCAGTAAACTTCTTCAAAGTTTGATAGCAAAATTCAATTTTTTCACAACATATGCTGTCAACATTACAAATCTTTACTGGTATTATTTCATTAATCTGTCTAAATTTTGAAAAAAATCTGAATGTTCACAAGCTCACAAACTAGAAAGTATTCACTGTCATGATATCACTGTCAAAACCGAAGACTTTAAGATGCTTTGGATCTAAGCTGTAGAGAACAAAAAAGGAAAGAAATTTGAAGAATGAACCAAGGGAGTGAAAAGCAATAGAACAATGAAGTTCTCCCTAAAAAGCTGGTGTCTGAGAAGAACAGTTTTACATAGGAGCTTAAGATGAAGATTCCTAAGATTCACCAGTTCCTGCTTCTTTGTATGTTTGTGTGCAAGCAAAATCTGCAAAAAATGTATCAAACAAAAAGCATTGAAAAAAAGTGTTGAGAAAAGTGATGAATAGGATGCTACCTAGGTTCTTAGTTTCTTAGCTATTCAAACTGCAAGAAAAGAACAGTTTCTTCCTGTAATACCTATGGTAGTCACACACCAAAGAAGCGGAGCTGAAATAAAACAAATTATTAACCTACACGCTGCCCAAGACTTGTTTCTGTTATTGTCTGTCTTCTGCATTTTCACTGTTCTAATTACTGTTAATGGGGAAGAAAATTTGATTTTCTATACAGCTTTATTCTGCCCATTGTTAATTTATTTTGACACTATAGCAAAGATTACAGAAGGAAAAGTGTAAAAAGAAATCCCGAGTGTTTTTGTTCTTGAGCCTCTATTTAATTGTCCTATGTGAAATGAAATATTTTTGCTTCAGCAGCTACTCTCAAAACATATAAAAGAAGCCAAGCATGCAGCAAATTCAACATTTTTAGGATAAAGAATAGATCCTTCCTGTCACAGGAGAGGAAAGAGCAGAATAACGATAGGAAAATCAATATAGCCAAACTAATTTCTAATATGAAAAAAATTAATAGAGTTATAGTAAAGGTCAGTTAGTGTTCATTTTATACTACAGGATAGTTTAATACATCTATTTAAATATCTACCCCATGAATACATGAGTTGTTTAAAAGAAGAATTTAACATACTATTTTCAGAAGTCCTGTCTTTGTGGTGCTAGAGTAAAAAAATTAATTAAAAGATACAAGTCTTGCTTTTGAAAAATTTAAAGTAAACTAATGGCAATAAATTCCTCCCTAATCCCCTCCCTTCTTACTCTGTTTAAGCAACATTTGGAAGCACAGCTTAAGACCAGCTGGTAGCAAACCTGACAACATAATTTTTCAGAGGATAATCATCTGAAATGGGTATCTTCAAATTTCTGTATTTTAAGCATACATTCATCTGAAAACTCTAGTTCAAAATACAGTTACCTAATGCACTTCACCAAGACAA
This sequence comes from Apus apus, assembly GCF_020740795.1. NCBI lineage: Eukaryota > Metazoa > Chordata > Aves > Apodiformes > Apodidae > Apus > Apus apus. Next base: position 13,453,128 of record NC_067283.1, read on the forward strand.
AGAAATAATACAAACTGCCTGGGGACAGGCATGTATGGGAAACATCAAATTTCCATCAAAAGGTGGCTTTTTATATCTGCTAAGTTTAATTTATATGCCATGAGTTTCTACACTTGAAAATGTTGGCATGAGATCTCACAGGTACAAATAAAGCAAGATTGATGCTTCCTTGTTTTCTAGTGAATGGTAAAGCATGCACTACCCACTTGCATTTCAAATGAATTGCCAATAAAGTAGATTGGGAATTGCAATTAGTTACTTAATGTGAGTAGGTAGTTAAAATGTCTTTAGGAGAATTGAAGTGTAAATGAAGCTATGCACCATTCTGTTAACCTGTGCTTTCATTCATTTCATTAGTGTGCCATTTCAATATCCGTGTAGAAGTACGTGATTTATAAACTTGACATTGTCATCCAACGTGTGCAAAATCATAGCTGTTCCCCTTAATGTCAGGTGTTTGGTTGCTCTATCTTCAAGATCCAGTTGTGGTTAAGATTCGGGCAGTAGGTTTCATATCAGTGGAGCTCTAGCTCCACTGATAGTAACAGGAGTTTAGAAGTCTTGTTGATATTCAGGTAACTGGATTTAGATGCCTCCTAATCCCACCCTCAATTTCTTTTTATTAAAAGGCAAGATGCTTAGAGATTTGTGAGTACAATGTTCCAAAGACAAATAAGGAGTAATTATAACCAGGCTCAGCTTAGTTCTGACTTGATTTGAAGTATGCTGAAGAGCTGTGTTACAGGATATGGCAGCCTGCATAATTTTCACTAGAACTGACAAAAAGCAGAGACCATTCACTCATTTATCCTCTCTTCTTTATTTTCTTTTAGAATTCTGTGTTTGATTATGACTGCTACTGCTGCATGTGAGATTGCGCCAGAAAAACTGAGAAGGGATTTGGGCTCTAAATCCCAGACTTTAAAAGAGCATCTAACACTTCCTAATTGTCCCATTGTGGCAAAGTACATAGTAACTTTGAAAATATAGCCGTTATCTATTTAAAATAGCACACAAAATAGATAAAGAAAGACCATTAACATCTAATCAGGATTTCCTACTCATAGTGAGCTTTTTCATTTCATACTTCTCTACTTTACCCACCTGAGAGAAATGGCACTGTCACAGGGAGTGGAGAAGCTGCGGCTCTTCTGTGTAACTGGATGACCTTGGTAATGTTGATCCCAGATTTCCATGTACCATCAAATGCTTCACCATAATGTTTGCTTGTATGTTCTAGCTTTTCATTGGGCTGTGTAGTTTTATAAGCTTCTAAGAGATACTATATGTTCCTTCATTGTCGCTTGAATTCTCTGATCTTGAAGTGATACATTGCAGCTCACAGGAATTTATTTCTTCCCTCAGAAATGAAGGTGATTGAATAGCAAAGGTCTCTGCACCATAGATTTTTAGCATAGGGTGAGAGGAAACCTACTTCAGATTATATGACAGATCAGACAATACACCATGGTGTATTCATGGGACTGTTTTATAAACAACAGCATGACCAGAGAATCTCAACAGTCTGTTAAAACCAAAATACAACAGGGATATGTAGGAAAGGAATACATCGTTATTTGGCTGCATGAGTGTGAATGTGATGCAATATAACAAAGCTACTTAATAGACAAGTGTGTTATACCAGTGGTCCTAGAGACAAAAAAAACCCCATGTATATGAGATAAAGCCTCTTCCATTCTCCCATCTGAAGAAAACATTAAATAAAGTTAAAAGATTAAACCACTATTGTGAGAGAACAAAAAATATCTGGTAATGCTCCTTTTTGCCTCTTTAAACTTGATATATACCAGATCAGGTTTTAATAAGATCTTTGTTTACCTGTAATTAACATCTGTAGCTGAAAAGAAAAGCTCTTCTCCCACTATTTTAATCTCTGCATTTACTTAGATTCTAAGCAATTTGTTCCTGTCTACATTTGAACAAGGAAAGGTAATCCTAGAGTTGTCCAAGACTGTCATTTACAAATGACTGCCCATTGCTCATACAAAAGATGTTATTTACAACTTGGTCACTATTAGAATACAGAGAATTACAACCTGTTTATTTGAGGCTTAGTAAATTGCCCTCAGGTTGATGAGCTGATAATTATATGTTTCTTTCTTCAACTGATGGCTCAGGAGATGGACATGATATTAGTTATTTGCTTTAACAATTAGGAAATTGTTCGATTTGTGCTCTAATTAACTAAATTACACCTGTGGAGGTCTACAAAATTTTCATTATCACCTGTGTGAAAGCAGCACTGTCCTACTAACTATATTATGGATTTTTTTTTCTGTTTTAACCTCCTCACTATCAGTTGTGTGCATATCACTGTAATGAAATTGCAATAGTTTTCAAGCTTTAAGCACATTTCATATTTTAAAATATACCAGCAGCTACATCAGTTGATCAGTCCTGTTTTGAACTATTTTGCTTTCAGAGTTACAGTTCCAAAAAATCCACTAACGTAATTCAATACCTGGAACAAAACCCTGGAAGTAGCAGTAAAATAAGAATATTTCCTTAGAAATAGAGAAAATGTGCAAAGTATTTTCTCTAAACAAAAGTTAAAAAAAAAAAAAATAGAGACATAATATCAAGTGTGTTCTACTTAGAAAAATAGACCTCTGAAAGTTACATCAGTACATATATTTAATGGCTGTTTCTGTCAGGTATATTTATATGATCAATTCTTTAGTGCAGGCATCTTACATAATGGAATAACAGACTATCTCCTGGATTTTCCCTTGGGTGTTAGAATAGTAAACACAACAATAAACTGAACTGCATTCATCTGGCTGAAAAGAGACTATGTCTCTCTATATATGTCAGGTTAATTCTACCAGTTGTCTGGCCCTAGACCACTAAAGGTTTTTCTTGGCATGGTTGCTTCAGGGAGAAAAGTACTAAATAAATTTCCATTTAAAGTAAGATTTCTTATTAAAAAAATATTACATTTTTAAAAATATTCAAGCAAATTGCTTTTTTTGTATCTAATATTTTCAACCAAATTCTAACTCACATCATTCTCATGTTTGAGAGGCAAGCAAGTATAGCTACTTAGTGAATTTCACTTTATTGCTGTCATTCTCAGCTGACTCAATAGCTTCCTCTGTTCAAGTCCAGATCCATTAAGACCACACTGCACTGGCAACTCACAGAGTGGTACATTGACCTTTGTTGGGAGTCCCTGAAGACATCTGAAGGGTAACAGTAGTCATTGGTGTAAAATAAAAGGGATTCAGCAGCCTACTTATATCACTGACTTCATATTCCAATGTATATGCTGTACATTCCTTGCTAGGTGTATCTGCTGCCAGGTGTATCTGCTGCCTTTTGGAACCACTTCTGAAAAAGGAACACAAAAGCTCTTGTCTTGCTCTTTCATGGTCAAATATATTTTTATTTTTGCTTTTCTGAAAACTGTGAGTTCCTCAAACATGTATTTTCAGCAGCTATGGATAACTGGGAGCTGTAGCTCCTACAGTATTTAACTGACCACATTATTTCCTGGTATAATTCCACCAATTTTCATAGTAATTCTGCTTGAGGACCTGCAAACTAACAGTTTAAATATAGTAAGCATGCCCTAAATTTAAATGAAATAGAAGATAAAATTAAATCTATAACTAATTTTTAAACTTACAGAAAAGTGTATCAGCAAAAAGCAGATTTAGCTATTAGAAAGGGAGGCTAACAGTTTAGAACTGGTAATAACTGAGTGTTTATTGGCACTGTTTTCTATAACGGTGAACTGCTTCTTTCCATTGTGTCCTAATCTTAGATTCTAGTTTGTATTTGCATATGCTAAAAGATGCTGAGCATAACGTCTCCTTCACAATGCTCTTCTTTGCAATGTTCTTTTGGTTCCCAGTCAGGATCTTTAAGTATTGCAGCAACGATCATGACTTGACATAGAGGTGCACTGTTCAGAAAACTATCACGAAAGCAAGTCATTCCAAAGACTGTGCTGAATTAAGTTGATTTTCTTAGTAACTCTGCCACCTGCAGCACTACAGAACAAATGTCTCCATGATGGACAGGTCAAACATACTTTTTCATAAGCTGCCCACAGCTGTTCTTTCTTTTCCCACTGAATTAACCACTTCATTGCTGTTCATTCATGCATGTGTCATTGTAGTTTTAAAGAGAATGTGTATTCATTGAACGGAAAATGTAGCTTGAAGGACTAGTCTTACTGAATCAGCCTTATTATCCTGAACTTACTGATGTCTTTTAGTACTGAAGGAACTACTTATGCCTTTCACTATATGTATATGCAAAAACACATAATGTTACTTAGGGGAAAAAAAATCAGAATTTTGAATAATCTGTGTTGGCAAGATCATCAAGAAAAGGTAACAATGTTAGTGCTTTGTTTGCTTGTTTGTTTGGTTTTTGTTAGGGTTTTTTTTGCTTTGTTTTGTTGTTTTTTTTTAATTAAGCCATATGCCCTATAAGATTGAATACACAAAGAAAGTTAAAAGAAGTGTTAGGTGATGAAAATGAGACTTAGAGAATAAGCATTTTTTTCCCAGTGTCAATAGTGAAGAAAACTGAGAACATATATTAAGGTTATGAGGTAATGTGAAACTAAATATAATCTGCATGCCAGAAAATGTAACTTAATAGGTCCTAGCGGTAGAGACCATTGTGTGGATGATAAAATACAGTTCTGTGTATCGCTTGGACCAGATGTTGGTTGAGTATTCATCTATAACTCAAGTTCATTGTGTTCATACTAATATAAGAAATGTTTTATCACATTAGAAAATATTTGTACAAGAACTTAGACAGCTAGTTGTGCAGTTCCAGACACCATATGGCAAATAAAAAATTAAATTAAAATCCTTAAGAAATGAAAACCTACTAATTCGGTGTTCCAAGAGTTTTCTTGCTGTTACTTTGTTCTGTCCTGAAGATCTTATGTGAATTCTAGGATTATTGTCATGAATAATAGTGTCAGAGAAAACAGATATTTTTGATTCCTTCAAGTCTTTATAATGCATCCTATTTTATTCACTTTCAAATTCACTTTCAAAAAAATTAGGTTCCAAAATAGTTTTGAAATTTCATTGAGCTTCTGGGGAGTTCAGTTTTTAAAATTTATATTCATTTGTAATTACTGAAACTCTTTCCTTTACTGGTAATTCCAAAAGATATTAGAAATATTACATGATTATGAACATTGCGAGGAAGGAAAGTAACGATCATTCAGAAAATTCTGAATTTTAATATACAGAGGAGGATGTAAAATCCTTCTTAAGTGAAAAGATTTTCTTGCAAAATGTTCTTCAGTTTTGTTCAAAAGTAAATTGTCCATTAGACTTCAAAAGCAAAAGTAAAAGGAACCAGGCTTGGGCACTCTTCATTTCTTTCTATGCTATTTAAAAGAGAGATTAAGTTCTCATTAGTAACTTTCTTCTGCAAGCTTTCCTACTGTACAAAATGGAAGTTTTCCATGGAATTTTTATGAAATGCCTTAGTTAAGGAAAAAAAGAATTATCTATTTCCTTGTCTGACTTGGCCAAGTGAATGAGTTATGTAAAATATTAATCTTTTTCTCTTGTATCTGTGCCAGGGCTTGTGAACTCGCTAATAAAATGCAAAATCCTCCAGCAGGAGTAAGTAAGAATGATAAGGCATAACACTGTCACTGTCTTCGTTGACAATTAAAAAGTAAGATATAAAGAGCAAATTATTTCAGGTAACTCATTCATCCATTTAGCCTAGCTGAATGTGATTGTCTGCACTGAGAAGAAGACCATGCAGTTGAAGTGAGCTACATCTTTCAGAGGCTCTGTTTTAGCAACGACTCAGAAGTGGATTTTTTAGATTGAAAAATTTAATTATAAGAAGAACAAATTGAATTATCTTGCATATGTTACATTTTCTGAGAATAAGACAAATACATTATTGTTTTACACTTCTGTATGCTCATAAACATTAAAATTTGGGCAGTTCTTGGCAAATGTTGGGGCACATTCAGCCCTACTTAAAATATTATTTTTAATGTCAGAGTGATGTTATCTACAGTCTAGAAAACTTTTATGGACTAAGAAGAAGGGCATTTATTACAGTATATTGAACTAGCTTCTCTGATGTAAATTTGTTTAAGCTGACTAATTCTCGATTACTCACTCAGGACTGACCACAAGGAGGTCACTGAAAAACGTATTTATTTATCTGCACAAAGTCCTACTTAAAAGCGTTGTCATCAAGAATACCTGACTTAAACCACAGTTGCTTTCATTTTGTTTGTTTGTTTGTTTATTCTAACATTCACTAGCTCTGAGTAAACACTGAGACTTAAAAAAAATTCCTCATTGCCCAACACAGTGAGAGTAGTTAGTTTACTACAGTGTTTCCGTAACTGCTACCACTAGTATCTCAGGTTTTCCCTATAGTAAGTCAGCAATTTGGCCTCTTTTAAAGTGTCTAATACAATGGATTCAATCTAATGCTGAGTTTGAATTGAGTTTCTCTACAGTAAAAACATGTTTGTGTGGAATAAAGGTTTACAGTATTTTGTCCACTTGTATGCACAAATGTGGACAGTCCTTCGGTGATTATGGTTCAGTGCAGAAGAGAAAACTTTCAACAAATGAGGGCTAAAATTACTTCTGGATTTCTTCTTTTTTTTCCCCTAAGAAGAGGACAGTTAATTCAATTACAATAGAAGAAAAATATATTAAATGTAGGGCAATATAATTATTAGATACTATTTATTAATCTAGTGTTCCAACACACCTAAATAGAATTATAATTCATTCATTTTTAAGTTACAAAACTACTTAGTAAATTCTCAGGTTGGGCTGAAAAATATTTTAATTTGCTCCAAATATATTTTGCTTTCATTTAATTTGTGTTATATTCCCTTTAGGACACAAATAACTTGATTACTCTAAAAATATTTCATTATTCTGCATTAATACAAAAAAAAAATAATAATGCCATAAACTCAAAATTTAAAGGCTTTTTTCCTCCGGTTTCCAGATGTCTGTTTACCTGCCTATCCTGGAGTTTGTATTGCCTAAGGGATCTTTGTGGGTTTGGCTTTTCAATTTCTTTTTTTCACAACACTTGGCAGAGAGTTTTACTGTGCTTCTATTTTGTTTTGTAATTGGGCAGAGTGGCTACAGCAAATCTTGTAACCAATATGTTGAAAGGTTAACAAAATACAGAAAGCTTTCTCTTGCTGTCAGAAGAACTTCTCAGCATCCTCTTTTTCTCAAAGCTCTTGTGAATAGTTTTCTCTAATTTGTAACAGTCTTTGTGAGAAAGTGGTTTATTTTAAAAGACATTTGTCAAAATGGGATTTTGGAGCTCCATGCAGTTTCTCAGAGGTTGCAACACAAGAACCTATTCACACAGGATAAACCTTTTAAGTTACCTCTTCCATGTCAGATTAGGGAAGTGGAGGATAGTGAGGTACTGAAGATTTTGGGAGAGCTCCTGTGAGCGCAGGAAACTCCCAAAGAGGTATTTTCTCAATCCTCACCCTTTATCTCCTGCTTTCAAACAAATTGAAGGTCTCATTCTGATCCCATGTGTTAGATCAACAAGCTGTTGCCTAAAAAATTAATAAGATTTTCTCTTGGCTGCGTGAAAGTGTGAGCTTGTCCATCAGTTCTGCTGTGAATGAGATCCATTGTGTGACAAACCCTGCAAAGTTGTCTCTGGTTTTCAAGAAAGCATAACCATGATTTGTATTAATGTCAGCATGTTTAATGACTTTTAATGAAAAATAAAAATAAAAATAAAAATAATCTAGATTCTTAAATAGCATCTCATATTATTCTTGCTGGTAAACCCCACTTGTCCTTTGACAGTTATTTCCTTCCCAAGGAGCTAGTACGAACAGATAGACATTCTTACAGGAGGGCACAGAAGCTCACGAAATTCCAACACCACTTCCTCCCTGTCATTTCCCATTGTCATACAAGGAGGTGAAAACTTCACTAAATATAAATTTCTGTTTCGCTCAAGCTTGGATAAAATAATTTTGTAATGTTCTTTGTAGTTTAGCCTGCATAAAAATTCAGATGACTGCCAATATTTAATAGGATTTATAGCATTTAACAATACCAATACCCCAAACTGCTGGCTAATCTTGAATTCTGTACTAGACGGATCTTTTTGTTTCCAAGAGGCCAGGACTTCATCAGCCATTCTATCTCTGATCTTATTATTTTATTCAATAATAGTTAACTTAAATACATTCAAAGTATTTTTTCAACCCTGTTCACATCTTGTGCATATCTTATGATTTCATAAAGAAAATAGATATGCTGTACATTTGATACAAAGTGTATTATAAGCCATGGTTCTCTCTTTCAAGAAACTGAGAAAAAAATCTGCTTCTAATTAATGTCAGTACTTTGATGGATTTGGCGCTGCTACCTCATGTTGATCCTGGCAACATTTATTCACAAAAATAGGCTTATAAACCATAATATATTTAATCCTAACTTTTCCTTGTATTATTTATTTACACTATGATAGTATCTAGAAACTCTAATCGAGAACAGATATGTATTAAGAGAGATTTATACAAAATATTTCAACTAAAAAAAGTCCTTGTCCTGACATAATAATTAAACACAGGAAGAAAAGGAGAGGAAGAAGATAATCTTTTGGAAGTGAAGTCATGGGTTCCTGTCACGCAGAATGCCCATGGCCAAGAAAAGAAGATCCCAGTCTGAAATTTTAGTTGAGTGCATTATAAACAGGGCTATATTCTTAAACCAGTAAGTTATCAGAAGAGACCAGACCCATAAGGCTAAGAACTGGAGAAATTAAGATTCATCACCTGTCCTAAGAATTATGTAATTTTCATCAACGTTTCATCCAAATTTTATAAAACCTGTAGTGTACATACTGTTCTATAATGTGATGAGCACATAACTTCAAAACAAGCAGCTACGAAAGGAGAAGCTTGTGTTTCAGTTCTGAACAAGTGTATTTTACAATAAACATTTTGCTCCCTGCCTATGAAATGTATAGATGTTATGAAGGCTGTAAATTCCACAACTTCCTATGCTACTATTCTTCTTGACTAGCTCTTTGTTGTTTTACTTATACCACAGCTGGTGGCCTGATTACAGTTGCCTGATCCTCTTTATTCCCAGAAGACCTTTCAGAGAAAACTGTAGTTCAGCTACCTGTGAAAGGCACCATGCCTTTCCTACCCTATATAGCCCTCCCAATATGCAGAAGGTTTACTGGGTATGTACAGTGCCCTTCATTTGCACAGAAAGTCCAGACACCTATTGCATTTGCACAAATGATCTGCACAGTGCACACACGCAGCAGGTCTTATCACTGTCCTTCCCATTAATAGCAGGAGAAATGTTGTAGTAAATAGTTTTTAGTCACAGGTGAGGGACTGATCTCAAAAGCTTAGCATCACTGTTGCAGATAAACAGGATTTTTAAAAAGTAAGAACTGGGATTTTTTTTACATTAGATACTTACATATTCATAGATTAACTCTGAGTAGGTAGGTTCGTAGACATGGCCTGACTTCATACTGGGTATAAATATGTCTTCATATCATCATTTTAATCTAATATATTTGCTCAGTATTCGCTTGCTCAGTTTGATGCACCTTCTGCTTGTAAATTTCCTGCACAAGCACAAAGGCAACATCTGTTAAACAAACAAACAAACAAACAAATAAGTATTATTGCAATAATTATAAGCAATTATTATAATTATAATAACAAGAATAATAACATTCAGGGTGGGGCAGAGGGGGAAGAAAAGCCAAAGAGAGATGGTGTCTATCAGGCTTCAGTTACTGTACACATTCAGGCTCACAGATTCAAATCATAAACCCCCCAGATTTGTGTTTGAAGATAATTGGATACAGAAAAAAATTGTAATTTACAAAGGGGAAAAGTAGGATTGGAAGTATTTTTGCACACACTGTTTTCTCCTAAAATATTTTTCACATTTTCTACTTATTTTAAACATCTTAACTCTTAGAACACATACACTCTGTTGTACAGACAAACACCGCAAGGTGTAGATGAGCCAAGAAGTAGAACTTGAATTCCACAAGACTCTGTAGTCTTATTACAGCCATTAAAAATAGCTAATTAGCTACTGAATGAGTGCCTAACCACTCACATGACTACACTTACTTATGACTTAGTTATACCCGTTCTGGCTGTGCAACTTGTAATTATTTCTGATGCAACAGCAGAGTCAGGAGTGCTTTACGTTTTGATATTCCAGTTCAGTATGACAAGTAGTCCTCATATGTGACTTTGGATCACTTTTTATTTCTGACATGATGTATGCTGAGCAAATAAAAGAGTGCTTAATAGTGTAAGGCATTCAGAACATGTATTCAGAGGAGAGAAGCAATGTATCACAATTAGCAGCCCATACTGAGCCTTTCGCTGCCCCAGACCTTGAAAGATTGTGCCTCATGGCTTTGCTCTCCCTAAAGAACAGGCTGGTATACATCACCTCAACTGAATCAAGCTTCTGACATATCTTATATGGTTATGTGTCAAACAGGAAATGTTGAAAAATAACCTTAATTACTGTTCTAAAGTACTTGTAGCTCACATTAGCTCTTTAAACAGATGTGTTGCTGCTGGTATTACTTTTATTTTTGTCACATTTCTGTTTACACAAACTGATACTTAACTGGAATTCACGCTGGGCATCCATTAATGTCTTTCCATCTAATCCAAAAATGTAACAGATGTTATTACTCTTCAAAAAGGATTAGGGAATTTTTTCTCACCCCAGACAAAAATATCGTATTAGTTGGAGCAACAAACCCATTAAGAAGATAAAGAGATCCCTACAGCCATTAAAAACGGAGAGGGAAAATGCAGTTATTGATGATTGTATGTAGTGTTATACATTATATGTGGATATATATATGAGATATACTATATAGGTGACCTACAAATTTTAAGGAAAAATATTTTGTTCTGGTTTTACTATTCTCCTGATGAGAAATAATGAACTAACATCTGCTGTGCAGTCAGAGAAAGCTTTCTGTCTGTCACCTTTTCAATATATTATTCGCCGCAAGGTGCAGTTGTTAGGAGTAGGTGGAAGAAATCACACACTTATCTTTAGGAGCCTGACCTCAGTGATTAGGCTTGATATACTCTGTGAAGAAAGGTGCATATTTTCAAGGGACTACTAAGAATACCCGTACAAGGCAGCAATTAGGATTCCCACTTCAGTTCTTCAAATTGCCTTTAAATGTAACTTTCTCTGTTTACTGTATAAAATTCTAAAAATCTAAAACTGTATAACTGTATAAAAACCTAAAAGTCCTCGGGCTTGGCAATGAGAGCATCTCTCTTCTGTTGCTGTGTGCTCCTTCAGTGCAGCTGAAGGGAACTCGCTTCAAATGAATCTTGTTAATCCACTGCACGTAGTTTATAGAGACTAAATAACACTGATATGATTTAAGCAATTAGCTATAAGTCTGAGGTTTCTCCTGAGTGGCTACTTTCAGAAGATATATCTGTAAACATTATTATTCAAGTTTTAATCTCTCTGATTTGACATTCATATCCCTCATAGACTTGACTATGTAATGGAAACTCATGGAGCTGCACTGAATTGGGTGCTCTCTCCCTGGAAGTGTTGTTCAAGGGCAGGTTTGATGGGGCTTTTGCAGCCTGGTCTAGTGGAAGATGTCCCTGCCCATGGCAGTGGGGTTTGGAACCTGGTGATCTTTAAAGTCCCTTCCAACCTAAATCATTCTGTGGTTCTGTGAACCCATTTTGCTCAGTCCACTAGTGAACATAGGAGTTAAAACTCCTCTTTGAACCAATATTAAACTTTGTTTGTGCAGTGTTATGGAATGAATGCAGTAAATGTTTAACTGTTTATTTGTGTATATTCACACTAATATTGTAATGAAAATATTCATTTTCATATTTATAACAATAATGTATTTCTGAATAATAAATGAATGGAAACTTTTAATATATAGATTTAAAAAGTCACACCAAAAATAATTTTAAAAGTTAGTGTGTAAAGAATTACTGTCAAGCTATAGGTCAAAAGTATAAACCCAAAGAAAATTAGTACTTCTGAATTATAGATATAGAATTATCTACAAAGCTTCCCAAATATCTCCTGGATTAATTCTGTAAAAAAAAAACAAACTAGAGTTCCATGATTTAACAACATTTCTACAAATTAGGTGAGCATGTTAAATTATTCACAACTTCATACATATTTGCTAAATGGTATTTTATAAGCAAGAGAGGTGTGAAGTCATTCAGGTAAATTAACACACTAAAAATACTAATTAAGGTGAAGGTACTGAACAGTTTAGTTAAAAATGCTTATTCTGATAAAAATTCCTGTTGAATAAAATGGGATTTTATGCAAAACTAGAGTCCCCAATATGTACAGTACTCCAGTGTTTCAAAGACATGAAACAGTTCAAAAAGGCTGTAAATTATTCAGTACTTAAACTTATGGCATTACTATAGGAAAAATATTTAATCTATATTGGGACTTGCAATGAGCTGTACAAGAATTTTTCCCCTTCAATGCCAGTAAACCAGCACCATCTAACACCAAATATAATTAGTTACAAATTGCCTGATACTACATAATTAAACTTCCTTGCCTCTCTGCTGCTTAAGCAACATGTGGATTCTTTTATGTACTTGCCAATTAGTGCATGAGGATTCTGCTTTCTAATTGGATAAAATAGTAATAAGCTGAGCAGAGTGATGTTGATATCCAGAATCAACTTTGTTAAAAAAAATAGTGGAGACAGGTTTAATGCTTCAAATATTTATCTCAATTGAAATTGATTAAAACAATTTGAGGTTCCATTAGATAGAGATACAATCCTTTTGTTAACAAAGTCCATCTGGTCTAAGAAAGAAAATTAAGATTCACTAATTGAAATTTGGAAGCTTTTTTCCAAACATGCATAATTCATACTGACAGAAAACAGAAGCTCCTATTCACCACAAACTGTCAAGTAGATGAATGTTTCATTTAGATGGAATTTAAGATTTCACCCAGCAAGAATCTACAAATGCTTATAGTAAGTCATAGAAAAGAAAATCTGTCCTCTTTTTACTGGCAGAGTATTAAAATCTTTTCTTTTTCACTGTGAAGCCATCTTAACCTCAAATAGTACCACATTTGAACTTTCTTGTTGCTAGTACTGGAAGGATCTTTCTAGACCATGAGCATTATTCAGCTCTGCAATCCTACAACTTCATTAGACACTGATGCTTGTTATTTTAAATTTCTATTTACTGAGTATTGTTTTTGTGTCAGGATGTAATTGTGGTTTTTTAGGAGGGCTAGATTTAAGTATTCCTCTTCTCAGTTGCTTTTCTTCTCCCTCCCCCACCTCATAAAAAAAAAAATCCCTCAAAAAAAATTTGAGGTCACAGAATTTATTCCATCTACAAAGTGATGCCACAAACATTTGCATTAAAGCAGCTGAGCAGACTGCAAACTGAAATGAAGACCGGGAAAAAGCAACTGCAGAGAAGATGGGCCAGAAAATTTTAGGACATTGTGGCCATCACAAACTTGCTGTCACAGAACTATGAAGAGGGACATTAAAGTAAATCCTCTTTATTTCAGCTTTTCACCCAGCCCTGGGACAGCCACAGGTGACCTTGTTCTCTTCCAGATATGATATTTACCCTTATGAGTAATTTCTGAGCTGTTTCTTTATTGTCTTGACATTTTTGAAACATGAATGAAACTATAACTTTTTCCTGAAGAAGTATGGACAGTCTCTTGTATCAAACACATCATTCAACTCAAGACATGTTTAGCTTTTGGTGGATCTTTGCCCGCCTACATATCCACAAAAAAATGAAAGTTCAGCCTCCAAAGAAGGCATGGACAATTCTATCACTGATAGAATCACTGATTTTATTGTTGTTATGTTTTGTTACTCGTGCACCATTCGCTGCTCTTGAAAAATAACTGTAGGTTGAAACATAGTGGTTATCAAGCGGTGTTGGGGGGAAAGAAACTGGTAAAAGAGATGTTATAATTGACATTTTCTCTTCTGCTTCACAGTATGCTCTGGATGTATTTTGTATCAGTCAGTGTACTCAGGCAAGAAAAAATCAAAACCATTGCACTCTGAAGGAAGCACAGGTGTTTTCTGTTCTCAGTGAACCACCTGCTTATGAATACCTACAGTAAAGGTAGTGGAAGAGTCTTCTGTCAGAAGTGAGGTCTAATTTGATGATAATTCAAAGATGGGAAAAATTATTAGGAAGACTGGTATAAATAAGTGATGTGTAGATTCAACAAAGTCATTTAATAGAGTGGGGAATAATCCTCCTTCAGTCTGCATAGCTACAGCAAGACATAAATACTCAAAATGAAAAAATACAATGACACTATGGGAGCTGAAGAATAGAATTTCAGCCAGCGGCGACATAGACGGCGCCTGACCTAATTCAGGTAACTGCAGCAACTGCCCAGCTGCATCCACAAAGAATTCCATAGTGGCTAATTTAGCCTATTCCTGAGGTACCTTATCCCATCTAGAAAAACTTACCCTATGCTGCTGGGATATGAGAGACTCTTTTCTTCCCCCCTACCCCCCTTCCCTCCCTGCTGGACTCAGAAGATGGATCCTATGTGACTTACAAGCCAGGAATTTTCTTTTCTGCAGTTTTCTCGGTGGCTATAAATCCATCCTGACAGCCATAAATATTTTATTTCAGAAACAATAAAACTAAATTAGTAACAGTGACTATTCACAAAAATACTATATCTTAGTTATGGAAAACTTCTGATTATTAATAATTTTGGACTGAATAAGACTTAATTTTAAATAAATATGCCATTCAACAAGTAACACTTTCTTTAAAACTGAGGTGTATTTATAGAGCCCTAAAGAGAAAGCTGAACGATCTCTCAAAGCATACTTTTCCCCAGTGAATATAAGGCTTTTCCTGCTTTCTCAGGTTTAAATTTTCTCTAGAAATTGTTATAACCTTCTGTTGTTCGTTTGGTTGTTTTTTTACATGCAGGGCCAAAATAAGCATCATGTCATCTGAAATATGTTTTAGATTTCTCTATTATGACAATTTAAACCATGTAGCTGGTAGCCAGAAAAATAACATATTTGGTCAATTCACAGATCAGAGAAAGAGAGTTTCTCAGTATGTATTAATCTGGACTCCTACAGGTCCAAATGAGAGAGAAGAGGCCATAACTCAGAAACAATCTTTATGTTTTAGTTTCATCTGACATACAGCATTAAGTAGTGGGGGCAGAATAAGTACACAACCTGCCATGCAAGACTGTGAGATTTAAAGTGGAATTTTATTTATTTTATTTTATTTTTTAGCTAATATTGATTACTTCATGTTTTTCAGCTATATTTTTGCATTAGCGGAAAGATGGTCTGCATGACCTAAAAGCCAGTTAAACTCTTCTACTTCTTTGAACAGAAGGATGTTTCCAAGGGAACCACTTGCAGTCCTGTCATCTGGGCTGTAACCATTTAGCCACTGTTACCTTGAATATATTTGAATATATTTTCTCATTCCTTGCAAATTCCCTGAAAGATTTCTTTCCTTTGTGCTCTCAGTCTCACTTGCTACCTGCCCACCCTCCTGCTCTTTTTTAAATAATTTCTTGCCAATATGAACTCCATACCAAAAAGCTAATACAGGCCTTTTCCACCAAAAATGCCTTTTAATTACCACACTGCTGTTGGGCTGTGGAAAACCATAGCTAGGTTCCTACTGTGTCCTTAATGAAGTGACAAGTGGCTTAGTACAAAACAGACATCATGGTTAAAACCAAGTGGTATTATTAATGGGCTATATAAATCCCATTTTCCCACCTAAATTCATAACTATCAGGCTGAGGTTAATCACCTGTTTTTTCTCATTTATGTCTTCATGAACTCACACCCTTAGAACAAATAACAAGAACCTCAGCCCCTGCACTTTTCAACATTTGAACATTTGATTCAATTTATATTTTTCACTAGTTGCATAGAGACCTGGTAGATGGCCAGGAGGAATGATTTATGACAGAGTCGTCTTTCACAAAATATGTCTTTCCTCTGCAATTTACCCCATCAGCTGTCATCAGGGACAGATTTCTTTTGGTAAACTACAGTTTAAGAATCAGTCCCGAGTACTTGGAGAACACTTAGATTATTCAATACACATAATACCAGTGCTGCCTATGCTTGGAGCACAATAAAAACTATTCAAAGCCAATTTAAATTTTCCCTTTATCTCAGAGCTTCATATCAAGCCACAGACTTGATCTTGCAAAGGTTTATGCATTTCACTAAACCTGCTGAATGACAAAAATTCAAGGTTTGACTTGGAGTTCTGCAGAATCAAGTCTGTCACCTGTTCCTACAGGGGGAGCATGCATTGATAGATCCCACAACATGCAAAGTCTCTACTTATTTCAATACCAGTTTTAAGGAATTATTCATTAGTATCAATTGGAGATATGACAGAATAAACTTCTCAATAGCCTAATCTTCAGGAATTGTTAAAGGTTAACTGTTTTCCCTTGGTAACCGGAAAATAAAGCAGCACAAATTACTGAACACATCTTTGCAGCCAAAAGGATCTAACTCTTGATGAAAAGGGTGAAAGCCAACTGAACTACTGCAGAGCCAACAATGCAGTCATATAAATTGGAGTTAGCTGCCTGGAATGCCATTACAGTTACTGGACAGCTGACCAGAGGACAAAAGTTGTGTCACTGTGAATTGAAGAAATGTTTTGCTCTGCTACAGTTTCTGTTAAGGGGCATCCTAAACCAAAATGTTCAGTGTAGGGAAAATCCTGATTGCAATTGTGCCTTTAGAAGGGAGAATTACACCACCTGTCACAAGCCAGTGAAACTTATGCAGGAGGGCCAGTACTTCGAGTAATAAGATCACATTGAGTACACACAAGTTGCAATTAAAAAATCTTGCTCTAATATTTGCCCTCAGAACCATCCAGTGCCGAGCAAATGAACCTGATTTTTTAAGCGAAGTTTATAGGAAATACCTCAGCAACAAAAACTTGTCTGCTAATCATCAGTTGCCTTATTTAAAAACATAAACTTCAAGACTTTAAGACCAATTTCAAATTACACTAGCACTAGCTAATTTGTACTTATATTTTGGTGAGATAGTTAAGTGGATTTGAGTGAATGATTACTGAATAATTTATTGGATGGGAGAATAGGTAAATGACATAGGAAACTTAGAAACTTGAGTCTCTATGAAAAACAATAGGAATTATATTCCTAAATCTATTCACAGCTTCAGGGCATTCCCTCTCTGGTCAATGGTATAATTTTCATGAATTATTTTAATAAATTTTATATATATGGCTTATTACTCAATTTTCTTATATAACTCTCCATATATAATTCTTTCTTCAGGAACTTTTATTTGTTAGCTTGTGAGACATTTTTGCCAGTATTTGCCATATTAAATCGGAGTGACTTGATTAAATATCTACTCATTAGGAGAATTATTTATGTCTAATTTGTTTGTGCATTGCTAACAGACTGCCTGGTATAGTACAAGACAGAAAATATGTCTTAGTCAAAAGTTAAGTACTTGAAAGAGAAATATTAAGAGCAAAACTGAAGAAATGCTCAATAATACACTTTGTTTGTAATATTCACCCTGCATAATATGAACTGAGAATAATGAAATATTTAGTGAAAAACATTAGATGATTCTGGTATCCCAACAAATGCAAAACTGCTACTTTTTCAAGTGTACCTTTTGCAAGTAGGAATTACTTATTAGTGATACTTAGGTATGCAACACTGAGTCCATAATTAAGGCCTCAAAACATAATAAACTAAACTGCACACAAACAAAAGAGAGCTCTGTGAGGCATTTACATTGCCTTGTAATGAAAGGCCATTTCATAGGAAAGGAGTTGCATTTAGATAATACAAACTAAAGCTGTTCCTCTTTCAGCCTGGGAAGTGCAGAAGAGTTTTTCCTATGGGAACCCCAGGCAAACTTCAAGTATAAGAGTAAGTGTCCAGAACATTGGGTCAATGTCTTAGACAAGAGTAGTCAGAACTTTGATTTCTTAAAGGCATCTTATAAACACGATTGTTTTAAGCTTTAAAGTATAATATGATACATACTTTGATTTATCTGCTTTTGAAATAATTATTTCTGTAGGATACCTTCTGCAGAATGTGAGCATGATCTTGGTGGTCATTATAGGATTCTATGCTGCCCTTTGCAGAGGTAGCCCTCCTTTTCCCAGGAGAAAGAAAAAAGATGTTGAGAGCATTATCAGACTACCACAATATATTCTTTGCAATTAAGATATAGGAATTGCAGGAATTAAAGGCAAAGGCTGAATGGATATCATGAGCTAAATTTTCAGCTGAAAAAAATTACCTCTAGTTATTTGCAGAGAGACCTCTGGCCCATATCAGCCTATTTGACCGGAAGACTGGAAATCTAATGTTCCACAAAAATTGAATCAATGCCCAAATTTCTGTGTCAACAATATGTCATTATTTCAAGACCTGAAGGACCCATGGATACTGAGGAACACAGCAGGGTCTATTAAGGGTATTCTTTTTATTTCCATGACCTTGTATGGGTTGGACCAAAAAAGCTTCCATGGTCTTACAATCCCCATTTCACCTAAATCGGCTGCAGACGATAAATAGATAGATAAATAAAATGAAATAAATATAATAAACATAATCAATTAAGCTAGCAAAGCACAGTGGAAATGGGAAAATTGCAAAGGTCTTTGTATTGATTGCCTGCATTACAAAGCAGTAAGTAATACTGAATATTAACTTCCAGCCAGACTTAGTGACTGGATAATAATGACTGGAATAGAAATCTGAAAACTTGTAGATTGATTCCGAGGATAAGTGAATGTAATAATAATTTTTAGCTTCCTTCATTTCCTTCATATGTTTTGCCTGTGAGCTGAAACACTAGCTTACTGTGACTCTGTCTTCACCTTAAAAAATCACATGCAGAAAAATACATATGTGAGCCTCAGTGATGCAAAATTCCAGGTCAGATCATACTGGATATTACTGGTGTGCTATATGCTGAAGAATCCATGGGGATGCTTGTGTACACTTCTTTAAATTGCTATGATTCTATAAGTTACATAAGTTCTTTGAAGGTGCTGTGATGCTTGTTATGGGTTTTAAAAACAAAACAAAACAAACAAACAAACAAACAAGATTAACACCACAGACACTATTGTGTAGAGCACAAAGCTGTGCTGTCTCAGCACCTGGTGGGTCTAAACCTCATTAAAGCAAAAGAAGCTTAAGCCTGCTTTCCAGCTTGCAAGATCAGGTCTTGCAGAAGGCACTGTATAAATGGATTATTAACCCTAAATAGTTAACTATATTAATACCTGTTCTCACTCTTTTTTCAGGTATCAGGCTGTCAACAGATTAACTCTTAATACTTAGCAGGGGACCTGTGAGCCAGTTGTCAAGTGTTTAAGTATTTACCAAGCTGGAGTGAGCTGACATGAGTCATCAGAGCTCCTAGATGTGGCCAGCCTCAAGTGATCATTGTTGTGGTTTTAAAATGGAAAGAATTAGGAGAGCAGAAATGGAAGTGTAGCAGATGCAGTTGACTGCAATGCTTTTGTTTAAAGATTTTGAATGAAGTGTTGAGGTAGAAGAACAGAAAGCATTCCCTGCACTGGTGTGAGTGACATCCATTGGAATCTGTGAAATTATTTAAGTCTAGTGGAGCCACATATTGCTGCTAATTGGGGTCCTTCAACTCTGAAGGCTGTTAGTGTCACCAAATAAGAGCAGGAGCAGAAAATACTAGGCTAGATCAATCTATCAGACATTATCCTTGTAATTACATGTATACTTGCAAAAAAATTATTGCACAGCTGCTCAGATTTATTCAGACTAAGCTCTGACTAGCTATACTAAATTATTACTACATATAGTATTATTTTAGTTCAAATACTTTGAAAAAGCTTCCAGCGATAGTCTGAGGACTTGTTTTTCTCCTTTAAATATGGTCAGCTAAACAATGTTAAACAAACTGGCCTCATCAATGGAATATAAAAATCACAAATAATTTTTTCTAGCCAGCAACAACAACAACAACAACAAATTTGGTAAGTGAACCAAGCATCACTTACTTGTCAGTGAATGATTGGGGTGATTATTTACTAGATGCCAGATTATATCATCAAGCCAGATAAAATAAAAAAAACAACTCAAAGGCAGTGTCCATGTTTACTCTCAGAAACTGTCAGGTTTATTCTGTTTCTATCATACTGAGCTTGTCATATTTCCCAGTTAAAATCCAGGGGAACAAACTATTGCCTTTTCAGCTGCTTGTTTTGCTTTCTTATGTTTATAAATAAGAATGAAGCTTCACAGAGATAAATTAATAAAGTCCCAAGGCCTGATTCAATTTCCTCAAGGCTTTATTACTGAAATGTAGCTGCGCATGTTACAAGATAGAACATTCATGGAAAGTACAGCATTATTAACTAGTCTGAAAATACCATGTATATTCATAATATTTTCTTTTTCAGATTTAACAAGTACAGAAGCACAAGACTATTTCTGTCATGTGGACAGTTTTAATCAGCCTAATGAAAGGATGAGGCTTAACTCCGTTTCAGTTTCAGAGTCCTGCTTTCACGTGGTATGTGAAGTGATGGTCTTGGGTTCTTCTGCCTTGCAGACATAAGGAGAGACGATGTGATAGTGTACAATGTCTCTGGACTTCTGTAGTTCCAGCTCATCTCCAAGATGATTATGTACCCCTTTTGCTGAACCCAGCAGTCCCAACAGACATTTCCCTGGCTACCACAGCATGAATGTCTCAGAATGTATGAATAACTGGCACTATCTTACAACCCCCATACACCCTGGCAGAGTTCCTTCTTGAAGGGCCAAAATTGGTTATCAGGAGGTTGAGCAATATGAATTTGCCTTATTGAAATAATGACACGTTTTCTTACTTAAAAACAAAAATAAAACCTGTTCATTTTACCCAACAAGAGAGTCATTTGTGTGCAGTAAAGACAGAAAGATTTTTTTGTCATAGCCATTGCAGCGCTGTGAAACGTTTATTCAGCTGCCAATGCTCTACCATTGCTTCATAAAATTCCTCTATTTAGTCACTAACCAGTAACTGCAGTAACAATTAAGCATGTTCCCTTCAGCTGGATAATTAAATGCCAAAAAACCTCACCACTTAATATGTAATTCACTCAACATCTTGTTGTTTGAAGGGCCTAGTGTTCACAGATAGGATGGATTGAATTCCTAATAACATCTGGCATGAACAATGGACTTGGCTGTCTCCATAATAGCATTACATTCATGGTAGGAGTGACAGCTAAAAGTAGAGAGATGGATGGGCCTTTTCTCTGAAGTGGCAGATTCATGGTTGTAGCCTAATGAATCAGTATGTTGTAACCCCTGGCCATGTACACACTGGCCTGTTGGTAGTGACAAGCTGCATCGGGAGGTCCAGAGTAAATTGTAGTTGTCAGATCTAATGGAGAAGGATGCTGGCTTACAAGTTACTGGGAAAGCTGAGTATAGTTTCCATTCCAATAATCTGGATCAAAACATTTCCTGATCGCCTTGGTCAATTTGTTCTGTCACTTAATTAAAAAAAAGTATTACAAGTCCCCACAGTAAAGGACAAAGGGAGACTCTTTAACCTTGGAAAAAACAAAACTATATGTTAGGTCTCAAGTAAAGTTTCTTTTCTCTTAGAATGTGAGTTTATATTAGATTTTAAGCACCAATGTGTTTTAATGTTCCTGCACGTCCTAATTTTGTAATGTGTTTTCAATGTTGAAATCAGTGAGAATGAAGGTTGCTCAGTATAAGCTTTCAACAGCATCCTACAATCAGACAAAAAACTTGCCTAAAAATAAAATTATTCTAAAGTCCGAATGGTTTAGATTATGATCCAGCTCCTGAAGAAACACTGTTGCAATTAATAGATTCAAAAGAGTATTTCCTGGTTCTCTATATGCTTCTTATAGATTGAGAGTGGGTGACAGGAATACAGATAAAATAGCAACAAAAGAGAAATAGCCTTTTAAAGTTTATTTATTTTTTTTAATTGTCTTCTGCTTAGCAATTAATTATAAGTGATTGCTGGATATTTTTTTTTTCAGGACTCCAAGGACACAGAAGAGAAATAATAGATGTTTTGAATGGACACGATTGACACTTATCAATATGATCCCTTCCACCTTTTCTTAAATTGCACCACATTAATTAGCTGAAATCTAGAAAGAATGATGCCTGAGTAGTCTGGGCTGAACAGGCTTGTCCCTTGAGAAATTAATTTGGTATATACATGTCCATTATTAGCATTTTCCTGCCTCACTGAAATACATTGTGCTGAATTGTGAAATACCTAAAGCAGAAGCCATTATGCTGCAGACCAAAATATGTTCTGCAAAGCTCTAAAGAGGGCATTATAACCAGCCCTGTGTTTGCACAATATTTTTGTATCTGGTGTTCATGTGTGATGATTCAACTCTGCCCCCTTGTTTTTCTGTCTCTAAGCCCTCTTCAACATGATGATTTGTCTCTGGAGGAAAGTTGCTTCCTGATGACATATATATATGTATATATTAAGGAAATACACATAAGCTCTTGAGAAAAACAGAAGCCATTTTCAAGAGAACTCTCAATTTAAGATAATTAAACAACTGCATTTTGCCACAGAAACTAAAACATGGGCACTGTGTTTTCAAAAGAGACAGGATTGTGTTTTAAGGTTTGTGGTGACAAGTCCGCTAGGAGACAGCAGCATTTGTTTTATAAATCTTTAGATTGTGAGTAAATGTGTCCTTGTCCATAGGGAAATTTTGTTGTTACTTATAACCTGAAATTGCACACTGGAACTCTTGTGAAATTGGCAGAAGTATTAATTACACACATGCACAAACATTCATCTTGGTTGCTATTTTTCATTACAGTTAGCTAGGTTGTACTGCATAGATATCTACTTCAGCAATACTAAGTTATCCAAGCAGTGGGAATTCTTGTGTTTTGCCACTGTGGCCTGAGAGCCACAAATTAACAGAGCCAGAAATTTCAATTTCATTTTTTACAAAACAGATCCATTAAATTGTAAGATGCCTATACAGCGTCTTCTTAGATAGACTTGTCTTTGCACAGTGCCTAAAACAAGGCTGTTAATTGTTGAAGAAAACCAAAACTAAGTAAGAAATATTAATAATCTAATAATGGAAAAACCTATATAAAAATTAAATTTGAGGTAATTATAGTTGATCTAAAAATGAATTTTCCATGTATTTGGGGAAAGAAAAAAAAAAAAGAAATAAATAAAAAAGAAAAACATGCTTTTGGAATGAAAGGTATCACTTTTTAGGAAATATCACATGTTCACCACCATCTTCTCACATAAAAATTCTTTATTCCAAAACCATTTTAAAATGAAACATACTTCTGAAGGAAAAACAGTTTTCAAGTAAAAATAGAATTTATTTATTTTAGGTTAGGCCCAAAAAGTTTCATTTCTTTTCTCTCTTTTCTCAAACCAGTTAAAATGTTTTGTCAAGATCCAAACTCATTTGGCAAAACATTTTTTCCCTATAAAAGATATCAACAAATCTACACTGTGTATTTCCACCTGTTACAAGTATAATAATGCGTGAATTCATGTGGTTATCAATGAGTTTCTAATGGGAACTGAAGGAAGCACAGGCACTCCTGGCAGGGTACATGAAATTGTAAGAGAGCCACTGGTTTTATAATGAGTGTTATCACAGTGGGGTTTTTCTCACTCTTAGTTTCACATTTACAAACTTGATGTTTCTTAGCTCTACCCAGGTCTGGATAGAAACGGGAACAGGTTTCTCACAGGACATGCTTATAATGGAGTTAAACAGCTGTAGATCTGTGTTCTCAGTGTGGCTGGTCAGGGGCTTGACTGAAAACATATTTACAAGATACTTTAAAAACATAATTTAAAATCACACTTTCTGTTGTCTCTGTTCTCACAGATTTTTATGAGAAGAATGGAGGTAAGACATTGACCCGCATATGGAGTAATTTGAACTATCCCTACCAAAAAGACTGATGGAATTTAAGGATTATTTGCAGGTTCAGCCTGCAACTTTCAAAGCTGCCTGCAGACTTAACATGCTAAACTCCCTATTTCATAAAGCATCTTTAGAAATATTACCAAGTCTGTTCATTTTAGAATTTTGATGTTCAATAATTAGAGGCAACTTGTGTAAAACCAAGAAAAAATACAGAAAAGTACAAGATTAATCTCAGCACAGAAAGCTCTATTCACCATATAGTAAAGAAGGAAGCTTAAAAAGGAGGGGTATGTATAGCAAGCAATCCCCAGTTTCAGCAACTAGGAGTGATGGCAGCTGCATAAAGGAATAAGTATTCATGGGCCTGAACCCAAGTCACTGTCATGTAACAGGAGCTGGAAAGTCAGGAGGTAGAAAATCAGTGATTCTGAGTAGAACATTATTGAAATGTATTTGCTATTTATTAAGGTGAAATAGTGAAATAATTAATGAAGAACATTTTCCCTGGACATTATGCTGGCAAGGCACAAAATATTGGCCACTGGTGGGAGGGTGAGGGGTAGGGAAAACCTACAAGATTTAAAATCCACTTCAAAGCATGTAGTGCCAAAAAATGTGGCCTGAATTAATACTGTTTCATGATTAACATTTAAAAAGAGTAGCACACACAGTAAGGAAGAATGCACTAATTTATCTCTTTTTTTTCATTAAAGTACTTTTAATATGAAACGTGGTGAAGTAGATTAGTACCATTTGTAAACTACAGAAAAAATAGTGATTTAACTTTCAGTGTTCTGAGTTCTGCAGTCCATTTTCATTTCCTCATCCCTGAAGTGGATTTTCAATATATCCTATGGAAAGGCATCTTGGATTACATTGAGAATTTTTTACTTTATTGAAAATGTCACTTAATAGCAGTAAAAAAGATTAGAGTCCAGGAGCATGCTAAACTTCTTCTGAAGAGCTTATGCCAGGTGGCAGGAGGAAAATAATTTCTAGAACAGAGAGATTGTGAGGGAAAGACCGAGTTTCGGGTGGAAAGCTTAGGCTGAAGTTTGTACATTTAGCAGTTAAGTAAGAACAGGAGATATCCTAACATCATACATTTGAATGTAGAAAAGTAGGAATTGTTTTCTCTTACATCTAAATAGCTTTTCTAATTCAATTTTTCATTTGTATCCTTCTGTATTGTCAATAATCTCTCTGGCATGTTTTAGGAAATTGAGGGAGTTTTTTGATGAGAGAGTAATACTGTTCTGAATTTGACCATTGTCTCAAGGAACTTGGAGGCTAGTGTCTGACCTTTTTTGAGAAAAAAAATAATCCACTGATGTTTTGAAGAAAATTAACTAAAGAAGATCTGTATTTATCTTTCTTTTATACTACACTTTATACACTTAAGCAGTATACTGATCTACATGGGAAGCTTCTGGCCTGCTACGGTTTTCAGGAGGAAGACAGTAATTTCTCTTATTTGGATGAAGAAACACATTCTCTGAGAAAGAAAAAAATTGTCTTGACTGATTAAGAAATTGAATGTTGTTTTGTATGTTGTTTCTTCTTAACCCCCCCCCCCCCCCTTTTTTTTTTCTAAGAGGAAACACCTAGATGGAGAAGTGAATTTGTTGATTTAATTCTGAGACCAGATTCATTCTACCTCAATTCTGCCTTATGATTTAATATTAGATACCAAAGAACCTTCTGTATTTCTGCTGCAGGCTGGAGAACATGTAAATTTTGCTTAAAACAAAAGCCCTGGCTTATTGGTTTTACATATTTAAATTTTGACAATTATTTTGAGCATTAATTCACAGGTAGCTAAAGGATATAAATCACTCCCCATATTGATTTCTTATAAAATCTGGGTCATTTCACCAAAGCTAAATATAGCCAGGAATATTCAGAGCTGCTTAAACCTAAGGTCAAATTAGTTTTTAACTAAACGCAACTAAAATTGTAGCTATCTCAGAAAACTTGTTTTTGGAACTCCATTTGATATGAATTAGAATTCTTTTGTGTATTTGTTGCTCATGCTTGTGTCTTACTGCTAGCATTTGTCACCTCAAAGTGTTCCAGGATCACCACTTTCCCATGCAGAATTACAATGTTTCAATTTAATTAGGAGTGGCATCGCTTATTGCAGTGCCAGCAACAATTTTAAACAAATACCATCTCCTGCAGTCTTTTGTGTGCAATTAACTGAAAGCTACAGAGGGAGACCTCATATCCCATGGTGTTCTGAGGGGAAACACTGTCCCATTAAAGGTTGCATTCAATTGTTTCTTCTGCCACTGAGAAAGCCTTGTTCTAGCTGAAAAACAGTTAGCACAAATTCTAATAATGGGTGGAGTCATAATTGCAACAATTTTTTGTTAACAGATGCCACAAGGGAAGACTACATGTGAACAGCAGAATGTTATATATCATATTTACACTACAAATCTCTCAGTCTTTCAGATAATTTATCACAATAGGTCTTAATTCTCAATGCTCATCACACCTCCTTAGTATCTTTTGGGGTTTTGTTGTTGTTTTCTTTCAGGAAATGAGCAATACCACCGGTTTTCACTTTCCCCTTTGGGTGCCACCATTATCAAGGTGTCAGCCTGTTTCTGGGAATTGTTTTGCTCTAGCTACTTCATTTTCCTTGGGATTTGCAACAGCAACATGGGACACACTTTGGGGCAAATGGTGTAGGGCTCATTGTTTTTAAGTTACTACTGCCAAAGTATAGATTGTATAGGACATGTTGAATACTGAGTTTCTTCAACATTTCCTCATGGCAAATTTTGACAAAACAAAACTGTTAGTTAATAGCACTGAGTGTTCATTTAAAACAAACTTTTATTTTTAGTGTGAGTTAATCCTGAAGAATCAATACAAGGACTTGTTTTCATTGAGAAGTGTCACTATCAACACTGATATGTTCAGGAAAAAATTAGAAAGGGACTGAAGAAACTATAGTCTGTTGTATATATTGCACTTCCAAGAGAAGGTACTTCCATGGAAACAAACACAGTGCAGGAGAATAAAAGTTGTTATTATAAGCTCTAATCTGGGAGAGAAAAAAAACCAAACTCCTAAGTTTAGGACTGCTGCAGGGACATCGTAGTGCAAAGACTCAACTGACATCATATCTAATCTGCATGTATATATACATGTTAAAATCTTCATGTATAAATATAAAGTGATTTAATCCATTGGAAATCTTTAACCTAACAAAGCCCTGCTATTCCATCATCTAAAATGTCTTCAGTTCGTCAAAGTTATTCACTAGCAAATTTTTCTCAATAATTTCGCCCTCAAGTGAAAAATGCAGTTCACATTCTCTGACTTGACAGGAACAAACTCTTTCTTTTCCTCACAGATCACTAGTTACAGGTACTTTCACACTTGTTTGATTCTACATGTTATGAAGGTATGGATTAAGCCTTCAGTGACATTTACAGAAAGCTTCAACAAAATAGTGCCGATTTCCTGATCTCATCAAATTCAGAAGCCTACTTCAGAGGTCCATCCTGGAGGTATTTTTGGGGTTTTCTTTCATACTTTGACAAGGCTGCAAAAAAAGGTAACAACCTCTTAAAGATTCTTTATTCACTTACAGACTAAATTCCTGTTCTTTCTTTGCAAAAGGAACATTATCCGAGGGCAAGGTCTCCATACTGTCACTAATTTCAAGTGGCTTGCATCTGAACACAATCTAGTCATCAGCTCTAAATTCAGTGGGTGGATGAGACAGGAACTTAACACCTTTCCAGATATTTCTTGGTATTTTCTGGCCTTGTATGTATTTCTTTAGCCAGGAATTTCTAATCACTGTTTAAAAACTAACCATAATGAAGTTTTAATGAATTTGAACCTCATTAGTCAAAAATAAACAAAAGCTTCCTCTCAGAAATGCCCCTTTTTCCCAACTATTGCTAATCCAAATAAATTAATTTTCCAGTCCTTACTTTTAATCCATTCTGGAATCTTAAAATTAATTTTCTCTTTAATATAACTTTAAATTGGCTTTTTCCTTTCTCACTCCCTGGATGACCGAAATGTCAGCCAATTTGGTCATACATAATACTTTCTTATATTAGTCTTGGTAACAGTGGAGTCCTTCAGCATCCATCTTGCTTAAAACAAAAGTAACTACACAAAAGTTTGCCAAAACACAGATTGTGCTGCAGAGGTGCTGACATTTATAAAAAAAAATAAAAGAGAGGTAAGAAAACAGAAGTGAAGTGTGCAGATTGGCTTGAGGAAGCTGTGTCTGTTGGCTTAATCATACAAAGGTTGAAGAGTTTCAAATTATAGATATGCAGAGGGGAAAGTAAAGAAAAGAAAGGTGTTGTGAAAATAAAAGTAGGTTGAGAAAGAGACATGGAAACTATGGCTAGTTGCAAGGAAGGGCAAAAGATGTAAAACAAAGAATTATCCTGTACAGTAATTTACAAAGACAGAGACAGATTTCCTTCTCTATTCTTCTGGTTTTACAAATATGTGCAGCTAAGGTCAAGTGGCTGTAAAACAAGATGTCCTTGCCCTACTGTTATCACTTCAACTAAGCAAATCCAGCTTCATTCAGCAATTGAGAGGGAAATACACGGGTGGGGACTGGTTTCAGACTGACAGATTATCTATGTCAGAATTCTGGGCTGTTGGTAGAATGGGAGGATACAGGAATGGACAGCAGGGAGCTGAAACAGGAATTGAAAAACATAAACAAGACACAGCTTAAAACTGGCAAAAGCAAAAGCTAGTATCAGGATTTCCTACTGCTTTCATTGTGCTCATAGTTAAAACTGTCAGTGACAAGCCAGGCAAGAAGAAACTTCAGGTCTGCAGAGCAATTGGGCTATAAAACAAGCAAAAAATCTTAATACAGATTAATGTTAATATTTATAACATTGTAAAACTTCAACTCAGTGTGAACTGATTTCATAGAATCATAGAATCATAGAATCATTAAGATTGGAAGGGACCTTAAAGATCATCAAGTTCCAACCCCCCTGCCATAAGCAGGGAACCCTACCACTAGACCAGGTTGCACAAAACCTCATCTAACCTGGCCTTAAAAACCTTCAGGGGTGGGGCATAAACAACCTCCCTGGGCAACCCATTCCAGTTCCTCACCACCCTTATAATGAAGAATTTCTTCCTAATATCTAACCTAAATCTCCTCTCTCTCAGTTTAAAACCATTACCCCTTGTTCTAACAATATATTCTCTGATGAAAAGCCCCTCCCCAGCTTTCCTGTAGGTGCCTTTCAAGTACTGGAAGGCTGCTACAACATTTCCCCAGAGCCTTCTCTAGGCTGAACAGTGCCAATTCTCTCAGCATGTCTTCATAGCAGAGGTGCTCCAGGCCTTTGATCATCTTGGTGGCCCTTCTCTGGACTCTCTCCAGCAGGTCTGTATCTTTCTTGTGCTGAGGGCCCCAAAGCTGTACACATTATTCCAGGTGGGGTCTCACCAGAGTAGAGTAGAGGGGCAAAATCTCCTCCCTTCCCCTGCTGGCCACACTTCTTTTGATGCAGCCCAAGATGCAGTTGGCTCTCTGGGCTGCGAGCACACACTGGTGGCTCACATCAAGCTTCTCATCAGCTATCAGCCCCAAGTCCTTCTCCTTAAGACTGCTCTCCAGCCATTCTTCCTCTAGCCTGTATTTGTGCCTGGGATTGTGCTGACCCTGGTGCAGGACCCTGCATTTGGCCTTGTTGAATTTCATGAATGGCATGGAGTCAATTAGACATGAGTAGATATTGACTGTTTCATCCTCCAGAAAACTCAGAAACCATCAGATGAACCTGGTGGGATACTTGCTCTAAGTGCATGAAAGATGGTCATTCTTTGCACAAGGAATGGTAAAATTTTGGGATTTCTTAACAAAGGACATTGAGGGTACAAAATGCTTATGTACACTTAAAAGGAAACTGGACTAGAAAAGAAATTCCTTGAGCTTTATAAGCAGAAAAATCACTTTACTCTCAGAAAATCTTTTAACTTGAAAATATCTGAAGAACAATATTATATATGTTTTATTTCTTTATTCTTATCAAGGCAACCACTATCCCAACAGATTACAGAACTAGACAAATTCATCTCAAACACAACAGAGTATCTTATTTCTACATAGTTTTATAATAATCTGATCAATTTGAGTTAAAAGCAGGACAACTTACTATTTGTATTACACTAATACTGAACGATCAACATCAGTTCACAGTATGTCTCATTAATGCTCTTCAGAAACTTTGACACTTTAAAAAAGATTCTCAACCCCAGACTTCAGATGTGATAATTCATCTCAAACTGTTAACAATTTGGGATAGAGTTTTGTCAGCACCACTCTCAGCATAGTCTCTGTGTGCAGGCCAATTATTTATACACTGATAAACATATATTTACCTACCTCTCCAGCTACTGCTATTGTTAGAATTGTGAAAAGTTTCACAGTTAAAATTGTAAAACTGGCAAAAGTGATGGGTCTAATTTTCTTAGTATTTTATTGGAAAGAAATGGAGACTGGGAGCAGAAGAACTTCCTCTAATCATAAAAAACTACGCAGGAGTCAAAGTTAATTTGTACTTTGTATATGAAACCAAAAGTAAGACAAAGTATAAAGTCTACATAAAAGTATGCAACTTGTGAAAAGAAGGCTTTATTTTTGGGATTAATGCCCCTTTTTGTTAACCTTCTCTTCAAAAGTACCATAATGCCACTAAATTAATTTTCCACTCCGGCATTCTTCATCATGTTCTAATCTTCTCTGGCATTTGAAACATTATTTCTTATAAGTAAAACTGACTTCTGTTTCTCCCACTAGCCCCGTGAAAATACCTGAGGATCTGAATCTATGTAACCTGGTGTTTAAAATATGCTGGACAGGGTTTTGTATACTAAAACAAGGAAGAAAGAATAAGAAGCAAAATACTCTAATTAAGTGCAGAACTCAGTATTCTCACTTCAGAGCACACTCCTCAAGCACAACAGCTTGAGGAATCTGGACAGAGCATTTACTTCAGATTGCCACTGTACCCTTTCTGTTCTGTTTGCTGGGCAGACAAAACATATTTACCATCTTTCCTACTAAACTCAGAGTGTGAATTGTTTCTCAATCTCTCAGGCTCATGAAAATATCTGAACACATATCTTCTATTTGATTCTTTTAAAAAACTCTCCAACAAGTAAATTTGTAATGTGATGATGTTCTAGCCTCTGCTCATTTATGTTTGCCACTGCAAAACTCAGGTTTTATTTATTTTTTTTTTAATTTGCTATGTAGAAGAGGGGATACTGGTTTATGCAGTGAAATGCTCAATGTACAGAGTACAGCCCCATGTGTAAGACAGTGCCATTTTGCCTGGTATTTGACAGCAAAGATAATGATATACTAGTGCTTATATTTTAGACTTAGGAGGATAAAATAAAGTGCAACTGTTTGAATTTTCTTAAACTGAAAACAAAATAGCATTCAGAAATCAAAATCAGTGGAATTCAGCAGAAAGATCAAAGGAATAAGGAGAAACATTTCCATGCTGAGGCCCTACACATGTTCCTTTTTCTTTCTCTGTGGACTAGAATAAGTCAAATTGTGTAACCTTTAGAATTTTACATTATTGTCTTCCATTGTCTGCAGCAGGAAAGCAAACTGAAATAGCTCTCTGCACTCAGTGCTTATGGGAAAACAAATTCAAAGAATACCTGTGTAAGAGAAATATAAGTAATTTCAGTGCACTGTAGCGTTTACACTCTGGCAATAATCATAGAAATAACAAGGTGAAAACTACCTTAAGTGTGTGTGTGTGTTGCACATGACCACAAGAGTAGGCTGTAGTTTGTTATTTCTCTATATTTCACTAGATCACTATAGTGTCTGATTATGTATCACATGACTTCTAAATCTCAGATATGTGTAATATTTTCTACAGCTTCCACAATCAAATAATCTTCCAGGTTCTGGTTTTAAGTATCAAAAATTAATAAAATATTAATTCCACTTCAGTTTTGAATGCAGGTTGAAATTCTGCCAATAATTACATTGCTCTGAGAGAACGTTCAGAACGGAAATTACTATTGCAGATTTGTTTGAAAAATAAACCCAGAGCCAAACCCTGCAGACTCCATTACACAAGCCTACGATGGTGTGTGGTGTTTTGTTTTGTTTTAATTTTTCTTCTCCATCCTCTTAGGAGTTCTCATGTTAGCACATTTTTAACAAAATATGACATTAATCCACTTCTGTCTTATTTCTCCATGGTAAAAGTAACCTGTATTTCATAGAGACAACATTGCAACCTAGTATGCAAGGTACACAGAAAACAAGGTAGCACCATGCACACATCAAATAAACCAGCTAATAATTTAGGAAAAATTCTAATGGGCAGTCATGGTTTTTTTGCAGCAAAACACAACTACATATATTTATCATCTTATCTTTTGTATTCTGTGATAAAATGGCCCTCTATAGACTTTGCTTGAATTAAATTTTAAGGGATGGAAAAGAGACAGTGTGAAACATACGCAAGAATAATGGGGCAAGAACCAAGTAGGCAGTCCAGTAAGAAATGGCTTGGAGTGGAGACCTACATGTTTCTATACCCCTCTGCATAGATTTTTATATATTAATTTTCCATTAAAGAGTTAGTACAAAAAAACCACCAATAATCCCGAGAGCACATTTTAGACTTTCTGCATCCAAAAAGCAGGAGTCTTGATTCTACCAGCTCTCCTGTAGCCCTTCAATTTCTAATCTTGACTGCCTACAAGTGTGGATTCAACAGACAAAAAAAAATCAAAAACGTATTTCCTTCATGGTTTCCTTCAGTCTCCTGGAAGGCAGGAAACTACGCTCAAATGCTCTTTGACTGCAAAAACCCTAAAGCATCTCCTGGATAAATCTCTTCCTACCAGCTGCTATTTAAAAGACAGTGAGGGATACTGCCATCAGTGACTCTCTCAGTCAGATGTTCAATAATACAGGCATACATGGATGAAGAATCACTATATACTTAGACATCTCAATCTTTAAAGAAGATGGTCTGAATCTTTGTTAATTTATATAACTATTTATTTACTTGTTTATTTAACTTTACTTATTCCTAACTGTATTTGCCATGTTTGATCTGATTTTCAGGAGTGGCAAGAAATTAAAATATTTGCCTTCAATGGAGTGCTGAGCATCTGAGCATCAAAGCATAAATTTAACTTTGGTGAAGAGAGTTAGGGCAGTGACACAGTGAAGAGAAACACAGGTAGTCTTCTAAAAGGAACCAAACACCTTAGTATTATAACACATGATACTAAGAAAAAGGCATTAAGACCAATACTCTAAAGTTAACCTTGGAGCAGCTTGATTTGCACCTTTTATTACCAAATGAGAAAATGTTAATCTTTTTATTTCCTTTTTCTAAATTAAAATTTACTAAAAAAAGGAACAACAATAAGAGACAATAAAATAGACAGGTGGTGCTTATGTTGAAATCAGTGCCAGTTTTGTCAATTATTTCAATAACTCATGATTTTATCTTGTTCTACTCTAGCTTTGGTCTCAACTAGATCTTAGTCTGATCTTGCGCTCTGATGGAAACCTTGAGGGCCTGCCTATATATGCTAAAGAAGCAGCAGGAAACCTAAAGCTGTACTTTCATAATATTCATCCTCATTCAATGACTATCCAATGTAAATTGAGCCCTATGAAGGCTTCTGTAACTTATTCATCTTTTCTTATTTGTATTGAGAAATGCATGAAATATACCTATCTGTACAGACCAATTGACACCTTTCTATTATTTTGACATTTAACTATAACTCCACTTACTGTTGATAGAACAAGACAAGAACTTTTGTTTTAAAGCCCCTTTAAACTATCTGTATTGTCCTATCTGTAAAAGTCTTTGCAGAAGGTCTCCTTATATATTGTAGAGGTAGAATTCACAGGAGGAATTATATTGTGAAATAGTGATCTTGTTTCTTTTCCTTCAGCAGGTCCTGTATAGCTTATTTGGCAGTATTTCTGTTCCTGCCTTTTTCAGTAATACACTCAGATTAGATTTAGAGTCCTACAGACAAACCAGCTTATAAGCATTGAGTGGATTCACAAGAGGCCCTGGAGATGCAAATAGTCTGCATTAGCTGTGGTGTAAAGACAGTGAAAACTCAAAATGTTTAGTTTAGTCCTCTGTACTAATAATTGTTCCTCTAAGTAGAAATATATGAGTATTCAGGGTACACATCCTTTTTTCTTCTTCAGTAACTAGCCAAAATGAGTCAATACTAAGGCAAAGTAAAATTATTCGACTGGTTTATAACTAGTTGCTCAGTTCTTTGCCCTACTAAAAAAGCACTTTCCTAAATAGGTTATGATACGCAATGTTTTCTATACAAAAATGAAAAATAATTAGATTTTGACCACTATTTTCTTTCTTAATGATACAGAAAGAAGACTTGAAGGGCTATGCCATGTCTTCTTTTGCTCAATCTTCTATTATAATTACATAATATACTATATTTTTTCATTCTTTTTCTTGAAATATTCTACATTAAGTTCCAAAGAACTGTAACACGTTTACTTGTAACAGCAGTCTCATAGCCTTTGATTTTACTGCTGCTATTGGTTATACTCTCTGTAGTTTCCATCTCTCAAAAACAGCACTGAAAAGGTGGCATTAAAGAGGACACCAACAACATCAAAAAAGAAGAGAGCCATAACAGAGTCATATGGGTTGACAATTTAAGAAGCTGCTCTTAAGCTAGTCAGGTACCTTGAAGAACTTCTTACTTTTAGTACTAGGTGAATCAATCATATTGAAGGCCTTGATATAAATCTCCCAGGGGATGCCTGAGCCAGCTCAGTGTCTGAGTCACTAATGAGTCACAATGCTTTGTCAAAAAATTGCTCCCCAGCACTTCAGATTCCAAGTAGAGGGAATTCTGAACTCACACGGGTGCTCCATAGGAGGCCTCTAACAAAGCAAGAGAAGGTCTGTAGGCACAGTATCTTTTATTCTACCACCTGGTGTGGCTGGAGAAATTAGACATACTTTCAGGCACACAGACCCTTTTTTAGGTCTGAAACAACTTTAAAAACTAAATACTAGTAGACACCATTGGCTCAGAGTTTAGTTAGATACGTATCAATTAGACCATCTTTGAAAGAAAGTATAGTTGGTGACTGTGAACTAGAAGAGATGCAATTAGAGGAAGAGGAAACAGAACCAAAGGGATGGAAAGGTACTTTCAGCCCAGGGAAAAGAGAAAGAAAGCATCCTGTGGAAAACTGAGGAGCTGAGAAGGAAAGAGATTTTACTCCAACATAAAATCAGTATGTCCCTATAGAGCCCATCATTATCAGTAGAGATATACATTTTAGTTCTCAGTATCTTTCAGATATATTTTATAGGTTTCTTTTTTTGTTGTTTTTCCAATTATAACTGTGCTCTTTCAAGTGATACTACCCCCACTTACTGCTTCCTCATATACTTTCTTCCTCACAGTCCTGTCTCTTTTGGTATCTACAGCAAGTTTGTGATGTACTAAAGTAAGGAAGAAAATACAATAATGATCTAATAACTGAGAAGAATAATTGCCTGTTATTGATAAAGGAGAAAAAGGTTGATAAACTACAGGCAATTTCTATTTGTCACTTATTGACTCAAAATGTCATAGTTCAGTTCTATTCCTTTGTAAGATTACACGGTCTGAGTCACAGGCCAGAATATCAGTACTACATGTGCACAGGTGGGACAGAGGAGCCTTCCTTTCATAAACCTGTGTATGTGCACTGTTGAAGTTTAATCCTTCCCTTCCTTCCTTACCTTCACTCCCTTCCTTCCCTTCTCTCTCTTCTTTCTCTCTCTCTCCCTACCATATGCCTCCTCTTTCCCTGCCTGCCTTCCAAACTTTCTTGATTGCTTGATAGAGAGGAAATAACAGAAATTCAACTAACTTAATTCTTCAGAATGTGATTCATGTCACTTAATTTTAGCCACCTAAAATGAAGTCATCTAAGCTAGCTCCAGATGAACTGTCATGTGGATCAACTATCTCTTGATCACCCATTACCTCTAAAAGAAATACAGGAAGTGAAACTCTGCTGATAGCTGAGGACAGATGTAGTGCCTACACAGAGGTGTCTGGAGAACTATTCAAAACTCAATGTGAACACTAATGTCTGATCAGCTGGGTTGCTCTCCAGATTCTATTCTCTGTATTGACTAAGGGCTGGAAATGGTTTCTGAAACATAGATTTCTAGTGCAATTTGATATGCCGTGGAGAATCAAAATATAAGACTCACAGAAAACCCATGTTTTTTTCGAGCAAAATGTGGAAATCAGGTGAGATACCCTAAAGCATCTAATGCTGAAACCAGGTGCCTGTTTTAAGGCAACTGAACTGGATGGCTGACCTCTGTGAGCTGTATAAGGGGCTTAGATTACAAGTAAACCTCTACGTGTAGCTGTATTAAACTGAATCCTTCTGTGGTCAATGGCCTAACATTACACCTGGCAGAAACTTCATCTGCTTAAACAGGAACATCTAGAGTCTTTAAGTCATCTGTAAGATCTGATCTTATAGGCAGGACACAAGACATCAGGAACACATAACATATTTAGAGTGTCAAATAGAGGCCAGGCATGGGACACCACAAAACTTAAATAAACCTAGATACATATCTTCAGGAAACACAATCCACCCTCTGTTTTTTATTTAACTAAGAGTGGATTCAGTTAATCCAATTTTAATGTATGAACAAATTAACATATTGAAGGCCTAACTTTGTAGGAAAGGAAGGTCTAATCACAGAGGCCATATGTTTGGACTAATAAAATTCCCATAACTCCTACAACAGTTGTTACATTTTTTTAAATAATGTATGTAGCTCATAATGCCAGCTAAAAGAAGCTATAACATCAGGGTTTATTAAAAATTATAAATATCTATACATTGAAAATTATGTTCTTTATCTTTTTTATATCATTTTATTGTATTTTATATAGGCTGAAGTGGTTTCAATGTAAAATTTTGCACTTCCTTAAACATTTCTATCTGAAGTTCTCAAGTCATTGTAGAGATGTGAATACATTTAAGCTAACAGAATTTCTGTAGCATCACATTCCAGATTCTCTTTTTTAAATGATTCATAACAACAAAATTAAATGTTCTGTGGTGTATGAAAGATGTGCTATGAAAAATACATATCTTACACATGAATACTACAGTATAATACATTTCCTGATCTCAGAAATTTGATTGATTGGGATCATTACTTTTGTGTTAGCTGAACATATTCTCCAAAGAGTTTAATTCACTACAGATTCAGATCCAGAGACAATAAATTTTGATAAGCTCTCCTGAACCCTAGTCTCTGAGTGAATCTGTATTGTGACTCTAGAGAAAATAATACCTTCTACTTCCTGCAAATCTCTTGTCTCTCCAAATATTATTTTTTTTCTTGGTTTTATGACAAGATGAAAAAGTTCATAGAATTTGTCTTCTTTGTCTTTGCTCTACAAGAGTCCTAGAGCCAAAATCAGATCACTTCCAATGGGGTTTAGAACATATGCAACAAATACTTTTACATTACTAAAAAGAGGTTGTTCAGAATACTTGTTTTGCAATATTTCTATACATTTAGTCTTGCCATCATGTTTTCCACTCTGAAGATATCTATGTCCCTTATCATAACTCCATCTGTGCTCCCCCTAAATACCCTAACAGCTGGCAGAATAAACAGGCAATCACTAAGTCATGAGAGCCCGACTATGTGTAGTCAGCAAACTTCTCATACTTGCCACTTGCATCCCATCAAGCTGAAAACACAATATGAACAACATTATACTGCCTGCAGTGATTCTGCATAACAGTCTTGGGCTTAATGCCTGAGTCCATAAAGTAGAAAAATTAGGCCTCCCCATCCAGCAGAGAGGATGAAACCTGTTGGTTTTAATCCCACATCAGTGAACTAACTGTAAATATGAAGCCTGGATTAAAAGTTGCTCTTCAACCCAGCCATCAATACTAAATCACTTCTCCTTTTATGACTATAATGTCTCATAACAGCTGCCTTCTACTGTAATGATAAAACTGTATCCTAAAAAATGTATGAGCAGAGGAGACGGAAAATTCAAAAGCCCTGAGCCTATGCAAGAGATAAATAAACCACAGATATTTCTGTCAGAGTATGTGAAAAATTTATTCTTATAGTTTGCTTTTTCTTCACAAAAAGTTACGTACATAAGAAACCACATTAATGAATTAAACTCTTTCTCCTATTTTTTTATAGTGTTACTAACACTCCTGTACATCCTTCTATCCAAGATCGGGGATTTATTTCAATACAGACAGAAATTTCAGGTTTTCTTAATATATCCAAATAAAAGGAATTCTGAATTATGTATTTAAATACTGTAAATATCCATAAATTAGCATTATCTTTTATCATTTAAGGAGCTATTTAACAATGCTGAGCCATAATCCGTTCTAGCAGAAACTGGAATACCTCTCAAACGCAAAACAATCTGCCTTTTGAGTATGTTTTGCTTTCCACTGGTGTCTTTATTTCATAAATCCTAATTATTTTCTGTTACTTTGTAACAGGAAAACATGAACATGGAAATTAAAACTTCATTGAAAAGGAAAGCTGAAGCATTGGTTCAAAAAAAGTCAGTCTGCAACATTTTAACATTAAAATTATTTTTACCTATGTCCACGAGTTTCTATGCATGTCTAGTCAAAGTGTTTTTATAACCAGCACTGGTATTTACTTGTCACATCTATAGCTTTTGTACTTCAGTCTTCGGAGAAAGTTTTGAGTAGGGAATATTTGGAATAAACTCCAGCAGGTGGAGATAAAGAGTAGTAACAAACACGACGTGCCTTGGTATTGCACCGTCTGGTTTTCATCATCTGGGAGCTTGTGTGGTTTAAGTGACACCACTTGACAGAGAAGGATGACTGATTCAGTGTTACAACCACTGCCACCCTTAGTCTGCAAAACCAGCAGACTGCCTGGTGCCTCTGTGCTGGCAGTGCCTTTGGTTAATCGCACCACGGCAGCTGGCTGATGGGATGCTCCAGCTCTGAGCCAGCTATGCTGATTCACTGCCATGACCCGAAGTGTCTGAAGTGACTAACGATGCAGGAGAATATGATTTTGCAGTAATGAAGGTTGTTGAAAACTCCTAAGGTCACAAACGTGTATTTAGCATTTGTTTGTTCTTGCCAGCTGACCAACTAGACAGGCTGGTTGCACAATGTATGGCATTTTTCTGGAGGCAGCAGCAATTTCAAGGAGAGGGAATAGGAGTCTTATCTAGGAATAGGTAAATGCAGAACAGATGGAATTTTAGGGTCATATTTGTAGCTTGCAATAATTCAGACAGAAACACAAATCTCACTGTCACTTTCCTTGTTGCTTACAGTAATTAATTGGGGAAGGAGTCAACATGAAAAATTTACTCTCTCCCTCACAGGCACTGAGTCAGGAGAGTCAACAGATTGTGTAACAAAAAAAATTTCCTCAATTATGATAACCACATATTGTGTAACAATGCAATTTTTTGACTGACTGTGAGAACTACATCACAAAAATATTACCCCACAGCAAAACCATAGGTCCTGAGATCCTGACACATTCATTTTTGTTTTATTTGTCTTAAAACTGCTTTCTGGGTTATGAGCAGAACCTGGAGTTTTGTATGATGGGATCTAGAGGACACATAATCCACAGCAGCAGCATTACTAACAGGGTTTTTGTCTTCAGTCTGTCTCCTAACAGACTTAAGCTGTTTATTACCCCCTTTTTCATCACTAGGAGCAGATAATCTGGTGAGGCAGCACATGAAGAAACTGGCAGATGGTTTCTACTCTTTCAGCAAGATATGAGCAAAATATTGGAGGCAGTGTGAGAGTTACAGCTTGGTCTTTGACATACAACTGTCCATGTTTGAAAGACATGGGTCTCAAATATAAATTTGTTTTCACAAAGGGAAATGTCTGAAATTTGGTACTGATTCTGTGCTCTAGGTCTCTCATATGCTTTAACAAACTCTCTGTACACTGCCATTAAGTGCACCACACTGTGATTATGGGCTTAATTGTGCAAAATAACACCAGCTCTTGGAGCCTGTATCTGAGAGGTGGCTGGAGCAGCATGATGCCAGAGGGAGTACTGCCACTGTTATGATTGAGAAGTAGGACATTCTTTTGTCTCACCTATATGTTCCAGGAAGTGGATTTGCTATGACCAGAAAAGGTTAGAATCAAAAGTTCTTGTGTTTTCTTGAGTCAGAGAAGCAGAATTCAGCATAGTCACCATATAACCTATCCAAGGAAGAGGCAAAATCATGAGAGAGCAAATCAAGAGCAAAAAGATGCTGTAACTTTGGAAAAGTTTTAGTTTTAAAACTTGTTCTCAGCATGTAAATTAGTACCCAACTCTTTTATACTGAGAGTAAATGAATGTTAAAGGATGTTAGAGTTGTTATTCTTTACTCATTGTACCTGAATTTTAGGTTTTTTAGCATGTCTAATGAGGAACAAAAATAGTAATGATAGCAATGTTGGTGGAGCAAAGAGATTGTAAATTATACCAGTTTCCTTCTCAAACATACTTATTCTCATCTGTGACTGGCCTTTATGTACTAGGATTCAAAAAAACCAACAACAACACAACAAACACAAAACACATAAATAATGTTATTCCAAGCACCTTACTGAGGTCAGTGAGGTCATGCAACTTTATGTTTCCAAGTTTTAGGACAGAGTGGTTTGTTTATATCAATTCTTATATATCTGGTTTTAATTTAACTTAGCATTTTACATTATTTCTGTAACAACACAGTAACAGGAACTTGAGTCATCTATCCCTCAAATGTCAAATTTTATTAGAAATATTTGAATCTGGTGATAGCCTTAATTCCAGCAGCTTAATAAGAATTTAGTCTTTTTTTCTGTAAATTTTTGTCATTCTCTGTCCTTGAAAAATATTCAGATAAAGTACAGAATTACATCACAGCAGTTACCATTATGTTCTTAAGTTCTCAGGATGATTCCATTAAAAATATATTGCTAATATTATCCTAGATATCAGTAGGGTCTATAAAACTGATTTTATTTTCCAAAATATTTGATTTTCCTATGTGAAGGTTACTAGGAAGAAATAAGATTTCAGCTGTCTCAAGAGCTTCTTCTATTCCAAGTATTTTAAGTACAGAAAGACAAATTCCTGTCATTCAAATTTGTGTTGCTTTTATAATTGTTCAAGATAATTAAACTCAGCTTTTTAAACCATGCAACTTAATTTTCTTCATGCCTGCATTTATAGTCTCTCTTCTGAAATTAGGTACTGTATAACATCTGCGGTATGGTGCATGATAGTCAGTACCCAAATCTATCCTCAAAATTCTAATAAGTTTGCCACATAATTTTCAGCAAACTTGAAAAGCAGATAATTTAAATACAATTTTTGTTTCTTATTTGAATGACCAAAAGAACTATAAAATTATTTTAGTAATATGAAATTCATATAACCATCTATATAGACATAACAAACCACAGATCACATCTAATGAAATAAAGCTCAAAATATGTACATCGTTTACTTAAAATGTTGCAAAGACCCATCAAGTCTTTAAGTCCTGAAGGCTCTTTTACAAATGTTTCTCTCTTACAAGAATACATTTTTGTGTGTGTGGTCTTTAGCATTGAGAGCAACGAAGGTTTGCATTGAGCCAGTGCTGTACTTAAATTCAGTAGTCTAATGCTTTTAAAATAAAAATAGTCAAATACATATGTGGACAAGCAGATACTGTACACTTTGTTTATTCTACAAGTCTATCTGTGATCATAAACTCTTGGTAAATATTTGTTCTTTGGAGATTAGATTTAACACACTTGCATTTACTTGCAATTAAAATGTTGCTTTCCTGATGACTGTTGCATGGGCTGCTGTATTTCATCTGTGACATAACGTAATGTAAAGATAAGAGTTAAATGGAAAGAAGTCTGTTGTGAATATGGCTCTGGTCTGTTTCTGAAATCAACAGTTTATGGCAGTTTTATTTAGATATTTTTTTACTTCTTTAATCTCTTTGTCGTTAGACGCTATTGGATCCTGAATCTGTAATTCTTTTTCTGGTGTTTTTTTGTTTGTTTGGGTTTTGTTTTGTTTGTTTGCTTCAAAAAAAAATGCAGCCATTTTATAACCTCTACCATGTTTGTTAAAGAACAAAGATGCTTTTCTTCCTTCCTTGTATGATATATTGACTATTATGTGCTCAACACTTCCAAATGCTTCGAAAGGCAATAAAATAGCAGGATAAATTCTAAGAAACAAATGTATGACTTAAATTGCAGAATTCACTTGTTGACTCTTAAAACAGAAAATTCAACATTAATGTTGTATTTTTTCATGGTACTTAAGGTTTTTATACTGAACACATAAAGGTCCTTTTATTTTTGCCATCCTGTATCAGTCCAAAGGGATTAGTTTAGTATATAGGAGATATTTTTGATGTAAAGAATTTATTTTCATAGCTTTGTTTGCTAAGCTAAAACATGCCTAAAGCAGACTGTAACTGTACAATGTATATATGGACCATGTTCTCAGCTGTTATAAACCAGCTTAGCACTGCTAATTCCAGTACACTAAAGCTGATAGACACAATATGGCAATGTAGTATCCATGTAGATGCATACAAGCAGGTTCATCCAACACGAACCCACTTGCACATGTAGTTATACCAAGCAATTCCAAAGGAACTAGTGACACTGCTCTCCCGAGCCAATGCCAGGGGGGCTATGTTTATACTTATGTGGGGAAGAAGAAGAACCATTTCCCACATCTGCTAATTTTTGAAACTTCCATTTCATAGAGGCAGAAATAAACACCCAGTAAAATTTGTTATGTATTTTAACAATCCATTTCAGCAGTAATTCCACACCTAAAAATTTAGAGAGGGAAACAAAGCTGCTATCATCTAATTTTATTTTCCCTCTCCTCCCACTTGTGAATTTATAATTCCCACTGCTCCATCTCCACCTTCTTCTTGCTTGACTTTCACTTTTCAGAATTATGCCATTGAAAAACAGTATTTACTGCTACTTTCTACTGCTCATGTCTTCTCCTCTTAATTTAATCAATGAAGATTTTTTCCAGTTTTGAAATATCTCACTTTAGTTCTAACTATTCAATTATTTAAAAAACCACCATAAATTTCATAACAAAAGCCTTTTTAACAGGACCTAGACTTTTTAAAATATTTTTCCTATCCGAGAAATTAACAGAAATCTCAAGCAGCTCTTGTGACAATAACAATCCAAGGTGTTTTTTTAGGTGGGTAGAAGTATAGACTTCCAACCTTAGTTTGTTTGCAGGTAAACCACAAAGCCTCAAATGGTCACTGATTTAATTAGAAAACTTCTTCTGCCTAGCCCTACCACACAAGATTAGCTTAAGCATTAATTTCAATAAACTGCCTCTATATTTTAGCTATATTTCTGATCTGCCTGTCATTGTCTTTGATCTAACGCAGGCTGAAGCTCCTGACCTTTACATCCCTTTATAAGGCCAAATATTTTCTGTTGGATCGCACAAAGAGGTAATTAAATATTATGCTAAGGATTTCATCACTAGCCCCAGTGAATTCTCCAGCTGTACTTAGCTCAATTACTTAAAATTACATATGTGATTTAATTAACTTGTGGCTTATTTGTGCATATGGTAAGTAACATTTCATAAGTGTACCTTATAAATCATATT
This sequence comes from Apus apus, assembly GCF_020740795.1. Lineage (NCBI taxonomy): Eukaryota > Metazoa > Chordata > Aves > Apodiformes > Apodidae > Apus > Apus apus. Next base: position 13,496,943 of record NC_067283.1, read on the forward strand.
TTAAAATTAATAACAGCTAATAGGTAAGAAAATGTAAGGAAAAGGTACTCTAGTTCTTACAAGGATTCATGTCTTTCCTGTCTTCTCACTTTGAAAAACAAGTCCTGGATTTACAGGATTTCTTTGTATTTTGCTAAGCTGTATGAGATTTGTTCAAGCTTCTCTCGTAAGCACCCTAAAATATTTTAGTTAATGGAAGAAGACTTTGAGAAGCACATTTAAGTTAAAAAAATAAAATAATAATTCATTAATATTTGTAGAATTGCAATTGCATGAGCATCTGATATCTACATGCAAGTTCTTTAATTAACTGTGTTAAATAAACAGATTACACCTTTCCTATTCCTGTTAATTAATATGTGCTAAGACTTATTGTGAGAAGTGGTAAGATGAACAGCACTGAGAGAGTCAATTTTACAGCCTCCTGTCACATCTGCCAAAAAGTAGATTGAAAGTTTCTAAAAGACAGAGAGATACATTATAATGAAGACTTAGGGGAGAGAAAGAGATGAATACTGGCATTTTATACTTCCATACCAGCCCTTGCTGAATCGCTGACTGCAAGTGGGTGTAGCTGTCAACTAATATTCTCCAAATATCTTTACTACCTAGGGAAATCAGAGACTCCAGCAAGTTTATATTTTTACCTTCCTGAAACAAATACACACATATGCTGTGTCAAAGAGGTACCTGATTGTTTGCTATGTGGTGAACATATATAATCCACCATATCATGTATCTCTGGGTTACAAATCAGAAAAATATATGCCCTTTGGGGTAGTGCATTTCTTCTTTAGTTTCAATTAAAATCTCAGCCCAGCTCTCTTCTCTGCCTGGACTTGCACAGCTCGACCTTTTGGGTAAGAGATATCTCCCTGATCCCAGCAGAGGGAGTATTCCTGTGGTCTCATCACTTTCTTTTCATTGCTTTAGAGATGCCACAGTCACAGTGGGGCCCTACTCCTTCCTGCATGGCCTGTCAATCTGTTAGTCTTTGGGGACAAGAAATCATTTCCATTTTCAGTTGGACAGCTGGAAGGCTGGGAGAGGAAAAAGTTGCTGGTATATTATGCAGCTGTCAGATATCAAACCATGATACTTGGGTTTTATGGCCAATTTTTCTACCCAGGATATCCAGCTTCATATCCATACCCAAACTCTCCCTGCAATGTCCAGGAGCACCACGTCTTCATAGCTAGTCAGTCTCTCAGAAGCATTTTTTTCTGGCACTGAGGAGCACAAGTACAGCAGAGTTTACACAGGAGTCTGGCATGATCCCAACAATGAGATACAATGTGTGAGGTAGAGTGGATTTAAGAAGCTGATGAAGGACTGATGAAGACTTGAGTCACCTCAAGCCCCAAATGTTGCACATCATATTAGGAACAATGTTACAAATTCACCAGGCAATATAGAGCCTAGAAGAAAGGATACCTGTCAAAGGTTTTCTGTGTTTTATACACTTAATATCATCATTCCACTTAGCTCCTTAGTGTAGTCCTTCACAAACATACCTAACTGCCTTCTAAACTTAATTAGTCAACTCTTTTGGTGCCATTCTTGGATTCATCTTCTGTGAAATCAACTTCTTTCACTTCCATCTACTTGTTTTCTACCCTCCAGAAAGCTGGGAGGAGAAATTATTTTTTCTCTATACAGAGAGAAAAGCAAAGATAAGTTTTAAAAACTTGCTAGATTTTAGTCTTCATCCAGCAGCCTAAGTACAATGTCTTCTACAAAGAAATTAGCTATCTAGTTCAAGGGCCTCCCGTTAAACTTTTGCACTCGTATTTTTCTTCACTTTTCTACTGTGTTTTCTGCCACTTAGGGGGATGGGTATTTATATTACTTGGTTTAATTTTGATAGCAGCCTTCTTGACTGCATTTTAAGTATTTCCCATGCATTACTGAAACCCAGCCAAATCACTCATTTCACATTCATTCAAGTAGCTATTGACAAAGTAAAAATAATAGTACAATGCATAAAAAGCTTGAATAGCTTCCTTCTGATTAGTGTAGCAGTTAAAAACTCAAGCTAACATTATAGGCAGCTATTTCCTTCTGAATTTAGAACAACAGATTTAGATCATAGTCTTTTCTCAACCATTTATGGATTTGATTCCTAAAAAATTTACATATTTTTCAAGTTTTATAACATCAATTTTTCAAATAAGTCAAGAAATTCTGATTACATCTTTTCTCTGAGTGCCAAATTCAGTTTTGTCTATAACAGTGCTATGTAACACGATTTTGGTGTTCAGTGTTTAAAGAATTCACATTCCAAATGGCACCTTTAATCAGTGTGAATCAAAACAATTTTATCAAAGGTATCTGAAGAACCACCAATAATTTAATAACAAATGAACTAAATTAGACAAAGGGCAGTCTTTGAGAAGCATCACTCATTTGCAAGGGCTTCATCGTGTACTTACTAAATATGGAGCTTATGAAGTGAGGAAGTTTGGATATTAAATGAGTGCGATAATCCAAGACATGTAGATGTGCTTTTAATATTTCTGGTCACAAGGTTATATTTCTGAATGCACTTTCATGGGAAATACTTATATTTGTTTTCAGAAAAAGAAACTAATATCTTAAGGGGCTTGTTATGAAATTAGGCCAAACTAAGGCAAAGATTTCCATCAAGGAGAAAAATATTGAACTTCTGGCCTATGGTATAAATATGATGGCACCATCAGAAAAATAATTTCAGTTAGAAATGGCAGTTTTGTCTTTCCTTATGAGCTCTTCATTCAAACTATTCAGCACCCAGCATTCTCAGAATTTTTTTCCAAAGAATAAGCTGGCAGATTTCAAGGCAAGCTCTTTGACCTTTGTCTAGGAAGTGGTACATTGTATTTGGTCTGAGACTTTAGTAATTTTCTGTATCAAGACAATTCTACATATCTAATTACAGCATTAGTGTAAAAATTATTCCAGCTGTCCAAAAGGTTTTGCTATCTGATGATATCATAACCAGGGTGTTGCTGAATCTCACAGCAGCTGGAGATTTGACTCCAGTCAAGTAAATATCCTGTATAGATATCAAGTGATGATGGATTTCCTGCATATCTTTCAGTGAAACAATGTGAGATTTTAAATCAGTCATAGTGTCAGCAGAATTTTTTTAATAGGCTTATATCATTAGCTGAAACTATTTTTAAATTTGTATTGAGGTAGAGGTTGTTGATAATATATATTTTGAAGTCTAAGAACTTTTCAGGTAGTAATTCAAATTCACAGAAAAAATACATACATTTCATCCAATTAATGTTTCTAAACATTCATAGAAATCATGTGAAAAACACAGTGTCATCATATTGCTAAGAAGACACAAAATTCTTCTCCAACTTTTTTCCGGAAACCACTTATTTTCTTATGAAAGCAGAGTATATCTTTTCAATAAAATAAAGAGATAACACACAAATAAAGTGTTTATCTTAATTTGCCTTTAGAACCACATAAAAGAGGCAAAGGCCTTGCAGATATTCTATACATTTTATATTCAAGTCAAAGTACAGTCCTGCTGGGTAAAGAAATATTATGCAAGAGGCCATCCACTCCAATTTCCATTATCTTTTTTTATCATCTCATGAGACTTAGGGGACTTTTTAAATGTCAGTCCCGATAATTACGTTATTTAAAAAAAAAAACAACAGAACACACCCTTTTAAAAAAACCAACCATTACTGCATAGTAGCTTGAATGTTACAATACTACAACAAGCCATATTGCCCAACAAAATGCGTATCTCCAAAATACTAAACTAGTGCAAAAGGGGACTATTGATTGTGTCAAACTTCATTTTTATGCCTTAATGAAGAGGTTCTGGATCCGTTTTCCTTTTAGATAATAGAAGACAAGTGGATGCCTCCAGAATTTACAAAAAAGCTGTTTGAAGTAGACATTAATTAAGTACTTGATTTAAATATCTGTGTGTCCTGAACACTTCTTACTGTTTTACATTGCTGCCACAGGATGTGGGAAACCTTTGCATGTGAATTCTGCAGATAAGTTGCAGATAAGCAACTTGACTGCCTTCCTCAGCTTCTTATACTTGGTTTGTATCAGATGGTGGGTGTCCACAAATGAGATCTAAAAAACTCACCAGCTGGAACACCTATAGCTGAAGACACCAGAGACGGCTGATCTCAGCTTTATTACAGCTACACCAGAATAAGATGTTTATCCATTTCCTCATGAACTAATGCATGTCAGCAAAACATCACATGCACTAAAGAAGTGCAGATGAGACCCACAGGCTCTTGGTTTGATTGTGAATTAGGCAATATACTTGACCTGTTTATTAACATAAATTAAGTTTAATGACTGCATTAGTGGACAAAAAAAGACCTAGATATATTGTCTCTCTTGACTTCTGCAAAGCCCCCCCAACATCCTTCTCTCTAAATTGGAGATGTATGGGTTTGATGGGTGGACTGTTCAGTGGATAAGGAATTGGGTGGATGGTTGCATTCAGAGGGTAGTGGTCGATGGCTCTAAGTCCAGATGGAAAACAATGACAAGTGGTGTCCCTCAGGGGTCAGTGCTGGGACCAGTGCTGCTTAATATCTTCATTAACTATATTGACAGCAGCACTGAGAGCACCCTCAGCAAGTTTGCTGATGACACCAAGCTGGGTGGTGCGGTCAATATGCCAGAGGGATGGGATGCCATCCAGAGGGACCTGGACAAGCTGGAGAAGTGGGCACAGGTGAACCTCATGAGGTTCAATAAGGGCAAGTACAGGGTCCTGCACCTGGGCCGGGGTAACCCAAGATATGAATACAGGCTGGGGGAGGTCACACTTGAGAGCAGCCCTGTGGAAAAAGACCTGGGGGTACAAGTGGATCAAAAGCTGGACATGAGCCACCAATGTGCAGTTGCAGCCCAGAAGGCCAACTCCATCCTGGGCTGTATCAAAAAAAGTGTGGCCAGCAGACTGAGAGAGGTGATTCTGCCCCTCTATTGTGTCCTGGTGAGACCTCTCCTGGAATACTGCGTCCATCTCTGGAGCCCCCAACACAAGCAGGATGTGGATCTGTTGGAGCAAGTCCAGAAGAGCGGAACAAAAATGATCAAAGGGCTGGAGCACCTCTCTTACGAAGACAGACTGAGAGAACTGGAGCTGTTCAACCTGAAGAAGATAAGACTCTGGGAGGACCTTATAGCAACCTTCCAATACCTGAGAGTGCCTATAAGAAGGCTGTGAAAGAGCTGTTCACTAGGACATGTAATGATAAGACAAGGGGTAATGGTTTCAAGCTAGAGAAGGGTAGATTTAGGCTGGACATTAGGAAAAAGTACTTTAATATGATGGTGGTGGGTCACTGGAATGGGTTGCCTAGAAAAGTGATGGAGGCTCCATAACTGGAAACATTTAAGGACAAGCTTGAGTGGCCTCTGAGAAATCTGGTCTAGTTGGAGATGTCCCTGCTTATTGTGGTAGTGTTGGACTAGGTGACCTTTATAGGTCCCTTCCAATCCAAGACATTCTATGATTCTATGGGTTACATAGTGTCCACACATTTTTGCTAATAAATACAATTTTCTAGTGTTATGTCCCTGGATCTGCTTTCAGCATAACAACATCTTTTTTACAAGAAGTTTTATTTTCTTATCTTATTTCCAGACTCCTATCCATATATCTTTTCTCAATATCCAGAGAGACAGAGGGAAACTTGGAGTAAAAATAGTCAGAGTACAGAAAAATAGTTAGGGAGGAATGGGAAAGCTGATATTGCCAAATTTAGACCCTATGAAAACCCCTTGGGTTCTGTATTGCAAAACAGACCTAGAAAGTTTTGAGTACTGGCCTGATCTGGTTTTTGCTACATTTTTTTTTATTTTATTTTCTTATATATATGTATTTCTCTGGTAACCCTAGAAACAGGGAAAGTCTTGCTTCAGGCAAGAAGCATTGCTTCCCATAAAAAGTTAACATTAAAAAAAAATATTAAAATGCATACTCAAAGCTGGAAAATGGAAGCAAATAAAATGGTTTTTTGCTTGGAAAAGTCAGGGGTCCTGACTGGTCTTTTGTGTGCTGAGGTAAATTTCAATCCTTAAAAGCTTTTTACTCAAGAAGTAGCCAGGACTCTGCAGTCCAACTGTGAACTGAAGACAGAGAATATACATGTTCAGGAGTAAACCCTAGAAGTGTTTGTTCAAATATAGCTTCATCTACTTCACATGGGAAAGACTGATCTGTATTTTATAACACTAAGAAAGAAAGAAAGAGTCTTTTTCAGCTGCTATTATCTATACATGCATATCTATATCAGTGTCCTCATATAAAATATATATACAGAATATATATGTTCATATTATACATTCACAAGTATGCAACAGAGCTAACCTAGAATCAAATACACAAACCTCATCAAAGGAGTTTATCAAAACTGCTCTCAGATATAATTGCCTAATATTTGAGCTGAGGTTCTTAGGCATCCGCATTGTAATCATTTTTCTTTTTGCTTAGAAGTCTAAATCTGAACATGTTCATGACCGAATCTAATGTTTTTGTTCACTTGGCACCTGCCAATTCTTGTCAACTCCCTAGTACCTACCAGGCTGACTGAGGTTGTGTTCTCAAGTGCATTTTCCTAATCTGCAACAGTCCCCTCCTCCCTAGATTCCTCCACCCACTAGGTCAGTAATTAGAGTACCCACCCTTGAGGTAAGCAACAGGAGTCTAGTGTTCATTGCTGGCCCAGGTGTGGAAGCTCTAACCATGAGGCAATACTGCTTTTGGTGATGAGATGCTCTCAGGTCCTTTCTAGAATGTAATTACTTTGCATGGGTTATGTGCTCTGTTCACCCTCCCTGTTACATGGAATCCACAGAAACCCTTGATCCAGTTTCACGAGCCATATCCTCCAACAACACAAGTGTTTTTCTAGCAGTCAAGCAAGGTATTTTCTCTTGTAGCAGCAGCAGCTAAGAAGGGTTTCAGATTCCCTTCATTCTAGCACAAAATGGCTGTCTATGTCTTAAATCCTTTTTGCTATAGCATTCAGCAACTGACAGTATTTATGGTCTAATGCTTTTACTGCCTCATAAGGCAGAGAGGTAATAGGGGCCTCCAGCTTCAGTGGGGAAACCTAATGCAGAAGGAGTCAAGGTGAGTTTGCTGCATTTACAAAGGAAGTGTGTAGCAGCAGAAAGAACTGATCTCTGGTATGAATGAGAGTTGATTTTACTCTAGAATAGCTGTTGAACACTTCTTGTATCCCAAATAGCTTTTCCCAGTGTCTGTCAGTAATTCAGGTCACCATGAGAAAACTGAAAACCAAAATGAAAGCAGCACAAAATACGTTTAATGAGGATGCTAACAAAGTATTATGTGGATACTTTGGACCACATCTGTTTGAAAAACAATTGCTTTTTTTCACTGCTATTTAACTGATCTCCTTCATCAGTATTACATTGATGCAAAGTGTCTGATTGCAGTGAGACTTTTCCTGTCCCACCAGAGGATCCATTATTTTTTCTTATGAAGTTAAAAAAAGTGAATGCTGGACTCTATGCAGATCTAGTCAAATTGTTATGTTTGCTTATTAACTTGGAGGAACACATCAGTCTCCAGAATGACAATCAGATGGATAAGGTTGATTCTCTATTTCCATTGCAAATGGGCCCATTCACCCTATTTGTTCTTTGCTAGTTCAATCATATGCCTTATGTACTTAGACCCATTGAACCTGGAAAAGCCAAAAAGCTCATCTCTTTATAGTGAACACAATAATAATTTGTTCTAATCTGTCTACTGGCTTTTCTCTGTGTTTGTAGTGACTTAAAAGTTAACTATTGATTTGCAAGCTTTTGACTTTTATGCAATATTTAGTAACTTTTCCCAATAGAAAAACAGAGAAACTAAGCTTCTCTCACTGTCTCACAATGAATTTTGAACTTTTACTCTGAGACTTTCAGCTGCAGGCACTTTTTGATAGGCAGCAGCAACACTTGCTGAGTCCGATCAGTTCTGACATACACCCAGCTAAATAATTCTGCCTCTCAACTCAGCACTCAGGATTGTCTGATTTAATGCTGCCAATGAGCATTAATGTACTAAGGAGATGCTTCTTAGCTTGAAACAGAGCCTATTATAAAGCACTGATGTATCTCAATGGTTTGACTCCTTAACACGCCCACAAACAGAACCTACAGAGGTGTTAACATCAAGTAGCTCACCAAGTTAACTGGAGTTGGGGGAATTAGTGGGACTGGTGGAATAATGGATCACCCTCAACGTCTAAGCACACAGATGCAAACGCGCTGTATAAGCTATGACAGAGGCATTAGAAAGATATCTAAAAGACAGCCTTTTTATGCAAAACAAAGCTGTTCACAGCAAAGGCCTTGTACAAACAACAACAAAGGGGCAGCCCCCACATGACACAGTTCACTATCTACTTAAGGACATAAATTCTATTCCTTCAGTCTTTGAGGGTGATCTCAAAACAAAATGTTTAGATAATCAAGATCTGTGTTGGGAGGGGTACATTTCATCCTACATGTTGCAACATTGAAGCATAATGCTCTGTGAAAACAACAGTGTTCTGCTATATGTAGTTCCACAAGAATACTTTCAATTTAGCTTAGAAAACAAAAAAGACTTAAAATACAAACTGTCTCAAGTCCAGAAAAAGTTTAAAATAGAATAAAATATATTTGGATGAGTCTTTAGTGTTTAGGTGCAAGACCAATCTTTTGTATAATATTCTGCAGTATTCTTGAAAATACCATGTCTATCCTCACAAAACATTGGAATCTTAAATAAATATAACTTTTCTGAAAGTTTTGCTTTCAATGGATGGTTTTGGAGGTAGTTTTAAATTATTTTTTTCTTCTAAAATGTTCCAGTACATCTATAAATTTAATAGTAACACATTACCATACATGTAGGCTGAAGTATCATTTGCAACTTGAACTTTTCTATTGTTACCAGAGATTATGCTTCAATTAACAGGACCCTTTTTTTTTTTTTTTTTTTTGCTATTCCTTTCTTCCATATACTACTCATAAGTTATATTTTCGCTCTCATTTTTCAGCAACCAGGTTATTCCTAATTATCTGATTACCATCCTTTGTAATAGAAATGAGCAGAAGCTGGCATTCTCCCATCATTATCAATATAAACCCTCTCAAATCCAGCTTCCTTTTATAGACTCCCTGAAGTTTTACCCAATTGATTTACTGCAAATAATTAACCGGAAAACCAGTAATTTCATCTAGTAGGCCACAATTCTGCAGCTTCCTGTAATCATTAACCGCATCTGCTATATTAATATCTTTATATTACCAATACATAGTAAGTTTTTTTATAAGACAAAGCTTCAGATGTTTAGTGAGATGTTAAATTATTTACCAACCTTGCAGTTATAACTGTGTCTGTTACACTTTTATTGTTTGGGGAGTATTTTACCAGACATAGGAGATTCTGTAGGAGACATTACTGATAAAAAAGTCTGAATATACATATGACGTCTTTTATCACACAATGTGTAGCATAAAAGTGCTCTTCTGGGGAGTCACAAAGTTTGATATATTATAATTTTAAATAAAACTAATAAATAGAATAATAATAGGGGAAGTAACCTGAGATTATTTATCAAAGGTCAAAATGAAGGTGATGGGTACAAATAGATCCTACCTTTTGCAAATTTTTCCTTTTAGCTACCAAAACTTTTCCAGTTTTGACTAGTTGCTGCTCCCATAAAGGTGCTGACAAAAGTTTGGAAGGGAGAGAGAAGTCTCAAGGAAAAAAATTTTGGAGGGGTAATTTTTTTCTGAAATTTAGTTACTTGCACAGGTCCACACCTAAGGATGATTGACTTAATCCCTTTGTTTTTGCTCTAGTGCCTTCTCTGACACTCTCTGGACTTTGCTGGAAAATCAAAGATGTCAGAAGGCAGCCCAAGCCCCCGGTCACCATTTGACTCAGATCCGACAACAATGCTCTCAATCCCCTACCCCTCCCATCCAGGTAGGGAAGGAGAGAGAGAAAAAGAGAGAGACTTGGCTGGATTGAAAACTAAACTACACAGCTTTAATTAAGACACTAATTAATGATATAAGAGAATATATACAATTATATACAGGTGTGGGCAAAAGCCCCTCGCCTCCCCCCACCCCCAGCAACTCCCACAGCACTCCCCTCAGATGGGAGAGTCCTGAGGAATCCCGAAGCTGCTGCTGGAGAAAAGTGGAGAGTTATGAGGGTCAGGAGAGCTTGAGGTTGGGGGTCGATGATGATGGATGGATGGAGTCCTCCCCGGACACCGGCCATGGACGGAAGAGAAGGGAAGGGAAGAAGGAAGGAAGTTGTCTTCTGTGATTTCTGACCTTCCCCCGAGCCTACGTAGATATATGGAATGGAATAACTCTAGCCCATTTTGCTGTCCGTCTAACCCAGCCTCCCACTGGGGGGCCACAGATCTCCCCGCAGTGTCCGAGCCGGCAGAGCGAAGGTGCGACCTTGAAGGCCCAGCAATTACAGAAACATTCCAGTGTCTTACCAGCTTAGCAGAACACACAGTTGCTAGTTAAAAGAAAGCTCACTGAAGGGAAAAAAAAAAAATCAGCAAAAGAAAAAGTGTCTTAATCCTGGCTCAAACCAGGACACCCCCACAGGGAGTGTGAGCTGTCTCTCGCCTGGAGCACAACAGTCAACCACACAAAAATTGCAACTAACTGATCATGAAGAGGCTACCATGCTAATTACTGCCTGGCACATGAAATGGGTGCTTGGTTGGGTACCTTATCTTTCAACCCATGGTTAAAAAAATTTCTGTTAGATGTCATTCTTCTCTGCTGAAGCAATGATTGCACAAGTCCTCCACAAACCATATTCAGTCTCATCAAGAAGAGAGCAAAAAAAGCAGTGTTCTAATCTAAACACGGTGGGCCATGAGGCCCATTAGCTTATAAGCCCAAGGTCAGGCACAGGATAAATGTGGACATACTTTGTGTTGCTATATACACAACATATGTATATATGTTGTTACAATATATATTTCATCATGGGTGTGTCCAATTATAGTTTTAGTTCAGATGGATAATGTGTTTTTGAAGCAAATGGTCAGAAATAATTGAAAGTCATTCATATCAGTGAGTGATCTCATCAGCAAGGGCAATTCGGACATTTTGAGATAAACTAAATGTGAAGGTATGCTCCAGAACTACATGTAATCTTATCTAAAGGGGATTCAGTCCACCAGCTCAGATTTAAACTGGCTTAAAATAAATCCCCATGAAATCCACGGTCTGGACATGGATCCTTTACACCCGCTATTTCACTTTGCCTATTCAATTTACTGGTGAATGTCAACATAGGCAGTGACTCAATCAGAAATGTCTTTTTGAAAGAATAATAGAATGGTTTGGGTGGGAAGGGCCCTCTAAAGGACATCTAGTCCAACCCTTCTGCAATGAACAGTGACATTTTCAACTAGATCTGGTTGCTCAGAGCCCCATCCAATCTGACCTTAAAGCTTTCCGTACATGGTGTTTCTACCACTTCTCTGGGACACCTGTTTCATTGTTTAACCACCCTCACTGTTAAAAAAAAAGTCTCTTTCTTATATCTAGTCTGAATCTACCCTCTTTTCATTTAAAATTATTCCCCCTTGTCCTATCACTACAGGCCCTGCTAAAATGTCTGCCCTTTAAGTATTGAAACAGTGCAATAGTGTCTCCCTGGAGCTGTTTCTTCTCCAAGCTAAACAACCCCAGCTCTCTCAGCCTTTCTTCATAGGAGTAGTGTTGCATTCCTCTGATAATTTTTATGGTCCACCTCTGGATTCACTGCAACAGCTCCATGCTTTTCTTATGTTGGCAACTACAGACCTGGACACAGTATTCCAGATAGGGCCTCACCAGAGTAGAGTAGAGCAGGAGAATCACCTCCCTTGACCTGCTGGCCATTCCTTTTTTGATGTAGCCCAGGATATAGCTGGCTTTCCGAGCTGTAAGTGCACATTGCCAGCTCATGTCCAGTTTTTCATCCACCAGTATCCCCAAGTCCTTTTCCACAGACCTGCTCTCAATCCCTCTGTTCCCCAGCCGGTATTGATACCAGGGCTTTACTCAATCCATGTGCAGGACCTTGCACTTGGTCTTGTTGTAATCCATGGGTTATGCATAGGCTCACTTCTCAAGCTTGTGCAGGACCCTCTGCATGGCGTCCCATCCCTCAGGTGTGTCAATGTTACTCAGCTTGGTATTATCTGCAAATTTGCTGAGGGTGCACTCCATTGCACTATGTCATTGATGTTAAGTAGTACTGGTCTCTATACAGACCCCTGAGGGACACCACTCATCACTTTTCTCCATTTGAACATTGAGCCACTGAACACTACTCTCTGGATGCAACCAACTGCAACATCATTTGGAGATGAAAAACTGAAGTGTGGTTTATTGTGTCTGTAGACACGCTAAAAAGAACACGAAAAAGAATAAATATTGTTCTCTTTACATAGTGTATGTGAATAACTCAAAGCACATTTCTCTTTTAATCAGTCCTTATCGATAATAGCACAAAAACAAAACCCTGATGATCCAGTTCAGTTTATACTGTTCTGCTAAACCTGTCATTATCAGCTCATTACAGAAACTTTCATGTCAAATTCCCGGTAGCTCTGGAAAGAGTTTGCATTAGCAAATACTTATGCAAGTGAGAGTTGCAGAGAATACCCAGGAGGAGATTCAGCAGTCGCACCTTTCAGCGTTGATACCACCAATATCTAGCTCTACAAAATTACATTATTTTTGGCACACTGTAATTAGCTGATAAAGCATTTCACAGTAGGTTCATTTGTCCATCCCCAACCACTATCAAATATCAGGTCCATGAGTTTCAATAAAGCAGTATACTGCTTAAGCCAGTATAGAGGAGAAGGTGTATCATAGTGAATTACTGACAAGCACTTCTGGACTCCAGAGGATGCATCTTCAATATAACAGGCAAGTGTTTTCCTTCAGAGTGAAATCGCATTTAAGGCAAAAACCAAACTGTTAAGAGGGGCAGTTTTTAGAGAGCAGCCATACCGGTAACAAGATGTCCAAGACTTATCTAACTTTAAATGTTTCAGTAAAGCACAAATCTTAATTTACTCAGCTTTATCAGGAAAAAAAAACAACACCAAAACCCAAAACCAAACAAAAAAATACCCAACCTTTTTTTTTTTTTTTTTTTTTTTTTGTTATTACTTACAGAAACTGTCTGGATTTTCTGCGGCAGTAACATAATCATTGCAGGCAAAGCAGAAAGGAGGTGATGGAGGGAGTACAGCTGTAGATCATTTCTGCCTGAAGCTACCAAACTCTTCCTGAAAACTTTTTCTCCTTCAGGATTACTCTGTCATCCAGAAAGCACTACATGTGAGTTTATGTGAACATGTAAAGGCTTTGAAAAGGCAAAAAGGATCATCAGCAGGCAAACTTTCTTTATTTTAATGTCCATTTTATAATGTCATTGACTTTGGAGGAAATACAGCAGTACTTCTTTGGGCACTTTTTAATGTGTTACAAAGTGAGTGGATGAGGGAGGGGACAAGACTTGGACTCTAGCTGTATGAACCATTGAAGAGGCCAGAGAAGGGGGTTAAAAAGGTCAAAAGTACCTTGGGGACTCTGACTCATTACTCTGATAGCTAATTCGTGTGTGCCTTATGGGGTACATCAAGAAGATGAGGTTGGCATTTGTTTGTTTTTATCGTCAGGGCTGCCTTGTGGCCTCCACTAAAACAAAGAAGTAAAATCTCCGTGGTGCAAAACAAAAGCCAGCAAACCTCCTGCCAGGAGGCAGACAAGGAAAAATAGTTGTTGGGCCCTCCTTTTTTAGGACATTTGCCAGGTGAAACATTTTAGGATTTCTCCACCATTTACATAAACATGTCTCTCTTTTATAATCATAGGGGTCTGGGACATTTTTTTTTATATTTGTGTTTTTCTCAGCTGGTTAGACAAATAAATGACCATTGCTTCACATACTGTGGTTGTCCAGCTTTAGGACTGGTCTTTTAAGAGAGCATGGTAATAATCTTTGCGCTTTCTCACCAGTATTGTATTGCACAATTGCAGCCAAATTTTACAGTTGCAGAAAGCATTAGCAGGCCAGGCCAAGAGGCACTTTCGCCTTTGATTGAATATGAATTTTTACCTTGTATCAACAGCTCTTTGCATCATTACTGTAATTATTTGGCATGTTTTATTTTTCACACTGACTACAGAAAGGCACTCTCTTCAGCCTTTAAGAACAGTAGTCTGATACAGACAGAATATTACTCAGATCCAGGGAGGCCAGTCAGTCAACAGCACATTTGAGTATGATGTAGCATTATTAATTGCATTTCATAAATCCTAGCTATGCAGACTTCTAGTCTAAACTACTTTTCTTGCTGGTATTTTCATATCTTTTTTCTGCTGGTTCACAAAGTATGTTCCTTTAAAACTTAGTCAGTTATTTATGGAAGAATACAGAGGGCATAACATTTAACATATCAAACAAGGACAGACCCCCTGCTTAGAGCAACTTTGAAAGCCAGAGCTCAGTCCTGCTGTGTAGGCACAACTGAGAGTATCATGCTTTGGTAAGACAGAATTGCTCTGGAGCTTCAAGGCACAGAAAGAGACTACACCCTACTCTGCCTTCCTTTTGGAAATCACAACCTATTGCTTCAACCTGATCTGTTAGGAAACCAGTTTGTTCTCCCCCTCTTCCTATCCCACACAAATCCTTCACTAATCCCTTCACAACAGTTTTCACGTATGAAAGAAGCCATGACAGAAAACATAAGGGGAAATTTCTAAAATGGCAGCCAATGAATACGGGGACCTGGAACCCACCAAGGGACACCAGCCAACCTAGGGACATATGAGGCACACAGCTAATCTTCCTGCTCCACTCCTAGGAAAGTAAGGGCTGGAAAGCTAAGGAAAAGCTACTAAACCTCTGTAAGTGTAGCATCTGCCTCTCTTCAGAGCACCATTATGGGAGATAGTTCACAATGTACCTTCCGTACTATTTAGAAAAGCTAGTTACGAAGAGACTCATCAGCACTGTCATAACAAATGAAGAAAAACCATTGCAGGGATTGAGCAAGGAAGACTAATAGAGAGTGAGATATACCCTGAAGTGGATGCAGCTGACAGATGTAAAGCTCTGGCTAGGAGGTAAGCTTAGATTCTCAGGTAGTTAATAGAGACATTGTGGTAAGAAGAGATTGGGAAGAGGGCTCCAGGCATAGCAGTAATGAGTCTTTAATAATTAGACTTTTGCAAGTTTGGCCCCACCATGGACTAATCTAAAAAGATGTCTGAGAAAAATAAAACATTTTTATATATAGATATGTTGAAATGAACTTTGTTTCTAAAGACAATATATTAACTTCTTTCTGCATCTCAACATGGTGTATGTATATACCATGCTGTAACAGGTGTTTCTAGAGGACGTGTTCAGCCGATGTCCAACATGGCACTAAGAGAACCTGATATATCATTATTGCTAATTCTGTTCCAGTTATTCCATCAGGAATAAAAACCTCTGCTTTTTTTTTTTTTTTTTTTTTTTTTTTCTGTTTTCCTCTTGTTTAAGCTTAATGCAAGTCATAGCTCCAGCAAAACCATCTGGGATTTTAGACATAGAGACTTGTCTCTATGCAGTCCCTCTGCATGAGAAACTGGAGTCCTGGTAAAAATAGTGGCTTGTCTCCATTTCACATCTGGAGAACTTTATCATTAGGAATACAACTACAGCATGAATTCTGAGCATTATTTTTTTTATTATTTGTTATACCACAAAGTATCTCCCATGAAGCTAAGGGCTATTCTACAGAATATTGAAGAACAGTGGAAAAATAAGATGTTTTAAAGCCTTGAGAATAAATTATTATCTTCACTTAGGTGGTTAAACTGCTAAATAGAAAAATTAACACCTGTCTTCAGTCAACCCAAATTTTTATTTTAATAATTTTTGTTGTTTTTTAAAAAAATATGTTTCACTTAATTTGGAGGAAATTTAATTAGCTTGAAATGTTCAGTGATTCTGTGAGAAGCTGTGTAGTAGTCAATATTCTGAACTTTTTTCATAAGTTTCGGTAGATTTTATGTTTTTCTAATTCAGCCAGAATTTTCAAAGAAATAGTTTCCTCAAAATATTTTATACTACTAAGATAGTCTTAGCCTGTACATCCTGCACAAATTTTAATTATAATCTGGCCGATGAATATGCATTTCTTAAAATGTAGGTGGAACTGATAATATCATATCAGAGAACCCCTTTTCATAGACTAGTATCTTCAGAAATTATTCTCAGAGTACTGAAGTTTAGACAAACATGATCTAACGGGTTTTTTTGCCTCACCCTCTAAAGGGCATTTTCTCAGGGATTAAGCAACATGAATAAATATTAAACATTAGAACTAAAAGATATTGGCACCCAGGAGACCTATAAACATTAAAATAACGATTAGTTGAGCTCTGAATCACTGGGTCTGTTGATATAGCTTAGGAAAAATAAAATTTCTTTCAAAATGCCAAATAATGGAAGCACATTTTGGATAAGAACACATTTTTTTCATACAGGGCTTTTAAACGTTGATGTTGCCTGTATCCATACCTAGAGCACCTTTCCAGTGATGGAATCTAATTTGTGTTTCAGGACAAGGCTGAGGCTCTTGGAGTACCTGTTTTCCCTTTGCTGAAAAGGGCATGTTTATCAAACTCTATTCACAGATATAGACATTTCTAAGCACCTTCCATCACTGGCAGCTTTTGATAGAAACCAAACACACAGAATGAAAGATTGCAATTTCATTAATGTTTCATTCACAATAATGGTGTAAAGCTCAGGCTGCAAGAAGGAGAACAAAAGCCAACTATGTAATGTTATCAAGAGGAGCAATATAAACTTCATTCTGTGGTTGCCTGGGAACAAAAAAACTTTAAGCATGGTCAAGCATGTGGCACCAAGCATGCAAAAGCTTACTAATGTGAGTAATTTCCTCAATTTGTTATTTCTGTGATGTATTAAGCACCTGAAAAAATACTTCCTGTTCTTTGCCAGTGTTCTCTCTATGTATATACACAAATCACATATCCAGAAACAGAATAATCAGAGGAATGATAGTTAAAGTAGTTCTGCTGTACGATACTGTGGCTTTATCTTGGTAGGAAAGATGTAGTCTTTGAAGCAGGCTGCAAAATACTAAGGACTTAATAGCTTCAAGTCAACACCACTCAATACAAACTGTTTGCTTTGTTGCTATCAGTGTAAATTCTAGATAGCAACATTCTGCAGTGCTTTCATTTTCAAGCTAAGATACAATCATTACAATAGACTAGTCCTGGAGAGATAAATACATGCCTGACAATATAGCAGGGGTGAAAATAAGATGTCAGGTTGTGCTAACAAAAATAAAACAAAACCAAAGTATTTCACTCAAAGTTTCTGCCTGAGCAGCCAGAAACCACAAAACAAATAAAAGGATCCCCAGATTCCAAACCAAAATTGAAATTTGGCTGTACTTTCTCCAAGAGAAGAGATAATAAAATCTTTCTTCTAGCTCCTTCTTTCTATCTACTAATCCCTCTGTCCCAGACACACACTCATCATTCAAGTAATCCAGAGCTCTTCATCAAAACTGCTCTGGTGGACCCTGGTGTCCTCAGGTGCTCCTAACTCACCAGCCTCATATGGGAACAGGGGGGCTGAGAGAAAAGTGGGCATCTCTGGTACCCTGTTTATATTCACTTGATTTCTATGAGGCTTTGCTTCTGCAACTCTCTTTCCTAATGAGAAGAAAAAAAAAAAAAAAACACAGAAGAAAAACAAAACTCACCATACCATCACCATGATATTAATTCACAGAGATTACTATATATTAGATTAGACTCCAGGGTATTTCTGCCACAAAAGGATCAATTTTCTGTTAAATGATGACACATTCACATACTTTTCCACTTTATGGCACCACCATTGAGCAAAACCACTTTCCACTCATGTGTCATTGAACAATAACATTTTGATTTTTAAAAATAATTACCTTTATATTTTTATGAAATATCAGAGAGTGCTCTGCAGATCCCTGGCTTATTCATATGGCAAGAAGAAAAGAGAATACAGCTAAATATATACAACTGCATAAACATTTGACACTTTAGCTGTTATAAAACCTACAGCATTCAGCTATAGATTCTTCACTCTCTATTCATCTTCGCTCTCTCAAACAAGTCTTGAGCAGGCAACTTTTCAGAGGATATTTTCCTTGAGAAAATATAAAGGGGGAGATGGTAAAAGCCAGAGGGCTTCTTTATACATTTTGGGGGTTATTTTTTCACAATTCATAAGCTGTTCATAACCAGAACTTCTGATTTGCCAAAACATGCATGAAGTGAGTCGCTGGAAAAGAAGATAAGAGACAATTATAGGGAAAATTGCCAATGGAAGGAGTAATTGATACAGCAGAAAACTAGAAAGGGACACAGTTGGAGGAAGAAACTTAAAAACAAGGAAAATAACTGTCTGCCTAAGAAACAAGTAAGTTTGGAAAAATCTGTCAATCCATGATGAAGTTGCAGGAAATTCAAGGGATTCTTTGAATAAAATAGTTTTCCTGATAGAGTCAGGTCAGTGAATATACTTTATCTTGGTAATACATTAAGAGAAAGAGTCAAGAGCTTTCTGGCCGCCAAAGAAAGCCTAAGCTATTTATACTTGACAAGAGGGAGGAAGAAAATCTTATGGAGCAAATTATTTTGCAGGGCTTTAAATGACCCTGTACTTGATTCACAGCTCTGCCACAGATCTCTAGCATGACTATAGGCACATCACTTCATCTTTATGCCTCAGTCAACCTGTTATATTAACAAAATAACACTGAGCCTTACTGAGTTTCAAGATGATGAAACATTTCTTTCCCAGAGCTAAATCCCTTCTGTGATATGAAAAAGCCCACCAGTGATGGATTAATGTAATCCATTGTTCAAATTGAGCAAATGTACTTATGTGTTTGAAAAAAACAAACTTTAACAGTCTGTTTATTCATTTGCAATCTGAACTCATAAGTAATGTGGGCAGGTTTGATTAAAAAGTATCACCAGTGCTTCCTAATGTGAGCCGAGGAGTGGAAGTGTGAGGATCTCAGTGTTAAGGAACATGCATATAAAAAATCATAGTCCCTTTGCATTCCCTCTAGCATGCCTCTGGCTGTAGAAGCCAGAACCTAGCCCTAAATTAATAATTAGCACTTTCAGTTTCAGCTCTCCAAGAAATTTCATGAGGACAGACAGAAATACTAGAAAATGTTAGTGGGCAGTGTAGAAAGAAAAGTGCCAAGAGATTTAAGCTCAGCATTCTTGACAAGCAAGAACAGAATATCAGGATTTAAATAACCCACTGGCAAGACCTTTCACATCAATTTGACTGTGGTGGGAGGATAAACTCTACAGGGATGGCCTGTGTGTGTCTTCACAGGTCATAAGAAAGAGGTACACACATCAGCATGATGTGAGTACAGAAAGGGCTAAAACTCTTAGGTGGCTAAAGTCACACATATCAAGTTGTCCTTCCCTTTAGCTGCATATGCATTTTGAATTTAGCAGAAGAAAGGAAGACCCAAAACTTTTGATCAACAGCAAGAAAGCAGATTCAATTCAACAACAGAATTATCAAAAATGCTGTATTAAAAGACTACTTGTTAAAATCTTGTCTTCTAGTACAATGTGGTGACATTTTTTCTTTGAGATAATATTGGCAATATTCACTATATTTTTAGAGATGAGTCTAGTAAGACATTTTGGACATTTTTCATTAATCCCCAAACCAGTATACAATTTTATACAGGTAATTAGTCCCAAGCATGACATTTTTAGTGCAATTACCTAAGTCTTGTCACTTCCTTCTACAGGTATATAATTGAATTAGATTTCAAAACACCATCCACAAACAAAAAAAACTACCAAACAAACAAACAAAAAAAATAAAAAACACATCCCAAACAATCATGTTCTGAACAACACAGCTCATAAGCATCTTGCAAATTTTCCTAAATAATATAAATAAGATCAAAATATCACATATAATCTGTATATATATATATATATATATGGAAAAATATGTATAGTGTATAATTGTGTATATACATATTTATATATAGATACAAAAAGAGATAAATGTAGATGACACCTCATTTCTAAACACAGCTGTAGCAGAATTTTACTGCTTCACAGGGATGTTTACAGGGTAGGATGCAAGACCTGATAGGGTTCAGCCCTGAGCTGATTATTCAACCATCCAGGTCAAATTAAACCAAGCAGACCTGCTTTCTTGGCTGTAGAGTGTACCAGCTTCTGGGCTTTGGGATAAACCAAATTTCTATGCAGACACATGTATGCACGTGTGAAAATGGGCAAATCATCTGTGTATCTCTGGGTGCCAGTTGTCTGAGTAGTAGTACTGTATTGTTGTTCATCATGTTATGCCTTCCTTCTCAGGAAACCTGCCAAAAGATTCACTGGCAACTACTTGGGTTTCAAATCCTGTTGAGGGTGAAACATGGAGAAGGGCTTAAAACTGTCTCAGGATATTAGGTTTTCCTTCTTTCTGTGCTCCCTAGTAGAACAGGCAACTTCAGTGACTTTACTGGCAGCAACAAAGGCATTTAAAGGGTTAGACAGCAGCAGAGCTGGACTCTTGAGGAGCAGAGTGGTGCCAAAATGAGGATTTAGATATTGGTCCTCATGTAGGTATTAAAATAACTTCAGTTAACTGGCAAATCTGAAACTGTTCCTCAGAAAAAAATCTGGTTTTAATTGTGGCTGCTGAGCAGTTTCAAAAATCTGGTACTGTACAAATACTCTGTAAATGTAAGCAAATACTGATCCCTTGCTGAGTTCTCAGATCTATTGCAAACAATCCGAGACTTCACAAAAATACACAGCCTTTCACTTATCCTGTATTTTGTCTCATATTAGGTCACTAGCCAAAAAGCCTCTTGCCAGCAGCCAGTTTAATAGGGAGAAGGAAATAAGTTTATTTATGATGACAAAAGGAAAATCATAGAAACCCCAAGTTATAAGTGGTAATTTATTCCTGATAAGTAATAAATCAGTAGGATTTCACTGCCCACATGGGGACCTGCAGTTAAATAATTAATGATAAATAATGAGCCTCATAAATGTTCACAGTGTTTTTGAGAAGCTATTTATACATGAGCTCATTCTACAAACTCTCCTGCTGCTATAATCATGATAACCTGTTGTCCCTATTGCATTATAAAAACATAAGTTGATAACACCAGCCATCTCTGTGGTTAAGTTTATGTTGTTCATTGCCAGGTTAAACTAATTATTCACTGTCTCCAAGTCAGTACTGGGTTAACATTTCAAACTGATGCAGTATGGGTTTGATGATCAGGCAGTGAGGTGGATCAAGAACTGGTTGAAAGGAAGAAGTCAGAGAGTTGTAGTCAATGGGGCAGAATCTAGTTGGAGGCCTGTGACTAATGGAGTCCCTCAGGGGTCGGTACTGGGACTGGTGTTGTTCAATATCTTCATCAACGACCTGGATGAGGGCACAGAATGTACCCTCAGCAAGTTTGCTGATGACACCAAGCTGGGAGGAGTGGCTGACACACCAGAAGGCTGTGCTGCCATTCAGAGAGACTTAGACAGGCTGGAGACTTGGGCGGGGAAAAACCTGATGAAGTTTAACAAGAGCAAGTGTAGAGTTTTGCATTTGGGGAAGAAAAACGCCATGCACCAGTACAGGTTGGGGGCTGACCTGCTGGAGAGCAGTGTAGGTGAAAGGGACCTGGGGGTCATGGTAGACAGGAGGATGACCATGAGTCAGCAGTGTGCCCTTGTGGCTAAGAAGGCCAATGGCATCCTGGGGTGTATTAGAAAGGGTGTGGTTAGTAGGTCAAGAGAGGTTCTCCTCCCTCTCTATTCTGCATTGGTGAGGCCACATCTGGAATATTGTGTCCAGTTCTGGGCCCCTCAGTTCAAGAAGGACAGGGAAGTGCTTGAAAGAGTCCAGCGCAGAGCCACAAGGATGATTAAGGGAGTGGAACATCTCCCTTATGAGGAAAGGCTGAGGGAGCTGGGTCTCTTTAGTTTGGAGAAAAGGAGACTGAGGGGGGACCTCATCAATGATTACAAATATGTAAAGGGGGAGTGTCAAGACGATGGAGTTAAGCTTTTTTCAGTGAAGACCAGTGATAGGACAAGGAGTAATGGATACAAGTTGGAGCATAGGAGGTTTAAGATGAATATCAGGAAAAAATTTTTTACTGTAAGAGTGACAGAGCACTGGAACAGGCTGCCCAGAGAGGTTGTGGAGTCTCCTTCGCTGGAGACATTCAAAACCCGCCTGGACGCCTTCCTGTGTGATGTACTCTAGGTGACCCTGCTCTGGCAGGGGGGTTGGACTAGATGATCTTTCGAGGTCCCTTCCAACCCCTAGGATTCTATGATTCTATGATTCTATGATCTTTTGTCATTATAAACTTAGCTCACATTGTATCATTGTGCATTCCACTGATGTGGTCTGTATCTTAAAAGAAAAGATGCAGAATTATTAAAAGAAATGAGAAACAGGAAAGGATGTAAATATGTTCTGGGCCCCAAACAAGTGAAAAATAAAAAATACCAGTACTGGTACTAAGAAGAATAATTAAAAATACAGTAATATATATATTTTTTTTCCTATTGATCAAAGTGTATGTACATCTGTAGATTTGTATGCAACATTTTTCATCCTCACTGTTCAGCACTGGTCACCTAAAGTGTCCAAAGTCTCCTCTAACGTTATAACTTCCATGTTCCTGCACTTGAAAAACCCTAAACCTCTCCAACAAATAAATCACCTGAGAAAGCCTTCAGTCCTCATTGGCTTATGTTCTGATAGAGTACACAAGATTATGCTAATGCTTATCTTAATCACAGAATCACAGAATATTTGGAGTTGAAAGAGACCTTAAAGATCATGGAGTTCCAACTCCCCTGCATGGGCAGGGACACCTCCTGCTAGAACAGGCTGCTCAGAGCCCCATCCAACCTGCCCTTGAACACCTCCGGGGATAGAGCCCCCCCAACATCTCTGGGCAGCCTGTTCCAGTGTCTCACCACCCTTACACTGAAGATTTTCCACCTCATCTCTAATCTAAATCTCTCTCAGTTTAAAAACATTACCCCCTGTCCTCTCACTACAAGTCCCCGTAAGAAGTCCCTCCCCAGTTTTCCTGTAGGGGCCCTGGAAGGTAGGTACTAGAAGGCCAGTATGAGGTCTCCCTGAGCCTTCTCTTTTTCAGACTGAACAACCCTAACTCTCTCAGCCTGTCCTCTTATGAGAGGTGCTCTAGCCCCTGGATAATTTTTGTGGCCATTCACTGGACATGCTCCAACAGGTCCACACCTTTCTTGTGTTGGGGGCTCCAGAGATGGACGCAGTATTCCAGGAGAGGTCTCACCAGGACACAATAGAGGGGCAGAATCACCTCTCTCAGTCTGCTGGCCACACTTTTTTTGATACAGCCCAGGATGGAGTTGGCCTTCTGGGCTGCAACTGCACATTGGTGGCTCATGTCCAGCTTTTGATCCACTTGTACCCCCAGGTCTTTTTCCACAGGGCTGCTCTCAAGTGTGACCTCCCCCAGCCTGTATTCATATCTTGGGTTACCCCGGCCCAGGTGCAGGACCCTGTACTTGCCCTTATTGAACCTCATGAGGTTCACCTGTGCCCACTTCTCCAGCTTGTCCAGGTCCCTCTGGATGGCATCCCATCCCTCTGGCATATTGACCGCACCACCCAGCTTGGTGTCATCAGCAAACTTGCTGAGGGTGCTCTCAGTGCTGCTGTCAATATAGTTAATGAAGATATTAAGCAGCACTGGTCCCAGCACTGACCCCTGAGGGACACCACTTGTCATTGTTTTCCATCTGGACTTAGAGCCATCGACCACTACCCTCTGAATGCAACCATCCACCCAATTCCTTATCCACTGAACAGTCCACCCATCAAACCCATACATCTCCAATTTAGAGAGAAGGATGTTGGGGGGGACCGTGTCAAAGGCTTTGCAGAAGTCCAGATAGATAACATCCACTGCTTTTTCCTGGTCAACTGATGTAGTCATTTTGTTGGTCAGGCAGGATTTGCCCCTTTTTTTCTTTTCTTCTCCTAGGTCTTCATCTTATTTGTCCTGTCTTATCTAGCTATTATCTCATTAGTTTTATGAGAAGTAAGAACAGGAACTTCAATAGTTCAAATCTGTTGTGATGTTCTTTTTTTCAGAAGTTTCCAGCATTCCTCCAGAATGACTTGGCCTACTGGTGATGAGGGTAATCATCACAGTTGTCTTTGTTTTTGGTCTACCAACATCCCCAAAGCATAGTCATCCAATGTGTACAAATTATTAAATTCAGCACTGAGCTGACAACCAGGGCCTTACAAAAATCCATCCTTTTAGCTGAACTGTCATGTTCAAAGATGCTTTGGGCATGTTTTTAAGTAGCCCTTGGCCATTAAAACACTGCCTGTACACATGTAAATTCAAAGTAGCAAACCGCTATTCTCTATACTGCACACTTCAAATTGAAAAAAATTGATAAAACACAAAGGAGAGGTGAGAACTTGGCCCTATTTTATTTTATTTTATTTCACTTTGGGAAGAAAGGGAGGAACTGGGTGCATAGGAAATAGAGAACTGGGATTTGAAAAAAATAGTGCATACCAATTTATGAAATCATATTTTTATAATAAGAAACAGAAAGAAGGAACTGAATATATTGAACAAGATTTTTTTAAACTAAAAGTAAAAAAAAAAACATTTTTAAAAAGCATTTGAACTCAAAAATAGTAGCCCAGACTGAATCTGATGTACCAGGCACACACACCAGGGAGAGCTGATGTGTGAGGTGACAATCAGAAGCCACAGTCTCTCACTGGGCAGGTGAGGATGCAGCCCGAAGCCAGCCAGAGAGGGGCATGGGGGCAGCCACCCTGACACATGTCTGTCTCCTAGCCCAAGAGGACTCAAGTTATTCCACAACTGCAGCAGCAACTGTCCCCTGGAGGACACATGGAATGGGTCAGCAAGGCCATCCATCCCATCCCTGTCTGCGACCCATCACAGCCTGTGCCAGATGTCACTCTGGCACTGACAAGCCAGGATGTTTTTGATTATGTGGAACTGCAATGCAACACGTCAGACCCCATCGGTCTCCTCCCAGACCCTTTCTGGCCTTTAGTTTACAGGGAGGATGGGGGACAGCCAAGCACCAGTCTCCTGCCCTGCAATCACCCCCCTGGCCCAGGGGCTGTGTATGTGCAGAAACCCCTCCTCCTCAGACTCTCTGCACCTCAGGCACCCCCACTCCTTGGCCTCCTTGTCACTCTGACATCCCTGTTTCTGGGCTTCCCTACATTTCAGGCACCACTGGTCCTTGGCCTCCCTAGATCTCAGCCTTCCTGTACCTCAGGCACCTCTCCTCCTCGGTCTCCCTTTTACTCAGGCACCTCTGCTCCTCAGATTCCCTGCCAGGAGTGCCCATAAGTGACACAGGTGTGGCAGAGGTGACATCATCTTCTCCACTGAGAGCTCCCTGAGACTGCCCTCTTTCACAGTGCACTTGTCCTATCCAGTGTCTTCTGTCTAGGTTCCGGAAAAGTGTATTGCCATACTTGCTTTCCTGCTCTCATTTTCCTTCACAGCTAACCAGACTGTCATTATCTCTGAGCAGAGAGAAAACACGACATGTTTTCTTGCTCTGTGTTCTTGGGAATACATCCTTTGAGACCTCCTTGCATTGTTGGAAGGGAGACATAGATGCTCTAGTCATGTGTTTTTGCTAGGGTAAGAAAGACTAAATGTTAAACTGTTTTGTTTCTTGGGCTTGTTTGTTTCAAGAGCAACCTTTTTTAATTTTTTATTATTTTTTTTTTTTTGGTGTCATTGAATTTCATCCACCTAGGAAATAAGAGCTTGGACTCCAAATGAATTCAAAACAAGGAGTCTTCTTTCTCCTTCTATGTATTTATAACTTGACAAGTGTGGCATTTTTTCTGACTTTTATTGATTTTACAAATTCTGTAGGTAATTGTCTGCATATTAAAAAAAAATAAAATGAAGCAGATGAGGTTTATTATCATAGCATTACTCCAGAAAGCCCAGTATTCCTGTCTCAGTCAACATGCAGTGATTTAATTTAGAGAAAGAAAAAAAATTAAAAGGCAGGCACTCAGATAAGCCACAAATCAAATAAGCTATGTAACTGTCATATGAAAACATTTGTTTCTTGACACTGCTGATTTTGCAAGAGAAAGAATTGCTTCCTCTGGGACACACTTGTTCTTTAAAAAATATTACTGAAATGAAGTTGCACACCTTATCTCTATAAAACCACACTTTATATCTGCAATCCTTTGTCCTGAGGAGTTGCTTAATAAAGCCAATGGATCATAAAGGTGACTTTTCATATTGATGATGTTGAAATATAATATAAATAATATAAATTAATGGTATTTATTAATGGCCAACAAGAAATTAGAGGGAAGGCAAATTTATGAAGATGTGTAAATATGTTTGCATATATATGCACATGTACACATATATACATAGATATGCATGAATACACAGTTGTGTATACATATATATATATCTATGTACATATCTGTGAGCACATATATATTATAAGCAAGCCTGACTTGATTTTTTAACTCAAAACTATTCAGAGTTAGGATTCCAAACATTTAAGCTGATAAACCATTGGGAAAAAATGTGGTTTTGAAAGGAGGGGAGGAAAGTAAAATAATTTTGCTCTTCTTGGTCAGTGTTGCTGACACTCATCTGAGTGAAGTAACTTGCAAGGAAGACTAGCCCTGTCCCTAAGTTTGCTGAAATATGACATGAAAATTGGTTCTCTTAAACCACGTTTTTTGCTGAACTAGGATCACACAAAGATTAGTTACTGAACATGACCTGAAAGTCAGTAACTCCTATCTGAGAGTGATAACTTCTTAAGATACATTGGTCTCATCACTTAGTGAACAGCTATCTCCATGGCAAAATTTTCGTATAGAAATGTGAAAGTACCATCCCATGTCAGACCATAATGAGCAACACAGAGTCCTGTGGGAGAAATTGTAGGAGATCTTTCAATTAAATATTTTTCCTCACAAAGTGAAAAGTTTCTTCCTATGGCTTTATGTAAGTCATGAAGAGTGAAAGGCTTTCTTTCCTTCCAAAATGAGCCTTCCTAGCAAGAATTACTCCAGATGTTCCCATACAACATCTACTCCTTCTTGGAATCCCACTATGGGCTTGGCCTCAACAGCTTTTTATTACAATGATTTTCACAAGGTAAGAAGAAAAGGTTTTTTCTTTAATAGGTGTTAGACCTGGTGTCTTTCACCAAATGCACTTTGTTCTTTTAATGTGAATGACTTTATTGTAAAGACTAAATGAGAGTTTCTGATTTATTTTCACGATACCATTCATTACATTAGTCACCTTTATCTGGTCTCCCTTGGTTTCTCACCTTTGTAATAAGTTCCAATGTTTTCAAAACTTCTTCATGCAGAAATCGTTTGAACTTCTAATTGGTTTTTATGTTCATTTCTGAACTGTATTTTGCTATAGTTTCTGCATGCAAAATGTAACCAGCACTGCAGACAGTCGTCTAGTTGAAGCAGTCCACTGACACTTTTACTATTGTTCTGTGCCTTCTCTCTATATGATTGTTGTGCATTTGGCCTCATAAACAGATGCTTTAATTATGTTGTCCATTCAAACAGTGAAGTTAGTCTTCAAAGGGGTTTTAACCAATTCCATTTGTTTAACCTGAAATTACAGTGGGGCTAAAAACAGCCTCAGTCCAGACAGGGGACAGTGAAGATAGTGGATGAGGTAGCAATATGATTCCTCTCCTCTCAGGGGATTAAGAGTCCTGCCCTCACATCACACTGCACCATGACATTTGGAGAGGAGGAAAACAAAAGAGGGGAGGCAACCTGTAACTGGTCATGGTGACCAGTCAGGATAATTGCTGAGACACGTGTTGACAAACTCATTATTTTTTTTCACTAAAAGCTATATTCCCCTTCCTTGTTTGGTGAGGAAAGAGTCCTCATAAACATCCCTCTGAAAAGACATTCAAACCAGAAGCTGTCATGACTGGAGTGCAAGAACCATGGACTTGAATTTTACTATTACTTTGACCAGCAGTACTGGAGCATGAACACGTGGCTTTTCACCCACAGCTGCCCAAGAGACACTGTGTTAGCACAAGCATTAGGACCACAAGACACCTGCTATCTGAGACTTTCACAGCACAGGGTTGTTTTCTATAAAAAGCTTCTTCACAACACTTACTATGACTCTGAAGGATTTTCCGCTGACTTGGTGTGCATTAAGTGGAAGATATGAGTGTCAAAAAGCTCCCAGCTGTATCTGCTGTTTCTTTAAGAGTATATGCTATGTTAAGACGCTCCTAAGCAGCAAAAAGTTCTTTCCTCTTTGCCATGTGAAACTACTAAGATAAACCACTGAGCGGAGGTTTCTTGTGTTTGGTGAACTGAGAAATAGAAGCTATTCTCCAAGCCACCAGCCATGGATTATCTCACTGAAAAATCATACAATAGCAACAAACTATTAATTATCTTTCCTTACTATAAACTACTGAAATCACTCTGTAAATGTTTTTCTTTTATAAAGATAAACATTTCTGTCACATAGTTTGTATAATTACTCATTTTTCAATTTAAGGGACCATCTCATTTTCACTGGGGAACAGTTTATAAAAATACCAGGGAGTGAAAGATTGCTAATAAGGTCTTGAAAGTACACTCTATGTTTTTTAGATTAAACAGTCAGTATTTGTGAGATGTTTGCACTGATGTTCAGACTACATCAAATTATGCAGTTAAACTGTTTCCACAAAAGAACTGGGGGATAGAACATGGACTTGGGAGCTGTCCAGTGATTCTCAATTTAGCTTCTGTAAAAGAAAATTAAACTTGTAAAGAAAGGTTGTTGGAAGCAGCTTTATGGGGTGAAAAGTGGGAAAAAGAAAATTAAGATGTTCTGGTTATGCTGATTCCCCAAACTAATAATATTATTTTTCATCAATATAACATGAGAAGCCAAATATTCTTTCTTCATATTTATCATGTTTACATCACAGAAGGCAGGAGTATATGGTAAAAAAATATATTGTATACATCCATCTTCCTTAGTAGCTCTGCAACTACCTTCCCATGAGGGTCTTCTCAGATACCAAGCTTCTCAAGAAACAACACCTCCAGTTTCTTTTTAGCTATGAAACTTCAGTGTAATGATGGGATATTTTTTTTTAAGATCCTAGACTGAACAGGGCTCCTTCTACTTCAAAATAATCTTTGATATTGCTAACAATGTCCAGTCAACTATTTTGTGACATCAGAGAACTTCACTGAAATGAGAAATTCATTTGAAAAGACAATTTTGTATTTAAATACAATTTATTCCTATTCTGTGATTCCAATTTTGAAAACTATTATAAAAGACAGGTTGTGTTTGGCTTTTAACGAAGCTTTAATTTGGCTTCTTTGTGCACTTGCAAGTTTTTCAACAAGTTAATCTTTTTAATTCAAGGATTAGATTTCTCTTTTCAAACATTTCTTAGCAAAGAGTATATTTTTCCAGACCAATTTTTTTAAATACGAAAAATTAGGATATAATTTTCTTCTTTTAAAAACATGCTTATAGTAAGCAAAGTTAAGCAAACTTAGGTCTTATAATAGGTGCAACTTATCTGTTCCAAGATCACTTCTGTGTAGGTTCCTGTTACTCCTCCTTTCCCATCATGGTCTCAAGTTTCCTACATATTGGATTAATAGAGGGTCATAAAACTTTTCTGCTTGAGGAGACAGAACCATAGCCATGCAGAAAAGAATCTATAGCACCATTTCCATAATAGTGTAATGGTTCTGAAGGTCAGAAATAGTTATCCAATTAAGATAAAATATAAGCTTTGCTTGCAGAATAACAATACATAAAAATTTAGTATTTTATACCAAAATCAAAGTTGAGTGCCATGATATTCCCAACTGTTGTTTTCAATCAGCTATTTTGATATATTATTTCCCTTCTGAATATGAAACAAAAAGAGATTTCTGAACATTTGAAGGCATTTTAATAGAAATGTAGATAGCTACTTGACACAAACCACAATGTTGATCACAGACTCCACCACACTGGAATTCTTATTACTGTATTTTCACAAGATACCCAGTCTTTTTTCTTAGTTTCAGCTCCCACACTGCCTCATATTTAAGCTGGTGGATGTTGTGTAAACTTGTACCTCATTATTTATTCCCCCTGTGATACTGAGAACAAGAATGTATATAGCGGCAAGAGAGTTGTTTCCGCTGAGTGTGACAGTGAAGTGCATAATTTTAACTGGTGACCACCTTCACTACTTAATGACTGTTGGTTTTGCTACACATGGTCTTGTATAATGCTCACACACTGTAAAGAGCCTGCCAGGAACAAAAAGAAGGGAAAAAAATAAACACATGAAATATATCAAGCCTCTAAATAATACAAGTGTCACATTTCATGTGATATTTAACCATGCTCTGATGTCACTAAGTTCCAGCCAGACAGTCAAAACTTATGTTCAGACACTAATGTATCCAAACACATGCTGAAGGAATGAGTTGAAAACTTGTATTTATCCGTTTTTGTTGTGCAAGTTTTACTTCAGAGATTTTTACATGGGATCCAAAACTTCACACTTACTTGATTTATAACTAGCTCATGCATGCTTCAGCACTTTTTAAAGCAAATCATGTCTATAATGAAGGTACACTCAAAGTGCTGGTTTATTCATTGTAAGTATACATGGACAAAGCATAATAATAGTAAGGCTTAGCTTGTTCTCAGCTCACAATGGTGAGTGTTCAAGGATTGCCAGGTGAAGTATTCTTAATCATTTCCCCCCTCTCGCTCCAATATAAATGAGAATACTGAAAAGCTACTGAATTAGATAGAGGCTGTGCTGGAAACTGTCAGTTCTAGCTTCTCAAAGCTTTCATTACCCATGTCATGTGTGATGACATAAGAAAAAATTCTTTGATCTTGTGAGAAGAGAAAAAAAAACTAAATTGAATGTGAATTGTAGTACAGGAGACCTCACACGGCTTTTTAAAAAGGCAAAGGGTTCCTGAGATCACCCATTTTCTCCATTGTCAAGAAAGATCCACCTCTATCTTGGAAGCCACCTTTTCTAGCATAAATGGTGAGATATAATTTTAGACAAATTGGGTAGGTTTTCAAAGGGTTGTGCAGGAGGTTCACTAACAATTGCCTGTATCTGTCAATGGGTAGTTAATAAACACACTGCTTTGAAAATTTACCTCTGCTCGTCCACTCTTCTTTTGGCTGTACAATGGCAGCAGCCAGTTTTCTAAAGAAGCTCCACCCAGCCAGCCTTTCCAGCTGGGAGGGCAAGGGGACATCTGTTTCCAGACCCAGTGTCAATCATATTTTAACAATCAGTGCTTCTCCTCAGCTGAATTTATTATTTGCAGTAAGTGGTTTGTTTCTCTCTGCTAGTCTTCTTAACTCCCTTTTCCAAGGTTTCTGGATATGAGATATAAAAGTCTGTCTCTTGCATGACTTTTTTTTCCCTGAAAGGTTTTTTTTTGTCATTCAGACACTGAGCCACATTCTTTATACATGAGGTACCAAATTCTTTCCTGATGGCTCTTCAGTGCTTTTACCCCAGAGTATCTCTGCCTGATTTGTCCCTTATTCTAATGCTGATCTTGCTCTAATTGTGTTTTCTCTTTTCCTTTGCAATAAGACTCCTTTTCAAGAGAAAGGTCTAATGTTTATTGCATATTCTCCCAAGTAGAGAACTTCCCATCCTTCATATTTGTGAAATGCCATATGTACCAAATAATAAAATAAGAAATTATTAAACATAAAATACCACGCTGAGTAAAAATTACAAATTGAAAAGTCTTGGATAGAAATATGATTTATATCTTTCAGGATAACTTAAAAACAAATCCAGTTTTTATGTGCTTATCTATATTAGTGAATTGCTATACTCACCTAATGTATTCTTCCAATATATGATTTAGGGATATTTTGCTCTGTGGTGTATGTAGTATTGTGTGCAGCCCAAAATATATCTTACATTCATATTTAATTTTTTTTTTTTTTTTCTTATTCTATCCATCTCCATCCCAACACGAAATCATCATAAACACTTAAAAACAGATGGTAGGAACACTTCAGGTGTCCTTAAGACAGACACAGGATTTTTACCTGTGCAGAGAGGATAACAGAATTTGAGATGCAAGTTAGCAAAGAAGCTGATGTTAGCTCCCAAATTAACTTCTATACAAAGGTAAGACTTTAATTTACATATTAGTTGTTCCCAAACTTAGCCCCACATGTTGAATTTTAAAACACTGACAGCTGCTTCTGCTTGGCTCCATCTCACAAAGACTCCTGACAGGCAAGATGCTGAGTGCATGCAGGTAAAATTACATGTAATATATGCCTTCATAAATGACAGCAACTCATCATATGAAACTTATGTTTGTGTATACTGATGTTTGAATAATTATTATTGATTGTATTTACACCATCCTAGAGGCCAGAAGCTTTGTTTCATTGTATTTCTAGTTCTTGTTACATTGTAGTAATGTGCAGACTTCATCTTTAAATTGTTTTCATGCCAATTTCACTCTAAAGTCTGTGTACAGGTCAGCAAATAGGCTGATAATAAACATCTGAATACTCTGCCTAAGTGGACTGTCTGTAAGCATGAATATCTTTGCAGGACAGAAGTGTTCCAGAGGCAAATGGAGATTAAGTCTCCTGGTATAAAGAAATGTGTTCACTCACATTTTACTTAAAATTTTTCATGCACAGTTATGTGATTTCTCTGTTCTGTACCTTTGCTTACAAACTGCCAGAAAATAGTGGATGGTAAATACAACAGCTAAAATAAAGTATGCTTTAGTATCTTGACCTTAATAATAGAATGGTTTGGATTGGAAGTGAACATAAGGATCATCTAGTTTTAACCCCTCTGCGACAGATAAGGGCACCTTCCACCAGACCAGTTTGCTTAAAGTGCTGTCCAACCTGGCTTTGAATACTCCAGGAATAATGCATCCACAAATTCCCTGAGCAACCTCGGCCAGTGTTTCACCACACTCACAGTAAAGATTTTCTTCCTAATATCTAATCTAAATATCCCCTCTTCAAGTTTAAAGCCATTTGTCATTTTCATCTTGCTACATGCCCTTGTGAAAAATCCCTTCCCTGCAGGACATTGTGGTTTGTGTCAAGCTCTTTGCAGGTACCAGAAGTGCTACAAGTTCTACCCAGAGCCTTCTCTTCTCCAGGCTGAGCAACCACGACTCTCTCAGCCTGTCTTCATAGCAGAGGTGCTCCAGCCCTTTGATCATATTCATGGCCCTCCTCTGGACTCTCTCCAAGAGCTCCATAGTTTTTCTTGTATTGAGGGCCTCAGAACTGGACACATTAGTCCAAGTGGGGTCTCATGAGAGCAAAGTAGATGGGAAGAATCACCTTCCTTGACCTGCTGCCATTCTTCTTTTGATGCAGCCCAGGATGTGGTTGGCTTTCTGGACTGCAAGAACACATTGCCAGCTCGTGTTGAGCTTCTCATGAACCAACACCCACAAGTGTTTTTCCTCAGGGCTGTTCTCAATCCATTCTCTGCCCAGCCTGTAATTGTGCTTGGGATTGCCCAGATCCAGGTGCAATGTAATATTCATTTTAAAAATAGCAAACTCAAACTCTTGTACAGAACTGATGAGCAGGAAGTTCCTACTGGTATTTTGTTCCATGCATCCTTTTCTTAGTTTTTTCTTATCCACCCCTACTACAACCTTTCTTACTATGTTAATATTCCTTCTCCATTTTGAATGTTTACACAGGATTTTGTAGAGTTACTATGTCTTTCGTTGCTGGTCGTTTAACACAAAAACAGATACTTCAGCTCCTTTTCTGCATCATTCCTCCTTTGTGAATGTATTTGCTTCTCCTTCTAATTTTCCAATACAACAGGGATTGCTTTTGACCCCAATAAAACTCAGGCATTGTACAAAAATCTTGTAATATATAGTTAAATCTTAGTATTCTTGTTTTAAAGGGATCTCTTTAAAAGCTGTTATTTTCATTTCAAAAGTGCCGTGTTACTTATCAGTTGGAAAGTGAGCAGATACAAGCTCAGGATATGCTCAGGAAATCACATACATCCTCAGCAGTCCTAGATAAGGCAAAGTTTATATTAGCACTGCACTGATTTTAGTGTTTGAAAACTATGGTCATGGATATTTCAAGTCAGTGAATACAGACTCTTAGAAAATATTTAGGGTAAGATAAGGCCATGCTGCTAACCAAGGGAATCGAAATCAGTTTTTCAGATGATCTGAAGACTATATTTCTACCTTTGTTTTTTTTGTTTTCTTTTGTTGTGGGGTTTTTTTTGTTTGTGTATTTTGTTTTGGTTTTTTTTTCTCTGAGCAAGGCTAGATAATTAAGTCAAATTAATTCTGTGGATGTGTGCAAGAGCTGAAGTATTGTTAGGAAGAGCCTCTATACTTAGTGTCTACTTCCTAGATACCCATTATATTGGTCCTGAGGGACAAATCAAAACAGGACTGAAATAGTTGACTATTAGGCCAGAGTCAGAGATACCACTTAAATCTAGCTTAGGATAAGGATTCAGGAGTGGGGCATGTAAGGAAGCAACATGGCAGGAAAAGTAATGGCAAGATACTACCTTTACTACTGTTCCTTGATATTTATTTGTGCACTTGAAGCATCCTTGCAAACATTTCTTTAACAACCATGTTTCATCTTAACTTCATTGTTCTAATACAATAATTACTGGCATTATCACTTTGAATAAAAACATGTGCTACAGCTTAAATACATACTACACCTTAACACCTGGACTATTTTTTTACAAGCAATACTATGGGATGTGTGAAAGAGGCCAGTACAATGTTCTGTCCCACCTCTCCCCTTGCACTATACCTCTCCCATCTTCTGAAGCAGGACTTATCCCTCTCCACCCAACCATGCTGAATTCCTGAAATTTTTTTTTTCCTTTTGTTTTTAGTCTAAATGTGCTCAAAATTATATTCATAGCTTTCTCAAACGTGATCTCACTGAGTTTTAACAGTTTCCTGTTTATTTTCTCCTCTCTTACAATGGATTATTCATTTAAGTAATCTGCATTAACTTACCAACATTAATGGTCAACAGCATTACTGTTCTGCCTTAAAACAATGGAATTTCACCTGGGCCCATTGTGGAAACCACATACTGACAGTGACTTTGAGCATAACTTTATATTAAGACAAATATTTGTTTTCAAGGCAGCCACAAGATTAAGTCCTCAGGGACTTCCTCGTATGTGAGAGCAAATACCAGCCTGACGCAAGCGAACATGCCATCAGTCATCCAGTTAATGGTGTTTGGGTCTTGATCCTCTGTTCTATTACAGTCCTTCACATTTAGATCAAAATCCAAGACAGGAATGTCAGAGTTAACCAGCTGCGTAAGCTCATCTTTAAATCAGCCGTTTTTCCTCTTTCTAAGCTAGCTGAAACAAACGGGGAGGAGGGACTTTATTAAGCTGTCAGTTATGCTGAGAGTACAGACTGCACCTCCGGGAATATAGATGCCTGGTGTTCTCATGTTAATAATATACACTGGATCCTGTTCCAGCTCACTTATTTTAATACTGGAATTTGAGCTTTGGGAATAGACCTTACTTGCAGAGCTTTGGATTCAAACGGGAAAAAACTTTACACAACTGTATTTCTTGCTCAACTGTCCACACCTCCAGAAAATAACTGAATTATCATGATTTTACTACTTAAGAGATAGAAATGAGCTGTGAGGAGGGCTTTCAGGGGTACTATTTAACTCCTTTGGAACTAAGCAGTTAAAGTTTCCATTCCATCTCTCAGTCACAAGAGGATAGAAATGGGACACAGATTTAACGTGTGAGTAAGGAAACTGTATCTGAGCACAGACTGAGAGCATCCTGCATAGAGAGTTCAGCTTGTCACAGCTCTTAGCTTAAGGATTTGTGGATGGCTGTATTATGTCTCAGCATCTGTTCTGCATCACAGCTTCTGACAAGGAAAAAGAATCTCCCACAGTGACTTGAGCAAAGACAACACTGCATTCACAGACAGTATGGCAGACAAAATTTTGACCCTAAAAACAGAATAGTTGGTTCATTGGTTGGTTGGCTGGACTTTCTGAAAACAGTCAGACTTCCCACTTTAATTTTCTACATATTTCTTAGACATTGATAGCTAAGTTGGGTTACTGATCTCATTACCATCTGTACATACTCTGCCAAAACAAAACTATTTGCATTTTAAACTACAAAAATAAAGTAAAATACCATTTTCTCTTTATCTCTGCTCAAGTGTGAATTATTCTTTGTCGGATACCTGGTAAGAAGCTTTTCCCATGGTTAGAGGATCTGTAGTGTAGGATGTCCATCAGACATAGAAACTCATTTTAGACTGGAGAATTTTCATTTGCAGAAGTATTACAGAGAAATATCATTTAAAAATGAGCTTTGGACCTTACCTTTTGTGACATTCTCTCTTCCTTTGTAAGCAAGAGCAATCACTTTCATCAACTGAGCAAGTGTTCACAAGCATTGAAACCTGTGTCCAATGTTTGGTGTCTCAGTCACATCGTACCAACAATCACCAGGCTTATATCACTGAGTTATCATCTTCTTCTCTTCTCTTTTAAAATTAAAATGTATATTAAAATGTATATATTTTTTTGTTATTATTGCTTAGATACTACCATTCTCTCTGGCTGCTTTCATGGCCCTCATTATTTTTTGAGCACCTAATTGCTAGAAGTTTATAAGATTAAACCAGGCAAGGTGTTAAGTAAAAAGTTCTTCTCCAGAAATGGTGACAGAAAGGAGGTTTCACTGCCATTACTCAACTTCATTCTCCTGAGGACAACAGAAAAATAAGTACTAAAATGGAACAGTTCTAAAAGTCAGTTCTACGGGAGCAGAGAGAAGCAACTTGCATAATAGTCAATCTTCGGAAAAAGGCCTGAGAAGAAATCTCTAATGAAAGACAAGCCAAAATTTAAACTATTGTAGTGCAGACTAAAACTCTGGGGAGTACTATCTGTGACACCTCACCAAAGGGCATGCTGGCACACAAAAATATAACTAACATCTCCCTCACAAAGTTCAATCTGGCCAACTATTTGTTGGGATATCCAAGTCAGGGTTCAGTCAGAATTATATAAATGTTTCAAATTTCACTGTGATGGGCAAATCTGGGTTTTTTTGAAGGCATAATCTGGAATCTGACATGCTATATTGTTTGTTATAATTTGGGAGGGTTGGCTGATATCAAGCAGCTTTCAAAGGAATATGAAGGGGCACTCTATTCATTGGTCCATATATTGAATGAATCACTACCCCACATTTACTTCATCCTGTGCCAAATTTTACACAATTGGGAATGAGAATTATGGTAACTCAATAACGGCTGAGAACTCTCAGACTCCTCTTGCAGTCAACACAAATGAGGGTCCTGAGAAGCAGCACACTCAGGAAAGATGCAAAGTTATTCCACTGCACAATTGTATACAGACTCCTGAAAGGGAGTAGGTTCTGTGGCCAGGTTAAATTGTTCAAAGGTATTTAACAGCAAATGGAAGTCAATGCACCATCTGGTAATGTGTGTCCACTTTCTCTTTATCTGATAATTAATTACCTTTCCTTTCTGAAATTTTTCACCTTTAGAAAATGCCCTGCATGTAGCAGTACAAATGTTGAAAAGCTCAAATGTTTCAAAACTTCTATGATGTCCTGAAAATACTGTTCTGTTTTGCAAAAAGACCTAAGTGCCAAACACTCACTGCTGTTCTTTGCTCTGGTTGTGTTTCCTTCTATACAAGCTGATTTCTTCATACAACGGTTATTTGAGAATTATCCTTGTCTGTTATGTGACCTGTTCTTTATTAAAGAACTCTTAAAAATAATGAACTTTTGGTCTCTTTAGTCTAAGTCTAAGCAGATGAAATTCTGAATGTGCTTGAAGTGAAGTGTGCTGCTGCTGGAGTCATTTAAACTGCTTGCGAGGAAGATCTAGTGTATGTGGGTAATAATCTTCATAGGAAGAAAATAATACAGAAACAGAGAGGGCTGTGCTGCACTGAGTAGCTGAGCTGCCAGCACTTTTATTAGCAGCAACTGGACATCCACAAGTCTGCCTGCCTTTTGGGGTATGTCATTAAGGTCTTAAGAATTCTCAATATCACATTGTGAATGGGAACACTGACAAGTAAAAAACTCTCAAGATACACACTTCAGTCCATAGTGCAGTGGCTTTTCCAGTCCCTTGGAAAACTGTACATTGGAATGAAGCATTGGAAGTGTCCAATTTAAATATTTAAGTTTATTAGCCTTACCTTACTTGTGCATTAGCTAAAAAGCCCACAAGGTTGCCAAGCAAACAGTCCTGAGTTCTTATTGAAGAACAAGACATTCCACTTCCTGCAGTGAAAACACAGTTTCTCCTAACAATTAACTGTAAGAATAGAAATAATCTGAGTATTCCACTAGACACAAAACAGTATGCAATGGGAAGTCCTTGTCTTTTGAAAACCAAAGCTTTTTCTGAAAAGCTATTGATTCCATTTAAATGTTTGTCATCTAAACTAGTCAAAGGTTTAATTTTTCTTTACCAGTCACATACATGGTTTTTACTGCTCCCAAAATGAATCTATCTTAGGTAAGTGGTGTGTTTTTAATAGGTTTAGTATTTTTTAATCAGAACACTTTGAAAAAATCACCGTTTATTAAAATGTTGGTTATATATTATATGTGGCCGTGCTGTGGATTCCTCATTCATGCAAGAGCAGTGCTTATTCATGTGGATAGTTCCATTTGGAACAGTACCCAGGAGGTTAATCTTCCCACATCACTGCTAAATTTAAGCACCACTACCTATGATGCAGTGTCAGCAGAAGGTTGGTGTGTCATTCAGTGTTCATGTGACAGGATTGTCTAGATTGTTCTGTTTGTTTGCCAGATTATTCAGATTGTCCATGATTGAACTTGGATGTTGAGTTTGGAGAAGATGAGGCTGAGGGGAGATCTCATTGCCCTCTACAGCTACCTGACAGGAGGTTGTAGGGAGATGAGTGTTGGCCTCTTCTCCCAAGTAGGTAACAACAGGACCAGAGGAAATTGCCTGAAGTTGTGGCAGGAAAGGTTCAGATGGATATTAAGAAGAATTTCCGTACTGAAAGAGTGGTCAGGCACTGGAACAGCCTGCCCAAGGAGGTGGTTGAGTCATCATCCTTGGAGGTATTCAAGAAATGTGTAGATGTGACACTTCATTGCATGCTCTAGTGGCTGAGGTTGTGGGGTTTTTGTGGGTGTTTTTTTGGGGATTGGTTGGACTCTGTGATCTGAGAGGTCCTTTCCAACCATGACAATTCTGTGATTCTGTGAATTCTCATACTACATGCCACAGAAGTACAATCTATGCCATGTCTGTTGGTCTGCACTGAAGTTTGCTGTGGAACCTCAGCTATGGAACAAGTCCCTCTACATCTAGGGGCAAAATGATTCCATGCAACACTACAGAGAAAACTGTAGCTCACTTAGTACCGCTGCATCACATGAAGTGTGGAACTGATTCATCCAGTGTTCCATTCCACTTTTACCCACCTATAAGCCCTGTGGAGTTCCCAAATTCAGCTTTATGTCAGTGTGATGGTTTTCATCACAAAGTAATAATTGTGCTCTTTCGTCAATCTATCAGCTTGCATAGGCCCACTGATGGCACAGGTCATAGACTTAACCAAGATAAGCTGGCTCAGACTCTTGTACCCTAGAGAATATTTTCTTAATTTATTTTAATATTTTAAATATGGTTACCAAAGGACTACATTCAGCATAAAAAAGAAAAAACCCCCCAAAAACCCCCAAATAACCAACAAAACCCACCCAACAACAAAAAAACAAAACAAAACAAAAAAAAACACAAAAAAACGCCAAGACACCTTCTAGCTTTAATAGAAATAAATTATTAAAAAAAGGGGGGGAACAAAAAACAAACAAACAAAAGCAAACAAACAAGAAAAGAAAAGGAAAATAATTTCTGAGAGTGCTTCTGTATTCTTTTACTCCTGTGCCTCAGTCAGCCACTTCTGCAGAGTGCAAAAGTGTTTATTATGGAAGCATTGACACCTGTTGGCTTCCTAGCATGGAACATTTGCTGTACTTATCCCCATGATATTTTTAGTAATACTGTAACAAGGGCAATGTATGTTGCACCCCTCAGAAAGTGACTCCCAGCATGATTTGCTTTTTGTCTTTTCGTGGGAAAAACAAATTTTGAAAGGATTAAATTTCCCGGGATTTTCTTGTAACAAATTTTATTCTCAGATGATTGATGTTATGAACTAAATAGACTGTGCTTTTTAAATATCTGAGCTAAGAATTGTTTTCTTCTTGACTAGTTTTAGCTATCTACACCACAATTGTCTAGTCCAGGATTCAAATTTTCTAGTCATCTCATTACAGGGAGTAACTGGCATTGCTGGAGTATGCGGCACCTCCCAGACTTGTCTTAAGTCATACAGAGTGAATCTCTCTGTGCTGGGGTCTGTGTCTTACACTTCACATACACCTATAGAAGCTATTTCAAATTTCCTTCGTGCTTTCTCTTTCAGCTTTTTGCATCCAAATCTACATATACCCAAAGGCCATTATGGTGAAATGCTTAAAGAGGCACATATCAATGAAGTCTAGTCACTTCTCTCATGTACTGCCCAGACTTGAACGCAATGTCTACTGCACTGGATAGAACATCTGTCTTTTTTGTTCCCTCAGAATTTGCCATCTGACCTAACTGCTCCTCCAAACAACAAAATACATGTTGCTGTAGTTATAAATTTATAGTACTTCTTCCTTCTTTTGTTATCAGGAGATCCAGGAAAACCTGCTCTTTTTTCATGTATCCAAAATCCCTCTGTCGTAGTTTCCATTCCCATATGTTACAGATGCTCTGAAAAAAATAATCATCCTGCACAAACCCAGTGCCTTTGAATAGTCTACAGACACTAATTTAATCTCTAATGTAATTTTATTCTTCTTTCTCCTCCAGCAAAAGCCATGTCCTAATTTTAGGTTATTGAACTTATTCCATCAAATGTACTTTTACAAATAAATACTCCTCTCCCACATTACCTATCTGTCACCTCTTTCAACTGCAGAGCCCAGTGGCCCAGAGCTATATTTTCATTTGGTCTCTGTGTATTTTGATTTGTGTATGTAGTTACTGATACTTTTTTTTTTTTTTTAATCTCACAAAATGGTATTTATTTTATGATGATCACCTGGTTATGGGCTAAACGGCCACTACCAGAAAGAAGACATTTAGCTCCTCACACAACAGATACAGAAAGATCTGTAGAAATTAGAGGAAGCTCATTCACACACTGGAATGAAACTTAGAGGAGGAGTATCTAAACCAAATAAGAGAGAAAAATGTCTCAACCTTTCTGCGAGAAAATGGATTCCAGAGAGGGAGGCTATGACAGTGAAAGAGAAAGGCAATTCACCCATTTCCAATTTATGTGTCCTAGTTTATGACATGCATAATGTAGCAGGCATTTTCTCTGAGGTATCGCTTGGACATGATGCACAGAATTGAGGCATGTTTCCTCTGTGCCTTCCCTTCAGTCTGGAAAGCTATAATTTAACATGAGATCCAAAGTAATATCTTTGCAATCTTAGGCACCTAAACAGATTAAGTGGGGGTTTTTTTGGATCATTCTTCTGAAACTAGGCACCTAAATTCCACCTAAATTGCCATTTAGGCACCTAAGTACTAGTTTAGTGCTGGAACAAACCTGTAGCAAATTACACGTATTCACAATGATATAATTTCCTACATGCCATGTAGGCTTTGTATCATGTGGGGAATAATGAAGCAAGACCTTCCACCCACCTTCCACTTACTACTCCCTGTTTATCTGCACCTGCTCTACCATGTTCCAGGGATGTATGGATAGTGGGTGTTACAATGATGTAAAACTCACAGAATTAATGATGGCCAAACGTGCCCCAACAAGTCCACACAGAACTGTTAGAGTATGAGTGAATTTACAGAGGAAGCTGAAAATGTGTCAGTGACTCTACAAGAAAATAGTAGAACTGCCATGACTAAACTAATTTTTTTTTTTTTTTTTCAAGGTAAGATATTACAGGGAATTCACATCCTGCAGTATCAGTAAGAGAAAATATGCAGATTCAAACTAAGAAATCCTTAAGTTTCTAACTTTCTCATACATGTAACCTTTAAAATGCAAAGCTCTTCAAAAACTAAGGCTTTTGTAGAAAGTTATTAAATATATTAAACACAATGCTGTAATCATGCTGGGCTTGCTTGATGTTCGGAACAGACCACAGATCATCAGATATTAGTTTATATTCCAACATCACAGCTGAGAAACACTTTAAAAGTTGTGAAAGTTTTAAGCTAATTCAATAACAGTAAAGTAGATTGTCCTAGATGATAATTCTTGTATTCTTACTGGTGTATCTGTGTGTGGGCTTAAACATAATTTGCATAGTGTGATCTGTATTACAGCAAGATGGGGCAAGCACTATGTTTACTTTGGCTCAACTATTGCTCCTTCTCTAGCCAAAGAATAAGGTGGGGCTGGTTACTTCAGGTTCTTTTTGTTTGGCCTGGTTGTTGTCTCACATTTGAGGTATGGAAAGTTGTATTTTTAAAGCCTAGGGTTATCTCTTTGAGGACTGTCTTTGTCACTTTTACAGCTTCTCAACAGGACTTATTAGTTCAAGAGGGCATCACAGTAACAGAAGACATCTAATAACCAGGTGTTATATGGCCAATCTGTGGTGAGACCTTCATGTAGACCTACTTTCAGTGGTTGGGTAAATAAAAGAGATTAAGAGCTATTTCCTCATTTAGAAGATTCATTTAGACAATCCTAATTCCTTTTTGAAAACTGTTGTTCAGAAATCCTGGTACCAATACTTTAAATATGAACCTTGCATGCCCAAACACCATCTCTTGCATCTTCTATGCACTGTACTTGGTTAAGGCATATCAGAGTAACTCAAGAAGGAGTGGTCAACAGGGGAGAGGAGCAGCTTTTTGTCACACCAAATTTGCTTCAGGACTGTATGGTCACAGACACAAGACTCCTATGAAATTAAACAGGTTTTAGTAATATTTTTAATAGCAACAGTAATTATCCTAGTTTCAAAAATGGGTTCAATAATATATTTAATAAAAGAGAGATCTAGGTATACAACTGCATTTTTTGTTTCTTTGACATAGACTTCAAAAATATTGGACAGACTCTTTGAATATCTCATAGTTGAGATAAAAAGCTGAAGTTTATTTCAAGAAGACTAAAATTCACTGCTCCCATCTAGGCTGCATAAT
This sequence comes from Apus apus, assembly GCF_020740795.1. Taxonomy (NCBI): domain Eukaryota; kingdom Metazoa; phylum Chordata; class Aves; order Apodiformes; family Apodidae; genus Apus; species Apus apus. Next base: position 13,540,480 of record NC_067283.1, read on the forward strand.
TTAGGCATACACAAGCTGAAGATGGGCGTGTTACATTTTTCCTAGGCTATTATACCCAAAAGACAGCAGGCACCCAGGTGTGTTTTAAATCAAGTTTGAGACTGTCTACAAGTTAAGTAAGGTCTGAGCATGCCTGACAGGCCAAAACCCCTCTGGAATATCCAGAAATGTTTTCTGCCCCTCACCAGGGAAATTTCACCATAACCAGTGCATGGGTGGCATTGCAGAGGCCTGTATCCAAGCTGCCAATCCACTTTCTAAAGGTCAAGTCCATTAATAATATCTGACACTGTAAATCTAAAATTTGAGGTACCTAGGGCTAGTACTAGATGTCAAAACTCATCAAAAATTAAGACAACTTGTTCACTTAAAGCAAACAAGTGTCCAAATACTGTTTATGTTCACTCATGAAAGATCTTTTGAACTTAACAAGTGCTCTCTGTGGGAAACAGTTATACTATCTGTTGTGTAAGAAAATTTCCATTGCTACCTGGGCTGGGAAAAATTTGGACATAAAGACATAAGCTATCTAAAAGAAAATTGGTACCAATTAAAAATACCTTTGTTTCTTCAGTCCAGGACAAAGAATAAGCAGATGGGATAATAAGATGAGAACAAGGGGAAATTTACAGATCAAAATATCCAATTTTCTGCATTAAATAGAGTAAATTATTTCAGGAGGTAATAAACAGAAAATTAAAAAGATGAGAGAGAACAGTTATTTGGATTTACCTTATCAGCATGCACAGTAGTGAAGATAAATATGTACGTTACCCATTGTTCTGGTCCAGTTTCCTTTTTGACTGTCCTGGAAAACTCTTAGTAAAACATTGACAATTGATGGAAGTTCAAAGAACAAGCAACTTGATTTTTTGTTTGAGAAAAAAAAATCAGAAACCATTTAGAAATATTATTAATTCAACTTCCTCCTGGGATCTTTAGGTCATGTTCTGCGTATCTTTGCAAACCAAACAATGAAGAAGGCAGCAGTCAAATATTCCTTATAAAAGGCAGACAATCATTACTTTCAGAGATAAATGTGTTCATTTACTGTATAATTCAGGGTTTTGCAGACACATTTCTATGCTTCATCTCTACTATTAGGATCTTGTTTTGTTAATTCACTGAGGTCTCAATTCACAATTCAATTAAAAAAAAAAAGTTACACTGAGTAATTGTCATATTGGTAATGCAGACAACTGTGCCACTTCTAATCCCAGTTGAGCCAGAACTGTGCATTAAATTTATCTGTAGAAAAAAACAGAGTATATTAAGGCCTTGATCAGGGAGTTTGGAAGTCTTGCACGTGTGTCATAGATATGTTGTGCGAGTTGATCGATCTTCTCTACTTCTGTCTCAATTCTTTACCTGGTTTAGTTTATCAAAGCTTCTTAAATTGTCAAAATGAAAAATAGTGGCAAACTGAGAACATATTGCAATTTCTTTATCTATAAATCATGATATGAAACAGTTATTTAATATCTTACGAAAAGACACATTTAAAACTGCCACATACTCCAGAGAAAACAGTATGTACAGTAATCTCCCAGCTCACTTGCAGTCCCAGACAAGGAATTAAATGCTGGAATTTGTTAATTTATTTATATGAAGGATTCAGAAATACTTGATATTGTCTTACAGGAAGAGGGTTATCTTCAAATGTTAAAAGCAAACCAAAGAATGGTTAAATAGTGATCTCAAGTCTACCTGAGAATTTGGTGGATAAAATAAGAGTAATAACCTTCATTTTTCCTCTTTTCCCTTTTGTACTATCATGCTCAGCAAGGGCAAAAGGTGAGCAGCCTGAGGAATTAGAAGTGGAAATGAAGCTACATTTTTCCAACAGAAATTGCTTAATTAATGAAATAACTTATTTGAAGAAGCTGTGAGATCCTGAACTGTGGTGGGATTCCTTTCAGAATACACATTTTAGTCAAGCACATTGTATTAGGTTCAGTAGAGATGCAGAGGGAATGTAAAGTCATGGAGTGTGTGAGAGTAAGTGATTCATTCTTAAGTTGATTTAAGTGTACTTAAAAAACCATATGTGAGAGAGATTCTTAGACACTAAGATTACATTGGCTCTAAACTTTCTTATTGTTCCAATGTATACATGAAGGTTATCTAGGAATTAGAATCTTATACCTGCGCAAAAGGTAACCACTGTGTGAGTAGTGACCCAGCAAGAGAAATGCAGATGGCTGTCCTGTGACTTCCTTGCAAAGAACAAGTGAATGTAACAGTGTCTGCTACAATAGCAAAAGAAAGAATAAAGAACACTGTATGCTCTGAAATGCCAAGTTTTCATACCTATGCTACTTGTTTTGTCTGAAATATTATTTCTGCAATTCCTTTTTCAGTTCTGAAAGAACATCTCTAATTAAAAAACCACTTTGCTCTGTGACTTTTTAATCTCTAAGACCATGTGGAGGCATTCTGAATCTTTCCTGGAACAGAACATTTTACTGTAGCTGAACATCTCCTGTGTGATTTATCTTTTCATACTGTTTCTCATTAGAACTGTAAGATTAAAGAGGCTTTCATCCACAGATTGTATTAGAGCTCAGCAAGTGCTGATGCTGGCCCATGTCAGTATTGGCTTTTAGGTGATTCTGTTCACTATTAGCTTGCTTTTAGCATCCTTTTGTCAATGAATGTTAGGAACAAACACCAAGAAACCTTGGATCCACTCTCTGGAATTAATAAGCCTTTTTTGACATCCTACCCATAAAGAAAGAAGAATTGGATTACACAGAATTAATTTAAAGTCATATTTCTACTTTACATATATAGTTTAAATTATATGCTTTCTTACAGACATATTTACATGACTCAGGATCCTAGAATGGGATGTGCTCTTCTAACTTAGCCAATATCTCTGTACCCAATGACTTGGCTATAGCTATACACTATTTTTGCCCAGTGCTGACAAATTTAGATTGCATGTTCTTGAAATGTTGGAAGATGCAGTAAATAGTGTAAATCATATGTCTGTTCATGGTGAATTGCATTTGAAATATCTTAGATTGTACTGACCTATTTTTTTTCCTGGAGGTCTCTTGGTTAATGGAAATTACTGGAAGCTTCCCCAAATCAAAATGCTTTTGCAAAAATGTAACTAAACTTTTGATATCTCAAATCTACTCAGAAACAAGAACTACAATCCCATTAGTTTCTTTTTCTGTGGGCAAGGCACAACAGAAAATACTGTGAATATCATACTCTCCTCAGATATACTCTGCAGGTACATATGTCTCTTCACTTGGGAATATTAAGAAAGGATGCCTGTATATACAGAAGGTGAATGTGTATGGGATCTGTGTGCAGGAGAAAGAACCAATTACTCTGTTCTACTGAGCTCCAAACTAAAGCAGAGACTGAATTTTTTAGCTGTCAGGGTAGAAAGCAGCAGAAATTTCACCCAAAGTTCTTTGTATTTTGATGCAATGGTGGGTGACATCAGTCTGTGCTATGAGACTGGGAAATTTCAGAATCTAGCTACAAACTGCAGGACCATGAAATAAATGCTTAATGCTTTCAGTTCTCATAATATGAAAATAAAGGGTTAACATCACACTTTGAAGTCCTTAAAATTAAGCATTGGGGTAACTTCTCTCCACAGATGTATACTCTGTTGTATCAAGTGTGGAAAATGAAGCAGATTCTTTCTGACTATTAATTCTGGGAGGTAGTTGATTGCCTTGGTTGTTTCATCTGATTCAGTCGAGGAGGAGCTAAAATGTGAATGAAAAACAAAGCTTCTGCTTTAATCTCTGCCTTGGGCTTGTCCTTGAATTCCTCGAGTTCCTACTTGTCTTGTTCATTCCCGTACAAGATCTGGAACAGCTTTTTGTACATTATTTGTAACAACTATTCAAAGGTGGTGAAAAATAGGAGAAATACAACAAAAGGGAAAAGTCATTTTAAGAGACCTCATTGTGCTGACCTATTCCTGTTCTCAAATAATTCAGGGAGTCAATAGGATGTTTATCCTCTGTCTTCTCTGGTACTGTCAGTGTTGCTATTGTAGATACTTGATTAATGGACTAAAATTCCCATCCCAAATGCAGCCTGGCAAGAACAGAGTCCTTTATCCCAGTAAAAAAGGCTATATCATCAGACCCGGATGTTGATAAGGATATGTAGGGCTTATTAAATGCCAGGTATCTGGTTTAGTGAATAATCAAAAGTTAATGCTCTAAGAAATAGCTCACTGATAAAATACTGTGTAAGTTAGGTTGTGAAATGTGGATTTGTAAATGAGTAAGATTAATGATGTGTTAAGGGATTAAAATGTGAACTCGTTTGTTGTGTAATGATGCCTGTCAGTGTTCTATATTAAACAATTACTGCATCTGTTACTAATAAGATGGGAAGTTACGGCTTTATGATCCTCTGATGAGAAGAAAAATAACAGTATGTGGATGAGAGAGAAAAAAGACAATAAAAATAAATACAGCTTATAAATTCTACACTGTAAAGCAGACCCCTAAGTCATTGCAGGTATGGATGGGTTTCAGAACTGTGATTTTAAAGGATGATGGTTTTAAAACTAATAGACTTCAGGTTCTTTTTTATTTACATTCTCCTTTTCAAGACTCTGGATTTCATGCCTGCAACCATTTCTCTCAGCTAGAAGGCTAGATATTATTTATTTATTAATTTTAAAGTAAGTGCAATGATATTTTCTCTGTCTAGAGGTGTAAAAAAACCACATTTAATTCAAAGATAGAAGTCTCCTGATAAAAATGTTTACATGTATATAAAAAATTCAGTGTGTCTTCACACCTCCATTATGATTCTGTACCGATTTTATATCTGTATTTTCATTTGTCACATACATTTGAAAATTAGGAAGATCAAGAGTGCATAGTGCTAACTATTACTTTTCCAGAGAAAGCATCACATGACATTCTTCATAGCTGTAAAGCCTGTATTGGAGGCAGCTTTCAGAGAACATAATGTATTTGTTACACAACAATATGCTTTATGTAATTTGTTCTTTGTTCCAGAGAGAAAACTAGGTTAACTTAATATGATTTGTATGTAAATAGGTGTTAACAGATAACCACAGATATTAGGCAATAGATAATGCATTTCATTTTTTTTTTTGGAAGCAAAAACCCTGTCACTCAGGTAGCACTACACTTTGTGAATATTTATTTCCATTTTTAAAAATTCTTTCTAAAGCAGAAGGAAGGTCACATTCTTCTCTCACTTCTTGACTTAGAAACACAAATCCCTGGCAGTTCAACTGGCTGGAGAAGTAAAAAGACATTAATTCAGCAATCATTCTGGAGTGCTTTGTAATTTCTCTAACTGCTCTGTGAGGATCACAACCTTGCTTACAAATAGCAATTACATCTTACATCACCTGCCTTACACAGTGTAATGCACAGTAAAGTACAGTAAAGATGAGGAAAATGAAGCTCAAAATTGAAAGAACCCAAGTCTTTGAGCTTTTAGAAATTTTAGAAGTAAGAATTAGTTCTCTCCTTTCTATGCTAGTACAGAACTCTGTAACCATTGTTCTAGCATTATCTTCTAGAAATATATAGGATGGAAAAAATTGGTCTGATTAGCAAAAATATTCAAACTTATTATTGCAGATAATAAATTAATCTACCAGAGAAAATGTATGGAACTGTCTTTTATTGGGTGAATTCAACCTCTCCTGAAGGACCTTTAGAGTTGTCATTAGTGGATCCCCATTATGTCAGTCCACATTTCATTATTAACACTAGAGAAAAACAAAGTTTATTCTTTTACCATTAATGGAGTAACAGCTTTCTAAAAGATCCCTTAACTTCATCATTCCCAAAGCTAAAAAAGCAATCTAATATTGGAAATACAGGAATCCTGTTGTAAAAGTTGTCATTATATGGTTAATATGTGAAGAGTGCCATATAATTTATGTTCTGCATTGCTCTGCTGTGGTAGATCACATAATATCATCATGCATCTTCCTTATTATCAGGAAACTTCAAGTCACATCTCACTACCAAGAGTTCCAGATGCAGCTTGAGTTAATAAAATGCTCGTATAAAATTATAATTGAAAAATTAATATAATCTGATTTGATCACTGACCATAGTCTCTGAATATCCATAAATTAAGAGTAATGAAATATCAGCATTTCATACAGGGAGGAGACAGACAACCAGAGGATGCTGAAATTATTGTTTGTCCTGCTACAGATTTCTGAGCAAGATGAAGACAATATTAATTCCTGAAAAGGAATATTCTTTCCAGTAACTGACTTCAAATCCATTCTCAACGATATTGCCATAGTAGGAAAGTGCAAACTGACCTAGTTTTCATTAACAAAAAAACACAAAAAAACCCCAAGCAAACAAACGCACACAAAAAAAAACCCCAAACAAAACAAAATCAAACACCTTCCCACTCTCTATCATAGTCAAATGAGTGGTCATTTGGTCACTTAAGAAGAAGGGCTTGTATTCTCTGAGTTTTGTGATGATGATGATGATGATGATGATGATGATGATAACACCTCATGCAGGTAACTGAATTACTTGCTTAGCTGTTGCAACCAGTTTAACTCTCCTTATGAAGAAAAGGGACTTGTACAAATCACCACAAGGAGTCACTGACTGAACCTGCATCATAGATGTTATATGTTGAATGTGATGTTTTAAGTTTCAGGATAAGTTTGGGCCACTGTCCCCCTTTCTGGAAAAAAACAAATAAACAAAACAAACCAAAAAAACCACAACAACACCACAAACCACCAGGATAGCATGCTAATACATTTCCTTTGTAGAAAAAATGTTGAATTATATGGAAACAGAATTATTAATAATTCATCACCTGCAGGTTTGGGAATGAAGATTGTATTTTTTTTTTTTTTTAATTATGTTCACCCAAAAAAGTCACTCATCTAAGCTAAGAATAAGTATGGGGTAGGACAATATTTTTTTAAACCCTGGCTCATGTATGACTGAGGCACAGTAGTTTAAAATGATGCTATGAATGAGGTAAGGGCACACACACCACCTTCGTGTCATACTTTTTGTTGGTGTGAAGGGGATTTTTTATTCCTGTTCTTGGAATGAGACACTTAGAAGATGTGAAGACAACAGGCAGGCCATCATACTGGTGCACTCAAGCCTATGAGACAAACTGTAAAGTAGGACTTACTAGCTTGGCCACAGTTCTCAAATAATGCAGCTATTGTAGAACCAGGTACGATGCTGGCAAGCTTAGAATGGGAGAAGAACAAGCTCATATGTATGAACCAGTAGTCTGACTGTAAAACAGCGTGTAGATACAGCTTTTATTGCCCTTTTTAATTTTTTTTTTTTATTTTTTTATTTTTTTTTAGGAAACCATCACAAAAGTTCAAATAGCGTATCAGTGACAATTACAAAATAGACAGTGCCTAACCATCATTGCTGCTTCAGTCAGAAATTCACTCAGGAATTGGATTGCATCCTCCCTTGTATAATCTGAATTTTAAGACAGTAATTTGGAGTTATTATCAGCTCACAAATCTTGAAGAAATAAGGAAAGGGAAGGGTGGCATTACACTTCCCCTTCTCCTCTGCTACAGTTAAAAGGAGAAGGAAACCCAGTGATTTGTACACCACCCTCATTCTCTATGAATAGGAATCAAATAATAAAATTTGAAGGAAGCAGGTTTAAGAGACTTACTTCTATTACCTATGTAAAATTACAGTGAAATCTTAATGTGTTCTAATTATGGTATAGGAATGAATTTTTATGGAGACCTTTGATCCAGCCCATTTATGGTGAGCGAAGTTCGGTTGCTATCAGGTGGGTCTACATTTTTCCATTAGCATTTCATTATTCATTCAAACTCAATCACAGTGAATGTTCACTGGACATTTCCCTGGGGTCAGTATAACTGCCTAAGTGAATCGCATATGCAAATACTGGGTATAATGAAGTGCAGATTCAAAATAATAGCCATAAACCAGGAGGCCACTTGAACAACCTGGACCACAGGAGTATAAAGATAGTCAACTGTGCTGGCAGTTGTATGAACCAGAAAAAAGATTGTCACAGAAAGGAACATCGCTTAGTATTAAATTATTTTTCACTTCATACTAAACTTATTTTCCTTGGTTTTTACCTCCATTTGTAGTGTGTTAAGACCATGCAAGATTCTACTACAAGAATATTGACATCATCATAAATTTTTTAAATGTTTCCCACCAGCAGATGAACAAAATTTTGTCAAGAGAAAAATAATGGAGTCAGGCCACAGAGGAATAAAATTTGCTTTAAGGCTCATCAGCATTTTCCTCTGGGAAAGAGAAAAAAAAAATATTCCCACCCAATCAAATGGTGTTAAAAACCAAAAGCTGACAATATTTCATTCCTGTATCAAGAATATGGGCATCACCCTAACACTCTGGTGACATCAGAGCAGCAAAATCTTGACTTTTGTTTTTGGTTTTCATGCTTGTCTTACATTACTAGTGAACTGCTTAGCTCTGAAGTTTGAGAACACATTGCCTGTATTAGCAGAAAATGAGTAGATTAGTATTTTGAGTCAGTACCATCATAGTTACTCATCTTTTATAATCTGCTTTTTAGCTCAAGATCTTAAGGCATGTTACAGAAGTAGTGACTCCTGGTTCCTCCATACAGGTGGGAAAATTAGAGATACACAGTGGGGAGTGATTATCCAAAGTGTTTTAGCAAACTAATGTTGAAATCAGGGTCACAAACTCCTCATGAGTGATACTTTGAGCACTGACAGAATTCAGATGACTTACAAGGATTTCTGGTGCCTGCAGACACCTATTTGTGTTGAATAGCTTGGAGGATACATTTGTATCAAGATAAAACAATCATTTATTCTGGATTTATACTGTAGAAAGGTCTGTCTTCTTACTAGAATCACAGAATTACTTAGGTTGGAAAAGACCTTTAAGATCACTGAGTCCAACTATCAACCCTGCTCTACCAAGCCCATCAATAAGCCATATTCCCAAGCACCACATTTAGACAACTTTCAACCACATCCAGGCATGGTGACTCAACCACCTCCCTGAGCAGCATATTCCAGATCTGATAACCCTTTCAGTGAAAAAGTTCTTTATAATGTGTAGTCTAAACCTCTCCTGGTGCAGCTTGAGGTCATTTCCTCTTGTTCTATCACCAGTTACTTGTGAGAAGAGACCAGTGCCTACCTCCCTAAAATGTCCTTTCAGGTAGTTCTAGAGGGTGATGAGGTCTCGTCTTAGCCTCCTTTTCTTCAAACTAAATAGTCCCAGTTTCCTCAGCCGCTCCTCATAAAACTTGTTCTCAAGGCCCTTTACCAGCTTTGTTGCCATTCTTTGAATTCATTTCAGCACATCAATATCTTTCCTGAACTGAGGTGCCCAAAACAGGACACAGTACTTGAGGTGTGGCCTCAGCAATGCAAAGTACAGAGGTATAACCACCTCCCTCATCCTGCTTGCCACACTATTTCTAATACGGGCCAGGATGACACTGGCCTTCTTGGCCACCTGTGCACACTGCTGGCTCATATTCAGCCACCTATCAATCATAACCCCCAAGTCCTTTTCTGCTGGACAGCTTTCCACACACTCTTCCCTGAACGTGTAGCACCGCATGAGACTTGTTGTGGCCCAAGTGCAGTGCAGGACCTGGCACCTGGCCTTGTTGAACTTCATATAATTGACCTCGGCCCATCAATCTAATCTGTCCAAGTCTCTCTATAGAGCCTCCCTACCCTCAGGCAGATCAACACTCCCTCCCAACTTGGTGTCATCTGCAAACTTACTGAGGCTGCATTCTATCTCCTCATCAAGATTGTTGATAAAGAAGTTAAAAAGAAGTGGTCCCAATACTGAGCCCTGAGGAACCACTTGTGACCAGCCACCAGCTGGAGTTAACTCCATTCACCACCACTCTCTGGGCTCGGCCATCCAGCCAGCATTTTACCCAGCAGAGCCTATGCCCATCCAAGCCATGAGCAGCCAGTGTTTTCATCAGAATGCTATGGGAAACAGTCTCAAAGGCCTTACAGAAATCCAGGTAGGCAATATCCACAGCCTTTCCCTCATCGACCAGGCAGGTCATCTTGTCATAGAAAGAGATCAGGTTCATCAAGCAGGACCTTCCTTTCATAAACCCATGCTGACTGGACCTGATCACTCAGTTGTTCTGTGTATGGTGTACAATGACACTCAGGATGATCTGCTCCATGACCTTCCCTGGCACTAAGGTCAGATTGACAGGTCCACAGTTCCCTGGATGCTCTTTTTGGCCTTTCTTGTGGATGGATACCACATTTGCTACCCTCCAGTCCACTGGGACCTCCCCAGTTAGCCATAACTGCTGGAAAATGATGGAGAGAGGCTTGGCAAGTTTATCCGCCAACTCCTTCAGTACTCTTGGGTGAAACCCATCTGGCCCCATAGACTTATGAATGTGTCAGTAGTTCTCCTTGTTGTCTGCTAATCCTCACTATTTCAAATTACACATTAAGCTCGCGAGGTCACAACTCATATCTGTTTATGAAGAGGGTGTATGTGTGAACTATATCACAGTTATTTCTTAAAGCACCCCTTGAGGACAAATCAGATCTCAATTTGCTCTGACAATGAAATTATCAGAGAACAGAGTAGTCACTGATATTGCAATCAATAGATCATTGAAACAAACTGCAAGTTAAGGGTTGTATTCTGCTGAGCCAACCTGAGCTGTCTACAACTTCTCTAAACTTAATGAGGCGTCTGTGTTTTTTTGAAGCCACCAGAAAGAGACGCAGCTGCTGAGGATACTCCATGACTTTTTAGTGTGGAAATAAACATCCTCTGGAGGTACCTCTCTCTTTTGACAATATAGGACATAACGGCAACTAATGTAGAAGATATGTAAATGTAGATAGCTCAAATTTCTGAGGAAAGTCCTACAATAATTAAAATATTCCATCAGCTAGACTGTTTAAGTGTTACTCATATAGAGTCAGATAAATCCTACTTCTAATAGTCTGTGACCCTACCTCCCACTAATAATTGTCTCGCATTTACTTTGTTGTGTTGTTTGTCATAAGCTTCTCTCTGCTTTCTACTGCTTTTTGACTGATGAGATTATAATCTTTCAGAGGGCTGGGACCATCTCTTTGAGAAGCCTGTCCTGAAAATATGAGTGTTCCTGCAAAACCACAGAATACAAAGACAATTAAAATCACATTAGCATATCATGTTATTGATCACAAGAGATATATTAAATATACATTTTAATATTATCTCATGTTACTGTATTACTACTTGTACTACAGAATATTTTATAATGGCTTAATGGTGACAGATTCTGAGTGGCAAATTGTGTATGGCAAATCTGTAACACGTGTTTTTAGTTCAGAAGCAAGTGTTTAAATGTCTTGCTGAATCAGTGCTTCAAAGTTATGGGTATTTCCTAGCCCAATAAAGGCTGATAATATAGTAACATGATCTTATGGGAGTGTTTTGAAAATGGCTTCATAAACTATATTAAACAGTGATATGTCTGTGCAACATTATGCTCAAAATTGCTCCACTTACCATTATAAATAATCATGAATAAGTTTATAAGAACAACAACAAAAAATAAAATAAATCTACTTGAATATTTGCAAACACCTAGAGAAGATTTTGCTTCTGAGCAGAAAAATATGGGTTGGGTTTTTTTTCTCTGTAAACTGAAATGGAATCAAACCCAAACTCATTAATTATTACCAAACAGTACGAGCAAGAGATTTCACAGCCTGTCTGGAACTAAGAAACAAACTGAAAATTGTCACCTTATTCACTGTAATTTGGTGTCTCTTTAACTTTGCATTTTTAAGGATTTGTTTAAGTCAATCCAGAGTGGTGAAGTAAATCTAACATAATAAATTTTGTGTGGGTAGAGCTAAACTGATGGTTAAGTATTAAATCCATTTGAGAACTAACAGAATATATTGATTATTTTTCTTCTTGAAGGAAATATGCGGGAGTGACTTTTTAAAGAGTTTGTTTCATTCCTAACAGCATTGTAACGCTGGCATAATTGGGGACTGTATGTGTCTTAATTCCAGCAGTCGTTACCATACACTGCTCCACTGCCGGTTATTACGCACAGTAACACTTTGAACTTTCACATGCCTATATTTCTTCAACAGATGGCAAAGCCTGTGAGAGGATCAAACATCTTCCTGACAAGAGAGCAGCTCATTTTGTGCAAGGAAACTGCCAAGTATCTTTACTGGATGGTAAACAAACTGATGGCCTGCTTTTTCTCCCAGGAGGAATTAACTGCATGCAGCAGCCACAAACAGGGCAGAGGCATGAGCTGCTGAATCTTGCAAGCCTTAATTCAGTGACTGGTGAGGAGACACTGAATGCACCTTGCAGTAGGGGGCAAATTTATGCTAGGATGAAAAGTTCACCCTTAAACTCTGTAAGTATCATCTGGATGATAAACGCTTATGGAAACATTCTCTTAAATGTAATAGAGAATGAGAATCTTTCTGCAGTTTTTTGTATGAGTCAACATATTCAGGGTAATTGTTTAAATAGCTTCTAAAGCAACTTAAGCATGGCTTTATGGTGCTATCAGAACATGAATGCTAAATAACAAGAGCTACAGTGGTCCTCTGTATTCAAAATATCTGCTTTGAGATAGTTAAGACACACCATCAGAAGCTGTTCCTGGAACTGGACAGTTTTAACTGTGCAGTATTTTTTATAGAAGCTTCTTTTTATCAGAACCTATTGTTTTCTTTTCTGACAGCTTCTCTAGGACTTTTCATAACTGGCAATACCTCAGCATGAACTTCTCACCAAAATTTTCAAAAGACATCAGACCTAGCTTTGTAGTTACTTGTTCCAGCCTTAAAGTGGGGTAGCATGGCACTCACTCATTTGCGCCACCGAAAAAAGGTTTTAAGTTGAGTGAAATAATGCTGAAAATACAATAATATGAATTACTTGTATCAGCATGAGTTGGTGGAACACAGAAGCAGGGGAAATTCTGGTAGGAAGTCCTTCATAACAGCAGCAGAGACTGTTTTCTGAAGTGCCCTTGGAATCAGAAATATGTGCACTGTTGCCCAGGTGACAAAATCCAAGTACATGGTGCCTACTGGGAATGAAACAACTAACATTGCCTGGTCATTGTGGAGTGGCTAGCATTAGTGATACTAAGACTTGTCACTTTCAATTAACAATAGAAACAACCCCTATTTTTGTGTATATGTGTTCATTATCATCTGACTAGGCAGTTATAGAAGTATAGCTTCTTCAAGAGAGGGGCTTTTAAATCAGATTCATCTTACTGTCTACAAATATATGCTTAAGTTCCATCCTTTCTTTTTTGTTTTTTTGCAATGCCAAAGAAAATACAAAGGAATTTTTTAGAATAGACCTTATTTGACCTCGGTGATAATGTCCCTGAAGTTTTCAAGTGGCGTTTGTTCTCTTAACCTGATTTTTAATTTCTCTGGTTCTTTCAGGCTCTCACACAGTTCCTCACTTAAAATACCATAGATGTATAGTGAGATTCCCCAAAAACACATAAAATTAACACATTGAGGGTGAATTGTTTTCTCCTTCTCCATCCATTTGTTTGTCCTACCTTGTTCTGCAAAACATTACTCCTAGTTTAATATTCCCCTTTGATATGAATCCCTTAACACCTGCCTATTAATTGAGAACAAATGTTTCTCATTGATATATTCAAGGAGTTCTTGGGCACTTACCCATGTTGCTGAAATGTTAAGCCCTTGCTAGTCAGCTTTGTCTCTTGTTGTGGGAAAGGTGGTAGCCTTGTGGTTTTCTTTGAGCTGTTGTCCAGTAAGAAACTGAATTGTTTCTTCATAAGTGGGTTATCTAAAACCTAAGATTAAAATAACTGCTTGCCTTAGAAAGTCATATAATCATATAATTGTTCTGGTTGGAAAAGACTTTTAGGATCATCAGGTCCAATCATTAACCCAATTCTGTCAAGTCCAGTGTTAAAAAATGTCTCTTAGCACCACATCTACATATTTTTCAAACACCTCCAGGGATACAGATTCAACCATGTCCTTGGACAGCCTGTCCAGAGTTCAATAATCCTTTCAGTGAATAATTTCTTCTAGTATGCAATCCAAACTTCCCCTGGTGCAACTTGGGGCCATTTTCTCTCATCCTGACACTTGTCACTGAAAAGATCAAACCCTCACCCTGTTACAACCTCCTTTCAAGCAGGTGTAGCGAGCAATAAGGTCTCCTCTCAGCCTCCTTTTCTCCAGACTAAACAATCTCATATTCCCTCAGATGGTCCTCATAAGGCTTGTTGGCCAAAGCCTTCACAAGTTTCATTGCCCTTTTTTAGATTTGCAAATATTTTAATGGTGGCTACAACAGATTTAATATTTTTCATCACAAGTTTTGAATCAAAATTTTTGAGAGAAGAGTCCTTATTCCACTTTCAAAAGGCCTTTTCTGTTAAGCCCACTTTTTAAATTGTTGATATGCAATTGTCTGAACTATGAAGATAAGCAAAATTATAAATTCCTTATTAGCACCTAGGACAGTCATGGGATCTCAATTGCTGACATTGTTAAAAATCAGTTTACTACACATGTCAGGAGCAGTTGAGGTGCATTCAGTCTTGTCTTCAGGAAGCAGATCGCCAGGCTGGCCACCTTCCAGTCATGTATTCCATTACGATATTACTAAGACAAAGATGAAAATACTTGTAAAGTATTTTTTACTTTAAAAGGGTTTAGGAAGTTAATTGCAATGGATAAAAGCATCTTCCAATGCACATTTAAAAGAAGACAGCCTTTATCTCTGTGAGAAAGCTGAACTACTTCAATCATACACAAACTCCAAGGTTCTTCAAAAATCATTTTTAAAAAGATCTTCTCACTTGTGTCAAGCCACTATTAGAATGCAGTATTTCAAACCTCAAAATGCTTGGGACAGAGGTAATTTACCAATATTGTCACCATCTCTCCTGAGGAGGGATATCACAGCTGAATAAAGAAAAATAGAGCTTTACACAGTCTTGTGAGTACAGGACCCACACAGGGAAAGTAATCCTGGATTTCATTCTCAGGACACTTGATGGTCAATCTGTGTCCCGTGCACAACTAATCATAGGCAAGGAATCCAATATTCTTCCCTCCAAACAGGCTACAAAACCATGTCTGTTCTGTCTCATACACTTTTTCTCTCAGTCATTTGTTTCCTAGAATTTTTTTTCTTCCTTCTTTTGCCACATCTTTAATAATGATCTAACAATTACAGAAACAGAAAGGAATACAAAGTGAGGGAGGGAGGAGGGGAGGAAGGGAGGAATGCTCTTGCATTCTTACACATTCTGGAGATAGTATATGCACATTGTGTTAGAGGTTCTGTTCTTGCTTCATTTCAATGACTGGACAACACTCCAAATTGTCCATATTCTTCCTTTTAGGTCACTAAAGTAGGGCAAATCAAGACATGTAGATTGGGAAGTAAGATGCCAAGGAAGCTGAAGTGCTTTCAAAGCTGAGCAACAGCTGAATGGCAACATGCACCACTATATTGTTGAATATCAACACTACACTGGGTCTTAAGTCCCATTTTCAGGTGTCAAGTTATTTTTCAAAGTAGATAGTCACTGTTGAAAAAATAGGTATAAAGCAGGTGGTAGTTTCTATGGTCATGTCCTGAACTGGAATTGAGAGACATGTCTTCAGCTCCCAGCAGAGCTACAGATCTCTTTAGATGCTTGTAGATATGGAGTCATAACAGGATAGCCATGATCATATTGTCTAACCTCTGTTACAACATAGGCAATAGGACACCAGGGGATGGAAAGAGAGTCTCAGATGTAAAGTGGAGACAGTGCAGTCCATCCTGCCCTGAGAATCCCTAGACCATTTTAAGAGATATTTTTATAACCTGTACTTACAAAACACCACTTGTAAGGTCATTTACACCTTTTGGCTCCATCTTTTTCCATGTTACAAAGTTTACCTGGAGCTTTTATTGCTACAGTTTAAACCAACCTGATTCTATCCTTACAGATGCAGAGAAAAGTTTGGTTTCTGTTTCAGATGCATTTACATTCCACATTTGAAGTTTGCTAGCCTGCTGCCTTTCAGTATTTTTTACTCTCACAACTCATATCTTGTTTCAACTAAAACCACTTTTAAATACAGGGTTCAGTCTTAATAAGTTACTCCAGTAGTTCTTTACTCTTCAAGTGAAAAAGTGTCCTATCTCTAATCAGATTCAGAAAGCTTTTAAACTCTTAGCTTCCAATTGTGATTTTACTACAGACCATAATTCTGCTGTTCTCATACCATTCTAAGGATAAGTATACTGAGAAAACAAACTCTTCAGGAGGGCAGCAAAAATGACTCCTGATATTAAAATAGGCCTCTGGGCATCCTTGTCATGCAAACAATAACAGTGTTCCCTTTTAACCCTCACTAGGATGAACAAACACTGTGCAGCTCCAGGCATTTAAGATGCTGTCATCAGTCACCAGCATCATGCTGATTACAGGCAAAATCTCAGCTGGTACAAACCAGTATAACTCCTATCAGTCATCACACTCAACAGTTCTCGCCATCTTTATGAAAATGTGCCTTCTGACTGACATAGGCTTTTATCGGCAGCAGGCTTTGCTTAATGTGTCTGAGATCTACAATGGCACATTGAGCAATATGATAGGCATCTCGTAAGGCTATCTGATCTTTGAAAGTCTGGACTGAATTGTAACATCCCCGAAGCATTTGACCTCTTTTAATTAGCAAGTCAATTCTGTCATAGCTACCTCCTGAAAGACATACACTTATCTCTCCCTTTCTCAAGCTCCTTCCTGTCTTAGCTTATCTGTTATTATAATAAAGACTCATTTTAGTTATAAAAGACACAGTATTCTCATTAAGAAACTTGTAAGAACAGTATCCAGCTCATGTTCCATGGGAGCATACACTCAAAGTCTCTTGTATTAATTCAGGAAAACTCTATATTGTTCCTGTTGTTACAGTGAGCAGGTCACAGTAGAGGTGGCTGTACTTCAGTATAAATCCGCACCTACAGTTAGTTACATTTACTGTGCTTATTTTACACATGCAAAGAGGCCATGGACTTCAATAAGAAGTTTGAATGTGCAAGAAATATCATTTGGAGCTCATTAGGTAGACATTGCTTTTATTGCTTCTGAAGGATGTCTGCTCTTGCATTCATACATGTTGTGGGGATAGTATACGCACATGTTGTGTTAGAGGTTCTGTTCTTGCTTCATTTTAGACAATGGCTGGGCAACACTCCAATTTTTTCCTTGTGAAAATGTATTAAATGTAATAGTTTTAAAAGAAAGGTATTGCATGGGGTCAGATAAAAGTAAAACAGTTCTGCTGGGTACCAGAGCTGTAGGAAAACAAAGTGCGTGAATTATTTTTTCCTTGGCAGCTAACGCTATTCAGTGCAAAATTTGTTCAGGGTTTGTTACACAACTTAAATATTTGAGCTTTTTAAGATTCAGATGAAATACATGTTTGTTTTTTCTAAAGCTGTCAGGAGTATATATGTGTCAGTTTTCAATAAGAATAATTTCCCTCAGGATCTTTTGCTTAAGTTAACCTTCAGACCTCTACTGACCCCTTCCAAACCATAAAGGTTTCTTTCTGTGTGTTGTTCCATGGATAAAGGTACCTGCCAAAATCTAAGCACCTTCAGAAGATGTTGACTGAACATCTGAGTGGTTCTCAAATCTAAGAAATGTGGCCTGCAAACTACAGCAAGAAATTTTCCTCCTTCCTTTCCCCTGAAATTATCTATTTCCCCAGTACTAATAAAACAACTTCAAAACACACCAACACTTCAAAATTTGTGTCCTCTACATTAAAGCTTCTTTCTAGAAGAGCTGCTTTGTGCTGTATATGTTTAACACGATTCGCACCTTGAAGAGTTATGCTTGCAAACTAATGGCAAAGAACAGCTCTAGCAATTCTTGAAATATATTAAAAGGAATCCAATTAGTTGACAAAACATCATAACAGTATTACACAGCTAATGTAGCTCCTCTGGACAAAACACTGCTTTTTCACTCACTGGAGGGACTTCACAAAGATCATAAGCCCTCCTAGTGCACCAGTCAGGACATCTGAGCTCCATTTCACTCTTTACTGATGGTATAGGCCACCCATTTTCTTAAGAGTTAATTTTGTTCCCTGTTCAAATGTACCAAATAATTTTAGAATTAGGTCATTGTTGGCAAGTAGACGAGGACTGCTGAAAGTAAGGAAGTTTCCAGGGAAAAGCAGAGACTGAAATATTATTCAAGGATCCTTCTGCCTAAAAATCATGAGGTTATTGTAACACAGTGTTCTGTTTCACACGATCCACTGATGTTAGTAAGTAAGGAATGCTGAAATGTTTTGATTTGAAGGCTGTGTTAGAAATGAATAATTCTCTTCAGCTCTGCACCCATGAGCTGAGAAGTTCATTTGCAATACACATTTCTCTTATAGAATGCTTTAATGAAAGACTTAGCTTATTTTCTTTCCCTTAGACAAAAACCCATGATTAGTTCTTTGTAAAGATCTACCAAAAAGGGCTTTTGTTGCAACACCAAGGCAAGGGATCAGCTCTCTGATTTACAATAAACCATACTAGTAACTGATATTTTAATGGCTAATGGTTACCAATATGAAACCTTTACATAGACAGACTTTTTTAAATGCATCACTCACACTGAGGTTTATCAAAAGCTGTTATTACAGATGTACTAAAACATTTTTCATTTGTACATTTACCAGTTGCAGAATTCCCTGAAAGTGTAAACTAAGTTATATACATTGATCTTTGTGTTGGGGTATGAATAACTTCAGAAGGCCATATGTATTCTGTGCTAGATGCTTCCACGCTCTACAGCTCACTACATTTGCCTTTATGATGGCCTGGACAGAGTGCAACCCACAGGAGAGTGAAATCTGGCTGTTATTAGTCATAATTTCTACGTCAGAGATAAGCTGAAACCATTCCTAGGAAGATACTGTTTCTCTTGACTGTGATTTATTCTTATGTTCATTGTATTGGTGACATTTCAGCTTCAGATTTTACCCATATTTCAAAGGTTCTCTATATTCTGCAGTGCAATATGGCAACAGCCAAACACTAGAGTGAAACAAGGTCCTTCAGGAGCACAAACAGGTCTGGCAATAACAGCAAGGTGCACCAAGGTAATTGAGTATATTACTGGGATAAATGAAGATACCTTCTTAAAAATATTTCAAGTAAAAATATGTTCATGAAAGTGCTATACAAATAGTCCAAACCTGACTACCTATTCAGCCATGGTCTGGTAGTTACCCATTTATATAAAGGGTGACTCCTTTTAGGGAAGAAAATACAGAGCATGTCTGCATGGTCAGAGATGGATGTCATTCCCTAGATCTGTCCATGGCTTGGAGCCACTGAGATGTTATTCCGGATACTGTTACACCAGGCTCAGGACCAGAACTTCCTCTCCTACCTTGTCCAAAAGAGATTTCAGACAGATCTCATCTCTAAATTCACTCTGCTTCCTTAATTTCTTCTGTATCTGTCATATGGATCCCATTAAAAATTAAGGAATAAGATCAGTGACTTCAAATAAACCTTTGTATATGTATTGAAAAATAATGGCCCTCAGTACAGTATTCTGGACTCCAGTTCCCAGTCATCACAGATTTCTGTGAAGCATTCTCTATTAAATAGTCAGCCAGTTTTCTCTGAAGCAATATTTTTAGAGTCACTGCAAAATGACTTACAGCTCTCTTTAGCTGAAATTTGGCTCTGAACTAATAGTTAACCTCAAAAATAATCTTCCCTTTTGGAAGAATTCAAAATGAAACCAACCAGCACTGTTCAGTGCTAGTTTGTCTCTCCAGCTGTTACTAAGTACTGTATAGCATCTATTTTTAACTTGAAATCCTCTGTCTCCAGCTGTCCTCACACCTTTGCTGGTCATTATTTTTCATACAATAGGATTCCCTCAGTTAGCTTAATGTAAAATGTGCTGTCAGATATAGGTTAGCCACCAAAACTTCCTTCAGAGCCAATGAAAAAACTCAGGTGCCTCCATAAATTTACACATTCCACCTATGTTATATAGGTATCTCAGTCTCCTGGAGAAGACTATATATCTCCAT
This sequence comes from Apus apus, assembly GCF_020740795.1. Classification (NCBI taxonomy): domain Eukaryota; kingdom Metazoa; phylum Chordata; class Aves; order Apodiformes; family Apodidae; genus Apus; species Apus apus. The sequence continues at coordinate 13,560,623 of NC_067283.1, forward strand.
CAGCTGTAAGGAAAATTCAGATTATCTGTCTAGGTTAGACACCTTACTTTTAGGTGTCTAAAACACACTCAGCCAATCCCACATTTTGTGTCCAGAGAAGGCATTGTAGAATAATGATCATAACCTAAAGCTATGCAGACACATTATCACAGAATCAGTCTATGAAAATAAACCAAACTTCATGCTAATGCAGCTTGTCTGAAATGATCAAATATGTTTAACCTTATGTTATTTATAATTTACTATTCTTATAGGTGTCCAGTGTTAAAAATGTTAATACATTTCTTGTAGCATTAGGGGGAACTGTGAATGTTCATAATCTGAAATGAATTTAATATACACAAAGCTACATCAGGGTCTTTTTCTATCATTCACTGGGCCAGTCATACCCTATTAAATGTACTCAAAGTTATGATGGAGAAAGCATCACAGCTTTCCTAAATTTAGGGAGTTTGTCTCAGAGGGATTAGACTTTTACACATGAAAGGCTCTCAGATTGTGATGAATGCTAATTAAACGAATAACCACTCCCAAACAGAGAGCTCAGCTTCACTCAGTTCTTTTGGAATATTTTCCTTAGCATTATCTACAGAGGACAGTGGAGAAGTGTACCACTTCCTTGCGGTGTTACTAAGGGTGCATGAAACCAAATTACTCTGATTCATGACATGGGATCACCTGACCCAAGGAGTACATGTGTTTCACTGGTTCCCACTCTCCCTTTAGCTGGCACCCACACCACACTTTGAAAGAACAGAGGCATTTTCCTTAGCCAGGATAAGGAATCCCATTCAAAGATTTCCCAAAAAGCATCAGTGTTTTAGGACCTTCATTCAATGAGAGATGAGCAGCTAACTCTTTGGAGAGGACACTCTTAGAGTTGCTACACTAAGTTGAGAATGTCCTAATTTTTACAAATAAATTCTTCTCAGAAGCTTTTGGTGTCTGAACAAACAGAAGTTGTTAAAAATCTGTCTTCATATGCAAATTTGGCATATTGGAAATAGCTTAGCTGATGTGTACTCTCATATACTGAATTGGTGAGTAGAAGTATGGCAAACAAGCTACTTATGTATCAGATACTAAATGAAGTGCCTCAGCAGCCTAATGCTGTCCAGAAAGGCGCTGAAAGAGAAATAAAGTATGTAACTAGCAGTCTTATTTCACACTATTCTGGTTTAATGGGCAGCAACAGATTGGAGGGTGAGCCATGGGACTGCATTTGCAAGTGTGTTTACTGATACAGCATTGATTTTCTTGCTCACTCAGAGTATTTCTGTACTGCCACTGCTTGCAATAAACAACCCTGCAAGAGCCTACATATTTGTGAAGCCATGATGCATTATTTAAGAGGAACTAATCAATATAAAATAAGCATTCCCTTTGTTACAGGAGTGGTATTGACAGAATGCTTCTCCCTTTTAATTTTTTATTTTGCATTGATTGCTGAAGGCCTGCATAGACTTCAACAACATATACTGAGCCAGACCTGACCATAAATTTCAATTTTTATATAAAAAAATTGCTCCATTTTAGCACAGAATTAATTTGGAAGAATATCCAGCATCCCAAGAAATCAATATGAGCATAGCCATTAACTCCTCTAAGAAGAAAAATCAGGCCTTTGATCAGTTATAAAAATCAGTCTGTTTATCCATCTCTGAAATAAATGATAAATACAAAAAATAACCCCTTCCTATTCCCAAATAAGTCCTTAACCTAAGAGTTCACCTGGAAATAATTCATGGAATTTAGATTTCTCAGCTAATCAAAGAGAAAGAGTTTCACGATCTGTAATTTCAAAAATCATATGCTGAACTCTGTGTCCCAGATTTGACCTGCAATTCTACAAACCCACGCCTATAACATAATTCATATAACAGTTAAAAAGTGCAAGTTAGGTTTTATAAAACTGGATTGCCTTGCACATATCTCGTTTATCCTCTTTTAAAAATCTCTGGTTCAGTGGAGCAAGGATGAAGTAGGCAAAGAGGAACCTATTTGAAAATTCCACTGTCACTTCCTGGACCTTCACTCACAGGGATATGCCTAATTAGGCAAATGTTAGAATCTTCAGAGCTAAACACATGGGCATTAATTGCCAGTTACCATGTTCCAGGCTCATAGTTTCAACTGGCATTCACGAACTGCCAATATGACATCTAGGGAATCAGTTTATATGCCATACAAAGACTTAAAAATCATAAATAAATCTATTGTTCAAGTACATTTAATTTCAAAGGAAAGATACAGGCTTTTTATTCTAGTCTAAAAACTAAAACTTTACTCTAACAACTGAACTCTAAACCAAACATATTCTGGATAATTTGACCCTTCATATGTCTGCTTCAATGAGGATTTTCAACGTTGCTTCAAGTGGGATGGTGGCTAATACATTCTTCATAACTGCAAATCTTTATAAAGAAATTCTGTGTTGGACATTTTGGAAACTGATTAAAATGGTAAATAAAATAAATATGAAACATACAAAGGCAAGTCTTGGATATGAAGCAGGTAGCTTTTTGTCTCTTATTAATAGAAGGTGCTTCATTATTCTCTAAATTTTTTCAAAATGGGTAGAATTAACTGGGTGAAGATATATTTTTCTGGTTATCAGGGAGATATTGTAGGATGCTGAAATGGAGGCAATAGGAGACAAGCATTTCATGTTATTTTTTAGCCACTAGCCATTTCTGAATGTAGAATGCCTAATGGTCTCAGGATATCCCTTTTAAGTCAGAGTTATAGAAATCTTTATAAATTACAAATATCATGGGTTACTATCTAAACAGATTACATATATGCCCTAAGTATTTAGAAGTATTCTGTGCTACACCATTCTATTAGCAGACCAGCAAAAATGAAATAAGAAAAGGAGATATTTTGGAGAAACTGTAAGCTTATGCCTCATAGCATCAATCACAGTGAAGAGCACAGCTTGCCGGAGGCATTTCCTTTGTAATCTAGAAGACCGTCTGTACAGTGTCATGAAATAATACAGCAAGTAGAAGCTTTCATACTGGTATCTGTGCCTATACACACCTATACATCTGTGCCTTATACATACCTCCTGCAAAAGCTACATTGACTTCTGCCCAGCACACTGAGGGGATAAGACATCACTGGTGCTCACTTTATAAATAATATTCTAAATATTAGTCATACAATTGTGATTATTTGACAAATTTAGGGTTGTTTCAGAGGACCCAAGATCTGTCTCATGAGGATACGGGGGAAGTGACAAGGAATATTGAACAAGGACTATGCTCCCTGTCTGGTAGACTGTATGGAGGCATTCCAGTTTTAATCATATTACTGGGCTTGCTGGTGCTTTGCTTAGTGAGGGAGACACCCTCTGAGGTCTGCAAAGGTAACTAGAGAGCATACAAGCCAGAAGGGCTGAGTGGGCTTAGGCTATTTGGATTCTGGAGTGGGAAATTCAGTATTAGAGAACAGACACAAGGCTGTGCATCTCTCAACAAGGATAAGGTGGAGACCACCTGGAATTTGTAAAGCAGGAAGACAAACCTGTAAAGAAGGCTGATTGTGCCTGTTAGGGACAGGCACTTTGTAAGTGGCTGTATCTGACATGACTGAAGGATAGAAGATGAGAGATGACAGGAGAAAGGCCAGACTGCCAAAGCTCTGACACTCTAACAAAGAACACCACAACAACTTCAAAACCTGCTGTTGGCTTTAGAAAGGGAGTCGACCTGCCTGAATAGGTTAATCCCAGCTAGAGATTTAATACAAAAGTTGTTTCACTCACACCAATTTTGCCATTGCAAGATTCCGTCTTGCGTCATGAACTAGAACAATTTCTCCATTCATGGAGTAAAGAAATACACATATAACCTATTAAATTATTTATACTATTTTCTAATTCCAAGAAAACTCATTCTGTGAGGATTCTACCCATTTTTTCCTCTTACTGTAGGAGCCATCCAGTCAGAAGGACTGTCAATACTACTATATATCTGAAAAGATAAACACTTGACAACTTGGCAACACTTAAGCATTCTTCGTCCTTATTCTTTTATGCATCATAAGGATCTGCTTGGAACACCCACATACATGCACAAACATTGTGTCACTCACACATAATACACTCCTTTTTCTGACCACAATTTTTCCTTTCCTAACAGTTCCAACTATAATTCGCTGGCAGAGCAAAAATCTTGGAATAAGCATCTCATTTATCACTGAACAAAGACAGGCCTTTACTTCTCCTCAGCTCTAAAGGCCAAGGTGGGACTGGCTGCATCTGATTTGTAATAAACTTTCAGTAGAAGAGTTAGTTTCTATCTGGGTGGACTGAGACAGGCTGGAGCTTAGAACAGTGTTTTTTATATAGTTTAGACAGGATGGGCTAAATTCACAGTTCTAAAGCTTCACTGCTGAGCAAGTTTGACTTTACCCTGCCTGCAAGAACCAGTACTGTGGTTCAGAAATGCTCCCTGGGGTGCTCAGGCCAAGTAATTACAGTAACTTGCATAAAACCTCTCCTGAAGAAACTGCATTTTTTCAGCAAGAAGAGGAGTCTTGTTCCACTCACAGTAGAGACTTAAAAAGAAAAAAAAAAAAAAAAAAAAAAAAGTCAGTCTCCAGTACTAAGCTGCCTGTACACCATTTTACCTTACCAGCAGCGAGTAAGAGAAGCAAAACAGGAAAAAAAAAAAACTGAAAAGTCTTATGTGCAGCTTATTTGTGGATCAGAGAAGGCACTATACATTTTGTCTCGGTATGGTACAAGTGAGTTTTCAGGAAGAGTTTACATAAGGATTGGTTAATGGCCCCTGAACACCAGAGCTCTCTTACAAGCTATCTCAAGGTGCCTCACTGCCAAATTCACAGGCTACCACCCAAGGAGGGATTGTGCCTGAGGCTTACTCTTCTGTTCCACAGTTTCTTGGTACATGTAGATGCCTGCACTTGTTACAAAAACTGTTAAGTTTGTGCAAGTTGCTCCCCTCCCTCTGCCCCATCTTAGTTCTGCTCCCTCAGATGGCAACACATCCGTGACACTACAAATTACACTCACCAGGCCGCACAAAGTCCATGAAGTCCAGAAAGGACCACCACTGGACTCCAAGGGACTAAGGTTTTCAGAATGCCAAGATGAAGGACACAATAATTTAAGCTCTTATCAATAAGGTGGGAGAATCCCTAGCTTTAAAAAAAAAAAAAAAAAAAAAAATTCTATCACATGCAAATTGGAACTGCCTTAACAGGGAATTAAAAATAAAAATTAAAAAACTAAAAAAGCATTCTTCTCCCAGGATATTTCTTGGAAGGCAGAGATGTAGGTTATCTGCACTGGTGAGAAAGCCTTGTTCTCCCACCCTTTGGATGAGCTCACTAGCCACCAGGCCATTGGCTGCAAGATGGACTACATCACCTCTTGACTTTATGAATGATGTGCAAGTCTGACATGCCATTTCTCTGGTTTTGCTTTTAATGGAAATATTTATATGTAAAATGAAAATGCTTAGTTTCATAAAAGAAAAAAATTATATTGCATTTTGCCCAAGAAAACCCTATGCTAACCAATTTAATTTCTTTCTCAAGAAGCAAAAACCAGGGCTGTGTTCTTTTTGATTTAGCTCAAGTCAAGTCCATTTCCATTTTTTAAAAATCACTTGCATTTAAAAGGGTAAAATATACCATTATGAATTAATCCTTGCTCTAGTACTTGCTCTTTATGCTACAAGGTTTAATAAAATAACAACATGGGAATTTTTACTGGCATACTTATATTTTGAGAAAAAGTATTTTGACTGTGATAAGAAAGCTTAGTCTTACATATTTTTTCTCTACCCATAAGATAGAATATTTTTATATTTAAAAAATTTTAAAGTTACACTTTCTTTCACAGAAATTAATCGGGTCTGTTCCCCTCCCATTTTAACTTTTTTTCCCCAAGTTCAGGGATGCCAAGGTTCTGCTTAGTATATGAAACATCTGATATTTTGAAAGAATAAAAAATATCCTTTTCTTTTCTTGGTGAAGTGTACATTTAAGGATGAATAGACCATTTTAAAATTTCAACAACAGCATTTAGCCAAGAATGCAGAGATTGATAGTTTCTCAAAAAATTAAGATTATTTTAGGACATATTTGGTTTACAAAATATCTCAGGTTTCCCACCCAGTCTCAACAGTTGGCTTTTGCTGTACTAACCACTGCTGTTAAATTATATAGTGCACACTACACTTATGATGGACATGGTTATAATGGACAATTAGTTATAGCGGACAAAAACAGATCTCCCAAACCAAACATATTAAGTTCAAGACATTCCTCTCTGGTTATAACAAACTTTGGCCACAATGCCAATTTCTGGTCTTTTTTCTGAACCTTATAAGTGGACTGCATACAAATAGGCCCTGGTGAGGAAAGTTACAAGAATACTATGTTTTTAAAATAGATTGTGCCTTAAACCAAAGACTGATCAAGATGGCAAAAGAGGTTATGCCAGACTGGCATTTTCTGCCAGCCTGATTGACCACTGCATACCAGATGAACCTAGAATTTTCTATAATCTGTTTGCTCCTGTTCTAAAAGTCAGCTTCAGTGGATGCAGTGCTGTAGAGATGTGAAAGAACTCTGAGCCACCACTCCTTGAAAGGGCTCTTCCTCAGATGACACAACCTGTCCTGCCTATGGGCAAGGCCAGGAACTCCACAATAAACCAATTGACAGTAAGTTTCAAGGTAGCCTTTTACATCCTGTTTATATCAACATTTGCCAACGGCACAAAGGGAGATTGGTGGGCGAGTTAAAATATAACCATTTCAAATAGAAAGATGAGCCTGTGAGATGTCAAGAAATGTGACATATTTATAATCCACAGCTCATTAAAGGATTGCATGTTAGGCTCTTGCAAGGTTTTCACAAGACTCACCTAGCCCAAACAGCTATTAGATGAAAACATTTAAGTGACCATTCAGGTTCACATTTTACATAGTACCTTTCCTGGCTGAATTTCAAAAACTAAATTATCAGTGATATAGAAGTGAGAGTTATGAGAGTTAAGAGACTCACAAAAGTGAAAATCTGCTTTTGGAAAACAAACAAACCTTTTTTTTTTTTTTTTTTTCCTCCTTCTATTAAAGTAAGTGGTTTGAATTTAAACCTTTTGTTCTGAAGAGTGCCATAAGCAAGGCATGCTTGTCTCAAGTAAGGGCAAGGCCTACTCACCTGAGTTCCATGTTGGAGATCTTAGCAATAAAACACAACCGTTTTTGAAAGGCCACAGCATGTGTTTTTTCCCTAGTAGCCACATACTTGCTTTTAGGGGTAATTATTCCAAACTGTAGAAGATCTCTGTATAATTAGTCAATTTATTCAGAGGGTTTGGGATTTTGATTTCTTCTTTTGTTCCAAGTTTCTGTATTTTAAAGCCTACTTTCCAGTTATTGAGTAGATGCTACCTGCACTCAAACAATGCTAATTCATTGAATTTGACAGACCACGTGAAATATCACCAAGACACATGGTTGTCACACAGTTTTCTATTAATATAAATTATCATCTTTGCATAACATTTCAAGTAGCCACTGGACTTTCTTTTCCCTGGCTTAATAACACAATAACAAAAATACAAATTTGTGAAAAATTTATTGTTTTCCTAGAGTGTCTTTGCAGAGTGTGTTGATCTTTTCTGCTTATCTATCTTCTTTTCATTTCCCTGGTTAAAGATTTAATACTCAATACGAGGGAAAAAAAGAAAATAAAAAAGTGCATTAAGATAACATTTGGTATTTTGAATACAACAAAAGTTACTCATATGGCTGCTTTATTGTACAGTCAAGTGAACTCCAGCTGTCAACCCTGTAATCACTTCTTCAATGGGCAAAAAGGACTCATCTCTAACCTGGCTACACAATGCTTCTCACCAGTATAACAGCTGATATCTTCTTGCATTTACAATTATTCCTTGGCTTTCAAGGAAAGCTTTTAAGGAAAAATGTAACTAGACTTCCTAAGTGAGTGTTTCTTTGGTTTTTTGGGTTTGTTTGTTTGTTTGTTTGGGTTTTTTTTAATAAAAAAGCTGTAGTTCTGTTCTTATTAGAGCTGAAGTGAAACCTTTTGCCTGAAATGAAAACTTCTTCAGGATGACTTAACAAACCTTGTGGTTTCACTGGCATTCTCCTATTATGTTTATATTAAAGAACACAAAATACGCTAAATACGACCCTCTGCCTGGAGACAGAGCAACTACTGCATATATGGAGCCAGATAATATAAATTGATGAAACTTTGATCACTTATTTAAATGTGTCAGTAAAGGTAGAAATCCTGGCCTTGCTGAAGTCAATGGGAGTTTGGTCAGACTTCAGCTGGACCAAAGTTCACTGTCTTCTGATAGGAATTTCTAGAGCTATAGTGCAACTTTGTTCAGTACTCACACTTCACAGGAAGAACAAGTGTAACTGAACAACAGAATGCATTTAAAGCTTTGAACAATATTTTCCTGAAAAATTTTCTTTTTCAGAATGTTCTTTTAAAAATTTTCCAAAGGAGGAAGATTTTTAATCAAACAAACTTGATTTTGAAAATCTGTTTCAGTCTTACTTCAAATGTCTGTTATTGTGTCTTTTTTCTTCTGTGTTCTCCCTCTTTCTTCATTAATTCTTATTTTCACTTTCCTTTTTACTGAAATCCAAATAATTAAAAAAAAAAAATGAAAAGAAAAATCAGGCAGGGTAGAGACAAAAAAAATTGAGGAATTACAAGTCTTTGGGAAGAGAGATTACTCTTTTTCCATGTTCCATTTCTTCCAGAGTAAAAGAGAAGACAGAGACACAGCTTAAAAATGACAAAATTTCATTATTTTTTTTTTCCCTGAATGGTTGACTACACTGATTTCAAAAGAAACCACCATACTTTGAAAGCTAATTACATGTGGCATGCTGTTTCTTTTATGAAATTATCTTTATTTTTTAATTTCTAAGTCCATTCTATTAACCAATTTGTCAGAAACTTTAAAAATGTCATTCTACATTGCTCCATCAAGTAGATAGGTAGACCATAGCACTCTATGCAAGACTAAGCAACATATGGCCTGAAGCAAAAGTGGGCCCTAAATAATTTCAAAAAAGTTGTAGACTATGGCATTATACATTTGACAAACTATATTCCAGCAAACCAAAATATTGACAGCTATTCAGGAAAAAAAAATGCTCATGCTCAATCTCATCAGAAAAATGCTCATGCAGGTAAATGAATGTTTTTTTTCAGTTCTGACCTTCAGTAGCTAACTGGTCTGCTCTTTCAGCCTTCTCCGAGTTCATCAACCTTAAGACTTCATAAAATTGACTCAAGTTGTTTTGCCATAATTTCTTTTCACTCAATAGCCTGTGTGTTTCTACGAAAGTAGGTTTTCCAAATGTCTGAAATCTTCATCTGTAGGCTCTTGGGTAAATGGCTAGCCATTTATGTGACAAACTCAAAGCTTTCTAAGCCATTTTTTTACTTTAACATTCTGGTTGCCTTATAATGCCATTAAAATATTTTAATGTATAAAATGTACCAATGGAAAAATGAAATATAAGGAGTAGTCTTGCACAGAGGTTTTCTCTCCAAAATCTTCAGTGTACTATAAAACAAAGCAAAAAAATACCTAAAATATTGCCTATCAAGTATATGAAGGTACTTCCATCTGCAGCAACAGGTTGCAAACAGAAGTTTGTAAAAAGAAAACTAAATACTTATGGTTTATGACAAGTTTTCTAAGAGAAAAATTCTTTCAATTTTATCTAATACCAATTTAATCCTGCCTGCTGTAGAATTGCTCTGTGTGCACATGTAAGCAATGAGCAGAGCAAGCTTCGAGTTCCCACACTTAATCATTCATGTCATACTTTATCTGTATGACATAGAAAGCAATACTGTTTGATATAGAGGGACAGAAAGTTTACCACAGATCCTACCAGAGTCCTGCACAAAGTATTTTGATAAGTTAACAAAGTTTCTGACAATGTCATCAATAAGAATGGCACAGGAAAACATTTTAAAAATTTAATATCTGTACCTGCGTACGTTGTGTGTTAATCAGAGGTAAAGGTTTACTTTTGAAAATCCTTTCATCTGGCATATCTGCTGAACACCTGTAAACATATGAAAACACCTGCTTACCACCAGGGGATTTAATAGCCCATGGCTCTTCATTCTTCCCTACTAAGCTTCATCTAGCAGAGAACACAGCTGTATTTGGCTTCTAAAAGCACTCACAGCTACTAGATATATCTGAGTAACTTCTTCCTGAGTGGGTAAAACGAGCCCCTAGCAGTTCCAGGTTAGATGGAGAAAGTTCCCGTAATATGAACTGTTGGTAATGATAAAAATCTTCTCAGAATTAATTACAAAGCTCAGTATATGAATTATGCTGTGCTATGGTCTGGCAAAGCCAATTTGCATTTCAAACCTTGCTGCAAACATTTACTTCCCTACCATTCCTCACCATAGCATACACTTCTCCTCTCTTTACCCTATTTATAGGCCATTGTTTATGGAAAAATTTAATTATTTCTCAAATTATTTACACTTAACTACCTCTTTAAAATGGCAGATCCTAGAACTCTCTGAGTCACTCATTCACTCATTATTCTGTTTGTAGTATCAAGGTATTACAGTAGCAGATATTCAGAGTGATGCTTTCACGCATTAGGTTTTATGTTACACACAGACCCTAAGATTCTCCAAAGAACCCCAAGGACCAGAGTGATCTAAATCTTTAAAGCAAATTTGATTTTAATGTTTTCTCCCCTTACGCCCCTTCTCTTAGAACTGAACTCCTTTCTTTAGGTTTATTTTATTAATGTTAACAGGAAATCCCTTCTGTAAATAACTTAAAGGCTTAGATTTGAAACAAAGAGTGAAGTGAAAGCCATAATACTGTGTTGTGGTAATTCAACCCAATTACAAACAAACAAACAAACAAACAAACAAAACAAACCTAAAACTTATTATAAAACTAACTACTTTATATTGGTACCGAAGAACACATTGCCATAGATGCCAGCATGTGGTCAGCTGTGCACACAGATGTGTTACCCTGTTCCAAAGACTAGAAAACATTCCAGAAAAATAATATCCCTAGGTTTCAAAATTTATTTTTTCATTTAATTTTTTTTCATTTTTATATTAATGTAAATATTTAACCATACTTACAATACATTATATTGAGTAACCAAGTGAATTTTAGCATCTTTTTTGTCAAGGCACTTTCAACTTTTTAGTCAATCTAAATCTTTAAACACCAAAAACAACTATGCAAAATATTATCCTAAGCAGAGCCTTTAATATCCATTTAGTACCATAAAAAAATGTAGGACACAGTTCAGCCACTAAGAAATTACTAGGCGGATACACTAGTGGGAGAAGTTTCCATGATCAAGAGAGTATTCTGTAATATTCTGCTATTTAGTTATTTTGTCTTTAATCAGGTGAAAAGATATAACAATGTAGTTAATCTTTGATAAAGAAATGTCATGAGCTAAATCACTTATTGGTGTTACTCTTACTAAAGTGGCAAGAATTACTTATCCTTTAATAATACAGAGAGTTTATGACCTTTTTGTGGACAGACAGCAGCAAAACTAGCAACATTTAAAAAAAAAAAATTAGTTCAATGCAGACTGTTCAGATATCAAGAGCATTTTCCACTTGTCACTCTTGCTTGCTTCTCTCCAGGTGAAGAGAGAAAGCAGTCTTTCTGCAAGAAGGACTAAAACCTTCACATCTTGTTTCACTGGTGTGTTCCAAGTCCATGCAGGAAACCACAGCCCATTTGGCAGGAATCTACCATTTTACCAGCTGCAGTAGCAATCTATTTCTAGACTTCCTGCAATCACATGCTGATTTCTCAACCAAATGGTTTCTGCACAGGTATAATTCTCAGCATAATTAATGTGTTATAAGAAAAGCACAGTGATCCTTGCTTTCAAGCAGCTCTGTGGTGTCAGGGTTGCATACCAGGGTTGCATACCACTACTTCACTGGGTCTCCCGGCACCTCTAGGAGGGCTGGGAGAGGGACAGCACTTAAACAGTGGGGAACAGAGCCAGCAACCCCATTGTGATACAGTGGTGACACAGGAAGGGCATGTCTGAATGCCACCCAAAATCACAGGAGAGAAAGAAGCCAGCCAGCACCAAGAGAGCAGCCACACTCCGGCTGTACACAACACAAGACATATGTAACCTGGGACCTGATCAGTGTGTGGCTGTGCTGGGACCATACTTCATCCAGGCTACCTGCAAACAGGCACACTTCCAGTGCCACACTAGAGGTGTCCCACTGCTCCCAGTTTCTGCAGTAGTTCAGCCCACAAGAGATGAAAGCTGTTTGCATTGTTCTCCCAAGTGAGGGTCAGACAAGTACTTAGAAGTGATACTGGGAGATAAACAAAGCCCTACAATCTCCATCTCTCAGAAGTAGATATGGAGCATTGACTTTCACAGTTGCAGCTCTGCAGTTCATGAAACCGCTTTGGATAACAGAATGGTGTCCTTTGCTTTGTCTTGTCCTTTTCTTGCTGTGAAGTCAGTGCTCACAAAACAGCAACCTTCAGTCATTCTGGTCAGAGAGCTTTGGTAGATAAAACTGTTCCACATATACAATTTGTGTAACTGCTCCATGTGAGGTCTGAAACTGGGGGAGAAATGGAAACCATCTCCAAAATAAGGAAGATTGGATTATATCCAAAACATTCCATTGGGTAATAGATTGGGTAATCCATTAAAAAAGTCCCTGAAAAACTTACTCAGGTATGTAGGATCAAGCTCTCCTTTTTGTTATAACTTTTGACAAATAAAATGAAATTTTTTTAACATACCCATTGTTTCATTGTAGCTAATGACTCCTCTTATAAACCTTGCTCTAGATAAAGACAAGTTTTATACACAGTTAATCTGCTGAAAGAAATACAATGAAACCTTCTTCAGATCTAAATAAGATTACAATACCTACAATACCCTGTAATTTTTTAATGACAAACATAAAATGTGTTATTTTCAATTAAAACCTAACAGAACCGACTTATAAGATTTTAATTCCAAAGTAGTTTCATGTCAGTGGAATCAGGACTAACTTTGAATTTGGTCATGTTTAAATAACGTTCATGGTTTAAATAATGTTCATGTTATTGAGAATAAAGTTAAATCAATGAGGATACATGACACTACTGGCTGCTTCTCCAGACCTTTTTAGAAAGCTATGACACCTGTATCAGCTCATGAAACCAAGGGATGGAAAAAAAACCACAAAAACAAACAACAAACAAAAACAAAAAAGCAGCAGAAGGTGAAGCCTTATTCATTTGCTGAAACATCTTTTTTTGTTTGTTTTGGTTTGGGTTTTTTTCCCCCTCATGTGTAAGTTTTGATTGAAAAGCATTTCAACCAGTATAAATTATTTATTATACTAACTGGTATTTGTTACCAGTATAATGCACTCAACTACCTTATAATTTTTTTCCAAGCAATTTCTGAAACATTTAAATAAGTAATACTGATATTAATTTTATCTCAAATGTCATATCAGAACAATATTAAGGAGGTTATTGCAGTCTGTCCCAGTTGTGGAAGAAATAGCTTTCAGTATTCATTTTACGTAGGAATGGATGCAATATCTCTTATACAATAAGAAACGGAGAGAAATAAGATCAACAATAGAATATTACACCATTTTTTAATCAAGGACTCAGAAGCACTCACAGCTAGTGGAATTAAGACTTAATGTAGAGTATTCCTGGTACAATAATACTCAGCTTGCAGCAATAATTTAAATTTTCCTACAAAATCACTACTTTTTTTTTTAGAGAAAACTAACTGGAAGAGGTTAAGGCATTTCCATGTGCTGAAATCAGAGTGAGAAAGCAGCCAATCCAAAACCAATACAATAACAATAAACAACATACTTTTTAGTTTTTCCTGTTCTGCTATAAAATATATTAATTTCAGTCACATTTATGAGAAAAAAATATTTCTGTTGAAAATTTCTCATTGAACACATTCTAGCATAAACCTTCATTTGAAAGATCACCTCATTATAACTGTACAACAGCAATGTTTTGAGAGAACTGATACAGAAATATAAGTGCTAGGCAGTTGGTCAAGCATACGTAATGTTTGTGTAATTAAGATCTTAGAGAGCTTTAACGGATTAATTTGAACTTATTTTCCAAAGCTATTTCTAATAGCTGAAAAATATTACAAGATACTTCCAAGTTCAACCAATATAACTTGTTAGTATAGCTATTTCTCAGAATTAATAAATGTGCCAAGCTGAAAAAAAAATAAAATCCTTCTGAAACTCTGATACTATTTTCCTACAAAAAAACCCAACACACACAAAAAAATTCCCACCAAAAAAACAACATGAAAGGTTATGTTATACAATCCATTAGCAATCAAATAGTGATTTCCTTATATTACAGTTTCTCATATGCTCTGTACTTAGCTCATAGCAAATATTAATTTTCATTTTCTTTTCACCTCCAGAAAGAAGGCACTTCTCTTGAAATTATCACTTATATTATCAGCAGCAACTTATGTCATATCAAGTAATGTAAAATTTATTTATATTTACAAATATTTTTTTAAAATTTGTTGACCTCTGGAAAATGCAATATATAAGAGCTCAGTCCGTTTGGTTGTGTAATAAGAAACACAAATATTCACATTATTTGAGTTATCAACGGTCACAAAACAGTACTTCGTTCACAGTTTGTTTTCTCAAATAAAAAGTGAGGCAATATATTTTTGCAAATGCATGAAGTTTTAGTCCAGTAATAATAACTGCAGTTCTTTTACATTTTAGTGGTGGCTGAATTTTCTTCTGAGTTCACAAAGAAATGTAAGATCTTTGCTATTTTAGAAATGATCCTTGAGTGTAATCAATCATTTTCTGGTCTTACTGTGGCCAGTTCTCACGCTTTAAACATTAACCTTATTTCAGGATATGTGGGATTCTCAAATGAGATTTACAGTCTCATCTGAAATCTCCATCGTAGAATAAAAGAATGGTTTGGGTTGGAAGGGGCCTTAACAATCATCCAGTTCCAACCCCCTTGCCTGGGCAGGGACACCTCCCACTAAACCATGTTGCTCAAAGCCCCATCCAACTTGGCCTTGAACACTTCCAAGGAGAGGACATCCACAACTTCCCTGGGCAACCTGTCCCATTGTCTCACCACTCTTACAAGAAATAATTTCTTCCTAATGTCTAACCTAAATCTACCCTCTTCCAGTTTAAAACCATTACCTCTTGTCTTATCACTACATTCTATCACAAAAAGCCCCTCCCCAGCTTTCCTGTAGCCCCTTCAGGCACTGGAAGGTCTCCCCAGAGCCTTCTCTTTTCCAGGCTGAACAGACCCAACTCTCTCAGTCTGTCTTCATAGCAGAAGTGCTCCAGTCCACTGATCATCTTCATGACCATGCTCTGGACTTATTCCAGGAGCTCTATGTCCTTTATACACTGGGGGCTCCAGAACTGGACACAGTACTGCAGGTGGATTCTGAGGTACAATCACCTCCCTAGGCCTGCTGGCCACTCTTCTTTTGATGCAGCCCAAGACACGGTTGGCTTTCTGAGCTGCAAGTGCACTTTGCTGGCTCATGTCAAGTTTCTCATCAACCAAGACCCCCAAGTCCTTTTCCTCAGGGCTACCATCAATCCATTCTCACCCCGTGTGTATCTGTGCTTGGGATTGCCCCAACCCAGGTGCAGGACCTTGCACTTGGCCATATTAAACAAGATCTTATTCTTCATCTAACATCAGAATAAACTAATTTCTTGTTCTTCTCATAATCTCCTCAGCACCTTAGAGCACCAAAGCAGCACACAAGACTGAAACTTCAAAGAGGCAGATGTCCTGCTCTGTTTATGAACTTCTGCACCTGAAAAAGTATTTGCAGAGATCTCTGCAAAGGCCTGTACCTGAAAATTTCCAGGAGGATTCTGCTTGCAAATATGTTTCAAAGCCTTGCCCAGAACCTCTGCAAAAAAAAATACTTCAGCACTCAGAGGCAGCAGGCACTTTCAGTATGATGAATGAAGACTTCAGAATGTGTTCATTTTTTCATTATAAACCCAACCTGGGTTGCAGAGTCCTGGAACAATAACTTGTTTGCATGAAAAAATTAAAAAGTTTCAAGCAGGAATGAGAAAGACAACATGTTAGATACCTAAATCCATACTAGCCTTTTGCCTTCAAAAGCAGCTCCCAACTCATTGGGTTGACAGCCTTTGCCCCCATGATGACTCTTCCCCTGAGCATATGCAGTGACCATGAGCATCCCTCCAGGGCCAAAGGCTACAGGCACTGAGCTGTGTCACTGCAGTGCCTTCCCTGGTGGCTCCAGCAATGAATCTCATCTGGAATCATGTGGCTATGAAGTTAAATTACAAATGTATGCCTGTGTAAAACATTCCCTGATTGTTTTTAAAGTACCTTTATAGTGTTGCCCAGTGTTAGAAAATCAGGAATTAAATTCTAGGATTTATCCATACAGTCCAGCCCTCACAAAAAACATCTCTGTGTCTATTTCCCACAGGGTTACAATTGGTGTCAGTGACATTTCTTACAGACTTCAGCTGGCACATAACTCACCAGGCATTCCAATTCATTACATGATACTTTTGCTTCTCTGTTTCCCTATCACAAATCATATTTTTAATTTTTGTATTTTGACTCTGCTAAACTCTTGCAGGCTGCCTTGTTTTGTAGTCCCTAGGGCACCCAGCAAAACAAACAGAAAATTTCAAATTTATCACAGTGTGATAACAATGTCAGTTTACTCTCATATTCTGAAGACTCTTTCCAGTCATCAGGATTGAGATTATGGGGTATGTTTCTGGTGCACAATATTTATTCACTGGCACATTCTGTGTAGCGTGCCCCAAAACTGCAGTCTATCATCTATTCATAGGTCAGGAACACATGTTTTTTTGTCTTTTGACTGAAAAGATTATTTACCTGGTGAAGGGTAGAGCTTATGTGATCTCAGTAGCAGAGTCAAGGTTTCCAGACAAGGAAAACTGTGAAGATACTTGTAAAAAAGGCAAAAAACTGGAGTATTAGTAAGAGTACGAGCATTAGTATGGCTAGTAGTATTGACACTAAACAAACCAACCACATTCAGAAACTTTTAGCTGTTTCTGTCTTCAGCTTTACCACCTGATTTACTTACTCTGTCTTCAAACAGCTTACACTATATGTCTGTCTGTCTTCTTATTCTCCAGTTCTTGGGCCCAAGGTTTATTTTTTCTCTTGTATTTGGAAAGTGCCCAAGCCGTTTTAGACATAGCCACAACATTAATAATTTTCATCCAGACTGCTGGAATGCCCACTCAATGCATCAGCTGCATGGCTGCAAGTTCAGTCACCTCTTGTTCTCTTCCAAAGATTGTCCTATAATATTCCCTGCAGCTTTCTGCCAGCAACAGGGGAGAATCTATGCAATCAGATGTTTCAGAAAAGCAGATATTTTCCCCCTCCCTGTTTTTTCCAGGAAAATTAGATAATGACAGTTCTAATGAACTCACTAGAAGAGGTGATCTACACAGAATCCACGAGCAGTGAGGCTGCGCGCATTACTCAGCAAGACACACTGCAAGCACAAGTATGATAAACACTGCTGGAGAAGGCTGCTGGGGGAACTTGTGGTGCAGCTGTGGAGCATCGTCTTGTTGGCCAAGTGACCCCAGCCTCAGAGCAGCCACAAAATCCAGCAAGCTGAGTTCATAACAGCTATGTATTCTTAGTCAGGGAGAAAGAGTCAGAAAAACAAATATTTCTTCTTATTTAAACATGTGGGATTTAAAGTACAAGACATGGCTTTAAATTACTGGCCAGGTTCTCTAGCTCTACAACGCAGCAACAGCTTTGTGTTGGCATACATGTTACTCCAAGGAGGTCAATGGGAGTTCCAGCTCACCTCCATGAAAAATCTGTTGAATAAAACACATCAAAGAATTGGATTCCCTCAGCAATCTCATCCTCAAATCTCCCTGCTGTAAGGGAATGGAGAATGCTGCTCCATTTCATAAAGTTTTTTTAAGAAGAGTAAGGCAATAAATTAATTCAGTGACAAATTTTGACATCACTGCAGAATACTTGCACCTCTAATTAAAGCAGAATTGCTCCTTTTGTCGTACAGTATATATGACTAAATTATATTCCTATATATAATGGTATGTAACTAGTAAAAAATAATTGGTATTGGATACAATTTTTATTTTGTGTTTGAGAGATGTGTAGACAATTTGTTGGAAAGTGAAATACACACTTCCCATACTGTTACATCTTTTGCAAAATGTGTGTGTCTGTAAATTTTGCAAGCTCCATAGAGGAATCTCCTTATTAACTTAAAAGCAACTAAGTAAATTATATGCATTATATCTATAAAATTAACACATAAAATATAAATAATTATAATCTGAAAGGATAAGAACTAAATCCTAATTACGTATTTTATACCTATCTCACCATCTAGAGGTATAATAATCACCGAGAATCCATTCCCATATATAGCAGTTAAACTGTACTTTTAGAACAGTCTCTGCTGATGTAGCTACATGAACAGATTCACCATTGTTTTACTGTGTCTGTCATTTTGGATTTAAATATACCTTCCTATATAATGCAGAAATAGTACCGTGCCAACATATACAGCATGTACAGATAATGAGCAATCCAGTCAGTCAACAGTTATTCTATAATTATGACTGCAAAGACAGAGCAAAAAATCAACTTTCTTTCTCATGACTTATGATTGGGCTGTATTATCCACAGATCATGGTCAGAGTTCTGCAAATTTCTGCAAATGAAGCCTTTATTTGATACCCGGGGGAACTCATAATTTCTCTCTGTTTTTCTTGTTTGGCACGTCAACTAAACTGACATGGGCCAAATTCACATCAAAAGTTCATAAGATTTGCTCACAGTAAATAAATAAAAACCATTATTGTGGCCCTTCTAGGTATTCTGAAGTGGAAGAGATTTAAAAGTAAAATAATTACACAATATATATGATTGTTTGTGTAGATTAATTCATCAGGTTACTCAATAAATAACATTTTTAAGCATATCAAAGTTAAATAATGGAATAACTGAATTTTCTTACACAACCTTAATGTCAAAAAAATGTATTCATTATGAGACAATCTTTATTGAAGTGATTGCATACTACAAATTCTGTAAAGCATTTTATAATGCACACAACAGACTTATTGCTGGATATGAATCAAAATTATCTAGAGCTGTCTAAAGAAGCTCCTCTGATATATGCCTGTACAATAACAATAGGAAGTCATAACTACGGCTATTTAAAACTAAATAAAAACAATACTTCCCAATATTTTCCATCTGGTATCCTCAAGGGGGTTTACCAGAGATGTATCACAATATTTGTAATCTAGTTTTCAAATGAAATAAACTGAACCACAGTAAAGTCTCCACCCATACTTTAAAGAGTGTTCTGCATCTCTCTTTGTCATGATAGAGAGCAAAATAATGGACCAAGTTTCCTTTCTTGAAACTACTTAAAATTTAGGTTCACACTGAATTTTTAGAATTGCTTTCTAAATCTTTACACAGATATGTATTAAAACATATTTCTTGTACTCTTTAGAGATGGAAAGGGTTCTACCTGTATTTACACATTTTTATTCAAAATCTCCTTTATTCTCAGTGGGAAACAGAAAAGCCTTTATTATTCTCAGCTGGGCCCAGTCCCACAAACATTTCAACTCTGCCTTCATCAGATGCAGATCACACCAACATTTATTCCCACTAATCACCACTCCCTCTGGCACTAACATTATCCTGGGGAGTTTCCCATTCACCTGACATCAATTACTCTAGACCCTGCTGATACTTAATTCATATCATCATAGTTAATTAATCATTAACCCCTTCACTGCAGTCAGTGTTCATAATTGGTTTTCACAGCATCTGCAAAATATTAAGGGTGTTTGACTGTACATTCATCATGAGCTCTTCTACTTTAGCATGAGGTACCAGCTACAGACTTCAGCCATGTTTCAGAAGGATATAATCCAAATATATTAACAGTAGGAAAAAATAGTGTTCTTGATCCAGCAACTCCATCAATCTAGCAGCTGCACACCTACCACTCAGCTCTCTTCAGAACCATTTAATAAAATCTGTTTCTCACAAGAACATCGGGAGACCTTCCTAATAACTTAAACAGGAGAAATACTCATAAATAAACATAGCCCATTAAGGAGCTTCATGTTTTAAAATATTTAAATAAAAAAGTCTGACAGATGTAAAGGAAAAATCCAGTTTAGAATTTAACTGTTGTCAGCTTGCTCCAGAAATAAGGCTTTTTTTTTTTTTTTTTTCCTGACTGTGGTACAGACAGAGCTTGGTGACCAAAATATCTGAAAAAAATACAAGAGGAAAAACCACAGCTAGCTATGCATCTCTGAGAATATTTTATATAGTTCAGGTGATATCACAAAGAGGGATATTTTATTTATAGACAGGCTAGAATATTATTAAGGTCCAGAAATCCGATTACTCAGACTAATATTTCACCTTTTCTTTCCATTTAAAACCTATAGGAAGAGAGTCTTTCGTGAAGGACTCTAAACACATTGTGAGAACTGCAAGGAGGCTGAGTAATGCACGAAGTACTGGGGATGGTTCATTTAAGGCAGCGACCATCTACTCAGAATATGAGAAAAGTGTCCTTTATTGTCAGTGGATTGGATTATTAGAATTCAATCCTATGGTTCTTTATTATATCCCATAGTTCTTTGTTATGTATTTTCATGTTTATATTTTAATGGTAAGTTTGAAAAGAGGTCAATGAAATTACATATATCTGAAGGAAAAGAGTCAAAGAATTAGTACAGAGGATATTTCAGTGGATCTCAATGCAACAACAAATCTGGAGGTTATATTCTATGCTTACTCCACTGAAAGAAAAGTAGCACATCACTGATGAGATGTTTCCCAGGTCTTTATTTTCTGCTTTTATTTTGTTTTGCTTTTAGCTTAACAGAAGGAAAATATTTAAAGAGTGCAGTATCTAACAAATCTCATTTCACAAGCATCAAGAAGAAGGTTAATGAGGTTTCAAAATAGGGTTAAGTGCTACCACCATCACAGGAGCTGTGAATGTTTGTAGAGGATGCACATGAAAGAAAACCCATTTTAATAATATGGAAGATTTTCACTTTCATTTCTTCTAGCAGGATAATGTCAGAGAGATTTTAAAATTTTTATTAGAGGTGCAAGATAAAATAGAACAAAGCCGCATTTACTGGTCTTATATCTTCACTAATCAGGTTGCAGAGATCAATTAATATAAAAATAAAAAATAACTATTTTAAAATTTATATTTCTCTTAAAAATATCTCTAGCAAATGCATCAAAGTTACACATCAGTCCATGTCAGACTGAAATCAAACCATTTTTCCCCGTGGTCAGGCAGAATACAATCATATCTGTAGATCAATGCTTATTACTTCACTTTGAAAACAAAATAAACCAAAAATAATCCAGCATTCCATTCCCTCCAGTGCCACAGAAATGATGGTACCAGTCTTAACTTCTTACAAAGACCGGTGGATCCACAGGGTAGGTCAAAATCTTAGTGATGTAAAATCACCCCTTCCTATTACAGTTACGAGTGTAATGTTTACTTTTGTCAAGCAAGGAGTTTGTTGAGCATTTCCATGGAAAATTATATTACTGCAGGAATCATTATATTGCTGGAATGGAAGGACCTGGTTTATTTTTAGTAGTTGAAAAGAGCACAGGTTCAGTGAGTTGAAAGTTTCTTTAGCTAAATCATTTTTGTTCAAATTTTCCTATAGAAATTAGCCTGAAGGAGTTAGTGAGTATGGAAATTTTCAGTCCAAACACTTGAAGTATGATAAATATCTTAGCATTTGAAAATGGGATTTTTTCATGAGATGTGTGAGGCAACTTTTATAACTGGCAGATCTTTCTGCTTCCTCTGTAATACTGGACTTCTTAAAGGCACCAGAGACTACTATTAATTCCAGACCTGCTTGTAATTGATGGTGTGCTTCCCATTCTCTTTCAGACTAATTGAAAAAACTAATTCAGTGCATTTATGGAATCCAGTATCCTGAAAAACATTACTTTTTTTCACAAAAGTATTGTCCCAACGGTAAAAGCTGAGCAAAGCCAGGTATCAGAGTCTAGGTTTCTTGTAGCTGCTTTTATATACGCTTCAGGGAGGTTTCACAGTAAGTACTGGTGTGCAAAACAGAAAGTCTTGTACAGAGAAGCATTCATGAGGCAACACTAGGAAAAGGTCTTTGTGGCACAGGAGAGGAATGAAAAATAGGCTTGCACACTGTGAGCAAGAGAACTTCCTTGCTATCACTTTTTCATCTGTATCTGTTCTACATTTGGCTAGTACTATCATTTTCTCTCTTATCAGAGAAAAATCTCTGATGTTCAATAACAGTACAGAACAAAGAACAGATTTATAAACATTCATATATACTTGTGTGTGTTTATTGTTTTTATTTCTCTGAGATGGTCAAAGCCTTTACATAAATTTCATACATGTATAATATTTGCATTTAATTTATTTGTTTGACACCACTACCTGCACTTGATTTCTGATACTACGGTAGTCAGATAAAGTATTTTTGAATGGTACTAGTAGCAGTAATCTAGAATTACACCAGATAAATTCCTACCACTCCATTTTGTGGATCGCACAAATCCTGGGTTTGTCCTATTGTTTATAATATGTCACCACCCTTTCTTAAGTGCAGAGTAATTCATGACGAGTCCTCATGTACTTGTCATCAAATATAAGGGTTGCACAAGTAATAATTAGTTGCATTACACTGCATTAATAATTTCTGATTTAGCACATTACTGTTTGACAGGAGATATACATTGTTATGTCTAACAAGACAGCAAAACACAACAGATCAATTGGGTGACGATGGAAGCTCTGACACCTCCTCCCTCCCTTTGGCACTGTGCATAGTACACTGCAGACATACACAGCAATTCCATCCAGCCCTGATTATGATATGGCTCCCTGCCTGTTCCTCTTCCAAAAATAGGTGCCCACACTGTTGAACACCAGTTCTCCCTGGAAGCAAGCTTGTCACTGTCTTAACATACTTCATCCACTAGCAACCCACTGGCTATTTCTCCTCTGCAAACTCCCCCCAAAAATATATTTCTTGACCTCACTGGCCACCTGGGATTTGATTCTTTGTGGCCAAACCACAGACACAGAGATACAGTCTTTCCTGGGGACTCAGGCAACAGTCAAAAGAGAGTGGAAAAGTAGCTTCTATTTCTATACAAATAAAATACATCCTTGCAGGAAAAAAGTTTGTTGCCAGCTTTGTACTGTCTGCAGGCCTAATGTGATAAGGAACATCTCTGCCTCAAGAAGCATGAAATCTAGTGATTCCCCTTTGGAAAAAAAAAAAAACAGCAAACAAAAAAACCAAACAAAACAAAAACCTCCTGTGAACCTACTTCCCCTTTCTTCATCTAAACTACTCTTACAATCTCAATCTCAATATAATCTCAATAACATGAGTGGGTTAACTTTAAAATTAAAAGCAAATTATAGTTTCATTGCCTTTAAACTCTGCAAAGTGCTCAGATTAAAACTGGGAAAACTTTTTATATATATATATATATATATATATATATATATATATATATATATATATAAAAGTTTATATATATATACACTTTTATTGCAAAGTTATCTTGATCATGACAATTTGAAGTGTAAACATTTTCCAGAAACATCAGAATATTTAAACTGCTGTCTTTACTATTCCAATGGTTGATTGAGAAATCCTATTTCTTGGTAGGTCTCTGAAACAGACTGAAAAATCCATCTAGATAGCAAAAGCCTCTCCTGGACAGATTGCCTGAAAGAGAGATGGACAAGCACACTCTTTTGACTGTTATTGTTGTCTGACAGTTGACAGTAAGTACAGACTAAGAAATAAATTTTAAAGTAATTCTTGTTTAACAGTTGAGCAGAAAATAGCAGGTTCGTATAGAATAGAAATAGTAAATGGGAGGCATACGTGGGTTTGGAACTGTAAAGATCCCCTGATAGGATTGGGCAAGCTGTTTCATTCCAAATCCCAACAACCTGAACTCCATCTATATAATCATGTTCGGATTTGGTTTTTTTCTCTACCCTTAATATTTTGTTTGGCTTCTGGACTTTTTGGAAGTTAGAATTTCTTCTGCTGCCTATTTACTTATGACATTCAGTGCTGGCAAGGCTGATGCATTTCTGAACTGTGGAACTCTCTAAATTCCCAAGGATACTTGAAAACCATCATTGTCAGTAATAACATTTAGATATTGTGGGAAATAAGAGCAATTTCAGTAATGAGAGGCTCACAATATATCAGTCTTGTGACTTTACATTTTTTGCTTGACAACTAAGGGGTGTGTCAGTAAGTATGTGCTACGATATAGAAGTATTCACCTAATTATTATGGAGGTAGAGTAGTGTCACTAATAAAATTATTCAGGCTGTACTAGTTGGATGTGGTCTAAAAACAGTGTTTTTCCTTTTCAGGGAATGCTAGCTTGCCTGGGAGCTGGCTGCAAATTCAAACGTACCACAAAACTTTTCAAAATTCTTCATAAACTTAAGACCTGGTGTCCCTGTCAGACAAATCATTGTCTTCACCACCAAAATTACCTCCTATAAAGCAACAACACTACACTTATATGGCCTGGCGTGCATTGCATATTCAGAACACTAATCATAACTGGGGAATCCAAAAGAAAATAAGATTATATAGTCACACACACACATGCAAAATTAGCCTCTCCTCCTCTAACAGTAGGTGGAAGGCCTGCCTAAGTGCTTCTGCAAAGCATGTCCTATGTTACTGCAACTGCCTGAATTTAGTTGATTCCATTTCCACTAATTTATTGTAAGGCATTTTGTTATTAGTTGTTCTTCATGTATTAAAAACAGTTTTCCCTCTCATATCATCTTTCATGTTAGATGTCTTCTAAACCACCTCCTTTGCTGACACAGAATCCTTGCTTTTCTTTCAATACTTCCTTTGTACCCTGCACTTGTGACACAAAACTTCAAGCAGACCTTCTGCATGAGATGTTGACACCAGGTTTGCCTGAGATTAATTATGACTAGAATTGTCCTTGCATGAGTGATTCAACCTTTTCCTGAATCATTCCTTAACTATCAATCTGAATTTTAAAATGGTATAACAAGATAGAACCAGGGCTATGACATAATTTTTACACAGGTTTTGTACCTGCTTGCTACAGTTTACAAAAAAACTTAGCAAAAGCACATATTTTGGAAAGATTTCAAAACTTCAGCCAAGGGTTCCCAGAAACTGATCCAGCACCTCTTTTGAAAACAGGCCTGCTAAAAAACTGCATCTTAGTAAGTCTGTTTCTATATATTTTAACCCCATTTTAACCGTAGAAAGCTGGATGTCTTAAGTAACTCTGCCCTGTCACTTTATATCAGACAAGCCATCCTACAAAAGCTTCAGGTGGTTCTTGTATAAAATTGAGATGAATTCTACAGGGACGCATTTTATTTTGTCCAAAGCTCTGGTTAGGAAGACTGAGGGAACCTTTCCAGGACCATTACACCATGATCTTTCATTAGAAGACCATAAAATTCTCTGAGTAAAATGTGTGGGAAAAAAAATTACTTCTGGCTTCCATACTGTGTAACCCCATGCAATGCTGTAAAAACCCTTCCAAAACTGGCCTGCATAGAAGCCAGACCTTTTACTTTGGTCATCCTTTATTAGTCACTAATATAATTAAATTTGTCTCAAAGTTTCTACAGACAAATCCCGTAATTGAGGGGTTATGATTCAGCTGTAAATTTTTATTCTAGGATGAAATTTTACAAACAAAGGTTTATCACAAGAGTAAATTTTAATGGTATTAATTTAAATATATGTATTAATTTTTGTGATTTTAAGGTATTAAGCTTTTCATGTCCCAAACTCCCTACGTGTCTGGGGTAGGTTTGAAAAAGAAGTTACATTAAAGTTACCTATCTGATGGTACTTAAACCAGTTCTTGCTTAAACGGTGTTTCCCTGACCCTCTCCAGGAATACCTGATACACGGGGTACCAAGACACATCTGACCTCACACACCAAGGACCTTAGCAGTATTAATATCAGTATTCAACTCAAATACTCATGTAGATATTAAATTCCAACACCACTGACCTGCAGACGAAAGTCTTAGTCCAATGTCCTATTTAGTTTTTCAGACTCAATGGTAGTTCAGAGCTTTTCTCCCTTGCACAAGGGAGAGTGCCCACGACTGTGCCAGGCAGCCTGTCCTCAATCCTGCTGACAGCAGCCCTGGCCCAAAGCTCCCACCACAGCATGGTAGTGCTCTGTGGAGGATCTCAGCCTGCATTTTTCTGATGGCAGTCAGCTTCTATTCTGACTCTGCTAGATAGCTGCTCCCCTACCTTTGGCAGTGTCTTACTGAGTCGAACGCACAGCAAAAATTCAGAGCCACAGCTTTGTACAAATGTAAGTTTCTTGACCATGTTAAGCAACTGTTTCCTCACATGTCTGCACTCCATGGAAGTTGAGAGCTGCTTCCCAGCAGAGATGCAAGTTGCTGCACATTTTCAGGGTCTCATAAGACAGCAAAGAACTCTACCTTCTTTCATTTTTCTCATCACAAATGCAGATTAAAAATATTTTCCTTGACATTAAACCCTACTTGTATCTGCTAGTCATTGTTCTCAACAATTTATTATGTTTTATTGGGGTTTTAATATATTCTTTGAAGTATCTTGTTTTTAAACATCTTTCGTCTATCATATATAGATCTGAATACATAGATGGGCACAACTGACATTCATTGCTAAAATCAAAGCAAAGTCTGATTTTTCTCTTGCATTGTGACCTTCAGTGCAGAAATAAATGTCTATGCAAACAAGATCCATGCTGAGCATGCAAACTGGATTCACTATTATCTTTCCACAAAAATACCTTCATGTATAAAATCACATAAACCTTAAAAAAATTACACAATATTAAATTACATAATTTTGAAAATGCCAACACAATAAAATTTTTATCACAAAAAAAAAAAGTTTCATAAAATGGGTTGGGTTGGAAGGGACATTAAAGATTATCTAGTTGCACCCCCCCTGCTTGGACAGGGACACCTCCTACAAAACTAGGTTGCTCAAAGCCCCTCTCCAACCTGGCCTTGAGCACTTCCAGTGATGGGAGGTCTACAGCTTCTCTGAACAATCTGTTCCAGTGTCTCACCACTCTCACAGTAAAGAATGTCTTCCTCATATCTAACTTAAATCTACCCTCTTTCAGCCAGCACAATATGTCAAATATGACAATTTTGCAAAAGTTTTTAGAGAAGCAGTATGTCTTTTTCAGTTAATAAGTCTGCTTCTCCCAAAAAATATTCTCTCTTTTATTTACTATCATTTGGTAAACAAAATAGCAGAATTTCAAGAACCCTAAATAACCTCACACTGAATGTCCTTAAAAGAACCTCCTCACTCGTAAACATTACAAGATAAAGAGTCAAAAGGGAAAACTGCAATAAAGGTACAAAAATTTAAACATCAAGTTGAGGAAAAGTAGCAGAGAAAACTAAAACACTTTCTTCAGCACCATGGGCACAGGCCTACATGGATCAGCTGTGCTCAGCCACGGGGAGGAAGAATCCATGTCAGATGGGCCTGGGTACCAGGGACAAAGGACAAGCTAGGGACAGGGTTATGGCCCCATTGTGCTATCTCTCACAGACACATAGTAACCAATTGTCAGTTGTAGTCAGGTATTTTGGGGTACATAGGTTTACGGTGATGCATGAGAAAGAAAAGTTCTTCATCAGTTCATGCCAAAAAAAGAAGGAAAATACTTTCTTATGAATCTGAACTTTATTTACAGTTTTATTTCTGTCCATTTTAATAAATTATATCTACTGTCTGCAAAGCAAAATAAATACTTTTCAGTTTGCAGTTCAACTGATCAGATTTTTAAAATCAGCTTTTTTTGCCTTTTTTTCAATTGTTTCTCAGTGATCCAGTCACTACTCACCTTTTTAAGAGTACTTACCCAACCTGGAAAGTCTGAGCTGACCTCTGCAGATAGACTGTCTGAAGAGTTTCCGACCCAAATAACATGTGCTCTGAATCATGCCTACAACCCCCAGGACCAACCCAAACTGGTATTTTGACTCCTAGCTGCTGTGTTAAATGAAACTAAATCTAAACACCTTTGTTGATCTGACCTTTTCACATGTAGCATAACTAGTAAACCCCATAGGTCTTTTGAGTTTCAGGAGCTTCCCATTCACTGATAAGTATCAACCTTAAGCATTTGTCTATGCTGCTTATGGAAAAATGTTTTTAGTTTTGTTTTTAAACCAGACACTTAACTCTGTCTACTTTCTAAGGACTATACCTTTCATAAATCAAACACCACTGCCTAATTTTCAGTTGGAAGGCCTGAATGCATGCAAGGAACTGTTATTGGTATTAAGTAAATCCTTAGCTTAAAATGCAGGTCTGCAGAGGACTCCTTGCATACCACACCTTTTAAAAGCTTCAGTAATGTCTAAAGCATGTTCAGTCCTGCCAGTACCCAGATCTGTATTTTGCTAAGTTGCCTAATGTCTGTGAACAAATTTTAAATATACCAAGGAAATAGTATAGGCAGACCTCTAGCAATATTTTTATGTATCCATTTTTCCAAGGAAAAAGTGATTGAATTGTATAAGCTACCCCTCTTCCATTCCATTGTATGAATTCCCTGGTGCTGTTAGTTCATTCAAAGCCAGAAGTATCACTTTACACAGTTTTCATTGTACTCCGGGGAAGTATATGGAAATTTTACAGCAACAAGCTACAAATGGGGAGCTGGACTATAGCCAGTCTGTGTCCTTCTCATGCCCTTACAGCATTTTTCTTCAGCATTCAGTGTTCTCCACAGTGTATAGAATATTTATCCTGTGAGGCTATTATATTTGTTTTGGAGATGCAATATGTAATAAGTAGGCCTCTAACAATGATGTCCAAGCAGCAAAGCTGACATTTTCTTTCAAGAAAAGTTCATTAGTGGAGTTGTTAAACCCACAAAAATCTGTGGACTTTTCCATATTGTGCATCTCTTGCATTTCAGTTAATTCTTTTCCAAGTGGTATTATCATTGCATCTCTTGCACAAATTGTTAGCGAAAGGGACATGAAAGTGTAGACTGGCCTGACTCAGGGCTTCGTATGTTGTTTTTTTCTTTGTACTTTTGTAAGTGAAAAGACAGGATGGCCAGAATAGTATTATAATTACTAGAGGAATATAAGATAGCACATCATGAATATACTCAAGGACTGAAGTATTTAAGCCCATAGGAAAGTTACTGTTTCAGACATCTCTGTTTATCATGAAGCCTCTTGCAACAACATACATGTGACATGTTCAAATGACAGGCTTCCATATGTCATCTTTTGTGTGCTGAATGTGTACATGAACACAGCTATTGCAGGCATTGCATTCACTCCTCAGGGAGCTTTCCATAGACGATAGAATTTTACAATTGAAAGGATTAAATATTCTGTAGAAACAAGCAATGGATCCTTTCTTCGCAGTGTACGAAATTCACTCTGGAGCAAAAGCTTATAGAGATTGTCTTTATAATGAAGTCTTTCTTTTCACAAACGTCACAGGTCTTAGGTGGAAACTATCTCGTTCACTTACATTTTAGACAACTACATTTGAGCCAGACATCTGCCATTCTTAAACAATGGAAAGAAGCTTGTACTCTAAGGACAACATTCTGCTGTCCAGATTTAAAAACAACTTTCAGGTTACACAACTAACACTAGAGACTCTATTAAACCAGACTTTTCTCTGATCATAAAGGAGAATTAGAATTAACAGTTCTGATGGGCCTTTCTACGGTATAAAGTCTGACATTTATACAAATTAATAACCAGGCCAGTGGAGTGTTAGCCGGAGACATGGTACAGGCATGAAAAGAGGTGGTACCTGCCTGAAATGCAGATACTGTCACATCATAAGGCTTTACTGTAATGCCAAGCCTTCTGCAGCTTCTTCTCATCAGTCCAAAGCTTCACTCAAGATAAATGTGAAATGAAATTAAATCAATAACAAAACTTGTACAATTTAATGTGGCCAGAGTCACATTTTGATTTAGAATCAGTTCCTAGAGATCCACTTCCCAGGATGTTCTTAACAATTTAATTATTATTTAAGAGGATAACAGCAACAAGTTCCCATCATGTTTTGAGAAGTAATGGATGGAAAAAAATACCATGATAATTAGTTATAAAACCAGCTAGAAGCTCTTGCATATCCAGGGCCAAAATAAAATTTTAAATTAAAATAGCCTTTTTTTATGATGCATTGTAGGAAAAGTAATTTAATCTTTATGTGCATCAGCTTCCTGTCTGTTCAGTAAAGGGTGGTCTTCTATTTTTCCCAAAACCTGTAAGGTTAGAGTTGAATGTCCTCATTGCAAAGACTCTGTAACGACTTACTGTGATCTTCATAGCACTTGACACAAAGACAGCTGATCCGGGATCTTTAAGTAGAATTGGAATATACATAACTGTACAAACCCCACATTTAACCAACGTTAGTTCCTCACTATTAACATACATACATATATATCATTAAGATGTTAGAAATACAATATTTTAGATAGATTTACTCTTAGAATGCTATTGCCGCTACATGTTCACTGCAATTGCAGCTTCTGCATATGATTTCTTCATTTAGAGGCTAACAGCAAGTATATTTAAGAGTGAGAATTCATGCTCATGGCTCTGTGTTTCTTCTACAGCATTTGATTAGTAACACCTAAAATTATACTGGGAGCTACTTTTCCTGCATCTTTATACAGCCTTAGAGCTATCATCACCACCAGAGGGGACACAAAGAATTTTGTATAGCTGTAATATTAACAGGTAGGGAAGGGAGCAACTGATTTTCAATTATGTATATAAATAATACATTTTATATTCCAAGATTATTTTTAATATGACAGAAACATTCTGAAAATGGCACAAGATTTTCTCCAGGTTACTTTCTAACACTGGTCTACCATACATAAATTGTTTTACCTCACCAGTCTCTATGCACTCATTTTTCATGATTCTTCAGGAAAACGTGAACTCTTGGCCTCCCACCTTCTCAACACACATTATATTAATTGGAAAAAAAAATAAAAATAAAAATGCATGCAAAATACACACCTTGCTCACAAAAAGTACTTGGTGCACTGGTTGTTCAAGAGGGCAATTCCAACAATAAGAAACTTTTCAATTAATCAATGTGGATATTTTTAAAGTTTCTTCTTTAAAAAAGAATCTTAGAGGTGCAAAATAAAATAGTAAATATTCATTCAAAATATGTCATCAATTCAGTTATTTATATTACAGGGTCATGAAAAAAAACAGCAACACAAATGGATAGCTATTTGACCAAGAGCTGTGAGGACCTCTAGGGTTTTTTTAAGGCTTTGTTTTTTTTTTTTTTTTTTAAGTTTGTTTGTTTGTTTTTATGGTTGGACTATATGGCCTTTGATTTAAATTGACTTTTAGAGGCTGATTAAGTTCCTCCAAAACCAGCTGAGATTCTGCACCATCAGAGTGGAAGGAGTGGTAATTTGTTAGAGTAAGGCCAGCAGAGACTATGAACTTCGTGCATGTCAACTTGATTTCTGTCAGATAATAGTTTGCCACACAATAAATTCATGAAGAAAATGTTATGCTTATTAACAGGGAAGATATCACCATTTTTCAATAGGGGAATTTAATTATTGGATTTTAGTCTGTATGGAATGTTCTACCACTTCGCTTTACTGTGTACCTGGGTGTAAAATGACAAAATGGATGGAGAACTAAAAATAAGTTTCATTCTTCTAGCCCTCTGACATTGACTCACTCAGCCTTATATGAACACCAAGAAATGTCAGCACACTGAATTTACATCTCAGCTGGACTGATAATCACCAAGATGTCTGTTACTCACCCAGGTTATCACTCCCTAATGAGAAATGTCTTTTCAACAAATATCTATTCTTTCAATTCAATCCTATATTTGAGCTCAATTCAGTGTTATAGTGCAGACAATGCTAAATATGAAGTACATTTAATCAAAGCCAGTTAAAAAAAGGCAACTAAAACACTGGTTTAGTGTCTGTTAATTTACTCAACTTTGAAATGGCTTGAAATATCTTGAATCACTGCAGCTTCTAGTAATTTAGCTAGAGAACTCAATTTTTAAACATAACAAAAATTATGTTTATTGTAACAAATATTATCAAGGTTTACTAAACTGAGAATTTTACGGGTTAAAACTTTTAACTTCTCTTAGAACCAAAAAATTGGGATCATTCATATCTAGGAGTCAATCTACTAAAGTATATACTGAGGTATATCCAGAAAGCTTCTTGCGACTCCCTTACATGTGACCTAGGACATGAATATGTTGCTTGGACATCCATGAGCTAGTTCTCCTTTCTTCCTCCCTGGCTTTCAGAAAGTTCTACCTATAAATCTGTCACTGATAGCAGTCAGGGTATTTCATTCTCCTATAGGCAACTAATGGCATTTTACATATTATCTTGGTCAATGACTGCTTCAGGGTGAATCCCTCTCTAAAAAAATACAAACTAATATTAATATTCTGAAACTTCTCAGGCTTGAATTGTCCAAGTCATTATGCAGAGCTTGACTGGAAATTTTATCCATTATCAGTTTCCTGTGAGTTCCGTTTTTTTGAATGTTCCAAATCAGTGAGGTTTTTTCCTAATTGTTGTTTTATTAAATACTACGCAGAAGCTTGAAAAAAATAACCAGACAACTATTACTATCAAACACAAGCTATACATGATTAACCTTGGGTTTATAATCCTCTATCTAATTTGTTGGTCATTACACATCAGATTTGAGAACTCATTAGCCAACAGTTAGGACTGATGAATAGCTAGACACTTAAAGGTAAGCACAGATGGCTTTTTAAGCAAGGTCTCTGGTATCAGAGATGCCAAAGGTCAATTAGCAATAAGACTGCAGAGCTGACAGAGTGATGATGTGATAAGAAGCCATTACCTTCTTAGGACATGAGGAAGCCTTGCCTGCTACAGCACAGTAATCTATATAGACAGGATGGCCTATGTCTGAACAAAGGCAAAGTAGTGCCTTGAAGCCTCAGGACATCAGTTCCCTTGTTCTCAAACTCAGTACTAAGCACCTGAGTCAAGGTTGAAATGTTAATGTAGGGGGTAAAGAGGGTCTCCCTCATTCTCTGACTTGTCTTTCAAGGGATCTTCTCCCAGATTTCTATTTGAATTCTGGGGAGGAGATACATCAATACGGTCTTTCAAAAATAAATGAGGCCACAGGCACCCACTGACTGCACTCTATTTAAAACTCTGGTAATACTCTGGTTCAGCCAATCTATAGGTTCTTGTACTGTATAAAATCCCTACTGAGTAACAGTGGCGCTACTTAGAGAGGTGCCAAATCAGCACTGCAGGGATCCCACAAGTCGTTGCAGACCAGCAGGTGACTACATGCTACCAGTAATGATCCATTAGATACTTACAGATCTAGGTACAGATGATACAGATATGTAGATAAGATAGAGATAAAAATATAGATATGATATAGACAGAGATAGAGATTGAAATAAGAGAGATAAGAGAGAGAGAGAGATTAGAGAGAAATAGAGATGATAGAGATGAGAGAAAGAGAGAGAGATTAGGTGACACTGACAGTAGAGGAAGGAGAATCAAATAAATCAGAGCAAATATTTAAATATGTCTGAAACACTAAGCTAATGAGAAACAACAAAGAGTCTAGCTGTTCAGACACTGTTTTACAGTAACTCTGAGACTAAAATACTGCAGTAGCAAGCAAGTGGGTGATGAAAACAAATGAGACAACCTGAGAACCCTCTCACTGTTAGAGGGTCTAAGTTCAAATTTCTCTCCAAATTAGAGGAATTATAAAATTATGTTGAATACAAGGTTCATGTATGAATCCCTGGTGACCAAAAAATAAAGAGCATAACTTCCGGACATTTTATGTACAGTTTAGGTCTCTGCTCACAGGTATGCTTTTTCTGTCTAAAAGGCAGATTGCTGCCCAAATGTCTGTAAGACTTCTTGCTGAATTAATCATCTTGAGGCTCTAAATTCAAACTGACAAAAAAAGGCTTGCTATAACCACTGCAAACAGTGCTGAGTCCTACAGCTAGGCACTGCTGGAGGCACCACTCTGCTGCGTGTTTCTTCACATTCATGCCACAACGAACTAAAGCAGCGTGGGGAATTCTTTCAGAATGGCTGAAATGTTTTTCAGCTCATAACAAAAATTCTTGTCATTTTCTAAGAAAGGATTTTTTGTGTCATATTAATAAAAACTGTGATTTATGGAGACAAGTCATCAAGAAATACATTGATCAGGTGGCCATGGTTTAGTAGAGTGCTTTCCTCCTTCATATACATTTTACAATTCTAGCTTTAATCCAATGACTCCCCTGCAAATGAATTTGGACGATATGAACTAGGACTGAGATTTTTTTTGGGGGGGGGAAATGTTAGTTTTTGGAGTCTAGACACATTTTGGGGTTGTCAAAACTGAGTATGTGTTTTCTTTGCATGGAAAGAGACTTTCTAGCCTGCATGTACGTGCAATGAAAAAGATTATAACTGAAGAGAATTGCAGGCAATATCAGGTAAAAAGCAAAGTGTACTAACCAAACTCAGATAACTATAAAATGGCACCATAAAAATCTAACAGTAAAGAAGGACAGGAGGAGAACAGGACTTAGCCTTTTGCACAAGAAATTCTGGGGTTTTGAAGAGGAAGGTTCTAGAAGCAGAGGATGTTCACCATCAACAGTTCAGGCACTGCTGGAAATGTAAAAAAAAATGCTTTTTTTATAAGCTAAGTCTTTTCTAAACTCAGTAGCTGGAATAGTTTTATTCATCTGTTCAGAAGGAACCTGGCTAATATCACCTTCTAAGTCACAGATATGCTGGATCATTCCAATGTAAAAGGGACATCTATTATTTAGACTGCAACTGCAAATTATTATAGTTTCACCTCCTTTTTTTCTGGCAGCTAACAAGCCAGGCCATCTAAAAATCCAGTGTCAAGTGTAAAGCTGTCATCCTTACTCAATGGAGAAAGACAGACACCAGAAAGAATGATTCGTGCCATTTGTAGGGTGATCCTCCGAATATCACCACATCTCCCTAGCAGCTATGGCAGGAACCAAAATTTGACGAGTGAACTTCAGACAGCTAAAACGAGAGATCTATGAAGTGCTCAGCATGTGTGGATCTAACAAATCCCTTGAATTGCAATTTAATTAATAAGCAGAGGTTGCACATGCACTATAGGAATAATATCCTACACTTATCAGAATGAGGTTAACATTTTTAATTGGAGGAGGATGTTTTTTCTTTAGAAAGCCAAAACAAAATGAAAAGTCTGAAACCTGGAGGAGCCTGAATCATTCACCTTTTACAGCTTGAACCAAAACTTCTTCACATCAGAGGATGAGTTCCTCCTCAGCAACAAGAAATGATTCCTGCCTGTATGGGCAGGGGTACTTGGAGAGGAATCTTGTTTTCTGTCAGGGGCGACCCAGAGCAATATCCTGTGAGTACTGTTTTGTTGCTTCTCCAAGCAACACCAGTGCACATACCTACTATGCCTGAACAGAGCTCTTGCCTATGTTCTTGATTTATCTGTTTGTCACAACAGCCTAGGAGGGAACATAATACCCTATGGATGCTCCAACCAGCTGTTGCCAAGTTCAGTCACATTCTTCCTTAAGGCTGTATCTCCCAAGATAAAACTTTTCCTTGGTTTCCCTGTCTCCTAGTGCCAATATGAGCTGAATCAAAAACAGCCTGTTAGGCATTTAAGCATTCTGGTTCCTCATATGAGAGGAATTTTCTCTGAATATACTTATAAGTCTTTTTGTTGTATTCTAAATACAAGCAGTTTACTAAATGTTAATTGTACAGTCCTTTGGAAAATGCACTATAAAAATAACTAGGAGTTATCTACTGCCAAATTTATTTATAGAAGTCAAAAGTATCAAAAGGTTATTATCTCTGTTTAGTAGAACCCACACATGCCTGGTAGACTGCAAAGCGGAGTGTATGTCCAGTATGTACTATGTACACTTGAAACAACCAAAAGGACAAGAGGAAATGGTCTCAAGTTCTCCATAGGAGGTTTAAATTGGATGTTAGAAGTAACTTCCTCACTAGGAGGGTTATTAAACACTGGTATAGGCTGCGCAGGGTGATGGTTTAATCACCATTCTTGGAAGTGTTTAAAAGAAGTGTAGGTGTGATGCTTAGGAATGTGGTTTAAAACTAGACTCAGTAGAGTTAGGTTAAAGGTTGGACTCTACAATCTTAAAGGTCTTTACCTGCCAGAACAATTTTGTGATTCTGTTTCTCAGATATGTCCTGTTTCTGAAGAAGTTGTCTGTCACTCTCATGTTACTGACATTTGTCAGTCTCATTGATTTAGAAGGACTTACCACTTGACTCTTTTAAAGAAATAACAAATACTTCCTAGAAATATATTATGTCACTTTAATTATTCTCCTGCTGATTAATATTTATTTATTTACTTATTCCTACTAGAACACAGTCTTGCAGCTAATTTCTAGTCTCAGGTGTAGCCATAGTGACCTCATGTTGAAGTTCAGCTTCTCTTTCTTATACCTCCCTTTATGCATCTCTGGTCTTCATAATACCTCCATGGGCATTGTGTTTGTGTAAGCAAAGGTACTATGGTTTGCCAATTAATATAATAGCATTCCTGAAGTGTTTCAGACAACACACAGCTTAGAGATTAGCTGAAAACTGTTTTCCAAAAACGTTTTGTTGGGGTTTTTTTGTGAAGAAAAATCCTTTTGGACCTGATTGATTTTTGGCAGGGTGGGATGTAATAGGGAGTTTATTTTATTTGTTGGAGATGGAATGAAACAATCATCTCCATGCCCACACTTTGGTTTCTCCCAGGCCCTACCCTTGGTTCTTACTTCCCCTTTTACTTTTCCTTTTTCTTGTTTTTTCTCTTTCCTGTTTTGTTCTGCTTCCTCTTTTCACTGTTTCCATTATCACATCCTTCTCATTATAATATAGTTTCCCCTTAGAGAATAGAGCTGTAAGCCTAATGATAGAGATTTTGCCAAGTATGGAATCTGAATTCTTACACTACCACAGATCTGGTACTATGACTTGAAAAATACTTTTCTTATTTATTAAAGCTTTGGGGGTATTTTTCTATGGATATCATATAATTCTGTGATTTTTTTTGTGTACATTAGTTGAAGCAGCCCACCATCTCCGTGATCATTGAAATAGCTTACATGTTGTTGTTGTGTCCTGGTTTGAGCCAGGATGAAGCCAATTTTCTTGTTAAATTTAACCTTAGTATGATAGAGTTTATTTAACTTCTATTTGAATTCTGTGATATTTTCCAACCAAGTTTTTAAAAGACATTCTTGCCAGGAGGTTTGTATAATTCCCTTATGATTCAATATGCATGACTCCCTTTTTCCAGCCTACCTTTTAAACAGTTTTTACAAGTTCTCTAGGTGCTCCAAAGGGTCCATCATTTATATATCCATCCTTTTGAAGGATCCTCCATATTGTTCATTCCCATCTGCTCTGTGCTTGCAGTTTTCAGATAACAAAATATTTCTTGGTTTTTAAAATCTCTGTCACAAATCATCTCTCCTGCTCCAGACTCCTAAGTTCTATGACACAAGGATCAGCTTATAAACCCTGCATGCTTTACAGTAAGTAGATACACCTGTCAATTTTAAATACTATTTCAATTTTCCACAGAGTTCAGGATGTCAGTCACAACCTTGATGAGTGCTCCTATTGAATACTGTATTTCTTCTAGCACACTGGGAAATCTGACCCTTCATTTTCTTTCTGAACTGGATGTACTCAGACAATCCATCACAGCACACTGTATGACATGGAAACAAAGAAGACATAAGCTAATGATCACCATGAAATTGAAGTCATCTTGATATCCAGTCAGATTCCTCTTGTAGATGGTAAAGAGTGAATGTTTTGTTTGACAACAGGGGACAAAGAAAATTATTAAATCAACACATACGAATTTTCCCTCTCTAGTGGATTTTTCACTTTGGCAGCCAAAGTAAAGGTCAGTTAAGCAATATAGCCCTACATTTAACTTTCAGATTTGTATTCTTGCAAACAGAATTCAAGTGCAATTTCAGGCAGACCAGATATTGTGTGGCAACCTGTTCCTGCCTAAGATATTTTTTTGCAGCTTCATTCACTCCTCCACTATTTGTTCGCAGCAAATTAAGCTTCATTCTGAAGTGAGGAGTCAGAGTTGAATACCTACAGGGTAGGAACATAGGCTGGGAGATGGATGACACAAGCCTAGAGGATTTAGCTTATCTTGGTGATTGCAGACCAAAATGTGGTAATGAAAAGTTCTTATTCATGCTCTTTTCTTTCTCTCCATTGTACTCCCTTCAGCCCTGTGATAAAGATGTGTCATTCCTTAAAAGCACGTCCATGACACTATATAAAATGTCCTCAAAGCTCAGATATTGACATTTTAATGCAGTTGGTTTTTTTTGTTCATTTGTTTTTAAATCTTGGAAACTATATTTGAGACGTATATTGGTATGGTTCTACCCAGTACGAAGGGATTTGATTCCTTATGTATTTCTTATTCAGGAATAGAGAATTCCGCTGCTGAGTAACTGAAGAAAATTTTAGAGAAGGGAAATCTACAGTACCAGTTATCTATCTAGAAGTTCATCCAAATTGTCTCTTCAGATTCAGGGAACGAATAAAGAATTTATGATTCAACCCTGCACCTGAATTTTTATTACAATTCCCTCCAGAGTGGTGTGGGTTTTTTTCCCCACTGCTACCTAACTTTTCCTGGCAGGTATTTCCCCTATCCTGAGGTTCTCGGCAATCACCCTAGTTTTCACTGTTTGGAGAAAAGACTGCAGGAGAAAGCTCTTAATTGCTCTTTTTTAGCAGCTGGTTCTGGTAAAAGCAACAGGTCTTCA
The DNA here is from genome assembly GCF_020740795.1 of Apus apus. Lineage (NCBI taxonomy): Eukaryota > Metazoa > Chordata > Aves > Apodiformes > Apodidae > Apus > Apus apus. The sequence continues at coordinate 13,599,777 of NC_067283.1, forward strand.
AATCTCATTGAAAATTGCAAGTTTTTTTTCAAAGAGTTTGCATGAAGGGACCAAACCCAGAATGGGCTCATCATGCTAGGACAGAGAGAAAAATGAGAGACGATACTTCATCTGATTTTTCAGTGTTCTGTGGGTTCCAAATCAAGAATAAAAGAAACCCACAGTCCTAGAGAACTGACTCTGTGGGAGGTCTGAGTGAAATAGCCCATAGCAGAAGGCAGAAGCCTTTAAGGAAATGTGCCGTTCCATCTGCATTAACTTGTGCCTCTCTTGAATTATTGCTATTAAGCTCTCCAGATCTGGACACTGATAAAATGAGCTTCTAAAAGATTGTCTTGTGAAGACCATTCCAGGAATGGCAGTGCAAGCTGTTGTGCATACAATGGAGCTTCTGTGAGAAATACATGGTATAACACTGATGGCATTTTAAAGTGTCATTTAGCATCAGAGTAAAGGTTTACACAGCATACATAATATATAGCTCTGATTGCTAAATGTCTGCTGCCAGTGCGTCCTGATGTCAGCAACAGCTGCCATTGTTGAGTCAACTTAAAATCTTTAGAAATACAGCTGTGAAATTCTTTCCTCAAATGCAAATTGAACAACCTTAATAAATACACTGAGCTTTTACTGACACATGAAATTCCCTTTAGGATTAGAGGAAGGTGAAGAGGTTTGTTAACATACCACCCAGTGCAATTCAGAGCTGGTGAGGTAGAAGATATTGGAAAGTACTCAGCCTGGACTGATTGTGGTCCTGCTAAAGTCACTGGCCAGAACAGAAATCTACTAGTAGCAAAAACTGACATCATGCATCTGATGGAGAAACTCCTTAAGAATTGCTCTATAAAACTAGCCAAGTTCCTTTACTCGCAGTTTTCCCTTTGGCTTTGAACCCTCAACATGTTGGTTTTTTTCACACCTCTTGCTTTCCAGTACCTTTTCTAGACAATCCTTTCAGACAGAAAACACCATTTTGAGGGGGTTTTTATGCTGTAAAAGCATATGACAGCAGTGCATTAAAGTTTCCATTTTTAAGGATTCCTCTGATTTGTTCTTTCAAAGCTATCCCACGTTAATTGCTTGCTGCAAACTTTTGATGCTCAGCAGTGACAATTCCCTTGGGTAACAAAACTTTTTTTTTTTTTTTTTTTACTCCAACCTCCAAATTCCTTTCTTATTTGGCCAAGGTATAAAGTGAGTAAATGTGATTTGGGATGCCAGTGTTGATTAGAGATAGGAAGAGAGACAGAGGTGAAAAGGAGGAGACAGAAGAGACTTTCCCATTTGCAGGAACATGTGTTTTACCCTTTTGCTTTACAGTGCAACAGAAAGCAATAAATTATACATGAACTAAGATAGCAAAAGAACATACAGCCCATACAGTCTGCAAAAACAAGCTGAAGTTTACTGTTGGCTTTATACCTCCTATTCTTTCCCCTTGTACTAAGACACTAGGCACAGACCAAATTGATGATTAGGCTGGAAACTACTGTGAAGGAGGGGACAGAAGAAGGTTTGCATGCTAAACTTTCAATCTGTCTATCCTATGTTTTTTGCACACAGTTATTTTTATCTAAAAAGAGTTGCTTAAATCTACATTTTTTAAATATTACACTTAAATAGAGCAACAGTATTACTCAGTAGTGTATCTTCCATATTTGTTTTTTCCCCATAGAATAGATACTGAATTTTATCAGTACTGATCAAGACTAAATCCACTGTCATGGTAAAGACAGAGAGTGTTCCCCAGAGTTTAGGCTCTCAAAAGTCAATAATTTTATTCCCAAACACTAATTATTTGGGGTTTGTGGCAGCTTTTTGTACTCTGTTTCTGAGTCACACAGTCTGCAAGGTTTTTTTTTTTCCAGGAAGTAATGCTATTATGGCATAGTTTGCAGACAAGTAGAAAGTGTACCAGAAATGTGCTGGAGAAGGACAAACAATCTCCTGTCAAAAGATTTCATCATGGAAGTGAGGTCTGTCTCTTCACTGGTGCTTCTTCATGACCACTTGCAACAGCCACAAATTTACTTCCCATGGCTGCCACACTAGAGTCACTACCTGAAGCGACAATTCCCAGCAGTGCTGGTGCAGACAAGCCACACAGATAACGCATAGCTGTGTTTGGGAAATGTGTGCGATGCAAGAAACAAAATGGAAGAGCATGGAAAAGGAATTGTGAAGTTTAGCTTTACATTGGTAATAAATCTGCCAGCTACCACCTGTAGCTATCATATGTGGAGCAATGCCAGTCATAACACAACAAGAAATCTTTAAGAAAGAGCTCAGCATCGGCAAGGTCTGTGAAGCCAGTGGGGCTCAATGTTGCTCTTGTACACACACATCGACCTTTTAGGCAGTGTTCTGCAGTGTTGGAGTAATACTGTTCTAAGTTCACATCACTGAAAGCATAATTTATCTCCTCTTATTTCCACAAATCTAGGCAATAGCATGTTTTAAATAGCATACTACATCACCTACCATTATTTCTAGTCAGATTTACACTGTTTCTTTCAAATGAGCCTCACTACGTAACACTGAAAGCAGGCTTTTACCAGTTAGGATTTTGGGCTTGGAGGACCAGTTTTTAGTGCTCACCCTTTCTATCTTCTCTCCCTCTTTCTTTGAAACAAAATAATTCTGTATATCCAAATTTGGATGTGTTTGCTACTGATGGGAGTAACAATAACACTAAGAAATAACATATGCTTTCTTTCAAGTTCAATCATATCTAAGTCATAAAATTAAACATTCATAGTGAATTTTTTTACTCATATTCACGTCTTTGGAGCTTAAAATATTTGTAAGTTCATGTTAACTGAAGGCGTAGTTGAAGCTGTTTATGAATAACTTTAAAAACTTGGTTTATTTTTAGAGTGTTCAAAGGGTGAATGTCAGTAATTCTTTGTTTAGCCCACTCTACGCATTGTGACTGTCTGTCTGAATCACTGGCAGTTTGTCTTGGTATTAGTATTATGATCCTCTGTTTTTTAATAGGAGGGTTATAAGATGGAAAGTATCACAGAGTAGAAGCTAGCAAACAAATTCTCTCACCAGGAACACATTTTTTTAGTTTAAATGGGTAATGTCAAGTTTGCTGGCTAGAGGACTGTTATACCTTGAATAGTTTCCTAGGCATGTAACTAGAATTACTTTCCAAAAGTGAGGGCTCTGATGGAATTCTACAGTAGAGAGCAAGCTTCTTTCTAGAGCAGCTCCTAAAGAAACATATGGATTTCTATAAAAGGAAAACATATTTCCTTAACCTTCAAAGGAAAGTCTTGCATCCTTAGTAGTCAAGAAAATAAGTGGTCAGTAAAAGCAAAGAAAATCAGTTCTTAGATTTTTTCTTATTTTTTTAGGAAAGGCAGCCTATAGTTTTGGTGACAATGGAATAACTATTTCTTAAAAACTGAAACAAGATAGATATGTCACTGATGAAACTGCTGTAATTTTGAAAATGAAACCAGTGGTTAGTGTTAGAAACTCTGAAGCTCTTCTTAAACACTTGAAAAGTGAGAGGCTTCCATGAATTCTACCCATCAATAAAAAGGGAAAAAAAAATAATAAAACAAACAAACAAACAAAAAACCAGAAGAGCATCCTGTAGGACATCCATTCTTACATGAATTCTGTAACCTTTCAATTGGAAGCCATTTACTTGAATCTTGCCTTGCTCAATATTAATGATTTAAGTCTACAATCATCAAGCAGTAGTTTACAGGCTTATATGTAATTAACAGACAGCTCATCTGATGGTAGAGTTCACAGCTGACAGAAATGCATCACCCAAAACTATGTGGTTTCCCAGCTGGTGAGCAGTAGTTCACAGACATAAGATAAAGTCCTTTTATCTGTTCAGCTTCATTTGTGCTCCTTCTGTGAAAGACAGATAATGTGGGCAGGTGTTACTCTTCTGAATCTAGGGACGTCACCATGTTACATCACCGGTGTAACAAATCTGTAGAGAAACTACCTATTTTACAGAGGGAAAAGCAACAGCTACTATTCAGCTATTTAGCCAACACATCTTTAGAATATAGAAACAACTACTTTTTTTTCTTGTAGTTGTTTCCTGAAAACCTTTATTTATAAATATTGCTTTAGGAACAAAATTCCCCGTGACATGGCCCACTTTTTTAATATTTTTGAAGTCATTAGGATTATTTCAACATTGTCAAAAAATTCTCTTCTGTTTGTTTAGGGATTTGGAGTGAGTTTTTTTGGTGGTTCAGAATTAGCCTAAGAAAATAGAAACTGACTTCTCTACACCTTGATAGTTTTGCTAAGTTAAGAACTCATGAAACTGGTGGTTAGCTGGATTCCTGTATGCTTTACATTACAAAACCATTCTTTCATAAAGCACTGTTTTTCTTCCTGATGGGGATCACAATCATTTAAAGGCTTGTATATTAAACCTCCTACCTTTGAAAGTAGCTATATTTCTGTTCCTGTGGTTCGTGTGGTTGTCACTTCAGTGTATGTCTAGATGTTATCTTGCATCAGTGAAGGAAGTAACACCACAGAGCAGGGGAGGCTGAGCGATGGATGCCAGAAATTGGTCATTAGCCACAGCAGTTCATTAATGTTTATGTCGCTACCTCAGAATTGCCTTAGCCATTAAGTGTGCAGTTTTATTAGATTCACCTGCAACACATATGGAGCTGAATAATTCAACCGATCCAGCATATGAGTCCCCAATAACACAGGGGAATAGCATTTAGAAAGATCAACAATTTCCTGTGTAACTGTGCAGGTTCATGTGATTTCAGTCTTTGGCAGCGTCATGTCTGCTTTCTTCTGTCACTAACAGTAAAAATCTCTCACATAGCTGAAGGGCCCAAAACCTTGATCATTTGGGATATTTTTCATTTAATGAACTATCTAGAAAGCAGCTTTGTTACTGAAGAAAAGTTAGAACAGTAAAGAGAGACCACCTCTCCATCAAAATCCGTCTCAATAACAGCTTTCATTTCTCCTTGCATGTTTTATTACCTCCTGGCTGCTGTCAGTTATTCGTGCCTGCTGCAACACTACAGGCACAGAGAGGAGCAGATGTGGTTCTTGCAGTGTTCAGCCTAGGACACTGCTATTCAGTCTGGTAAAGCTTCCATAGTCTGAAGCTAGGTATTTAAAGAGAATTGTCATGGATTTAGCCAATAACCAGGTGACAGATGTTCTCTTTTCTCTCCCCACTAGCCTCCCAAGGAAAGATAAAAAAGGGTATAAGGGAGAGAAACTTTAAGGCTAGGGGGATAAAAACCCTAGGTTTAATTAAGTAGTAATAATACTGATGACTTACACATATATACAAATAGGTAAATTTGTAGTTCACACTCCCCAGTTGGTAATTATTTCCCATCCAGAAAAGTCCCAGACTGACTTGGCAACAGATGGGTGCCTGAGACCAAGGTCCTACTGACAATATGCAAGTGTCTTGGAGCAGCTGAGCCAGTCCTACCTGGGGAGGCAGGGAAAGGCCACCTGTCTCAGTGAATTACGTTCTTCTCAGGCAGGAAAACAGGACACTGAAATAGCAGCAGAGGGAGAGATGACAAGCAGAAACCAACCAGCCAGAGGCCAGGAGAGGGCTTCCCTTTTTTCTTATGTTAATCGCAGAGGGTCGTCTGTTGTCTAAGGGCTCAGCCTTGGCCAGCAGGTTTAGAGCCGGGAGAGCTTTTCAGCTTCTCAAGAGGATCTGCTCCTGGGGCACCTCCCCTGCTACCAAACACCACAACCTAAACCAGCACACACCATTTTCAGTTAAAATAAAGGTAAGGTTTTTTTCTGTGATGTAGGTTTGAGGTTATGAATACCCAAAAGAAATCACTCAGTTTTGTGTTCAAGAGAAACTGAAAGTCCAAGTTAGGCTGAGAAAGACAGATGAAAGAAGTAAGAATATGGAGCTTTTCTTCATTACCCACCTAAAAAAAAAAAAAAGCCTGAATATTTTCCAGTGTGTGGGTGCACAAGTGAAACTTATGCAGCCGGATTCAAAATTGCAGTGATTTTCAGTCCTTTGCTTGGTCTATCATTTTTATTATATGCTTCATGTTTTATGGAACTGGCAGCATGACTGCTCTGCTTAGTTTACTCACTGTGACTCAGCACAAGCTGACTGGCTGAGGGCTTCTGCAACAGATTGCTCCAAGTCACATTAAAAATATGATGACCAAAACCAGATTATTTATTTGGAAAACATTTTTAATGTTTATAATCTTGCTTGCTGATGAAGCTAATGATCACATCTTGATAAAGGCAGCCAGAAAAGAAACCCAGTCAGTTTAAATGCCAGCAACAACACTGAATTCTCCATTATTCAAATTTTGGTTGAACAACACTCTTGCAGCAACAAACAACTATATTTCCTGGATCTGGCAATTTTTCATACAACTAAACTAGCAAGTCACAGACCTCTATAGGTCAGTCTTTTTTATCTGCTTCAAGAAATCCAACAAAAATGCAAAATCTTCAGTCTTTTCTCTCCCTTCCTGACACCACCTTGAAAATTGTCCTCTTTTGCTGGATGTCCAGTTTGTTTCAGCACCTGGACTAATTTTACTCCAATTTATAGAAGAGAGTTTCCTGTAGCTCTATGGTAGAGCTCTGCAATGTCTACAATAACAGCAAACCTGACACAAGAAGGTTGCATCTTCTAGTCGCTCTGACTTTTCCTATTTTGACCTTTTTTTTTGCCACAGACTTTTTGATATTTCTGCTCACACGTTGGTTTTAGGTTGTAAGATTTTTATGTTTGCCTATGAAAAATAGATAACACAGCTGGAATGTCCAGAGATTAATGCAACTACAGCATGAATAAATGTGTAAGTAAAGTTGACAGTGGATAACAACTCAGATGCAGCTCCAAATCAACAGTGGGCAACAGGATATCACAGGATAGGAGGGCACAGGTATCACAGTGTTAGAGATGCCTACAAGCCACTCTACGTTTGTAGTAAGAGCACAAAGGATAAAATAGCAATGCATAATTAGTATAATTAAAAAAACCTTTTGTGTCTTGACCTGCAGCTGACACTAGCTTAGAGTTATGCTAAAGAATCAGCTCTGACTCTTCTATGCTACCAAAATACTTTCTCCTCCAAACAATGGAATTATCTCCTCCTACACATACCAAGATCCTCTGAAAGTTCAATGGAACTCAGTGCACACAGGGATTTGGGCAGCATTTATTTCATATTTGTAAGCTGAAGTAATATCAAGGAAAGGAGCTCTCTTGGGAAAAGATAGGAAATGTTTTGTTTTATCAGAAAAAAAGGAAAAAAAGGACTTGGAGATAATTAAGAAAGCAGTGCAAAACGTACCAGAAGTCCTAAAAGAAAAGTACACCTTGTAAAACCCTCTGCTCAGTGTTTCTTGCCTGCAGTCTCTCAGGACCCTTAGTCACTAGGGAGGATTACTCACATTTTAGTGTTTGAAGCAGAAGTCTCCTTGGCTTGTGGGTTTCTACACTGACTTTAGTCCTGGGCGGTTCTAATTTTACATCCTGAGATCACAGGTGTCATTGGGAGGTTTATTCTCAAAGAATGTGTATGCCTCTCAGGTCATTTTGTAGCCTGAACATGCTAAGCAAGAGGATGCCCTGGCAGTACTAAGTGGGGGGCTGTAAATCTAAAGTGAAGCCTCTCAATGGCAAGTTACTGCCTGTAATTCCTTTGCTCTAACTTGCCTTGACATTAAGGCAGTGTGTCTTTCTAAAGATATGCTAGAGCCACACAGAAAACTTCACCTTAGTGGAATATTAGTGATGAAGACCCTACATGCAATATTACACAAAGAGATGTTACCAAGTTTTCTTTCTGAATTCAGAACAAGTGAACTTATGACTGGTGTGACAAGGAACACGTACATGCCAAAACTGGATTAGTGATTGGATTTTTGTAGAATATTCATAGAAGATGTGTCTGTATAATTGCTAATATTCTCATAGTAACTGTGATCTTAATAATAATGCATGCCATTAAAAAACCATATGCTCTGCTGTGTGATGCTTAATTATCCAATTTGAATTTTAAGTGCTTTCTAATGGCTTCATAGAAGCTCAAATCCATTTATAAGTTGTTTTGGAAAACAAAGAATCCTATTATTAATTAATTAAGGAAAAAAGTAAGTGCTCACCCATTACACTGTGTTAAGCATATGGATGAGTCATGGAAAGCAAAAAAGGAGAAAAAAATAATTCAGTGTTTCTTTATTTTTTTATTAATCACTCACCCATGGCTCTGGATGTGTAGCAAGCATCAGAGTTTATGGTGTTAATGTGACCATGAGTCGTGAGTTACAGCACAACAACTTTTCTTATTCTCCCCCGTGCATTCTTGAAGGGGTATTTGCCATCACCAAGCCTCAGTTGAAGGAACCAGCAGATTACATTTCTCTCAGCCTTCAGAAACACCACCATATCATATATTTGTTTGAAACTGGTAATGCTCAGTCTGTTCTCTATCTAACTGGTTTTCTGTAAAATCCTACCTGTTCTTCATATTTCTAATCTACTGCTTCAGAGGCCGATGCATCTCCAAAGCTCCACTCTGGAGGAGGCACTCAGAGCAAACCTCCTTCTAATTCCAAGATACTGTTTATCAGTCACTATGTTTTTTGGCTAGAAATAAAAAAAATTATATTCCCAGGTTTAATTGTCTATCTGCCAGCCTAGAAGTAGTGAAAACCTTTTTTTTCTTTTGTTTTGTCTCTCACACACATTTGACAAATTTCAAACTGACTCTTCTGTTGGCGAGAGGAGCAGAAGGGGGAAGGGCGTCCCTCCAGCTGTTAGCAGCAATCCTGGCGCAGAGAGAGGCTCACATCCAACTGCTGCAGACTGGAAACCTTGAACTCAGGGCAGTGAAGCAATCCCACAGCAGGTCTACCTCCCAGCTACCCCTGTATTTTCTAATCAACAGTCTTCATTGTTTGTCCCCTGTCTGGGGGTTTCCCTTCAGTAAGTACTCAGATTTGGAAAGACTGAAAAAAGGTCTGCATTAAAAGCAATAGCTGAGGGTTTTTTGCACGTCTTTAAACTCCTTCCCTCATTCTCATTCACAGTCCCCAGCTCACATTTTTTTACAGTTTTTACCTACATTGCTGTTCTCTGCCACAGTTTCATTTTTTGTCCGGTCACCTCTATGTATTTTAATTTCACATCCCAATTTCCTATTGTTATATGCATTTCAGAAGGTTTGAGAGCAATCGAGTCTTAAAAACTGAGCAATGAGTGGCAGAGTGTATTGACTACTCTAGATTTACATTTCCCTTGACAATCACAGGAGTCTAATTGATTTGTGGACCTTGTGAGCCTTCTCCCTCCAAAAAAATAATAGTGTATGCAGCCCAATTATACCTAGGGCAGTTAAGAATCACAATTTGAGTTAGGAATAACAAAAGAATTCAAGACATAAAACAATCACCTTTTTTGGTCTGTTTCTTTTCTGAAAGAGGTCAGAGCCAACACTTTCACTGGGTTCAAGAGGAAGCTTCTCTGCCTTTATTGTCAAGTAAACACAGTTAAAATACATAAACCAGACATATGCAGACAAAATACACAGTCTATTTCTAAAGCCAAATTTGGTAACAGATCACAATGAATTCCCTGTTTCTAAATGAGGGCAGAAATTGTTCCCAACGACATTTTATTTTGTTTAGGATTTCAGTAAGCTCTGCTAAGTTTATCAAGACCTGATTTTTTTGTTTTGTTTTGCGTACACAGAGTACCTCATACAGCAGACTACTGCTCCACATCTGAGCCTGTATGACAATTCTGCAGCACAAAAACAAACACAATGAAGAAACTCCGGTATGCTATAAAATCCTTTAATCTGGCATCTTTCTCCAGAATACTGTTATTGTTTAAAGATTACCATTTTGAGACCAAATTAAGGCCAGCTTTCTAAATGCTTAACACTTAAATACTTCAGAACACCTGCACACATGAGGTGGCATAGATCTGAAAGTTAGAAGATTGTCATAAAAATGAAACAAACAGAGCAAAACACCAAAACCAAGCAAAAAAGTGCCAATAACAGCACTGACTTTAATTTTAATTTAGTAAGAAAAGTCTCTAGTCTTTAGAAGAATCCTGTGCAGAGACGTGCAGAGAACCTAGAGCTGGAATATTTTTCCAAGAAAAAAACCCCATTGTTTCTAGTAGACCACCAGCTGAAGGTTGCTTAGGGATGGAAATAAAGTTTGGTCCTTTAGAAGAGACAGCCTGAGAGCAGCCACACTAGCGCCAACTGTTCAGTCACTCTCCAGTGCAGCTGACAAACAAGGCAGGGGAAAAAGCTAAGGGATCAGATCCAGGTCTAGTTGTAGCTCTGCCTGCTGGAAACATTATATTCCAAAACAAAACTGAATTCACAGCCTGAGCAGGGGGATGACTACACCCATAATTATTAATATTTTCATGTGTAAGGAGCTAAAGAAGAGTTCCCAGACTCTGCTAACGTCAACCACTTTTTACACTGATAGTATCAGGGACACAAAGTGCAGGAAAGTAGTTAAGGAATTGCTTTCATGAGGCCAAATCTACACACTTTTTACACTTTCATTTGAAACTTGGTAAGAAGATGCTGTTGCTTTTAAGGTAAAAGCTCTCTAAAGACAGCTTTGCTGTTCTCTTTATGGACCTTACATACACAGGCCCTCAGTTTTCTTTAGGGGAGGTTTTCTGAGGTACAGATGGGAGTTACATGTCCAATTCCCATTATCTCCCAAAGACAATTATATGCTTAACTGCCCTCTGTGTCTTTTATAACCTTCCCTTTTAGAGTCAGTTGTCCGTGATTACATAGATTATCTACAATAGGTTTTCTCAACAGCAGTACTTTGAGGTACTTCTTTAAAATAGTATTGGAAGGTTTGACAACATAAACAAAATATAGAGTAATGATCATGTAGTCTATGGATTGTTTGTTTTAAGCTGAGATTTTCATGCTAAAATAGGATACATTTTTAAGGAAACATACCCTCAGTCTAAAACACATGTAATTATGGTTTATTCCATTGCTCCAGTGGATTAAAACATTCATTATACAAACCACAGATAAGATATAATCTGGGAGGTTGATGACTTTTTGCAACATAACAGAAGATTAAAGGGGAGATTTTATTGTAAACTAGTTGAGTTTGCAGTAGAAAATTATGTCCACTATGTGGTAAAAATGTTGCTGTCACTTTCAGCTCTGGTCTTGCTTTATTGTATTTTTTTCTAGTCTAGCTGGCTGCAAATCTTTGAAATTGCATAATGCCAATTAAGAAAAATAAAGAGTAAATTGAGATACCAGTATTCATAGAGAAATGCTGTTGGCTGAGGCCCCAGATACTTTTTGTGTCTCAAGTGATTTGCCTGTAACTGTTCCAGGAAGTTTGGGAAAAGCTTTGCATTGACATCATGCTGCAAGTGCTGGAAAAACTTTACCCTGGGAAAGATTTGAGGCCTAGTTCAATGCCCTGGGTAACCTATCCTATGACTTCTATGGACATTCTCAAGGTTAATGAATTTAACAGAAATTTAACCCATCTCCGCTGTCCTTTAAAAGCTGTTTTACTGAAGGGAAAGTTAACTAATTGTTTATTTTTCTGTTCTTTTCCTCCTGATTTCACTCTTCCCAGAGTCCTGAAAGTTTGTTTTCAGTTTAGGTTTGTTTTTTTTCCTCTCAATGCAGCTGCTTCTATGAACTTCTGAAAAGGAAAGAACTTTCTACTAACTTGTTTTTTTTTTTAAAGAATTTGTAACACTCAGGGGATTTTATTCTTCTCTTCCTAATTCATGGTCCTGAGAGTTGTTTCTTTCTTTTTAGAAATGGAAAAAAATATACAAAAAAGGCAATAAACACAAATAAAAACTAATTATAGAAAAAAAGAACACACCACCAAACAGAAAAACAGTCAGTGACCATTTAGCTTCAATTCAGGAAGGTGGCCTCTGTGGAAAGTCAAGCCACGTAAGAGCTTTTAAGACAGGAAGAATATATGTCCGTTAAATTCAGTGCTTAATCCCTCAGTTGAATATTCAGTGGAATTACTATTTGACTTGTTTTTTGTTTTCTATGAACTATTGTGTTTATTTTCACTTGTCAGTGACTGCTTGGACTCTTCTGACCTAAATCATGTAATTCAGAAGCTGGGTGATCTAGTCTCTACAGATGTGTCAAAGAGAGGAAGCTGCACTGCTCTTCTCAAGGTGCCTTTTTCTCTTTGACTAGAAGAAGAACTAGCTGACTAGTTGGAACTAGAAATCTTATATTTAGATGATCAAAGTTAGTTAAGAAGAAGGTCAACTGAACAAATTCCAATAACTGTATTACCCTTCATTTCCAAGTTCATTCAACATAAATGGTGTATAAAAAATGTTTGGTTTTTTTTTTTAATTAATTTTTTAAGAAGTAACAATCCTTTTTTTCTGACAAAGACTGGGAAAAAAACAAGAAATAAAATGACCTTGAATGTTCACAAGAAATGAAATTCTATTGTAGGTTTTTCTAAATGGGCTAGTTTTTCTGACTTATTCTTGAAGTATGTTTTCTTTATAAAGATGTTGTACAGGAAAAATTGTTTTTATAACCTCTCACATTTGGCAACTTGAAACCCCAATGTCTCATTTTGCTTTCTTGGTATTTCATAGACAAGGTAAGCAACATCTTAGAAACAATGCTGAGACTGTGTATACTTGTTGTTTTTAATAGAACTGTCAAGTACTAAAACCCTGTGAGTGCATAGGTATATTTATAGATTGTTTCTTTCTAAATGGCTAGGAAGAATAATTTTATAAACCACATTCCCAAGTGTAAAGCTAGGGAAAAAAAAAATATAACTCATTACAGAAAATCTAAAGAAATGAATGCATATCTTGGACTGAGATGGAAAAGGACAAACTATTGAGTAGAATGCATAAACATTATTCATTCAAAATTTTAATTAAAGAAAACCTTTAAGATGTTACTCTGAAAACAATTTTATTCTAAACAAAGAAAGCAAAAATTGAAATATTACCAAATATTTTGTTTCATTTTTTGTGGGGTTTTTTGCAGCTTGTTACTGTTGTATCAACTGTATTCAAAACAGAGCATATTTCAGAGCATATTGTAACCCTTTTCAGACTTCAAAAATACAGGCAAGCATTATTTATTTCCTTATACAGGTAAGCAAACTCAAATATGGACAGGTAATATCAAATACTTTTAGTCCTTTCATCTAATACTCAAGGAATTAAAAATCACTTTCACATGTATAGACTACAAAAATCCCAGAGAATTTAGGCAGGAGGAACGTCCAGGGGTTAGATCTGCAAAAGTATTTAGTGCACCGAAACCCGTCAGTGCTTTTAGTGGAAGGTGAATGCTTAAATACATTTAAGGATATGGCTATAAAACTGCAGGAGCATATTAAGTACTGCATTTCTTAAACACTCAGAGAACTTGTAAAAAGAGCTGGTCCTAATTACTTAGTCAGACTTATTCTGTAAGCCTGCAATAATAGCAATATTTCAGGGTACATTTTAATAAATATACAGATGCCATACATTTAATCAAGCATTACATTAAGGTGAAAGTGTCAAAAAACAGGGATCTCAGTCCTGTCCTTGAAGCATAATTTAGTTCACATCCTCACATGATAAGATTTTAAGGTTTGGGTAATTTCTTAGAGTCAGAAACGCAAGTTAAGTTAGCCCCTTGCCTGCATTTAATCATGTTATTTTCTATATTTACCAAATCTGCGATTCACATCTGTACATCCTTGTGGACAGCCTATAAACCTATCCATTGAATACATAGACACCAGAACCCTAAGACATGTTTTCTTGCTTTGTATCAACTCCACAAATGTTAGGAGACAGGGCCTAAACCCTAAGTTTCACTGTGAATCTCCTGATAGGATTGATATATCTCTAGGTGCCCTTCATTTTGATAATGAGAATGAGTGACAGTGAGAAGCTGAATATGCTCATCTCATGGCTGAAGATTCTCATAGACCTGAAGGAAACTTCAGTATCAGGAGCAGAAATAATCTGGCTCACTGTAGGTAACACAATCAATCATCCTGGATTCCATTGACAATCAATGGAGATCTATTCAATGTAGATTCTGGAGTTCGTATTGTGATTCATGTCATCCTAAAGTACACACTTAAAATAGGTCAGACAAACTATGCCCTAATAAGGCCTGTTTCTCTTCATAAACTACAGATGGAAGCTAAGATGATGAACTCAACTGAAGATAGCTGAAGCTAAAATTAATCCATGCCTCTATTATGCAATACAACCTTTGCAGATGTAGTCTATCATATCCAGTGTCCTGTTTCCCAAAGAAGAGGATGAATAAAAAGAATTTCTCTCAGTATAAATACTTTTAAGGTTAGACACTTGCATATTTACCTGTAAAATATATCCCAAATACTTTAATATATCTATTTTAAGGTTGCAGTAAAAATAAGTGTAAAGAAACTCTGAAGAACCATGGTCTTCAAAGAAAAAGTGAAGTAGAAATTAGACATGGGATTTCAAAAACAAAGGGATTTGAATATCTAATGGGAAATGAGTAAGCATATCCCCTGGGTTTCTCTGAAAGCCTAAATATTAGTAAAGGGAAAATTAGATCGAGAAAATGTTGGCACTAACTTCTTACCATTTTGTTGTTGTTTTTTTCTTTTTTGAAAAAGGAATGCAGCAAAAATAGCTAGCTCTCTTTTAGCAATGTGTTAATGCAAAATCGTTCTTTCATTCTATCCTTCATATTTTATGTCTGGAAAAAGAAAAACATTCCAGTAGTCACATTATATTCACTTCAGTTTTTTTCAGTGCACATGAACCCACATTTATGCAACATCTGACCACTGATTTTGAAAAATAAAACTCACAGGAATCCTGCGACCATTGCTCTTTTTCAAAAGCACCATTTAAAACCTTAAAAAATAATTGCTTGTGTTCCACTCCCACTACACAATATTAAGCTCTGTCCATTAAGAAGTTTCTAAAGAGATTTTGATAGAAAGACTTATAATTAATAGTTTCACTAATAAAAAATAAAATAAAATAAAAACAACTGTATGTATTTATCTTTACATTAGTCTGTCTCTTTGAACAGGAAATGTTATAGAACTGTGATTATGAGGCATAGAAGGTTTTTTAACACGTAAAATAGAGGAGAGGGGACAAGCTGTGGTGAGGAAAATGCAAGCATTGTGCAACTCACCAGACCTCCTGTTCCAGAGAGATTTATTTATTGGAAATTATGGCAAGAGGAAAAAGACTAAATAACTTTAAGTCCCTAGTTATTATGTCATATGTAGCTCCACAGTACAATATAGTCTCAATCTGCTGTTTTGTAAACCAAGCTGTCAAACACTTGTTATTTTAAAGCTGCAGCTTTTCAGGGTCCTCTGACAGCCCGAGGTCCCAGCTCTCAGCCTGATTCATGGCTGGCTCTGAGACAGAGGAAGTTCGTGTCTGCTATAATCTAAACACTTTGCAAATGGAGCATTGGAACAGTGGTGAAAGAAGAAAATAGTCTAAACCCTATAACCCAGACAAGAATCCTGCAAAGCTTCTGGGGAGAAGAGAAAGGAAATAAGTACAACAGCACAGTCTGCAAGATCAGCAAATGGATTCACATGATTTTATTTTTCAAACTCTGAGTTTTCAGGCAGGGAGAAGTTGCTTTTAAACCACTTAGCTGAAAAGCAGTGAAAATTAGTCTCTGTCAGAAGTATGGAAACAATGTCCCAGATGTGTACTTCTGCAACATCTGTATTTTCCATTTCAAGTATAAATACAAAAAGGTTGGTTGCAGGATTTCTTCTCTTCACCTCCTTCGCTCCCACCCCTGAGAGTTGTGTTTAGCCCTTAAATTCAGATCAGTGGATTATTATAAAGCATAAAGAGATGTGGATAGTTTCCGCTGCACTGAAATTTAGATCAACTCTTTCAGAGGCATCATGCAAGCAGTAAAGGGAAGATGTATTCCTGGGCTGTGATAATACACCCCCATAATACTGAGATAATTAAATCAAGACAATTCTACTGCTTATTCTTTCTTAAAATAAAATGTCCAAATGCAGGGAAAAATATTTAAAAGCTCCCAAATTAATTAAGTGAGACACGTGTGATATAATATTTGCTTAAAACTAATTTTCCATTTGCCCTAGTTACACTTCTCCAACATTTTCCATCTTCCTTGTCTCCAATACACACATTTGTTACCTGTCTAAGCCTCATTCTCTGTTTCTCTCTTACCAGCTTGCACAGAGCAACTCTCATCAAAACAGTCTGCCAGAGTATAAAAGGAGCCTTTACGTCTTGGTCTGAATAAGTGTAGAAGCTCCTTATTCTAATTACTTGTATATACCTGAACTTAGATGTATATGTAGCCTCAGGATAGCATTCTAGCTACAAGTTGCTTTCAACTGTCAGGAAAAAAATATGTTTCTGGAGAAAAACTTGGTAATTCTGTCCTACCAGACCCCATGGCAATATAAATCAAATTATTTTTTTTAGTTTGTTGAGTTACAGTTCACTTCTTTGGCATTCCTTTTTATAGACAGTAACACAATAGAGTAGAGTTGTTGCAAAAGGGAAGGATCTGTGAAAAGAAAGTACAATTTGTATACATTCAGTACAGAAGGACCCAATGCTGAAGATTTTGGCAACTTGCTTCCAATGTTTATAGCGGACATAATACTTGCCTTTCAAAAAATGATTTATGAGCAGCTGAAATTTACACACATTGCTTGGAATCTGTGGAAGAATCTATATGTTGGCTCACGGCCTTCAGAAAACTGGATGCCTTAAAGCAGAGCTATGGAGAATATCGATAGTAGGCTCACCAAATTATCTGCAAACTTGTGCCAACATTATTGCCTTTGTCATTAAGCAGTGGAAAGGCTTTTCTTGTTAAACTGAAGTAATTAAATCTCCCTGCTCTTATTAAACAAACAAAAAAAAAAAAAACTAAAACACACAACTGACTGCTGTTGGCCTGAAAATTGCACCAAGTAAATGCAAATTTTAATTTCATGGTGTGTTAAATTATTGCCATCTAAGCTGTCTGCCAATATAACATGAAATCCCACCACAAGTTTTTTGTCCTTTCGTGTGTATGTGTGCAGGCACACTTGCATATAAAGTGAACATTTTTTTCTCCTTCATCCTGTGTTAAAATATGAGAAACTCCTTGCAATTGAAAGTGAACATATAGATGGATTTTCTAAATTAATCCCAAACAATTGTTGGAGTGTATGTAAATGTGAATTTGTCCTTCTGAAGCTCAGAATGTCTTCCTTGCATTTTCTTAGTTATCTCTTACATAACTAAAATGGATTTGTTATTGATTCCCTGTATTTACAGCACAATGGATGATATTTTTTCAAATTCCCAAACTAAGCAAATCAGAACTATCCTCTTTGCTGTAGAAAGAAATACAGATTTTCCTTTCAGGAGTGCAGAAGTGATGACAAACTTTGTAATGTTCCTAAAATCACATAATTATAAGTTGCATTAACAAAGATAAACACAAAGATATTTTCAGTGCAAAGGGTTTTAAAGGTATTTATAACTTATGTGGTGAGATGGAAAAAGCTGGGAAAAGCAATACACAAGTGCCACCCTGTATACTAAGAATATGCCTGAAATCCTCTGCCATCAAAAGATCACCAATGGCAGCACAACCTGCTGCTAGAGCCATTCCATTTTGCAAGGAGCCACTTGATTTTTTTTCTGAGCAAAGACTGGGACTTATGTCTCTAACCATTGCATCAGTGACTCTGTTTCCAAGACTTTACTACCCTACGCAGTTTTGATTATTCAACAAGACGCTGATAACAGCTGAAACCTTGAGGTTTGGAGATTTGGAGGGCCCTCTCACAACACAGAGGAGATCATGTCATTGCAAAGCTACTGTAAAATAGTACCAAAATCCTCTCTTCTAAATGACAGCAGACATGAACAGTTCTGTGCATGTCTAGAAGCTCACTTTTGGAGAAATTTAATGACAGAAAATTAGACATTGATAAGATCAGGTCAGGAAGACTAACAAAATCCAGTCTTACCTAGACATCTGAGATGTCTACAAGTAACCAAGATTCACATCTTCAAACAAAATTTTCTTACTGAGCCAGTGTTGTCCCAATTGCTGCATTTTCTGAGTTGACTAACCATATATCTCCCTGCTTTATCTTTCTCCAGGATTCTGCTGACCACACATACATGCCTACTGTATGGCAAGCCAAATATTTCTCTACACTCTTGTTAACTATTGGGTTGAACCTGTTGTCTAAACCTACATTTCTAGTGCCATTTGAAGCACTCATAAAGCTGACAGCAAGAACACAGGACTTTCTGAGATTTTTGTGGTATAGCAGCTGGAGGCAAAGCAGGTACCCCAGGACATTTCAAATGGTCTTGTGTTTCAGCAACCCATGTGATGGGTACTAATCCACATATACATACCCTAGAGGCATACACCTAGATTTTAGGCTTCATCAGTGGCAATAAAGCTTATTAATCTGTGAGAATTAATCCCTCTCAAGAGTCCCAGACTCTGAACCTGGGACTTAGCCAGTGGAGTCCTTCGGTTTCCACTCAAGAGTCCTTTCTTCCCGTACAGAGGCCACTTACGGATTCAGTAACTGCAGGGAGGAGAGAATAAAATCCCAAAACAAGATACCTGTAGGTGTAACCCCTACACAGCATACAGGAACAAAATAGCAATTATAGTGGTTCTTAAGGTTTTACATCAAATAAATTATCCTGTTAGACTTAAATATTTTGGAACTAGCAGTGACTGTGATTTCACACACACACGTGTAGCCTGAAAATCTGTGTAATCATAATGCATGTTATAAGCAAGGTTTACTGGTGAAGGCCTAATCTTGTAAACAAGTCTTGTTTACTCAAGAAGACAATTGGACTCTTCTTTTGTTTCAGAGTTTACATGGTCAGAGGCTGAGATCATTATTTTTGAAATGTGATGATTGGAAGACACAGAAAGTACCTTTGTGAAGTTTTTACAATTAATCCTGTAAATAAAGCCCACGACAGAAATGCATAGTGTCTCCAAAGGGACAATTACAATGTATTGTGTTTGAATAATGACTCACAGTGCTTTATCATCATCTGTTTACATAATAAGTCAAAATAACATTTCAAAATATGGTGTATGCATTTTTATTATTGTCTTAAGTGCACAGAGGGGAATTGCCACAGCCTAGCATCGTAAACTTTGTAAACCTTTCTTAAAGACTGCTTTTTTATCCCCATCCTCTTCTGCTTAAACAAAATGTGAAGGAAACAGAACACACAAATAAAACTGCATTAAAATAGTCCCATGTGTCTGGCTAAAACAAAAGACAGGAAATTCTTAAAAGTGTGGTTATAAACTGAAAAATGCCTAGAAACATGGCTTCCTAGTGTCCTAGGTTTATGTATTCATAATTATTTCACTATCAATATTTTCTTTCCTTACATATATAAATAGATGACATTGGTCTAAGTGCCAAGACCACATTCTTATTCTGAGATTTAGAACACAAGGCCAACTGCCACTTGCCTTCTCCTTTAGCATGAAAGGTGGAACTGAATGAAATCCCTACATTTCAGCTCCTGGAAGCTTTATAATTTAAGTGTATTTCTAATCTTTAATCATGTTGTATTGTGGAGACAGGTCCAGATTCAGCTTTCAAGAATTACATGGTAAATCTCAATGAACTTTAGAGTTGTCGTGAAGACAGTTCCCACAACAGTGCTTAGCACTTTCTAAGGGCTCTAACAAGGGATGGTTTTGCCCCCGTGAAGATTCAGGAAGGGGCCAAGGTGCCCACAGAACCAGGCAATGAAATATCTGCCTAGATATCAGGCATCCAGCCCACAAAATAATCCAAACCCAAGAGCAGATATTTGTCATGGAAGATATATTACAGCTTAAGTGTCTGAGGCCACTGACTCAAAGAAAATGTAAGCATTGCAGAGGTATCTAACTTTAACTCACAATACTGAAATTCAAGTTATGTCACCCTATGGAGTTTAGGCACTCTGTGACACAGCTCTGTGAAAACTGTGGCTGTTTCATCCAGTTAGGATCTACAGACCATTAGAACACTCAGCTATTCTTCGAAGGTTCAAGCTTTTTGAAAATTGAAATTATATTATGAAATCATAACAATGCTACATAGGATTATTCCTAGTTCTATCATTTAATGAAAATAGAAATAAAAGTTTTGTGGAACAAAGACAAAGACCAAAAACCAGCTTTCTCCATACATTTTCCTTCTTTTCTCATCTATTGCATGAATCTTACTCACTTTTGCACGTGGAGTGCACACCATCTGCTCAGCTATGTAGGCTAGGCTGGGAGCCTGTAAGTAAGGTGTGCTTCCTCAGAAGCAGATTTAAATGCCTGAGGTCAAAGCAGTTGGAAGGAAGGAAGGAAGGAAGGAAGGAAGGAAGGAAGGAAGGAAGGAAGGAAGGAAGGAAGGAAGGAAGGAAGGAAGGAAGGAAGGAAGGAAGGAAGGAAGGAAGGAAGGAAGGAAGGAAGGAAGGAAGGAAGGAAGGAAGGAAGGAAGGAAGGAAGGAAGGAAGGAAGGAAGGAAGGAAGGAAGGAAGGAAGGAAGGAAGGAAGGAAGGAAGGAAGGAAGGAAGGAAGGAAGGAAGGAAGGAAGGAAGGAAGGAAGGAAGGAAGGAAGGAAGAAAGAAAGGAAGAAAGAAAGAAAGAAAGAAAGAAAGAAAGAAAGAAAGAAAGAAAGAAAGAAAGAAAGAAAGAAAGAAAGAAAGAAAGAAAGAAAGAAAGAAAGAAAGAAAGAAAGAAAGAAAGAAAGAAAGAAAGAAAGAAAGAAAGAAAGAAAGAAAGAAAGAAAGAAAGAAAGAAAGAAAGAAAGAAAGAAAGAAAGAAGAAAGAAAGAAGAAAGAAAGAAAGAAAGAAAGAAAGAAAGAAAGAAAGAAAGAAAGAAAGAAAGAAAGAAAGAAAGAAAGAAAGAAAGAAAGAAAGAAAGAAAGAAAGAAAAAGAAAGAAAGAAAGAAAGAAAGAAAGAAAGAAAGAAAGAAAGAAAGAAAGAAAGAAAGAAAGAAAGAAAGAAAGAAAGAAAGAAAGAAAGAAAGAAAGAAAGAAAGAAAGAAAGAAAGAAAGAAAGAAAGAAAGAAAGAAAGAAAGAAAGAAAGAAAGAAAGAAAGAAAGAAGTCTTCTACTTCTGAAACATTGCCAGATTTATTGGAGCATATTCATAGAATGGCTTGGGTTGGAAGGAACCTTCAGCCCCTCTCTCAGTCTATTGAACCCTGTGGGTCTGAGCACATTTCCCAGGTCTCACCTATAAGCAAGCCACCTCACTTATCTTCAGGATCTCCAGAATGCTTAAATCAGATGGTGTTACCTGCCTGGTTAGCCTCTCTGATGATGGCCAAAACCAGAATGTCATATGCCCTGGAAAAGCTCCAGAGCAAACAGGGAAGTAAATTATTTTTAAATTATACTGAGGCCAGGCAGCCAATGAATGCAAGTTTTGAAGTCATATTTTCAATGTGGCACCTTAAACCTCACTGTGTTCCATTATAGTTAAGTAGTTTTATTGACTCTAACGTGTTGCTGACTTGTGAAATGTAAAAGTATGCAGATATGTCTCCCACATCTGATACTGCTTCTGCACCACTCATGAAGAAGTAAACAATTGCAATTAAATTCTGTTCTAAAAAGAAAAGAGCTATAGCTCTAAGTTTATTCCATTTCCAAAAAGTAATTTGCTTTTTTTTTTAATGTCGAACACTTATGAATTCTTTGTTATTTTTCTTAGAAAGACATGTATCATTCACTTTAAAGTTTATTAATGTATTTCTCATGCAGTTGCATTCTTAAAGCAAAGAGATCAAAAGGATAGAAAGCTTTGGAGCACAAGTTGTAAACTAGTTAGATTTCAAGATGATTGACAAAATATTTTAATCGTATTCTGACAAACTATACAAAGGATTCTAAGGATCTTTTCCAACCTAAATGATTTCATTAGTTTCTATGATTCTAAGCAGCAAACGTACCCAAATAAAGTTAATGTCTATTACAAGTTATTCCCCCTTTTCTTTTGCAAATTGTGCTGGATTTTCAGAGTGCAACTCAATATAAAGTTACTGCAGTATAAGTCAGGATGGCATTAATTTTACCTAATGTTCAGATTCTGCAATTTTCCTATCTCAGTAGAGTCCAGATGGCTTATTTTAGATTGCTACCTCAGAATGAGACCAGTCACAGGATTGACTACACTGGCTATGAAGAGAGTTTAAGACACTCAGAACCCAAGCTCACATGAACCTATACTGTCAGAGGTCTACAAGGATAAACTTCTGTATTTATTCAGATGAATTCCACCCTCATGTCATCTTTGCATCACCTTATTGAAAAAAAGTTAGAGAACCAAAGGAAGTTCATTATTCTATACAATAAAAAAGTTCTTCCTCCAACTCAGGCCAGTCAAAGTAGTGTATTTATAGAGGGATCTTCAGGGTTTTTTTGTGTAAGACATAGCTTTGTGTTTAACTACAGCCTAGACAAGGCAGATACGGGAAAGTTCTCAGTTATTAGATATCAAGACCCCCAAGGCATTAGGTAAGAACAGAGTACTAGAGAAGTTAGCCCCAGACTCAAAATTTACACAGAGACATATACACACAATATAATTAAAAGATGAAGGTAAAATTAAGACACTGCCTTTGGGAAAGTCTGTCCCTTAATTGGCAGAAAGATGATTAAACCTGCTGTCAGATACTTTTGCTAAACTGAGTATCTTAAGAGGATGAGAAGTAGGAGTTTGCTTTCTTAAGTCTTAAAGAAAAGCAAGAAACTGATACATTTCTTGTCAAAAATATCATGATCAAATAACTGCTGCTTTTAATCAGTCCTTCAAAAAATCTTAAGGTAAGTTTCCCTTCTTAAGATAACACGTTGTTTCTTCCTATTTACTTCCTAGCAGCTTCTTGTCAAACATTTTTTTCTTAACAATAAACATAAGACTTCTTATTGGAAGTGATAGACAAAACACTTATGGATGTCTTATAATGGGTGAAGTCCATTATATGCAATTAGCAGAGCCACTTTGTTCCAACCTCAGAAGTTTGGAAGAGCTGATCCTCTGCAGGGCTGTTCTCCTGGAAGCACAGGGAGACCGGACAAGTCCCCAGCCAAACACAAGACTCAAGAAGTAATGCTACCAGATACTTCTGTGGATTTCAGAGTCAATACTGGGCTTCCTTGGAAGAGCTTTTGTAGTATCACTGTGAGCTTTTCAGGCACCTGCAGCAATGCAGTGAAAGATGTACAAGTCATGCCTGTGAAGAGCAGGGAGTAAGCTCAACAAGGGATGGCTCGTCTTATTACACTGGTAAAATATCTTCCTACAAGAAAAATAAAGGTGTTTTATTTGGTTTGGGTTTTTTTCTCTGAAGAGTGTGCCACTATGACTTCTTCACGTGACAAAACTTTGGTAGTGCAGCATTGTTCAGGGGTCATTCAGGTGTTTGTATACCTTAAGTGTGGATTTCTATGTTACTTCTTTTCTTGGACTTAAAACTAGTTCACTATTCTAACAGTAGGGACAAGAAACAATCAGTCTCCATGTGTAAGATACTGCCTTTTTCTCCTTTCTTTTGTAACCTGTAAAGCTGTTTATGTATTAATGACAGCAAGTCAGACCATTTAATAAAAATAAAATGCCAATGACAGAATATATTGTTTTCAGCATTTAAAAGTATTTCATAGATAGAAATAAACATATTATTTTGAAATATAATTTTGTACTTCTTTTCCATTTCTCTTCTAAGGCTAAAGAAAAAGAAGACTAGAAAGCTGAAGACATGAAGTAAAAAATATAACCCTCAAATATAAATAAGATCTTGAAAGTTTTTCAAAAGTTTCACCAGAACGTTCCAATTCATATAAAAATAAAATTTATAGGGAAAAAAACCTGAGAGAAAAGTAACTACTAACTTGCTATAGATATTTCCCTCTTTATTTAACCATCATAAAATCAGGATCTTTACATTAATCACATTTCTTTAAATTGTCCTCTGTAAGTTAGCTTTGCCATCTTCTTTCTCCCACATTTTCAGATCTGAAAAACTTTTCAGCTGTTTTCAGGTGAGTCCTCAGTTTTGAATACTTGAAAGACACTCAGTTTCCCTCCTGCATTCTTTCAACTGCAGTTTCATTCTCCATGTTAGTGTCACAGTGAGAGCTGTGATCTATGCTAGTGCCGATGCCATTTTAAAGTATGGGATTGTGACCAAATTTAAAGTGTCCCTATTGCCAGCACTCAAGATGCCCTACTCTCTATGTGCTGCACCACACAGTGACTTACCCACTGAACAACTAGAT
The DNA here is from genome assembly GCF_020740795.1 of Apus apus. Lineage (NCBI taxonomy): Eukaryota > Metazoa > Chordata > Aves > Apodiformes > Apodidae > Apus > Apus apus. The sequence continues at coordinate 13,624,136 of NC_067283.1, forward strand.
TTCATGTGTCATTATTTGAACTAGAGACCATTTTGGACTGTATGTATGATTGGGACAAGCCAAAGAATTGCATCAAATGTAGTCAATGAATACTAGAATACATAAGCACAGTTTGGAAAAAAAACTTTATTTCCCATTATTTCTACCATGGCAACATACAGGAATTAAAAAACACAAGTATGACTTTCAAGTACAGTTTTAATAAAGAGAATAAACTGACCTTAGGAGTCAGGAATTTTTCTTTGGTTTTCTGCAAGAACGTGGAGTCACATATATATAAAATAAGCCTTCTAAAGTGTTTTTAATTATAGTCATAAAAGGGCTGGCAAAAAGAAAAGTAGACTTTGCTTTTGAACAAGGCACAGCTAGGAGTTTACAACTGGAGGCATATTGTAGCAGAGCAATGCATACTACAGTAGAGTCGTGAGACAATAAAGTGAAATAAAAATACATAATAAGCATACTCAGAACTTCATTACACCTAAGTGTTTTTTACATCTATTTAAGAATAGGAAATGGTTAATAGTGATGTAAAAATAATTATTATATAAGCAATCAAAAAGAAATCCTAAAAAAAAAATCTGACAAAAAAGTCAGAGAGCTAAAAAACAGATAACAGTAAAATAAAGATGTTACAGAAGATTATGAAATTACAAAAGATGTTTTCAAAATACGTAAGAACAAAAGGTCACTGAAGGACATAGTCATGCCTAAAGAAGAAAATTTTTTTAAAGGGAAGTTAGAAAGTGCTGGAAAATGTAAATAAATTCTTCACATAGCGTATCAGAATGAAAAAATATAGACAGATGGCAGACCTGTACACATACAGGTATACCTTTCCTGAGGCAGAGAGAAGGAAAAAACACAGAAGTAAACAGAATGTATCCAAAATATCACAGATGACAAACTTAGCATATATCAGATGGAATAGTTTTGCATGCTAAGACTTATCCACTTCACAATTCATAGAAAGGGACAAAAAACAGCACCACTCTTCACAAGAGTAATTTAAATCACTTCACCCTTCAAAAAATATTTTCCTTGTGCAAGATGTTATTTTGAAATCACCTGGGCTGTTCACACGAGTGGCAGCAGTGGGCTATGGAGCAAAGGAAGTTTTAGTGGATTTGAGGTTAGGTGACTAGAGCTGTGCAAGAAGTGCCCTGATGCAAGACTTCTCACAGTATGTCCTTAGAGAAGCAAGGACTGTATTCAACTCAGAGACACTGTGTCTTTCTGTCATATTTTAGTGGTATCCTCAACTTTCCTCAACCCCAGACACAGAAACACACACTTATAGGAGTGATGTATTACAAAAGCAATAGAGCATAGCTAACTTCAGCAAATTATGCAGCAATGGCTTTTGCAATGTGAGAGAATCTACTAATGAAAACCAGAAGTTTCAACTCTAAACAAAAGTTTTGAACTCTGCTAGCCTGGATTCAAGTTTAAACCCCTACAAGTAACCAGTTTTCTGCATCAAAGGTAACCATCTGTCATATTTTTAGCTACATCTGTAAAGGAGTTCAGTAACTTTAGTCTAAAAAATCAAAACACAGACACGTATTCTCAGCCAAAACAAAGCCAGAGCCAGAAGTAATTTTAATTCCCTTCATTAAATATTGTTTTGGCCATGAATGTATGTGTCAAATGGATGTGGTTGTAGCCGCAATGGCCCAGTGATATACAGAGTTTCTAGGGTGAACAAGTACCTGATGAAGAGCTTGCATGCCTAAAAAATATTGTGTTTTCTTCCAGCTGTAGTGCTTCCTCTAGCAAAATTATTTATTTCCCCTTCTTAGTCTTACTCTTTCCTAAAAATCTTAGGTTGGGAAGCAACAAGACAGCTCTGAAGTCCTTCACAAAAAAAGGTTCCAGCAGAGCATAAACTAGAGCAATTCAACTTTGGGTCCCTAAAGATAAGACCCCTCCCTGCTCTGCACCTCTGCAGGAGCCCTGCTCTCTTCTGTCCTGGACAGGAGTCTCAGCATTGCCTTCTGGCTGAAGACAGGCCAAAAGAGGCAAATGAATTTTTCCTTTCTGCTAGTTACCTGAAAACATCAACTTCTCTGGGAAGAGGACAGTCACATTGGCTGAATGCACCTCTCTGCATCTATGGAGAGACACCGCAACAAGCTGTCTGGAAAGTACCTGCATGCTGGGAGGTGGGAAACTGGCTTGGGCTGTTTGGTTTCACCTGTGTTCAAAAGAACAGAGCTTTGAAATGTCTTATTAACAGAGTTACTTCAAAAAGAGGTTATTCCATCAATCATTCCACCAGAGGAATAACCCAAATGTCCAAAATTTTAACCTGACAATTGGATCAAAAGCAGTGCAAAAACAAAGCGTAAGGCGGTGATTACAAACAACTGCTAAGATACTAACTGTACGAAAGGCCTGCCAGCCTACAGGTCAGTTTTAACCTGACACTCATTAAATCCTTGGTGTTGATCAAAATAACTTGCAAACACAATAGCTACAAAGCAAATAAATACCTAGGCAAAACTCTGTGTCTTCTGTTGACTCAGATACCAGAAGTGTTCCTCATCTATGAAGTAAACCAGTGATAAAAACAAACTATGTGTCTGCAAACAGGCAAACACTATTCAGAGGAATCATTGTTACAGCAGTCAGAGTGACTATTATAAGATCATTTAACAAAATAAAATAAACAGCTCCAGGGCCATCTGAAAATAAGATAACAAAATATGAAAAGAGCAAACAAAACTAGCATTTCCATTTTCAGCCTGTTAACAAGTCAGTTGATCTGTAAAGATGACTGTGTCTAAAAACTATAGCAACAAGAGCTAACAAGGGTCTATCATCAGCCTGCATAAAAAAATTCAAGTGAAGAATTTCCTAATGATAAATACCTGCAACAAAACAAAATTAAAAGCAGAAGCTATCAAACAATCTATTTTTGTATTTTTGTTATGCTTTTTTCTGATGTGCTTTTTCAGCACAGAATCACAAGTGGTCTAAACCATCATTTTAGAAACTTAAGATACGGTTCCTTCTTTTTACTCAGTATGTCCCAGGAGCTAAATACTCAGCTGACCAAGTCATCACGTATTGCACTATGTTGATATGTGAAGTTAGCTCCACCTCCTTCATCCAAATACTATCTGGTTTTCAAGAATAAGCTTTTCTGTATCTCACCTGCTGCAAAAAAATTGTTTCATACAAATAACTAGTGGAGCAGAAACATAATGTACATAACAATAATCTGAAAATTCAACTGAATGAGGGACTGCTTGGTTTTATTCCTTGGTACAATCAGCATTTTTGTTTCTGTAGAAGGTTACAACCTCTGCACAGGGACTGAAAGACATCTTCAGAACTTTTTGTGTGAGTGAGGAGAAAGAAATATTTGAGTATAACTCACACAAACTTTATGTGAATGCCCTCATTTCTGGATGAAAAGACTGCCAGCTCTTCCTCCCCTTCCAGGTGCTTCAGTCCACCCCATGCTATACACCATCTCTTCATTTAATACAGGAACTTCTGCTAGAATTTCACTTACAGTTTTGTTTTGTTTTATTTTAATTTGCCAAAAACCTGAAAAGAAAAGTATTTAGGTTAATGGGTAAATAGTTTATGCAACTGTCAATGAACAGAAAAAGAAGAGATGCTTTACAGAGAAGTGACCTGTATCATTCCCCTTTCTTTATCTTATTTTTTCTTCTTGTTCTACTGCAGGATTTTAGTGCAAAAACTAGCAATATAAAATGAGTTTGTGTGTATATATGTATATACACATAGATATATCAAAACGAGTACGTATATATATATACAAAAGAGCAGAGGTAAGAATTTTTCAAATTAGAAAGTTGATTCTTAATTCACATGTTAACTGCAGCTCTTCATGAGCTCTTCATTCCCTACTGAAAATGAAGGTTGAAACTGGGAGTGAGGTTGCAGTTGTTAGTGGGCATTCTGGGGTCTTCCATTAGTTTAAAAGCTTTCTATCTTTTTAATTGTAGCTAATTAGTACCATTTAGGGGACTTAGCAGAGACACTGTGATTGTCTCCCTCACTCAATGGTCACAGAGTGTATGGGGGACACCAAAGTCTAGAAGGATATCTGTGATTGTGACCCATTCTCATTATTTGTTTCCATTCTAAGTAACATCAGTGTAGAGTTTTATACTATGTGAATGAAAATTTAAAGTGAAATTATAGCTTTCAGTGGCAAATTACAACTAGATGTGACCAAGAGAGGATTAAGCCCATGATTTTGCTTAAGAGCTCAGATGGTTGGAGTAATTGGATGATAGCTGTAGGGCATCCTTTTGGTCTATAATTAGGTCATTTCTTTCTCATCCCCTCACGGTGTGTATAATTACAAATTAATTTGAAATCCCACTGTGAGTAAAGAAAATCAGTTTAATATAATGGAAGTACAAAAGCCACAGGGTATTATTTTTAAGATTTTTAGTGTTTATGACAAAATACCCAACCTGGCCCAAAGTCATACCCTTATGGACTGCAGGGCTCATATTTGATTTCTTTCTTAACTTTTATACAGACACAGATAAATTTTCTCCCTTAAAATAAATGACATTTTATGAGCACACTTTGCTCCAGCGTCTGTCAGGTGGTATCAACAGCAGGAAAATTTGGGGCACAAACAGAAAACCAGACAGAAAGGTTTTGATCGACAACAGTACTGTCAGAGGACTTCCAGTCAGCTCTAAACAAGGTGATCTAGTCAGCCATTTTATTCTTCAGTGCTGCCACTATTTACTTGTCATTTGAATTATATTGTTCTGCTTTTACACTGAAAGTGTTAAGTGTTGCACAGCCCTAGCTAGCATACCTGCTCCTGTGTGCTGCAGGAGCTCACCCCTTTCATCTCCTGGCTGAGCTGTGCTGCTGGCAAGTCCTGCTTCCCCTTCTTTATCTCAGCGCTGTGGTCGAATGCGCTAGACCTCCTGCCTGCCTTAAAGCCAGTACAGGTAAAAACACGCACTCCTGACAAATGGATAACCCCAACCAGATCCGCACAGACAGTGTTTTGACTTGTTGAACTTCCTCTTTCACTCAAGGGACAAACATGTTTTCATCTCTCCCCAGAAATCTTGAAAGGAGTTGGTGAGAGGGTCCCAGGTGTGATCTGAGCACCGGGGATGTCGACAGCGAGCCAGGGGCTGCGTGGGGTGTGCAATGAGGGGGAAGAGCAGAAGAAAAGACCCTTGGTGAAAGAACAAGGGTATCAAGATTTGATCATACTGGTAGGTGTGTTGTAAAAACTGTGAAACGTCCCATGCCGTTAGCATGATAAGATTAAAATTCTGGCAGGAAAAAAAGAAAAAAATAAATAAATAAAAGAGAGAGAGAGAGAGAGAGAGAGGAAAAAAAAATAAAGGAACTCTTTGGATATAAGTTCCAAACTTCATTAAGAAGCTTCTTTATTGCATAGCTCCAAAGCTAAGATATGCTGGGGCTTGTGGAAAAATAAGGAGGTGTTAAAAAGCTACCAAGCTTCTTAGTTTTCAAAAAAGTTCAAAGTCTTAGTCTTGGATTATTCCTACTGTGACCTCCAGGCCTATTTGTGATGCCATAAAAACTGTATTCAGGAAGGAAGGAAGAGATTATCAAAAAGAAACTTCTTTTTAATCTAACAGTGTCTTGATAGGAATAATTTTTTTCTTGTACATAAAAGCTTTCATATGAGGATCTCAACATACTTTTTACATTAAAAAAAAAAAAAAATCACAGCAGCATGAGAAAAACCTGGAAAAATAAGCTAGAAAGAAGACGTAAATAAAAAAGGCTTGGAAGCACTTATTACTTACAGGAGACACATGAGACAGTAATGTGACCTAGTCTTCTCATTCCAGAAAAAAAAAAAAAATAAAAAAATAAAAAAAATAAAAAAAGTAAAAAATAGACATGCTAATAGGATCTATCTATCAATATGTTTCTGGACTTGTAATGTCACTCTGTAATTTTTGAAACCAGAAGTACTTTAAAATTTCCACATGAAACTGAACAGGTAAAATACTTATTCTTATGTCCTCATTAGAAAATCTTTTTCAAATTCTAAGGAAAAATATTTTTCAGCTAAATCTCATTTTCTACTGGAAAAATTTTGAATTAAAATTTTTCAGCCTCCTCTATGTAGCTTCTAAGTTAGAAGGTACACTTGAAGGTTATATGGAAAGCAAGTAAATACGTAGATGAAAGAATTATCTGCTCTAATTAATTTTTTTTCTGGCTGATACAATTAAAATACTATCTTAATTTTAAAAAATAGATGTTATGTTTACCATACAGAGACTAGACTTGGGTGAGTAGTTTTCTATAGGGAAACATCTACCACACAAATCTACTACTTATAGTTATTCACTTACCCTGCTATGAGTTTTTAAAGTAAATTAGTCTGATTAACAGAGACTGGAGGCTATCAGTGAGAGCTGTTAAACAAAAATAAATACAAGGACCAAAACAGAATAATTATTGTGTTGTTTCAACTCAATTTATTGAGAATTTCTTAATCTCTCTAAACCACAATTAAAAAATGGGTGGTCTCAAATTGGCTTCTAGAAAATAGAGTTTAAATTATGTGAGTAGTGAATTAACTCATTTCCCTCTAAACTTTTACAACTCTTTGTTTACTATGTAAATACTTCATAACATTTTATTTATACCAGATTAGTGAGAAATAGAAACCCATAATACGATGTTTTACTTCTTTTCTTATTATTCACTATGCCTTCACATTAACAACAACAAGTATTCCATTGACATAGGCATGTATTAGATAGAAAAACATTTATCCCTACCGCAAAGGTGCCCTATAATCATTCCCCTGTTCAAGAATATACTAATACACTTAGAGCAAATAAATCTTGCTCACGGTTTGCCCACACTACACCCCTCAGGATGCTACCACAGCGGTGCAACATTCACCTCAAACCTCAAAACCACTTTAATAAAACCTTGGTTTGATGTGTTCCTGCCCCTCGGGCCATGCTTACAACAGTTCATGAATGCAGTTTGAGGTTTTGTATGCATCTGGGAAATCTCTGGTCTGTCAACCCTTAAAGCTTCCCAGGTGGTATTCTTCCCACTTCCTTCCACCTCTGCTTGGTCCAGATGCCTGGGGAAAAAGGATGACGATGGTAATTTAGAAATATAGATCCTAAAAATGTTCTGATGTGGTGAGGAGTGAGAGGACATTACAAAAAATAGATGAATGGGAAGATGACAATTCCACTTGCAGCAAATGTGAAACGTTAAATTCCTTAGTGTTCCACATTACAGCTACAAACCTTATGAACATTTTTCCTAAAATACAGGATTGTACTAGGTATCTGTTTTCTTTTCAACACTTGATTTAAGTGAAAGAAGGAGGTCTAAGACTATAGGAGGCCCAGCTACACATCCTTGATCTGCTTGATAGGAATGGTTATGTAAATTATATGTCTGCCCGAATAAGGATTTTTTCTATTTGTGTCACTGCCCTAGCTGCCCACCATAAATCCTGGGCATTGGCCCTTTTATCAGTGGAATCTCCTTCTCAAAACTGTTTTGCTTTTGACACATTACTTCCCCAAACACTCTCTATGCTGTTCTGAGGCATTTTTTCTACAACATTTCCACTTGGAAAAAATTCAAGAAAGCACTCAGAGAATGAAATACGATTTTAAAAGACTGAAATATTTTCTCACTTACACATTACAATACTCATGTCTGTGACAATATTCTGAAATCTCAGTAAAAGTTTGATTCCTTAGTCAGAAGTGGAACAGAATTTACTGGTATAGCACCAAAGATGCTAGAGGTCGAAACACATTCCTGGGAGTTTAAACACTCATTGGCATGGCTGGCAGAATCCTCCTTCCCTTTGCTGATCCAACCCTGGGTCACTGGGTAGAGTAAGAGCTTTTGCTCCTGTTTGAATTGTGCTTTTCCTTCAAGTGTTTGAAATAAAATATTTCTCACTGGCCTAGGTGGCCAGTTCCGATTAGAGTATTTTATGTTCAGTTTTACATTTTTTACAATAATATTACTCTTTTTCATTAACATTCATTTTTCCTTTGACCTTTCAACCTGTTAGTCTATATCAGCAACTGAAAGGAGGAGACCTACTCCTTGTGTCACCTTCTTACAGGTGGTAGTATGGTAAAATGTATGTGTTGTCTCTCTGCTCCTTACAGAAAAAAAGTCTTTGCCTATTCCTGTGCCTGATCTATTCATAAGAATATTGTCAGTAGGTAACGAAGACTTATGTGTATGGCTGCAGTGTTCCCTCAGAACAAATATATATTTAGCAAGGTTAATTTCAGATAAAATAAACAGAATTTCAGATAAAGCTACTATTCTTGACAAGGTCCCATAAGATTAACATCCAATCTTTGCTTCAAGGTAAAATTTTAAGTATATTGTGCCAAGACCTAGTGCCCTATATTTATTTTTTAAAGTGTAATTCAAAATTATTCAGACTAACTCTGTCATTTCCTTCAGGCTTAGACCTATCAAAGTAGTTTTTCATAAGCACAAAAATGGCATGCTGGTGTTTGCCAACAGGAACATTTCCCTGTTTTCTATATAGTTTATTCTTCATAGAAGCAAGAACTGCTATGTTCATTCTTTCATTGTAGAAAGGATTAGTAAACTACCTAGGCAAGACATTCTTGCCTTCCAATGGTAGTAATATGGTTTTGACTTCAAGTAGGGGTGACTTTGGTTTCCAGATCTTGTGGTGTAAATGAATATACCTCAGCTGTGATCTTGGGATTATATAAGGTTTGGGATGCAGCTAAAACTTAATTAAAAGTTTTCATAATCATGTTCTTATGCTCCAAAGAGAAGAGATGAAAAAAAGAGCTTACTAGAAAAAGCAGACTGGATTGAGTTGACCACTATTGTTTAATGAAGTCCTTTTCATAGATTTGAATGCAGAACTGACCATCCTGTCTGACCTCAAGCATAACAAAGCCCATAGATTTTAATCCAGGAATTTCATCCTTTCGATGAGTATCTCTGAGTCTAGTTGATTTGCTCTTTTGGAAAAACATACAGTCTCTGTTGAAAGCAATGAGGAGTTTATCCCTCCTCACCAGTAGCCTTACAGGTAATATTGCATACAAGAGCTTGTCACACTTCTAAAGTTACACAGTCACTGACAGGAAAATCCATTTAAGAAACAAATCTATCCTGAACAAACAGGCCTTTAATCTCTTGCATTATCTTCATTGAAGGTGATTTTATTCTGAGATCCTGAGGAAAAAGGCTGCTATAATTGCACTGCCTGCATATGAATGTCGGTTTAGTGACTTTTTAACCCATTAGACAGCCATGGGATAACAATGTCAAAGAAATGTGTTTCCCAGAAACAGGTAGCTAGATAAGTAGAGTCTACTAATGTCCTAGGTGGACTTAAATATTAGACAGTGGAAAATCTGAATAGGAAAAAGAGGCTCTAAATGTTCCAACTACATAAAAGCTTCAGCTGAAGACTGCAATTTCATAGAAATTGCACCACAGAATTGTTAACCTATAAAATCTGTCAATGAGGTTGTATGACCATTTCTCTGAAGAACCTAGGAAATGTGGGTCACCATCAGAAGATGCTGAGGAACTCAACTCACCTTGGCTGAGTCCTTTGATCACTGAGCTTTTGGTCAGGCTGGCTTTGCTTTGCTTCCAGTTCTATCAGTCTCTCAAATGTATTTTATTTTTCCTCCAATTGTTTAAGAAACATTTCCTAATTCAGTAAATGGAAGCATCCTGATGAAAAAATTAGTATTTTTTTCTGCATTTTGATTCAGTGTAGAAAAACTAAAACCTGTAAACTTGATTTCATTTCATCTGCTTTTTGATTTTTGTGGCTCAGCTGCTGGCCCAAGACCATGGATGTAACTCAGTGAAGGCACATTCATACTTCTCCTGTGATGCTGAGCACAGATCAAATGTCAGAAAGGGACAATTCCTGCCTGAAAGAGCTGCAAATAAAAAGAAAAAAAAATAATCATGCATGAAACTGAAGGCATAGGGAGGTAAAGGGATGTATGAAAAGCCACTTATGGAAGAGCAGAAGCAAGGAGAGGGTCTTTTAAATCCAGCTGCACCTAACAACCTGTAACTGTCATGATTAGCAGTAGTACAGTTGGGTTCATTCTCTAAGGGTTTATTTCAGCTAAACCAGACAACACATGGCTCTACATTAGAGTTCATTCTGAAATAGCAGGAACACATTTGGAAGATTCAAGGCCAGAGGCTCTAATGTCAGTTTTGTGTAAATCAAATAGCAGGAGAAATTGTGCTATTTCTAAGGAAGAACAGTATAATCAACTATAGAGAATTATAAGCAGGACAGTAGTATTATCAAAAGGATTCTGAGTAAATAAAAATAATTCAGGAAAGACTCTTCCCTATCTATTCATGACTAGTAAAAAGAACCAAACCTACTGAGCATGAGGTTACCATCACAGCGCTTTGCCTCCCTACTCCATGCCAAACCAAGATCCATACATACAAAGAAAATTGAAAATAATACTCTCTTCATGTGAAGTGATCCATTCTATAGGCCTATATCAAAGGTTTCAATTTTAATGGGTAATCAGCCAGCTTGAGACATTCCCTCGAGGTGCCTGCATATTTTGATTACAGAAGAACTCAACACTACAGCTCTGCTGCTCAGGCTGAGCTCTCTGTGTCTAGTACCTTATATTATTAGACATATATTTTGTATTAATTTATACCTTAGGGAATTATGGCACATTAGTTTCCAACTTGAAGAAATCATCTGTCTCTTTAAATTGACATCAGGTGAGGCTCCTACAGCCACATAGTAAAAGCTTCCTCACATAAGCATGTAAGAGAAGGTCTCTCTCAGGGACCAAACAGTGATGAAAATGGCCATTTAGAAACCTTCCACAGGAGCAGTATTGCCAGCTCTTGGCATTCAGGTCTCATGCTTAAAACTAAAAAAAAATCATTAAAATAGGTTTCATTCCTGTTTGTCTACTGTTGCTGGTTTGTTGTTTTTTTTCATTTCAACTTTTCCTCATTCCAACTTTTCCTCTGTCACTGTGAGGACCTGAGAATTTCAAATTTTTTAAAAGTTAACACAGTAATTTTCACTTAGCCATTTTACTCCAGTATATAATGTTTTGAAAAAATTACCAGATATCACAATGCTTGCTAATAAAATCACAGCAGCTGGCAACATGTTTGAATGAAACATTCTCCTCAGGATCTTTGAATAGACCAAACCTGCTGGTGTGTACAACTATTCTCTTCAAACAGAAGCAATGGAGCCAGACAGAATGACTACATTGCATAAATTATGACCTGTCCTGGCTAAGCTGCTTTTTATTTCTGGCTTTGTTGATATCCCCTTGTTTACTCTTCTGTGATTATAGTCAGTGTATGTATGAGCCTTTGTGAACAGTCTTGCATCTGTATTACAAATCTGCACAGAAAGACAAATAGCCAAACAGTCAAACACAAACCAGCTACAAAACAAACAGGTATTGCAATATTACTCTCAGTAAGTGTGGCTGAGAAGCACATAAGAACCCAGGGTCAGTGCCTTATTTACATGTTAGTTCATCTTATTCGTTGAGAAAACAAAATGACTAGTCACAGATGTGTAGCCCAGCACTACATCTTACCACTCTCCTCCTTTAAAAATGTCATGGCTGATTTGCTCACCTTCCTTTTACCTTTTTTTCTTTTTTTTTTTTGCATGCTAGTTCCTTCTTGCTTGTGTGTCTGTCCTCCTCTCTCCTCAGAAATAGAATCCAGCTATGTAGTCTTGGATAGCACTGTGGAAGGCCACCTTCTAGTCCAAACTGCACCACTTCACATTATCTATTTTAACCCAAATCAGCCATAGGTCAAAATGTTCATATCACAACCAGAAAAAAAGCCACATACAGTTTGAGATCCAGACAAGGGATTAGAGCAAGACTTCCATGAAATCCAAAATGCTATGTCCAACACTGAAGTTGTTACCACTCCTAGATATTTGTTGTAGTTTAATCAAGAGGCTTTTACCATAAAAATTTCTCACATGCCTTGAATTTTGTGTCTGTGTGTACATACAGCCTCCTAAACTACCTCAGCCAAAGGCTCCGAGGTCAGAGTCCTGCCTAACCCTGTCTAATCCACAACCAACTTCCTCTACCTATGACCTAAAACACAGGGGAGCACGTTCTGCAAACAGTGCCACAAATGCCATTCATGTTTTAAAAACATGACCAGTGTAAGAGCATACATCTATCTCTCTTCATTCTTTTGAGGGTAAGAGCACTTATCACTGAAAACCAGCTTCAGTTTACCTGAGAATACTCAGTTTTTCATATCCTCTTTTCAAGAGGCTATCTTAACTTTAAAGCTGTACAGGTAGAGAAGAGCACACCCAAAGCACTCCCATCAAAGATTTTCTACTTTCCATAAAACTATTAAAAGTCTTCTAAAGAAGAAGGGAAATTAAGAAAGAATGAGATGATCCTGAGCCTGTGGTTAAAACACTTGCAAAACTGAAAGTCCTGTTTGTTTTCTCAAGGGTTTTTGTAGATTAATGCCATGGGATTAAAAAAAAAATAATAAAAATGAGGCAGGTACGGGGCAGCACTATTCCTTCTCCAAAGTGAATTCTGTAACCACCTGGAGAATCAGTGCTCCCTTTTCCAGTGACTGTTGTCAACTGAGACCATTCACCACTGGAAACTCTTGCCACTGGTTGATCTCTTATCCTGGGAGAATGGGGGCTCCAGTTTCTCACCCTCAGTGAGCTGAGATATGCAGAAGGACTGAGCCTCCTGCAGTTTAACCACAGAACTAAATTACTCTTTCCACCTCTTCTATTTATTGTTAAAAAGAAAAATCATGATCTTGGTTGCATTTTCAAAAGAAAATTTACAGATGCTGACATGCAGGAGAAGACTCCTTGCTGCGAATTCCTTGCATGAGGGAAGACACTATTTCATATCTCTCAGGAAAAGTCCTAAAAATTAAGGGAAAGGGAGTACTGGTATGTAAAAGTCCTCACTCATTAGTGTTTCCTTGTTACTAAATTAGGCATTCCTGCTCACAGCTCTGTTTTAGGTATAGTTCTGCCCAAATATTGCAGCCTCACCTCCATCCCTGGAAAGGTGATGGAACAACTTGTCCTTGGCACTATCTCCAGGCATATCAAGGAGATGGGGGTCATCAAGAGCAGTCAACATGGTTTTACCAAGGGTAAGTCATGTTTGACTAACCTTATAGCCTTCTATGAGGAAATTACTAGGTGGATAGATGATGGTAGAGTGGTAGATGTGGTCTATCTTGATTTCAGTAAAGCATTTGACACCATCTCCCACAGCATCCTTGTAGATAAGTTGATCAAGAATGGGTTTGATGATCAGGCAGTGAGGTGGATCAAGAACTGGTTGAAAGGAAGAAGTCAGAGAGTTGTAGTCAATGGGGCAAAATCTAGTTGGAGGCCTGTGACTAGTGGAGTCCCTCAGGGGTCAGTACTGGGACTGGTGTTGTTCAACATCTTCATCATCGACCTGGATGAGGGTACAGAATGTACCCTCAGCAAGTTTGCTGATGAAACCAAGCTGGGAGGAGTGGCTGACACACCAGAAGGCTGTGCTGCCATTCAGAGAGACCTAGACAGGCTGGAGACTTGGGCGGGGAAAAACCTGATGACATTCAACAAGGGCAAGTGTAGAGTTTTGCATTTGGGGAAGAAAAATGCCGTGTACCAGTACAGGTTGGGGGCTGACCTGCTGGAGAGCAGTGTAGGTGAAAGGGACCTGGGGGTCCTAGTAGACAGAAGGATGACCATAAGCCAGCAGTGTGTCCTTGTGGCTAAGAAGGCCAATGGCATCCTGGGGTGTATTAGAAAGGGTGTGGTTAGTAGGTCAAGAGAGGTTCTCCTCCCCCTCTACTCTGCATTGGTGAGGCCGCATCTGGAGTATTGTGTCCAGTTCTGGGCCCCTCAGTTCAGGAAGGACAGGGAACTGCTGGAAAGAGTCCAATGCAGAGCCACAGAGATGATTAAGGGAGTGGAACATCTCACTTATGAGGAAAGGCTGAAGGAGCTGGGTCTCTTTAGTTTGGAGAAACGGAGACTGAGGGGTGACCTCATCAATGTTTACAAATACTTAAAGGGTGAGTGTCAAGAAGATGGAGTGAAGCTTTTTTCGGTGATGACCAGTGATAGGACAAGGAGTAATGGATACAAATTGGAGCATAGGAGGTTTAAGGTGAATATCAGAAAAAAATTTTTTACCGTGAGAGTGACAGAGCACTGGAACAGGCTGCCCAGAGAGGTTGTGGAGTCTCCTTCTCTTGAGACATTCAAAACCCGCCTGGACGCCTTCCTGTGTGATGCACTCTAGGTGACCCTGCTCTGGCAGGGGGATTGGACTAGATGATCTTTCGAGGTCCCTTCCAAACCCTAGGATTCTATGATTCTATGATTCTATATCCACATCACTATCACCAGGACTTTTTTGGAAGAGCCTAGATGCAGATGCTAGGCTTTGCAACAGTCAGTATTTTGGTGCCCACATCCCTAGCCAGAAGCTATAAACCAACCTTTCAGAAGTGAAATGGCTGTCTCCCTTTCTTGAAATCCTGGTGAAATTTACTAGTGCTTCTCAAAAATCTCAATCTGTAGATTTAAGTCCCTTTCTCAAATTAAATCTACAAAATTAACCTGAAAACACAGGCTTTATGTTCATGGATATTCTTGTAACATTTTTTTGGCCCTGAGAAATCTTTTTTTTTTTTTAATTGATTCAAAGATTTTTATTGAAAAATTATTTTAGTATAAAACAGGGATCCTATTATTAGTGAAATACCCAAAAGTGATTTGCGCTTGTATTTGCTAAACATTATGGGTTCATTCCTGATACTGAATTAAAAATATCATGGAAGATTTTGGATCTTAATATCAGAACATAATCTTACTCCATAGGTCTAGTAGCTTTTAATATTTCAAAATAAAGTTTTATTTAATTAATAAAGATTCCATGGTTATTTTCTGTCATCACCTCTAGAAAATCCATTCCAAACTTATTAAAACACATATAAAGATTTGAAATTCTAGACCACTGAACAGTGGAAAAGTTTAAGCACACTGAGTCCCGAAGACAGATTTTCCTACAGCAAAAGCAAAAGCAACATAGAGGTAAAAACAAGTTATGACAGGCTGTGCATAGATATTGCTAATGGTCTGTGCCTTTGACTCTCTGAAAAGAAATGAGTGTAGCCTTCATTTGCCAACTGTTTTTGGTGTATTCAAATGGTATACTTTTCCTCTGTATTACTAAAACTCTGCCAGAATTGTCTAATGCCTCATGTATAATACTAGCTGCTCATAACTGTTTGCACCAAAACCCTGTTCAGAAGCTGCCAGAGCGTCTCTGCAGATACATCTGGCAAGGGCTAGTCCTTACAGCAGAGAAAGCAGGAGCAGTCAGGTGTAGCTGTGTTCCCTTACTCCCAGGTGGGCACAGGCACAGTCATGCTTCAAGCCCATAGCCACAGGGCTCTGCAGATTCCAGTGAGCTTGCTGACAGGTAATACATGTGAATGTGCTGTTTGAGCTGCAGCTAAGTCACTCAGAGAGGTTACTGCTTCTTCTGCTCCTCTTACCCAGTGTGCTGAATGAAGCCAAACCTCCCTCTGCAGTCATTTCCTACCCTGCCAAAACCATCTTGTTTAGCCTAACCATGTTTAAAACTGTTGGTGGCTATTTACAGGACCAGCTTAGAGAGCAAACATGCCATCAGAGCAAGAGGGACAGCATAACCAGGTATGGAGATAGTGAAGCTCCTGAGACATGGAGACTTCAACATCTGAAAGTGGCTGAGCTGTGGTTGGAACAGTATGTTGGACTGCAACTGGAGAGGTCTGAAACCACACAGATAAATAGTGGCACATCCTTATGGAAATATTTTTAAACCACTCAATTTCAAAATAATCCTAGTGACCTGTGATTCTTTCTGGGGAATTCTGTGCAATTTAACTGTGGTTATAGAGGACTGGCACTGACTAGGGATGGCTGGTTTGTGGTAATACCTGTTTGTTTGTGGTGAGTGGTGGTAGTGTTGATTCAGCCTGATGTCTAGCATACTCCAAGTAGCATCAATCCCACAGATACGGAAGGAAAGCAACATTTGGAGAACAGATCTAAAAATGGACAAGGGAACAGTTTTCTGTAGGGACTGTGGCAGAGGAGGGAATCTCAAGAATGGAATATGGAAAAAGGCAATCTGGTGAAACCATTTAATTCATAGACAAAGATAGTCTCAGCTGACAGTGATAAGAGAGAGGTGGGAGAAAACACAGCAGATTGAAGAGTAAAAGAAAGGGAAGCAGGTGACTGATGATCACACTGTCATGACCGCACTAACCTACCTCAGTCAAAATTAGTAAATTCAGTCTGAATAGAAGAACTTTGCTGACTGGACTCATTGTGACTGAAACTGTATGAGAGCTGTTGACAAAAGCAGTTCACCTTTGTACTTGGAAAAGACTAAATTATCCCAGAAATAATAAGATAATGAGGGCAGTAATGTTATTACATTATATAAATGCAACCACATAATGATGTGTCTCCTCGCAACTATCATCATTCAGCAGATACCAGTTATGCTTTCTTAGTGAGGTGTGGCTGCACAGTGCTGCCTGGAAGCACTGCCAGATGACTGCAACAGATTGGCCAAGGACACAGTTCTTCATTGCTCAAAGCAGAAGCATGTGGGTTTGAAATATCAGTCCTTGCACTAATGTATGCTTCTGGAAAGGCGTGAATATGTAGAGAGATAAGAGTGCTGCAAGAATCCTGACAGATCATCCAGAAGAATGAGAAAAAGAAAGGAACAGATCCTTACGCATTCAATACAGATGAATTTCAGAAATGGTGTCTCTGGCCAGATGCATCCTGTACTTGAGCAGGATTGCAGGCTTTGAAGTTCTTGAGGGTCTGTATGTACTCATACAGAAATGACCAGCCATAGTAATGTGGGCAAATCCACAAGCTCCTCATAGCTGTGATCACAAGTGTTTCCCCGCTGAGTTTCCTCACTACTTTCCTGAATAAGCTAAAAAAGGAATTTGTTTTTATAATTGGTTTTGAGAATATTTTAACAATGGACACCACTGATGGATTGGTCTGACAGGAAAATATCAAAAACCTGGATAGCTAGATGGAGTTGCAGAAATTATTAAAACCAGGTACATGTTCCAGAAAGATGGTGGCTAGAAAAGCAGAGGCAGTGGGAAGTGACCCAAACTGTGTGTGATAAATTATACAAACTACTAAGTAAAACTGCTAGCACCTTGTGGAAGGGTGAGGGTAACACACTTCCTAACACTGCTTGTATCTGCTGCAGCTCTGAACTTCGTAACTAGAGCTGGTCATCTTAGAAATGGGCCATGAAGTCAGCCATCAGCACAAGTAGCCGGTATGGCCTAGGGCAGCAGCGTCTCAGCTAACCTCTCTACAACAAGTATTTAATAGATTTAAGGTGAAATTTCTGCTGCGCAAATCACAAAGCAGTAGATTTTGAACCACAGACTTCCATCTATCCTTTCACAAATCTTCAATATTTTGGTTGAGATCTGCATAATTTCTTATATCTAAATAAATTTCAGTTCTTTGGAGGAACAAGAATTTGTATAAATAAGCAAATACTCAACTTTGGTCCAAATGTATTATTTTCACTGACAGTTTATAAAGGAGTGAAAGAACAGCAGCAAGAAATTACAAACATAAGATTACAATTAAGTCAGCAGAAATCACTGATGAGAAGAGCTATGACTGCTGCCCACAAATACATCACAGGGTAAAGCTGCAGGAAGAGAGACCAGTACCAGGTCTCTCCAAGTGCTGACGGGCACCAGCTGGTGGGCTGTGCTGGGATGTGACCTTGTCTATGACAAATAAAACCCATCCTTCAATCTAGCATGTTAGCATTAATGTACTTCCAGCTGACAGTCTGCACTGTATACCAAACTGTGCACTAGGGTGACCAAAGTCCAGGTGTGCATTCTGTAGTGTATGATGTGTGGACAGGACTCATCAGCAAAGGGTGAGGTGAACATCTAGCTGCAGTTGCCTAAATCACAGCAGCAAAATCCAGGTATTCATAATTCTTACTAAAGTCTTTTGTTATCAGCATGTAGTGGAAAAATAACACTTGTCTGTTTCTCTTAGTTTTCACCTCCTTTAGGTTTTATATACTAAGGTCATACGTTCCCTTTGTTTTAATTTTGGTGGGATTAGCAGGAGTGATCCTCTCCCCACTAACATCTGCTGATGCCACAAGTACTAGGCTCCTCAGTGAGAAGTATTATTGGAAAAAATGAAAAAAAATGCAGACTGCACAGTAAGAAATGGAAAAATAGTTACTTAGGGTCATTGAATCCAACTATACAGACATCGAAGGGGTAATAAAGCTTTAGCTAATAAATGCTAGTAATGTCTAAACGTGACTTAATAGCTTCAATTTAATGGCTTTGGGCTATATCCAATGACAGAATGAGTCCCAAAAGTTTTAGGTGACTGGTACTCAGCATGGACTCCAATTTAGGTGCCAATTTTTCCTAAAGAGTGGATTAGCACATCAAAATGAGACCCAAAACAGCCAGCTCAGCAGGGAGCAGCCTAGAGCTGCTTCATTCCAAGAGAAACTGAGGGGTGGGTTTCTGTCTTTGTGAGATGCAGACCCCACCATCCTCTTCTAAAGTATATTTTTTTTCCTTTGACGGAACAACATGAAGGTTTTCTTTGTTTTTCAAAATTATAAAGGAAGGTGAAAAAATTGTCTTAAAGTCAAGTGATTGCCATCTTCATGTAAGAGGTGAGAGTTACTGTTTAAAGGAACTGATTACAGCACACAGATGCTAGGAGAATGCCTGAACCTCAAGGCAGTGGAGGAAGATGGAAACGTTCTCCTTCAAAATATTATTTTGGTTTTTTTAATAATGGTGCATGTTAGAAGTAGCTAAAAAATCTGACTATTAAGTAATTAGTTCTGGTGGAGACAGTGAGAAACCAGTGAGACTAGCAAGAAAATGCAATTCAGGCAGTCAGAGGTGAATGATATGGCTCTGCAATATATTACATGGCTCTCATCACTTTATGTGATATATGTGTGAACAATTAAAAACTTGAAGCTGCTATGTTTACGTTAGAAACAGAGGATTTGATTCCTGATATATAATCTCTAATACCTGATACTTATCAGTCACACCAAAAATTGTTGGTGTGCAATCTATGTAAATGAAAAAAAAATAAGAATCCAGTATGTAGTTCCCAAAAGTGAAAGGCAGGCTCAAGTCAGCTCTTTTACTCCTCTCTTCATGAGTGCAGTTTAAAATACAGTTAACTCAGTCAAGAATCTTCATTCTTTTTCTTACTCTTTTTTTTTATCAGGGGCTTTCACTCCCCCCACTGAAGGAAACTAAACTCACAGAACTTTACAGGGTTTCTATTGACTCTGTGGATAATCTTGACTGTATGGATTACCCTCAAGCAGCTGTGGAGGACACAAAAGCTTTCCCCAGAACACAGGAAAAAGAATACTGATGCAGCCCAGGGCAGATTTTTTTTTTTTTTGCCTCAGCTCTCAAGTGATTTTTAAGAGCCAGCCAGTCTGGAAAACAATAAATTTGTTTGTAGGAAAGGTAAACACTGCCAAAATCAACAAGTTCCTTCCTTAGGGGCCTGCAGAGCAAATTGGTCTGCAGATTAAGACCGTTCAGTCAAATCATGTTGGGGCTGACATGAACCCTTCAGGCTCCCTAACTTTTAACCCAGAAAATATGAAGAGAAGTGATACATTTATTATGGGGGAATTATGTATTGCCAGCTCAGAAAAATGAAATAAATTAAAATTGATCTCCTCTGTAAATATCCTGGCACAGGATCTGGGGGGTTTAACTGAGATGGCTGGTAGGTTTATTAGTAGTTTCCTTTGCACTGGGTCAAATAGGCTCTGTCTTGACTCGCTAGACTGATATTGGTGAAGGATTTAATGGTGATTAGAGCTGTGTAAAATGATCTCATATGTTGTCACCTGCCAAAGAAATTTCAGTGGGTGAAGTCTAACCCTATTCACAAGTAATTTTTCCAACTTAAGCCAGGAAATGTGCTAAACAAGCAGGGCCACAGTGTCTTGCAGAGGTGGATTTCATCTTCAGGAATTCACAGGAAGTGTGTGAGAGACAAAGTGAGATGGGAAAAACACAGCATTTTACAGTCTGCTTTGTACTTTCCCAGCACTTTTAGTTTCAAAGGCATTAAAGAATTAAGATAAACTGGTTTTTAACCCTGGTAAGACACAAAAACATTCATCAATCTTGTTTCATAGATCAAGAAACAGAGGGAAATAGAAACTCAATTATTGTACCAATTTTGGTGCCATAAATCATAAGAAAATTTTATCAGAATCAGTGTAATAGGAAAGCAAGGCAAAGGTTTCAAATTATTCTACTTAACAGAGGTGCCTAAAACCTTAGCAAGCAGTTCTGAATACTTTGGCTGGCTGTAGCTGACATGACCAGGTCATGCACAGTTCAGTTGGACTTTATTGGCATGACAACATCTTCACACACAGCTACAGGAAATCAGCAATACAGCTGGGAGGGAACCCAGGTCTCCTGACTAGCGATTCTGTGTGTTAATGACAGTATTCTGCTTCCTGGTCCCTTATATCCTTGCAGCATTTTTCAACCATTAACTAATACATCAGCAAGGTTTATTTGAGACGGGAGATGCAACAAGCAAGCTCAAAATGAAAAGCATGTAGAGCCAACATTTCAGTGGGAAAAGGTTAACTCACTCTAATTAAATCTCACAGAGCCTCTCTGCTCAGAAATAACCACATTTTAAAAGCAATGAGGGTTAACATCTCATTAACAGGGAGGCTGGTTGCTATAAGGCTGCTATATAAAGACTTTTTATACTTTTTTCTCCTGGAAATCAGCATATGAGAATAGTATATTCAAAAGTCTGTCAGAAAGGCTCAAGAATTGCTAACGCTGCTGTTACACTCTCATTTTCACCTAAATTAATGTATGTCTGCAGACTTTTTCTGTACATCTATGCAAGAGACCCTACATGCTGTGGGACATAACTGGAGGGAGCACACGTCCATTAGGTCATAGGACAGACACGTTTTGTCTTAGGACAGAGCTGTTGCACTTTCTGGCACCAAGAGGGAAACATCAAGCCTTCTCACAGTGAATGTGATGAAGGTCTACAAGGAAGCCCCTCACTGTTCAATCTCCTCTGGATCCAATTGCCTGTCCTGCTCCAGGACTGCAGACACTGATGCAGAGCACCAGAGGAGATAAACACCATGGAAATTCCTCAACTGTTTGAGAGACAGATACCACAGCACTAGCATATCCTGAGTCCTGCTTGCCAGAGGTGCCAAGAGTGGATCTGGCATTAAAAAAATTCTCTCTGCCTTTTACTGAATATAAATTTATTTTGTTTTGGTCCTACCATCATAGGACCTCTCCTGACCATGTTTTCCATTTATCATTGTCACAGAGAAAAATTATTTCACATGCTTGGTATATGTGAAGATAGAAAAACTTTGTCTATTTTTGGAAAGATTATTGACTTATATTAATCAAGTACTATTTAGGTAGTGAGTGGCTGGCTGAGAAATGTTAATCAGTTAAAGAAAGACCTAAGGAAATACACACCTCATATGTCTTACAGCCAAGGAAGAGGAAGAACTTGTGCCAGCTAAAAGAGAATAATAAACAGACTATGTGTTGTTAGCAATTAAAAATATATATATTCCACAACTTTACCCATTGAAGGGTAAATTCACAATGCCTCTCATAGTTAGATAACAGAAGGATTTATTTCTAACAGCCATAGGTTAATAACTTTAGTTAGCTTCTCATACAACTGAAAAGCAGAATAGGTATTGCTGTTATTGCCACAGGGTGGTAACACAATTCAGTGAATTCCAGGGAAAAATACTTAAAATGTCAAAACATAAGCTTAACTGAATAAAAAGCTGAAGTGTAAGCCCAACCCAGAGAATGGAAAAGTACTGGATAAAACATTGGAAAATATACTGCAGGGAAAAATCCCACTTTGGCAGTGGGATAGACTAAATGACCTAATACAACTTTTCCATCTCTAATTTATACGGTTGTATGATTCAACAAAAACACAGTTAAATTAAAAACTTAAGTAAGTCTATAACCTGGCTACCCTATTTTATAAATGTATATATACACATTTCTATAGGTATTTAAAACAGCGACTCTTTTGGCACTAATACTACAGGAGATATAAGCAGACTGTCAGATTTCCTTTTAAAATATTCATCTGGTTGCCAGGTTGAACAGATGCCAGCAGCCTAAAAGACAGACCTAAGAAAAATTCTGAAGACACTGAAAATAAAAAAATCACTAAAACTGAAAAAGTCAACTATATTGATCACTATGGGCTAAAATTCTGGTTTCATTGTGAAAATGAAGGCAAAGACTAAAAAAAACCCAAAAAACAGGAACAGCAGGAAAGCTGGTCCCTCAATATGAGAAGCTCTGTTTGAGAATGGATGCTCTTAGACGCTTACTGTGTTCTTTAAAATGTTGTGCTTGTCCTCTATGGGAGAACAGGAACAGTGTTACGTGTTGCAGGAAAGTCATTCTAGTGCACTGTTTTTAACTACACAGCTCAGACTTTCACAAATAATGTTCAGCACCTGAACTGACAGTTAATTAGTAGGCTGATTGGAGGATATAACATTTGATTCCTCTCCTTACTGGGCAGATAAGCATCATCAAAAAAAAAAAAAAAAAATTGAATACATGCAAGGCTCTTCTTCTCTTTTGTTTGTTTATTTGGTTTGGGTTTTTTTAAACAGATAATCTTTTAAAGGAAACCACTGCTCTCACAAGACTGCAAAGATAGATTTATATATTTAGGTTCTCTTAGCTTAGTAGAAAAGCGTTCCAAATGAGAATAACAAAGATTGTCCTGTTTTCTGAGAAGGGAAATACTGACTTTGAAATGTGCTTCCCCATGCAGATAATCCTGTGACCACAGAGGTTCCTGTAGTTGTAAATAATTTGAGACCACCTGGACATGTCTAATACAGACAAACCCAAGGAAATAAGTCATTCAAAAAGGAAAACGAAGTCTTCTTGTGTCCCTCAGTACAGATCTGTAGCTCTAAGGCTAATCAATTAGCTCCAAGAAGAATGGATGGCTCTGTTCTGGAATGCCAGCTTAAGTGACTTTCCAAACAGTGGAAGAGCCCTGTCATCCTGCTTTGAATAAGGAACAAGCTTGACCACTGAGGAGGACAAGAATATGGTTTGAACAAACAGTTTATTAAAGGAGCAATTGTAAAAGAAAAGATTTGTCCCTCTTTTTAAGGATTATTTGTTCCATCTGAGAAAAGTAGCCACTGTGAATTGTTTTTCCACAACAGTGAGCTTCCAATTATTAAAGATTTTTTTTTCCCTCAAAGGAAAATATCACACTAGAAGTACTGAGAAAAACAAAAGCTGGATGGACCGTATTCAAGGAGAGGATTACCACTGGAATTGGATAAAACAAATTTACCTGGTAAGGTGGCTCAGCAGTTTCCTGTTGGTAGAATAGAGACACTAGGCCCATAAAATTACAGGCTACTTCGGCTGCTTTTAAACCCTTTTAAAACTGCTTTATTCATTATCCACCCACTTCTCACATCTGCTTTAGCCTTTATTCTACAGCAGATGTTAACATAGCAGTCAAATCCTTACAGAATCTCATGTCTCATGACTTAAGAATAAACATCTGAGAGGTTTAGGAGCCCATACTACTGATTTTGAGTGAGGTTTGGGCTCCTGGGACAAGATTCACAAGTTGTTTTAGAGAATTTCGATTCTGAGAGTCAGAGCTCCCAGCTCACTGTCCCAGCTGGTAATGGCTCTGCAAGACACAGTTCTCAGTAGCACAGCAAGCATTACTGGCTGCACCAGACCAGCACAAGTCCCAAGAAGGAATTTGATTGTAAAGATGGATGTTTACTGTTAGCTTAGTTTGTCTGTTGGCAACCCACTGCATTTGTTTGCCTACTGTAATAATATTAGGATGCAAATATGTCAATAGAGTAAGTTATACCTAGCTTTACAAGTTCAGTCTTATTGACATTCATAGATCTAAAATAGCTGCTTGACTTGAGCAATTCTTTTGTACAATGCATGGAACAGTACACAACACAAACACCTCTCCAGGAAATCAGCAGTTGTGTGGAAGATAAATGCTTCATAAGGCTGAGCAGGAGGATATTTTGTGGGTTTAGCTCTAACTCACAAGGCAAGCAAGGCTCTTGGCTCCACTTGGGTTTCACAGCCATGAACTTTGCAGAGCTAGGATGCTAAGCCTTCTGCAGAAAAATGGAGGGAAAGACAGGAAAGACAGAAGAAGAAGAAGAAGAAAAAATAGATAAACTCCCTTACAGTATTATGGTTAGGGCATTTATTTCAAAGATCCACATTAATATCCCTTTTTGGGTAATTGACTCTGAGCCCAAGCTTCTCTATGCATATACTTTTAGGTATCTGGGGACAATGTTTTTCAGATCCTCAGATCTTTCCCTTTCTGTTAATTAAGTAGTCTGCACTTTAGGGTAGAGAGAAGAAAGCAAGAAACTAAGTAAAGGAAAAAGCTGAAGGTAAAAACACCCCCTAATTTGCCAAACAAGACATTTTCCTGAGCAGTAGGACACTTGAAGCTGAAACAAAGCTGAATGCACCCAACTCACCAGGGCTACCTTCTCTAACCAGGCCATTCTTCTGCAGCTGGGAGATGCTAGAAAACATATAGGAAATTTGAGACTGGACTAAGTACATCTACCCAGTACAACAAGTAAGATACCTTTAAGTATGAGCTACAGGGACCTAAGTACAACTACTGTAAGAATTTTAAATAGGTCTATGCACCAGAAGCAAAACCAGAGGAGATTTTGATAGTAATTAACAGACAGCTAAGATGGTACCTAGTCTTTGGATTTAGGAAGAAACAAGCTGGTGATATGGATCACAAGGGTTTAGACAGGGTCCCTTTGAAAAGTGAACCTCCATGTACTCAGGTTGATGTGGGATAGGAGTGCTTCTGAACTTGCCTTCACTGTGCAGCTGTGTCATGCAGATATTCCAATGGGTGCTAGACACAAGGGTGGTACAGCTGTACTAAGTAGGTCCAAGGGTCTGTGGCTCCAAGAGCATTGGACTTGGTGCTGCCTCTGCTTGGGCCATCATTGCTGAAATTCTGTTTTCTGTTTATGATAGTTGATTACTACTTTATACTCCTGTATCTAAGTTCTATCCCTCGAGTACCTCTTAATTATGCTTCACAGTATGGTGTGTACATCCCATGGAAAATATCACAGTCATTCTTTAGTCTTTCATACCCATCTTTCCTAGTTGTTTATGGTTATACAGTTCCATGCACACAGGTAATCTGAGGAACTATAATACAGTATCTGGAGGAATATGTAGTTCTCTTGCAATCAAAACATTTAGTGAAAATCAGGAAAATTCACAGTGTTGCAATGTATTTAAAACAAAATATTTTCTATTATTTATTTTAATAGCTAAAAACATATTAATAAAAACCACCAACACTGAATTACTTTTACAGAAAACTACAATTTTGAGAGTTTGGCCCCACTTGGAACAGTGCCAAATTTTGGAATATTTAACAGAACAGAATGTTAGCTTTCCTTGTGCTTACAAAAATATGCAATTTAGGCTTCTAGCTGCAGTGAACTCTCTGGTTTTACAGGGTTTGCCCAGATAGTCTAGATTCCTTGGTCTGAATCTGCAAATGTTTTTACCCATGCTCAGCTTTCCTACTGTGTGTGGTCCCACCCAAATCGGTAGGACTTCTCACAGTGGTTAAATGAAACATGAGTGTGAGTGTTCAAGTGTGTCTCGTGGCCTGAAAATGCATATTCCCAGGGAAAAGCACATTTCATCTGAGGAGAGGGAAGGTCCTCTGAATTACCTTACACACCTATCATTCTGTGTAAACAGTGCAAACGAAAATAGTAGTTTCAGATTTTCAAGCTCAAACTCCCCAAGTCAGGAGGCTTCCCTATATGATGCCAAGAATCATAATAATAAGTCAAGAAACTTAGAATAGGCAATGAGTGTTTCCTATTATTCCCTTATTTTCTTAAGTTGACCAGACAAGGATATTTTACATGGCTCTTAATTTATTATCTTTCATAATATGGAATGTTACTGCAGAAATATAACATTTTTTAATATTGCTGAACATATTATTAAATCTAATCATGATAAATGGGTTTCCTTTCCAAAATGGTATGGTCCTGTCTAACTTTCTCCAAGTTATTTGGGTAACTGGTGGTTTGTTTCTTCATACATTTCAAGCTTCCACTTTTCATGTTATGAAAAGATCTTTACAAAATGGGTGCTCTGGTGGGTTAGCACTGCTTCTACTGGGTGGGGAGTAGCTAGTGGGGAAGCAGAGGGACCATACTGCTGCTGAGAAATTCCAACAGTCCAGGCTTTTGTGTTCATCATAAATGAGACAAAAAGTCTACTTTTTTGAGAATTACTAGTATCAAGAATCCTCTTCCTTTTCATTAGTGTTTGGGTTTAAAATAGTACCAGTTTTAAAACAGCCATCCTTTTTATTTCACCATTGGAAAAAAAAAAATGCACAGAATCACACAAAATTAAGTTTAGTTCGAAGTAATGGCTGGTCCCAAACCTCGCATTATACAGAGAAAAGTTCCTTAGTCAAATAACAGCTGCCAGCTGTGATTTCAAGCCAGAACAACAGCTTTTCTCAGCAATGTGCTGGGAGAGATCTCCAAAGTGTGTGGGATGGAGTACAGCTCTCAATGGAAACAGGCTGTGTCACCTCTGCAGTGAGCTGAGCACAGTGAGGGAAAGCGGAAGCAGAAAGATGAAGACAAAAATAAGTACCTGTGCCCTGACTTGCCTCAGTGTAATCCAGAGAATGCAAATCATCTGCATTGCAGCCATTTTTAGGATTTTTGCATCCTTCCACCACCAGGCTGGAGCAGCAGCTTATGCAAGTGTGTCTTTGGTCCGAAAGGAGAGGAATGAGAGCAGGGGCAGTCGTGTGGGCCAGCCACTAACAAAAATGCTTCCAAAAGTCCCCATGAAATATTATCTCCAGCAGGCAGCTGTTCAGTAGCTCATGATATGTGTTAGGCACTGCTTTCCTGCCAGTCTACTAGACTGCATAGCACATTCACCTCAGCTTATTTACTTTCTTAGATTGTGAATTAAAAGTCATTATTCTCATTGCTCAGCAGACAGTTTCCTTTACCAATGACTCACTGCTGCTCTCATAACCCTCGTGTACCCCCAGCACCACCCAGACTATAATTTGTCTCAGTATATCAAATAATGTCAAGTACCTGGGAATGTACTCTAATCTGTTACATTCAAGTAAACCAAAGTTTTGTCTTATGTACATATATGTGCTAAACAGAGAAGAGATCATTTCTGCATATGACAAAGCACAAAACATGCAGAAGATTGCAAGTCCAGCAAGATCCAAATAGCATCAACTGTTAATCTGCTGGGGTTTCTAAACAAAACCATTGAAAGAGAAACAAATCTTCCATATGAGCAAGATGAATATACAAATAAGATCCACAAGGAATAACTCAAAGGAAGTTTGCAATAGTTTTCTGCTGTTTGGAATAGTTAGCCCAAATAAAAGTTTCTTTATCCATAATCTTGAATCCAGGTTAACACTGAAGGCCTGTTCCACAAGGCTCTATCTCCCATAAAACTGGA
Source organism: Apus apus (assembly GCF_020740795.1). Taxonomy (NCBI): domain Eukaryota; kingdom Metazoa; phylum Chordata; class Aves; order Apodiformes; family Apodidae; genus Apus; species Apus apus. The sequence goes on from NC_067283.1 coordinate 13,651,928, forward strand.
CTTTGTAGAATGGATTCAACAAATCGTGGAGAAAATTTTATTGCTCACTCTCTAGTATGTAAAGTGTCATTACAGGCCAAATCTGCAAACTCTCCTCTAAGTAGCCTCTTCTTTTACCAAATCTAATGCTGTTTGTTTTCACTCAGATAACTGAAATAGAAAGCAATAATTAATTGGTTAGTCAAGATGAAACTCCCTAAATTATTAAATAGTCATTTAGCCACGGTTCAAGATCACCTATGAGTCTAGCAGAAGCTCACAAGTTGCACGGAGGAAGGGCATAGTTTTGGAGACCTGTGACCTTCTCCAACTTTTAACTGTACAGTGTAACAGCCACATTTAGTGCTAATGGGAAAAATGAGTGTCCTGAAGTACACTGACAACAGTGGCTTCTCTTGCTTGGGCTACAGCTGTTCACCATGTCAAGGGTTCAGAAAGAAGTCCTTATTTCTGCCACAGCCACCACAAACATGGGAAGACACATACCAGTCTCACCACACAAGCCAAAACATTAACCAAAAGATGAGTACAATGAATGTCAGGAAGATCAAATTTGGGTCAAGATAGTTTGACATCCTTCTTGCTTGCTGCTTAGTCAGAAATAATTTCCTCTTTATGTGAGTTGTTTGCTCAAATGAGGTTTGTAAAAGCCCATATCTGACTCAGCCTCCAGGCAATGATGTCTGCCTCACTGGGTCAAATCACACAGCTGCTGAAATCAATGGGAACGTTCCTTGTGATTTCAAGTGGAGACAAAGCCTGAGTTACCATATATTATAGTATATATTTTCCTACACATTTACTATCCACTAGGTACTTCCCACAGATGAAAAATCCTGGCCATTAATAAAAATGAAAAGCAGCTAAGTATGAGTTGCAACACCTGTTTTCTTTGTGAAATAATCATTTGTTCTTCTGAAGAGAAGCCTACCCATACAGCTAGTTTCAGCTCTCTTTTTAAGTTAAAAGTTCCTGCATTGCCCTGTCAAGGTTGAGGACCAATATTCTACTAGCTTCTAAGAAAACAATATCAAGAACTGGATGTTTTAGTATATTAGGCAAATTGATTCAGGTTTCTGAAGAGTTTCTGCTGAGTTTTCAAGCCATTACAGACTTGCATTGACCTATGGGTTCCAGATTTTCCTCTTTGAGTTTGGAGCCGCTTGCAGAAAGACAGAAGGAATCCCATATTTGGTGTGATACATGACATATAAATATACGTCCATTATCATCCTAATATCATAGTGCCCCACTTATTTTTATCCTCCTCAAGGTGCTTTTAGTTTTATTTGTTTTCATGTGTCTTACATTTTTTAAAAAAACAATCTGCTTTTCTTTTTCCATTCCATTATTTTTCGGGTTCAGATATAATTTTCTTACCTAATTTTATAACATATATTGCATAAGCATCTTATAACTTCTTTACTTTTATATATAACATTTTCATTCATTAGTAGATGTAGACAATATCTTCATTACCTCATAATGAAACCTGCAGTCTTTTACCTTTGCTCACAAAAACTCCCAGCAGTTTTTGCAGTGAGCTTCACTGAAGCAGTTATGTTAGTGCCACCTCTAAGAAATTCAGCTGGCAAAGCAGAGCCAGCTGAGTGTCATGTTTTCTAGTTTGAATCTCCGTTAACAAGATTGTTTTCTTTTCCTAACATTCCTTCTCACATTCTTTGATACACGCTTGTCTTTCTTTCACATCTAAATCTTGCTCACATCAGATTCACTCATGGCTCTTGCCTCTTCTTGATTTCATGCTGTTCTATCCCACCATCTATGCATTCCACTTTTCGCTATTTCATGTTTTAAAAGTGCCTTGCTTCTACAGTAGTCATGCATGGTGTAATCCTTCCCTGGGAGGGATTGTACTGCTGGACCATTGAAAGCATGACAGCAGAAAGGAAATCTGCAAGCTCTGCTACTGGAAAGCTATGCACAAGTTGCAAAAAATGTACATACAAATTCTCCTCTGGGAGACTTTTGCACTTTTGCCAAGACAAGAACCAGCTCAGTTCACCTGGTCCAGCCAACATGATGTGCCTGATTTGATGCAGTTCAATTTATATTTGTATGTTCCTTAGTAATTTTTCCTTTACTCAGAGACATTAATAATGACTACCTATTAGAACCTCAGTCCCTAAAGTGTTAATATGGAACAGATACCTTATAAATCTTCTTTTTTGTTTTGGTTTGTTGTTTGTTGGTTGTTTTTTTTTTCACTTAATGGCTAGCCATCACTGCAGGAAAGCCTTATTTCCTCTTAGCCTCAGAATCTCATTCCTTACACACCCTATGTTCCTCAATAAATATGTTCATTTGGGGCGCTAGTTTTATCCAGCTAATACCCAACTGCTGCTGAGCTAATCAAGCAGAGGCAGTAATGAGGCAAAGGCAAAGAACAGGCCTGCCACTTACTTACATGCTTTGCAGCCAGTGATGGGCAGGCATCCAGCCTTGCTTGAGATAAACAGTTCAAAAATTACATCCTTATCCAGACCACGTTTCTGTCTCTCTGTTTGAAAAAAAAAACAAAAAAAAACAAAAAAAAACCAACCTTGAGTAATAAGACTTCAAAGCAGTATTTTGGGAACGTAAAAAAATAAAAAAAAATAAAAAAAATTGCCCAGCCCCCACAAGGACACATAGAGACAGAAGAGTCATGTTTTTAAAAATTTCTGCTTTGCTTCTCACCATCTTCCCTTCCCTTCACCTCTATCAGACTCCCAAATTATTTTGTTAGAGGTAGAAAAAGGTAAAAGGAATTTTCTATAGAAATGGAATTTCTTAGGGAAGTGATTACTCACTGACCCAAAACATGTCACAGAAGGACCTCTTCATGTATGAAATTCAGCCTGACTATGAACACACTTCTGGGAGGCTTGAGAGTTCCTCGGGCTCTGCTGAGACTCACAGGTTGCAGTGTTCAAGCAGCCCTATTCAAACTCTAGAGAGAGCTCTCATATTCCCTGGCCATCTGATTCTCACCATCTGATTCTCCATCCCTAGCAATTTCTAGCACTCTCTAGAGAAGAAATGAAAAGGACACTATTTCACTCAACAATTGTTACAGTCAAATAGAGCTTAAAGAGAACTTCAGACAACGTTGTTATCATTGTTGAAAGTGCCTCCTTCACAAGAATCTCTTTTGTAATTGTCTTCCAAATAGGCCTGGAAAAAGATTTCCAAATATTGAAGCTTCCCCTGAACCATAGATTCTAATTTTCAGTCACCTCTGGGTAAAGATGATTTACAGTCAAATGCAAATTCTATCTGTTCTAATTAAGCGATGGAGTTCGACTTTCTCTGCTTCTCAACTTTTTTCATTCAGTCCTATGCAAGAGAGAATAGAAAATTTGACTCTAGACTCTGGAGAGCAAAAAACTGAACAGCTGTTAAAGAAATCAAGCAGGCCTCTTAAAGCAACTGATTTGCCTTCCATAGAGACCTGCTAAATGAATACCTGAGGAAGTTGGTCTCTGGTGTATCCAGGACAATGGATAAAAGGCCACTGTTAAATTTAACTGTTTTCAGCAAACCAAACCAAAATATATTTCATATAATAGGATAGCCTGCTTAATGAATATCACTCACTCACGAGAACTACTGAATTATTTTGGTGCAATGTGGATACATATTTAACAGATTTATACTTCAAATGTAATAACCCTTGAGAGAATTACCATGCTTGCAGCTTCAATATCAGGCCATAAGACTACTTACTACTAATAGGGGCTTTATTGATGTCTTTTCCTGTGCAGAAGAAAAACTATAGTACACTGATATTGACTTTCAATGTTCTGACAATTCTGTGCATGTTTTCTTTCTTGTTTAGAGGGAACTTCAGAATTCATTGTGTTTCTTATGTAAAGCCAGTTAGACCTGCTAGCAAAGTTACTTAGGGAAGTCAAAGGGTTATTTGAAAAATAACCCTTCCTGAATCACTCTTTTTCCTTCCTTTCCTTCCTTGCATCAGCAAAGGCCACAAGAATGATCAGAGAACTGGAGGACTTGCCATATGAGGAGAGGCTGAGAAAACTGGGTTTGCTCAGCCTTGAGAAAAGAAGGCTTCAGGGAGACCTTATTACAATATTCCCGTACTCAAAGGGTGGCTAGCAAGAAGATGGAGACTCCTTATTTACAAGGAGACACATGGAAAAGACAAGGGGTAATGGGCGCAAGTTGCACCTGGGGATATTCCAATTGGACACAAGAGGTAAATTTTTCACCATGAGGACAATCAAACGTTGGAATAGTCTCCCAAGGGAAGTGGTTGATTCCCCCACCATGGACAGTTTTAAGCTTCAGCTTGAAAGGCTGCTGAGCCATCTCATATAAACTATAATATTAGCCAGAAAGGTTGGACCAGATGATCCTTGAGGTCACTTCCCACCTGGCATTCTATGATTCTTTGATTCTGGATGTAACAGTTTGGGATAAAATCTTTATTCTAGTGTGACTGGGATCTCTGTAACATTATTGAGTTTAATAATTTCATAAAATCTGTAAATCGCAAGTTCCCTAAACTCCTCTGTGATGTCCAAAATACTTTATATCATACTGGAATCAACATATCAGTTAACATTCCATTCTCTATAAATTATGTGCATATCTTTTCTGAAGAGATTCCATGAACAGGAATGCTCTCAGACCTGCTGGAGGACAACATTCAGATCCTGGAACTCCCTCCCCCATCACAGTCATTTGTAAAGCAAATCACTCAAATGAAATAATGTCAAGTCAGCTGACCTCTGCTGTCAAGAAGGCAACAAGCAGAGAAGCAGCCTCTTAATTAAGAAGGCTGCAAATCTTATACATATTCATAAATCAATTGCATTCACTCAGAAGTTGATAGGGAATGAGACACTTATCAGTGAATTAATGTAACTCACTTCATTCAGCTGCCACTCTTAAACAATTTCTGTCATATATTTTGCACCAGCTTTCAGGTATGAAGCATATTGCATGTTGCAGTTTCGAAATCCCAGGGGTATGGATAAGTGTAACATCATTAGAGACTGCAGATGCCTTTCATAGTCACATTAATCATTCTTTCTCCTAACCTTAGCACAATTAAAGGATACTGAAATCTTCACAAGGTACATCTTTCCCACACAAAACTTCATATTCTGGGGAAAAAAAAACAAAAACAAAAAAACACAAAAACAAAACAAAACAAAAAAAACCCCAAACAACCACAAACAAACTTGATGTAGGCAGGAATTAAAATTTGAAATATTTTGAGAGGAAGGGATTTCCTGGGAAAAGTTATAAAAAAGACATGTGTCTCTTCTCTTGGTTGATAAAAGTTTTCCACAACAAATGAAAATAGCAAAGCCCATTCATATGGGAAGTAAAATAAATCTGACTTCTTTTTTTTCCCTATTAAAAAAAATATTGCTTTTGAATAAAGAAGAATTCTCTTTCAGGTAGTCACTTCCACAGAAAATCCCTGCTCATCCCCTGTCAAGCACAAGCAGCTATCCAGGTTCTATGAAAAGATTAAATAAATCACATGAAAAGGTGCCATGAATTATTTTCTCCATTTCATTGTAACAAAACATCTTGCTGTCTCTCTGTAGTGGCTAGCAGTACCTTCTTGACTTAGAGGGGACAGGAAATAGAAAAGCGAACTCCTAGTAAAACATCATCAGGAACTACTGATACCATGAGGCAATGTTTCCTAGATGTACTGACATAAAATATAGCTAAAGTGTGAAACTTCCCATTTTAGCAACGTAAAAAACTTTTTCCCTCACAAAATGATGAAATTTCAGTAAAATACATACAATTTTGTAGTGTACTTGCATTTCATTTAAAAAATAAATCTTTCCAGAGAATTTCCTGCTAAAGGGTAAAAAAGGTTGACAGAAGTTCAATTCTAAGACTGTTGCTTGTCCCGTTGGGACACACATCTAACACTACAGGAGCAGACACTCTCCAGATCTAATCTGGGAAAGCAGTAAAAGCTCATCACAGTAAGAATAATCTAACTTTGCTCCCAAAGTGAGAAAACACAGATTCACTGAGCTATATACCACCTGGAAGGGCTTTAGAGGTCAAACTTCAAATATATTCAATAAGAGAAGAGTTTATTTTCTTTTTGCCTCTAAGAAGCTTCTTAATACAGCTAGCTCTGTTTGTGGGACTTATTGCACCTATTCTTATTGAGACAGGCCACACAAGCTACTTGTGTGTTGTAAGGCTGTTAAATACACTGTTAGATGAAGATACAAAGAAGACATCATCCGTGCAATAGATTTCTTCACCCAGTTCATGGCATTTCATTGTTTTGTCATCTGGAGAGAGAAAAAATACATTAAGGACCTTAAGAAACAACTCTATGAGATAAGATATAAGGGAGCTTTTGCCATCTTAAGTCAATACAAAGTGCAGTGAGATTTTCCAGCTGGAAGTTGCTTTTTCTGCCTCTTACGTGTGCACTCATAGCCAATGTGTGAATTTGTCACTAAGCTCTAACAAATTGTTATTTGTTTTGGAGACTGCTTATGTCATCCCCAGCAGGAATGAGCAGAGTGCTGATCAAGAGGCATTGCAGCTGGCAGAGCAACCCCCACTGACAGACATGAGACAACTGCTAGGATTTAACACCCCCCTTCCCACACAGGCTGGTTGTACATTACCAACTTGCAGCCAGGTCTCTTCACACTGTTTAACACGCATGTGCATTGTAGTCCTGGCTTTGGGAGAGATTCCCTGCCTATGGTCACAACTGCTCAATCCTTACAAAGAGCCAGGCAGCACACCCAGAAATTACCTGCGAATACCAAAACCTTATGAGGTAAAATCATCCTGCATATGACAGAACTGTGCTACTCTCCCAGCACACATGTAATCAATGCAAATCAATGCATTTTTTTATAAGGCAATATTAAGAGATTGAGTTACACAGGTCACAGGGACGTTGTCATTCTTTCCGTTTCTCAGACTACAATGAAAGTAATGCTGCATAGAGCAGATGATAGATATGTAACCTAAACCAGGAGATTTCTATGTTGTTTCAGGAAGATCACCAGAAGGACTTCCTCTAGCTGTAAAAGCATAGGTTGTTTTCTGCTCTGTCTCAAGAAATACATATATTTGTCCCTTTGACATTTCAGGAGCATCACCACAAGAAGGAACTCCTGTCCTCTGCTGCTTACCATTCATTCAGCCCAAGTCAGTAGTCCCCTCTTCTCTCCATTCCTCTGCTCTCATTTCACCTCCTTCAGCTTTCTCATGGTACAGTGCAGAGCTCAAAGGCTTCATAAACAGACTATGCTCTCCTTTTTTAGATCATCAGCTTCTTTATCACTTGGGTGAGCTATGATAATGTTCCAGTTTGGTCTGTAACAGCCAAATCTCAGTATCATGTATGGTCTAAGCATCACCAGATTCATCTGCCAAAACAAGGAGGATGTAGGTGATGCTTTACTGTTTCTTTACCCATCAGAATGTCAGTCCAAGTACTTGTATCACAGGGCCATAGGTGAAAAAAATTTGAAGATACCCTCCTTAAAAATAATTTTAAAAAAACCCACAAAACCAAAAACAAAACAGAGACTGTTCTTTTGTGGTGTGTTTGTTTTTTTTTTTTCCCTTAGCACTTTGGAAAATGTTAAATTCACTGGAAAAAAAAAGAATTCTGAAGTGTGTTTCCTAATACTCGGCACCACCTGAAATTAGAAGATGACCCCATAAGCACAAATATACCTTTACCAACCCTGATTATAAAGAAAAAAGTAGGGAGATAAGTCATTTTCTGCTACAAAATAAAATGTCCCATTGCCTTTTACATTAAGGGTTTACCAAACACAGCTATGTGACAGGTTATTTAAGCTATTTCCTTAGTGATCTTGGGAGGAAAAAAAAAAATGCTTTATAAAATGAAATTAAAGTGTTGCATATATCCCAGAAAACATTCCACCTTCTCTCAAGTTGATTCTCTACCATCACTCCCCAGGCCTCAGGATAGAGAGTAAAGCCTCACCTCAGGTTTGCATCAATAGGCAATGAAGCTGCACAGTAGACATGGGAATTCTGAATCTCAGCTCTCAAATAACTTTCTGCAGAAGGAATCTATAGGCAAACTCAATAATGTATCAGTAGAAAAATCTTCATGGCAGACGTTATCCTGAAAGGTTTCCAGGCAGACATAAGTGTGAAAATCGTATCTCAGCACTAAAATTATCTTCAAGAACCTACAGGGTACATATGCAGCTTTCTTCTGGCTGTCCACAGGCACCTGCGACTCCTCTAAGTTGTGATTCATTGCAAATGGACCCAGCTGGGTAAGTGCTTGTGTAGCAGTATTCTGCATAGCATGACCAAAGAGAGGACCAAAACTAATGCCTAGCCTGTCTGCTTCCCAATTCATGCAGATGTAGCCATCAGTTTCACTTAGTCTCATATCCTGCTCTAGAGGAAGGGAGAAGAAAAATATCAGGCTGCCAGGTAAATATTACGCATTTCTCCGGAGAAGAAACTAACTGCTGAAACCTACAGAGACGTAACTGAGCTCTACCATCTGCCTTTAATGTGGTTATTCTTAATCTTTTTTTTTGGGGGGGGTTATATCATTGTGAGCAGTCACAACTTGCCTTGGGACCTGATCAGTTCCAGATCTCTGGGCTTTTGGGGTTGAGAAGGATCAGAGAGGCAGACTTTAGGTCATTGACTATTGTTGGCTAAATCTTCTAATTGAAAACCAGAGGTTACTTTGCTTGGACATAGGATTGAAGGTGAGAGGGAGTAAGTAAGTACATCTGTGTCTATAGTACGTGGATTAAGAGACTGGACAACCCTCAGATGGAAGCCCACATGTTGACTAGCTGCCCTGGCAGCCAAAGGGCACTACTACAGACAGCACTGTGAACTCCCCTAGCAGGGGAGGGCAAAGGGCTTCCAATTAATTTCCTTTACAGCTAGGACATCTTTTTACATTGGTCAGGTGAAAGACAGCAAGGATCTGGATGGTCTCCCTTACCCAATTTTCTCTCCTAATTAACTGAGGTAGCTTATTTCCATCTTGCATTTTGCACATTCTCCAAATGAAGGAGAAAGATTTCTGCCTTAAGGCTCCTTCCTGAGTTATACAAAATGAATCAAGATTTTATCCAAGGAAAAAAAGTTTCTTCTTGTCAAAAAAAAAAAAGAAACAAGGAATATCAGATATTTAAATGCAATGTGTAGCCTACATGACTCTTAAAATAAAATAAAAACCCACAACACACTGTGTCTTGGGTCATTTAAAATCAGTGACATTTTTGTTTTCAGCTCTGAACCCTGCTCTGAATCCACAGTAGCTCCTGATATGGCCCTTTGTTCTTAAATCTCTGTGAAGCATTACAAAGATGGAAACTGCTCTACTTCTCCACCCTCGTTGCCTTTAGATGAGGTGCCTCTATTTCTCCTTCCCTCGCTGTTGTTTCTGTTTCTGTTTTTTATCCACTCCTCGCTCTGCCCTTCATCTCCGCACTCGTCCCCAGTCACTTTTCTCCCTGTCCACTGGTCTCCATTCCTCTCAACCCTTTGTATTTGCATCACTTGTCTCTACCCTTTTTGACACCTTTATTCTGCTCCATGTAGCTCACCTGTGCTTCCTTGGTCCACAACATCAGTTTTACCTCCTGGATTAGAGCATTAGCTAACACTGAGTTATATTTCACACTGAGTGTAGTACAATGTTAGATCTCTCGAAGACCCCAAGACCTCTGCTATATGTACAGCCTTGAACTGTTCATGCTCTTTTTTCTTCTGCTACACTGTAAGTGGAAAATAAATGAAAAAGGAGTGATTATAATGTGTCAAAGAAACAATTAGATGTGCGATGAAGAAAAAGTGTGGAAGGGACAGATGGAAACAGAGTACTTGGACATTAGAAAGGAAAATAAAGATAGATTTTATAAGACTTTTTAAACAGTGGTAAAATGGTGTGGGAGGAGGAAAGAAAAAGTAAAGAAGAAGAAAACAGAAACAATTCATTTTTTGGAACAAGAGAAAAATCAACAAGGAGAGGAACCTCAAGAAAGGGTTCCCCATAACATCACGATGATATGAAAATATTCAGCAGCCTCAAATGAATCAATCTGGTACAGAATCATCAGTAGCAGTGTCACAGTGACAGAGTCAAAGAAAGAAGCTGGAAACTCTTGGCACAGAAGATTAGATCAGATGGAGATGGGGGAGGAAGGATAAACGTTATTGAATGCAAGTAATAAGACAGAAAGCAAAACACATGGAGATCTAGGCCTAGGACTGATAGGGGACATTAAAGCTTGAATTCGTCAGTCAATATTCTAAAAATCTGATGAATTTTCCTCCTACTTGTGATTTTTAGCATTTAATTATTACACCAGTTTCAGAAGGACAGTCCTAGCAGGCAGGGTACAAGAGTAGCTGTGTAATCCTGACCAACACTCATTGAAAACTGATGGTTTTCCACTGGCTTCTATAGAAACCAGACTGGACCCTAGAAGAAAGTAATATGTGGTAATGGTAGTACTGCTGGTTGGGTATTTTGCACGGTAATTGCTTTTTTCAAAGAATAGTGACTCATCTGAATAGACTTTCTGCAACAACACTGTTACTGAAAAAAGGGCATTTCCAAGATGAAGAAGAGGAAAATCTTAATAGATTGTTGATTAAGGCAAAAGACCACTCATTTCATTCATCCAGACTCAGCTTTTGCCTGACTGCTTAAAACAAGTGATTTTCATCCTCATACTCACCATATCAGGAGGAGTTGAACCTTCATTTCCACATTCAGGTATTGCCAGGTAGGGGTGCTTACAACATCTTGTTTCATGAGCTTGAAAGAACATTCACTTCAGCTGCTGCAGGAAGAGCATACCAAGGAAAAGGGACAGATAATCTATGGTTGTATTTGGGCAGTTCTCAGGGGTAAATATAGCAGAAAACTCTTTCTGTACTATTATCTCCTGAACTGTCAGTGCAGCCAGAGTTGCAGGGTATTCACCACTTGCTCAAATGTTGTGCTGTTTCAAACTATACATTCGTATGGTCACAGCTTTGTCATGAGAGGAATATTCTCAAGACATGTCTTTCTTCCCTTCTTTGATTTGTCCTGGCAGGAATACTAAAACCACCTCTTTAAAAGTGTTTTGCTTATTCAAATTTTCCACTAAAAATGTATCTTGGAGTTTTCCCTGTCATATGAATGGGCAAATGCAAGCTAACAGCATTTCTTCCTGGCTAGAGTAATATTACAAAACAGCATAACCTTCTCTAATGACTAAGCTGCCTGACCCTGTGACTGTAGTAGTGCCAGGAGCATGGCTGGCTTTTAAAGATACTTTTTCTCATCTTTTCAGTGGAGCTGTATGGCAGAGGCCAGAAGGAACAACCCAGAGGAGGAAGCTCTCCGTTTACCTACTATCAGGAAAACACAAGGGATCGTATGCTTCCCCACAGTGTTTTGAAACTCTGCCCTTAGAAGATCACCTCTAGACACAGGGGGTCAGTTCAGTCCCTGTGCTCATTAACTCCACGACCTCTCCGCAGAGACAACACCTTGGGTGTACTTAATCTAGTAACACACAAGCATGGGTCAAAACCCTCCTTCACTTCTCCAGCTTCAGCTGAACTGTAGCCAGTAGGTTGCTGTTCCTCACTGGTGAGATAAAATGCCAACAGAAAGAGATTTAAGGCTTTTTAACTGATGTGAGTACTTCCCATGACGGTCTTTGCAGCTTCAGTGCTCCCCGGCCTCAATGGGAAAGGACTGTGCTACACACCAGCAGTTAGGTTTGAAAACTAAAGGTGTCCATTGGAGCTGAGAGCACACAGGGCACTTCTGCATCTTGTCTCTAGTGTAAACTCTTTCCTAAGGTTTTATAATGTCCTGAAACCATTCCTGAGAAGACCCATTAGGTAAAATTTACACACTTTTAGATGCAAAATACTTTCTCACTCCCAAACCAGACAAGATTTTAGTTACTCATTTGCTCTCCCTAATGGGAAGTGGGAGAAGGTGTGTTGCGGAGCCTCCAGTGCAGCAAAGAAAGATCATGACCAGCAAATTATACCTTTTCCTCATAATTAAAATCTGCAAATAGAATTCTGTGCAGTAGCTAGCAAATGCCATGTTAATTTTTTTTACAACTGACATTTGATCAATGTCTTCATCCTGCCAGTCTCAGTTCTCTTTATTCAGCAATAAAATACACTCAGAATTTTGTTCAGCAGGAGTACATTCTGGGGGAAGAAAAAATAAAACAAAACAAAACAACAAAAAAACCAAACCACATATATATACACATGCATTTTGAATGGAAATACTTCTGAAAATATTGTTTATTTTTTATTATAAAAAAGCAAAGCATTAAATTATTGACTTCTCTTTAGGTGAGCAAAAACATTCTGGGCTTCAGGTTCATTGTATGACACAGAGGATGGTGTCACTGGCAGGGTCTGTGAGGCTGTACAACCCTCTCAGCTTCAATGTTAAATCCATTCTCAATGAGACAAAGTCTTTGCATAAATATTTAGATATATATTCATCATACACATTCATGCCAGACTACCCAAACTAAAATACTGAATGCACATGAATTTGGGTTTGGAAAAAGAAAGCATGTCATGAACTGTGGATATTTTTCTTAATCCAAAACCAAAGTTTTTGATGGGTGACATATTTCATTTACCGAAACCAAGCATGGAACCTAAATTTTCCAAAATTCTTACTGTGGTCTGAAATTCATAACTAAAGAAAGTTCTGATATTAAATGATCTTGAGGGAAACTTGTATCGATTTAAAAAAATATGTCAATTCATGAAAAATTATTGACAAATTCTCAAAGAGCAAGCAATGGCACTGAAATTCTGAGGCAAATATATCACACATCCTGCAATATAATAATTATTGAGAATTTTGCAAAACAATTCTCAAGAAAACCATAAATGTTTTTTTTATTTTATTTAAAAAAATAAACAAACAGACAACAAACCAAACCACATAGAAATTATGATCTTTCCATTGCCACTGCCTTTGATTCATGCATTATGTCTCAAATTTTACATTACTAGACACATGTGCTATTGTGTTAATTCCATTTTATACTAACAAAAACTTTGGCCAAACACATTAGAAGTTACAGTAGTTCTGATCAAACCTTCTGCTGCTGTTAAAGAAGTGTACTTTTCTGAATAAATATGTGCATTATGCCATGTAAAAATAGCTTTGCTTGTTATTCAGTACAGAAGGAGTTAAACCAGGACAAAAAAAAAACCAACACAATTTTCAGAGAAGTATTTTTGGAGACACTACTCTGGAAAGGGGGAAAGCTTTCTTTGATTTTTGTTTAAACTAAAACTACTGTTGTATTGACATGTCTGGATTAGGTTTTCGATGCATTTTTCCATCCTGTTGGACACCTTCCACAAATTATAAATATACACCACAGAAAGAAGTGAAGAGAAAGACAGTGTTACTTTTGTGCACAAATTTCTCCCTAGGGTTTACAAAGAGAGTCTGTACACATTTTTGTGTAAAGATACAGGACAAATTTATTACTACAGAGAGGAGCAGGAGACGCAAATTTATTATCATTTTTGTCATTCTTGGCAGCTTTTCCAGGAGACAGCCCAGGTCCATGAACTGTGTAAGGTTTTTCTGTGGCTCAGACCTTCCAAATCTGAACAGGTTTGGGAACTGAAATTTACTGCTTCTGTCAAACTGGTCTCAAAGAATCGGCCACCCCTTCTGGCACATGCTGTGCTCCTGTACACAAAATCTTAGAGAGGATCTGGGGGAAGATTGCTTTATCCAGAAGCAAAAATAATTTCTTTTCCTGATGAGTTTAACTGAAAAACTATATAGTTTAGAGTGAGATGGTTTGTTGTTTTATTGTTTTTAGGATTTTTTTTCAAATTGCTAGTTGCCTTTCCTCAGATTGATGATTCTTTTCCTATCTGTTAACTCTGGAGCATTCTTATTCAGTGCCACTGACGCAACAGTTCAGTGTCTGAGGAGAGGTGTTGGGAGATAACAACGGCTTCCCAAAGAGCAGAATCCTCTGAGTCAATCATTGTTCCAGAAGCAGCAAACACAGTGATTCATGTTGTTGTCACACAGTACTCCTGCAATGTATTCTTCATCCTTGAAATAAGTCAGTCATCCACTCTCTAAGAACTGTAGAACACTCTTCTGTCTTTGGAATTAAAAAAAAATCCATTTAAAAAATAATATATTTCCATTGCAATTATTATTCCTGATCTGACCTGCAGGCATTTCTGATCTATTCCTTGAGGGTCTAGCAGAAAGCCTAACACTGAATATGGCAGCTCACACAACCATGTTTTCATGCAGTTAAGGGGTAAGGGCTTTCAACAAAGAGCTGAAATGTATCCGTATTAGAAAATAATATCTTTCTAAAATCAGAACTGTTTCTGTAACAGATCAGAAGATTCATCCTCCTTTTTCCACTGACTGGTCATACTGACCAGATTCTGCCCTTATATAGCCAAATAAGATTTGCTTGCTATGTACTGTTAAGTGGTGTTGTTCTATTTCAGTTTCACTGCTCCTAAGTAATGATGAAGGATTTTCCAGCAGATCTAGCAGTCCTCTCTCATACCTCCATAGTGCCTACAGAATGATGAAGTAGTTTTATTCCAATTACTTTCCTTCCCAGAGCCACAGGCAGTGAACACTGTCACCTGGGACTTTCATGACCTCACACAGGAATCCTAGAGGAGATGCAAAAGGGCATGGTTGCTACATCTCTTCCAAAGGAACAAAAAAAAAAAAAAAAAAACAAAAAAAAAAAATCATTCTTCTGTCTTTTATGGTTATGTCATATTATAACACTCCCCACTTGGTGCTCAGACCCCAAATTCTATCCAAAGTTGAAACTGATGTGCTAGGTGACTCTTTACAAAGGTAAATTATTTTAAAAGTGGGTTGAGAAGGAAGGGAAATGATTTAAATGTATAACTAAAAGTGTATAATTCCAAGAATATTTACCCAAAACTCCTGATCTTAAGAGGTGGCTTTTAGTTGACTTCAATAATCTTGGATACATCTAACACATTTAGATGAGTTTCGTCTTGGTATCCTCCAGCTCTCTTACAAAGAGAAAACATACATAAGTGAATTGCTTCAGACTTGAATCTTCACTAGCACTGTCTGTCTTCTGGTGGCCTGTGAATGCAACAGTAGTATTACATCATTGTTTTCAAGTTCTCTCTGTATTCAGAAACAATCTTCTAAATCATCAAGAATTAAGTAATCTCTTGCTTTTCAAAACAAAGCCTACTAAAGTTCACTGAATAACACAAGTAAATGTACTTAGGGACATGACTCTGAAACTTCTCCACTTATCAAACAAAAAGATGATGCTGGCAGGAAAATAAAAAAAAAAACAAAACAAACATCAGGGATGCCTGGATATTATGGTATTTTGATTCCAGCTGCCAAACCCCTAAGATCACAGAGATCTTCTGGGTTCATAGCAGTCATCAGCATCAGAAAGCATTTGACTTTTCTCACAGGGATGTGAGTCCCTTTCCCTGAGGACGAAAGTGAAGACCCAGTGCACTACCAATCTTCAATGGTACTTAACTATAAAAAATTGGTCTCCTCCACTCATTTCCTTGCACCTGATAAGCATCCTACATGAAATTTTGGGGCAATAAGACACTCCCCCTATGTGAGACAAAAATTGCCAGTTTTTATGCATGTTTTGTGCCTCCTTCAGATGGCAACATTTGCTAGTAATTACTACCAAAAACCTTGTTATGAAGAAAACCTAATCAAATAAGCAACGATGTCTGCATCAAGGATTAAGAAAGTGCATTAGTAAATTGATGAGTTTCTTTTGTAATTCTCACTGTAATTGCATGTTAATGGATGCACTGAATATGCAAATAATTAATATAAATAATTTTATGAGAGCATTTGCAAGGTCTTCAGAAGAGCTAAAAAACTGGACCAAGTTCAAGCAACAGCAAAAACTGCCAAAATTGAAGGATTGTTACTGGCAGTTCATGCATGGAAGGAAAAAAATCAGTCCTATGACTTGCTGAAAACATTCAAGGAGAATCCTCATTCTTCTAACTAATTGCTATTTTTGTCAGAAATGTAAGCATTTGTCATAGCACATCATAAATTACTGATAACGTATCACCAGTGAACATTTGTAAGTAAGATAAATGCAGAAAGTATTTATACAGCTTCCAGACCAATTAACATTCTGCCACCCTTCACCACCCGAGTTTGCTGGTATTTGACTTATTGACAACTGAAGCTGCTTGTCTTTAAATAATCTTTGCTGTTGTAGGGTATTATTATCCCAGATGCACTGCAGAATTCTAAATCTGAGTCAGTTATTAAATTCCCCCCTGACTCCCTCAAAAGGGGCCCTTGTTGATTTCTCAAGTACTTCAGCAGCCAGCGCCCGCAGTTGCTCTATGGAAAGACATGACTCATGCCCAATTCATTCATTTAAAATTCTCTCCAGCTCAATAACTTCTGGCAGTCATTCCAGCCCATTCTCTGGGTGCCAGAAACACAGGCTGGTTTAGCTGGATATTCTTTCTGGCTCGTTAAATGGAGGTGTTGGTTTATCATTACATTCCTATCAATCAGGTGCTGTTCCCTGAAGATCATAGGTGAGCCAAGAAAGAAGTGAGGGCTTATTTATTTAACACAGAAAAGCAATACACTGTTTTTACTGCTGCAATGTTGTTTTACATCAGCTGGCCATTCAGCCATTATACAGTAATTTACTGGAGATCAGGGAATTTTAAGGCACCGCTTCAGTAAGTTCCTAAAGTACAAACAATTTCTGAACTATTCTAACCTAGGGTCACTCAAAGCAGTCTTGAATTTGTATCCCAAGAACTCCCCCTTCTTTAGTAAACTCAGACAACCCATCAACTGACATTGCCTGAGACTGCTTTTTGGAAAGGTTAGTCTGTGTCCTCCAGCAACCACACTGTTTCTTATAACTTCCTTAGTGCACACACTCTTTCTCCTGAGAAATGTCAGACAATGAACAGCTTTTTCATTAATTCTTGAGCAGAACTGCCCTTTGACTCTGGCAGAATGGAATCTATGTCCACAAGACTGAAGACTGGACTATCTT
Organism: Apus apus; assembly: GCF_020740795.1. Lineage (NCBI taxonomy): Eukaryota > Metazoa > Chordata > Aves > Apodiformes > Apodidae > Apus > Apus apus. Next base: position 13,669,042 of record NC_067283.1, read on the forward strand.
AAAAAGTCCCCTGAAGATAAAGGCAGACCAGCCAGGAACAGAAAATGAAGCCATGTTTTCCACTATGGAATCACTATAGAATGGTTAGGGTTGGAAGAGGCCTTAAAGATCATCTAGTTCTAGCCCCCCTGCCACAGGCAGGAACACCTCCCACTAGACCAAATTTCTCAAAGTACCATCTAACCTGTTCTTGAACACTTCCAGGGAGGGGGCATCAAGAACTTTCCGGGACAACCTGTTCCAGGGTCTCTCCACCTCCATAGTGAAGAATTTCTTCCTATTGTCTAACTTAAATCTATCCTCTTACAGTTTAAAGTCATTACATGCCCTTGTAAAAAGTCCCTCTCCAGCTTTCCCTTAGGCCCTTCAACGTACTAGAAGGCCACTATAAGGTCTCTCTAGAGCATCCTCTTCCCCAGGCTGAACAACCCCTACTCTCTCAGCATATGTTCATGTGAAAAAGGATTCCCACTCACATCTTGTACTACCAACATGCAAAACTGCTCACTGGTCCAAGAGACATCTACCATTTCCAGGCCCAAGAGCAATGCATCCCAACTAAGAGAAAAAATCAGGTCAAAACTGCAGGAAGCTGGTGTGGATGAGCAAGCAGCTACTAGAAAAGCTCAGACTTAATAAGGAAGTATACAGAGGGTGGAAGCTAGGGCAGGTAACCTGGAGGACTACAGAGAGGTTGTCCAAGCAGCTAGGGATCAAGAAAGGAGAGCCAAATCCCAGATGGAATTAAATCTCACCAGGGATGTAAAGAACAATAAGAAAAACTTGTTGGACATAAAAGGACAATCAAGAAAAATGTAGGCCCTCTCCTGAAGGTAACTGGAGACCTAGCTAAGCAGGATATTGAGAAGGGTGAGCTTCTCAATGGCTTCTTTGAATCAGTCTTCTCTGGCAAGTGCTCCAGCCTCATCACAAAGGCCACAGCAGGTGAAAACAGGGACTGGGAGAACGAAGCACCTCACACTGCAGAAGAACAGGTTCGTGATCATCTAAAGAACCTAAAGGTGCACAGATCTATGGGACCTGATGGCGTCCATCTGTGGGTCTTGAGGGAGCTGGTGGATGCAGTTGCTAAGCCTCTGTCCATCATATTTGAGAGGTCATGGTGGACTGGTGAGGTTCCCACTGATTGGAAAAAAGGTACCATAGCCACTGTTTTTAAAAAGTGGAAAAAGGAAGACTTGGGGAAATACAGACTGGTCAGTCCTACCTCTGGCCAGCAAGATCATGGAACAGATGCTCCTGGAAAATATGCTAAGGCATGTGGAAAATAAGGAGGTGATTGGTGACATCCATCATAGTTTCACTAAGGGCGATTCATGCCTGACCAGTTTGGCGGCTTTCTATGACAAGGCTACAGAGATGGTGGATAATGACAGAGCAATGGCAGTCTGGTCTAGTGTGAGGTGTCCCTGCTCATAGCAGGGAGGTTGGAACCTGATGATCTTTAAGGTCCCTTCCAACCTTAATCATTCTATGATTCTACGATATAGCTGAATGGGTAGAGGAGGGCAAGCCAGAGCTGCAAGGTCTGATTCAGATCCCACTGAAATAATATTCCTCTTCTTTTCAAAATACACGTTGAACCAATTCAAAAGCTATCTATCTCCTACCATCTACTGCAGCAAAATGACATAATTCACCACCATCTTCTAGACAGAGAAAAACAGTAAGATAGCATTCATCCAAATGGCATGCCTTTAAATTTTCACAGCCTTGGAGACAGTGTGTCCCAAAGTGCCTTCTCAGATCCAGGGACAGGGAATGTTTTGACACTAATTTGAATATATTAATAACAACATTAGTTAAGGCCATGGAAAAAATACATAAGCTGCAATTTTATTGTGCTTTCTGTTTTCCAGTTTTCCAGTTTTCCAGTGCCTCTGCTCATCAGTTTGCTAAAAAAATTTTATGTCCCAGACAAACATCGAGCACAAAACTACCTCCCCCACTCAAATGCAATATATCTTTTTAGGTTCTTCTATAAAACCTGCATATTTTTACATTACAAATAATACTATTGGTTACACAGAAAGAGTATCGAGGAGCCTTGCCCAATTTTTAATTTTTTTTTTTTTTTGCAAAAATTACAATGCACTTTAATCAGTTTATGTGATCCTGAAAACCCTACACAGCTGGCAGAGCACATAACCTGACCTACAGCCACACTTAGTATAGCCATCCCTCTGAACATGATTTTAACAATTTGTCAGCCACACTTTTTTATTATTTATGTAAAGTAATATTTAGAAATGTCTCCTTAAGATTTGTTCAAGTGAGAGCAGAAATTGCAAAAAATTTTGCAAAACTATTTACAAAATTTGCAGTTCAGTCTTCTCAGCATCTTTTAGCTGGGATTCTTTATACCTGTCTTTAGCCATACAGAAACTGAATGTTTCTCCTTATCTAGGCATCTCTTCTCACTTTTTTGATCAGTGGAAAGATAGAGTCACCCTACCTTAGGCCTACTGTTCAGTTCCGGATTTCATATTCTTCCTGGGACTGACAATACAGAGGAGCTTTCCAGTGGATCTAAGAAGTCACTTAGGATTCAAAATCCCAAGGAAATTAAATATGGGCTGGGACTCAGCTCTATTTATTGATAAAGGGAATCAGGCATTTAAAGACCTTTAAGGCCTTTAAGTTTAAAGGCCACCTTTTTTAAGTGAAAGATGCATCTTCTTAAAAGGGACTCTTAAAAGATGCCCAGAAATGCACTTTAAGAGTGAAAGAACTCCTTACTCTGGATACAACCCAATAATATTACGCAGAAACATCAAGATCCGAGTCATGCAGTTGTCTGCAACTTTACCCATTGCAACAAAAACAAAGCTTCTTATCTGTGCAAGAGTCACTCTAGATCCACTGATGGCATTTGAATGGCAACAATAATATTGCACTTCAGGGTACTGTTCAGGTAGAAGTAATATGCAATTAGTAAGTCACACTGTTTGCTACTTCTGCTAAGCACTGGCTTCCTCTTTGATTGCTTCTTACAGATACATGCCATTGATTGCTCTGTCACCCCTCAGATTAGCATGTAGATTTTTGCTTGGTATTAGACAGGTGTTAACTCTGCCTAAGGGTCAGAGCATTACTAATTGGGAAATCCTATTCTGTGGGCTGATCTCTATTTCTATTGATTTTGATTTTAATTTCCCCTCTTTCAGAAGAAACCTGGATAAGCAGATTGGGCGCGGGTGTGTTATGAAGGCAGGGAAGAAAAATCAGTAGTGAGTGTTTATTGTTCCTTCTGTACTTTCTCAAGGATGAAGTCAAATAGATTGTTTGGAGGAAGGTTAATGAATTTAGATCAGAGTTTACAACAGCTGCCAGCAGATGGGGAGCAGCTGGGGGGAGCAATCTGCCCGAGGTGAAGAGAGGCTCTTAGACTAGCAGGAAAGCACATGCTGAGAATTCTGCCTTTTTGACAGGTCAAGTAAAGTGCAATTTATGAGATCAATAAACAGACCTGCCATTATTATGGATTAACCAGGCTTTTCTTCATCTAGAGGCTTCTGCATTACTGGAGAACATATATAGGATTTTTGGTCCTACTGAAATAGGCAGTTTTAGAGGGGGGAAAGAGGAAAACAGGGAATCATCACAGAAATTCAGCTTTTCCTGCTCTTTATTTATTAAAATATTCCTATACCTAAACCTTGAAAAGAAGAGTCACCTTTTTTCCAATATTAAAATCATTCATCACACAAAGCTCTTAATTTGATCAGCCCACAGAAAAAAGTAAAATGATTTAAGGTCTGATTTTTCGTCCTTAGAGAAAGAGTATTTTCCTCACATCGTCTCCACTAAGCTCTCTCCCACCTAACACTAAGATGTGTGTCGGCTGTTTCAGCTCTACACTAAAACGGTGAAACAGGTGAGGGCCTCATGCACTGCACCTTTATTTTTTATGGTGCTGTGCCCTCCAGCAGGTTTCCCATTGTCTGGCTGGGGCTGGTTCACATGCCCTGTCATAGATTAAATCATGTTCCTTGGCAAGCTTAGAACATGGTAGTACTGAAATAATGGATCTGGAGCAAGAGCAATGTTGAGCAACCAAATGATGAACACAGCATATTCCACTTTTGTCTGTGAGAGAATGATGCTGAAGTTCCCAGGAGGAGAGAGGTTATCTTCATTGCGAAGTAGCAAATACCACCAAAATTATAGACTTACAATTACTTATCTTTTGCTCTGTATTTGTGAAACATTAAGAATCACACAGCATCAGTCCTGACTGAGGTTTCTAAGAGCTACAATTATACCAATAATAAAGAATCTTTTTGCTTAATTTTTTAGAACATGTTCCCATAAGAAAAAATAATGCTGCCTTTCTTCAAGCCAACCAAAACAATTCAGATGTGGAGAGCAGGCAAAATCAGCATGAACAGAATAAAACAAAAATGACTGCTCTTGCTTCAGACCAGAAACCAAACTATAATCTCTTAAAAATCTGTTGCTAGATAGGACATGAACCTATTGGCAGTGTTTGATGTGACAATGAGAAACATTTTCTTTTGATTATTTTGGTTCAAGCAAAGAAGCCTTCTGTAAAAAAACAATGAACAAACAAAAAAAACAACCAAACAAACAAACAACCAAACACAAAACACTTGAAATCCTCTAAATGCTGTATTTTGTCTAATTGTATATTTTGTCTATATATGTATGTGAATATATACATTCAATTTTGTGCTTTAAGATTCTTTTTTATACGTATTTATGGGGAAAATTTTACTGCCTGCAAAGTGAGAGAAACAATATGTAAATGCCAGTAAACATTTATACAGCTATTTAAAGTAACAGTTCTCTGTTACTGAAATGCTCATTATTTGTTTAAGGAAAATGAAAAATAGCAAATTATTTAATTAAATAAATCACAGTTTCAAAAAAAGATCCAGATCACACACACCATCTGGCTTGTCTTAGTCAGGTATACTATTCATCCACTGTTTTCCAAATTTATCTGAGAGATCAGATGCCACCATAATCTCCATATGGTGCTTAGGGACATGGCTTAGTTGTGGATTTGGCAGTGTGCTAGGTTAATGGTCGGCCTTGATGATCTTAAAAGTCTGTTCCAACAAGAACAATTCTGTCATTCTATGATTCTACAATCTGAGTGTAAATACACATGCCTAAGTATTCTTCTGTATTTGCATACTTTCACAAGTGTCAATATAACCATTGTGAGCAACTTGTGACCTATGCAGTCCTTTGTTTTTGGACCTTCTCCTTGAGGACTTCAACAGACCAAACACCAATAAAATAAAAAAATGCCATTTGAAAGAGTCACATTGTTGCAAGAGGTAGTATTTCCTTGCTGGTTTTTACTATGGTAAGCATGCAGGCTAGGACAGCCATCACAAGATGCCGAAGGAGGCTTCCCAGCTTACAGCCAGGTGTTTTACTTTATCATTCTTATACTCCTAGGAGCAATGCTCTTACTTTCACACACCCATATTCCCATACCTGGGTAGCTGCTTACCTTGTTTAGTGCAATACTCATATTCCTCCTTCTTTTCTCACAGAAAAACTTTACCCAAAAGTCTTTCCGTACTTCAGTGCCCAAACTTGTTCTCTTTCGCTCCCCACCACAATCCTGATTTTTTCCAACTCACTCCTGTCCACAGAAACACAGTTTTCATCGTCTAAAAAGGATATATTTTGGGCAAGATTGAACATGTAGGATAGAGTAGGCTGAGATGAGATTCTGTCCCCAAGTCTGATACAGTGAAACATGTTCAGACAGTTCTCCAGTGCTGGAGGTGTGATGGCAGATTTGAGGCAGCTTTAATCTTACCTCAGTATCATAGTGAAAGTACCGTGACATATATTTGAGTGTAGACTGGCCACCAGCTAAAGATCCTCAGCCCCAGCGGCTACACATCCTTGTTTTAATGATACAAAAGCCATCTCCTACAAAGTCTGCATCATATTCTGCTTGTGGTGTTACACGCTTTGCAAAACCTTGTTTGCAGACACAACGGTGCCATTAAGTCATTTCATCTTGCTGCAGTCCAAGCTGGGTTCTTCTGTACTGCACCACATAAGGTATATCATAATGCGTTCAGAATGGATACTGAAATTATCTTTGTTCTTGGCACAAAACTACTTGTGGTAATACAGAGCTCAGCAGTGTAGTAAAAGCCACCTGAGAACTACTTTGGGCTGTTTGTCTGTCTCAAGACTCAGATCACTACACCTGCTGCAAGTATCCCAGTGAGTTAATGACTGTGAGACAGATCCTGTATCATGCACAACTTTATTGTAAAACAGAAAAAAAGTGAGACATGCTGTATTCCACAAAATACTTCTCAAGAAAAGACATATTAGGAACAGTACAATAATAAAAACAAAAATGATCACAAGTAGCAGTGGTCTTATTATAATTCATTGGGACTTACATCTCTCACAGTTTTAAAAACTTGGTTTTAAATGTATTTATATAAATGTATTTCTAATGAATTCCACATTTCAGGTCACTCAATTATAAACTCAGATATAGCTGCAGCAATGTACAGTGTAATCTTGCAGATGAGAAAGGGATGTGAGGAAAAAACCTGTAGTCTTTAAAAAAAAAAAATTATAATATAAGCTAAATAATATCCTACATATGCTGGTACATTATATCTGGGATTTTTGTGGGTTATTTTCCCTGTCTTTTTATGGAGTTTTTTTTAAAGTTGAGTGACTTATGAATCACATTATTTCAAGGGCAGAAATATTATTTTAATTATGGTGTTTTCCAAAGAGGTAGATTGTATTACTCCTAGTTCATGCACATGTTTTACAAGTTTTTTTTTGAGGCCAAGGGCTGCAGGTCTGTTTGTTCTCCACAGTATAAAGCCAAAATTCTTCAATGAATTATCTTATAACACAGTTTGAACAGCCAATGCATGCTTATAAGACAGTGGATGGTGTGAGAAGAATTGGACTATCTTCCATCTAAATACGCAGCTCTGCATGTTTAATAGATTCTTGTACTATCTATTTTATTCTGTTACTTCAAACCACCTCCTAAAAATAATTTCAGTGTGTGTACTTTTCACCACCTTGTGGATTTTGGAACTGGGCGAGAATGAGAAGGAGAACCTGTGGAATCTCAAGGCAGGCAGGAATCCTGTCAGAACTAAATTAGCTGGTGGAAGTAGTCTTGCAGTACTCAGATGCTAAGGAACAGAAAATAGCTGGTGGTCACAGGCTGCTCCTGGACTAGAACAGCCATCAGAAAAAGAGTCCTCTCACTGTGTAGTCAGATAGCAAACAGTACTGACAGTGCTTTTAGCCTTCTAGAAGACTAGAGATCCATTCCTCTCTTTTCCTGTATTTTGTTTCCACATTTTCAAAATTAATTGTATCACCTTCAGAATTTGAAATTATTTTCCATTTCATAATTAAACTGTATTTTTAAAGGGGTTAAAAGAGCATGGGAAAAACGTTTCATTTAATCAAAACTTCTTTTCTCTGGTTTGATATTATTTTATTGTGAAGAGTTGTAAAGGTATTATCCAAACAAAAAATCAATTACTAATAAAATAAAATAAATAAAATAAAAGTGGAACTAGAATTAACTAAATGCAAGTAAGCAACAATCTTTTTGAGTTAAAGAATAAAGTATAAGAAGTTTTGGGGTTTTTTTAAGTCAGTTGCATAACCCATATTTTAAACTACAGCTGCAGATTAAATTTCATACATTTAGATAGATAAAGGAGGACTGCCTTTATTGATCTACATTTATGCACTCCTAGAAGCTAATATGAATAAAGTTTCCCTTCACAGGGAACAGTTTTTCCATGACTATTGTATTCTACAACTTATATAGTCAACATCTCTAATATCCATGATCTTTCTACCACACATAGTCTAAGATCTATGAGATGAAAAGAAGTTCCTCACCATCAGAGAAGAGTGTTCCTCCAGGCTTCACCTTTTTTAGGCATGTGAAAGTTCATCAGTCCCTCTAAAGCTACTCAACAGGATCCTTCAATATCAATATAAGCATCTTTGACATGAGATTCACCCATCTGAAGTAAGGGGTCATCTGAATTACCCTCCATTCATTATAGAGGAGCCTAGATAGTACATTGTGAACTTCTGCAAAGCAAACTTAAGATGAAATTAATTGTGTCTCTTGCTGTGGAATGTTTGTCTTCAGCAACATGTAAATAAGCATGAGGTTTAAGCAGCAAAATCTCTTCATTTTCTACAAATGTTTAGAGTTCCTGGGCTATGAAGTGTTGCCAAAAATTAACAGAAGTATTTATCAGTGATGGTAAGGGACTGTTTATATACACAGCTTCACTGATCAGATTTCTAGGCTGCAAGTACAGATCAGACTATTCCCTTTATTATTATACTTGATTTTTAACCGTAAGGTATTTTTCTACAGCTCCAAGAATTCCAAAAGTAATACTACCTAGTTAAAACCTTAACTTTTATTAATCTTACAATTTGTCAGTGACAGGATCTGTATGCTGCATCTATTTACAGTAAACAAACATGCAAAAAATAGTCTCCTAGTACTTCACCTTAAAACATAAACATTTCCATGGTGCTTTCTTTTAGAGGCTGAGTGTTCATAGTCCTTCTTAGATGAGCTATCCTGGGTGGGTTCCCCATTACCTCCATGTCTTCCTCCACTTAGAAGAAATTACATTAAGATTTGTACTTAGATCTGTCCTTACTACTTTATTACATAATAGGAAAATTATTTAACAACAGGCTGTGAGTAGAAAAAATCAATAGACCACCATAATGAGATCTGTCCTACATGTTCCTAAACAATTATTCAAAAAAATGAAATATATTACAAGAGGTGCTGCACATGTTACTAATCTTGCAAGCTGATGTTTTGTATTCCTATTTTACTAATAAGGTCTTGTGAGGAAGGGTGAACCCTGTTTAAACTATCATTCATCTTCATTTCATATCCTGCCAAGTTCCTAAGCAAGGCCAGAAGGGCATGAAGCTTTTGTGAAATAATAAACTATTCCTTACTCTGAATGCTGATGATATTATCTCTGCCTTCACTGATAGAGCACCTGCTTTCTACCTCATTAATCACAAACATTAAAATGCTATAAACCCTGTTCTTGAATCTTAAAGAAACAATATTTAACTTATTTTGGTCTTAACTTTTTGACAAGCTCTGCTCTGCCTACTGTAATGCCAGAATTGTTTTCCCTTCATGTCCTTATAATTCAGTATATCTACGTATAATTCAGCAATCTATACAAAGTCATTTTTCACTCTTCTTTTGATCAGATTATTTTACTTTTGAAGAAACAATCTCCACTGAGATGCAGATTAGACAGATTTTCTGTGATAGTAATTTTCTTTTTGCTTTGTTAAGTGTTTTAATATACAAGAAGAACACCTGGGCTAACAAGATACTGTTTAGATCTTGACCTGTGCTGAGTGCCTCAAGAGGAGCAACAGCAGGCAGAAATTCTGAAATCTCAACCTGGAAGTCACATTTGATTCCCTTTTAATCTGGTGTCTGCAGTCACAAAGCTAGAGGGTTTTATTATTTTATCGAATCCACCGGTAATTCACCTTCCTATCTTAAAATGATAGAAAGTAGTTTACAAGAAAATAGCCAGGAACACGACTAATTGCCATCATGAATATAAAGAGAAGATACTTTTCTAATGATTCAGCACTTTTTTTAACTCCATTCCTCTGTATTAATGCATTTTTAGTCACATTTCAACCAAGACTTCAGATATGGTAAGTCATGTGTGATACCTGACAAGTAAGAGAGAGCATGGTGGGTTTCTGTATAGGTGGTAGTGTTTGTTCAGATGCATAGTATGATTTACAAATTTCTTAGTATGCTAAACTTGAAGCTGTTATTCTTCATCAGAACTGTGAAAAATATTTTTAAACCTTCCTTAGAAGATCAGTAATAGAGACTTTTAAATGCCTTGAAATGTCTATTAATTTAAGTTATGATCCAATGTCTAGTAGTATTTGATTACATAACTGAAAGCTATAGCTACTGTAAGCAGCTGTCAGTGTGTTGTCAGTGATCACCTCATGCTTCTATGAGACCTATGTCCTTTATAAGGGAAGGGAAATGATTTATGCTAAAGGTAAACAGCAGGACAATGAAACTGCTCCTTTTCTGCTTTTTTTTAATTCATGCTTCTTCACTTTTGTTTTGATATCAATGCTTTGGATATAAAGGTACACTAAAAAATACATAAAACACACAGAGTGATTTGCAATTAATGGAAATACCCTTAAAGAGGGAGCAAGGTCAGCCTTGAAAACCAGAAAGACTCAATTAATAAAAAGCCTACGACTGTAGCTGAACAAAGAATTGTAAAATAACATGATTAATGATGCATAATTTGGGGTGGTTTAATGGTGGTTTAATTGCATTTTATTTATGTTCTGGATTCTCAATTATTGGCATGGATTTGCATGAGTCTTTCAACATTTTTTCACAAGAGGAGGGCTAGAAACCAGCTTTGCTGACAATATCTGCAATTCAGCATCTGCCATGGGAATTTACAAAAACCACCAAATACTGATAAGACCTGCAAGAAAAGAGAAATGAGTTGGCAATACCACCTAGAAAAAAGCTGTTGTCCAAGTGGCCAAAGTGGATACTTCAATAAAAAGAAACATCAAGTTCAGAAGTATCATTTATATGGAGTCATGGTCATATACTCGAAGTTTTACAGGTAACTCTTACTTCATTTGAATCACTTCTATTCTTGCCATTTTGACTGAAATGAACAACTGACCTCATTATCCTTATGATCATCAGTGCAGGTCTCTCAGCTAGCAAAGCTCACAGCAATGCTCATGTCAATAACTACAGCTGATAAAATCAACTTTCAGAGGTAATCTTCCTTGTATTCTTATCTTTTTGAATGCTGGCATTCTTGGTTAAGTGATTAGGAACTTTATGTATTCCATCATTGAACTAACCAGCAGTAAGGACCTACAGCAATTAAAGATGACCAGGAGAGGCTACATAATCTTTTCAGTACAAACAATTCTGTTTCTGAAAATAAATCCAGTCTCCGGAGTTGAGTCACAAGAGACAATTCAGGCAGAGTTAAATATGTATTCATTTGATCATCTAGTGTATTAGACATGAGAACAGTACTATATATAGAAATCTTGTGTCTGTGGCACAGTCGGAAAGAGAGATCAACATATCATCATTGGTAATGGGAATTCTGTTCCAGTTCAGGTTCTCACCTCATGCCCAGCACTGAGCTTTAAAAGAATCATTTTTGCTGAAATCATAGTCTGTAGTGTAGCCTCTTATGTGATGAGTTGCTGAGACTGTGCATGGACAGACCAAACAGGAGCTCATACAGGACTAACAGTGTTCACAGCGCTTTTCAGCAGATACCATACAGGCACCATTACAATGCTCTAGAGTGAACAGCCCAAATTCAGGTGAGCTAGCTAAAACAGCTACCACATTATTGTATAATATCATGTGGCCAAATGAGTTATCTCATAGTGATTGAAAAGTAGTCTCCTTTCCTTGCCTCTGTGGAAAGTAAATAGAAAGGCATATAGCTTTACCTCAAGTTAGAGTCCACTCATAGAATCATAGAATCATTAAGGTTGGAAGGGACCTCAAAGATCATCACGTTCCAAACCCCCTGCCATGAGCAGGGAACCCAGCCACTAGACCAGGTTGCAAAAAACCTCATCCAACCTGGCCTTAAAAAACTTCAGGGATGGGTGTTGGACCACACAAGCCCCTTGATCACGTCATAAATTACCAAAACTGAGCAAACAGCTGATGATTCAACCTCAGAATATTTAAGAAAAGCACCAGACATCTTATCTTTGGCCTTTCTTTCTGTTTATGTCTCTGATGTTAAAATTTGGCATTTTAACCTTACAGTGTGTTTGTTTTGAGGAGAACCATGTAGCACACCTGTCCATGAGCTGGGGAATCCTGGCCTGGTTGACGATTACCATGCTATTTTTTTTTCTCTCGTCCTAGAGTAACACCCAAAAAAAATTAGCACATGAACAACTGCAGAGATCTTGAGCATAATTTGATTCACTACACACATGTTAATCTGGCTCAGGAGCTCACAGCTGAGATAACAATTTTAAAATTGCTGAGTGCTCTAACCTTGGTCTGCAATACAGATAAGATGATGGAAATAACTTTTGCTGATAAGTGATTTTGATTATCATTCTCTCCAGCCAAGTACCTAAACTGTTTGGGACAATAATTGGCTGCTACACAGGGAAATCATTTGTCAATTAATTATAAAGCCAGACAGAAAGATTAATGGAGTTGATGCAAACATTTGACCAAGGCCATTTAGAAAGCCCCAAGGTATCTCTGAAACCAATATCACAAAATCAAAATTGTGGAGTGCAATTGATTTGGTTCTGGAACTATTCCCAGACCTGCCTTGCATAACAAATAGGTGTAGTTAATAGCACATGTTTACACAGTGTTTTATAGCTTAGGACTGCAAAGTAATAATGAGTTAGTCTTTCCAACAGTCCAGAAAAGTGAGCAACTATGAGGCCTATAAACACTGAGAGGTGCAGAGGATTGCCCAAAACCCTTTGCAAGATACGGAAGAAAGAACCTGAAAAAGTCTCAGTTATGACACTCGAGCACAGAACATTAATCTCCTTTTAAAACCATAGTGTATTCTAAAACTCTTTCTATTCCTTTAGGCCTTCTGTTAGCCAACATTGGAGAATGCCTTTAAAGGTACTGGTTTTCACTGTAAACTGCAGGAACAGCAAGGCAGGACTGTGTGTCTAACTGCTCTAGAGCTATATGGCCATGTTAACCTAGCATTACACCATAGCAAATCTCTCCTGACTCGCACTGGATGAGGGCAAACCTGCTCTGACCCAAATGCTTTTCATCCACACTGCTGTGCTCAAGCTCATTTGCACATCCTCCCAGAGCTGCCTGTAGTGTAGGCACAGCTCAGTGCAAACCTGGCCACAGGGTTTCTAGTTTAAGGCTGCTTTGTGTCCTGAGCTGCCTGAGCAGGGGTCTACAGAGCTGTGTGGTACCTCTGCTTTGGACAACCACATGAGATGGTGCTAACCACATGGACAGTCCTCTCCAGATCACTCTTTAAATCTTCACACCCAAACTTTGCTCCTTTAATTCATGCTTTCTACATGTCAGACCTTTTCTTTTTCATTTGTTAAACCAAGGTGCCTTTAAAGAACTGTGTAAGGCTCAGGACCAATATCCTTGAATTCTTACTGTCTATTATGCTCTTTTTTAAGTAATGCTGAACACAACTATAAACTTAAACTCATGAAAAGGGAAGCTCCTGTCCCGCTTTGTATTCCAGATTTCAGCAAAGCTACCATTATCTCACAGAACATTTCACGTTGCAACAAATATTTCTGGCTTACAGGAGTTTCTGGAACGAGAACTAACATGTAGGTGTTGAGAAAGTCTCTCGGTGTTTTGTTCAACTAATAAAGAAACACGTCCTCTTACTGAAATCTCTCTCCCATGGCTGGACAAATAGTGCTTGCACTCCAAACATTGCAACAGCTGGAATCCTGTCACCGCCAAAGCCAAAGCAAAACCAAGACTCCTCCTGGCTAAACTGGTTGGAGATATACTAAGCTATTTTGAATACATAACTGACAATAAGTAGTTCCTAAATGCTGATAATAAAAGCAATAAAAAGAGTGACAGTAATCACAGAAGTAATAATAAGTATAATTATATAGCTACATACCTGCTGCATTTAAAATAGCTTAAACAGAATAAAACTGATAAAACCAGATTCAGCATGTTACAGTCTGATGCATCCACCCAGGAAATTCAGAAACACTTAGCTCACCACAAAGCAAAGAGAAAACAATGAAAACACTTGCAACATACTATTTTTAATGGGATATTTATGGAGCAATGCTTAAACTGGAAAACAGAAGAAGCCAGAAGTGCTGATTATTGTTCTTTAAAAGTTACAGTGTTGTTTTTCAGTGTTTCCAAATTATGACAGTGAAAACTTTAGTGAAAGCTATTATCCAATAATGATCACAGAAATGGGACAGTAAAATAAACTTGCCAAGCTGAGGGAAAGCCTCAGCCAGTGTAAATCAGCAGAGTTACAGTGACATCAGTGGAATTATATCAAATTACACCCACAAAGCATTTGGCAAAAAGAGCAAGGAAGAAAGAGAATGCAATTATGTATACAGGGATGCCTGAAAGCTAAAGACAGACAATTAAAAAATAGTGTATGGGATATACCAACTTAGACAATTCACAATTATTTCAAACTGGAGGAGGAGAATGTAGGATAAAAGTTATGAGACAGATATGGTACCTAGGACTGTTAGGCAGAGCTCAGGCTCTCACATTGGCTACTGAGGTGTCAATAATATTTTCTACTAGATGAAAGGTATCTGGTTCTTTCACTTAACTGTTAAAATATTTTCACCCAGATAAATCAGTGGAACATTTTTTATTATTCTGCATGCCATCTTCTGGCCTCCAGGAATCCCTGCATCCACTCCTGCAGAACATGCAAACAACCATTCGGAAATAAAAAATACAAGAAAATAAACTGTTGTATTAAGCTATTTATGCAAACACAATCAAGACAGAATATCTCTTAAGGTTGAAAGACAGCTGGCTTCTTCAGAATGGTTTTGTCAACAACAGTATTCAAAACTATTCATGTTCATTTAATTGTTTTGTTACAAGATTTTCATCAGGGCGAGATTCACGTCACCTGACTTTCAGTGTCTATAATGTATACACCTAGCTTGCAGTGTCCCAGTCAGTAGCATTAAAGTGAAGTTTTTTCAAGCAGAAACATTTTAAAGGGAAATTTTACTCAGTTAGAAAAGTCTATGTGTTCTTTTTAATTCAGATCAGAGCCAAATTTCTAATTCTCAAGCCCCTTTGCAAGATGGAGCTCCACTCTAAAATGTTCAGCTATTTTGTCTTCAATTTCTTCTTCATAAGGGGACATTACCTGCAGAAATGTTCAAAATAGCTTTCATTTTTGTGGACATACGCCTTTCAACTGTCCCAGTATCTGTAAAAAAGAAAGAGGATCTTTTCATAGGTAATGGGGTGATACTGTGAAGGGAAAGCCACTAAAGAAAACAAGTGCACAAACACTGTGGCTCACAAAAATATGTTTCCACTTAAATGTGACTGAATATCCATTTGTCTGCTCTTTTTCTTACTGAAAGTGAGCAAGAGCCAAATGTAAGTATCTTCCTCCTTTACAGAAACAACAGCAAAAGGGCAAAACTCACATGTTTTGCCATGCCTGTACATCTCACACAGCTCTAGCCACAGTGAGGTGGAGTTCCCCATCCCCTTGTGCTTACACCACCACGTGAATGACACAAAACTGTTAATAATTTTTCAACACTGCAGATGAATGGTGCCTGAGACACGTTTTAGCTTGTATCGCTCGGTCACTACCACAAAAACTCACCCTGCCCCTCACAGTAGTGGCACTGGGTTCTGTTTTTACAACACTAATCCTGTTGGACCATTTTGTCTGGTTTCTCTATACCAATGCTCTTCATACAGAGGTCTTTACCCTTCCCTGAGAATGGGAAAGAGCTTGCTCGGTGGCTCTGGTGGCTGTCCCAGAGGCCCCTGAAGCTGCCAGGTCACCAGTGCAGCAGTGCTTCATCACACCTGCTACCCAGTGACCACCCACCACAGTGTCTGAGATGCCCAAGGGTGCTGCAAAGCCACACACACGTGATGTGAGAGATTCCTTCAACAAAGACTCCCTGAATGGAATCTGAGGTAGACTCCCAAGCCCACTCTTGTTTCGCTATTCCTCTGCATTAAATAACAGAATGCAAAGATCTTACTTACAACAAGAAAACAGGCCACTAAACTGAGTTCCTCTTTTGACTCCAATTCCACTTCCACAAGACCAGTGAACACTATGGTTGTTTTGCCTAAGCAAAATAAAGAGAGAGAAAATTCACCCTTTTCTTCTTTTTCATCTGCTTTGAATTTTCATTACCCCTTGTACCATGCATATTTCTACCTCCTGTCACCACTTCTCCTTGATAGTTTGCATCCCTCATAATAATGTAGAGGCTTAGTATCAACACTCTCCAAGATGTTAAGGTGAGCTGAATTGACTCCTGTTGTTTTGGTTATACACTGAATAGAAAATTACAAGCAAGTCTTTCTTGTAAGTATACTTGTATTTCCTGCTTTCAGCCTTCGCTGCCATGCATTAAAACAGAGATGTATGAGAAAATGAAAAAAAAAAAAAAAAGTCATGATTAGGGAAAAGGAAGGATTTCTTTTCTGTATCTTAAAAATAGTCATTATTCACAAATTTTACTTTCTTTTTAAAATGTTACAGAGTTCTTTACTGGAAACTAGCTTGTTTTTCTCGCAGGCCATGTCACAGATGAGAAGCAATGAGATTTAGAGCACAATGGTACTTAGAATCCGCAGTCCTGAACCGTTTGTGCTAGGTAATGTAGAAACACTTTGAACACACTTCAAGAGTTGACAAGGACTCACAAGGACTATTGTAGCCAGCTCTATTTCCACTGCTGTTTTAGCCACTCCATGAAGTTGCACAGTAAACCTCTCTGAAAGTAATTGTTATATTTTAATCACTTGATAGCTGTGGAGGAGACATAAGGCAACAAGCTCATTCCCAGTCTGTGCTGCAAAGGTGAACACACCTGCAGAGCCATTCCCTGTTTCATGGCACAGACTATGCACTACACCAGGTGGCATTTATGCATGGTAATCTGTGTAGAAGGTGGACAGTGACAGGAGTTATCAGCACGTAACCTCAGGGTTGCAGAGGATGTAAAGGGAGCAGAGCAGAAGACAGAGTAGACAATCTGAATATCCTGTTGTGCTTAAGGTACTTGTGCCACCAATGAGAGAGACTTCTTCTTGGCTTTGTGTAAGGACTAGTATTTCCCTCTTGCTCCAGAATTCATGCTCAGTTAAACCAAGAAGAGGCAAACAGTTCAGGCTCCGTTGCTGATTCATATAAAAAGACACTAAATGTTGGAAAAAGACATCCTGCCAAACATTGTGTAAATTACAATAATTTTATTTACTATCTTTGATCCAATGATCTGTGTCATCATTCTTAAAGCTTCTTCTGCTGAAGCATTTGCTATTAATTTTAGTGTCTACTTACTAACAAGAACTTTATTTAATCATATTTTCAGTCACATTGCTTTCCTTTTGGGGACCAGTCTAAAATAAATTACTTCACCTTGATGTTAGGAGACTGACTTTGGGCAGGCTCATTAATTTAATACTTCAGAGCAGAAACATTTTTTTTGTTATTTTTGTAATTTCTTTTTTTCTCATGAAGAGTATCTGTGTTCCTGCATATTTTTTCTATACTACTCATGCCTTCTGCAGCTGCATAAATCCTTCCTTTAAAATTCCTTACTCTAAATTTATTGTGTATAGTAGAGCCCACTGGATATTTCCTTTTTTTGTGAGTCTGCTTTTTTGCTAACTAATGTTGAATAAGGGCAAGAGGAAGTAGGAGTACTTAAACCTCATCCCAAATAACATATTATGCAGTTCATTATGGGACTTATTCTGGAGAAGGTTTTATTACTACATTAATAGAACTTCTTATCCCTCCAGAAATTCAGTGTTCTTCATTACAGTAGAAAGAACAAAGTGCAGACATGAACAATGAAATAACTTCAACTGCAAATATTAAAAAAAAAAAAAAGGTATTTTCATCTAAATACTGAGATGAGGACCTTACCTTGTCAAAGGACTATGTTTTTTGAGTAGTAAGAGCCTCAGACCAAGTAGAGCAGTTGATGAGAGGCAACCTGATTCATATTAACCTTCACAAAATGTTTATATTTTGAAGCTGGAAGAACTGCTGTGATTATCTAATCTGACACTTGAATATCAAGGAAGCAGATCTTCACCTGCAAATATCTGCATCAACTTTAAATACCTGTCTGAATTAAAGCATCTATTAAAAAGACATGCGCTCATAATTTGAAACTATTCCAAGTGATAG
The DNA here is from genome assembly GCF_020740795.1 of Apus apus. Lineage (NCBI taxonomy): Eukaryota > Metazoa > Chordata > Aves > Apodiformes > Apodidae > Apus > Apus apus. Next base: position 13,687,071 of record NC_067283.1, read on the forward strand.
ATGACTTGACACAACTCACACATTATTAACCAGTATTTACTTTCATTGTTAGTATTTGCAATTTTTTTTTGCAGTTTTGTTTCTCAATCTTTTAATTTAATGAAAATTTCTTACCCTTAGCTTTCTTCGCACCACTATCAGATTAGGCCATTTTTTATGACTGGATTTCACCTCCCTTATAAAAATACTGGTTGATCCAATAAAATAATCCTTTCCCTTTAATTTGCACTTGCAGATCTCGTTGGCCTTATAAGACAGAGCTTCATCATTGTAGCTCTTCCAATTCCATCCTTCTTGTTGATCTTCTTTCTACAGCATAGATGCACTAACGGAACTCAGTATCATGGCAGGGATGTATTTACTGTATTTGCAGAATATCACACTACTCCTGCCTAACTTTCTCTAGTCTTGTCCAAGGATATTTTTTTCATTGTAGCATCAGAGTAAAATCATTTTCACACAGATCTTTACCCAAGTCTGAAAGGCTTTTCTCACTTTTCAGAGCATTGTCTAACATACTCTAAAACTGACCTGTGTTTTTTCTTCCCAGATGTGTGACATTATATTTAGCAGTATCAAAAGTAATATTTTCAGTGTTTCTTAGCCAAATAACTCACATTGATATGCCTTGTTTATTTATCCTATTAATAATTTCTCTATTAGTCTTTATGAAATATATGTCTTACCAGCATTTATCTTATACTTTCTTTCATATTGCTGACAGAAATATTAAATAATATTTGGCTTAGAAATGCAGCAGAGGATGAGGAATTCCCATATGTAACACTTGGATATCCATCAATAAGCCAGGCTTTTATTTAATTCAGAGTACTATATTATGTTAATCATTCTTTTCTTCTTGACAGTTTCCATACTCCAGTGCACTGTCGACATCACTTTCACCTTCTTTTGTGGCTGGACAAACCTATAAATAACTTCTGTTTGAAAGCCACAAGTTTGAAAATAGAGTGGAGTGTAGCTGAATACTTTAGGGCATAATGCACCTTGTTATTTTGCTGAATGGGTGGAGAGGTGAAGAATGTGTCTAACATGCATTTGAATACTTCCTCAAAACTTCTAGAGTTGAAAGAGATCTGAAAGCCCTGAAAAATTTTGCGAAACATCAGAACGTCCAATCTATTTAAGATTCCAGTTTGTGCCTTGCAACTACTACTTCTACAGTGCCTTCAGAGTCTTTGTAAAGACACTACATCCAAACGAAGGGAGATCCTGCCTAAGTCAGGAGCTAGATTTCTCTCTTGAAACTGGACACCTAGACTAAAAGAGTTATCTAGGCTTCCTAAGCAAGGAAGGAGAGATGTTGCATATTCAAGCCATTATAATGGGATAGTCTCCTGAAGGCAATTACCTGTCTCTGTAGGAGCCAAGAAATCAGCTTGCATTAAACAACTAATGGTTTATAAAAGCTGAGATGAATATAGATGTAGATGCTTAAACTCTGATGGATGAGAATTCCTGCTAGAACCTTACAAAGGATTCCACCTCCTCCAACTGTTAGCTATAGAAGATATATAGGTGCTCACAGACCTCAAGCACTTCACTAAAACATATGTGCAAGTGAGCTACCTGTATTGGAAAATATATTTACTTTTACCAGGTATCACTGTAAATTGATTAAATAGATTTCAAGTTTTATATGCCCTATTTTTCATAAAATCTTCCTAATTGCATTATTTTTATTATCATTTACTATTTTCCAGACCAGCCTGTCCCAAGTTTTGCCAAAGACTGGTGACTTCAGTCATTGGTAATGAGTGGTCATTGTTTTTACTCATTAGTTCATTGGTTTTACTAATTTCTGAAGGATTGAGTTCCTCAGTACTGTACAATTTGCAACTAACTGAAACAAATTCAGTCTCCTTACTCTGACTCCTTTGGTACTGAAGGGTGCCAGCCCTGCTTATTTCAGAAAAATATTTAACTTCCACTGTTTATGTTTGTGGTTCTCCCTTTCTGCTGGCTCAGTAGAAAGTATTTCCTTCATATTTTATCATACAAATACATCATCCTGCTTCTCTTCAGGAACAGATTAAAAAATATTTATTGAACACTTCCTTTTCTATGTTGTGATTACTACCTTTATCTAGCATTAAACTGATACAATTATTGAACATTTAACAAATTCTCTACTGATTTTAACTCTTCTGGCCACAGGTGTTCATTGATACCTTGACTGGTTGTCTGTTTTTCCGGTGCTATTTATTAACATTAATATCAGTTTAAGCATCTTTTCTTAACCTGTCCTCAAAACAATAATCTTTTGAGCTGTTGGATCTGAATATCTTATTGCATGGATGCAGAAATGGTAATGTAGGAAACACCTGGTAAATATAGATGTAATAGTTGAAGAAAAGCCAAAATACAGAAGAGGCAAAGAAGGGACCTTCCTTGTAACTCCACTACTCTAAAATTTTGTGTAACACCACAAGTGGATGGGGTCTCTGTCATTCTTTTGACATAACCACATATGGCTAGGATTGTCTCTCTGGATTTACAGCATACCCATATTTGTAGCATAACTAAAATTTAACTTTAATTGCAGTTATAAAATACAAGTAGTGCAAAACTATAGGCAAAAATATAGAAGTCTTGCTGCTGAATCTCCCATAGTTTCCTCCTGATGCTTTACACAATCTCTTTCCTGCACACTTGAATGTTACAACCCTGTTTTCATTTTACTTTTCAATCACAATATTTTTTTCATCTTTTTTTTCTTTCCTTCTTTTTTTCTTTTTTTTCCCCACCCTTCTTTTCACCATGGCTGCAACATATCAGGACATTGGCTTTCTATTCAGAACACTGAACCAGAAGTTTGTAAGGCTCCTACTGTTTATTTTACTTAAAGCAGGTTTTGCTGTTACGACAAGCAGGTGCAATGCTGAGAAACAGTCAATCAGCAGTCTGCATTTCAGTATTTCCTTTTCAGTTTATCACAGCTGCTCACATGTCAATCAGAAGAACTTGTTATGAATAGATTTGATGCCTGCAGAGATCAACAAATCCAGACCCCATGATGCAATTCTAAGTCCCAAGTGAAGGGATATAACATATGGAAGCCAGGTTTTGGTGAACTGTAATAGCTCTGCCTACTCTGTCCAGATGTTTGGGGAGACTCAGGTATGTGCATCTCAGTGCATCACATTGTCAAAGAGAAAAATGAAAAGCATTTTAAGAAGGGATAGTTCCACATACTTGTAACGTTTCTGAAGTCAGATAATGACAAGAATACACAGATTTACAGCCCACTTTCTAATTAAAATATAAATGTGTCTGCCATTCTTTTTACTTTGAAGGGGTACATGACAGTCTGATTTGCCTATTCCAAAGGAAAAAAAAAGTGTACATGTATTTTCGTAGGACTCACTTACAAACAACTACTAACCCCCAACATCATTACTCCTGTGCAAAAATCGTATGACTTTTGGAAACATTAACATTCAGGGAATCAAAGTGAGAGGAAGGAATGCAGTACAGGGACATTACAGAAGAGGAAATTTAGGAGGCTTCTCACAGTACTAAAACTTTTTTTAAAAGCACAATTATTTTCTAACCATCATTGGATTTTTAAGTTTAAGATATACTAAGAACAAAACAAATTGAGTAAGATTATTCTGTACCCATATCTGAGTTAAGCAGCTCACACTCCCTTCAGTTATTGGAGATGTAGAAACACTTCTATAAGGGTGATTCTATTTATTCAAAAGGGGAAGTCAAAGATCATGCTTGCCTCCAATGAGTACACAAAGAGTTTAAGATAACTCACTCATAGGCTTTTATTTACAGACAGACACATTTGGTATTAGCTGAGATGATCCCTACCTTGCTTTTCCAGCTTTCCATTCATTTTACCCTATATGTTTCCCTGGTTTTCTCTTCCACATTATTGGCTACTCTTTGGATAACACACATTCCAACACAATGCCATGTATTTGAACTTCATGCTTTTCTCTGGCTGGTTTCCCTTCTTTCCACAGCTTTCCCCAAAGGTCTTTTGGCCTTCAGATCACTCCCCCTCAAAAGCAGAAGTCCACCAGACACATGCCTATAGAGAGAAGGAGGATGTCATCCCATTAGCAGAGATTCCTGTCACACAGCTACTCTTTTTCCCATCTACACCATAACTGTGGTGAGAACTGTAAACTCCAGTTCAAGCACTTTGCTCTAGCAATTGCAAATGACTACTATTGCACTATTTTAAATAAAAAAAAAAGGCAGAGAGAGTGTTTCACTATCCAGTTAGCAAAAGTCCACATTGCATATCATTCTTGCCTGAAAAACATGAAACATGGAAAGTAATTCCTAAACAAAAAGGCCCTCCTAAAATATTAGACCATTAGCTGTCTAGGTTGCATGCAGGTACGTTCTCCCATGGATACCTCCCCAGCTGCTACCATTACTTCTTTTTCTTTTAATAAGCTTCTTTTGAATTGTTATTCTGGCTTTTCTATTTTATTAGAAGTGTCTGAAGAGACTGGCTAAAATTGTCTCATTTTTTCTTACAAAAATCCTCTTTTGCTGCTCATAACCTTACTGAACTCTTTGTCACGTGAGCCAGTAATTTCCATGCTAGGAGTATCTATGTGAAGCAGTGTCCTTTGAAGCAATGCCTGGAAGTTTGCAAGAGGAGGAGAGACCAAAATATCAAGCATATGAACCTGCTATCTGTATAAGAATATGACCATTTCAAAATGTCAAGAGTCACATACTATTTTTTAAAAAACATGGAAGAAAAAAATATTATAAGGTTCTGTTCTAGTCACACTGAAACCCAAGCAGTGTGGAACTGAATGTGAAAGAGTGTTTTTAGTCAAGCTGCAATAGAGTGATAGGTATAGACAAGATGGTGGTGAGTTAGGACTGGATGGAGTTTTATCAAAATAAGAGAAATTATAAATGTTGCTGTCCACCATGATCTTAAATCCAAGACTAAACCAAAACCATTAGTTTTGGTAGTAATCACATGGAAACTTTCTGATATGCACAGTGAGATAAGCACCTCTCACTTCCATTACTTCCAAGACCTTACTGAAGCCTCTGTATGAAGGGGCCTTATAGAAAGACAAAGACTTTTTACCAGTGACTGTAGTGACAAGACGAGGATCATCAGTTTTAAACTGACAGAGCATAGATTTATATTGGATATAAAGAAGAAGATTTTTATCATAAGAACTGGCAGACACTGGAACATGTTGCCCAGAGAAATTGTGAATGTTCCATCATTGGAAATATTAAAGACCAGGTTGGATGGGCTTTGAGCAACCTGATGTAGTGAACAATGCCACTGTCCACAGCAGTAGGGCTGAACTAGACGATCTCTGAAAGTCCTTTCCAACCCAAACCCTTCTATGATTCTCTACTTTTGTGCGTGGTCCAAATGATAACAAACTCCTGGTAGACCTGTTGGCAATTGCAGGTTTACCATCTTAACCTGTGCTGTTGCCAACATGTATGTCTCACTTTCCAAGTGACCAACAGAGTAGTTTTGGAATTTCTTTTTCAGGTTGCCTATTCCACCTCAATTAGCTGCTCTGCATGTAAGTCTGATGACACAGTCTTGAATTATATGATTTCATAACTTATTTTCCATTCAGTGGATGAATCAGCAGTATAAATGAGGCAATGTTTTCTTTTTCCTCTCAGCATTCATGAAGTTTTAAGCCCCATTTACTGGGAATCATCCAAAACTTACACAGAAGACAGAGTCACACATTATCTTATGAGCATTTCTATGGGCATGCCTACACCCTACCATGAAGGGTGGTGTTTGGAGAGTTCTACCTGAGCCAGCTCTTGAACCAGAAGCTATGTTGCCACATCAGCAGGGTGCTGCAATTGAACTAATTATCTTTGTTGGAGCCAGAGATAACTAATGTAGATGCAGCATTGTGTCAACACAATTTTTTTTACTTTTGATACCTGCACGGCTATCCATGTTATGGATATTTTGGCAATCTCATGGCTAGCTAGAGCAGCTTTGCACCATACTCTGCTGTGGTGTAACTATGTTAACTCATAGTCATCCCCACACCACTAAGTAAGATATACACATGCACAGAGCCACAGTAGTTTCGAGCCTGCATCTTGCCACTTCACCATCCTCTTAACATCATTTTTAGAAACACTGGCTAATTCTTTGCAGTTGCTTCTTCCCACAAATGAGCACAAAAGCACTTCTCTTCAGAAAAATGAAATTAATTTAGAAAATTTAGCCCAAGCCATTCTGGACACGAAAGAGTAAGCTAAAAACATTTTCAGAAATCATGAAGCAAAATTGCAAGACAGTATGCTTTCTTTAAAACAAATATTTTCTTTTCTTTTTTTCTCATTGTACATGAGATTAATTTAGCTTTTAAAAATTTTAGTGGTATCATTTCCTTTCTGAAAGAAGTTGAGGTTCTCAGAACTGCAGTGACTGATATTAGCTTAAATTATCACTAATCTATAACTTATAAGAAAACCATATAGGCAAATACATAAAGGCATCAATGACAGCACAGAATGCCTGTACTTTCAAGTTTAGAATTTATATGGCAGATACAGTGTGAATAATAGATAGACTGTGCCCATTCCATACGCTACCAAAACATGGTAGAGCTATTCTATTAGAGACACAAATTAGTCATGAGCCAGCAGGTTTGAGAAACATAAAGAGGTAAATTACAAAGCAATGTGCAGGGATTTAGCTGCATGACTCCCATTAACATCAATGGGATTTAACTGTGTGACTCCCTGTGCACCACTTTGCAAATTTACCCTAAATTGACTAGCGTGGTAATTCTTGGACAGCATGCAGTGGGGAAGTGATTGCTTCTGTAAACACAAGGGACTGCTGATTCTCAAACTTCTCCATGCTGCACTCAACAAAGAACAAACGTTCAAAGAAACATTTTATTCTCTACATCACAGGAGGACAGGAAATAAAGACACAAGCTCAGAACTCTTGCTCCATGGGGGACTCCAGTTCCAGAAATGCCATTTAGGGAAAACAAAACTCTGTTAATGATCCCTGATACTGTCAGATTCCTGATCTGCTGAGCCTAAAAAATCTGATTCACTGTTACTACAGAAGAACTGAGGTAGCAAATAAGAGTAATTCCTTAGTTCCTATACTAAAATGGGCTGAGAAATGCAAAAGAATATTTTATTCAAGTTTTGTCTTTGATATTGCTCCTCCTGAAAAACCATATTTTATTTTATCACAAGGAGTTTTCTTTTTCTTCTACTAAAAAGTTGTGGTTTTTTTCTTCCCTTTGCTCTCATGAAACTTTTCTCATTCTTTGATTATTGGTTAGCTAAATGTTTCACTATTAGGTAGCTAAAGCTAGCTCACACGTTATTATCTTTGTATACTAGCTTGAATAGTTGTAGTCCTGCTTAAACAAAAGAGTACAGATCTTGTCCACACTGTATTTCCCAAAGCAGAGCACACAATTTATGTAAATACAAGAAACGCAAAGTATGTGGGACAGCAGAGTATTAGCATGCAGGTGCTGTGCATTGATGAGTTGAGGGGGATGGAGACAACTGATGAAAAAAAGTGAAAACATGTTAGAAATTGTGTTGGAAACAAAAATTATGTCACTTTCTTCTGACTGAGAATATTTTTTTGTATTTTCAGAGCTACCTATAGTTTTCTGTTATATAAAAACAAAACCTTATCTCTCCTTGTCTTGCCCTTCACCTCCAGTAACAACACAGACAAAAGCAGTCTCACAGCTGTTTCATTCCTCTGGCTTTATGTTTTCTAAGTATCCAACAGAAGCTGGACTTTTCAGGTCTGGCTGTTGGAGAGGCACAAGTCTTTAAGCCTGTGAAAGACCCACTGGCAAGATGAGGGCAGTCATACCTGTACACACCTATAGTGTCACGGGAATACATGTATCCTTCTGTGTAAAAGGAAAGTTGAAAATAATATTGTGGCTTTACAACTCTGAGCTGGAAGTGACCATAGCAGCCATTCTGTTCAGTAGGAGCCACAGAAGGATATTTTGCCAAGATAGGTCCTGGCCCAATTTTCTCTTAGAAGAAAGTAATTCTTGAAATCAAAGGCTCAGCTTGTATAAATCAACACAGATTCACTAGCATTTGCTGTCCTGCAAATTTTCCCATCAGCCCTCGATTTGACTCACAGCTCATGCCAAAGGACAAAATCCATCTAAATATCATTGTCAACCTAACCACAACAACTTTCTGTTTGAAATCATCCTAGACAAATCTTTGTCCCAGCTACTTCTAGCATACTAGCTGCCTCTTCAAGAAAGAAAGAACTTGACTGCTGAGGGGTTGAGCAGACAGCATTAACTCAGGGTGAAGATTTTGTTTCACTGTTTGAAGCAGATGTTACAGGTTTTAAAATTATCTTTTCAATTATAAAATTATAAAATATATAAAATAATAAAATTATATGTAGAAATGTATATAATATATGTTCAAGTATACAAAATTTTGTTTCCACATGTACTCTTTAATTTGTTGCTAGGCAGCACCAAGATATTTCAAACAAAAATCAAGCCAGCAACTACTTTATCTGAGGAAATCTGTATCTCCATTTTTTTGTTTTCAGTGTCTCTGGGTTTTTCTTGTCATACCAAAAGAATATGAAGAAAGATGTCTGAGCAAAATGGATAATGATAATTTTCATGTGTATAGGACCATTTCATAGGACGTGTCAGAGCTTGTCAACCAATCTAACCTGCTTCCACTCGAACCTCATTCATCTGGTCTCCAGTAAAACTAGTGATTAAGAGCTAAAAGACAGTAGAAAAGGAGAAAAAAAATCTATATTGAATATAAAAAAGAAAATTATTGCTGCATAGTTGGTGGTATGAAAATATTCTTTAAATTCTGAGGGAAGAAGGGAGGATATGAAATTGATGACACCTCCCCATACTTTAACATATAACTCATCTGGTTCATAGCAAGGACATGTATCACAGAAAGTGATCCAGATATGATCCTCTATTGTATGAATAAATGCTGTTTCTGCCAATGACCCTGACTGTCAATAGCTAGTCTGATAAAAGTTAATTTGGAGATCACAGAATCACAGAATCTTAGGGGTTGGAAGGGACCTCGAAAGATCATCCAGTCCAACCCCCCTGCCAGAGCAGGGTCACCTAGAGCACATCACACAGGAACATGTCCGGGCAGGTTTTGAATGTCTCCAGCAAAGGAGCCTCCACAACCTCTCTGGGCAGCCTGTTCCAGTGCTCTGTCACTCTCACACTAAAGAAGCTTTTTCTGATGTTTACATGGAACCTCCTATGCTCCAGTTTGCACCCATTGCCCCTTGTCCTATCACCAGACATCACTGAAAAAAGCCTGGCTCCATCCTCCTGAGACTCGCCCTTAACATATTTGTAAACATTGATGAGGTCACCCCTCAGTCTCCTTTTCTCCAAGCTAAAGAGACCCAGCTCCCTCAGCCTTTCCTCAGAAGGGAGATGTTCCACTCCCTTCATCAATTTTGTGGCTCTGTGTTGGACTCTCTCAAGCCAGTTTCCAAGAGTCTCAATAAGATATTGGCCCATCTCTAATGTGCAACATTAAGACAGGTGAAGTCAAAAACCCCAAAAGAAGGGTCTAAAATGCTGTGATAAAATATACAGAGTTTAAAAAAACCACAGACACTCAGACACATACAAATTGGGTCTAAGTATGCATAATTACTAGCCTGTTGCACATTTTATGGAACTCTCTACTTAATTGTTTCAACAGGAAGCCCCAGTTTCCCCTTATACCAGATTTTGTAGTCCTTCAGTATTCTCAGAGTTAGAATACAGATTTCAGGTCCACTGGAATGAATGAAAAAAAGCTTATAAAAGACATTTCTATCTGGAATCAGCTTCCTTCCGTACTCTTCATTCAGTCTTTTTTTGAGCCTGGGGGAAGATCAGCAGGTATCTATTTCCACCCTGTATTATCTAAGGATTCTCATTTTTATCTTCCCATTTGAGGAGTAAGTAATACTTCTGTATCACTTAGCTCCTCTATTAGTTCTGAATCTCCTGAGCCCCTTTAAAGTGGATTCTCAGATTAAAATCAGCTGTCCTCACAGTCTCTTCATTCAAAATGCACTGAAAACACTGAGAGGGAACTCTGTGTTGGATAATTATCCCTGTATATCAGCACAGTGAAAGGTAACATGCATCCCTTACGTCTGTGTCATTCTAAGGGGTTAGCAGTTCAAGACCACTTGCTCTGTTTCAGATACTAGAAATGAACCTGTCCAAGACTTGCTGGTTTTCAAAAATACTAAAAAATACATAACATTACTGGGGAAAATATATATAGAGAAAACTGATTTGTCCACCACTCAAAGTGCTACTCTTTTTGAAAGAATACTCTATTTTTCCTAAGCATCTTCCTTCCAATAGGAAAACACTTAATATAATACTAGAATGACCAGTACAAACCCCTGTAGTCACTTCCGCTGATGAACTGGGTGGGGGCTGTGACTACACACACATGTATGTGTATGCAGAAGTGGATGTGAATGTGGATATGCATGTTTATGTGCATGTGCATGCATAATCAGGCACTTCAATGTCACTTTTCATTCTGAACTTTTTGTTGCAAGAATACATACTGTGGATATTTAGTCACTCCCTAGGTTTTCTATAAATCCAAGTTGATTGCCACTGTCTGCAAGCTTTTCTGCTGCCCTTCATCTGGCCTACAATTTTAATGGCAAGATCCACTATGATCATCTTTTTACTTAGACTATTCATTTCTGGATTCATACAGTTGCAAAATACATACTCCTTTATTTCTTTATTTTTCCTGACTGTTGCCAATCTTCATGCAAAGAACAATTAGCAGGAAAAACCTGAAGATGTGTTTCCACGAGTTTGAAAAGCATAAATATGAAAATCACCTACTAAGTTGAAAGTAGTTTTGAAATTTTGAAATTAGCTGTTATACCTAAACAATTATCTTGTTATATTGAAAGTCATTCTTCAGCCATGCTAAGATCTCTTGAGAACTTCTCCTCCGACTTCTGAATATTTGGAGCTGCAGAGTATGTAGAAAACTCTGTGGAAGTTACATCAATCAGAACACCTGACAGTGTTTAACTGTCTTCAAGCAAGAGGACTACTGAATTTCAGCTGTGTTCAGCTGTCTAGTTAATGAACAAAGACTATACTCATTTCAAATGTCCCCTCTCTTCTTTGTCATGACATACTGCACCTTGCTTGTGTAAGAAATACATGTGCCTAAACGTGGCCACAGAAGAATGGCACAGACAAAATTAATTTACTGTGCCATCAGACTGATGTTTTGTTCCTTGTGGTGGAGAACTCATAGTGTTTTGCCATAGAGCCAGGCTGCAGTTAATTATAAGTTCTCACCCACTGATCAGCAGAAGGTGCAAGAGGAATGGGGTCCTTACCAACTTCTTCCTCTTTATTTTCTCCTTCCTTTCCTATTCCCTCACCACTGTCTATTGTCACAAGAAATCTAGTAGTTTTCAAAAAAACAAGCTCAGAATTCTCCAGCAGGAATTGAACTTAACAACTAGAATGTATTTAATTCTGTCCAGGGGTAGATGAGGGGCGAGTTGACAGTTTGTGGGTGTAAATTAAAGGGCAGGCTAGCACAGATGATACTGTTGTGGGTGTCTATTACAGGCCACCTGATGAGGATGAGGAAGTTTTACGGGGAGCTAAAAGCAGCCTCACAATTACAGGCCCTGGTTCTAATGGGGTATTTTAACTCAGCCAGCCATTTGTTGTCCAAGAGGTTCTTCCAGTGCACTGATGATAACTTCTTGATGCAAACCACTTCAGGGAGAAGTACAAAGTCTTGGACCTGAGAACACATAACCCAGGACTGTGGTTTGGCTTGGGATTCACCTGGCTGGAGAGCAGCCCTGTGGAAAGGGACCTGGGGGTCTTGGTGGATAACAGGCTCAAGATGAGTGAGCAGTGTGCTGTAGCAGCAAAGCAAGTCAACAGGATGCTGGGCTGCATCAACAAGGACATCACCAGCAGAGATAAAGAGGTCATCATCTCACTCTACTTGGCATTTGTCTGACCATATCTGGAGTACTGTGATCAGTTTGGTCCCTGCTCTACAAAAATGATGTGAACAGGCTGGAGAGGGTCCAGAGAAGGGCCACAAAGATTATCAGAGGACTGGAGGACCTGCCATAAGAGGAGAGGATGAGAAAACTGGGTTTGTTCAGTCTTGAGAAAAGAGGCTTAGGGGAGACCTTATTACAATGCTCCGGTACTTAAAGGGTGGCTACCAAGAAGATGGAGACTCCCTATTTACAAGGAGACACATGGAAAAGACAAAGGGTAATGGGCACAAGTTGCTCCTGGAGATATTCCAGTTGGACACAAGAGGTAAATTTTTCACCATGAGGACAGTCAAACACTGGAATAGTCTCCCAAGGGAAGTGGTAGAATCCCCCACCATGGACAGTTTTAACCCTCAACTTGACAGAGTGCTGAGCCATCTCATATAAACTATAGTAGTACCTAGAAACATTGGGCCAAATGATCCTTGGGGTCCTTTCCAACCTGTCATTCTATGATTCTTTTACTCAAATGGTGAATGAGCCAACTAGAAAAGGAAGGTCACTTGATCTTATATTCACCAACAAGGAGGGTCTGGCTGAAGCAACAAAGGTTCAGGGCAGCCTTGGCTGCAGTGACCATAATATAGTGGAGTTCAAGATCTTGTGCAGTAGGAGAGGAATACCAATCAGGATCACCACCCTGGATTTCAACAGGGCCAACTTTGGATTTTTCAAGCAATTTCTAGGGGAAATCCCATGGAACAGTGTACAGGCAAAGGGGCCCAAGATACTTGTTTAACATCCAAGGACCACTTCTTCCAACCTCAAGATCAGAGCATCTAAAGGGATAGGAAATCAAGAAAGGGAGTCAGGAGACCCACATGGTTAAATAAGGAACTGCTGGGCAAACTCCAGCAGAAGAAGAGAGTCTACAAATCATGGAAGGAGGGGCTGGCCTCTTGGAAGGAATATAAGACTGTTGTCAGAGGATGGGGGGAGGCAATTGGGAAAGTTAAGGCCTCCTTGAAATTAAGCCTTGCAAGAAAGGCCAAGGACAACAGAAAGGGCTTCTTCAAATTCACCACAGAAAAACTAACACTAGAGTCAATATAGGGCCACTGCTGAATTAGGTGGGTGCCCTGGTGACAGAGGATACAAAGAAGGTGGAGTTACTAGTGCCTTCTTTGTCTCTGTCTATACTGCTAGAGACTGTCCTCAGGAGTCCCAAACCTCTGAGGCCCCAGAGGAAGACAGGATAAAGGAGGAGTTTGCCTTACTGGGTTAGGGATCCATTAAGCAATCTGGATATCCATAAATCCATGGGTTCTGATGGGATGCACCTGTGGGTGCTGAGGGAGCTGGCAAAGTCATTGCAAGACCACTCTCCATTATCTTTGGTAAGTCATGGGCAACAAGAGAGGTGTCTGAGAACTGGAGAAAAGCAAATGTCACTCCAGTCTTCAAAAAGGGCAAGAAGGAGGGTGACAGAACACTAGACCGGGTTGCCCAGAGAGGTTGTGGAGTCTCTTTCTCCGGAGACATTCAAAACCTGTCTGGATGCATTCCTTTGTGACCTTTTCTAGGGGATCCTGCTCTGGCAGGGGGCTTGGACTAGATGATCTTTTGAGGTCCCTTCCAACCCCTAAGATTTTGTGATTTAAGTATGGGTGAGAGCTTGAGCTTCCAAAGATGCATTGATCTACAACCCTGCCACAGCAGGAGGATGCCAGGGACCTCAGCCTATCAGCAGCCCAGGCACTTGACACTTGGCATTGAATATGGTGGCATAAAAGCCTCTGACTTACAGAAATATAAATTGAATATGTAGTTAACTCTTTTATGGGTTGGGATAAGCATTCCTAAACATCACTGCTCCTTCTCCAGACCAAAGGCTTATGTCTTAGTCAAAGCCATTGGCAAATAGAAACTACTTGTATTATAAAGGCAACTTGGGGAAGCAGGTCTGAACTTCTACAGCCAGCCACAAAACAGATAGAAACACATCCTTCAATTATTCATCTTTTAAATGTATTTAAATTTATTTAATTCTTCACAGGTTATATCTGTTTTCAAAAGTGAAAAGTTCAGTTTATTATAAAACTATGAAAGTATCTTAATTTTCCCTAGTAGGACTACTACAAAGTACTGTACACCATGTGTGGCACTTTTTTTGAGACATAGAGACTTGTTCATCAGGAATTCAAGTAAAATATTTTAAGTTCACCAATTTATAAACTTCAGATAAGAATGAGAATTAAGGATTAAAAATAATAATAATTAATAATAATAATAAAGTCGTCACTATTGTCAATAGATTCAAATTTTCCACCCTGGATTTACCTTTTTTTTTATTACAGTTCTGCTGATCCCTTAGAAAATCTCTTTCTTTTCAGTTCCTGGAGCCTTTCAGTAGTGTCATGAAAACTCAAAAACAAGGACTTCTGTATCTAGTTTGTAAAAACTTATTTGGCAAGCATCTTTCAGTAGCAGGAAACAACTGTTAGCTGATAGCAGATAATCAAAATACCTAGTGTTCTGGTCACATAAATTACCATGGCATTCATCAGGTAGGAGAAAAAGAGCTCATTTATGTTAGTAACTATGCCAAAAACTGTTGATACTGTAAAGGCTGAAGGAGCACACACTGTATGCATAGCTTTTATTTTCCTGGAAAAGTTACAATCAGATAAAATATATTCATTGGCTTTAAACCTCAGAGAAAGCTATCCAAGATAGTCATTGTAAATCTATCATTCAGTGATGTCTGCTATATTTTACAGAGCCTTTGATTTTCCTTTCTATATACAGCTTCAGGTGGAGACATTTTGGCTAGCATAAACGTGATAACATTAATAGCCTTCTTGCACCATTTTTGACTGCCTAACAAAGTAATGTATTACTCAACTTCAGGAAGTTAGAACATGGAGAACAAACTTGTATGTTACGATCCATTAAACTTTGTATAAGTGTTTGGATCATGGACTGAGTATCCAAGGCAAGGAAAAAGACAACAACCTAGCTGCTTGAAACAAGAGAACTTTTATTGCTAGAATGAGCTTGAAATTTCCAGCACGGACATCACAGATCATTGCTCTCTTCATGCATTTCAATTAAAAAATATAATAAAGAGAGGATGGTAGGAAGATAAACCAGACAGGATCTTGCCTGACCGACACCAGTAGTAATAAAATTACAAATAATAATGAGCTGAGTGTGTCGACAGATCCCTGTAATATTTAGTGCCTTGTCTGCTACTTTCAGCATAAAAGTGGGCCAAAAGCTATGAAGTACCATGTACTGATAGCCAAATATTTATGTCCTGTGCTGGTGATGGAACTTTAGAGCTGCTTCCATTGCTTTGAGACAAGCTTTGACAGATGTGAGCCACAGCTGTACACAGAAGTGCTGCTACTGAGCTTGGAAATTTTTCTAACACAGATTCTGCCAGCTTCAAAAGACAAGGTTCATTTATGGAGAAGGGCATATGTGCTGTGCAATGTACTGGCAGTGCTCAGTAAAGTTTCCTTCCATTGGCTACCTCAGTACTCTGTGAGTTGTAAACCCATCTCTGAGCTTTATAAGAGAAAGAAAGATTCCTTCTACTTCTCTCATGTTCCTTCTACAAACTGTCATGTTTTGAAATTTCTAATTTATTACACCCCTGGGTGTGTTGCAGTAATTCTTCCATCCCAAATTTGCCTAATTTAGTACTCCTGACTTAAGCAAATGTTCAGTTCTACTCCTTGTAGGAGTTCTGCCTGAGAGAAGAGGCCTGAATAGGTCCCAGAAGGGGGGGGGGAAACACAAACAAACAAACAAACAACAACCCAAAAAACACTACTAATAATAAGGTAAATCCCACTATAGTGAAAGGTTACATTCCTGCCACACTAAAATTAAATCAGCTGAAAGCTACTTTAGTGTACATTGCACTTAATGGGGTTTCTTGTGTGGACTTGTAAAACTGCCTGACAGTGGTCAGATATATGTTTTGAGACGTCAGCTCTATGAAGTAACAGAATTATGTGAAATTGTGTCTGGAGCAGTATAGCAGATAAGAATACCTTGAACTTGGCTAACTTCTGAAGTAGTTATTCATTCCAAACAATCCCAGCTGGATTGACTGCTCCAAAACTTTTGTAAAATGTGTATTTTGTGAAGTCTTCAATTAGGGAAAAATTCCAACCAGACAATAGGGTTTACATTTCACAGAGTTCATTATTCAGCATATTTATATCTAAGAGAGAAGATAATCATGGTACTGCCTAACACTCAGTTCCTTTTTAGATAGTCAACTGTTTTCAAAGTTAATTTTTACTAGGACACATTTAAAAAAAAAATAAATTCAAAAGAAATCCAAGAAAAATTAGATGTATTTTAATTAACTCAGTTTTTTTCTCTTCAAGACAGGAATAGCATAGGTAAAAATTATGAATGTATTTTCTAAGATTTGAGACAGAATTTTTTGTCAATTCTGCAGAAATATTCAAAAGTTTAAGTAAACAGAATTCCAGTGAAATATTCCCTCTTTCTTACACCCTGATATCTCAACCAGTTTCAGGCAGAAAACAAATGCAGCTTTTGCCAAAAAAACCCCAACCTTTAAAGCCACAAAGTCACATTTCAAATCTAACAACAGTTTTCTACGCAGGGAGTGGCTCCTGTAACAGCCTCTAACATCAACCAGTTGGCATAGGCTGTAACACTATGCAGTGGCTTATTTTACACAATTTTGAATGAAAAGGCAGCACTCTCAGACTCCCTGGCTCTGAGTGATTACTTGTGGGCTCAGGTTAAGGCTGTCTGGTCCTCCAATAACAATCAAGAGCTTCCAAAGGACTAGAAAATTATTTCCAACAGCTTGTGTTACCATTAAATCCATCTCACTATATGAGTAGGACAGTAATATTGAGGCAAAATAGTCAGGTAAGATGTACCATGCAGAAGAAAAAGCCCTGGAGAAACTCAGACAAAATAACTTTAGGCTAATGTTTAAATTTTGTTGCCATTTAAATCAACTCTTGTGAGAAAAAAACTCACTAGAACATTGATATAAAGTAGAAGCAAGCTCAAAACAAGCTCACAGTATATTCCAATATTCATCTTTTACATGCTTAGAGATTAGAGTAGGAAAATTCCAAAGTCCCTTTTTTAAAAATAAAAAAAAAATATATACAAAAAGGCGTGCCTATTGGAGAGCAGTCCCTGATTTCCACAGCTACAGTTAGAGTGGGTTGCAGCATTGTGGGTAAGAGAGAAATGTTGCATTTGGAGGCTGTTAGGTTGTAGAGATTTTTCCCAAATGCTTTCTTTTTTAACCTTTTAAAAAGTAACCTTTTAAAGCTCACATATTTGTTTCAATTAACTATTTATCAGTGAGGATTGTCAAGTCAAGAAGGAAACTCCATTGAAGTGAGAGTACAGAACTGGCTAGCATGTGAGAGATGTGAGCTTTTCCCACATTCTCACAAAGTTTGTACTTTTACTCTCCTACTTTTCCAGCATATTTGCCAAAAAGCTTTTTGCAGCAGCCATTTTTGCTCTTATAATTCCTGAGGAAAATGGGAGGTGCTCATTCAAGCTTTCTCCAAGACTTTAGTTTCCTACCTTCTCATTGCCTTCCTTAATTTAAAATATATATTTATCATGAGGAAAATTAAAGGACTGCTTACGTTGCTTATGCAACAGATCTGAATTCCATGGCAAGTCCTTTTTATAATCGCATTATAAAGGAAGGAATTGCTAAGGAAGAAACTGATGTCTCTGTGGCATCCATATAATAGAGATCTCTTCAAGAACAACTGGAAAGCAGGTGACCACCACTTCGACTCTTTATGACAGGTCACATCTATTCCAGGAAAGAAGATAAAAGAAGAAATCTCTTCCTTTCCAAACTTCTCTCAGAAGCAAAAGATTGACTAATGTCTTCAGACAGGAGCAAAGAAGATTTAAGGTTTAAGATAGGCAGAATGCTACCTTTTAGCCTCACAAGGAATAGTGGGTGTTCAAAACCACCTACATGTCTGTAGTCATTACCTACATAGTATCAGCTGATGCAACACTTATTTTTTTGGAAGTTCTTTTCTCAGGGAACCAAGAAATCTGACTCATTAAATTGCTGTTCAATTAAATCAGTCAACATCCCAAAGTCTGGGTGTCTAAATGAGAGAGCTGACTAGGATACACTTAATATTTTATTGGGATTTCTTTGCAATTTCCACTGCCACAATTTTCATTCTTGTACCAAAAATCCATGAGGATAAAGTCCCACCCAAATTGACATTTTTGCATGCTTATCTTTCCTAAGGAGCTGGTTTTAAGCAAACTTTCCACAGCAACAAGGTTTTAATACGGCCAGTCTTTCTGAGGATGGACACAGGACTGCAACAGGAGAGTAGATAATGAGTTGGCTGCAAGCCCACCCTGTCTGGGTGGTGAGAGGCAGAAATGCTAAGCAAACATACACCCTGCAGTGGGATGAACAGAAATACATGATATAGAGATAATCTCAAGCAGTCAAGTATGACACTTGGCGTTGCAGGATTTGTTCAGCTGGGGTCAGAAACCTGTCCTTCTTCAAAAGTACTCAAATGTCAATCCACTGAGAACAGACTAATACAGAGCACTAGGGAGTGTGATCTGCCTGTGTAAAAATACAAAAGTGCAGAATTTCTCACAGGCATAAAGATAAATCATTTATTAAAACAGTACTATCATTATTACCTGCCAAGACATCCAAATCTTTCCTTTCTTGGGGGGTCTAGTACTTTTTTTGCATATACAGTAAGAGCCATTTTTAAAAATACTTCTAGTAACTGCTGGAGATCCAGAGGACCAGGTATTGATCCACCCATTCTCTGGCATTACAAAGCATCAGTTGCCTGCGGCTGCATCCTCGACTTTTTATCCCCAAATTTCAATATTACTGACCCTATGTGTACTCTTAAAACAGAAGAAAAAATGAAGTTTACCATATGGCCAAGCATGTTACACTTAACTAAATCACCTTACATATTCTAAAGGTTTTGGATATCAGACTGTTTAAGCAGCAGCATCCTCCCCTGATGTATTAGATTTGTTAAGCCATGTTAACTTCATTCTGAGCCTTAAAACCTTGGGTCTGGATCATGTGGTAAAGAAAACTATTCTGTTACAGCATATAAAACAACTCATTAAGGCTTTGTACTGACATATTTAACAAATTTTTACACAACCAGACTTCTGTGATTATGCCCTAAAATTCATTAAGGTAAAGCATGGAGCAAGATACTACAGATAGCAAAGTATAGCAGAATCTATCTCACTTTTATAAACTGACCAAATATAGCATCAATGTACACTGCTCTAGAGCCACCTTACTGGCTTTGCTGCAGCATGGCAGATGACAGTTTTTACACTCATGAACGTGAGCCGGTGCTCTTTCTGCAATACCCTCTCTCCCCAGGAGTTGCTAAGAGCACTGCCAATCCACCCTGTTAGCTGATATTCATCAAGCAGCAGCCTGACCTTTTGTGCCTTTTTTCTCCTCCAGGGAGTGTCCTGTACCCTCATGCAAGGAAACATGGGAGCCGAAAGGACACAAATTACAAAACATCTGTATTGACCAGGGAAGGGCAGACATCAACCTCACATAGTGTTCACCTCACTTTGATCAGAGCTTCATGCACCACTTACAGATGCCTAAAGCCCATGTATGTTTATGACCCCCACATCTCTTCACAATTACTCAGCAGAATGCAGTTTTATCCTGCAATGGTCAAGAGGACAACACACGTTTGCCCACTTTCCCTGCACTGGGCTTTTGCCACTATTGATTATGATCAGCCTTAAAGCCTGTGAATTCTGGGTGCTCCAGGGGTTTTCTTGACAGCTAACTAAGCCTGAGGCAAACACAGACTCATGCAGCTCCAAACAATCCTACCTGGGTTTCCTCCTCCTCCCCCTTCCACCATGCACTGCATTTAATGGTAATTGTTTATGATAAGGAGATTGTAATTAGGAACATGCACTGGCATAAGTTTCCAGCATTTCATATGCCAAGCATGTGCCACCAGCGCAGGCAAGATAACTCTAAAGATTCTTTTAAATTTTTATGATTTTCTTACAGCAGATAAAAAACCCCTTCCCTCTATGCGTACATACATTTATGCAGCTTAACTCTACTTTCTTGTGACAGCTGATTCAAATATAGACCAAGTTACTAAAGCTACATGAAGTTACGGGTTCTTTCCCAGTAAGTGGAAGGCAAATGTCACAGAAAGCAGTGCAGTGAGCTTGTAAAATGGCAGACAAGCAGAGAATTTTAGGGCTGAGCATATGCACAGACAGATAGCCAGTGCTTTCCTGAGGGTGAGAGACAGGGTGCTGATCTTGCATTGGTAATTGGTTTTCATGCTGCATAGATTAATAACAGATTTCAGTCTTTAAATAAGGAGAATTTGTGTAGATTATAGAGCTCCCTCACAAGAACACACAGCTACACATAGACCCAGAGAAGCCAACACTCCTGTGAGAAGGGGAGTTTCAGGTTTGTGAAAGATAGCAGTGGGAATGGCAATTTGAGTCTTGTCTTAACACTTTTCCTTTAAAAGTTGCTTATTCATTCAAGCTATCAACATGTTGACTCATTTCTGCTTGGCTAGAGGTAATAGCTGTACTCTCCCATGCATTCAAGTTTCAACCAAATTAGAGTGCAAGTTAGGATTCTTCCCCCCTGGCTGACAGTCTTACACAGCTGTCAAGACAGCAGAAGGCTTTCTCCAGGTAAATGAAAAATCTGCATTGCCATGGCACAGTTCCTGCTAATCTTTTTATCTGATGCTGCCATCAGTGAGACCCACCAATGAAGAAATACATGCCATGCCCACAATTATACATACTCTGCTAATTGAGTTTCCTTGCAAAACAATAAGCTTCTAGGAAAATAAAATGCTTTATGCAACTGAGAGAAGTAATGCATCAGCTTTTTGGATCTCTGCAAATATATAGAACAAAACCACTCCAGTTGCATATTATAGAGGATTCAGAGAAGAAAAAAAGCCTTTTTCTGAGCTACAGGCACTTGCATAAACATTTTTTACAATTTAGATTGATCTGAAAGATGGCTACTCCCTTTCATTAAGTGGAGATGCAATCACCATTTGGAAAAGGGTAGATTTCACTACAAATTGTCATGCAGTTATGACCTTAAAGTTTTATCATTCTACCTCACTAAATGGAGCTCAGTAAACAGATGTGTCTGAGAACCTCAAAGGCAGATTATGCACTACCCAGCATTTATCCACCAACCTTTCCTATGTCATATAAAGCAGCATAGCCAAGAGTCTAAAAATGCAAAGAAGCCTATTAGCAGTGCTCTTAAGATCAAGATGCTTATAATATTTCAAGTCCACAATATCTGGAGAAAGACCCCAGAAAGGTTTCTGAACAGTACTGCACAGTCTTCAATGCAAAGTCTGAAATAGCTGGTGAGTACATTTCTATACATCATCATCTTCTCAACTCCATCCCCAGCAGGAAGACATGATGATAGAGAAGTATTTTAAATGCAGATGGCATGCTGTAGTAGCTAAGACATTTTTCAGATGGCTTTTCATTATGTGTGAGTTTGAAAAAATGCTGAAACAGAAGAAATAAATCAGGAATGCATTTATTAATTTCATTATTATTGTCTTTTTCCTCCAGCAATGTTACTTAATTCATCAACCAGTTAGTGTGCCTCCACTAAAATGTTCATTTTCAGGATAGCTAAAAAGGCATGCAGCTGTTGAAGGTTATGAGAAGCACCATATTTTTAAATCACTTAGATACAAGTCAAAACAGCATGAGAGGTGTATGACAGTTACACTGAAATAACAACTGCTGTCTCCTGTCTGCATATAAGATATTTGCTGGAAGCAAATGAAGTGGATTGATCATGTTGCAGTGCAAGATTTAAGGACCAGATTTCATCTCCTGAAGTACTCTGTTGTGGAGAAGATTGAAGTTCACATAGGCATAGATACACGCCACTTAATTTCAGACTCTTAAACTATACATCTAAATTAAAAGCTCAGTTGCCCACAACTTTAACTAAGCAAGAAAAAAGCTTAGTAATACAAGAAAGTAATTTTGACCTTATGTTAGCTGACTTAATCTTTTAGAGGTACCTGTGTTCTACTCTAACAAGACTTCTAATTTAGGCATCTTGTGTTTGGAAAGGCATCAAGCATCTGGAAGCAAGAGAGATGGAACTCATGTTAAAATATTATGAAACTTCTCCCAGCATGACTTCTCTAGTGTGCAGTTCAGCAAAGCATGCTTTGGTCCACATCATACAACCTTCCGCCTCTGTTTCTCACAGCTTCCAAGGCACTAACAGTGATTGTCCCTCACCTCAGAGCAGAGATGTGGTTCCTTGTTTCTCTCTATACATTACAGTAACAGTGTTAAAAAATTCAGCTCTTACAGCAGATTGTTTCATTTGATCAGTCAATACAGGTTTTCTGTCCTTAGGAAAAAACAAATCAATCTTCACTATTATGAGAAGTAATGTCTAAGGCACGATAAACAGTGTTAACTAAAACAACCCTAATGTTTAGGTTGCTCTTTAATTATGAAAGATTATGACCTTTTCCTGAGATATCTTTGCAACTGAAGCCTTTCCTTCAGATCTTTGAAATTCAACAAAGAAGGCCCTTGAGCTAAAAAAGTGCTTTCCTCTTTGTCTTATGAAATTCCATTCAATTTTAGCTGCAACCTCAACTGTTAAAAACTGAAAAAGCACATTTCCTTTCTTTCCCTTGTATTCCCCAGCATAAAAGAACAGCTGCACTAAGTCAGGCTAAAGGTCCATCTAGCTCAGTTTCCTGCCTCTGACAGTGGCCAGTAGCAGATGTTTAGGGAGAATATATAAAATATAAGGCACACACACAGGGATATTCCCCTGCAAACCTCCCAGCTTCTGACAATCAGCAGTTTAGGGACTTCCTGAACCTAATTTAAAGCCCAACATTCTGTGTATATAATTAGATGATGTACTCCCCAAGTGCATTACTTTGCATCTATCAACATGATTTTTGTCTGCCCAGTCATTCAGTATTATCAGATCATTTTGTAGTTCTTTAGTCTCCATTTTATTTTTTTTTATGACTGACCGATTTTGTAAAATAGTCAACTTTTGTCAGGTCCCACTTTATCTCTTTTCCAGGCTACTTAGTAATATCTTATATGGCACAGTAATCCCATGCCATTCTAAAAAGACATTTATGTTTATTCTTAACTCTCTTGATAATTTTCATCCCATGATAGCTTTATTTCTTTAAGAAGCTTTAATAAGGAATCCTGATGAAGTGGGGTTTTTTACCTTTCATATACAGTATCAACTGAGGCAACCCTTCCACATGTGTTTTTACTCCTTCAAATGTATTTGTGAGGAGACAGTTTATTTTTCAAAGAACTATAGTGGCTCTTTCCCACTGAATCTGGGTGTACTCATTCTCAGTTTCATTATTATTTATACCAATTTTCTTACTACAGGGAACAGACAATGGCTCATAACTCTCTGGATTCCATTTTAGATACAGCTACCAAGCTTGCCTTCTTTATCTGTGTCCTTTTAGAGGTTCTGGGTGAAAGGTTATGACAATTTGCTACTACTCTTTGCACCATTCCACAGAGAAACATCTCCTGTTAATACATTTTTCAGATATTTCCTCTAAGTCATCCCACTTAAAAGATCTCCCTTGTACCTATGTGATCAGTCTGCTCCTCTCCTGTAGCCCGCAGGGAGCAGGGTCCCAGGCTGCATACATCTCTCCACCTGCAGATGTACCTAGGTGGAATAAAGCAGTGACAAGATTGTGCCCTGTGAACTTCTATGATTTATCTCACTTCCAAAGTTACCACTGGGGATGAATTTAGAAGCACTAAGCTCTGAAGGGTATTTAAAAGCTTTTGTACATAATTCTGAAATACACACTCTGTGATTTTAAAGTCAACTGCAAATTAAGCACAACTCTTTCAAATTCTGCCTAATTAGGGGATCAAAAACCAGGGATGTCAGTTCTTTAAGTTACAAATACTGTTCACAAACCAGCAGCTGTTATTTATACCCTTTTCACATTGCAAAATGACCCCAGCCATTAGATTCAAGAAATACCTGCACAAGTGCTTTGTGTTCTAAAGCAGCTGGAGGGTGAAAGCATCCTTGGTTTGAGCATGGCTGGCCTGTTTAATTCTGCTGCCTGATCAGTCTGTAAAGTACGATAAATTCACTCTTTTTCACTTCTGTGGCCTCTGGACATTCATAATAAGGCATCTGCCATGCAAAAGGACTCTCTGGTATCTCTTGCAGGGGACACAAGACCTGAGTGTAATACATAAAGAGGATTTCTTAATTCAAACTACTGAGCAGCAGCACTTCGATTTCTCGTTTCTAGACCAAACAACACAGACTACACCATAACTAGTAAGCTGATGCTTAATATTCACTTTAGTGTGTTAGCTTTTTTAAGTTGAATTCATGCATGTGCATGACCCTGCAGCCACCATAAGAAAAGAAATTATTGTTTAGAACCACAAGTCAGTGAGTCACATTAATATTTTTACTCTATCATTTAACATTTTCAGCTTGCTATATATCCTCATATTGAAAAGCATAGGTTGTATGTGGAAATTGTCTAGGTAAAGCTGGATGTTTCAGAAAGTCAGCAGAGATATGAAGCAGATGAAACCCTTGATTAAAGGAACATATGATTATTTTTGGCAACTACAAACAGATTACAGTTCTTGTCAGAAACAAGGACACCTGTGATTGGTTTTAAATTTATAAAAGAAACATACATATGTGCCACATCTCATATGCATGACACAATGTATTAGCCGGAGAAATCTACTAAAATAAGTAACTATTCAACTGATAAAGTCTAAGAGTTCAAAATAGTAATCAAGCATTAATTTCCTAAAATGTCTGCAAGGTGGATAATCCAGTACTTCAGCACTTCCAATCCGAAGGCATCCTAAAATCTACATCAGTCATTGCAACATTAAGCTCTGATCACCACAGTTTGCAAATAAAGCTCTTGTTTTTGCTCAGCTAATACCTCTAACCCAGATCATCTGTCTTGGATCACACCTATCAGATGCAGACTTTGTACAGTAACACACAGGTAGTTACAAATGTTTATTCTATGCCAGTGTTGTTAGGGCATTCAGTTGCAAACTAACATCAATCTGGTCCTCATTCTAAATTAGATCAGACTTCAAAAACTTCTGCCCCTTCACAGGTGGATGATAGTGGTAGTGTTTAAGTATGGATGGAAAGGCAAGATTTTTATTTATTTATTTATTTATTTTCCTTGAGAAGGAGTTGGTCTGCTCTAAGTCTTTAAATTGACCAGGAGAAGAACAGCTAAAATTGCAGTGTTACATGGACTTAAGGTCACAGAAGTCTCTGCGGGTTGTGGAAGACATTTGGTAGCGAACTAGCACATTGTAACAAAGTATTGTTATTGTTAGCAAGGAGATAATATTTCTTAAACTCCTGGCTTCCTAAGATTTCACTGGCAAGCAAGGCAATAGCTGTACAGTTAATTTGTTGAAGCTGTTGGGTAATTGTTTGCCCCATATTAAAAATTCACGGAACACAAGCCTTCAAGAAATTCAGGCAAACATTCAAAATCCAAGCTGAATGAGGTTCTGTCCAAATTATTCCTTTTTAGTCTCTGCAAAAGTAGACACTTGATATTTGGACTATATGGTTCAGAAAATAGTTCTTGTTTAGCCTTATCATTTTTACCTGGCTGTGAAAAAAAAAATCTAGATCACCTCATTCTACATCCATGATCTCTGAGATAGCCACATGGCACAAATTATCTTTCCAGTCCAACCCCAGCTGTGTGTAAAACAAGAAAGGATGGGAAGGCAAAAACTCCATAATTTCTGAACACGGTTTGAGTGACAGAGAAAGATCAGCCTTTGAACCGAAAATCTAAGCCATCTCTTTTATCTCAAAACATGAAACAAATAAAATTACTTAGTCTAGTTGTTGAGGCTCCTAACCTTTTATCAGCATTATAAACTCACCTGAGTGTACAGTGTAAAAATAACTGTCAGAAACGTTCTTACTCCAAATTATGATCTTCTCTGCAATCGCTATGTTTATATATTATAAGTTACAACTGTCAAAATACTGGGTTGCTGGAAGTTTTGACAGAAGTTTTGCAGACATTTAATTTGTATTTCTATTCACTGTGCTTAACTGTTTGAGAGACTGATTCAGTAACAAAAATCAGTGAGCAGTACATGAGCAGTCAGCCCCTGCAATACACCCCACTCACTTCAGAAACATTTTATGGATTTGATGTACCAGACACCAAACCCACCTTTCACGTGCCAAGCCTCTTGGTGCAATAGGAAACTGCTGATCTGTTACATTTAGGTTCCTGTGAGTGAAGGCTGGACTTCTCCATTATTAATGCCCAGAGAAGCCTGCCACCCACCATGCTGCCCTGAGCTCCTGGGCTCCATCATTGTGTGGCACAGCTGCAGTTCCTGCTGCCTTCCACCCCCACCAACACTGACCACCCTGCATCAGCCCCTTAGCTTGTCTCCTAGGTAGAAGCTAGCTGAAATATGAATGCTCTGCCTGAGCCTCTCTTCAGCATTTTCTAAGGGCTAACTTAGGCAACCTCACAGTTCCTTTAGGCCCCACATACATTTTCCCTTGGACAGACATGGGTATGTAGGTGGGGGATGGAGGTTTCTAATTGGAAGCTAGAATTAACACAGCTCAGCAACAGACATGTTTCAGAATGCCCAAGCTTAGAATTTAGGTTAGTGACAAAATTTTAGAGTAATTTTATCGGGCTTTACATTTCCTATCTCTTTGATATTAAATATACAGAAACTGGATTCTCTTGTAGCTCAAATAGGTGGCATTGCACAACCGCATAGGTCTTCAAAATCACTTTGGAGCTCCAAGGCTAGAAAAGATTCCACTGAACTCCACTTCTGTTTCAGTGAAATCCAAGTTGCTAAAACCCATTAATGCAGCAAATTCAGAACAACTACAGTATGTCTTTATGTGTATTCAATATATTGACTTCCATTAAGCTTAACCATTTAAAAATAAATAATAAAGAATATTTTTTTTCTGAAAGATAAGGAAAAAAACTTAAATATTCATACACTTTCCATCCCCACTTTCCATGGAATATTTCCAATCTTCATTTTCATTGCTTCTTTAATGTTGGCAAGGAGAAATTAATTGCATTAATTCCTCAATTCTTCCATGAAGGAATCTAACTTTGATTTTTAAGATATGGCAGTTTCCTAATTAATATGATTTGAGAACTTTCTTCCCTGAAAAAGAACTTCAGGCAAGGTTACATGTAACTACTTATTTTGTCTTTGTTTGGAATCCTCATAGCACTGATTTTTTTTATTTTTTTTTAGCACTTTCAAAGTAATTAATGAAGTCAAAAAGTCTCTTGTGACATCACATTCCAGCCATGCTAAAGCCTCCTGCTTTAATCTTCAGTCTCTGAGCCTGAAGTGAGTGGTAGTTAGCTTAGCTCAGTGAAATAAATTAGTGCAAGAAAAATCAGGTCCATGATGTGCATTGTTATGTAGACTTGCACACTTTCATGAATCTTCATGCCAGTAGTGGACCTCTTCTCAGACAGATGTAACAGTGTTCTATAAAATCGCAAATATTTTAAAATAAAGGGAAGTAGAAAAATCTGACTTTTTGCTGATTTCAAACAGCACATAAAAATGTTATTCTCAGCCAGTCCCAGTTTACAAATTTTGCTGTAAGCAAAACATAATTTTTGCTGCATCCTTCCCTAAGTAATTTTCCCAGGGTAGAATATGGTTCTCCCTTGAAGAATTTTTCTTTGCAAAAAAGCTGCTAGAACTTTTTTTTCTTATTAAAAGCAGTTTTGTGGAGTATCTTACACTGAAACACCCTCTCCTAACCACCTATTTATTCCAGCATCTATAGAAATAAGAGACAGGTAGTGGCAAAATAGCAGTCCTAAATTCTTCCCTAAAGGTTTCTTTTCTCTGCAGTTCCCCAGCCCTGCTGGAGCACTTGCTAGCCAAGTTGCTCAGGGACATTCACTCAAGGATGATAGAAGATTATTCTTTTTCGACTAGAAAAGAGTGAACATGTCGACATTTTTTTGTGAGATACAAAAATTCTAAAACCGCCTTTCTCAAGTAAAAGACATTTATTAGCATTGTACAGTCCAAGCTATTATGTTATTCTTTAGCAACACTGAGCCTAGATCAATGATCTGGGAAAAGAGAAAAAAAATACCTTCTGTCTCCCAGCTGCGAATTCACTGCAACTGGAACACCTCCTGGAGCAGGCCAGATACACATCATTCCTTATAGAAAATAAAGAGCAGATGCTTTTTCCAATCCAATGTGAATGACACAAGAAAATACCCTCATTCAGGCCACAGAGGAATGTCTGTACCATAGGTCATGTAGTTATCTTCAAGATATCTAGTTCATATAGTCCAAGTAGCACAGGTACAGTAGTACAGAGCTCAGCATGGGCAACAAAAGCACATGAAATAGAAGCCCTAAGAAATTAAGTAAATATTCAATAATTAGTCCAAAGAGAGCTCTTGTAGCTGCTATAGCCAAAATGCTACTGGGCCTTAGGCTAGGTTGCTTAAAGCTGCTAAGGTATATCCTAATTTATAGGCCCTGTCCTCAGCATTCCTCAAAAAAGCCCTTTTCCTTTCTGCTCTACCCTGACTTGACACAGATCCTACAAGGTGCTGCTGATTTATTTTTTGTATAAAGCTTGAAAAATCTTTTATGTCCATGATTCTTCCTCTATGGCTACTTCATTACATGCCATTAAGGAGGTTTTTTGTTCCCTGACCTGACATACTTGAAGGTTTTCTTTGCTTTTTTAAATTTTTTATTCATTTTAGATTATGCAAATTAAATGCAATCATATATCATGCTTGTGGTTTAAAATGCTTACCAATATACCAGATTTTGCTGCGTATAAAGTACTTTATAGATGCAAAGAGAGCAGAGAGTGACAGTGGGCACCTTCCTCTGTAATAACTGTTATGGAGTCTGGACTGTGTGCAGTGGCTTAGTCTGCTACAGTAAATGAGATGCTTTTCTATGCAGTCCACAGTACACAAACTTTAAAATTTAGTAGGCAAGAGGTAAATAAAGCATAAAAAGAGTTCTCAGCAGAGCCACGATGATAAACCAGCTGCATTAATAAAAGATAAAATCAATTGTTTTTTCCCAAGTGGTCATGGCAAAATAGCACATTAATGCATTTCACCAGATGAATAAACATAGGGAAAGTGTGGCTAAAAGAAGAGCTGAGAGCCAGGGCTCCAAAGCTGACATCGACTATTCGTTGTCAGAAAAATAATCAGTGTTGCTATAGCAGGATCGAACTGCTAGAAGAGGGTTGAAAGCTGAGCTACATTTTCTGCTTGGGCACTGGTCTCACAGCCCTCAGAGGGTGTATTTGGGTTATTTCAGTGTCCTCTTTGTGAGCTGTGAACCTTCCAAGGGTTATTTTAACCTAATTCGACCTCCAACACATGATTTCAAAGGCTTGATCTCAGGCCAACACAGCTGAATGTGCCTGTGCACTCCCAAATATGATGGCTCTTTATCTAAAATTTTATCTTGAGGCCATCAGAGCAGCACACATGGGTCTATACAGTTTGAAGGACTGGCAAGGTTATGAGGTAGAGAACATAACCAAATTACACACCCTGTACAGTCAGAGTAGGATATTTAACATGTGTTCATTGATGGGTTACACATGCACTGCTGGCTTCAGCCTAACTATGCTTTTACCTGGGAGGCCACCCACACACATGCAATAGTATTGGAGCTAAAGTTGAAAACTCATGCTTGATCATGGTATTTTTTTCTTCTATATGATGGAAAACCAGAAATGCCTTACATGCATAGTGAATGCCAGAAGTAAGTCCTTTAAGAAACAGTGTTGCTGAAAATTTCAGAGTTGAATATACTTTGGCAAACTAGATACACACTCTCTACGTGTTCTGTGAACTTTCCCCTGCAGAACAAAATCATGCTTTGCAACTAGTTCAGAAATGAAAAATACCCCATGCAGGTTACATTAAAATATGTGGAAGTCTATAAAATGTATACACAGCCAAACGCAAAGTCTAGTGTCAAATGTAACATTGAGGTTGCTCAATCAACCACTCAGATCAGGAAATTCCAGAAGTTAATGGTCCATGCTCTTCTCTTCTATAGTTCCTTTGAAACTATTTTACATTCCCAGAACTCATTGACACAAAACATATGAGGTATTTCCATTCTTTTTACTTTATTAATGTTTCTGTTACTTAATTCTGAGCTAGGACTAGTAGGACATTCTATCTGGACAAGTTAACATCATGATAACACTGAGATAAATCCAATCTGGGTCTGTAATCTTTGCACGAGAAACCTGAAATCAAGACAAAGTGCTCCAAAGACCAATGAAGTACATATCAGCTCAAGAGTTAGGTTAGTTTTCTCTCTCTCCTACAGGTTTCCATGCAACCATTGGAAAATCACCTAAATCTCCATGTAATGTTCATTCATTCCCATATTAGTATATTTAATACAGAACGACTTCATTTCAGCTTGAGCTACTTTATTTCCTTCTGCAAGGAAAACCTGAAGTTGGCATCAGTCACTTTTTTCATTCATTTGAACATATCAAAAGGAATATATCTTTCTTACACTGTCAATCATAAGTAGCCCTTATAATGCTTTATGAAAATTCAAAACCGATGCTGTGGTCATGGAAAACATCAACTTACAAGGACTTTTGAAGAAAAAGACTGACTTATATAGGATTTGAACTGAAGTTTGAATATATTAAGTAAATTTGGACAATTATCCCATTGACTTATCTGTTGTCTGGAGCACTTGTGCTGCATTAGCTGTGACTGCTACATTGCATACCTACACATAAGTTTCCTGTCAAATACTGAAAATCTTTATCAGTCAGTTCCACTGATTTCGTTTCAGGAAATAAGACACAAAAGAACTTTTTCTGTTGCATTTTAGTTCCTACCATTCTCTCCTGTTGCATTTTCCTTTATTATTGGAAAGGTTGAGTGGAAAATGTTTAATGGTTTTAGATTGTATTTTTTTAATATAAATATTTTTGTAATAATAAGTGAAATATCTTTTTATGTATTTGGAAAACGTTTTACTTTTCCTTTAACCTAGTTTTCTAGTAGCAAGAGTTCACTAACTCCATTTAAAGAAGTTCTTGCCCGAACTGATAAAAGATACTCCCCTAAAACTGCAAATTTGTGGTGTTTGTTTGCAGAAGTAAAGTTAAACATATTGAAATACTGTTGACTATATCACAAACAAATTTGTCCTATAATTTCTACTATTATTGTCATGTTTCTTGTTGATTAAATATTTCACTTTTTTACTATTATTTTCATGTTTCTTATTGATTAAATATATCATATGCCTCCACATATTTCATTTAACCTCTTCTAAGAGGTAAAATATACATATGGACTTCTTAGTTTAGACTCTCCCTTTTCTAGAATGCAAAATTTCTGTATTTAAGGATCAAAGAGTACCTTTCATGTGTATTACCAGCTTCATTGAGTTGTCCTGTAATATTATGGAATGGACTTATTTACCACGGGGTGGTTTCACCAGTTATTAAAAATATGCCATATGATTGTCTTCTGAAATATGGCAAAACTTTGATATCACAACAATGTAATATACTGAGATAGCCAAAATATACATGACATTCCTCTTTGTCAAGTGTGTATGATAGATCTAGTCATAGATGCTCTGCTTTCCCTTCCAGAAGCTGTTTCTATTCTAATCTAAACGCAGAATTAAAAGTGCTGTAAAATAAATAGAAAAAAAACTCACTGCTATTTATCAGCCATGAATTATGAAGTTTTAGAGATGTCAGATTTCACATTTTGTTTGTGCTCAGAGAGATTGTCTTGTCTTTAGAGTTGTCAACATGTGGCTAAATATATGTGAAGAACATTTGCAAGGCTGTCACACCCAAAAAGAATTGGTTGAACTCTGTTTTTCATTAAAAAAAACTGTTGGAAAACTCTGTGCCCTGATATGTCAATAAAAAGGGCTGACTTTCTGCAAATTTCATATATGCTCTGCAGTTAAGGAAAAAAATCAAGAGAGAAGAGTCTGTTGCTTTGCAGATCCAAGTTGCCCCAAGAAAGTGTGACAAAGCCAAAGAATGTTCATGAGTGCTATATTTTATGCAGGAATTTCTAATTTAACAGAGAGATGTAAAAAAACACATGTAGCCAGAAAAATCCCTAATGACAATACAGGGGGATGGAAAACAGCCCATAAAAAATAATTCTAAAAAAAATTAAAGAATAAGAAAAATTGTGTCATATAATCAAATGAACTTATAAGAGTTAAGGAGCCCTTGTTCATCCGGAAACAAATTAGACATAAATACCATTACTGTTACCAAGTTTTAGAATTATCTGATATATAAACTGTTCAAAACCAGGAGGATGGGGCTTTGAGCAACCTGGTCTACTGGGAGGTGTCCCTGCCTATGAAGGGGTGTTGGAACGAGATTATCTTTAAGGTCCTTTCCAACCCAAAGTATTCCAAGATTCTATGATAAAATCAACTCTAACTTGAACTTTCAGTCTAATTTCTTGCTAAGAGCAAGTGCTGTGCTATGGTTTCACTAAAGATTCCTTCAGACTACCTTACTCAGAGGTCTCTCTGTTAAGAGAAGCCTTCTGCTGCTGGTGCTGTGAAGAGGGGCCTGTAGGATGGAGCACGTCCTCCTGCTTGCCAAGCCCAAAACTACACACAGGTCCCCTCTACCTGACTTGCAGTGGTCCAATAAAAGCAGAAATGAGAATGTATAGTTACAAAGATGACAGCTGACTGATTTAGTCACTCGAATTGTCTTCTTTTGAATTAGAAATGCTTTCTGAGAAATAAAGAGACCTAATATTTTTTCTGCACTTTTAATTTAAAAAAAAAATACCAGCATTCAAATATTGTGACGTTCTTTTAGACTGCTTTTCATTTGCTTATTTTTTGCGGTTCTTTAATTATGTGATATACAGCAGTCTCCTAATCTTTCACTATAACACAGAATCTTCAGAAACAAGCATGTTAATTGGGTACACACTTCTGGTTTGTGCAACATGTCTAGTCAGCTCCCAAAGCAGATGAACACAGATTTGTATGCTACTGGTTTGAGTAAAAATATGAAAGCTGTAGTGGAGAGTATTTACAAAGGCCACATTTAGCCTCAGGGGCTAACCTCCTTCTGCAGTGTCTCCTGGCTACTGCTTTGAAATACCCTCTGCTGAAGCCTTTCTTGCTACCAAGCACAGGACAAAAAAAAAACCCCAAGGCTAAATTAGCCGCTGTGAACATCCTAGCTCTAAACCTGCAGGAGTTTTCATTAAGAGATTAAAGTGCAGGTATGCTGTAAATTTATGTTCACAGATTGATTTGTTCATGTTGCCTCCAAACCCTTCTGTGGCTTGTGCCCCAGTCGCTGAGCTCCATGCAAGTTCCTACATAACCCATGTGAATCAGAAGATTCTCCCTTGATTCAAACCTCAACACAGCCTTCTTTAAGTCTGCAGGATTGGTAAATGCTACAAACCTAAAGTTAATTATAGAAAATATAATGTACAGACCCAATGAGATTAATCCCAGGTCAACGACTTGGACAGATTCAAGCAAGCTTCTCATGATAGTGATATAAATGTTTCAGCATTCATATTTTGCATACACATGCAAGTACTCCATAGTGAGAGTTATACTTTCTGAAGGATGATTATGAAATAAAGAAGCTTTTGGTGGAAAATACATATGTTTTCTTCTGTATTTTTCATGGAAAATGTCTTGTAGGCTAATAAGAGACATCATTTAGAACACAAACTCATGCTTCCCTTAGACCTCAGTTCACAAACTCTGCACAGAAAGGGATATGGATTCCATAAAAAGCACCAGTCTAGAAATTGCCTCACATGGGGTAAACTCTGACCTTCTGTCTGGTCCCCAGTGAAATTAAGGGAGTTTTATAACTATGGGCATCTCAAAATGAGGGGGTGATAAAGTTTGAAAGAAAAGATCAATATTTAGGCTAGCAGATAACTCTCCAGAGGGCCCAAACCTTTTACAATTGCCATCCATCTCCACCAGAAAGCAGTTTCATATTGAATTAAGAGCAATAAATCTTACAAACATACAAAAGCAAAGGGAATGAGCTTAGTCTAGAAGTCACCCAAAACAATACACAAAATGCATTTTTGAGAGACAACAGGCATACCCATATTGACATAATCCACAATACACTGTGCCAGAAGTCTGATAACCAAGGATAGAAAGAGAAGACATATGCAAGAGTTCAGACCACATTTACAAAGAAAAGCTCTAAAATGTAAAAGCCACAAACTGTTTTGTAATCTCCCAGTTCCTTTTTTTTTTTATCATGTAAGTCTATACTATCTGCAGCAAAATGGCTAAAAAATTGTCTTACTTCATTCAACATCTGTTGGATCGTCCCATGATAATGAGTCACTTCAATTCACATTTTATTTTCATATCTAGATAGGCCACACTCTGAATTTTCTCTAGTACCAGAATAGAATCTGGAATAGAGAAAATACATTTTTAGATGTACGTTTTCAAAGTTCATGTGACTAGAAGTATACCATGTTGCCTTCTAACTTGTCTGAAAAGGTTTAAGAAAACAGAAAATTCCCCAAAAACACCAAGAGATACAAGACAATATCTGGCAGCCTTACTCACAGTCCACTCAAGGAGTAAAGGACTACTTAAGACAAGTTGGTAGGTTCTACTTTTATAAAGCTAATGGAAAATTGGGTTATTTTATTTGCACTTTGTGAAATATAAAAATGGCAAATAGTGGTAGAAAATGTTTTAAGAACTTGCTTGTTTGTTTGTTTCATATTGTTAGTTAACACCAGGAGATGTTAATACTTCATTTTATTTTGAGTACAGAGTCGTAACCTCATATGAGCTATGACTTCTGGCTTAGTTTGATTAACTTCTTATTTCTACTGTGTTCATTCTCACTGTCATATCCAAATTCAGTTTTCAAGAGGATGCCAAATTCTTGATGTAAACAGGTTTTTATTATATCCTAACCAACAGACTGGAAGTAGACTGGGTTCATATGGGAATAATTAATCACATTATACATTTAGGCCATTCAGCACATTTAATACTCACTCACACACACATCCTACAGAAAGACATATACTATTAAAAGCATTGTTTTGACACAATTCAAGAAAAATATAGATACAAAGTATTCCAGGTCATTGGGACACATCTTTCTTCCATTAATTTTAATAGAAGAGATGGACCAGATTTGTAGTTGGCTTGCAGTGATACAACTTCAAGGAAGTCTGTTGAGCAATATTGATACAATTTTGCTAAGAATCAAGGTGTAGATCTCCCAAGGGAGAATAAGTTTGTAGATGAAAATGATACTATGTTGAAAAAATTTAAAAGTACTCTCTTTTGGTGAAGACATATGGATTCAAAATATGGAGCTATGTCCTTCCTTTCAAATGTTCCATTCTTACTGGTTTCACCATATATGACCATCAAAATACTTAACTCCCTTTCAAACTAAATAGAGTGTCATAACTAAGAGCTCCTAGATAAGCAATTTGCAAGTAACTCACTTAAAAGCTTTCTTCCAACCAATCTTCCCACAGAAATATGATAATTCTGGTAGCATTTTGCTTCAGCATAATATCCAAATAAATATGGTTTAGTAAAATCAAATTTTACTAAGATTGTCAGATGCTAAACAATTTTTAAATTTATTTACTATTTAATACATTATAAAATACACAATAACTAAAAGAAAAGACATCAAAATCTTGACTTACTAAAATGCATTCTTCTGTATGCATAAATGTACTGCAGCGTAAGGTATTTCTTAAGATACATAGTTTTCAATCAAATTAGTTGGTGTACATTTCTAAGTATTTCACCACTAACAGCTTAGGTTGATTAATTACCCAGATAACACATTACTGGACTCCACAAACATAATACAGAGGTATTAATTAATGAGATGATGCAAACTATCAACAAATGAATGTTCCATTATTCACTGTAATTTTTTGTCTTCAGACAAGATGATTTCAACTTCACAAGCAAAGTTATTGTGATTCAAATCTAAAAGGGAACATAAACAGGAGTTTAAAAAAAAACACTTTTGTCACCTTTTTCTTTCTATTTATCCTTAAATAGCATGCTTTTTAAAAATAGGTCAATTGAAAACTTTCCAAAAAATCAGACTTCCATGCCAGGACAGTTTCTCAAATTACACAGTTTCCCTAAGTGTGAACTGCTAAGAGACAGGCATTTTTTCAAGGATACAAAGCAAGACAATTTTTACAAATTCCTCCTTCACTATATCAGAAACATGATTAAAAGATTTCTGAATGATGGAGAATTCTACAGTAGAATTTTAAGACTGGCTGTTAGATTTGGACTGAGGTGGGAGATACCGAACTAATCCTTCCATTATGCCCTCTAGGCACATTTCGATAAGAAGAACCACAGATACATATATATTAAAAATATAGTACAACACACCACCAGAAAAATTTCTACTGCTGTAGATACAAATCCTTCATAATGATGACTTTAAAACCTTCCTAAAGAATCTCCTCCTCAAAAACCCTGGTCACAGTTGTGAGAGCATTTTGATGCAATATTGTCTAAACTTATGTTGAAATTTATATAACATGTGATGCACCTACAGGCTTTAATATTATCCTCTGATCTTCTTTGATACAATAATTACAAAAATGCAGGCTTGTTCACGTAAAACTAAAAATTTAAAGGCTTATTTATGGTGCTAGAATTTGGTATGTGTTAGTAGTATTGTATTAAGCCAATGTGATTTCAGAAAACAGATCCTGAGTATATGGATTTTATTTCCTTCTGATAAGAAATATCAACTGGAAAGAAACACACGATGAAAGAATGACAAGGTTAGATGCAACATATTTAGGTAAGAATTCACAGTTTTACCCTTTTTCTGTCACTGGGAGCAGCACTCTCACCATGTCTTTCAGATTGTATCCATTGTGTTATCTTTGACAACACTCTTTCTAGTTAGTCACTCTAGTTACTCAAATCGGACTGTGTCTTCATCTCGCAAATCCTTTTTGCTCGTCACGCACACAGATATTAAAGTGTGGATATGCTCACTAATTCTTGGCTTTGTCTTTCAGATTTCAAGAGTTTTTCAAGCCCAACACTTGCTTTTAGTTTCACTGTGGGACAACTGAATAGTTTTGTGCACCTTTGGGTGTAGCTTTGCCACTCCTTTACGCTGCTTTTATATTTTCTGCATTTATACTTGTGGACATGCTATTAAATTAATATGTGAAGTGCCCATGAAGCATTCCAACTGTTTGTTACATAGGCCAATTTTTCATGAAGAGGCTGGCAGAATTTTTAGACACTCCAGAAATACCTAGAAGCATTGGCCAACAGTGTGCTGGGAGAATCACACCTGAATGATACAGTAAGTTATTTGATTGAGGTCCTATTGTCTGCACAGGCACAAAAGCAAACAGCATTTCACCAAAAAAAAAGTGCTGTACCATGGGGCACCCAACTGTTCATGTGAGACAAATGTAAACAGCTTTGTCTCAACTACCAGACAACACAATCCATGGTGGAGCTTGGTCCTACTAAATGGTTTACTCACACTGTGTCAGTTTCCCCACACTTCTCAGGTGAGCAGGGTTCATGGATAAACAGTTTGAAACTTCCAGAAAATCTCTCAGCCACTGGCTGAGATTTTCCTATGAAAGTAAATACATTCAATGTGATTGGGAAAAAAAGCTGGTTTAGAACAACGGGTTCCCCTTCTCATTTACCTGTTCCTGTATCTTTCTGCTAGAAGAAGCAACACATATAGTAACTGCACAGTAGTACTGTGCAGTTCTGAAGAGTATCTTGACTGTAGAGTCAAGTTTACCTATGACAATACACATACCTATGACAACACACTTGAACAAAGATTCAAATCTTTACACACTTTGTTCACATATTGTATGAATACATTATAGATGCAGCTCTATTATATTAATATACACATATGTTAAAATATTAAGGACATGCTACATCATTTTTTTAACCTGCTGCAAAACTAAACCACTATTCTGGAAAGACTTGAATGTTTTTTTTCTAGCCTATGAAGGTTAACTCAGAAACAGAGATATACCAAAGATTTAAGTGTTTTCCTAGGAGTGACATTATAGTAGTTCATTTGGAGGGCTAATAGCAGGTTATTGCTGTTCCCAAAAAATTTGCATGGCAATGTAGAACTATAGAACAAATAAGTTGGAAAAAACCTCCAAAGGGCACCTGGTCCCATTCCTGCTCAAAATAGGGCCCACCATAAATGCCATCCACAGGACTGAGTCATATGGCACAGCACACTATTCCTAGTTGGGTAGAGAGAATTCTTAAAAAATGAAACAGGTCCTGGTCATTGATGAACTGTTTGTGAATTCACCCATTCAGAAAGGATTCTTGTGACCATGATGAGTCCAGCATTAGCGAAGTTAAGGGACACAAGAATAGCTGATGTGGACACCACCATACCCCACATATCAGCCTTAATAAGTGGTCAGTCTCACGTATTTACTGTTTTGTGGACTATGAAATTCTGTGGACATACTGCACTGGTGTGGTGCAGGTTTTTAAAATGTCTGATGTATGGGCCTGTTGGATTTTTTTATATATATTTTTTGCTACTGTGCTACCAACAACAGTGCATGGATAATCTTTCTGGAACATCAAGCCTGATTATGTTGGGTAAAGGCTGATTTTTTTTCAAAATAAAATATAAAATATAAATGTAAATGTAAATCTCTGTGTAGGCTAATCTGAAGACAAGAAGTATTATTTAATTGGCTTGTGGTGATAGCTTGCCATTTTTTGTATTTAAATAAAACATCATAGCACAGTTGTGACTTTTCATCTCTTTAGTTAAGTGGAGAATAGCACATGCTTTAACAAACATAGACTTATTGTTTTTACTTAAATCTATGTAAGTAAGAATTTGCAGACATACAGTAAGACACTCTGCCTGTTAATAACGTGTTGAAAAGCTTTGCAACCTGTAGAATAAGAGGGGCAAAAAGAAAAACCAAACACAACAAAATAATTAAAAAAAAACCCTGCAGGGTGTCTCACAAAAAGTTGGTTCAGTTTACAGCTGTCATCCTTTTATTTTCCTTTTTCCTCCTATATTTTACTATATGTTCTGGTGGTGCACACTGATTGCCTTCCATATGGGCTAGAGCAGTGCATTTCCCTCTTTCAGAGGACTTCTGTTACCTTCTGCATTGTAAAGAAGACCCCTCTGGAGAAAAGGGCATTGCAAGGTGATGAATTTGGCATAGAAAAGACATCACAGAGCAAAGTCACAATATTGGGATCCTGCTCATTAATCTCACCTCATTATAACTGCTTGAGATATTTCATATGCACCCAGCCTTGCCACCATTTCCTGGACTATTTGCTTTTAACACCTTGCTTCTTTCTGTGTGTACCTCTAGCACTCCCACTTTTTATCTCATCAGCCATGAACTCCTCACCTTTGCCTTCAAGAGCCTGCTCCTGCTGGCTCTCAAGGACTAGCAAAATGTTGCCCACGTCTTAAATTCACAAACAAGCATTTTCATATTTCCAGTCCCTGACAGCAGCTGGGCAGCCGGTGCCCTGAGATCACTAGCACCCATATAGCTCTGCATTGCCTCGCTGCTACTTTGTGCTTCCTCTGGCTGTATTGGACATACCAGCTGTGTCTGTCTTGTACTTAAATACTGTGAGTTGTGTGGTGAAGGATCTTCTTCCTTCTGGGTCTTTGCAGAGTGTGTAGTACAGTTGGGTCAGGAACCACAGCTAGTGCAATAGTAACATACAACTACGTGGTAATAGATAAATAGATAAATATTTGCTCACAAGATGCGAATAAATGTAATGTTTATTGCCTAGCCTCTTCTGAAAAATCATGAAAAGTACTTAAGACAATAAGACTTGCCTTGAACATCTTCTAATTGAATTGTAAAAACTGATAGAGCTGTAGTTTATTTCCTAACATTCCCCTGAATAAAAAATCACTGCTTGTTATGAACATTTTGATGAATCCAGGCAATTGTTAATTCATAGGGTTGTCTGTCTGAATGGGTTTATGTACAGAAATGATTAAAAAATTGAAGAATGTTTGCAGAAATATTGTCCATATAGTCTGTCTTCGCATAACATT
This sequence comes from Apus apus, assembly GCF_020740795.1. NCBI lineage: Eukaryota > Metazoa > Chordata > Aves > Apodiformes > Apodidae > Apus > Apus apus. The sequence continues at coordinate 13,727,456 of NC_067283.1, forward strand.
GTGTTCTCTATGTGGGATGTATAGTGCACTCTGGTACTCAGTGATTTATTGCTGTTCATTTAAATGACACTGAATTGTGAAGGACTTTCATCTGACATACAGCACTTCTTTCTAGTCCTTAAATACATGCACGTTCACACACAAAACCACATTGAACGAGACAGATATATTAACATTTGTTAGCAGGTCAAACTAAAACCCTATCAAGGATGCAGTGTTCTCTCTGACCTGCTAACACTTAAGCAAGCTGCAACAGCCCTGTATAATTCAGATTGTAATACGGTTTACTTAACCTTTGTTAACTAGCACATGAAGGAACAGCTTTTCCTTTTAGTGAGGACAAAACATGGTATTTTAAAAGGGCTTGTGTGAGTTGAGAGTAAGGCTCTGTACACAGTTAAATCCTACATTTGACTGTTGAACCCATTTTTTCCCCTTTCTACCCAAATCTACACGGAAACAACAAAACAGGAGGAAAACGGCAGAACTGAAACTACTTTGAATTATTTTTCATAGCAAAACCAAAAACTGAAGGCATCTAGTGTGTGTTGACTGGCTGGATGCCAGGTGCCCACTGAAGCTGCTCTATCACTCCCCTTCTAAGCTGGACAGGGGAGAGAAAATATAACAAAAAGTTGTGGGTGGAGATAAGGACAGGGAGATCACTCATCGGTTGCTGTCATGGGCAAAACAGACTCAGCTTGAGAAAATGAATATGATTTGTTACCAATCAAAGCAGAGTAGAGTAACGAGAAATAAAACTAAACCTTAAAACACCTTCTCCCACCGCTTTCTTCTTCCTGAGTTATCCCTTACTCTCAGTTTCTCTACCTCCTCTCTGCCAGCAGCACTGGGGATGGGGAATGTGAGTTGGAGTCAGTTCATCTCAGGTCTCCACTGCTCCTTCTTCTTCAAGGATGGACTCCTCACACTCTTACCCTGCTCCAACATGGGCACATCCCTCCCACAGGAGAGAGTCTTCCAGTAACTTCTCCAACACAGATCTTTCCCAGGTCCTCCAACATGGGCTTCTCTCAGGTCCTGCCAGGAGCCTGCTCCAGCACAGGCTTCCCATGGACTCATAGCCTCCTTCGGGCACATCCACCTGCTCTGGAATGGTGTCCTCCATGGGCTGCAGGTGAATGTGTTCCACCCTGGCCCTCCATGGGCTGCAGGGGAACAGTCTGCCTCACCATGGTCTTCACCACAGCCTGCAGGGGAATCTCTAGCATGTGAAGTACCTCCTGTCCCTTATTCTTCACTGACCTTGGTGTCTACAGAGTTGTGTCTCTCACATAGTCTCACTCCTCTCTCCAGCTTCAATTGCTGTTTTGCAGCAGTATTTTTTTAAATATGTTATCCTAGAGGCGCTACCACATTTTCTGAAGGGCTCAGCCTTGGCCAGAGGTGGGTCCATCTTGGAGCTAGCTGACAGTGGCTCTATTGGACATGGCAGAAGCTTCCAGCATCTCCTGACAGAAACTGCTCCTGTAGCACTTCTCCCCGCCCCATTCACACCAAAGCCTTGCCATGCAAACCCAATACACACCTTTTCCTATTTCTACAAGGTGTTCTCTAGGAGAAAAAATGCATTTTTTGGGAAAGACCAAGAAAATTAAGGACTAAGTTCAGAAATCTGTTACAAGACAAGCTGCACTGGCTTATGCACTAGTTCAATCTCTGGAGTGTAACTTCACTTCTGATTGTGTTTTAGGAGTCATTTAAACACACTACAAACCTCACTATCTTCTGCTGCAGGGACTGTTGGAGCTCTACCTCACAAGAACAGAGTTATCCATTATTTCATCTAGACACACTCTGCCCAACACAGGTCTCCTTCATCTGGATTCAGTAACGTAATCACCACTCACAACTTCTAAGGCTTTTGAGCCTTGTCATTGATGTTTCTGATTGCACTTGACCTTTGTATAGGAAATATAAAGAGACGGGGAAAGAAGGAGCCCTGCCAGACTGACAAAAGAGTCCATCCTGACCAAAACATCAGTAAAAACGAAGTTACCTTCACCCTCCCAGCACTGTTCCTGTATTCTTGAAGGCTGCAGAAGTGAGTGGCAGGTGTGGGAGTTATATGAATCTGTGAAAAGGATTTATTAAATTACTGATATTCTATACACTAAAACTTCAAGCAATTTCTGCAAGGCTGACAAAGCTATGCTTCCAGAAATTCTAATTCTGTCTGCTTTTAACAATACACGAAACAATACTATTCATAAATAAATTTTAATTTTCAAAGCTCAGCCACAAGCAGGGTGATCTCACTTTTTTTATTCACTTACCTGTTTTTCATATAATCACAGTCATATTCCAAGTCCATGGCTGCTTTAAGGAAAAATTTCAGTTTGAATAAAGTATGTGGCTGGCTTTTTCGAGACCATCTGTGTTCAGACAAAGTAGGAATTAAATCCAGGATTACAGCAATTAATGATCCCTCATCCTACTTCATCAAGAGGCATTTGGGAAGCCATCTTGGTGCTTATGATTAAGGGACTGACCAACAGGAACAATGAAGACCTTAAGGCGATAAATGTTTCAGCTCATAAACTTTTCCATGCAGAAATGTTGTAACATGAATGAACAAACTTCTCAAGGTGTCCCCAATTTCAAGTGTCAGTCAGGGTTTCCAAACATGGCTCTAAACTGTGTGGCTAAAACCGCATAGCATTATACTGCAGCTTAAAGCAGTGCTAAGGGAGCATTAAATCCATGCCCAATCAAAGACCTTCACATCACCTCCAAAAGACACGAAGACAACGACTCAGGAAAGTTAAATGAAAAATATGACATCAACACTAGTAACTGAAATAGCCCATGGAGAGCTCAGTGGCCTTGAGGCCAGGGGACACAGTCCAGCTCATGTCCCTGCAGTGCTTATTTATTGGTATAGCCATGGAGATCAAGCAAACAACTGCCAAACATTCAGAGATTAACAATACAGACTGACATCAAGTAAGCATTATTTCTGCTTACTTGACTAACCTTCAGCTCCAAAACACCCTACTTGATCCTTCTTTCCAGAAACTCAGTATATTGAGCCAAAGAAAAGGAGAAATTCCCTGCAAAGCTCATGCTAAATGTTTTCTTTAGGCAAGCAGGATGACTCCTTGCAGGTAGAAAACATCATCCCAGTGAGTCTTGCAAATTTTGGGGAACATCAGGGATAAAAAGCAACTATCACAGAGCCTTTGTGTCCTGTATCTGTCAAGTGGTCTGGGGGATATTCTTTGACCTCCTCACTACAGTCACACAGTGTGTAGGGTACATATGTGACTCTGAATTCAGTTCCACAGCTCATTACTTTCCCAACACCTGCCTTTCCGGCACTTGAAAATAAATCAGTCTTCCCTCCTACCCTGTATCCAAACCTACAAGTGTAGGAAAATAGGTCTCCACAGGGAATAATTTTGAATTGTAAAATGAAGGCTAGAGAGTTCATATAATCTAACTTGAATAATCTAATGCCAGTAATCCAGTTGCAGAAATTTCTAAGAAATAGCACCTCCCCCCCCATTTCTCTTCTGTTTTTAGCTACACGGTTAATTGCAGGATTGGCAGTCCTGGATTGCTCATGACATTGGGCAAGAGGACAGCTGAAGACATACCTCTCTTTGATCTTTAGATCTAGTCTTGGACCATTTTGGGACTGCGTAAAAGTTTGCTGACTGGGACAACAATTTCAGAGAGAACTGATACTATGACATAGACGTAGCTCAAAGCAGTCCAGCCTTGTAGGCAGATTTGATTCTACAGTGTTAATAAAATGAATTCTACCAAGGAGGACCTCAGAGAAGCAGGGAGATATCTGGTGGGAGCCTCTGAACTGAAACAGTGGGATATTAGGAGGTAGATGGGAATGAGTGCCTGGGAGGGGATCCTGCAGTTTGAAGAGGCTCAGGAAGCTGTGGCCATGGCCATCCCCTCTTCCCACTGCTCACTGCTTCCTTTTCATTTTCTTTCTGTGTACAGCGAAACCACTGAAAAGTTCACCAGAAATCACTCCAGTGTGGATCAGAATTGTGAAACAGCCTGAGAAACCTCCATTTTCGGTTTATTTTATTTTACTTTCCAGCATTAATCCCCAGGGGGGCTATAACACAATCTCACTTCGTGATGCAACCTGTCACTGGCTTGAAAGCAGGCAAAACAAGGAAGGAGGGGGAGGTAAGAGTTTTTGTTAGAAATGAAGAGATTTCTCAAGACCCTCCCCTGGAGGCCCTGGAAGATGTTAACATAAGGTCTTCTAGAGGCCAGGGCCAATGCTGGAGGCAGACTATCAATAATAAAATAACCTTAGAATAATGCAAACTGAGAGAGCTTGTGTAACTCATCATGTCCCCATTTTTTAATGTGTCAGTATGAAAGGGCCACTAAAGAAAAGACCTTCAGTTTTCTTATTTAAATAAACGGCTTAGAGAATATATGAATACCAAAGGGATACCTGTTTTACTGCCGAAAAGCAACATTTTTTCTAATGGGCTTTCTAAAGTGAAAACAGCTGAGTGAAAACAGCTGTTGAGGAATATACATTATTGTTCCATGTGTGAATATTCTGATTCACAATGGACTTATAATATTCTCCAACACAACTATTGTTTTCTTCCTCAAGGTATTCAGAACAACAGTGATTTCATACAAGGAGAAGGTTTCAATATCTAAAATGCAAGCTGTGCTCACAAAGTAGATCGTTTTCTTAGCATCTCCTTTCTCTCCTTCCCAACTCCCCCAACTCCCCTGGCTTACTAAAGAAAAAATTGACAAAACTAAAAAGGAGAAGACAGATCATCTAAAAGCACAGCCTAGGAAAAGTCTTTTCAGGTAAAAACTGAACTCACTGACAGATCTCTAATATTCAGCATAGTCAGAATTTTGTCCTCTAGCTTTCAACCCTTCTTCAATATATATTATGACTTATCAAATAATATTTTTAATTTATTGGTCAGAGCTCCTTATATTTAACAGTGGAACAGTAACAATACCTATTCTTGTTTGGTTTTGTGTTCCTCATGTTCCATGTATCAACAACTGTAAATATTTTCTCAGCGTTATACCCAGTAGTTTACATTCTGAATTTAGGTCAGATTTTTCTTTTACTTTGTCAGGAATTACTGTCCATGAAGAAAAATAAAATCCAGAAAAACAAAACAAACCAACCAAACAAAAAAAAACCCTTAAGACAAACATATAATAATATTTATCTAAATAAAAGTCAAAAACTTGGGGTTTTATAGCTCTGTTGCAATAGCTATTTGATATTCTCTGTTCTAGGTACAAATTGCAATTCTATTGTAAAGTTACAAGATGGGTAATTCATGTTTTCAGCCCAAAAAGAAGCACATGATTAAAAATATATTGAATACACTACTACTCTTCAGATTCCTAAGTTTATTTGGTTCTTTAGGTTATAGGGGTTTTTTGGTGTCACTCTCTTTATGCAGCACCTGAATTTATTTAAAGGATTATTACCCTTAATTGCCTCTCTGCCACATCCTCTATGGCTGAACATGCAGTAGTCACTATATGCTAGCCAACATTTTACATTACAGTTGTTCTCTTAAGGTCATTACATGTCCCAATACCCTGGATATCAGTTTGGTCTCCACAACGTGTTTAAAGGGAGGCATGAGAGAAGTGGGAAGGTGTATTACCCGTATTCCCACTTCCACCTTTTCAAACGCGCAGTATTTCTGTTTTGCAGACATGGACTGTGAATCACTGCTTTAATTCCTCAGCAAATACACCCCAGGATAGACAGACTGATTTTGAGTACTCTAGGACACAACAGTCCAAGGCAAAAGCCTTAGTCCTGGTTTTCTTGTCTCTCCTTTCTGTGTAGAGAAGGAATCAAAGTGGTGGAGGAGTATCTTTCCTGTACAATTTCATCTGCCATGGGTTTGACACCAACATCTACAGCATCTACGTTTCAATCCAAGACTTTCTAGCAGGCACATGTGAATAACATTTTCCCGTGAGAAAATATGTAATGTTTTCCTTTGAGATGGGAGGTCTCTATTATTGTATTAAAGTTATACTATTGCACAATTTTGATTACACGTTGTCTGTTTTAGTCGACTGCCTCGCTATGATATCATTCAAGGAAAAAAAAAAAAAGAAAGAATATAATTTTCTCCTTAAATCTGTCATCAAGAACCGTTATAATAAAGTTTAGTTGAAAACACAGGTTTTGCCAGTCTCAAAGGCTCTCATCTCTGAGGTACATTGGACTCATTAGTAATTTAGCAGGAGTAGAAGGAAAAAAGTTCACTTCAGGCACTTTGGTAGACAGAGGCAAAGAACAAAGTTCCTTCATCTGCATTAATACTTTAAAAAATAGAATTAATGATCTGAAGATGAGACAGTAGCTGGGATGATTTTATGGAGGCAGTGATTAATTTGAAAACATTCATACACTGAAAATATTTAATGAAACCAACTAGGAACCAAACAGCTTTCCTTTCAGTAGAAGGAAAATAATATAAATAAATAAGAAATCTTGAAATACTTATAACAAAGCTAGTATTAGACTCATCAGGATCCCAGACAGAGGCTAAAGCATGGCACTATCTGCCTCCCACCAGTGAAACACGTGATGCATTTTGGTATGCATCATGGCCAAGTCCATCTCCATTGACACCACAACCTCCAGCAGACATTGTGTTTGCTCCAAAACTGTTTTCACTACTCTCATTCACTTGGTGCTGTCTTACTGATGGGGGTTCTTCTTATTTCCTTAGTGAAATTTGATGGTTCCACTATCATAATATTTTGTTTTCAAATGCATAGGAGGGGTTTGTGCTATTTCCAAAGCCAGGGAGTACAACCTGTTATACAGTTCTCAAGAAAAGCTGAACAGAATCAATTATTTCAGATGTATTCAAGAGAAGAGAACAAAATTCATACATAACCATTTCATATATACCCACCTCCCAAATCAGCTTATGGTTCACAGCCCCAAATGGTGACAATCTGTACTCTCTAATTCAAACTATCTATACCACAGCTTAGAATTGTACCACAGAACTTGTCATTTCCTAGCAGGCTACTAGTACACCTTGCCTGAATTTCTTGCCTCCCACAGTCCAGTTGCATTGGAAATAGGGTATTTTCTGCAATAATATTTTTCTAAGGTTTTTTGTTGTTTTATACAAACAGCAATACATTAAACACTAAAAAACAATATTTGCCTAGACATCATTGCTAATCATGCTAATTGAGCAATACGCATTAAATCAGAGGAATAAACATATAGAAGGTTTCTGTATTATTAGAAAGGGAAAGGTATCCCAGGAGTGATTAAATATATCCTATTGCACTTTATTTTTTATGTTTAGTCTTTCAAAAAAGCAGTTTTGCATGATGAGATCTTTCAAGCCTTCTGAAGAATCCTAGAGTTGGGAAATTATTCTGTGAGCTGAAAGGGACTCCATAAATCCACTGGTTGAACAACACTACCTTGAATCACAATGCAAGGTATGTTTAAATAGAATGAGGTAATAAGTTTTGGTAGTTGGTGACAATTGATGAAAACATTGGTATTACAAGTCCATCTCTGCATAGCTCAAACTTTTTTCCTTTTAAGCATCAAAACCAAATATAAAATCACCCCATAATTCCCCCAATCATTCAGTACAGTTCACTTGCTGTTTTTAAGGTATTTTTCCCCACTTTGATGCCATAACCCTATTGTCAATAACTGTATAAGAATAGAGTTAAAGGATTTCATAGCTTTTATCAAACATATATGAGATTAATCTCACATCTACTGGATGCTACTAACCGTATGGAAGTCCATACCTGATAGATGGCTCAGAAAATTAATAGTCAGAAGACAATTTTTCCTCTTGAGGGATTTTTTTTTTTTTGCCACATAGTCACAGCATAAGGTATTTTTGTGCTAATTGCTTGAAGTATAAATAGACAAAGTAAAATACAAAACAAAGGAAAGAAAACTGTTGCTTTCAATGTCAAAACTTTCAGCAAATGCTGGAGCTGGGCACCTCTCTGGGTTGCAAACCCTTGCAACACCAGTAATACACATATATATATGTATATATTACACACACATACATATATATAAAAGCAACAATTGTGTATAGAGAAAGTGAGTTATTGCAAAAAACTATTCCTAAGTGTGTTTCCTAAAACCTTAGTGTCAATTTACACTCTTAGATGGAAAATGCAAGTCTTCAGAGGGTACAAGCAGGGACAGGTATGCTGGAAGAAATACAAAGAAGTTGTCCAAGAAGCCAGGGACCAGGTTGGGAAAGCTAAAGCCCAGATGGGCCAGGGACATCACAGGTAATAAAAAGGATTTCTACAGGTACAGCAGTGATGAGAGGCAGAAAAGGGAAAATATGAGCCCTCTCCAGAAGGAAACAGGAGACCTTGTCACACAGGATATGGAGAAGGATGAGGTACCGAACAACTTTGTGCCTCATTCTTCACTAGTAAGGGCTCTGGCCACACCGTTCAAGGCACAGAATGCAAAGGCAGAGACTGGGAAAGGGAAGATACCCACAGAGAAGGTCTGAGACCATCTAAAGATCTTGAAAGTGAACAAGGCCATGGGACCTGACAAGATCCATCCACGGCTCCTAAGGGAGCTGGCAGATGAAGTTGCAACACTACTTTCCATTGTACTTAAAAAGTCATGGCAGTCTTGTGAAGTTCCCTCTGATGGGAAAAAGGGAAACATAACCCCATTTTCAAAAAGGGAAGGAAGGAAGACCCAAGGAACTACAGGCCAGTCAGTCTCACCTCTGTGCTTGGCAAGATCATATAGCAGATTCTCCTGAAGGCTCTGCTAAGGCACATGGAAAGTGTGGAAGTGGTTGTTGGCAACCAACATGGTTTCACCAAGTGCAAATAATGCCTGACAAATTTGGTGGCCTTTTATGATGGAGTCATGGCACTGGTGGACAAGGGAAAAGCAACTGACATCATCTACCTGGACTTGTGCAAAGCTTTCAACACTGTCCTGTGTGACATCCTGGTCTCAAAATTGGAAGGATATGGATTTCATGGGTGGACCACTCCATGGATAAGGAATTGGCTGGATGGTCACACTCAAAAAGTGGTGATCAATTACTTGATGTCCAGATGGAGACCAGTGACGAGTGGTGTTCCTCAGGGGTCTGTACTGACACACAAGCTATTTAACATCTTTGTCGGTGACATGGACAGTGGCATTAAATGCACCCTCAGCAAGTTTGCTGACAACACCAAGTTCTGTGGTGTGGTTAAAACGCTGGAGGGAAGGGACACCACCCAGAGGGACCTTGACAGGCTGGAGAGGTGGGCTGATGCCAACCTCATGAAGTTCAACAAGGCCAAGTGCAAGGTCCTGCACCTGGGTTGGGGCAGTCCCAAGCACAAATACAGATTGGGTAGAGAATGGGTTGAGAACTGCCTTGAGGAGAAGGACCTGGGGGTGCCAGTCGATGAAAAGGTCACCAGGAGTCAGCAATGTGCACTTTCAGCTCAGAAAGCAACTGCGTCCTGAGCTGCATCAAAAGAAACATGGCTAGCAGGTCAAGGGAGGTGATTCTGCCTCTCTGCTCTGCACTCGTGAGACCCCACCTGGAGTACTGTGTCCAGGTCTTGAGCCCCCAGCACAGGAAGGACATGGAGCTCTTGGAACAAGTCCAGAGGGGGGCCACAAAGACGATCAGAGGGTTGGAGCACCTCTGCTACGGAGACAGACTGATAGATTTGGGCTTGTTCAGCCTGGAGAAGAGAAGGCTTCAAGGAGACCTCATAGCAGCCTTCCAGTACCTCAAGGAGGGCTACAGGAAAGCTGGGGAGGGACTTTTTATCAGAGTGTGTAGTGATAGGACAAGGGGTAATGTTTTTAAACTGGAAGAGGGTAGATTTAGTTTAAATATTGGGAAGAAATTCTTTAGTGTGAGGGTGATGAGACACTGAAACAGGTTGCCTGTGAGGCTGTGGACGTCCTGTCCCTGCAAGTGTTCAAGGCCAGGTTGTATTGGGCTCTGAGCAACCTGATTCTAGTGGGAGGTGTCCTGCCCATGCAGAGCAGTTGGAACTAGATGACCTTTAAAGTTCCTTCCAAATCAAACCATTCTATGATTCTATGAAAATGACACCAACACTTTTCAGGAGAAGACAGGGTCCTCTGAGTCCCAGAAAAATGTTCTAATTACCTCAGCCATCTTCCTCACCAAAAGCTATAAGGCAACAGAATAATTTCATAATAACATTGCTTAAAAGCTCATAATTTGGACCATGAAAAATGAACTGAAGAATTGAAAACTGACATATGGAAAGCTGACCTGAACGGAAAGCAGATTTTTTTCAGTCAGTTATTCTCTGAACTGGAAAATTTTAATTCCAAACTACAGATAAATGTAACCCACTGGCAACTACTATTTTTAAAACACCTTTTAAAAAGATGAATAAATGAGTTTTCTGCTGGCTGGGGATACTAATACTAAAATGGCATGATGTAATTTAAAACCACTCTGAAACAAGCAAAGTCACATCTTATTTCAGTTTCTTAATTTTACTTTTAAATTTTCACCAAGATGCCCTAAGTAAACTGCTCACAGGATACTTTAATCATTTGCCAGTCACAGTGAAATAAGTGAGATTTCTGCATAGGCCATTTGTCTTGGATTTGAATCCAAACGACAGAATTATTTGGATGTAACACAATTAAGTCTGTCCAGTTATGATGGCCATTTAATGAGCTTCAGCAAGGCAGAAGGGACTTAGCTCTACCTGTCTAAGCAGGGTTTTAATATGCCATAAAGCTAATATAATAAATAATATAAGTGCTGAAATATTACAAAGCCAAGGCTTTCCCACTGACTCAGTAATATGGATTGTCACATATGGAGACAGCCATTAGAAATCCAACAGATAACAAAGTGCAAAAGAGTAGATCACAACATTTGACTGCTAAACAGTTAAAAATATGCTGTCTCTCTTCACAGGAATGTATTACGGTTTGAGATAGTTGTAACTTGCACTTGACAGACATTTTTGTGGCTCTGCCTATAGGCCTGCTCTCCCGTGTCATGTTGCTAGAAGGCACAGTCCTGGGAAAGAGTGAATGAATAAATGAATGAATGAATGAATGAATGAATGAATGAATGAAGACAGGGAGCATCCCAAAGAGTTGTATGAGAAATCATATGCTGCCCTATTTTAAACAGAAAACCCAAATTATTTCTATCAGACACTAAATTAACCCAGGGTGGATTTCTGACTCTTTCAGGCAAAAAACCCTACTTTATTAATAATCACTGGTTATTCAAAAGATCATCATGTTTCGTATCGTGAGTTGTAAATGTTGGCTCATTCATAAAGGATTGTCATGGGGTCTGTGTGTCTTTACCAAGGCAATTATGCAGTTGGTTAAATTCAACAGTGCCCTGAAACCTAGCTTTAGGACAGAGTCAAGGTCCTAAACCAACAGAAGTTGGCCTTTTCAGTGTCAAGCAGGAATTGGAAGGAAGTTGGCAGCACTGCGCTTGGAGCCTCCTCTGTCACTTATGACACGGAGCAGCTAAAAGAAAATTGAAATTATGCTAGAAATGGAGAAATGCATGGAGGGGAGGGAAGGGAAGAGGCCTGTCCACCTTTAAGAAAAAAAATGTGAAAATTAGCCTTGAGTTATGGTCCTCCAGGAATTGAGGGAGGGTATGATTTTTACATCTGCTACATTTTCCAAGTCCTCTTTCCAAGTCCTCTTCATTTTGGTGACAAAAATACATAATTCAAAGACAAAACATTTTTCTGCTACCGTAAAAAGTTCACAAGTTATGAGGTAATTGCATTAGCACACTGAGTAAAGAGTATGCAAGAAATCCTGATTGGCATTTCCCTGTTAAAAAGGAATTACTTTCCAATACCTGAGCATGCCCAGAGGAGCTAGTCTCTGAGCAGCTGTGAAACAGAACCTTTTTAGTTCAGGGTTAGTGCAGGGAGCTCATTAGCACAGCCTCAACCCTCAGCTAAACAGCCTTGTTTGCATATTGAAGCAATAGAATGTGAAGGTGTTAAAAAGGAAGAATTGCAGCCGCTACTCCTGACTGACATGTCTATCTGGGCTCTTGTGTTTACAAGAGAATAACGAAGCTGCCCCAAAGCCCCTACTGGGGCTGATTATTATGCAGAGGCTTCTTAGATTATGTATAATTGATATCCATTTTCCCTCCAGCTAACCAATGGCAGCTCTCAGGAGTAATGCTCACTCTCCTGCATCTTACCAACCAAGCAAACAGTGGAAATTGCTATCTTTTACCAGGCTTAATAATTTTTAAAGACTAAAAATTGACATTTACATTTTTCAGAAGCACAGATGACTGCACTGTTGGTGGGGTTTTCCTGCTAATAACAATAAAACAGTGGAGACATTATATTTAAGTGTGAAGCTGGTCTGAGGGTAGGTTTGTGTATCATTTCTATATATTTATACATGCACACATTCAATGAACCCTGTATATAATGTGTGTTTATGTCCCACTTTTTCCTTACGATAACAGTATGGTATCAAAAAGCAAGGGCAAGTTCTGAAAGCTTATTTTCTGCCTTTTTTGTGAAAGATTTGCAAGGCGAATTATGCAAGAAAGGACATTCCTTCAATTACACTTACTAGTCCCCTTTCTGTACTTACAATAGTTATTTTCCTCCTTACAATTTAGGCCAAACGTTCAACTCCTAAACCTGACACAGGCATGAAATTGAGTAGTGCAGGGCTCATTTTTTAGTGCTCAAACAGTTCTCTACTCATCCAAGAGAAAATCCCATTGAAGTTTTTTCTCAAGAATTATATATTACTTTTGGTGTTTAAATTAAAAAGCAGTTATAAGAGAGAGGGTTTTTATTTCATAGGTCAATTTTATTTTATTTTTCTTCATCTGGTTCAGAGCTTCTGAAAGGATGTTTGTAGAGGACAATATGGGCACAATATTTTTTAAAAGTTTTGTCTGTGAAGAGTTGATCTTAAAAATTAAATGCTAATAGCTTGAGATAAACAGGCAAAGTCTGTATAACCCCCTCCATGTACTGTACTTTAATCCTGACTTTCAGCCTTTTTGCTGTTTTGGTCCTGGATATCTCTTCAGTGCAAACTGTTAGCTGCATGGAGATTTTTTTATCCATACAAATAGTTGCCAGAATAAGGATATGTCCAATCCAATCATTTGCATGTCACCTTTCTCTCCAGAGGTGAAGACCTAGCTCACTAATCCTCTCTGCTACCTAACCTTTGCAGAATTTTAATTTTAATCTGCTCTCTGAGGAGATGCAGAAGAAAATGCAAGGAATATTAATACATGGGCTGAACTGGGTTGAATGTGAAAAGGTGCTCGTTCTTCCAATCGTTTAGCAATACAGCCAGTCAAAGGTATAGCTATTATGAGTACACTAAACCCACTCTCTGTGCAGAGCAAGTCAAACCAGCAGAAAGGAAGACCCTGAATTAATTGAACCACTTATACAACCTGAACCACTACCAAAAATCTACATACTGCTTCCATCCACTGAAGAGCCTGAGCAACACCAGATAATAATAAGCAAGGAGCATACAGCCTTTACACAGCTGATTTTTGCAACTTTTCAGAAACCAGAGGATAGTCACAAAAAGCTGAACAGTTTGCAGCTGCCCTTACAGTAGCATAACTGCCTTTATGGTATGGAAACATAAATAGACAGAAATCGACCTTAACAAAATAAATTCTGCCAAAAGATAAGGCAAGTCCCAACAGGCAGTCATTCACAGAATGATCTCCTGACCTGTATTTAACAAAAGCTACATACTAGTCCTAAAAATTACTGAAGTCAAATAGTCATTTCAGAGTTACACCTTTGGCCATTGGACCACAGGACTACAGTACCTACTATCACACAAGGATTTCAGGCCATATAATTACATTCCAAGCAGTGTTAGCCCTGCACTGACCATGTAGAGATGCAATAGGTCTTTTTTGTAATGTAAGCTTCTGCTTTTATGTAAGCCTCTGCAAAGTGGTCACTGCTGTTCTGTAAAAAGCTGACTGGTCACATAGGTCTGTCTTTCCACCTTCTTTCAGGTGCTACTTTTCATTAAAAGAAGCTTTAATTAAATATTAGTTTATTACTTATTTATTACATAGTGCTTTTCCATGCCAAGAACTGCTGAGCTTGCCATACAGATAATATTTGATCTCTAGGAGGAAAGGAGGAAGGCTGTGTGTCAACGGATGGGAGAAATTACCTGTATTGAGATGCAGCCCATATTAGGAAAGACTTAAGTCACATCTAGCGTTTACTATAAAGCCCAAGAGTGTCTCTATTATAAGGTATATTTGGGCTGTTCACACCTCCAGTACACAATTCTGAGATGCCCTTTCAAAGTATTTGTAGCATCATTACCTTTCCTTGAAAAAAAGTTATCAAGTTGAATCTTCACTTTCACATGCTATCATACACACATGTGAGCATAAAACTTCTTTGAGTTCCATCACTGTTCAAAAGAACCTGACACTTTTCTTCAGAAATACAATGATTCACCTCAGTGCTTCATGTTTGGGGTCATCTTCTGTAGATCTTTCACATGTAAAGGCGGCTCATGTCTGGCCTGATTTGCCAAGCACCTGTAGAAGATATCAATAGATAAAGGGGCTGGCTTTTTTTCTTCTATCAGTCTAAGTTAAAGACACAAAGCCACCACTGGCCAGTCTCCTTCTGGAATGCAGTCCGTGATTGTCTCTCAGAGCAGATCCTGTTTCACAGGATACTTTTCCTAATGAATGATAGAATGAGTACTGAATGTTTTTCTATTACAATGTAAACCACTTTCCAAAGTCCATTTACCATCATCACAGGAAGAAAATTTGTGCTATCTGGCAAAGGTCATAATCAGCAAATATGCAAGGTGATGTATAGACTAGAGCTTTGGTCCAGTTTGCAAGATGATCTACCAACAGTAATTGAGAAAAAACCATCAAGGTTTGATCCAGAAAGCATTTAAGAGTTAACTTACATATACAGACATGTTGAGCTTAAAAGGCAGACTAAGAACCTCATAAGAGGTTATTCTTTTTATTTTCATTTGCTTCTAGTTTACACCAGATTTTTCTCACCCTGCATTGGTAATCCTTTCTCCAGATCCAAGGAAAAGGAGGGCATGCAGCCGTACATTAAATCTGTATTTTAAATCAACTCTGCAACACATTTTTATATTTATTCTCTGCTTATCATTTTCCTTGGTAGTAACAGGGGTCTTTTGAGGCATAGCTTCTGTGCCACACTGATGGCACATGGCACACAAATGAAGCCACAGCATGAATAAGACTGCGGGACATGATTATAGCAAAGAATAATCGAAGGCCCAGGAACCTATGGTTCAGAATAAATTTTAGCCTGCCAGTCAGCGTGTTCTGCATTCATTACCATTCAGTAGAAGTGCCATACACAAAAACAACAAAAAGTTTACTCCTGGCACTAGAAATTCTTGCCTGCAAGAAGGCAAAACAGTCCAAACTGAAGACAGAATAACTGTTGGAATGAATATTTAATGACTGCTTCAAGAGGTTAGCACAGGGAGGGAGGAGAACAAAGTCTGCCCTTCAAAGACTGCTCTTGTGTAAGGTCAGTGCAATTTGTTTTACAGCTCTATTCAAATAGAACATAAACTCCCTCTTTATTAGATAGGTAGTTCTTCTTTGCTTTAATTTGTTGCTGCTAGCAGATTGACACAGTGAAACATCTGAAAGTTTCTGTATCCTAAAGAAACAGACTATATTTTAAAATAAATGGAGAAATACTGGTAGTCCCTTTAACACTAAAAACACTTATTGCTCCACATTGTTTTCTACTTCAATAGGGAAACTTTGTGTACATCAGCTGCCCAGGAACTACATCAGCTTTTCATTTTCTCTATACCTTGCTGGCCAATAGCAACTGTATGTTGATCTGAATATCTCTGATCTTGAAAAATGCCTCAGAATTGACATAATTTTCTGTACAAGAACCTCAAAGACAATATCAGGAGATAAAGCAATACTCTTTGGAGGGACAATAAAAATACCACTACATTATACCATCATTAGTCCCAGTTCATTATGCTAAAATTTCAAGTCCTAAGAATCTGGTTATGACCATGAAAGTTTTCTAGGTGCTACAAAGAACAGTCCCTTATTTATTTTTAAATCTGTTAGTCTCGATATCTCTCATGTTTATCACTGTTTTTCTCTTCATTTCCTGCCAGATCAGCTCTATGCATAGAAAATCACAGAGACAAAAGAAAACTTCCACAGCCAAGTGCCATTCGCTTGGGCTGCTTTTTTCCTCAGAAGCCCTTTTTCAGGCAGCACCTCATTGCTGCAACAAATTAATCACCAAAGCTCTGGTCTGGTAATGAAGTGCTATGGATTTGCAAAAGCTCGAAAAGCATTACGTCTGTTACCTGAAAGAAAAATGAGGTGAGTGCTCAGCACAGGAAAATTAGCACAGCAGCCAGTCTTCTTCTGGAGCTGTTACTAGTGAAGTGAGTAAATTCCCAAAACTCTGATGCTTCATTTTTGGTCTGAGCCAAATAGTCACCTATGGCTGTGCTTGAAATCTAAAGAGATAGATTTTGCACCAGAGCTGCACGGATCTTGAATTGCTGTTTTCCACAGGACTGCAGTTCTGAAAGACTGACATCAGCCTGATCATTGTTAGTACTCACAGAGGCTTAGATTCAAATATGAATTACTCCTCTGGTTGTTTTCATTCTCCCTCTTTCCAAGTCTATCATGTATTTCATCATGTTCTGAAGAAAAAATTGTGATGTTTATGCTGTTATTCAAGTGGGTAAGTTCATTACATTCCACTTTATCTCAAAACATTTTTGCATTTTGCTACTGATAAGAGTTCTGTAAAGTAAGACAGACAGCATCTTCAGGCAACAGGATGGACAGATGTCTCTGGCTTCAAGCTATAACAAGAGCATGGGGAAAACACTATAAATGCATAAATATGGAATTTCCTGCATCCCTGCAGAAACATTTAGCAGATGTCTCCTCTGACACTTAAGGCTCAGGCTAAGCCTGTTATAACAATCAGTCTTTCAATACTACGCTGAGAGACCTCCTCTGCTCAAGCTTCACAGCTTTTTGAGAGGGAGAGTCAGCAACTCCTGAGCAACAATGTGCTGTTGTCGGTCCAAGCTCTTACTTGTGGAGATGGATCAAGCACAAGAAACCATCCACCACCAAATACACCAGCTCAGTTCTTGCAGAACAGATACCCCGAGACTGAGCTGGAGTGCGGCTGTTTACAGAGTAGGCATCGCCACGGGAGCTCAGTCATTACAATGTTGCTCTGAATCCGCTGAAGTCACCGAATCTAATCTTCTGTCAATTGCACTTAATGCAGCTGAAAGCAGAATCAGTGCCAAGTAGTTTGCATTGTCCACACACAAAGCTTGGGATCGCAAGAGCAAAAATGCATCCCTTGACTTTTTATTGGAAATTCACCTCCTAGCAATAAAGAAGGGAAGAAAATGAAGAGTATGTGGTGAGGTTTCTTATTAAAGCATCACCAGACATGCCAACTGCCGAACACATATTGTACACGAGCATGTACAAAGGTAATCTCTGCCCCTGAGCTTTTTCTAAATCGAGACACTCTCCTATCTCTCCAGGCAGTATATTTATTTCAGCACAGTAGAACTGCCTAGAGTTCTTGGCCTTTTTCAGGACCAGAATATGAGCCATTAGGCAAAACATAATAATTTAAGATTTCCCATTAAAAATAATTTATTACAATATTAAAACCATGTTGCCTCATGATTTCAGGTTACTCTTTAACAAATTTTACCAGACTGAGAAAGAGATGCATTTCATTTGGTTTCCCTCATACTTCAGATACCTGTAAATATGTATACAAAGAAAGTGCAGACCATTACTATTTTTGTTACAAAGCATATTGTGAGCATTCATCCCATACATTTAAAAACATAGACTCTGCAATTAGGATAGTCCAGAAGACAGCTCGTAGTGTGTTCCAGAAATGAAGAGTCTGGGCACAGTTAAGGCTCTGCCAGTTGTGGAACTAACAAGTCTAAATTAAAAAATTAGCATAGATAGTAAGCTTTCCCCTGAATTCAAGGTAACAAAACACCTTTTCCTGGGGAACTACAAATCATTTTAACCATCATTCACCAGTTCATTCATAGTTTCCACAGCAGAAAGCAACTGAAGTATTTCAAAGAGTGTCATTTCAAAATTGCTGCCAGAAATTGGAGATTAAGGCTTTGCATTATCAGCATGGAAAACATAGATCTGGCATAAACCTAGTGTAAAGTTACAGTAGCAAGGAAAGTGAGAGACTGAAGTTCAAATGCCTTTTATTTATTTATTTATTATTTTTATTTTATTCTGTTCTACCCTGCTTCGATATTGTAGTTCCTAAGTTTAAAACACTGGAAGACAGAAGATGGTCCCTTACCCTAGAGTGCATATTTGTCTGGCCTCTAGCAAATCGACAGTTTGGCCTGTGATCACACTTCTAAGCATTACAACACAAATGAGTAAGTAGTAAATATAATCATTCATTAAGGGGGTGATCTTTCTATAAATTCTTCTTATGGAATAGGTCTTTCTCTAAATAAACTCTTCTATATCTGCTTACGTAGGAATTTCATTAAAAATACAAAATCTATGAGGAATATTAAATCAACAAATACTTTAGTGAATATTCTACTTAGTAAAACGAATAATTAACAATCAGCTAACACAGTAATCTTCTGCCTACAAAATCTGTACTTGAAACACAAAAATTAAAAACATCTTTCTCCACATTAACAAGCAGTTAGAGGAGTGGGGGTGGTGCAGTTAGGCTGGTCTACATATACAAGCATGGCAAGTCGTGCAGGGGAAAATTATGTTTTTCCCTTAGAACAATTTTTATAATTGGAAAAAAGGGATGAGTTTTTTCTGCACACAAGCCTTTTGTCAAGTTCTTCAACAAGCATTGCTATTCTTTGTGATTATAAATCATGTTGCACTATTGCCTTCTGCTCTTCTTAGTTACTTCCATAAAGCATAAATATTTATCCCCTTGGCCAATGCAACTCCCTCAGAATGAATGCCATCTACCATATCAAAAATGTTGTTTATGGAATATGCTTTGCTTCTAACAGTACAGAAATCTTTTTATAGCTCCCTTACAGTAGGCATATTATGTCTTTTTTGGACTGCTGTTGCCTAATGAAGCCCTTCACAAAATTGTGCCATGTTTTGTTACCTAAATAAAGAAAACAAAAGAGAATGAAAAAGAGGGCATGTTACAGATGGGGAACTGAGACACAGGCTGATTTCCTCAAAAGTATTTTGAAAGACATACAATAAATCAGTGGAAGAAGGTCTGATCCCTTATTCCCTATTCAGTCTCAAACTTTCCTTTCTTTTATTATTTCCTCTTCCACATGATATTACTTACCAGCACACATGAGCAAGATAATTATCACAACTATGATGCTATGCTATTATATAGCACTAAGGAGGAATAAAAATGCAAGCTATAGAGTATATCAGTTTTACGTTCTGTTTTCCAGTGTCACAGATCTCCACCCATAACAGTACTGCATCACTGTTTCCATAGTAACAAGATAACATGAGCCATTTAGTCTATGCTGCTGTCTCTTAAAGAGTCCAACCTCAAGATGAGAACACCATATTGGACTTTGTATATGAATTCTAATTTGTGCTTTTTAAGTAAAATATATCCTTGACTGATGTACTAACTTGAACAGTGCAGTTAAAAATCGGATTATAGCAAAGACATTATAGATACAGAAGAAATCAGTTTTGGAGGTGTGACAATGAGTTGAAAATGCTTTTCTTTTTAGAGAAGAGGAGCTACAAGGCAACTTATGTTAAATTGACAGAAAGGATTAAAAGGATGGTAGTGACACATAAGGCCTAGCAAATTCCTTTAGAGAATTTTTTCAGTGGAGTAGTCCCTAAAATACACCTGATGGCTGAGGAAGAAATGTGATATGGTCTCACCATAGTACACTTGTAATGGTAGCAAACCTGGTGTCTGAACAACCCAGCAGTTGAGATCTGGGAGATTACAGACAGGGGGAAGTAAAAGAGCCCAACAAGAGGACAGTACTGTACAGTGGAGTCAAAAAAATAGCAGCAGGTACAAAGGACAAGGAGCACTTGAGTGAAGTGATCAAAAACCTGCTGGGAATATGTACATGGAGACTGGAGGATGGGAGAGAGGGAATGGTACTGCAAAGATAGGTAAGAAAAAAATTGTATGCAAGGTGTAGAAAAATTGTGCCTGTTCAGCTTTGAGAACCATTTTCATCACTCCTAAAATTTTGACCTGAGGTAGGGTAATCCCACGCAAACCTTTTCCTGCTACTCAGCTACAAAGCCCATCACGTAAGCTCACCCTCTTATCTCATTTTTTTAAAATGTTTTTCAGGATATCAGTTGTTTCATGGAATAGTTTGAAATGCAAAATGTATAAAATGGGTTGTAAAATATGGGGAATTTTCACATTGGCTCCTGATGTGGCAGGAATGTGATTGAAATACAGTAACATGATGCATTCTTATAATTCAATTACTTTTATCATATATTTTCACTGTTTATATGTTTTGTCTACCTTTTGATGTCTAAGTTAAATTAATTCAAAAGTTCTGTGCAGTAGAAGAGCCTCTCTCTGACTTCTAGAGACGTGCATGACTGGGCTTGTATTCTACTATACGTACCCCTTTTAATGCTTCAGACTTCAAGGGGATGACAGCACTTCTTCAGCTGATCAATTGCCTGAACAGTTTTTCTGTGTTCTAGCATGTACAATGGAAGGGGCCCGACTGTGCTACATCTCTCAAAAGAAGAATTAAGACAAAGTCTCCTCTTTCCACAGCAGTCCTGCACATCAGCTCTTAATTTGTGTTGAATGTAGCTAAACCCAGGTGGGAGCTCCATGTCACCATGCTGAAGCAGTAGCAGTCCCTCACTGATGAGGTCAGCAGCCATAGGAGAGCATAAAGGGGAGCTTTAATCAGTCAGTCCATAACCAGTCAAGGAGAGATTAAATTGCCTCCACTAAAACACTAGACAATGCTCACTGCAAGGAAAATCTTCAGTTAAATGTTTTTTCTTCTTTCAAAACTTTTCTTCACATCATTTGTGAGAGGAACCTGGGGAAACCTTTGTAAAATCATGAGAGCAGGGGATAGACTTGTATGAAAGTATAAATGTGTAGCTGTATGGTTTTCCCCATAAAATACCCCGTTCTGCTATTCCTGTCTCATTCAGAGTGGTGGGGACGCAGATGGCTCTTGTGAGACAATCATGAGCAAAAGACAGACACACAGACTGTGAACTGAGTTTCAGCAATAATATTTCTCAGGGGCTAGCTAGATTCCTGAGTTTTAAACACCACTCACTTATGAGAGGAAGATAACTGAAGATGAGTATAAACATGTATCTGAACATGTGAGATTTGCACCAAGTCATCCAGTTATCTCCTCAGTGAACCAGTCCTCTGACCTGCCCTGTGAGAGCTTTTCTTCTTCTTCCCTTGCTGCTAGCTCTGAGCATCCTTTTCATCCAGAGTTCTCTGCCATTTCATATCACCTGTTCTGCAGCTGACTTTTGCTCTAGCACTGCTCAGGTTTCTAAGGAGTTCAGAAATATGGAATTCATTCAAGCTTTCAAACATAGCAGGAAATTTCAGCCCCTATTGTATATAGTCCCTGTCCATAATATGACATGCCACAAAACTTCATGTCCCATCTGCAGAATACACACGTAACATGTATTTAACTTCAGTGCATAGAAGAGCAACAAACAACTAGAACTTTGCATCTTAGTAGAGACATGAGAAATGTTAAAATCTAGTAAATGGTGATGAAGCAACACTTTCAGTAGAAGAATGACACAGGCAGTCTTCACGATTAATGCTGGTAAATATTATTATAGGTTTTGGAGTATGGTATGGGACTCTTGCTCTTTGCCCTGCAAAGAAACTTGCTAGACGATATCAACAGGACTCTAGCTTCTAATCCTAAACTTGATTTACCCCCTCAGCAACAAAATGTAACAACATTCTTTAAATGGAGACTGGGTTTGGTTGGATTTTTCTGGATGGCCCTTATTTGCAAACCAGCAAGTTTCCGTGGCTTTCTGCATTATATTACCTCTACATCCCTTGGTCCCCAGACATTTACTCTTCTCTTAATCTGACACTGGTTTTGGGTCTGCTTGTTGTTACACATCAGAGCCCTTCACTACTGCTCCACAACCCTGCTTGCTTATTACCTGTGTTTCATACCTTTCTGTCTGGGGAAGCGATGGGGAAATTTATATTTTCTTCCCAACCACTGCAGGTAGGATAACATAAAGTAGCTTTCCTTCTTACTGTTACAGTACCTAGGATGTGCACAACAAACTGGAACAAACAAATCAATTGGCTGTATCAGAGTCCCTGGTATGGAACAAAATAGTAACTTCCTTTCATCAGGATTCCCTCTTGTGTCTTCATATTGTCTGTGAAGTCTGGATACAATGTTTGCACTGTTAGACATCTGCAATGCAATGGTAGGGAATGGATATCAAAAGGTTTGCTTCCAGCTAGAAGGAAATAGGCATTGTAGGTGAAATTCATTTAACAAATTTTAATTTTAAATGCATGTTGTAACCTAAGATGAGTAAGATCTTACCTTTTAGTGATCTAGTTTTTGGGGGACTGGGAGATTAGTTGGGGGCACTACATTTACTTGATTTCCCCAAAGCAAGCAAGATATAAATATATCAAAAGTAGAAATTATGTAGCAGCCATTTAATTCTAGAAGACTTAAAAAATGTGAGGTTTAGTTCCTCCTCTTTATCACAGCAGGGTTATATCAAAGCCTAAATTGTTTAGGGAACAGTCCTTTGGAAGAAATAACACCATGTGATGAAAAATACCATGAATAAGGGAAGAATGCACTTGGGAACACATTAAGAGAATGAGAAAAATATTTTAGGACATAGTTTAAACTGTCAATTATGGAAAACAAACTACTCATAATCTTCATATGCTTCTTGCTACATGATAATTTCAGTTCTTTCACTTGTTCTTGTATTGTAAAAAATGGTGGAAGATTATTCCCCATCAACTTCTCTGTTCATTACTTTCTAGCCGTCTGTCATATCCCTACTGCTTCTAATTGAATGTCTCTTCTCTAAAATGAGTTCTTAGTCTGTTTGGTATATCTTCACATAGAGATCTTTTTCATATTTATTGCCATACCTCTTGCTCTTCTGTCTAAATATCCTTCCTGTTGTATATGCTTTTTTCAGGGGGGGATATAAAAACCATGGGCAGTTTTTAAGATGTGTGTTCATAACTGATTTACAAAAGAAACCACAGGGCTATGTTCTGATCTTCTGGTCTCTGCTTCCTCCCTGACAGTGTGAAATGATCACAAAAACAGCATGCTGAGAAGGACGTGCTCAGAGCTAGCTGGTAGGCAATGCTTACAGAAAGGAGATGCTGCTACCAAATGACACCCTTCTCTGGGATTTTACAACCTCCAGATCAGGATTAAAAAAGCAAAATCTCGTGAAGAGGATTCCATGGCATCATACACAATATATCTCTTTGTATGCAGAGCATCCACTGGATCGGGGAGAGCTCTGGTTCAATTTGCCCCTTTCTGCTGGTGATGGTTAAAAGCCATCCTTCTTGGTGCCAGAGGAGCACTCGTAAAGGTAAATTTCCATGGGGCTCTCCTTCCATGTGACATCTTGACCACTGGGTCAACTCCAACTCTCATCCAGCTCTCCTCTTGCTCAGTGGGTCCTGGAGGGGGTTTTTTTGCAAGTAAAACAGCTTTAAAAGAAGAGATACAGAGTGTCTTCTTATAATAGAACAGTAACGGAACTTTCTTCAAAGGTAAGAAACATGGATTTAAATCCACAGAACTAAGGAACTAAATTGTGGTTTTCCACATGTTGGTCAAAAGCTCCAACTAGTGAGCTGCTATATAAAGGGAAAAGTGTGCTCATAATTTTCAGTTTTGTTAAAAGGTGGGGGGAAAAAGCCAAACTAGAATCAGTTGGTCCATTTTTACAGCCCCAGATCTATCAGGCTCTTTGTGATAATAGGGACTCTAAAACACATCTTAAGCTGGAACGTTGGAGTACTCGAATGTTATTCTTCACTCCTGGAATTCTCAACTTAAAAGACTTATTTTTGTAAATGTGGGGAAGAAAATGGACAATTGTACACTATGCAGTGACACTCTTTCAAGAACTGAAAAGTAAGATATTCTTTCCTATTTTTCCTGGCATACTCAGCCTTCAAACCTCATATTTGTACCATAGTATAGCAGTGAGAAAATAGGGGTGTTTCATCCAACCTGACAAATTGCAGAGTCTAACAACAGGAAAGACAGGAAAAAAAATTCTGCCTTTCTTTTTCCTTTGCTTTGTTGCTAGGTTGGAAATGAACAGAGAAAAACAAAACAAAACAAACAAACAAAAAAAAAAAAAAACAAAAACACACACACACAAAAAAAAAAAAAACATGGGCTTGAATTAAGAGGAAATGGGGCTTTGATCTTAAAGAAGGTAAAAATCAGAGTACAGGGAGTACACACATCACTAAGTCAGGGGAAGTGATGTCACACTCATAATGAGCAACAACAACACTTCTGAAAAAAAACCCAAAACTTCAAAAAATGCCTCCTAGATATTAAATCAAGGTGTATGTTTTCATGTTAACTGCCTCCAAGCAATCTTTTATATTAAACTACTTTATGTGCAAGACTTCCAGATCATTTACAGGGCAAGTGCTTAGGAAAACAGGGGCTTTCCAAGTGCCTGAAAAGATTGTCTGACTGATTGTCTGTCTACAGATTTTCTTTTAAAGCTATTTTAAGTATATTATCCCATCCCAGCTATTTAACTCAGGAACCTGTCAATCACATGCTGCCTAACTGAACTCTGGGATACTGTAGGACTGCAAGCCACAAAGCATGGGAACAAAAATGTGAATAAAGGGGTTTCTGCTATGATTTCATTCTTCAAAACCAATTTGAAAAGGTCAGATTTCAGATTGCACAAACCCATTGAGACTTAGGGACTAAACTGGGACAATCAACAAAAAAAGGAAAAAAAAAAAAGCTAATTCTTTCCCCCCCTTTCAAAAGGGAAGAAGATAGTTTTAATACCAGTTACTTGCTGGGGCAGACAGCGAGGTCTGAGGGTAAAGAGAGGGCAATGAAAATTGAAAAAGAGAAACACATGAGTCAGTTTTTGTACTGCTGAGGTAGTAAACTGATGAATTACTGACTGTGTGTCACCTTCTTCAGAGACATTGCAATCCTGCTTTCTCTTTCTCTAGTTTGATTTTTTTTCTTCAAAGAGAAAATATGGGATACCAAACAGAATTAGGGGCTAAGTAAGGGGAAATACCACTGGAACAGATTTTACAAAAGACTAGAAATAAATTGTGTATTTCACAACAGTTGGACTGTGGTTCTAAGCCAAAGCCCCCTGAGGTTAAGTGAAAACCTCCTTGATTTCAACAAGCTTTGTGACCGAACTTAAATCGCAATGTTTGACAGAAATGAGAGTGGCAATATCTATCTTGACATGTTCTAAAAAAATTAAAGCTACCTATTTAATCAGCATACAAAAGGGTTTACCTTTTCTCCATGTTTATTGACTGCAGAAACAAGTGTGACCTCAGCTGTTGTAAAACCTCAGGACTCCACCACCTCCAGTGGAGCAGTGACAGTTTGTCTACAGGGAGATCCAAACCATAAAGGAGAAGAGGCATTACACAGTAAACGACCATCCATGCTCTTAAACAGCATGAAATATGATGGAGCAAGCTCAAAATATTAGCTGATAAGCAGTAATTTTAAAGGAAGGAAAAGCATCTAAGCACATATGCTCATGTAGCAGGTGGTTTGCAATTATGATCATCCCCAAATGTTGTCAGAACTATGCTTGGCACTTCTGTTGATATTTAGGGAGTAATTGAGTGTTAATTCTATTGACCTTAGTTGCAGAACCTCTTTCATCCTGGAAGCATTAGTGACTTTCAGGCAGCACACTTTACATAGCTGTCTACTGAATGGTTTTCTTTTAGTGATTTTTTTCACCTGAGGCATTTCAGTCATGTAACTTCAGCAATCAATTTTGGCCCAAAGCAGCATAGGCTTCCTGAAGCCACAGAGAAGCAAGTATTTGCATGCAAGCTTGCTGCTAAAGCACCAGGGAGAAGAGTGAGTCCACAAAAGCTTAGGAAATGGGAATCTGAGTTGAATCATCACACAGTCAGCTAAATTACTGGCCCTGTAATTAGCCTTTTTGGAGGTCTCTTAAATTGTTAATCCCTTTACTGATTATAATTGCTTTATTGAATCTAAATTAACCCAATGTTTTAAGAAAAAAATCATGCTATTCTAATAGCTACATAAAATAAATAAATAAATAAACAAACAAACAAACTACTTTGTATAAGTCCTAATTTAGATTAGACTTTGCTGAAACATTAGTCTTGGGAGTGATTTTTTTCTCAGAATTTTGTTGGAGGAGGATAGAGTTGGGAGGCTGGAGGATAAAGTTTTATTTACACAGTATATGCAAAAGAGTTTTATTTAAAAATTCACTAGATTGGGAGTATTCACTGCACATGGAGTCAGTGCCAGACCAGAACAGGATCCATGCCAAGAAAGAGAACCAGGAGTTAGACATCTGTAAAATCTTGGATGGGATAGAAGACAAACCTAAAACACTTTTGTTCATTACAGATCTAGGATATTTCCTAGCCATTCATCTAGATCTGAATTTCCAGGCCAAAATTGCTGTATCCTTAGATGGTCATTTGCATATCTTGCAGTGCACAGAAACTTTATTGGGTCCCTGAAGGACTAACATAACCTGCAAATACACCACTGAGATACCCAGGGGTAATCAGGTCTTCTCTGACCTGTCTGGGATAGAAAAAAAATGTATCACCAGGTGTCTGGGACTTCTAGCACTACCAGGAATTACCTCATTATTCTACAGCACTAGCCCCATCAGATAAAGAAGAGGATAGGGGGAAGGACATGGAAACACGAGAAGGAGAACAGATAAAAGGGAACCAGGGAGAAGGAAAAACGTGTTGAGTCTTAATTGAGCTTGGAGTTAGGACGCAGGAGGAGAAAAACAGAGTTGGCTGGGTTATGATTTATTCTGTCTAGTGATCTGTGTTTGCAGTGGATTGAAACGTGCTCTTGTTCCTAATACATTTTTTAAACCTTGTTTATCAAGTGTGAAGTCAAGGATAAACAAGTTTAAGTTATGGGCAAAGTATGACATGTTTTTAGAGTGAATCTTACCAGGCATTATTTTGTAAAGCCCAGCAAGCATTTTCTGAACTGTTACAGCTGATTATACTCCTAGCCACAGCTCCAAGATACATTGTTTTAGTGTGTTACAAAAACATCCAAATGCATTACACTTCATATAATGCCTTATATGCATCATGTGTAATCTTGTTCCCCAGTGCTTCACCAAGAAATCATCACTGACTGAACACAAGAAGAGAATTTGAGGTTAAATTTGGAAAAAGGAAGAGGAACCACAATGGAAACACAAACAAATGGAAACACAACCCTGTTCCTTTTTATCCATTCACCTATAAAAGTAAGAAAAGATGGCCAAGCTTGGAGGGGTTGCAGGAAAGAACCAACACAATGAACAGAGATTACTGGTAGCAAGACTCCAAGTATTCATAAATAATTATAACTGTTGCCATATACTTTGTGTTCTAATTCCTCTTGGTTGAATATTTTGCTACCTTTAAGAGAATTTCTGGAAATTTCATGTTTACATATACATTTAAAATTTCATATTTATACATACAGATATGAAGGGTCATCTTTTTACAAACTACATTTTGGAATTAAGGCTCCAGCGGTATAGATGAATATTTGGAATACCATCACAATTAGTCCTGATAAAAATGAAAGGGGTGTTTGAAAGTAGCCCAATGTACTTCAGTGTCCAGTTACCCCTGGGAAAGCAAGTGTGTAATAAAATGTCATCTTTGAAATACAGCTCTGTATCTCTTACACACAGCTGAAAAACTGCCACTTCAGCAATTAATCATGACAGCTGCTCCGAAGCATACTATGTTTCCACATGTTATTCTCTTCATCTGCTTATGCTACGCTCAGTAACTCTGCACTTATGGAGCTTTTAGGCAAATGTGTTTTAGTTTGTACACAGCAGAGAATTCTATGACACATAGCTACCAAATGATCCATTGTTATACCATTTTTTTATATATTTTTTTTCCCCATGATCACCTAATTCACAGTTCTATAGACAAACAAAAAACCAGCCAGGTTCATCTGGATATATGCCTCACAGTCCACATATGTGCTACGTTTGATGTCATTGACACATTAATACCACTTTTTTTAGTCCTTCTTCACATTTCATATAGAAGAAGAAATAACTAATCTACCGAATCAATAAGTTGCCTATAGGCAATGTCAGCTAGTTAGCAATATTTTTCTCCATTATTTTAATGTTACTTTACAGGCAAGTAAAGGTAAATACAATAAACAATAAACCATGAACATTCTTATTATTTCTTCCAGAATATCCATCCTCAAAGTCTCATTTACTTCAAGTTCTTTTCAAATGCCAGCACTTCTTGAAGTCTTCACCATTAGCTTCATTTGAGGAGCTCTTCTAGCACTGGGCATAACCACTGGCATCTGTACCATGCCAGTCACCTCCATCTGAAGGAAAAGTAAGAAGCATTCTAGGACACTGCTCTGGCCTGACCAGGGATTCCTCAATGATCCAATACCCAGGACACATAAAAATGCATAATCAAATTAGCTATGTGAAGTAGCACTAATTACTCAAGGCCAGTATAAAAGGACAAATCCATTGGACAAAATCATCTATGGGCTCAGGAACATACCTCTGGCAGAATTTGAGAGAGAAATAAAGCATCATGAGAAAAGATTTTTAAGTGTTTTATTATCAAGAGAAAAACTGAAGAAGATAAATGTTAACAACAAAATATAGTTAATGACTAGCAAGTGGGATGAAGTGCTGACCATAGACAGGATTTGGGGAGCAGTGATATCTTTATTAGATTGACTAATTTGGTAGTAAAAAAAAAAATAGATAAGCTTTCAGGAACACAAAACCAGCTCCTGAGGCAAACACTTGCCTATTTTCCAGTTATATCCATGGTATTAATAAGAGAGATTGCCTTTTCCCCACAACATCTCCTTGCTTATATTCAGGCTATTCTAGTTACAGTATTATCACTGTATCTTGAAAGTGTACAATGATCTTTTTGCTTCAGCCTTTGCTTAAAAGATCCATTTTAATGTCATAGTCAATCCCGCTAAAATCATAAATAGAAAAGTGAAACCCAGGCCAGTAAAAGGAAAGAATAATGGTAGAATCTACACAGAATTTACAGCTTGGCTAGGACCAATGTAATTCAGCACTAAGAACACAGAAAATATTTTTCAGAGCCAACAGAAATTATCTTTAGTAACTTGAGGAATACAGATTCCAGAAACTTAGAAAGGGCAAACATTTATTTACTTTTAAAACATAAAAGAGGAGAGAGCCTAAATTCAATCATCAGAAAAATATCACAATAAATAATGAGAAGGTCCATTTGTAAGAATCTGCAATATAAACAGGATGTAAGTAAAAGCCAAGATTATTTTTTAATAAATAAATCGTATCACGACAAATTTATTTCTCTCTGTGGTAGATACCAAGCTTTAAAGGTAGAGGAGAGTAAATGTTGTCATGCATCTGGATTTTTGCTTCTGACATATCACAGGATATTTCTATAGACAAATGGATTAAAGGTAGTTAGACAGTTACTTGGGAAATACCATTCAAATAATAGCTATCAATAATCTGTTTTCAAATAAACAAGATGCACCAGGTCAGGTTCTGCAAAAATCCGTCTGGATTATATATTCCATAATGAACTAGTAGATAGACTAAAATGGTTTTTGTATTTGAAAATGACACTAAGCTAAAAAGGCTTCAAAACCTTCAGAGTACAGAATATACCTTTTAAATTATCGTGGTGAACAGCAGAAATCTGAATTCACCTAAACAATTAAATGAGTTCACATGCACAAGATTAACTGCACAAATATAAACTAGAGAAAGAAGGGCAAGGCAAGCACAGTGTATAAAAGAATCTAGAATGGATCACAAATAAGCAATAAAATCATACCATTGCCTAAGAAGCAATCATGTTCAGTTAGAGGAAATTAGTACGTTTTATGTTAAACACATGAAACATTCCTTCCACACTACTCAGATTTGGTAATCTTTTACCTGGATCCCTGTGAACACTGCAAGTTATCACCTGTCAAGGAATATATCAACCAGCTGGAGAAGGTCCCAAGAAACAGAAATAAGAGTGAATTTCTAAAAGAAGCGATCTAGTGTAAGACTTTGCAAGAACCAGGCTTGCTTAATCCAGGAGGGGGGAAAACTAGGAGGAGATTTAATAAAAAATTTCAAATTTTCAGAAAGATTCTTTGTGAAAGCAGACAACAAATTGTTTTCCATAAGCTCTGAAAAAGAGAAAAGATTGCAGTGAGGGAGAATTAGGTTAGAGGTGAGAAAAATATTTCAGTGCGAAGGCCAACTAAGCAATGAGTAACAGACCTACGGAGATTCTTCCTGCTTGTCAGAAATTTTAAGGAGGAATAAGTCAAACAACAGTGAGGATTGGTTTTCTGTATAAATCCTGCTTTGGAGCACACTTTTGAATCAATGGATCTCATAAATATTGCACAGGAAGCATAACTATCAAACAGTGTGCAACTCTATACCCTTGCTCAATTGCATAGACTGTGGTGCTTAACATTGATCTTTATGAAGGGCATTATAATGTAAGTCAAATACAAAAACTGAAAGTAAAACAATTGTCATAAAGGAGGATTCAAAATCCCCTTAACTAGGCAGCATTGTAGTGACTACAGCTGAGGAAAGAAAACTGGAGCTATATCTGTTTTTCATGGATTTTTCACAGCAGACCTCTACTTTCTGTCCAAATATTTCATTTTTTCAAAAAGATCAGAGTTTACATATTAATTACAACCACAAAATGTGAATGTCTTTGTGAGCAGTCCATATTGCATTGGCTTCTAGGCATGCTCAACATTTTTATGTTTCTTCATGTTAAGAAGTAAATTAAATAAAATCAATTCCTGTTTCCTGCAGGTCTTAGCTCTGACATGTCCATTATCTCAGCAATATCAATTCTTATAACCTTTTCTTCCACTCTGAATTTTACAGTAGGTCAGTATTTGTGTAATACTGCTGTTAAAAGCAACTAGTATTTTACCTGTCTCCATTGCTGTGCACTGATAAAACTCCCAAGTCATTCACACAACTTTATTCACATTGGTAGATGTATGCTAGAAAAACTGTTCACAAGATCATACTTTTCCATATGGATTCTTGTAATTAGAACAAATCTATGTTTATACATCTTTTCTAATACAAGTGACCTACTGGGGACTCATTTCCTCCTCATAAAATGTAGCACATTTTAAAAAAGTTTCTTTACTTCATTGACAGGATTTCTACAAAATCAGTGTCATCAAAAATAATATTTGAGAGACATCCTAAAGTTATTTTTAAAAACAAATACACACACTTTCTGACAGGAAAGAGAAAGTTTGTGGTGAGCTATACAAAAACACAACATATTGCTGCTCTGATCATTATTCCTTGTTCTCAGTTACTGGACATGTCAAAGCAGCTAAGGCGACAGGGTCCAGGAATAATTGTGTTGGTGCTCTAGAGCTACCTCTGGGTCTGTCACATCATCAGACTGCCCCTGTGCTGCTTGTCTTCC
Source organism: Apus apus (assembly GCF_020740795.1). NCBI lineage: Eukaryota > Metazoa > Chordata > Aves > Apodiformes > Apodidae > Apus > Apus apus. The sequence continues at coordinate 13,759,346 of NC_067283.1, forward strand.
TAGTCCTCCTGAATGCATTTCCTTACCTTTTAACACTTTTTCCTATTACTTGTCTCTATTTTATCCATTCACGACTCAAACCCTACACATGTCCTGTGATTCTAGATTTGCTCAGGTGGGCAGATGGATTTCCAAAGTACATGCCTGCTGACCTCAGAAATGCATACCTGAAGCCTTTCTGCTGAAATGAAGCCTATACAGAGCCAGCATGCTTGAGTTTCGGTCTGAAGACTTCACAAATAAATGCCACACCCTTTTAGTCAAGTAGCCATTTCCTATTATAAAAAAAATGTTATTATGGGTTTTTTTCTAACTAGATCCTGGATTGATCAGACTTGGCTTCAGATTTCATGTACCTTGTTCAGCTTAGGAAAGTTTAGTCTGCTGTCTGGAAGCAACTTAATGATAACCAGAACTGGATTCAGTTTGAATTTCAAATTGTGCCACTGAGATAAGAATGGAACTGAGTTTTTAGGAGGGGCTTGTGTCTACACTTCTCAGACAGGACAATCTTGAGGGTGACCAGAATAACCTGTGTGCCTCCACAGCAAAGGTGTCTGGGTTACTCCCAAGACAGCTAGCTATACCTTCTATGGATATGCACAAAGAAAACCTGGGCCACAGGTGTTGTGGCATGCAATAAGTCATCTATCATCAGTCTCCTATTTTTCCACACATGTAGATGTTATTAGCCCATCATGCAACCCTACCAAAGACACAGGCTTTAATTGTAAATGGCAGGGGAGGAGGGTACAGTATGAGAGTCCCTGGAACAGCAGCGACACAGTCCTTGCAGCTACAGGGCACAGCTCAAAGACACAGCCAGGGATGTCACCTCCCCTCACAGGGGCTTTCCAGAGCCTCTGCTGCAGAGTATGGTTAGGGTAGTTAGCCTTAATAATGACTTCAAGAAAGCTGCAGGGCACTGGGCTGAGGTCCAGTTGTCATGCCAGCAACCTCCATCACTCCACTTGTAAAACGGTGTTACAACACCCTGTACAAACAGGGGCTTTTCAGCAAGAATAAGATCCTTCAGGGCAAAGCTGCAGCTAGCCCTGGCATGGTGTGCTGTAAGCAAAGTATTGGACCTCCCATTTACACCGTGAGTTCCTGAAGGCCCAGTTTTTGCACTGAGAACAAGAGTGTGCCTTTTTAGGAAGGCCAGCAAATGCAATGTATGCATTTATAGATTGAAACTAGTAATAAATTGCCTTCTCAAAAATATTACAAATGCACATACAGGAACCATTATGAAAGACACTAACATCACACAGTAGAGATGACATTCTTATCTCCAGAACATCCTGGCCTGAATTTATCCTTATTCAATACTTCCATAAGGATGGAGTAATCCCTGGGGACTTTGAGCTCAAAAAGGCAAAGGGATGTGTCCACAGCAGGTAAAACAGTGATTCAGAGAAGTCTTTGCTCAGCCCATTACTATACTTGTTAAGCAATATTTATGCACTTTATTTGCAGGCTAAGAGATCAAGGGAATTGATAACTGAGATTAATTGTGTTTATAGATAAAATGTACATCACAGATTGTGGGTTTTTATGTCTGGGGTTAGGGAGAAATCACACATTGCATAGAATGACTGTGTCAATTCTGCTGCAAGAGCATTTCTCCCTGCTCAGCTATAAATAGTGCTCACAACACATGTGAAAAGGATCATGCTCCATCCCACAGTGGGAAATCGCTGAAGAAAATTGTTCTGGTAAACAAGCCTTTCCTGATGGCTTTCTGAATGACTGGCAGCGAGTGAAACTCCTGGATCTGCTGCTCTGCTGACAAAAACCACCTCGGTCCTCCCTGCTCCTAAAGCCACGCTGCATGTCAGGGAAGGCTGAGGCCACTCATACGGCAACTGAGGAGTCTTGGTGTCACCCTTAGAAAAAAACAGCCACAACTCCATCTTGAGCAAACCATGTCCTGGCTATGGCTCACGTGTTTGCTGCAGCTCCCATCTCTGGTGTTGATACCACGACTTCCCACCCAGTGCTAACCACAGCCTCCACAGTGGCTCAGCCCTGCATGAGCAACAAAACTGACATGTTTTACCAAGTTAGATGATTCTCAATTTCACAGCCTCCAAGTAGCCTCTTTCAGCGCTCCTTAGAAAGGCTTTTCACATATCTCACTGGAGTCTTCTCTGCTACATGCTACGTTTTGCTGTGCTGTAGTCCAAAAACATGGAGAACAAGTTACCCTCTTTTGCTCACTGCTTCATTAACTTTTGAATATCCTATAGACAAGGTTGCTATACCTGCTAACATTATTTTACACTGTTCAGGACTGCTGAGTGTCTGTATGCTACCTTGTTGCAGGAAGTGCATTTAAGGGATCACACACCTCCGCTCTGTTCAGCAGTGTCATGCAGCACCTCCAGTACCTGCATCACACAGCATTTAATGGTCTATTTTCCCCCTTCACCATCACATGCACAGTGTTAACTGCAACTGTGTCCCACATCCCATAAGGTACTCCTGCCTGGGAGACTGGGAATTCTTTCCACTCTGTGCATTAAGCCATACTTCCATGAACATGAATATGCCAGCCAACTTTGCTATTAGTAAACATACCATGAAATCAATATAAATACTTTTTGTAAGATATATTTCAGCTGCATGCAAAAACAATGGGACATATTCTTACCACCCCCTTAACAGTTTGCAAAGTCACTCTTCAGAGATTCCCACCCCTTTCCACCTACTCTGTGAGGAACATAGGCTCCTAAATTTTGTTGCAACAGATTGTATCGCAGTTTGATATCTAAAGTAGACAGTGAGTCAATCTTGCATCAGCACCAACACAGCTGGTTATCTCAGTACAGCATTTTGGTGAATGCAATTTTTGAGCAAAATCAAGCACGACAAACCTCCCCTAAGCATTCACGTTGGCAAAACTCAATGGCTCAAACACTTCCAAAAGAAGCAGCCCAGCCCTGACTGAAATTACTTTGTTTTAAAATGTAAGTGAAAGCACAGGAAATATTTTGCAGTGCTCAGTCTAATAACTGTGATGAGGCAGCTAAAGCAAAAGACTTATTTTTGAGTCCCTGGTCAGTATACACACTCTTTACCATGGCTAAAACTGAGTTTTGCGATATAGATAACATGTTCCAAACTTTGGAAATATCCAGATCTTCACAGAGAAAACCTGTTTAGTTAACATTGACATTTAGAATATGCTATTTGTTTTCTTCCTCCTTTACATTTGACAGTTACTGCTTAAGAACGAACTTTGATATAGCCCATGACATGCCTGAGAGTATTTTTTAAAAGCAGTTTGGGGAAAGAGGAAGAGAATGAATACATGATAATAAAGCCTGATCTAAATTAGTAAATTACTTGTTCCCAGATGTTTCCTTCTTGAGACCTCACATAGAGCAACTGCATCAGGACATCTGTAGCTTAAGGTTTCTTAGTTGTCACTCAATCTTTCCTCCTTTTTCATAAGCTGATCTCATATCTTCCGCAGTGATGTTGTTTTCACCTCACATCATCTGTACAAACAAATAAGGTATTCCCTCCCCCACAAACATAAGCACATGCACACACATACTTCTCTCTTTGGTCTGCATACAGTAGCTTGGCACCAAAAAGATATGTGATTAAGTTTTAACAAGTGTCAAAGCCAAGTGGCTCACAGACACTTACCTGGAGATCAGAATGTGGTTTAGGTGCTTTCTGAAATTCAAATTAGCAAGTGTCATTCTTCCTGCTTTCTACCACACTTCAGGGAATGTTTGATCTGCAGAGAGAAAACGAGACACAGAAAATGAGCAAAGATGAGAGAAACCCCCAGGATCCAGGGGCTCAGACTTCCCACTCCCAAGCACTGCCACTGGCTCTGGGAGCATGTGAATAATCAAGGTTACTCTTGCTTACATGGCCATATTGCAGGGCACTAATGTAGTTTACTGTAGAACCAATTCCCTCATAAATATTTAAGTCAAGGATGTCGGCATAGAACAACAGTACAATTAACAATTCAAAATGCTACCACTGAAAGTTATTTTTGACACCATCAGCTGGAAGTAAGCAGACATGCCTTTGTTAAGTTACAATGTAGTCTATCATTTGTAATACAATATCAATGCAAAAACATCCCCTCAGAGAATTGATCAGAAATTTCATACTCTTTTTGTGCTTGCTAAAGTACACATTTTATAAAGGTTGTCATGGTCTCGTGTTACTGCCATGTTGCTCAGAAATAAAAGACATTGCAAGGGAAGGCAGGAGATCTAACAACTCATGACCTACATGGGTTCCTTATTGTTAAAAATGTTAAATTTAGATAGCTTCTGTATAGAAAAAAATAGTGAAACAGGTTGGTATACAGAATATTAATTGTATCCATAAATTTCAGTAAAAACTTCACACTACACGTAATGGTCAGAACTAATGTATCAATGTTACCTACTTCTACCCCTCATACCTCTCTAGTATACTATTACACAAGTGCTTTAAAAAATACTCCAAGAACTACAAAAGGAGTTGTAATAGCAGATTGCAGTGTATGAGTAAGTGACATCTTTTCTTTTTCTTTTTTTTTTTTAACTGAAAACTATTAAGCATAAAGTCCAGTGAACAGTAAGGATCTGCATCCCTTGTCCTCCTGAGTATCCCACTAAGCTGTAGCTGATACACTGCAAAGGTGAAAAAAGAAAAAAAAAAAAAAAAGAAAAAGAAAAAGAAAAAGAAACCAAGTGCCAGGAAAATAGGAACTGCACAGGAAGCAAGTTTTTCTCTTGTTTGAGCTCAGTCAGTCCTGTACCATCAGGCTCCTTCCATCTTCGCAGCTTCCATGTTTGCACTCCCATAGCTGTACAGCCCATCCTCCAACCTCACAACATGCCAAGGGTCAAGTTATAACTGTATTGCACGCACTGACATTTTCTCAATTTACATACACTTTAAATACAGACTCTCTTCCTCTGTCACAGGACCTCTAGTTTTATATTGAATCTTCTAATTTTACACTGACTAGTTGAACTTGGGATTAATCCTTTCCTGGATATTAATGTAATTTTGGGTATGGATACAAGGAGTGTAAAGAGTACATGGGACAGGGTAAGGAAAACTTGTAAGATCAAGGCAGCATGAAATGATCTTTTCTGCATGTTTTTCCTGTAGTTTTCCCCTTGACTTTCAATCGCTCACCAAATTGCACAAGGACCTGCTACACCAAGTCCTTGCAGAGATGGCAGTGGTGCAGACATGCCACATGCACATGGTACGTAGTAGAGGAGGTCCCTGTGCTATGACTGGCTAGGTGAAAGCTGGACTCAACACAGCCCTGTCAGAGCATATTCTTCACTGCATCTAATTCTCAAGAGACCCATGTTTCTACTCACAGAGCAGTATAAGGCAAGGGCAAAAGGGAATTACTACATTTGAAACCATATGTGCTTCTCATCATTAATAATAGCCCACTTATATATAGAAGAGGTGTAATTTCTAAGTCATATTAGCTAAGATTCAGACTACCCCACTCTGTGACTTGCTAATCAGCTTTATTTGTGCCTATGAATTCACAGGTACATAGGTACATCTTCATTTAAGATTGTGCCTTAAAACCTTTCCAATGATTCCCTATCTTGTTTTTGAGTGCTGTTAATTTTAACGTGGCTATTTTTTGTAGGCAGCAGGTAATATCTGAATGCTTTGTGAAAATTCAAGAGAATTTAAAAGGATGAGGGGTTCAGATCTGAAGATATTATTTTTTATTTATTTTTCTTTTTGTTCTTTGGCTTATTCAACAATCTATTTTTTTAGAGTGAAGTAATCCTTTCAGAAGGAGTATCTGGCAGCAAGCCTGAATTGCAGTGTAAAAAACCAACAAAGAAATTTTGATCTTCTTGTCCTAAAGATTTCTTTCCAAATATATATATACACACATACATAAATATCTTTATTTAAGGCTCTGTCGAACTACAGAAGTGAAGAAAGAAGAAAGCATTGAATAATTCATTAAACTTTCTTCCTTTATCACTCAGGTCCAATTTTCCCACATAAAAATATAAAACCCAATTGAATTATATAAAATTATTAATACTGAAGATGCAACTGAAGAATTTTATCCCAAAGAAACAAAAAAGTCTCACTAGTCAGATTTGGTAGGTTTTCTGTAACTTCAGGTAGAGACAAGCTTCTAGATCTGAACCAGCCATCCTCATCTCTGTGCATAGTTAATGTAGATGACAAAGTCCAGGAACTAAGACATCTCATCCTAAGCAGAAATCTAAAACAAACCATTTAAATACATTACAACAGTATCTGCTTCTCCCACTGATAACAAGGGAGCCCAGAATAACTAGTTCAGATATAGAAATGTACCTCACGGTTGTTTAAAGTCACAAAAGATTAAACATTCACTGCGTCCACTCTCTGACAAACCAACCTAAAAAATTCCAAATGTGACTACAGGAACTGTGTCATGCAAATACATATCAATATCCAAAAATACTCCAGATATACTGTTACCTTCAAGTATCTGGAGGGAAATCCAGTAAAAATCTGCCCTCCAGGAATACCCAGCCACAACCATCACAGAGTTTATATGTCAATAAATACTCTTCTATGGCAGCATAGCTTTGACTTGACTTTAGTGAAACTGGACCTTATGCAGAGAATATTCTTTCTATAGTGTTTATTAAATTAGCGTGCAAGGCTGTGTTTAGAGGGATGTTAACCATTAACTGGCATATCCTCTGTTTATGGATTATGTGTGCCATCTTCCACACAGAAAGATGAGTATATTTATGTAAAAATAAAGCTCCATACACAGTTTCCCACTAGACAATCGCATACTCATTTAAAATGTTCATTTACTTAAAATTTTGCTCCCTGGGATGGCCTATGAAATATGCATTTCATTTTAGCAGGGCTTCCCAAAGAAGTCAGCTGCCAGGCAGTCTTTTTCTACCTCCTTCAGTCCAATGTAAAGCAGGACACTGAATCTGCAATAGCAGGCCACATTCAGGAATTAGAGTTTCAGCTCAATTTCTGCTGACAGTGCCTGAGGAGCACCTGGATATGAGCAGCTCCATTAGCATTCATTCCCAGCCATTTGTTACCTGATAGTAATTTCCTACAAAACCATGAAATCTGAACATGCTTCACATAAAATCGTATTTAGGGAGGTCAGGGACTAGCAGGAAATGATTGACTGAGTAAAATTTCCCAAGTTATGAATTATTTCAGGATTTTTGCATCCCAAACCCCTGATAGATCCTCCCAGAGTAATTTTAGCTGCTTTTCATAGAATCATAGAATGGTTTGATTTGGAAGGAACTTTAAAGGTCATCTAGTTCTAACACCCTTGTATAGGCAGGGACACCTCTCACTAGAACAGGTTGCTCAGAGCCCCATCTAACCTCCCACTGAACACTCCAGGGATGGGGCTTCCACAACTTCCCTCAGCAATTTGGTCCAGCATCACTACCCCCACATTAAATAAATTCTTCCTAATGTCTAACCTAAATCTACCCTCTTCCAGTTTAAAAACATTACCCCTTGTCCTATCACTACACACTCTGATAAAAAGTCCCTCCCCAGCTTTCCTGTAGCCCTCCTTGAGGTACTGGAAGACTGCTATGAGGTCTCCTTGGAGCCTTCTCTTCTCCAGGCTGAACAAGCCCAAATCTATCAGTCTGTCTCCGTAGCAGAGGTGCTCCAACCCTCTGATCGTCTTTGTGGCCCCCCTCTGGACTTGTTCCAAGAGCTCCATGTCCTTCCTGTGCTGGGGGCTCAAGACCTGGACACAGTACTCCAGGTGGGGTCTCACGAGTGCAGAGCAGAGAGGCAGAATCACCTCCCTTGACCTGCTAGCCATGTTTCTTTTGATGCAGCTCAGGACGCAGTTGCTTTCTGAGCTGCAAGTGCACATTGCTGACTCCTGGTGACCTTTTCATTGACTGGCACCCCCAGGTCCTTCTCCTCAAGGCAGTTCCCAACCCATTCTCTACCCAATCTGTATTTGTGCTTGGGACTGCCCCAACCCAGGTGCAGGACCTTGCACTTGGCCTTGTTGAACTTCATGAGGTTGGCATCAGCCCACCTCTCCAGCCTGTCAAGGTCCCTCTGGATGGTGTCCCTTCCCTCCAGCGTTTTAACCACATTACAGAACTTGGCTTTGTCAGCAGACTTCTTCTTCACCCAGCCTGTATTTGTGCAATTTTGTTAAGCAATGGAGAAATTAATTCTCTCAGCTGGAAATCTACCTTAAATCCAGTCCCATATTTTGAAAACATGACGAAAGAAGTATAGAAAATAACAGTTAAAAAAATAAAATTGTGGAGGCACCATGTTGCATAAAGTCTTCTCACAAACTACCAGTGAATTCAACCAAAAGATTCAGTTCTATATATTGCATCAAACATGGTCACACAGACTGTGTCCATTGTTATTTAGAGTCAAGTAATATTTCTATACCAATTAAAGTCCATGTTTATAAAGAAACTTTTCCTGCAGAAGTTTGTCATATTTTGAATTAGTATAATGTTTTATTGTATATTACAAATCCTTCAAAATCCATGTCACAACCAGTCGAAACAATACAAATACATTACAAGGTTTTGGCTGAAATAAAGGACACAGAAATAGTAGTATTCTGCTTGGCAGGAGCCCTGAAGACATTTATATCAGGAGTCATTTAAAACTAAATCAAAGGGGATTCAAGCCCGATTGGCTAAAAGTAATAATAGACAGAAATACTAACCTCTATGAAGTGATACTGAAAAAACCTTTTAAAATGTACTGATTTGCATCAAAGCTTTTCACAGACTAAATGTCTGGAAAGAGTTTGACTGAACTGACAGACATATCTGTTCCTCTCGCTCAGCAAATATAAATCAAGATTAAGCTATAGATGGATTTATAAAGGTAAATAGAGGTGAACTCCAGAGACAATTATGGTTTCTAGTAAAGAAACAAAGATATTTAACTTTGAAGAAAAAAGTTATAAAAACAAACAGCTGGAGAATATAAAATGTGAGAAACTCTCCCCAGAGCTTTTGTCCAGCAACTTTTGTCCAGCAGACGTGAGTTGTACTCACCGTGGGGAAAGTGGAAAATGGGCCACTCACATATTAATCAATGCCGAATCAAGCCCTACTCAATCCTTCAGCCTGTCAGGTGTGCTACATAGCCATCTGTACAAAAGCACATTAAAATAATAGGATAAGAAAACATATCATATTTTTAGATTTTTCTACAATTGATCAGGGCTCAGAACAAGAGAAACATTAAAAACATAATGGGGATAGGTTAGAAATAGCATAAGAAAACAGGTAAGAAAGAAAATGGTCAAAATCTTTAACTCGACTATAAACAAATTAATTTACTTTTTTAAATTACAGACTCTAGCTCTTTGTATTCTACATAAGTTATTTACAGAAACTCTAGAGTTCAGTACAATTTGACATATAAAGAGGAAATGAGTTATCAGTTTTGAAAGAGAACATCAAATCCAACAGGCAGCAAAGTCTATCATGAGAAAGTTACATGAGAATCTTTTTTTACAGATTTGAAATGTTGAACACTGGTACACATAACATCATCCTTCTGTTTTTAATCATTATAAGAAACTTTCTGGCTCTTTTACAAATCAGCTAGCTGAAGCCCCCAGCCTCACCACGTGTCATATTCCACTTCCTGCAAGAGATAAATGGTACTAGTAAATATGCAACTTTAGGCTAAGAAAGAAAGCACTCCCTCAAGCTTCACTAGCAGATGGGTAGATATTTGACCAGCCTTCCCCAGGGTGAGAGCTATCAGCAATCACGTCTTTCCCCAGGACAGCACGCCAAAAAAATCCATCTGTCTCCCAATCAGAGGATTTATCATTTCAGAAAAACGATAAAGAGATCTTGTTTGCAGAATTGTTATGTTCCCAAATGAAAAAAGGATTTACAAGACTGAACTGTAGTTGTTTCATAAATATAGACACTTGTTTCTTACAACTGCAGTGCCAGTGTTTGGGTTACTCAGATGAAGACATTTCTTTCCCCTTAGCTGTGTCCAGTTCATTTTTTTTTTCTCTATTGAGTCTGCAGTCTGACAGTATTGAGGTGACATGGTCCTCAGAAGAGAAGAACTCTCTAGTTTCCCTCTGCAGCACTTATTTCCAGCTCCACACTACCCCAGGCTGTGCAAGTGCTAACACCACTTATTTTCCCAAAGAATCAGCTCTCCATCCAATTTACCAAGCAGCCACAGCAGGTGGAGTGCACAGAGTTAACATGACTGGTGGGAGGGAGAGTGTCAGGGCAGGGTGCCTCTCTCTGGCAGCACCATGGTCCAAACGTCCCATAAGCTACACCTGTCCCCATAACACCTCCATTTGGTTTGATGGCTCTATTCTATAAGAGACTTAAATAATTAGAGACCTGAGATTCACAGCTGCTTACACTATTTGCTTTGTAAAAATACAAGCAACAAAAGTTGTCTCAACAATGTAAGTTTAGTAGATTGATTAAGATTTAATTGAAAGAACAGACAAAAAGAAAACTGTTAAATGAACTGTGCCTATAGCTTTACTAAATAAGCATTTACATATCTACTATAACTATGTATCTACTGCATATTAAAACTGCCATGGTACTATTATGTTGTCTTTTATATTAAAAAAAATAATAACCTGCACCAGTAGCACCTCTGCTTATCTTAATAGATGTATAAACACCTACAATCAATTTGTCCATTGAATCACAGATTATTTTTTTTTTAAAAAAAAAAAAAAGCTTCTTTTACTAAGATTTACCCCTATTAAGTTTTTCTGGATTGCTGTCCTCTTCATTACTGTTGTCTCTCAAAATATCACCTTCACTTCAGCTGTAAATAGCCCAGAAAAACAGTTCAAACTCTAAAGAGAAACTTCCAAAGAAAAGATTTTTTCCCCTCATAGCTGAGACCTTTCCCAAGGGAAGAGGCCACTTTTGGAGGTGTTAATGCTTCATGTTTGTGGCAGTGGAAAAAAAGTATATAGAAATAATGGGTTGGCTGAGTATATTATAAAAGGACTGCTCCTATTAGGGGATTCAGGGCAAATAAGAGCCAAGATAAAACGAAGTTATGGTGGAAAACTTGGAAAATTTGTACTAGTTTCAATATCTTTGCTTATATCTCCTAAATTGCCAATTGTCAAATGTCATTACTGGTCAGGCTGTTAGCTGCTTATTTGATTACAGTCTAGTCTGTCTGTAAAATCATAAAACGTGTTGTGCAGGTGCAAAAGCTCAGGAAAGCATGAAGATTTTAATTAAAGATATTTTCTTGCCTGTTTAGTGCATAGATACATCTACAACAAAAGGCAGAACTACTAAGCTGTTTGCTTCTATTTGTCCCTAATGCCATTGTGGCTGCATGTACTACAGTAGTTGCCAAGAGTTCTTGCACAGTTTTAATACTAATTTATGATGAAGCATACCAAATGAACCACAAGTTATTTAAGAAAATGAAATAAGGAAACTTTTGAGGTTTTAGCAGGAAAACAGACTGGAGTGAGAGTAGTCTGATGTAAATGAATAGACGGCTTCCATAAAAATGAAAGAGAAGAAAACTCCCTCCTGGGGTTCATTATGCCTCTTGAGCTGTTGGTAGTAAAGTTAATTTTTAAATGCTTTGAGGTGATTAAGAACTCAGGCATCACTCTAAATGTAAATAAGTCCTGTTTCATTTCCTTGCAGTTAACTGATTGCAGCAGTCACCAGCTACTTAGCTTGCTGATGTATTTGAGATCCATAGTCTAGTTCATAATTAACCCTCTTCATATGAAGTGAAAATGCAAGCAAGCTTGGTTTCGACTGTGTATAACCAGGATGTGACATACCCGCTCACAAAAAAAAAAATCAACATATAGATTAAAAGTTTGCTTCCACTCACACTAAATACATCTTAAAAACAACCACAATATATATTCAGTTGACAAACTTCAGCTTAAATAGATGAATTATTTATAGTAAAATTTGGAAAACCATTCCAGCTGGACCTCTTTTTCTCCATCAGGTCTTGTAAATATAAAATATTAACAATCTGTATATGAATATCACATACAGATGAAAAATCTCAGATGATAATCCATTCTTGTGAGGCATATATACAAGCAATTATTATTTAACATCAATAATCTAGTTCAAGGCAGTGACTGGGACCCCTAAAATATGTATTCTCAGTCCAAATCTGTCCCAAGACTATTTCATGGCTAGGCAAATGTTTCAGAAGTCTGTAATGCTTTGCACAAGTTTCTAATTTCCTAATCCAGGACATGTTAAACTGTAAACAATAAAAATATCTCCACTGAATACTGACAGACTGAGGCAGCCAATACTCACCTCTGAAAATGCTAGCCTTAAAGTTCCCTACACTTACAAGAGGACTACATTCCTCCTTTTTAGAAGACTGAGGCTAAATTCTTTAACAATTCTGAAATATTTAGTAATCCATTTTTAGTAGGTGTTCTTTTCACCCTACCCTTTGTCCTACTTCAACCTTGATCATTCTTGTGATACAAGATTAAAAAAAAAAAAAAAAAAGCATGCCAATAAGAGCTGAATTCAGGACTTTTACACTCTCAGACATACAAACTAAACTAAATTAGAGTTAAACATCACTTATATTTCCTCATACATTTCAGTCTGTCAGGGATTCCCCACATCCCATCAGGTAGACGGAGATTGGTTTTGGTCCAAAGATAAATTTCTTTAATTTCAGCCCAAGAGTGGCTGGTATCAAAGCCAAAAAGCCCCCAAGGGTGATATACTCAATGATAATATTCTGCTTGTTAAGAATCTGATATCTGGTTAAGTACCTGGTTATATCCCCAGTCGTCGCAGTTCTGATATGATAGCAGGAGATGTAACTTCTCAAGAAATTAGGTTTAAACCATTCAGATTTTTGTGAACCTACAGCTGTGTTTCTGGCTCTTCCAAAGAAGCAAGAGGCAGGTAATGCCACAGACAGAAACTCTGTATGCTCCTGTAACTTGTCCTAGCTAACAGGAACCTCCATATTCTACATCAGTTGTTTCAAGATGATTTAAGGTGATATCCCACATATGGTTCACTGCTGTGAACAGGTAGTATATTCAGATAGGATATTCTCTTCACTGAGAAAGTGGCCGAGCACTGAAACAAGCTCCCCAGGGAAGTGATCATGGCCCCAAGACTGTCAATGTTCAATAAGTGTTTGGACTACGCTCTTAGACACATGGTTTAATTTTTACTTTGCCCTTTGTAGAGTCAGGAGTTGGACACAATGATCCTTATGGGTCTCATCCAACTCAGGATATTCTAAGAATATATGATCCTAAAAAGAGCAAAGGTAGAGGCTTTATTAACAATACAGATATCCAAGACAAAAGATGTAACATCCCCATTGTTAAAGCAGTAGTCCAAAGCCCAGGAACCTTGGGTTCAGCTCCAAGCTCCAAATTCCTGTAGTGAAACATTTTTCTCACCTGCTGTCAAGTTTCTTTATGATCCACAAAGCCATCTGACATTTGTCTAAATATACTATAAAGACATGCAAACATTTCAAGGCAAGGGCCAAGCTGCAAAGATGTCCGTTTTCACACCTGCAAGTCAGTCATTTTTCATGTTTGGTCAAATCAGTTTTAAACTTCCCCCCCCACACTTAATTTGTTTTTATTCATTTTAATACCAGAGGGATTGCAGGATGAAAATCTACACAAAGTAGACATGAAGTTTTCATAGCCCCCTGCCTCTACACCAAAAAGCCAAAAATACCTCACAGCTGTTGAGTACATGTCTGCCTTGCAGAGAAAGAGAGATTCTGCATCTAACCACAGCATATCTAGAAGGAACAAAGAAGGAAACTAAGATTTATCAGCCAGTGAACTAGGAGAAACTGATAATTTCCACATTAATAACAAAATGCTGCAGTCATTATAAATTAACTCTACAAAAATGTAGACACTCTTTTCCCAACACTAATATTTAACTCCAAGTGGCTAAAGGAGAAAAAGAGAAATGTCCTAAACTGATCAAGATAAAGATCTCCCTGAAACAGCAGGCAGTCTGACTTCAGCTCAGCACTGCTCCAGCTCAAATCCTTTTTCTGCTCCCAGATCATCACAAATTGTTAGTAAATAAATATTGACTCCACTCATTTTGGAAGCAAAGTCTTTCCAGACTTTTGCTCCCAATTTCCATTCTCACACTGAAAAAAGACTTTTACTCAATGTTGTTTTAAGATTAAATATTTCATTACTGTTTTATCTAACAAACATCTGGAATGCAAGTGAACAGCTGGATTGCTAATGCTTTCCTTCCAGAAAAGACAGCACAATACAGTAATACCTTGATAATCAGTAAGTCCCTACATTTTAACTCAACTTTTACACAAGATAACAGAAGAAGAGTTTCTCTTCTCCCGTGCTCTTCACCAACTTTTAAATCAAATTCCAGCAAGTATTACTTATGTCTCACTTTCTATATTTCACACTTGTAGCTGGAAAAAAGATTGGAAGGTACGAGAGGTTGATCTAGTCATTTATTAATGTCAGGGAGCTTCAGGCTAGATCTATTTGGTAGGGGAGGAACATTGTTATCTCTCTCAGTAAATTGAGGCCAGTCCCATCAGTCTTGCAAACAAAAATTCTCCAGTTGTTCACATTTGCTAAATAAACGTTCTCTGGTCAGCTGCCTGCTGACAGCCACTGAAAGACAGCAGCAAGAAACAATGTACATCTCTTGGGCACCCGCAGGGAGAGTAATGTTGCCCCATAAGAAGGTTCACAGAATTTCCAAGTAGCAAACAAAAAAGCATAGAGAAATCACTAGAAAGCACATATTGAAGCAGGTGTCTGATTGTACAGTTATACACATATATTATTTATAAGGAGGAGCTCACTGTAGCATCTCCAGCAGGCAAGGTCTTTTTTTTCTTTTTTCTTTTCTTTTCTTTTCTTTTCTTTTCTTTTCTTTTCTTTTCTTTTCTTTTCTTTTTTTCTTTTCTTTTCTTTTCTTTTCTTTTCTTTTCTTTTCTTTTCTTTTCTTTTCTTTTTTCCATATTCCAAAAATGGTTGACTTTAGAATTTGTTTTTAAAATTATATCAAGCTTTGGAAGGTAGGCTTGACTATTCCTGTACATGGATATGTGCATTCAAACATTGTGAAGAAGCAAATCAATCTGTGCTTATAACTAGACATTAGTCTTTGAAAATAACTCTCAGAGTGAGGTAATACCTGCTGGACAGCACATTTCAATGTTCAGTTTTGCAAGCACAGCAGCTGCCTATTTCTGTGTTTGAACCTCAGGCACTTTGCACCATCATTTAAGAATTCTACATCAATACCTTTATTTGAATCACAGCCACATTATTAGCAGGTGGAAGTTCTCAATGGTCACAGCCACAACAATCCCTTAATATTACCAATTAATAAATGTGGATTTAGAAAGGTAAGTTCTGTTATATCCTGATAAACACAGATCTGATAAAAACTATTAGCAACTAGAGCACCTCATGAGAAGATATGCAGGCAAAGAGCACATTATTTTGCTTTTTTTCCCTTCTGTTCTTAATATTTCATTGTGCTTCACTTCTGTGTGCTAAATGAGGACAGATTCTCTTCATGGTAATTCCCCACCCTTTACTTCTCCTCCACCCACCACGATACCCCTTCCCACAGAGCACAAGTCACCTTCACTGTTTTCTTTCTCTCTGGGACCACTCACTCATAAGCAAAAAGGGAAGCTAAAAGTCTTCTCATCTTACTGACTGGCCACAGCAAAATTATCAGAAACGCTTGCAGGCCTCTCTACCCATCCTGGCAGTCTGTGAAATGCAGAAGCAGCCAGGAAGCCTGGCCGGTGGATGGACACAAGATGTTTGAGGTCCTCTTCATGTGCAGGAGCAGGTGACACTGGTTCTGCCTGGCACTGACATCCAAATGCCCAGCAGGACACAGCCTCCTCCTCCCTGGGAGCACAGGACTGTCCCCTCACTACTCTCCAAAAGGAAAAAGTAATCCCCAAAACAAAATGTTAATTTTAAGCCTTCAGATTTTCAAAATAATCTCATTATATTTCACAGAGGTGAAAAATAGGTCTAACCAGTTTTGAATGTTTGCAAATGGCAACCAGCATGAAGTGTATAAAATGACAGAAAATGTTGGCACTTTGCTGCAGTTGAATGAGAGGTTATTTCACAATACTTGTGCATGAGATACAGTTTTCTTCATTGTACCACTTCATCAATACCACCTTTCCCAGGCCTTACCTGACTGAGATAGTATCTGCTGCTTCTTCAGAGGAGTACTGTAGAAATCAATGTTGAAATGTATACAGAAAGGGTAATGTCCCATTAGCAGGACAAAAGCACAGTCTTGATTTGGTGCCTGAGTCTGGCTACCCCAGCTTAAACTCTGGAGGAGGCTCAGCCTCAGCAACCCTGAAGTACAGAGCATCAGTGGGTGCTCAGCATCTCTCAAAATATGAGAAAGACTGAGCAGTCCCAGTTCACACTGACAGTCTGAGTGAAGAGTTTCACATCTTATTCTCAAAGCTTTTCTAAACTTGATCCTTACAGAGTTCCTTGTAGACTTTTTAATTCTCATACTTCTCAAACTCAATTTAATTTAGTTGCCTCACTCTCTCCAATCAAGTCAAAGACTTAGAGGGATTTGAGGAGAAACATGATCTTCTTTCATTAAAAGCAGGGTCTTATCACAGATCTTTGTGATTTGCATTGTCCTGGCAATAGGGGAGATCACATAACTCAGAATGTTTATTTTCTATGAGGCAATTAAGGTTGAGAGATATGATTGTAATTCTATGTGCTTACTTGCAAAACTATGTACTCACTTACACCTGGGCTGGGCCTGGTCACTCTGGCACCAGCTGCCAAAGTTATTTGTGTGCACATATCAAGGGCTTTGTGAGGTCAAAGAGAGACCATTCAATTGAGACTTGAAAAAACTTGTCAGTATAAACAAAATTCTTATAAATTTGAGAGAAATATTGATTTTATTTTATATCACTTTTTTCTTTTCCCAGCAAATCTACAAAGATGCAACACAGAAAACTCATTATTACATTTGAATTGCTCTTCCCTGTAATTTAGAAAGATGTCCTCTTTTAAGACTTATTTTCACACAGATTCTTATCTCTTGATCATGTTGGTCCCCCAGTTCTGAACACCTGAAAAACTCCAGCTTGTTTTGGAATGAATTCTTACTACTCAAACCTACCGGGCGAACTTTTTTCCACAGGTTAAGGAAATGCACCACTTGATGCCACTGACAGAGAGAAGGTTTCCAAAAAAGTTTCCTGGATAAGGCCATGACCTGCCAAGTAAGACATGCTGACAACAAAAATGCAGTTTTATGTGTGACTGAGTAAAATATGTCAATTAGCATTTACCGTAGATCAAAAAGACTATTTCTTAACTTCCTCTGACACTAGAAAGAGCAGAGGATGCAAATTAGTCATATGATTTACAGGTACTCAATCATCTAGCACAAACAGCCTCCTCAGGTAACCACCAAACACTGATCATTATTAGCAGAATAGATTATACTGCAAAAAATGTATTTTATGAGTTCTCTCCTGAGTAAGGCAATTTATTTTCTTATTCCTCAAGCAAAGACTGAAAGCAACAAACATCTATATTGTCTCCCACCAGCTTGTGATTCTCAGCTAATCTCTCACACCTATTCAGACTCATTAACCCTTAAAGTTAAAAATCCTGCAGAATTATACCTCTCAATTAATCCCATTTCTTAAAATACCAAGTTGGGCCCCCGTCCCTATTACACCGTCCTAAATTTTCCAGTATACTGTTATCTACAACTACTGGTGTGTAATTACAGGAAGCCATGATTAAATGTTCCTGTTAAATTTGCCTCTTGTGTATTAGTCACTTTTTTTCATACAGGAAAACGGAGCTTGACTCCTCTCATGTTTATACCCATTTTCAACTGATGTAAGTCTAGCATCTCACTGCATCTACATGTGATCCACCTTTGCAAGTGGGAGAAGACTCCAATCTGCTGTTTCAATTAACTTTTCAAGATACATACTTTCCTCCAAATATTGATGATTTCCTCAAAATATATGATGTTTATAATGCCAAATTGCAAAAGAATGAAAGATTTAACTAATGCAAGCACAAGAATAAACTTTGCCTCTTGACCATTATGCAGTAAATGAATGCAGGAGTATGAAGGAACTTTCATGTATATTTTTATCTACATAGCATTACAGGTGTGCATTCACCTTGACATTTCTGTAAATAATAAAACTTTTCTTATGACCACAAAAAGAAGTCAACAAAATATTTTTTGTCCCTCCCGAGCCCAATCCAGTCCCAACAAAGAGAGTAAGAAGGGATGGGTGAAGAACATTATTCATATAGGTTACAGTACATACAGTTGATTCTTACTCTAAAATTGCCATAAATTTTGTCAGCTGTATGTATACGAGCTGTAAAATGTTCCTCTGTATAATACCATAATTAATTTTATTTGGAGGAATTTTCCTGACCTTGCCTTTGTATAAGAATTTTCCTTCTTGCATAGGAGTAGATAGAAGTGAATGGTGCCTGCAGGAGATAAAGACTTTTGTGTTGTTTTGTGTCTGCACAGCACAGTGGAACCATTAACATTTTGCAAAATGTCAGCAACTTGCATGAGATTTCTCTTTCCCTCTCACAGTAAAATGATAGCAGATTTGCACCACCAGATTACATCTGTCCATTGGAGTAGACATTGAAAGTTTTAATCAGGTATTATCTTTCACATCTTCAATGGTAAGGCTGGCGGGAAAAATGTTACAGTCATAGGATTTTTAAATGACAGCAGGACAGACTGAACTGTTATTATGACACTGCAGTATTAGGATATTTTAAAAACTGGTTATGTTAATCAGTTCTGTCAGTGAAGAAGGAAAAATAACCAAAATCACCTGGAAATGGTGATTATATTCTGGCTGATACTGCTCCCAAATGAAGCTCTGAGTTGAGCATCACCCGTTCCGGCTATTCAGAATGTAACTCTGGGCTCCCTCTCTTTTGTAGGTAGACAATGGTTTTCAGTGCTCCTGCTCTTCTGGCATCACTGGGATTTCATTTTATCCTATTTCAGAATAAGTTAATTAATATAATATCTTGTGCTGTGACCTCAGATTAAAGAAGCACAATGAAAAACACTAGATAAGTAGAACTAGAAAAATAATACTTCCTCCTGACTGCACTTTCTTCCTTTCTAAGACAGTGATTCGGTCTGAGAAAAAAAAAGGTACATATTTGAATAAATGAATGTAGGAGAAGGACAGCAGGCCTTCTGTGCATATAAGTTGACTAGTTGAGCAACAAGTTTTTCAAAGACTTTGAGTGCAAGTCTTTGTTTATTGAGAATAAGCAATCAATCAGTCAGAGTACCAACAAGACCTTGTTCAAACAATGGCTAATGATGAGTGCCCCAGTCACACAGCTGAGATTGGACAAGTAAGCCTGGCATTACCAGCAAAAAAAAGCAAAGTCAACAGCATAAAAGTCACAGAATAAGAGAGTTCAGGGAGGTCTCAGGCACAGGAATGTTAACATACGTTCAAATGGACAGAGGGCTTTCTTAAGATTTCTCTTAAGCGAAATGTTTGTTATTTAAAGTTATCAAAACTTGCCTTGGAAACTAGATTAAATAAATCCCCAACATTTTAAATCTTCACAACTGAAGGCCTACTTCTATTAAATTAATTTTCATGAGTTTAATAGTGTCACGATTATTTTTTTCTTCCGATATATATTTGTATATGTTTTTCAGGTTTCATTTACAGCAATAGCCCCTGTTTATAACCTTCACTGAAAGCAGGCCAAATGTGAACAAGTGTAGAAAAGAAAGAGTCTACATTGTTAAGAAAAAAATTATAGAAGATCTAGGGCAAAACAAAAACTAATTATTCTGTGAAATACATTGCTTTCTGTTTCACTTTCCAGCAGTTTCTCAAATACATCTTTCCATATTTCAAATGACATTTAAACAACTCCTAAATTTTGCAGCCAGTAGATTCTGACAGTCTTCTGATTACCTGGTGATGGATGAACTTGCACTATTTACACAGGAATGGGGAAGGCATGTCTGGTGAGAGAAGAGAGACCAGATATGCAAAATTATTTCACATCCTTGGGTTAATGAACAGTAACAAGATGAGAATGTCATTTGCTTCATCAGCCTGCAAACTGTATTTGAAAATAGGACTTGATTCAACATAAAATTTATTATCTGCTTTACTTGCTGCTAACTGCAAATCACAGCACACGTAGTCTTCATTCTCCCACATTTTCCAAGAAGGTAGTGGAAATCTTCAGATTAGCAAAGCTATTTGTGTGACAGTTTACAAGATCATAAGACCACATCAGCTGGGGTGTAAAACATGGACTGATAACTCAGGCTGTTACTGTTAAGCATTTCTGCACTGCATTCCATAAACCTTCAGTTGGTCATGTAAGTTGATTTTCCTTGAGCTACTGCAGAACTTTTCCGTTCAAAATTTATCTGGTGTATGGCTGTTGAAATCCATGCATGTATTTAATTACACTAAAAAAGAAAAAAAATCAACTAAGAACTTTGTTATTGCCAATGAAAACTTTTTGAAGAGAATCCAGTACATCTTTTGGGTTTGACACACTGACCATTCCTGCAGCTACACAGACAGAGGACATCACATCTCCGTAAATAAGTATCAGTCTTATCTCACTTACTTCCACATGCACAGGAGAGACAAATGCTGGAAATGGAAGTCTGAGGTATAGTTCACAGTGGACATAACCAGGATGCACTTCCCTCTCCTGTGCTGCACTTGGACCAGGGCCCTCCAAGCCCTCAGCCTCTGTTGTGGTTATGAAACCTTCATTTTGCATAGGTAGAAAGGAACTAAATTACATGCTGACCACTGTATTCAACTACCCCTTTTGCCCAACAGGGAAAACACTGTGCTGAATTTCAAATTAAGTGAATTTGGTAGATTTCCAAAGTACGAACTCATTTATGACCTCTGCACCCCAAGGGCTCCACAAAGGCAAGAGGGTTTTGGCTGTTTGAGATTTCAAGGGATGAAGGGCAAAAGCAATGATAACTGACTTTCTGCTTTGCTAATTTTCCTTGGTTTAGAAAAAATATATACAGATAAGGAAGCTACTGCTTATGATAAAGTTTAAGAAATTTCTTATTAAGCGTATACTGACCTTTCTTTATTTTCAAGCATTCTGTAGACTAAAAGACAGAATCATACACATACAAAAGGATATACATCTTTTTCTAAGATTTTTTTCTTTTTTAAAGAAACTTTTTATCCTAAGATTATGACTATTGTTGTTGCTGTTGTTATTGTTGTTATTAGCTATTAGACTAATTTTTGTAAGGTACTATTAGTTTGCTCCATAATGAACTGCTCAGGAATTTTCCACAGTGATAGAGCTAAACTTTGTAAAAAATATATAAATGTATTTTCTTCTCCAAATTAGCATGACACACTCTAGCAAGTGGGTGACCTACAACATGGTAGATGAAAATTTGGCTGGACTCAAAGGGCAGTGGTCAGCAGTTCAAAGTCTAAGTGGAGGCTAGTTAGGGGTGATGTGCCCAAGGAGCCTATACAGAGGCTGACACTGTTTAGTGTCTTCATTAGTGAAGAGGAATAAAGAGATGGGAAGGCTTGTGGATGATGCCAGGCTAAGGAAAAGAGTTTCTACCCTGGGGAGCAGCATTGCCATGCACATGGACTTCAAAAACCTGGAGGGATGGACAAAGAGGAAACACATGAAGTTCAGCAAAGACAAATGCCAACTCCTGCCCTGGGGATGGAAATGCAGTACTTGCAGCAGTACAAGCTGGGGATGGACTGCCTGGTTTGTAGCTCTGCAAGAGGGATCTGGGCAAGGGGTGCAGGATAATGGCATTCAGTGCTAACAGAAGAGCATAGCCAGGAAGACAAGGGAGATACTGCTCCTACTCAGTGCTTGTGAGGCTGTCTCTGTGTCCAGTTTTGGGCTCACCAATAGATTAGATATACTTGCAAACTGGAAAGAGTCCAGAAAAAAATCCATTTAGCTAGGGGCTGGATCAGATGAAATCCAAGGAGTGGATGGTGGAATATGTTTGTTCAGCCTGGAGCAGTGAAGAGTATAGGGGAGTCTGATTGTAGCCTTCTGCTACAGAAAGAGAAGTTCTCATGAGAGTGGAGCAAATCCCTTCTCTGAGGTGCTCAGCCAGAAGCAACAGTCACAAGCAGCAGCAAGACACACTCTAAATGAACATAATAGGAAAAAATTCAGACTGAGAGTGAGTAGGCATTGAAATAGATTATCCATAGACAAGACAGAATCCTTGTCTTGCGAGATTTTCAAAACATGACTGGACAAGGTCCTGAATAACAACATTTAAATCTGAAGTTATTCTTGCTTCATGTTGGACTGGATGACCTTTGGAGGCTTCTTCCAACTGACCAAACAAATCTTTATGGACACAGCCATCTAAAAAGGCTAGAGATGGACTGTGGTCCCTCTGTCACACCAAATGAAAGCACAAGAGCTGGTTGCCTTCAGGAGACCAGGTGTAGCAGCAGCATGCAGGAACATTTTGGAAGTATAAGCTGGGCTAGTGCACTTGCATACATACACTCTCTGCTGCAGTATCTGAAAAACACTGAACATTTTTAGAGTTTGTGTAGACCCCGGAATAGTCTATCACAAACAGAGAAGAGCCAGGACAGCAAAGCATTTTGCCCAGGAAACCTGCATTCTTGTATCCCACCCTGCTGCCAACAAGTTTTGTTCAATAAACTCAATGAATTCCTCTAGGAAGCCACAATGAGATGGTCTTCACATTTACTCAGAGCACAGCCCAGTGAGGTCCAAGTCCTTTGGACTGCTTTATGAGATAAATATTTATCAATTTGAGTTACTATAATAGCGTAAGTGTTTACTGTCTGTGAGAATTGCTTTCTTTTGGTCTCCTCCCTGCAATTTTCTACAGCTGGAAATTGTTCTTTCCTTCACATTGCCTGACTGGCCTCTGAACTCCCCCTCACCTCTCTCTGTCCTTCCTGTGCAACTGGCATGAGATTCTAATATCAGCTCACTTTTCCACTCTGCTGCTTCTTCATCCACTCCCTCCCTCAGCATGGCCAGCCTGAGAGAACACTCACTTATTGTTTTTATGGCTTTCACATGTCATCTCTCATTCCTATCATTCTTGCTACCACTTTCAGCATTGTTTTGCTTTGTCCGTTTGGATGTTGTGTCAGACCAGGTGCTTGGATACTCATGGGAATGGGTGTGGTGAATAAAATTTATAGCTTATGGTAATGGGAACTTCATAACAGCACTCTGAATATCTGGGGTTGGTTAACTGCAAACTCTGCAGGAACTCGCAGGGCCAGGCAAGAATCCATGAAGTAAAAGCAGGGAGATACATTTGTATTTCCAAACAAGATATTTATTCTTTGAGTCTGATCACGTGCAGCCCCTACACTGGTGCAAGGCAGCACCAAACGGCAGTGCTACATGTTGGCTTGCAGAAGAATGCAGAAAGCTCTCCCTTCTGCAGGCTGCAGCAGGACAGGCAATGACCCATGAGGCCTTTCTCATCTTTCCCATATAGTGTGCTTCCCTAACACATGATCAAACGTTATTGTCTTAGAAGATTTTGTTATAGGTTGTAAGGAAAAGGAAAGAAACTATAGGTAATTACTCAACATCGAATTTGTGGAGTTGAGTCTTTGTTAGCTAAAAGATAAACCAAGCAGTTCTGTGAGTGCTCAGATTAACACAGCCTTGTAGATTAGAGCATGACAGCTGTGACTGATATTGTGTGTTGGGGTAGGCATGAGTTGCAGCTGAAGCTTTCTGCATCATGGAGACATGCAGAAATTTTCTCTTTTGCTTTTCTTGGTATTCCGTAAGTGAGGTTACCTCAAGATGTGCCAAGGCACAACTACAGTCGGTCCCTTTCCTCTCCTTACTCACTTAGTTTGACAAAATGCAGGAAATTATTTAGTTTTGACAATTCTGTTCCCATCCAGACTCAAGTGATACTAGCAACCTCTCCAGGCACCACTGTAGGAGCACACCCAGATGTAAGTGCCTGTGGACACACAAATGCTCATGCTTTTTGGCAGCAGGACATTTTCAACATCCATATCTTTATTCATTGTTTTCTAGCACTCTACACCACATGTAGGTAGCTACCAAAGCTCAGGCAATTCCTATTTCAACTCCAGGTTTCCACTGAAGATGGCAACCTATAAATGCACTAATTTAAACCTCTTTATACAGCCCATTAATGTAATCAGTTGTAATTTGCACCTATTAGTCTGTCAGTTGTTAGAATTACAGCAACTTTTGAACAATAAATGTCTAAAAACATCTACCTTTTAGGTTTTGAAATAAATACAACAGGATGTTCATAAACTCCAGGGGAAAAAAAAATCATTCTCCTAACTCCTACACATGTTCACAGTTGTATTTTTAGGTTATATATAATAGACAGCAATCTTTGTTTGAAAGCCAACACACACTTCCCCAGTGAACTGCAGGATACACATAAATAATCAGAGCTGGGAAAAGGTCATCACATGGCTAGAACTGGGGTTAGCAACAGCACCATACAAACCAATTGTTCAGAAAGCCTTAAGCAAAGCAAATCAAGCTGAGTGCAACATGACCAACTGTGCTGAAAGCTAAGTAGTCTAGAGCTGAACCAATATTGAACCTTATCGCTCAACAAATTTTATTGAATTGAAAAGTGAGAAAAGTTACACAGTTAAGTTATAGCTCAAGGGAATAAGAGGGCAAAAACAAGATGAGGAGCATTTAATAAGGTCCAATGACCACCAGCTGAGCTCACAAGAATCAATAATTAAGAGCTTGTCCCAAGGTCTCCTTATTGCTGCAGTACAGAACATATTAATGGTATATATTGATTTCCAATCAGGCATTTTTGAAAATGTTGTGCTTTTAACTTTTCCAACATAAAATGTAGTTAACAGAAATATATATATATAGATAGATAGATAAACAGTATCTGTTTCCCACCAGAAAAAAAAAAAAAAAAATATATATATATATATATATATTTCATCAACAGCTATTTCCCTGAAAGCTCAGTTTTTCTATCTGAAAATGGAGTCATATTCATTCCAATGCACTTGGGCACTATCCTGTGGTTATGGCGTGATCTGATTTGCTTCGTTGGGCCAGAATCCCTAGACAGATTTGCCTGCACTATACTTCAGGCCTAGGGACTCCCATGCTGCCAGAAGGTGAGTCTCTGCCCAAAAGCAGGATTTGTCTCATGGAAGACACAAAGAATGAACCCCTCACAGCAGCCCATCAATTGTGCACAGAGTATACAGCTGCTAAGAGTCACTGCTTGTCAGGAGGAAAGATGGAACGGGAGAAAGCAGGAGATTCAGAGGTGTTACAAACTTTGGAACTGATTTCTTGTATGGTTTAAAAATAGTTTCATCCCCATAATCGGAAGCTAAGCCCCATGATTTGCTGATAGATTCCTAAATATCTTAGAAAATCCCTCAGGGAGAACTGTAAAATGTAGAAACTCCACAACTGGACTGTAACTAAACAGACTGACTTTTGAATCTCACTCCAACTTGTCCACAAATTCTGCTTTCTATCTGAAATTTCTTCTATATCTTCAATACCAGGGAAATATATTTGCTTGTTTGCTTGTATTTATTTTCTCTCAAAAGTTTCCTGCAATCCAGATAAGGCATCTTGATTTGAATTCTGAATACATTTTAAATAAATACTGCATAGCTATTCTTGTCTTAACATCCTTTTTTGTTTGGTTTTTTTCTTTTGCTCTGGGACTTACATTTGATGGGATGCAGCAGTTGTACAGTCATACTGGTCAACTCATGCTCGCTCTTACAGGAATGCTGTAAAACTTAATTAACTGAAACTTGTAAAAAAATTTTCAGAATCATAATGAGAGCCTTTTCAGCTCAAGTAAAAAACAGTTATTATGAATAGAAAAGGAAAAAACATCTGATGATATTATGTAGAGGAAAGCTACAAAACAGAGGATCTAGGTAAAGCTTAGGTAGATGAAAACTCATTTGTAGCTCTTTAAAGGAATTAGAGTGGTTGAATACCATGTGCTGGAGCCTGATCTCCTTTACCTGAAAGGTGCTAATGGGAGCTGAGTTACTCCTGATTTACGCCAACATAAATAAGACCAGAATCAATCCATGCAAGGGCCCTAGGGGTATGCTTAGAAGGAGAAGAAAAGGAAAGACTAGACAAATCCACCAGCCTACAGGGATTCCTAGCTTGAACTACTTGCTAGATGACAATTGCCAGTTCTCTGGCAAAACTGTGCATGGTAGGTGCGAATTTTTATGGTCATGAAGAAGAACATCTCTCTTCATATAAAGGATATATGAAGTCAGTGGTTGGGGAGGAGCAATGTCTATTCACGGTCAGAAAAAAAATTCCTTGTAAAAACAATTCCTTCCTCCTCATCAGATTAAATTCCTGTATGCCTGAAAAAAATCTGCTTATTTTGCTGATAGAACGGGCTTTTTAATGAATTACCTACAAGCTGGTTGTTCGTTTGAGCCAAACCTGAAGCACAAGGTGAATCTTCTCTTACATTCCCAGCAGTGCTCTTGGAGAAGCTCCACTTGCAGCCCACACAGCAGCTGCAGGAGCTGTGATGGAATTACAACTCAGCTGGATGTCAAGAACACAACTGCACTTTTAAATGCACTTGCCACTCTTAAATAAAAATTAAATCTGCACATGTCTGATGGAAACAACACTCAGAAACAGCCATGTACACTGGCAACATACTTTCTGGGGTAACTTCAGAGCCATCCAGGACAGAAGCTATTGAGGAGCCATGAAGAACAGTAAGCCCCAATGGGGAACGTTTGCAAGGAGGCTTACAGCCCACAAAGGTCCAGCTCATTCCTGTACTGTTTTTTGACACAGATCCCATTTTAGCACTTAATCTGCACTTTTTAAGTGAGCATTCACTTAGCTCTTATCACATGTAGCGACTGCCTTGAGTACATTACAACATTGCATAGGCAGACCAAGTCCCTGTACAAGAATAATTATTCTTGCCTTACACTCCAGATATCAGCTTCTTCCTTAGCAAATATTACTCTTTTTAAAGCTGTATAGCTACTTTCATGGTTTTGGTTTCTTTAAGACACAATCTTGTTTAAAAGTTGTAGAAATGGCTTTTGGGGGCTCTCATAGAGTTTCCTTAAATCCATCAGTCCTCTTCTTCATTAATTAATTAAAGGCCTTTTTTACACATAACAACCAGGCAAAGTGCACATCACAGTGTACATGTTTCTACTTATTTAACTTACATATCAACATACAGTAACAAAATTTTATTCTTTTCTCATACAATAATGCAGCTGTATAAATCATATCAGCTTTAAAAAACCCACTGATTATGACTTGTCACCATTATCTCTTTAATTTCTAGAGTAAGGTCTAAGATTTCTCCGTTGTGGCTACAATATCCTTTCGGTTCAGAAATGACAATTTTAAAGTTTTTTGAAAGTCCAGACATTTTACTTTTATATTTCCAGCACATTGCTCACATTAAAGTCTGCCAGAATAATTCACTGTATTTTCCTGTATTAAAAAGTACTCATTAGGGACAGTATTTTGGGTTTTTTGTTGCTACAACCATAGATTATATTTAAACTCTTTGTCATGTTATCCTCATTTAAAACCTGACCAGCAAACACCTATGATCACTAGATTAGACTTGTCCATCATCTGGAGACTTCCTTCAAGGGTTTTGCTTAACTGGTCCTTCCTTGGTTTTAACAATAAATTTTAACCCACTCCATCATGCTTATTTCCATCTCATGTATAATGAATGGATATAATGATGGAAAATATCTGAAGTCTGTTGTTTCTTATCACCACAGAAGTTAGGACAACATTGTACGAACACCCCCTCCTGCTTGTTCAGTAAATTCCTGCTCATCACCTTCATGGTAAGCAGGAACACTTAAATCTCTCTGACATGCCACACTACCTTACTTATCCTTTTATTTAATTTCCCTGCTCTTTATCTGCTAGACCCATAAACTGCCATATGTGAACCAAGGTGGCAGCAAAAAAAAGGGACAGATTTGTATCTTACTTCTAATTTGCCACAGTCCTCATATTTTCCACCTTTGCTCTTTGTGAACAGGCTGGAGAGGGACCAGAGACGGGTCACAAGGATTATCAGAGGACTGGAGAACCTGCCATATGAGGAGAGGCTGAGAAAACTGGGTTTGCTCAGCCTTGAGAAAAGAAGGCTTCACGGAGACCTTATTACAATGTTCCAGTATTTAAAGGGTGGCTACTAAGATGGAGACTCCCTATTTACAAGGAGACACATGGAAAAGACAAGGGGTAATGGGCACAAGTTTCTCCTGGGGATATTCCAATTGGACACAAGAGGTAAATTTTTCACCATGAGGACAATCAAACATTGGAATAGTCTCCCAAGGTAAGTGGTAGATTCCCCCCACATTGGACAGTTTTAAGTCTCAGCTTGAAAGGGTGCTGAGCCATCTCACATAAACTATAGTAGTACCTAAAAAGGTTGGACCAGATGATGCTCGAGGTCCCTTTGAACCTGACATTCTATGATTCTGTGATTTTATGATTCTATGAAATATATTTGCTTAAGTGACATTATTCCTGACATCAAACAAACGTCAGCGCAGTAAGCCCCATAATTTCACAGCACAGCAACTCACTTCACCTAAAACAGAGTTTTATTATTAGTCTGTAAAAATAAGATGCTTTCATTCTGACCTAGATAAGAATCTTTTTCCCCTCCCTCCTTAAGACAACTATGAAAATGAGATTGTAAATCTCCTATGGAGAAAAGACTTGGACAAATCAATAATTTATGTTAAGATTTTGAGAGACTTTCACCTTGAGGAAGTGCCAGCCCTATCACAATTCTGTAGATCTTGTTTGAAAATATTTTCCATTACTAATTGGGAGAACCCTTTATTTTTTTCCCTTATTATTTATACAAGGCTCCTTTGATTTCCAGTGTGTGACACTCACTTCAGAATGAAAATGGTGTCTGCATTAATTAAAAACAAAGATGAGGACTCTTACTTTCCTCCCCCCTGCCTCAAAATCCAAGTAAAACGCTGGCAGGCAACACTCAGCATGTAGTGCTCTACTTCCAACCAGGAATCCCTTTTATAGATTTCTGTCATTTTAGCTGCTCCTGGCTAAAATTGCTGGTTATAACAATGAGTTGGAAAGAAAAATGAGCAGTTAAGAGCAAAATGAGGGATAGGTACATGTGGTAATTAAATAAGCCTTCCACAAATCTCAGGCAGAGAACATGTCAGTCATACAGCTCCTAAACAAGACCCTAGTAGTGCAAGGTTCATGCTGAGGCCTGCAGGGGAGAAAAACTTAAGAGTTTATGCCCAATCATCTCTTTTTTGACCTCCAGAGCTTTGTCAAGTGCAGACTGCCATGACAACAACTCACTTTGCCAAATCTCCCATTGTTTCAAGAAATCTTCAGTTTGACTTGTAGCAGCATGTTCAAATTACTTGCTTGCTTCCTTCCATAGGATCTCTTAGAGATTAGATAAGATTATTAATGGTCACCCACTCTCCCCCATTGCACTGTAAGTCAAAACCCCTCACTTAAAATAAGGTAGCATGCCTAGGTATGCCCCATAAAGTACATATACAAGAGCTCCTGAAATGAGATAACAAACAGCTGGGCTGGGAGTAGTCTCCTGGTAGATGTTCCACATTTCCATCTGCGGCAATGCAGACAGCTGGGACATTTCTGAACCCTACCTAGAGAGAGTACATCTAGAGAGTTCAGGCCTCCTGGAAGCTCTAGAACTTGTGTCTGACAGCTGCATGCCAAGTTTATTCTCTTACCTCCTTATAGTAGATCAAATCTAAGACTTGCCAAAGGGCTAAGAAATATGGCAGAATAGGAAATATGAAAAAAAAAAAGAAGAAGAAAAGAAATTAAGAGTAATTTTGGCTAGGATTTTCAGCGTTAGCAAAAACTTTCTTCTCTGGTGGATTTAGCCTTTGTGTAAAATTAAGACCACACCACATAATTTTTGCAGATTTGTGGGATTAAATTACTTGCTTTCTGCAGACATTTGTTTAGCACTCCAAATACCCTCTCTATCAATTCACTGTTACCACCATGAAAAAAAACTTCTGAGTTATATGATGCTGGAAATATTAATCTATTTTGGTTCAAAATCTGAAGAAATAAATCCATGCTTTACTGAAAGTGTAAAAGAAAAAAAACACTCAGCTCATTTAACTTTACCAAACTTCTTCAGTCTCAATAAAGCTTTATGTTGCAGTTTAACATTCCTAACATAACAGGAAATACCTAAAATAAACTCCAGAAACACAAAATTTCATCAAAACAGAAAGCACGGGTTTATTTAAATATTCTTTTTCACACACAATTAAAAATGACATAAGTAATGAACTAATAGATAGGATGACAAAGAACTTAGTGGTGTTAAGAGTATTTGACCCTTAAAGTGAAAAATAGTATCTATTCAGTTTTTAGTAACATCAAAAATTGATCAAAACTCCCAGTATACAACAAGAGTTATACTGGAAAAGAAAACCCTACATCTAAAGATTCAGATGTATAGACTGAAAACTGTATAGCTCAGACTCCCTCCTAATTCCTAGTCTCACTTACTCCCTTCCCTTCCTCAGATTTTTTCCTTTTCCCTTTACCTCCTCTCACCCCTACAAAGCAGCTCAGATATCCACATATTTACACAGTGTTCATGGCAGCAAGTCTGTGACTAAGACAAACTGATGAATATGTAACATGATCTTAAAAAATGTATGTGGATTATGCAAAGGCATCAACTTAATTAATATTTTCATTTAGCCCTTTTACTGCATTGAGGGGTCAGTTGATCTAACAAAGAGCATCAGAAAAAAAATTACTTGTATTCTGAAACCTAGATGATTTATCTGGCTAAACAAGGAGAATTATTTTAAATTAATCAAAGCACTGGAATTCTTCTACTGTAAGATGGGATGGGTATCTGGATGTTTAAAATGTAAGGGAATCCAGGACATATTCATATGCCATCAGAGGTCTTAAAAAATGTGACGTAAGAAGTGAGCTTCCATCTTAGCATTCAACAAACATCTTCACTGCCTTTAGAAGACTGTTGTAACAATAATTTATTTTGATTTCTGAAACTGAAGAGATGATGTGACTATTTTGCAGAATTTTAAAATAAAAAATGTGCTATCATTTATCAAGCCTTTTTTATTTCACCTACCTGCTCATTACCACAAAAGTGATTCCTGTGTAGACTCTTTATGGGTGACAGACATGGGCTTTTATTTGTGTAGTGGTGCAGGATGAGTATGTTGGAAATACTCATTCAGAGACCTCACAGATTGCTGCCTTTGGGTGTTGCCTATGAAGTGCAATCATTCACTTAAACAAAACCAAACCATGGAAGTTGGGCAGATATCTCAAAACTTCAGCATTTGCAAACACCAGGCTTCAGAAGCAATACTTCTGTCTAAAATCTGACAAATTACATTTGCGTTTAAGTCTGCAAATAATTTTGAATTGACACATTCTGAGCCACATTTTTTTTTAAACACTTGAACAAAACTGGTTTTAAAAAATAATCTGTTTATGCATTTTCTCCATCTCTTCCAACTAATAATTCAACTCCAGAAGTTTCACTGCCATTTTCATAATGTATGTTTTTTTTATTATTTTTTTCACCTGGGTCATTTCTTACCCATGTGAAAGTTCTGTCTCGCTTTTTGCCTTCAACAGTTTGAAAACTTTAGAGAAATCATTAATATTAAGAAGAATGCAAAAGACTATAGTTTTCTCATCTTGTCTTTGTTTCTCTTTTCCTCTGGGCCACATAAGGATGTTCAAGTCAGCAGAGACAGTGTTGCTCTTTAAAAAAAATGCTGATTTAATATTTAGTAGGTGATGGATTCCACCTCAACAACCAGACTCAGAAATAAAAATAGTCTGAATCCCAGTCAGTGCCATGCACAAATCCATAGATAGAAACCCAAAGTATTGTACAGCACAACATTTCCTGCTCAGTAAGCTAAAGACAAGCTGCTGTGATTCCCTATATATACACATATATTCTGAGTTGATGCCTGTCAAACCAGCCTCTGGTTAAGTGGCATGCATAATACAGCTTCCTTTCCCCAGAGGTAACTGTCCTCATTACTGAAGCGAATGAACCCCTAGGTATATAATAGAATCTTCTTTAAAATATTCACCATATGACATCTGATATTTCAGCCATATTTGGCTGGAATGTTACATTTTGGGGAATTTAGGACTCCATTGTTAATTAACCTAGTATTTTTCTCATCGTCTCTGCTACTCAGGGCTGAGCAAGACGTGCAGACAAGGGTTTCTCTATTGCAGAAATGTCCATTAAACATTTGGACTAGTAAGGCTGAAACTTTCCACTTCCACTCAGCCAGAAAACTTCTCCAAGGTGAGTCACATCATCCTGCACAGTTCTGTTTCCTTCAAACTTCTCAGAATCAACAGTGCAGGCTGCGAAAACCTCCCTCTGCCAGCAGGTCTCAGGAAGACCATTGGCAAGCAAGGGGAAATAAAACAGGGGCCAGAATACTTCACCAGAAATCAGAACAAAGAAGCTATATAGGAAGAGAAGGAGAGACAAATACAGTGGTGGGTTATTCAGCACAAACATTTTCATCCTCAAACACCAAATTATCCTCTTTTTTTTCCCCTCTCTATTTCTTACTTCTTTCTTTTAAAAATACTACCATTTTTTTCTGCCTTCTCCCATTTGTTTCCCTAACTATTCTTAATGACAGCCACGAACTTCAGTAGCTCTTATTCCACCTGCCTTTCCCCTGCACCCAACCCTGCTGCCAAGCCAAGCCCTCGTTGCCTCTGCTGTCACTTTCCACAGCCCTTCCCAGCCTTGTTTCCTGCGTGGCACCAAGGACACGCACCAAATCAGCCCAGCTGGTGAGGGAAGGTTGCAGGAAGTTTGCACAGCACTTGCTCACACTCTGCAAGCCTTCCTGACACCAACACAGAGTTCCAGCACACTGGTATTATTTTTAAGTGATTTCTCATGTGATTAGGACTGTCTCTCCATTCCCACATGCTGCTCAAACACCAGTGGCAAAAAATTAGCCTTACACTCAACAGGGCTTGTTTGTCATCAGAATCCCTCTTTAGTTTTAGTAATTTGCTTAGTCTTGATCTACTGATCTCATTATGCTGGTCTAATTAAAATCATTTGTTAACAAATATTGTCAGTAACATTACCGTTGATGAAATTAACACTGGCTTAGCCTTAGGTTTTTTATCAGCTTCACTGTGCAGCACTGACTGATGGGCATTTAAAAGCAGGAATTCCTTTATTCAGGTCAAAGGCATGAAAGGAAAAGCTGGAGATTTTAACGTGATGCATCAAGAAATATTACGAAAGAAAGTCTGGTATAATCAATCAGAAAGCAAACCAAATGCTCCTCTCCACAACTTCCCTGCAAGCTGGGTCATAACAACAGAGATGCACTCAGCCCAGCCTGTCACAACAGCAGGAGTAGAGCTTAATACCCTGCTCTAAAACTGCTGTTATAAGCAACGTATCTTGTTGTCTGTCTCTTATTTACTTTTTTGTCATAAATTAAGTATTTCTAGACCACAAGTATTCCTACAGACAAACATTAATTGCAATATTCATCACCATATATGTCTAAATGATAGGGATGCTGGAGTGTTTTACAGTGAAAACACATCCAATTTTAATGAAGTTCAAAAGAAAAAATGTTTATTTATGGATTAAAGTACACAAAGATCTGCTGCTCACACTTTCTGAAATTCTGACAGGTTTTCTTTTTGTGTGTGTGTGTGTGAGAGAGAGAGAGTGCAAGGGAAGGAAAGACTTCATGTCTTGTACGTAGTTGTGGTGAGGGGAACCATATTCCCAGCAGACAGGCAGAAAGCTCCTGGGACATTTGGCACAAGTTGAGAACAGATGATATACAACTGAAGTGTGAAGACAAAGTTGCCTCTAAGAGTTTGCCTCTGGTGAAACGGTGGAGATGTTGCACTGATAGTCCATCACAGCTGCAGGGGAATGTCTCAACGTGTCTTGAGAAAGACTGCATATTTCTCTATTTGGGGCTCAGCTTCACTACTGTTCAAATTCAGTGACTTTGTTTTAACAGTCCTAAAGTTATTCTGCAGAGAAGAGGTGGAATCAAAATTGGAAGATCCTGGAGAAACTTATTTTCTATTTAGTAGGTTCTTAAGAGAAAAGAGCACATTACATACCTAAAATTAAATTCTCTACTGAAGAACGAAGTAAAAACAACTTCAAGAGAATACGTGAAGGCTTCAGAGTGACATGTAAATATAACACAACTATGAAAAAGGAAAATATAGAGAAAAATCCATCTCTCTGATAAAATTCTCAGAACACTTCTCTCTACTTTAGGAATTTTCAGCCACTACCTACTGAATCCAAGCTGCTGCTGGTCTTTAGAATGACCCATTAACTCATGACGCTAACACCACTGGAAAACTATGGCTGTGTATGGCCTTGACAGTATTCCAATGGATCAACAAGAATCCAGGTTTGCACAGGCTCCAGCAAGTTAACTAATGCAAAAAAATCCTGACTGGCTTTAGAAAGAAAACAACCAAAAAAAAGTTTTTCTTGGATTTTTCCATCCAGGGTGGTGGGCTGGCTAATTCATTTTTGGGAGGAGCATAGAGAAAAAGAAAATATAACAAGCGGGTAATCCTTACTTCTCTGAGCCCCACAGGTAACACTGACCATTCAAAGACAAGAAAAGATACAATCTGTTGTCATTTTAACAGTAAAAATCCTCTGTGGATTCAACCACAGGGAAACAGTAAATCCAGATTTAGACCTTACCTTACACACATGGTTAGAGAAGGGGAAAGGGATGGAAGGGAGGCAGGGAAAGAGAGAGAAAGAGAGAAAGAAAAGAAAAGAAAAGAAAAGAAAAGAAAAGAAAAGAAAAGAAAAGAAAAGAAAAGAAAAGAAAAGAAAAGAAAAGAAAAGAAAAGAAAAGAAAAGAAAAGAAAAGAAAAGAAAAGAAAAGAAAAGAAAAGAAAAGAAAAGAAAAGAAAAGAAAAGAAAAGAAAAGGAAAGGAAAGGAAAGAAAAGGAAAGAAAAGAAAAGGAAAGAAAGAAAGA
Organism: Apus apus; assembly: GCF_020740795.1. NCBI lineage: Eukaryota > Metazoa > Chordata > Aves > Apodiformes > Apodidae > Apus > Apus apus. The sequence continues at coordinate 13,794,603 of NC_067283.1, forward strand.
AAGAAAGAAAGAAAGAAAGAAAGAAAGAAAGAAAGAAAGAAAGAAAGAAAGAAAGAAAGAAAGAAAGAAAGAAAGAAAGAAAGAAAGAAAGAAAGAAAGAAAGAAAGAAAGAAAGAAAGAAAGAAAGAAAGAAAGAAAGAAAGAAAGAAAGAAAGAAAGAAAGAAAGAGAAAGAAAGAAAGAAAGAAAGAAAGAAAGAAAGAAAGAAAGAAAGAAAGAAAGAAAGAAAGAAAGAAAGAAAGAAAGAAAGAAAGAAAGAAAGAAAGAAAGAAAGAAAGAAAGAAAGAAAGAAAGAAAGAAAGAAAGAAAGAAAGAAAGAAAGAAAGAAAGAAAGAAAGAAAGAAAGAAAGAAAGAAAGAAAGAAAGAAAAGGTTTTTTTTCTAAGCCAGCTAACAGCATGCTGCTGCAATACTCTGCCTCAGGCCATGCAGCCTCAGCTGCACCATCTGCCCTGGAAAGACTCCAGAGAGGAAGGAGCAGCTAAGAGTGCAACAAGTCAGGGATCCAGTATAACCATTACTGTTCTGCACTAGTTCACACAAGACCTCACCTCCTCAGATCCTATTTCTTGTTCTCAGACACCTACTTTCACTGTAAATACTGATTTCCAGAGTGCAACCTTCTCCCTGCATTCACAAGGGACAATATGCTGGGTAAAGGCACAGTGAAATGCCAGCAAGGTATTAAGCGCCAGGAACAAAATAAAAGACAAGATGTTTATAAGAGCAGTAAAACCCCTCCAAAGTCTTGGTGACATCAATTATCAGCAGCAAAATGCTTTTTCCTAGTTCAGAAACAAAATTCCCATTGAGTTCAACACTGCAGGATACGTCCCTGTGCACTGAAATAAATCATCTGTATATGAATGCAGACAGGAAAAACTGGCCTCCAGCAAAGCAATTTTTTATCTTTTCATTCTGAGGAGTAATAGTGAAAAAAGTCTCTCCCTTCAATCTGTATCTCAGAGAAGCCACCCACAAAGAGATGTAACATTCTGGATCACACACTTTTGTTTTCCTTTCCTTGACACGTTATCATGCTTCCCATTTTGTTTATACATTTCCTTTTTATTCTTGACAAGCAAAAGGGACTGACTTCATATGAGGCCATAAGGCAAAGACATTTGTGCTTTCTGAGGGTACATAGTGTGAACTAAGGAATAAAATTCAATGGTCACCTATGGGAAGAAACAAGACGAAAGTATGAATCTTCTGCAGACATTGGTGTGAAAACCTCCATTTCTGCTAACATATCAGGAAGCAGATTGGGGATATTTAGGTTGTAAAGTGCAAGTCCACAAATTCATCTAGAGAACATGACTACCTTGCTGGCAGTGCAACAAGAACTTTTACAACTCCAGTTCACACAAGAGAAAGAATAAGAAAGAGGAACTTGTAAGCTGTGCTGTCTCTGCCTGCAGAGCAGAGGAGCAGCAGCTGTCCCCCCTAGTTACACATCTGCACACTCTAAGTCCCTTTCTGCTGACTGTGGAGGCAGCACTTCCCATGGGGTATCTCCTCATCATGCCAGAAGACACTCCTGGCACTGCAAAAAGAGTTCTAAAAACCTTCGATGCTTCTGCAGCTGTACACAGGTCCAAGGGACAGGGATGGATCACTCATACTGAGGTCTGAATGTATGCAATGACTGAAATATTTTGCTACTGTCATCAAGCCATCAATGTCAAATCTTGCATTGCCTTTAGCAGGAGCAGGGCAGGCATGAGATGAGTTGCTGAATGGAAAATGCACATTACCTGGAAACTGTCTTCAAAACTCATTTTAAAGTGAGACTTTGGGAAAATTTGTCATAGTTTTCATCTTTACAGATGGACTAAAAAAGACACCTGCAAATCATTTAGAAAGCTGCCTATATTTTTTCACATGCATACAAATTATTTTCTACTTATGCTTTTAAATACCTGAATTCTGATTATTTCCAGTGTTCTTACAGCTCCACAGGAAAGCAGTTCTCTGCTGCTAGCTGCTCACATCCCTGAGGTAAGGGCAGGACCTGTTCTTACTTGTTGAAAATGACTCTGTTGTCTCAGAGCACAGAGCAGAATTTAAAGATCAGAAAAGTACATATTACACAGGCAGTTGCAAACAGTTCAGTGCTTAAGATTTTGAAGAAGATCATTTCTACAGCACAGTTATGTGGAATGTTTTCCAAAATACATGTATATTTGAATCCATCCTTGAGCACTGGATGTACAGCATATAGATTACAAAATCTGACTTGCAACTCTTTTATTATCATCGCTTATTGCTACCAAAGCCATTTCCTTCCCATTATATCTCTGATATAATCCCATCACCACTTCAGGGAATACAAAATTACACCCAGCAGACTAGAAAAGGGTAGAGGTGTTCAAAAGCTTCAGGAGAGGAGGTCAAGTTTCCTAGGCCACAGAAGAACGTAAGGAGAGGTGAAAGAGAAGGAATGAGTAGAATGTCCTCTTCACTTACTGCAGTGGGTCTGTGTGTGTGTGTACATCTCTTCCCTGCAGCCATTTTCAGTTCCCCCACTGAAGTCACCATCACCTCCCTTCTGCTCATGGAGAGGCACATACGGCTGCACATGTCCTCTGACAATGAACACCAAACACGTGGTGAGGCCCAGACATGTAGCTGTAGAAAAAAAGAAGTGAAAAGCAGCATAAAAATACTCTCTGGAGACAGAACAGGTCAGAAGAGTAGTCATGGGATGCAGATCCAGCCATTCATTGTCATTTCTTACCCAGTGCAGTATTTACTGCCTGAGGGAACTTTGGCAGCTTAGGCTGAAGTAAACCAATTGTTGCCGTCCATATCCAAGGGGCACCCACGCATGCCCTATTACCACTATGCTAGCTCCTCACTGGTTTGGCTGTATCATAGAGGAGAAGGGAGAACTGTTCAGGGAAACTTAATTTCTGTTCCTTAAAAGGGAGAGGTCTGGGACACATTAGGAGGACAGAAAGGAAGGGCTACCTGAAATTACTCTGTAGAGAGGCTTACAAAGCTATCACTTCCCATCAAGTAGAGGGAGTAGGTTTCTTGTTTGGCACATTTTGCCAGCTGTGTCACCCACATATATTCCATAGTATTTTCAACAAATACAAAAGCACAAAAAGCAACCTTCTGCCTATCCAAACAAAGACAGTAACACAGAGCTGTCCTGTAGTACTGCAGGACACTCCTCAGAGAAGGTCCAGAGATAATAAGGAGGAGGACATCTTTGCTCACAGCATGCTGGCTTTCCTCTCCTGTGGTCATACCAAAACATTGCAGACTGTGTCTGTGCAAAGATATCTTTCCATGCATGAAATAAACAATGCCAAGGGACCTTTTAAGGTAACTGCTTCACTTACCATTGCAGTCATGAGCTTAATGAAGCTAGCCTTCCCAAATGAAGAACTCTGGACAGAATCCAAAAGATGATGTTAAGAAGCAAATTACTGCACTGACAATAAATTGGGTTCCTATGTTCAAATTTTAAAGTAGGTTATTTTATTGAATTTTGTGGCTATTTGCCTCTGTAACAGCCAAGAAAGATGAAGGGTCTCTGGATGGAAATTTATAATTTGCACAGAATACCACCACAGGATCAGTAACTTTCCTCTCCTTACATGACTTCTTATATCTGTCTATTCCTATTCCTTTAGGATCTACTGCTTTTAAGGATGAACATTATTCTACTTTGGGGAAAAGTGGAAATTCCCTAATGGGAATAATTTGTAAGCAAGTACTTGTCACATTTTTAAGAGCTGCCCATTCAAAGGCATATTCCAGGGACTTCAATCATATGAAAAAATTGTTCTGTAGTAAGCTCTGACACATTACAACTGCACTGAATGCACTGAATTTTGTGATTATGCTAATATTATGACAATTGACTTGCTTGGAAAAACAGCACAATTAAGTTTTCTGAAAGAAAACCAGAAAGAAACAAATCAATCACCGAGAAGGCACAAAGAATGAAAATTGCTTCTACCACCTTTGGAAACAAATGCCTACTAGTAAATGTAAAACAGCAAGGTTGAACTAGGTATTTCAGTAGACTTGTCAGTTTTAGTCTGAAAGGAAAGAGCAGTGATAGGGTGGCTTTCAATTTTTAGCACAAGCACTGGCTTGACTTTCACCTGTTCCATCTACGTTTGAAATATATTAGCATTTGTCATAACATTACTCCTTCCATCACTGACAGAATTTTTTTTAAATCTGGTCATCTTAGACAACTTTGAACTTCGAACATGACCAGTTAGGTCATGCAACCTTGCATTTAACTTCATCCCCATTAAAAACACATTGACTGCTTCAGTTATATCCCAAATTAAAGGAGGAGAGGAATAAAATTTATAAATAGCAATAGAAATAATTTTTCATCCCTCTCCCCCACCTACAGATCAGAAGATAAACAGGAAGAACCAGAGAACTGAATGAGGCACTACTGGAACAGCATAGTGCAGGACGGATAAATAGATCACTGCTGTGGAGTCAAGAAGAAACAGAGAAGTGCACCTTTGGCAAAAGTTTCCAAGAACCGATTATTGGAAAAATTAGTGAGAAATCCCCAAATGCCTGGAGAATGTGCTCTTCACCTCATGAAGTTTCCTAACATCAAAGTGTGGATGGGGAATTCTGCAGAGCTCTAGGAGAACCTTTGGAAGATAAAGAGACTACAGTTTCTGATAAACAAATCACACACAAAAAAAACCCCAAACCAACAACCAACCACCAACATCTGAACTTAACAGTGCAGCAGACACTGGAGGAGAACCAAAAGGAGAACCAACTGTATATTTTTGGCACAAAGCTACAGGAGACATAAGATATGTATACAGCTTAATTACAGCAATGCTAAAAAGTAAGATTCATCTCCCCTGAAAACAGTAACTCACCGAAAATACTGAAGTAACTTGATAGCAACTATGGAAGCAAATTAAAAGAACATTCATAACCTCGGGCATTGTATACATTTAATCTCTTGCTAAAGAAAAATACTAGCCAGACTGAGTTCAATTAAGTCTAACTTGAAGGAGACTTACCACTGATGACATCAAGAATCAGATTAATTCCCAGAGATCCAAACCCTTACATAATACATAGCCAAGGCAACAATAACAAGCTTAGGAAACTACAGAAAGTCACTTTAAAAAGGTGGTTTGGTTGTGGTTTGTTGTTTGTTTTTTTTTTAAAAAAAAAAAAAAGTCAGTTCTTGACTAATCCTGACTCAAACTTTGAAAATCGAATTATAAAGAGGAAGAAGCTAGAAAAGCATAGGAGAAGTTTCGGCATTTTTCCCAGAGACAGTGCAAGATAACAGATGTAAATTCAAGAATTGGTCTGGAATTCAAGAGAAGAAATAAAACGATTATTCAAAATCAAAAGGAATGAAGCAGCATAACACAAGGCCTAAGAAAATAATCCTTTCAGTACACTCAGAAACTTCTACAACATCTTCTGTTCCTAATAAAATATGTACACCTAAACTTTGCTGATGTTCTCAGTATTTGGCTTTTTGAGATACAGACACTCTGGGATTGATAATGTAGAGTCACTTAACCTACAGAAAGAGCTCCTTATAAAATTGCCATGATAACAGATGCAGCATTTCTTTAACAGTAGTGACAATTAGTGGGTACCCCTTCTGCCACCCATCTGGTATGACACTAACACTTTCTAAGTTACTTTCCTACACTGTAAAAGTAAACCCAAAGCTTCCCAGATCAAACATCTTTCTCTTGGGATGTTTTCACTTGAGACAGCTTAATACCCTATAAAATTATTTCCTTGGGCTTAGTGTCTAACAAACATTTTCTGCTTTTGCTGGCTGCAAAGCCTTTGAGAAAGTTGACCCATGGCCCAGCCAGTGATGGTCAGAAGAGAAGCAAAATCTGGATGGAAATAGTGTTTCTTTCTACCAAATTGATTTATTTGAGTAGGTCTATGGCAACATGTAAGCACAACTACAAACTCAGTGATTACCTGCATGTATGCACTAATACAGATATTTATCCCAAAATCTAAAGCTTTCAAAAATGGCAATTAGGTTCTCAGTACAGACCAGTACCTCAGCCACATGTCCTGGAAAGACTAAGACTGAAGCAGACCAAACATGGCACGGCCTATATTATCCACCTGGGATCAGCCAGTTGAAGCTGTAAACATTCTGGGTAGGCTTAATCTTACCTTATTTTATTCACCTAAAGTGTAGATGTCTGAATCTGAGCTAGTTATTTAGGCTTTTTTTTAAGTTAAAGAGGAAACAAAAGCATTTCAAGATTATTCATCTGACCTATTTTAGTTGACCTACATTACAACAAGATTGATCACACCTCAAATTTTATAAAGTCTCTGTCTGACTTGGTAAATGGAGTGTAACTGCTGGCTCAGATATTTTGAACATACAGTGCAACCTTCCACCGACAATGGAGACAAGACACATACAGGTTACTGGAATCAGTATGCATAAATTATTCTTCTCCTAGTACTCCACATATACCCCATAGAGAAGGTGTGAGTCCTCCACTCTGTTTTCTGCCAGCAAACAGGATCTTTGGCTTTCTCCATCTTAGCTCCCTTATATGATTTTTATAATCCAGAGGAGTAAAAATATATTTTGCTTTATTATTTTTCTCAACCTTTCAGAAACCAAATAATAAAAGTTGTGTCTACGGTACTCATTGCCAAAATCTGGATGTACCAGGTTCTACCCAATAAAGAAAAGCACCAAAAACTGAATCCTGGTTTCAATTTATTTTTCTAGCCAAGCTCCACTAGTAGAAATAAAACAGGATCTAACTCACATCAGATGTAGAATATCAGTCTTCAGACCCACCATAAACTGAGATGGGTTTTCTTAAACCCAAACTTGACTAACAAGGTTTTTTCAAAACCCAAACTTATTATAATTAAATGTAATTACAGTCCCCACAGCTTTAAATCAAGGTGTGCTCAGAATGCAAACAGCTTCTGTTAAATTAAATTATTTTTCCCTGTAGGTAGCATGGTAAAAGTTGAACTAAGTAAAGAAAGTATATAAAAATACCAAACAAACAAGCTCACAGATACATATACAAATTTATCTTAATCCAGTGGCATTGTAAACACTAATTAATGAAATTGCCATAATTATTGCAGTAAAGTCAAATAAATAAAATTAAGAAATAAAAGTCAAAGAAATAACATAAGACCAATAAAATTCAAACTGTCCAAGATCTTGGCTACTTCTGCTTTTGCATCACCAGGTGTGAAAAGCTAGCTCCTTTATGTCAAAGCACTGAATTTACTACCAGGAAAACTAAGAACAGCTGGGCTTACCCAGCATCTCTGAATATTAGATCTAGAACACCACACCTTCCTCCAAATTTAGAAACTCCTTTTAGCAATATTTGCCAAAGTGGTTTCCTGTCACACTATACAGCGCCTCAAAGTACTAACAAGGCAGTTCTTAGACAAAAAAGATGAAATCTTGGTGCCATCAAACGCAGAGGGAGTTCTGACACAAATCACAGTGAGGTAAAAATTAGCCTCTGGTTCAGAAATAAATGGAGAGACTGAATATGAAGTTGTTACATTTCGTATAAGGAGCCAGCCTTACCTTTGAGCCATTCTATAATAACTAACATAGCATTGCTCAGTTGTATGGAAATGATGATTAGTAGTTCTGCAAATGTTTTGTTTGAGATTTGCATTTTCTCATCAAAGGATACTTCTCTGCCTTCATATGCTGTCAGCCTCTTTTGGATGAGGCAGCTCAGCACAGAGATGCCTCAGCTATATCAAGAAGGGAATAAAACATATTAAACCACAAAAAAAAGACAAGCTAAACACAGAGACTCTAAGTTCAGCCACAAGGACTCAGAAATGGAGGGAGCTGTGGCAAAATATTTTGGGTTGACTAAATACCATGCCCCCTAAATTTAAGCTACTGGCAGTTCTTCAAAAAGAAATTCCAGAGGGAGAATGAAAATCAGCAGGGAGTTCTAGCTTTCTCTCCCAATTTCTGGATTTAAAATATTTTTACTTTAAGATATTGTACAACTCAGACTTTGTGGCTTGTGTATAGTTTAAGCACCTGTCAAATACGTGTGCTGTAGACTCTCAGCCCTGACAGGAGTGCTTGATAATGGGGAAGGGATAGCAAGGTGGGGTCATCATCTGGCTCGGAGCTCCCCAGACAGTCCTGATGATTAATACGTCTCTCCCACTGTGCCTGTATAGTTAAGGAGCTCCAAAGTTATTTGAATTGTGAGGATTATGTTGAGCATAACTCACTATATCACTTCTTTTCTTAGATAGACAATCCATGCAGTTGGGGTTTGGGTGGTTGAGTTGTTTGGCTTGGTTTGGTTTGGTTTGGTTTTTTTCAGGGAAGGGGGTGGGGACCAAGGCAAGTTCACCTTCCTTCTTTTTATTGAGATTTATACTAAATTTAAGCAGTTCTGAATTCATTAGGGTACCTAAAACCAAAAGAGCATTCTTTGAGTTGCATTGGTTTTGCTAGGAGGAATTTCTCACAGATTTACTGCTGGTTATCACCATAATGTTATGATAGAGATATCAATTTATAATGCTTTTTAGCCTTATAAAAGACAACATAACAAAATGCTGCTGTTCTTTCAGTGTTTAAAATTGTAAATCTGCAATAATAGATCACATCCTTTATGTAAGCATTTACCCAAACTACTTTTAAATATGCATTGCATAGCCAGTATGATCTAACAGCAGTCTGAAATTAATGGCCCTTAACTGTCATTAGTCCTGAATGGGTACCACTGTGAGTGCTATGAATGTGAAACAGCCCTTGCAGTTGAGGAAGCAGGTGTTCATACACGACAGACAGAGGACTGAGCCACAGGTTCTGGCTATGAGACACTCCTGATGTGAAAAAGTTCATAAAGCTTATTTAGGTATGCGGTTTAACAGCATCAGCAGTAAGCATTTGAAATATGTTTGTTTGCCTGTGTAGAAGCCTGTTATGGTTTGGGAGACCCTGGCACGGTGTTGGACACTTATAGAGAGAGAGGGTCCTCAGGACCCTGAAAGACTGGAAGGGGTCAGTATTCCCACCCACTTCCCGTCACAATCTATAAAAGTCAGGAGAGCCGAAATTCAGGCCCTTCTCCCTTCCTGCTCCTCTTTCACTGGTGGGATTAGTGCTTCCTGCAGTTTTCCACGGGCTCGCTCTAGAATCCAACTGCATCGGGTGCTGTGAGGAGCTGTGGACCTTCCCCTTGGAGCAGCCCTGCTTTTTCCATGAGATCATCAAGATCGGTTTTGTATATAAATGCTTATCTGTTCTTCCCCCACATTTTACCCTTTTACATTGTATTATAGTAAATTTGTTTCTAGTTTCAATTTCCAAAGTTCAAGTCCCTTCTTTATTCCCCTTCTATCTTGCCTTGGGAGGGTGGAAGGGGGTAATAGAGAGTAATTTTGTTCTCAGGTTTTTGGGATTCACCTTCAATATTTAAATCAGGACAAAGCCCAGGCTTCAGTTTTGTGATTTATGATGTATAAATATCTTTGGAAAACCTAACAATTAAGCAAGATTACTGACTGATTTTTTTTCTGTGGAAGTATCACTGTGGACTGATGACTAGGAGATGACATCCTATTGTCATGGTTTGAGCCAGGATGAAGCAAATTTTCCTTTTACTGATTTTTTTTATTCCTTCAGTAAGCTTTCTTTTAACAAGTCACACAGCCTTCCAACTAAGGCTGATAAGAGAGGAATGTTTTTCTAATTGCTGGGTCTTCAAGGTCACGTCTTTACTTTGCCGGCTCAGACACTATGGGGAGATCTATGATGCCCCCCCCGTAGGAGGCTGAGTTAGACAGACAGCAAAATTGGCCAGAGATACTCCGTTCCATATATCTACATAAGCTCAGAGGAAGGTCAGAGATCACAGAAGACAACTTCCTGCTTCTTCCCTTCTCTTCCGTCCATGGCCGGCGTCCAGGGAGGACTCCGTCCATCCATCACCATTCTACCCTTAGGCTTGAGCTCTCCTGACCCTCATCACTCACTCTCCGCTTTCTCCAGCAGCAGTCTGGGATTCTTCGGGACTGTCCACAGCTAAGGAGAGTGCTGTGGGAGTTGCTGGGGGTAAGGAGAGGTGAAAGGCTTTTGCACATACTTGAACATATTTGTATATAATTGTATATATTTTCTTATATCATTCATTAGTGTTTAATTAAAGCTGTGTAGTATAGTTTTCAATCCAACCAAGTCTCTCTCTTTTTCTCTCTCTCCTTCCCTACCTGGGTGGGAGGGGGAGGGGATCGAGAGCATTGTTGTCGGACCTGAGTCAAACGGTGACACATACACAAAATACAACATAAGCAATGGGCGTGCTGCTTCCAGGGGTCTTTAGAGATGGAGAACAAGTGAAGATAATGCTGACTTTTCTAATATCAGATCTAAATCTGAGAACATGAGAAAGGGTGTCATCTGGAGCTAACTGAGATATAAATGTCCAGTTTAAGGTTACCTGCCCATTAGGGGGGCAGTGAGCCCACAAACTCATTGCACTGCACAGGTGTGAAGAAATAGTATCCTCAGCCGCTAAATGTACGAGACTGAAACTAGCAACCCAACAGCTGAACATGGCAAATTCTTCTGCTTAAAGTTTCCATTTCCACCCAAGTCTTGGGCAATTTCCCATGATCAATAAATGGCTTCTCAAACATTCTCTGCTGACACAGCCTACATTTGATCTGTCATTGTTCAGTGCCTGTGAAAGTTTGGAAAACAAATACAGCACACTTTCAGAACCACAGAATGGCCAAGGTTGGAAGGGACCTCTCGGGGTCACCCAGTCCAAACTCTCTGCTCAAGCAGGGATACCTGCAGGCAGTTGCCCAGGACCATGACCAGATTTTAATATCTCCAAGGGCAGAGACTCCAGCAGCTCCCTGGGCAAACTGTGCGTCTGCTCAGTCACTATCACAGTGAAAAACTGTTTAATGATGTTCAGAGGGAATCTTCTGTGTTTCAGGGGGTGCCCATTGCTTCTTGTCGTGTTACTGGGCACCACTGAAAAGAGGCTGGCTATGTTTTCTTTGTACCTTTACACTGACAAGATCCTCTCTGAACCTCTCACTTCCTGCCCTCCATCTACCTTTCCTCACAGAAGAGATGCTCAAGCCCCTTAACCATCTTTATGGCCCTTCATTGGACCATTCCTGGTATGGCCATGTCTCTCTTGTACTGAGGAATCCAGAACTGGACACAGCACTTCAGGAGTGGCCTCATCAGTACTTAAGAAATGGGGAGAATCCTGCCGACAATGCTTCTCCTAAGACATCCAGGATACCTTTAGCTTTTGCTGCAAGGACACATAGCTGGCTTATGATCAATGTGGCATCCACCAGGACCATCAGGTTCTTATCTGCAAAGCTTCTTTCCTGCAAAGCTGCTTTCCAGGCAGTTAGCCCCCAGCATATACTGGTCCATGGGGTTCTTCCTCTGTAGGTTCAGGGCCTGGCACTTCTCCTTGTTGAACTTTAAAAAGTTCTTGTTTACAAGGTTCCTCCAGACTGTCAAGGACCCTCTGGATGGCAGCACCACCTTTTGATGTACCAGAAGATAATCAGATGCCAGAAGTATAAAACTTGGGACAACTTCCTCATAATTTCCTCCAGGATCCACAACTACAAGGCCTCAGGACTGGTATTCAGGTGAATTACCAGACCCCTCCTTGGGGAAGAAGGAGATACCCAGGTTCACCAGCTACAACCACGCAGCTCTGTGTTCACTCTGATAGCACAAGGGATAGCTGCATTTTACAGATAACCTTTTAATTAGGCAAGTTACATTCCTCATTAGAATGCCATTTTTAAGGCACTGAAGTAAAAAAGGTTTGTGCTTCACACTAACTCGTTGGCAGTGATTTCTGCTCTACCCACGCAAGCCTCGTACAGAATGATTATTTTTCATGTGCAAGCAGATTTTTTAAGAGAAAACAAAAACCAATATTTGAACAGGAAAAAGAGGCAGATTTATATGAAAAGAAGGGAGTTATTTTCCTGTTGAAAAAGATTAGTGTCACAAGGTTCAAGTATTTTAAAGTATTAAATTGATTGCCTGATTGAAATTCATTGTAAAAGTGTTATTCAAGTGAACTAATGAAAAACCTTTCCAAATAGTAACATAAAAGAAGAAAGCTTTGATTTTTTGCTAGCAAACAAACAAAACAGTGAATTAACACTACTCTGAGGCTCACTCCACTTCTTCTTTTCAGTTTTTCATTAAATTCCATTAACTTGCGTTCAAGTCTTGAGATATATTTAAATTTATTACTTCAGGAATTATTCCAACAGCACCAGACTAACAAGAGAATCAGGCCCTAAAATTTGCTTGTATAAAAACTGTCACACCTTTACATGTCAACTTTTTCTCTTTTTTTTTTTAACTCTATTACATTTAAATTGTAGGGCTCTTGAAGGTCACGTATTCCTCACTCATCACTATCACTTTGTAAAACGCGTTTAACAAGGCTGTGATCTAAATCAATTTTCATGTTTGCCTGGGTATCATAGGCAAAGAACTTTTGGACTACAGTGGTGTCAATGACTACAGTACATCAGTCTGGGGGCTCTGAAAATAGATGACCAAATACTCACAGGGGAATAGAACTTTACAGTTCTTACACTGTGGTGAAGAGAAGCTTTTATGAGCTTTAGAAGAGACACTATATCAAGGCAAATTGAATTAATATAAAATTTATTTAACAAAGCTGGACTGTTATACTTCTACAGTTTACCTCACAGCTGTTAGTCATTAAAAACATTTTAGATAATAACCTGATACTCATTTTACATGCATTTTACTTTCATTTTTCTTGAAGTTGAACATAATTGTACATCTTTAGTACTCTGTTGAAAATATTCGCTTTTGTCTGCAAAGTAATGCCATGAGTTGTATGCCTCCTGGCTTACCAAATTTTGCAAATATACAGGAAATTAACACGTGTCACTATAACATTATTCTGATGCCAGACATAACCCCTGCTTTAATATTCATAGTAAATATTTTGCCTGGGGTTTTTTTGAGATTATCACTGTTTTACTAATTCTGGAGAGGTGGAGAGGAAATAACAGAGAATGTAGGCTACTGTTTTACAGTTATCTTGTTCTTTCCTGTTTAGAGAAAGAATTTTTTCAGATTAGACCTTTTTTCTGCTCCGCTAAGATCCTTCTCCTGACTTCAAGGAAAGTCGTCCCAGAAAAATTACCTTGGTCCTAATCCTGGAAGTTGATCTGTGTCAATGGGCATACACAATATCCCATTGAACTCAGTGGAGCTCAATATAATGTGACAGTTTTGCAGACTTAGTATGAAAAGCAAAGTAAAACTCAAAGGTTTTCCAAGGTAAGGTCTGTTCTTATATCTACAGTGATTAACTGGCTAGTGTTTAGCATCAAGTTACACTAGTCTACTTTTCTACTGAAATGCTGCAGGAATCCAACAGGAACAATAAAAATGTTTGAAATTCTCACAGGTAATTTTCTGTACTGGAATTATATTCAGCTCAGTGACTTTCTGACAATTTTGTTGTGAAAAATATTTCAAAATAAGCTTATGGAAATAGATATTTTTGTAAACCTTTATTCTCCAAATTACCCAATTTTAATTTAGACAAAAAAAAACAAAACAAAAAAAAAAAACAAAAACAAAAAAAAAAAAAAAGAAAGAAAGAAGAAACACTACTAGTTAATACTTTACCTGAGAATTCTGGTTATTCTGGTGAATAACTTCATTAATCAGAACTGCAATGGAGGTGAATTCCATGTACCTGCCCAAAGAAGATTCCTGACAAAATCCTACCCAAGTTTTAAAGCTTCCTTATGTAGAGATCCAATAAACCTAGAGCCAGAAAAAGCTGCAGTTTTTCAAAGACTTTAACAAGCTGATTGTAATTTTTTCTAACTTACTGAAGGGAAGGGAGTCAAGAGGAAAATTCCAATAAAACTGCATGTAAGCCAAAGGTTTGTTTATGTTTGCATGTATTAGCATTCACACATTTCCTGCTACTAGACTTCCTACTAGTGATGTTTAACCACATATCCTGGGTTAAGGAATAACCCCTAAAGCCAATTTCCTGATTAGTCTAAGAAAGGTCAAAGGTTAATTTTGCAGCCACATGGTTAAGCTACCAACAGCTACCGCATAGCCTTGTTTTAACATATAAAGTTACTGCAAATATTAGCTAAAGGAGGTGGCATGCTCTGGTGATTACACAAAAGTGTTGGGAAAAAAATATCCCAGAGGCTTATTCACTTTAGGTGAAATTTACTCTCTTCACACACACACACACAAAATACACATCAGTGGAGACAACTCTCAAACAGGGTGAGGCCAACCTGCCGACTACAAACACATACCTCCTTTCAAACATGGCTGTGTGACCACTTCCAGAGCCCAACTTTCATCCAAGAAATTTCCCTCTGTACATCCTATTATAGGCTTTTTTCATACACTTGCTACAGACCTTCAAGAAGAAACAAGGTTTAGTGCTAATACAAGAATCCACAAACTTGAATTTATCATACTCTTGAACAAGAAGTGCAAGGATTTCTGCTTCCTTAGGAAAAAAAGAAAAAAGCTGATGGATGATGAATTTGCAAACAGCACTAATGTACCTGTTGTGCCAAATCAGCAGGAATTAATGGATCAGTATTTCTTCCATTTAAATACTGAAGTAAACAGTCCTCTGCCCAAACACTGAAGATGAAACAAGAAGTATCTGAAAAGTTCTGGAGGGGTACTTGTTTTCAGCAATTTGTTTTTTCTGTAATAGTGACTTGAGTAACAACAACATATTGACACATATCAAGAACAGTGAGGAAATCCAGTTAAAGCTGATAGTCCAGGTTCATTCACACTGCATTGCATTCTCCTTCCCTGGTGAGTTCTCATCTACCAATTATTTCATTCTGATTCAGTTTTGGTAACCTAGCCAGCACAGAGATGACAATGAATGCAATCCCATGTACTGACATGATTATTATTTTTTAGATCTGTGAGACAAATTGTGGAAGATTTGACATTGAATTTAGTGGAGTTAATTTTGACATTCAGTTACCAGATTTTAACTACTGTAGACTAAAACAGAGGTTTCACAAGCAACTAAGAAAATTGGTTTACAAGTCATAGTTTTAAAAGCAAACCTTGGTTAGACTCTTACCCAGGGCTAACATGGCTAATACAACCACAACTCTTTTGGGGAGGCACTGTCCCTGTATCTCTTGTGTTATCATTTATACTTGCATGTAGTGTGTGGCAGCATTTTAAACTTGTTTTGCACAATGAAGGCCTCTAGATAAGATTCAAGATGTCATCAGTCTTCACTCAGGATTTCCTTACTCCATGTGAACAGTAACAAAATCTACTTTTTTTTGTAAAAAGTAATGCATTTGAATATATATAGAACCAGAGAACATCTGGTTTGTGCACTTAAATCTGATTAAATTCCAGTCACAAGGAACTGGCTAATACGCACATTTAGACTGTTTGCAAGACAATTTTAATGAAGCATTCATAGTCTTTTAGCATTCACTGCTTATAAACAAAGCAAATATAAGTGGATTCACATGAGCTGTTCCTACTTCACTTGTGAACTTAATATTTGGAATTCACTTTCCAGCCACGTGACTGGTTCTACCTGTCAGACAGTACAACTTCTGTTCTCTGACTATATCTCATAAACGTTGTAAACAGGCATAGCACTTGAAAAACATTTTCCACCATCCAATAAAAACAATTAAGATTATGTGAGAGATAGCAGCTTTGGACAGAAAGAACAGTCTAATGACTGTTGTATTTTAAAACATCTTCATTCATTCTTTTGTGTCAAGGGATATTTCTGTCTGGCTAAAGGTATCTTATTTCAGATTTTAAAATACACTGTTTCTTTCCTAACATGCAGTGGAGCAGGAGACAAGGAGGAAAGATATCAATCAAATTTATTGGCTGGATTTCTCTTGTCACATTCACACCAACTCAACACTACAAATGCAGCTTTCGCGTTTGCCCAGGAGCTGCCACATTATTGACAAGCTCCTCCTTCCTCTTCTCATCTCCCCTGATACAGTTTAGCTTGATGGTTCTTTCTGGTCAGCAGCTTTGACATTTTATCAGCTGATTGTGATTAGTTATTCCAAAACAGGAAGTTCTGGGACTATTCACATTATACATAGTAAACTCTTTTGTAGAACACATAATGACATTTTTAGCAGCACAAGCTGCTCTCATGTAAATCCTCCTGTCCCAGTATTTGACTACACTGCAGGTACAAATTCTTTGTATTGTCTTGTTGGAATACAGTAAGGTCTACAGCCAAGAACTCTGACTTTCTACAGTGCCTTTGCCCTTTTCTTTTTCCTTATTATTGGGAATTCCCACACTATTGCACTTTGGAAAATCACTGCATGTTTCAGTCCTTTGTTTCTTGCTGCCTATAACACCTGCATTCACACATCCAGCACATACAGAATTATTGGAAAAATCACTCTGACAAAAATAGTCTTTGGCAGCCAAACTCTTTAATGTACAGTGCCACACATCTAATATATATTCCACAAAGACAGTAGCTGCCACTGTGTTCTAATAGTTCTGATCCTGCAACCAAACAAATGGTCATATATTTTTTTATCATGAAGTTTCTAGTTTCTATCATTAGTTTTTCTGGTGAGGGTGAGTTGACGAACTAATAGAAGTTAATCCATGTAGAAACATTTCATATATCTCAACTCTGTTGCTTTGGAATTCCAGATAATGGGCACTGCTCTTGAACTGTGGGACTCTCCATCACATGGGCAGTGAGGTAAATGTATTTGTCTCCCATGAGAAGACATATTGCACGTTTTTAACACTGATGGAAAGTTCTCAGTGCCCTCACTTTAAATAACAGTGGAGCAACTATAGCACAGAATCAAAACAAAAGAATAACTAATATATATCTATATAAAAGCATAATAAATATATAATAAACATCTATAAAAGCATAATATAAACTGAAACATATAATCAGATCCTGGGAGATGTGGTACTATGCTGTCCTGAGATAAAAAGTGTTCAACTCCTGTTCTTAAAGAAAGTGCCCTAACCACTAAATTAAAGCTTGATTAAAGTGCTCTAGTATGGCATGGTACTGCATCACAGAGCAACCCATGAACACCTACAGAATGCAGCTAACACCTGAGTCTGATTTTAGTTTCCTGTTTGGAAATAAAGAGAGAAGTCTGCCCTGTGGTTAGGTATCACTATTAAAGATTTTCTAGAATATATATTAATTATATTCCTCATTAATCACTGTCTACTTCTGCCAAGATAATACCACAATAATTCCAATGAAGTTACAACACACAGCAGCAAAACTCGGCTTGATATCCTCAAACTTAAATGGATATTTTATCTGTTTAGTGCATGCTGTCTCTTCTATTGAAACCAAAACAGTGAAACAAAAGTCATCCTGAAGAAACTGAAAGGAACTTAAATATGTATTTTTTTCTAAGCATATGAATATTTTATGATCTATGGTTTCCATAGTGCTTAGTATGTTTTTCAACATTTTGAGTTGTCAGAATAGGATTAGACAAAGCAACAACAGAAAAGTGGAAAATAAATCAGTAACAGAGTTCTTACATATTTCCTTGGGACTCAGACATGAAGATATACCCATTATCAACAGAGTGCAAATAATATTAATTGTTCATTTGGCCCAAACTTATACCACAACTTCAACAATCCAGAAAGTATTTTATGTATAATTTGAAAATTATTCTGGCCACATTGAAATGTAGAAAAGCTTCATGGAAGGAGAAGCCAAATCAGGCATATTTTGAAAACAAAATAGTGTGTTTTCAGAGCAATCAGTTTTTCAGATTAGCAAATTTCTTACTAATATCTACAAAGAGATATGTTCAAGCCACTTATTTCTGAAAATAGTTTCAGAAAAGGTTAAAGTAATCAGGGATTCTTTTTTTCAAAATCTATGTTATTATAATTTCTTCAATTTATAATTCTTTCTTCATCAGAATTAAAACTCTATTTGCATTTTGGTATTAGTTTTAAATGTATTGAAATTTGCTGCTTCTTCTCAGGTAATGACAGAGCAGGAAATAGCAAAGATCAGCTTGCTTAGGAAATGCACAGTATTTTTGACTGTGTCATTTCCAAACTCTGTGTTGCCTTCCAGTGAGAAGCAAACAGAAAGAAATATTTAAATTACTTAATTGCCTCCCAAGGCTCTACCTAAACTCTTCCTTCAGTCACAATCTCTGCTTTCAGTGAACCTCAACAAGGAGGCAAAATGAAAGGTTTCTTTGTTATCCTGGTCTACAGCACCTGAATGGTGCCAAACAAAACTAAGTGAATTCAGAGCTCTTAGGGAAAGGATTTCTCTCTCTGGCTCTTCTTCAATACCATACAAAGAAACAACAAGCCTTTTTTTTCCTCTCAATATCAACTAGCAGCAGAGAAAATAAAAATATCATCTCCCCGACGTGACAACTTATGTACACTCACCTTCCTCTTTTTTTTTAATTTCTTCCAAGTCTCCATTTTATTTCTCATGGTTATTACTCCCCTACATAAAGGCGTTACCTCTTCTGGTATGAAGTGGTTTTATGTGGAATCCATGTAATGCAGCTACTCAGAACCATAATCTAGGCTAAAATGTGTTATCTAAATTGCTGTGGTTTCAAAATCTACAAAAATGTATTTCCTAGAGCAATCTAACTTCTCCTTTTAGTACAAGAACAAAGTAAACCCATTAGAAAGTCTATGTGTTTTAGCAATTAATTACGCAGTTAATAATATTTTACAGTTTTCTAAAGACTTTAAAGTTCTTTCCAAACATAATGATTCAGATCCTGCCATCATTCCTCACACAGACTAGGAAAATAAATGGAACTATTCCAAAAGCAAATTATATTTAGGTTCTGGGAATATTTGGGACCATATTCAATATTTTTTTGGTAACAATTCAGTGAAACAATCTTGGCTGTATGCATTTTGCAGTATGCTAAATGGAAAGACAGACATGTAGCAACTTCACTTAACAAAATGGTAGAAAGCCAAGGTTTCTTTCTTTTAAGAAAAAGCTTTGACTCTTAAGTATAGCACAAAGGTAGAGTTCCAGCACAGAAGGTGGTCAGCCACAGAATCATAAACTATGAAAAGCATCAGAACTGGATCTTCTCACATTTTATTCCTATAAATCCGCCCCTTCCTGTGTTACTGCACCATAAGAACATTAAGAATTAATAACTAGCTATTGCTTTGAGTTTCATCTTTATGATATAGCTAATGCCATAATTTTATCCAGATGATACTTTAATTAAAGGAGTATAATCATAGCATCGAAAAATCTCACATATCAAGTGTACTACTAACATGACAAAGACTTCAGCAGCTACCCAAATCACATACCTTGCAAAGGCATCCTTTGTAAAAAAAAAAATAATTAAAATTTAGGTTCAAAGTCAGAAAAAAAGACAAGGATAAATACTGGTTCTGATATACCCAGTTAGAATTTTTAAAATATTGAGCAAATATTAGTGATTTAAAGATGTTAATTCAGGGAGTATTAGTTATCTACTGCATGTTTAATAAAGTCAGGTAAAAATTAAAAGTTCAGTATGTATTTCTCAATTCTGCATGGAAATCCTCAGTTTGGTTGTTGGAACCACGTCAAATCAAATTTTTACTTGGTTTGAAAAAAACTGCATATATTCATGGTTTCCACAGGCTAGTCAAGAGCTTGAAATATTGGTCTTGACTATCCAGTCAAGACCAATTCTTTCCACAGGAAAGTAATTCTCAGAGGAAATTATTTGTCACGCTACTTCCAATCTGGAGATCTAAACACAGTCTTTCCTCTAGCCTTTGGCACAACCCATAATAATTGGACCATAGGAGAGAGCAACAAAAAAGGGGATCCACAAGATGCATGCCAAACATCACTACCAGTTCAATCATTTGCTTTCTCACTCTCCCTCCCATCAGGAATAATCAGCAGCTGAAGTATTAAATGACATGTCATACTCATTCACTGATGGAGGAGCAAGACAGAATGACATATTCTGCTGATCATTCATAGCTATCGGTTGTTATAGAGTATTAACTTGCAATACACAGCCCTCTTTGAATTTCAGATGAGCAGATGGCCAGATGGATTAGCCTGTAAAATTAATATTCCAACCCATACACAGCAGGAGTTTGTATGGGCACTGACTGCTTCAAAATCCATGAATTCACTTTAATGCAGTTTATTTTTCAGGCCTGGCTTATTATTTCCTTTACTAATGCTGAAACCTGCAATATCCAAAAGCAATTCTGGAATACTTTGGTGTTTTGGTGCCATGGCTTCCTTGACTATTTCTTTCACAGCGGCAGGAGGACTCATTTCCAATGCACCCTGGTGAAAAGACCAACATTGATTTATCTTACATGTAAATATTTGCATACCCCTTTTGTACGATGAGGTGTACAGTGCAGCTGTAGGCATTAGGGGCCTACTTTTGGCAGCAGGCTTTAGCAACACTATTGAAATTATTCCCCAATAAAGTTCTCAGTGCTCTTCAGAATAATGCACGGGCCCCCTCCCCCAGTTTATCCTCAAAAAGACCATCTGTGTACAAATACCTGGTAGATGTCATCCCCTACGGTTCCTGAATGGGCTGGAACACGAATGCAGACATGCTGAAACAGGGAAGAGCAACCCACTTGCTGGAGAAGCTGATGAGTTCCAGCTATGAAAAACTGCAAATTTGTCATGTCGCCTGAACCTTTCAGAAAAGCTTACCTCAATTGCAATCAGTCTGCCTTGGCCTCTGACCCACTGCAGATGAACATAATGCAAGTCTTGAGGGAAGCTGCTGTATTTTAGAGCCACCAGCTTGATTACTATTGATTATCTACTTGCCTAGATGGTAATTTCACTTTGACAGTAGCATTTCTGCCTGACTGCTCCTTCTGGGACTTGGTTTTTCTGTTCTTTCTCTTTTTTTCCCAGATTGGTTCCAAGAAATATATTTTGATTACTGTTTTGGGCAGAGCAGGGGAGGTAATGGAAGGGAAGGGTTCAGCTCTAATCATGGCAGGAACTTAAATACAGAAATTCCTCATTCTTCCAGAGTAACCGAGAAGGCAGCTCTACTTTTGAACAAAATGAGATTGTCTCATGAGGTAAGTTTTCCTTTTCCCCTTTGATTGGGGAAAACAATAATTTTAAATAAATAATATATGAGACATTTGAATACTCCTCTATACTTATAATCTCACTAGATAATGTGAGGACTGAAAGGATTCCTGCAGTTAAATTACTGTGTGGTAGAAAACTAAGTTTAGAGCTGACTCTCAAATATGATGACCCAGTTGAGTCGTTCAGTAACAATGACATTGGGCCTCCAAGTGGCAGATGAGGCTTTTGTTTTATTTGTTTGACAGTAAATATCTGGCCTGTTGCTTAGCAGCCATACCCAGAAACAAAGGCGTTTCCAGACAAAATAAACTACATTACAGCAGGTAAATCTTTCACAGCAATTACCAAATGGAAATGAGAACTGACTTGATCATTGCAAAACAACCCAACACCTTTGTTTCCTGCAGATGTTTTAAGCACACAAATATCAATTCAGGATTGCTTTATAGCAGTGTGAGAAGACTTCATATATTAAAAAAATATTTTTTTTTTAATTATATTATGAACACCCTAGAAATTTATCACAAATTTTTCAAACTTCTGTCATCTGTTAAATCCATATTTAAGTACAATAAATAACGAGATTTTCTCCCAGAGACAATGAGCATTTACAACTGTGGCTGAATTCCAAGGAATTTTCACGTGCCCTAGGAGCATTGTGCTCATCTGGAACTGAAATACAAATAACAGAGCAAAAAAGACTGAAAAGCTTTTGTGGATGTTTTAATAATTTGATCTCACTCTGTCAAGCCTTATTTCTCTCTTTGCTGTCACAAATGCATCCCCACTCCCCAAGTTCTCAGGCTACAACTGATGTGTGACACCCTTGTCCACTTCATGTTCATGCAGAAGTCTTCAGTTTTTGCAGGACTCACCTCCTATGCCTAAAAAAAAGGAAATGCCAAAGCTACTCTTGCATATCGCAGCTGTACAGCTTTAAGGCAGGTATTTCACTGAGAAAGCAGCACTTAGCCTCACTGAGCAAACAGAAAGGGCCAAATTCTGCTCCCAGTTACCCTGGGGCATTCCACCACAAGAAGGAATCTGCATGTGAATAACCTAGAGG
Organism: Apus apus; assembly: GCF_020740795.1. Lineage (NCBI taxonomy): Eukaryota > Metazoa > Chordata > Aves > Apodiformes > Apodidae > Apus > Apus apus. The sequence continues at coordinate 13,816,867 of NC_067283.1, forward strand.
AGAAATGTGTTTCCAGACACTTGAGCTTTAAAGACTAAAAAAATGCTGGTGTGAAATCTCTTGTCTTATATTTTCATTGAGGGTTTTTGGGGGGTGAGTTGTGTTATGGGATGTTGGTTTTTTTTTTCACTCTCAGAGTTGATGCACAGGGCATTGTCATTATGTTGCTGTCTCACCTTTCAGTTGATAGACAGACTTCCTGCTGGAGAGACATTATTATTTAACCGGATCCACTCATCCTGCCACTGATTTGTTTTACTTTTGTTCCTGGCAAAGAACAGCAACTCTAGGTAATGTTTCTTTTCTCATTTGGCTAAATTAACCCCATGTAGTTAATTTAGTAAACACAGGCTCTCCTGAAAGGATTTATTAAACTAAATTACTTCAGAATTTCCAGACAATCTTTGTTTTTCTTTCCTTTTGTCTGATACAAGCTTAAGAAAAGGCTCAGAAAGCAAACATAACTGTTTAATTCCTCATCAAATAGGAGCTGTAAGCACAGCTTGAGAGAATCAAAGCAAAAAGGAGGGGTTTTAATAAACAATATAGATTAAGACATACCAACTGTGTTTCTGGAGTAGAAGTATTACCAATATATCTAAAATAGTCTGCTTTTAATTACATCAATATTTTCTCATGAGAGTTACCCTTTAGCAATTGCAATCCCTCTGGAAATTCACATCTTTGATTTGACCACAACCAAATTCTCATTCATCACATTTAAGCTGCATGTACATATATTTGTTTATATGTATTTATGAGACATCCTGTACTGGACACCACTACTCAAAGAGAATAAACAGGCTTTCTAAAAATATTACTGAGTTAAATTTTATCATCTCAATAACATCAGGCCAGACAATAATAATAGTCTCTTACATTCACCTGTAAATCTACTAAGAAAACATATTCAGCATACTAGTGTTCAATGGAATATTCTCCCTCCCACATTGACAGTTCAGAAACTTCTATCAGAAAGTAAAAAAGCTTTACAAAATTAGCTTGTAGATGGCATTCATAAAACCTTCCTTGAGGATCCAATCCCAGTTTATGTAGTAGACAATGAAAGTACTCCAGTTAGTCTAAACAAGCCTTGGTCTGAACTGTAGACTGACCAGCTACTCACCACTAATTTAATAAATATTTTCTTAGTTCTAACTACAGTTAGCAACATAGTTTGCCCAGTTGTGCCTGCATCCTAAACTGAAGATTTCTCTTACTACAGGGAGCCAAATGGATCTCAGAGATACGAAGGAGTCACAGTACAATGAAATGACACAGTGATGCAATTGGCTCTGCAGGATGCCCCATCCCCCACTGGCACGGTTCATGGCAACACCACAGCCGTGGTTCCCTAGCAAAAACTTCCACGCTCTGGCTGGGCTAAAATTCTTTTTGAATCATTCATATATTTTCATTTGCAAGCAAGTTAACATGACCGAGTCTTGTGAATACTTACCATAATACATCCACATATGCTGAATATCCCCACACAGCCTTTTTGAATGGTCTTCAATATAATTCCTCAACTGTCAAGAAGAAGAAATAGTAGCATTTGTTCTCAAGTAATTAAAAGCAAGTAAACAGACAAAATAACTTGTGAATAAACCCTGGATTAAAATATGTTTGTAAAAAAAAATCTTTGTATTATTCAGATAATTGTTTAAAAAATCAAGACCTACTGGAAGACAGTAGGTAAACACAATGAAGTGCTGGATAACCTGAATATGATTGCACTGACTCTATTCAGGCTCAGAAGCTGGAGGCCAAACAAATGATTTTTCGCAAGGGAAACACGAAAATCTGCAAAATGAACTGAACTGGAACTGTCTACAAGGAGAAGGTATAAGGGTCCCTGAGAGAAATAAACTCATCACTTTCTTCTTGCCTCCCCACTCCCCAAATGCACCAGGAATCACCAAGACAGCAGGACATTTTCCAAAGTCTTCATTAATGCAGATTAAAAAAAAAAAATAATACAGAAATTAAAAAAGGATTTGTGCCCTAACCTAAAGCATTGCAGCAATGCTGTAACTATTAGACACGTGGGCACAGGGATATGCTTTCCGTGGGAAAAAAATTAGATGCCTCTGATTATTAGAAGGAATATTTTCAGTCTCCTCATTTAGGATTTAAACACAGGAAGGGGACAGGCAAGAATCACAAACCAACATCTAACCCACTTGCAGTCTGAAAATACATAACGCATCTTTAAAAAAACTGGTACGAATACCAAGAACAGTTTGGCTCCAGAGCATAGAACTCTGCAAGCTAATTTGAGTGAGACAACACTAACCTGCACAAAGCTCTAAACTGGATTAACTCTTGCACAGAAATTAGCTCAGCTGAAATGCGTTTAGACACTCAACACTCCTATAGTCCATCCACCCTGGAGAATACCCTGAATTCTTTCCCCAGCAGCGGTGGCAGCAAGCACTCTGTCCAGAACTGTTACAAAATGGAGAGAGGATTTCTCAGCAGGGTTAATATGTTAATTTCAAAGCAGCATTAGCAAAAACCATCAACTCCACAGGGAAAGCAAAGTACAAGCAGATGGGAGCAAGTCCTGCAGGTCTGCAAGACCATCCTGCTCTGGGAGAACCATACACCATGGGGCAAATTGCTAGGTCTGACTAGGGAAAAAAATTTTTCATAGAAACTTGTGAGACCAATAGAGCAGGTTTGCCTCTGTATCGGCTTCTTTTGAGTGAAGATCTTTAATACATTCATCAAAGGTGCACACAAAAACAGTGAAAATAATCCTTCTGAAGTCCCCTCTGCCTGGGCTCCTTGTCTAGGCTCAGCAAACTCCTTCCCCTTCCATGCCACTGCAAATAACCCTTCCTGCTGAGCTGAGTTTCTTTGCAGTGATCTATCCAGAGATGAACATCTGCACTTTGGCAAGCCCAGGATGTGGCAATTCCAAGCCAGTAATGCACAATACTAAACCCAGTACAAGCTCCCAGTAAAAATTGGTGTACAGGTAAAACTGCGCTTAGGAACTCACACAGCAGTGATACTCCTTCAACCTCACCATTAAGTGCTGTGTATATCCAAAGAAATTTCAATAGTGCAACCTAGCACCAGTAACTCCTCTTTGCACAAGGCAGTAAATCCACATGGGTGTTCTTTTCTTGTCATAAATATTCTGCCTCAGTGCATTTAAAGCTGTGAATACTTGAAGTTAATAGGTTTTGACGTCAATCCATAGGCAGTACAGGATCAATTTCTCAAGTACATATATAAAAATCTGTTTCCCCTCACCAGAAGGAAAAAAAAATAATAATGAGCTGAGTACAGCCCTAATAACACACAGACATTTATTTATAATTTTCAGGACATATGAACAAGAGAGGTTTGCAGCAAGATTGTCTTAAGTATAAACTCCAGCTCCCTTCACTTTCAGTCTTCCTGCCACAGTTAACAACTATTAAAGCCAAAGCTGCTGTGAAAGAGAACAAGAGCTGGAACTGCCAGAACAGAGGCTTCCATATCCAGCTAATAATTTAGGAGCAGCAACCTATCAGGATAAACCAGTTCACATTCCTCCTTTTCCCCACAGAAGCTTCTTCATGAAGGAATTTCTTTGGGAGGACACTCCTGAGAAGAGAATGGATGGTGCTATCTGCAAGGAAATGCTTATTCCAGGCTCCAAGAATTAATCTGGACAACTTGCACAGACTTCTTTAAATGAATGGTAAATATTAAAAATATTAAATCCTCTATACAGAACTCTTCTGCCACATTGCATCATTTTATCTGATTTGAGAATAATCTAGTTTTTGCCCTTGTGCAGGCCTATCAAGAGAGCCATATAAAACATGCAATTAAAAGGAAAAAAAACAAGAAAGTATTAATAAGCTCTTAACAATCCAAATGAAGAGTGGCTAAAGTATATCCAAAACCTGATGTTAAATTCTATTTCTCCTTAAGAGAGACATCCAATCAATATTTCTGCAGAGCATCATCAAATATTATATACTCATCAACTATGATATATAAATAGAAATTTCTAGCCTCGGAGTGTAAAAATACACTCAAAAGTAATAAAGGTGGTATAAATGAAAATCAGATGGAAAAAAAAAAAAAGTTCTATGCATTGACTCATCTCCTTAGCCAAGCAAGGCAAAGCCCTTATCAAAGTAAGTTTTAATTATGAACTCTCCAGATTAAAAATACACCTTTCTGTTAAATTTAAATGCTCCTATGTTCTTCTATATGATTTTTTGCTATGTACAGGAGAGAAAATTCAGGACGTTTTATTTCACTGAGATCCAAATTCAACTCACTAACTGCAGGAATTTCTCTGGGGTGCCTAATTAGGAGCCCCATCAACAAAGGTTGCCTATATAAGTCAATGTTGAGAGACAGCTTTAAAGGACAATTCAGTGTTGCTACTCTACAATTGCCTCTTCTCATGGCCTATAGAACAGGGGTCCTAATCTCAGCTGGGTATTACAATTAGTTGAAATTAATTCTGGCCCAGGTCTGTAGGGTTCTTTCAGTTAGAGAGTTTTCCTTTATTCTCTTCATTCTCAAAAAACATTTCTACTCACAAACACAAGAAACACATAGGACAGATGCTCCGGTCTTTCACTTGGCCCTGCAGGCTTCTGGCAAACTATGAAAAATACCATTTTCATTGCTGCTGTGGCTTCACAGTCATAACCATTGCCACTGTCTTAGACTGCATTCAATGTTTCTGGTAAACAGGAGCTTCTAGCTAGCTTTCTTGAACTTCAAATTCAGCCCACTTCTAAGTCATTGTAATACCCAGGAAGGATCTTCAACAATCTAAAGAGGAAAGAAAATGAACAGGCACGTGGCTCCCCACTGCAAATCTGTGGTGTTTTTGAAAAAAGATGGAAAATGTAAAATAGATCCCAGAGTAACCGTCTGCATCCACACCCCTGGAATTAGTTCACCCTGGAGTCATGGGGAATGTACTCTGCTCCTTAAGTAGCCTTCTTGTAAATTTGATACAGGAAGAATGTAGAGCCCTGAAACACACACACACAAAAAATATCAGATCCATGTATTTATATAACTTATTCTCAGGATATGCTTTACCATAATCAAGGGACACAGCCTTGCAGAACCCCATTCCAAGCTCCATGAACTCAGCCAAATTCAGTATTCCTTCAATAAACCAGGTTTAAAAAAATCTAGTCTAGTGACATGCCAACAAAGCAAAGGTCATTTAGGAATGCTAAATGAGAATGTTCAGCTGTCTAGGATTTGGATGGGGGCAGGGAAGACAAAATTGTATTTCCCCATGCTTCTTTTCTTAAGGGTTGGGTTTTTTTCCCAAATGGACGCCTTGCGAAGGAAAAAAAAAATCTCATCCTTTCATACTGTTCTACATGATATACAAAAAACTAAAGGGAAGACTCAAGAAGGTGGTTTAGCTTGGTTTTTGCCAGTCAAAATTCATGTCTCTGTACTCTGGAAAGGCTGCAGTAACTGAAAAATTTATGAAATTGTGATGTGAGAAAAAAGAAGCAGAAAACAGTAAACCCTACAGAAACAGAGGTTGTGTTGTTTAGTGTCCTTCAGCCAAGATTTTCAAGAATGACTAATGATTTTGGCTGTTACAATGCCTGAATCACCTTTATGAGGATTTATTTCCAGAAAGTGCCATGTCTCTCCTCTGAAAATCAAGCCTCTTAAAACTGTATATAGCTGGGAAATCAAAAAAGGAGACATGGAAATCTTTCTTTAAATTTAGAATATTTTTTCAAACACACACTTGACTACAATGCCCAAAAACACATTTGGAAAAAATAATGTCATTGTTAAGGGATGGGATTATCTGCTATAGAGTTACAGTATTGCAATATATACTCATGAGATATTCAAGCAGCTCATAAGGAAACTAGAGATGATAATGTATTATCTGAGACATGGAAAGTTTAAACATAGGCAAAAATAATTCCTCCAGATATTTTTCTTTACTATACTGAGACTGACATTTTTAAAGTAATTTGTACATTTACTAAACACTGAATTTACCACATCAGTGCTTAGACATAATTTAAACTATGTCAAAAGAGTGTTTTTGAAGAAATTAGTGGGCTTTTTTTCCAAATGCAGGCACTCTTCTGCAGTTACAGATATACACCTTGAAATCATACATGAAGCCTGCAGAAAGTGATAGATCTGACTGGCATTTCAGAGTTCATGTAACTACCAGACTCCACAAATTACTTCAATGAAGCATGTGCTTGGCCATCTTTATAGGATTAGGACCTTACCCATGTAGCTTGACTTTCACTTATATTCAGACATTCAAATATCCTAACATCTGAACATTTACTACAGTCCACTTGAAAATACACCGCACTACACAGAGTTATTATATACTACAGGATACTACTACTTAGTTTCCAAGTTCACCAGGAATTTACAAATCCCCAGCAAATTACAAGACTCAAACAGCTGCACTCAAGTTTAAATCCCCTACCTCCAACGTTTTACAAAAGTTTTGGTTGATATATGTTCATTATAAACAGCTAAGTGCCCACCAATCAAACTGCTATGAATGCCCCCAAACTGGTTATCTCTTCAGAAGATAAAGTGTGCTGTTTATATAACTTATTAAAAATTGCACCCTTGCATTCCTTTTTCAGATAAAAAAGTGTGAGGGCATTGCTTTATCACTTTAACTATGTGTTTCTTTGAACATATTTGTGCTTTAAAGTAAACACCAATGCTAGTTTTTTTACAACTACTAAAATCAAAACACATCTTTCCAAACTAATCTGTACCATGCTTGGGAAGAGCCTTTGATTCAGTATCGTAATTATAAACAGGCACTTAAGTCAGACATTCTAAAAGAGCATCAGTCATTTAAAATCAAATTAACAGTTTGATTAATCAAACACCAGACTGTCAAGTTGGATAACATACCTGATGGCTTTGTTCAGTAACCAAGGAGGGTTTTGTCTTTAAGCATCACAGATTTCATCAGCAAAACAAAATTTACTCAAGCAGAAACTTTTGGTTTCCTTTAGTAGGTAAATTCTCACAAGCCAAATTCTGCTTTGTTTTCATGTAGTCACATGGCAGGAATTGAGAGACTTTACAAATGTATTTCCTGTCTTTTTTCAGGCAGAAAAGTGCAGTGGGATTCAGGAGGATGCACACTGATAAAATCAGGTCATGCTTATGAGGTATACCGAAGTGGTAGAAAAATAGTTTATTGACTTTATTTCTGGAAGTGGTTATTTACTAAAATAAGTATGAGAATCTGGCACCTGGCTTATGGCACATTGAATGCATTTTCATACCTGAATTCTCCTCCACTCCATTAGACTCTTTTCTGTTTCTAGCATATGACATGGAGTCTGAAGATTAGTCTTTACAAAAACAGGGAAAGACTTTGCATTGTAGACAATACATAATTGCTGCCATGATGTTAAAAATACAAAATGGAAAAGGTCATCCCATGTCACTACTCCCCCAAGGTAACCAAATGCTCAAACTGGAATACAACATGCTAAAACAGCCACACATATGCAGAACAATAATGGAAAACACCAGTCCTGTGCCACAAAATAGGGTATTCCTGCATGCTACTGTGGTCAACCAAAATTGAGAAAATGTGGCTGAAGAATTGACTTCTGAAGTGAAGTAATTTGTCATTAATCCACTGCAAGAACAACACATGGCAGTATGTCTGGCAGGAGGTGTCTCCAGATAGGCTGGATTTGTTTTGTAAAGACAAATTATGTTAGACAATACCAAACAAAAGCACCTGCTTCAACTGACCAGAAGGGTCTCAAAAAAGGAAAAAAAAAAAGGGGGGGGGGGGAGGGGAAGCTTTTCCTTTTGCAACACCCAAATGCTCCTGATGTTGGATGGAGGTAATCAGGCAAAGATTCTGCATGCACCAGAATCAAAGTTTTCATTCCCTTGGCCTTCATAAATAGCCTGAAAACATCTACGAATGTAAAACCAGAGAGAGAGATTCTCACTGTATTGGTTCACCCGCTATTATTAGACACTGAAAGATTGCACCTATGACAACCACTCTGAGTTGTGAAGCAGCGTCAAGAAGCAGATGTCTGCTTCTGGGGATAGGCCTGTTTTCAAAAGAATGATTGTAAATGCATGTCCTTCACAATGTCTGATCTGGAGCCCATTTCCAGCATGGCAAGGATGGATAAAATGGAAGTTCGCCAAGTATACCAACATAAAACCTCTAAATTCATAACTGACAATTAAAATGAATGGAAATAGGAATGAATTCCAGATTAAACAGCAGCAAAGGAAAAACTTGAAGAAGCAAAACCCACCACCTCATACACCAAAGACCTTTCTGTCATGATTTAGTATGCAGTCTGCAAACTATCTATGTGTAACCAAAGAGAAATCAAAAATGCCTTTTGTAAATGGTGCTTTGAAAAACTGATAAATTCTTGGCTTCATTCCACCACCAGTTTTGATACTTGTTCATTTCTGATTTCAAATCAAACTTTCAGTGCCTCTATGCTTTCAGCCTAAAATACACACTATTTGCTAGTTGCATTCTAAATGACAGTTTTCAGGGAGGTTTCTGCCTATAGGGCTGTTAGGGGGCTGAAGAGTCTGATTCAACTCAATGCATTTCAATGTTCAGTGCTGCCCATCGATACGCTGTGACAATCGAATGTGTGACACCTAAAGATGTGCAGAAAGTAACTGGCCAGTGGGATATTCACACACACGCACACACATTATAGGAAAAACCTCTAAAACTGTGTATTTAAAAAAAAATAATAAAAGGGCAAGAATAAAACCTGAAGCCATTGCTTAAGTGTGTTAAGAGTGAAATAAAGATCGTGGGTTATAGGAAAAACTAAAGGCTTATGGTAAAAGCATTTCTCTTGCTTACACTGGCATAAAGACAAAAGGTTTCAAAGAAAATGTATATGTTTTTTGCCAATTCATCATAGTACTTCTGCTAAAAAGAATTTCCAGCACAGGTCAAAATCCAATGATATATGAACCACAATGTCTTCTGAGGTTTGGATCAAGTATGCCCTGAAAATTATGGCTGCTTATCTAATTTCTGAAGCTTCCTTTTTTTCCCTTTCCCTCTACAGCCTCATCACAATTTACTACTACTCATACCAGTTCTTCTCACTGTTTTTAAAATATCACATATAAATCCCACCAAAGCCTGTTTTTTCTTCTTCTAACCACAAATATCAGTCTGATGGCTGTTTCAGATATCAGATCTCAGGAAAGGAGACGTGGTAATACATTACAACAGCAAGATTAAAATCCTGTATCTGGTGGACAGAGTTACTCTTTCACATCCATAGAAGTTTACTCAGGATTGAATGAACTAGAACTCACCACTTCCCTCCCACAACCCCACTGCAGAGATATAACCTAGAGATCTACTGTATATACTGTATACAAAAATTCACTTATGTGTTTGCACACCTGTATGGGCAATTTTGACTTTAAACTTTGTATTCAAACCTGTTACACCTGGAATTGATTGTTTGCTGTTGGAGTTCCTTAATGTAAAGAAGTTACTTCTTTTTAAAGCAAATGCTTGATCTTCAGGCTAGAGGGATCAGCAGATAAAGATGAGTAAGATGGCTATGTATTGTTTCACCTTTAATCCTCATTTATATTAATGGAGGACCAGTTTTCAAAATGGGGCACCTAATAGCAGGCAACAACTTGTTCACTTCATGTTAGAAATATCTACCATACCAATCTAAGAACATTTTAGATCACAGAACTGATCAGGTACTGTAATGGGAAAAAAGCAGTTTAAAAAAAAATTAAAAATCACAACAGTTTTCATCAGTTTTGATGAAATCTTACATGTGACCATTTCTAATTAATGATTTATGTTGTATTTTGCATATAATTTGCATTCTATTTCTACTTCCTCACTTGATTTATTTTCTACATCTACCTAAAATTACTGATATGTAGCATGCTTGAATGCTAACAAAGGAATTTCTCCTAAGTATCAAGTTACAATGATTCAACATTTTTTAAATGAAATTTCTCAGAATTCCCATCCATGGAAAACTTCAAGATTTGCTCCAAGTTCGAACAAAAAGAGAAGCCTTCAACACATTTCATTCTGAACAACAGAAAAATGTCATTTTCAACAAACATTACAATACCTAATTTGGGAATTTAATTTTAATGGCTTTATATGAAAATGAAAGTGCTTAAGATATATATGGGCTTCATTTTCAGAAAATCTCAGAAACACAAAATAATGATCAAGCCTCAGGACTGAATTTTTTAACTCTTGGATTGCTTCTTTTTCTTTTCTCTTTTTGTAAAAAAGGAAACATTAAAAAAAAAAACAACAAAGAACAAACAACTTTTCCCCAGAATATGGTCCCAGCTACAGTCAGTGAGGAATCATTCTCCTCCACATCTAGTGGACATTTACCTCTGTCACAGACACCCTATCAGTCTTGGTCTCACATAGGAAATACCAGTACAAAGGCAAAACAGGGATGAAATAACTCCTTTAACTTTAGCATCTTAACCACGTGAAGATTCAGACCAAGGTAATTTGTTATTCTTGTTCCAGAGTATCTTCCTGTGCAGACACAATATCCTGGAACAACACTAGGAGACTGCATTGTAAAATAACAATTTTGCTCATAGACTAACACATCTAAGTCTATAACAGAAACCCTACATAAGAAGCCATGCTGGAATAACTGCAATAAAATAGCTTATTTTCCAACACATTGGTCAGTCAGTTTGCCCCAATTCCATAGAGGAGGTCATTTTTACCTGCTGTCTAGGCAAAACCTTACCACACCACAGCCTGCATGGCCATAACAACAGCAGTACCTGACTCAGTTTTTAGCATCATATTCCACCCCAAATCAAAATTCACCTACAAAATAAAAGAAAATATAAATATTTATCACCAAAAATATTCATCACATTTCACATTGAGTAAATTCCTCTTCCTCCTTTGCTGTAGACAATGATTACTCTCCTAAAGTCTGTTGGAGATTCATATAAAAGTAGTTCAGACTGAACTAGTTCAATCACTTGCTCTCAAGCATCTGATCAATAAAAAAGTGTTTTTAAAAGATCAAAAAGACAGTGAATTTCTCCAGAAGCCATCTCAGCTGAAATCTACTCTAAAACTTCATTTGCTTTATTCTGGTATATATAACACATATGTGTCATCTGGCACACTAAATTATATATTCCTGACTGTTCACAAGAATCTGTAGGAGTCTGGACCATTTCCTTCATAGATCTTAGGGGTGTAATAAAGACAGGCCTTTCACAGTGTGTCATTGTGATTCTAATTCCATTAACAGCTTCATTTCAACAGAAACTGTGGCCCGCCAGATATGCACTCCTAAAACTGCAGGATTTTCTTTTCCCCTTTGCATTAGTTTTAAATACAGGCTCATACAACTTCACAGAATAATAGCACTCAAAAGGGAAAAAAAACAAACACCTGTTATAGAAGGTGTTGTAATCAGCAAAACTCCAGAAAAAGGGGAGAAATGGGATTATTTTAATAGCTTTTTCATATTGGTACTTGCTGAATCTTTAGAACAAACATTCATGGAAATTAAATCAAGACTTTCTCAGACTTCCTGTTTCCTTTGCAACATTCTCTCCTTTGGTTTACATACTGCAGAACAGATTTAGCTCCCTGTTCACTTGCCACCTTCAGATCATGCTGTCCGAAGGGCATTTGAAGGAGAACTGCACCGAATTCAGTCAGCCCAGCACCATCAAACTGCATGGGAAAAGAAGTTCTTCCTACAGTAAACAAACCATTCCATACTACCCTTTAGATTTTTAATTATAGCTGGTATTTCTCAGGCACTAAACAATGCATAGCTCAGTAATCTGCGTGAGAATTTACCCAGTTGTAACATTATCTTAAATATCTGAAAGGGCAATACCAATAAAAATATGTGCTCACAGTAAATAGTTCCTTTATTTGTCATCAGCTGCCCAACACATCTTGCTTCTGTCCAAACACAATTCAATCTAAAATCAGCAATTGGAAACAGCTTCACTACTAGCTTGACAACTACAATGGTACTGACCCCTTTTTTCCACTTTTTGCCGGCTGCAATGTGAAGAGCTGTGGGTAAAGTAGCACTTGACCTCTTGGGAGTCAAATCTGAACTCACTTACCTCCTTCCAGGGCAGTTTTACCTGACACCTGACTGTGGGCTTGAGGAAGGCAACTTGACAGGCAGTGTCAAATTCCTCTTTTTTTGTATATTCACCAAGAGACAATAACCCAGGGACAAGCCTACTTTCCTGACAGCAGAGTTTCAGTAAAGAGGGTGTATTATTTAAACAAGAGTGAATTATTCCATTGCTAGAAAAACTCTAACATACACTTTCACAGCCTTACATAAAGCCTATGATCTGGAAAAAAAAAGGTACACCTCAAGCAGGCTACACAACATCCCAGAAAAACTGCCTCCTACCATCTCAGTTTAAAATATTGGTCATGTGTGTGAAGCAGCAACATCTAAAGACCCCAAATAAACTTGAGTCTCTTTGAGTCTCTGCACACTGGAAGGATGCAGAGAGTTAACACCCATCAAGGTATTTTATGTTGCTGAATCACAAGGTAACAATTCTTTGTTACTCCAAATCCTTTTAGAATTTGTAAACATATATCATTTACTTCTTGTGAGAAGAACTGTATATACAGTGGATTTTCGTATTTTTGGACAGCACAACATTCCTTAAAATTACTCCAAATCTAAATTACAGTGTTTCAAAATTAATTCCAGTCACAATTTCATTCATCCTCAGTCGTGATCCAGCCTTGGAAGGGGCTGGAAATCAAAACCACCCATGATCACACAAATTCTTACAAAAGAATGTCCATGCTGGGTCAGAGCAAAGGTCTATCTAGTTGGATACCCTGGCTCTGACAGCAGCCAGTAGCAGATGCCTAAGGAAAAGTATCAGCCCAAGGCAAGCACACAGTGATCCTGCCCCTGGTTCCACTTCCAGCATCCTGAGGTTTCAGGGCTTCCTGAGCCAGAGGTCCTTACAGCAGTTTTATATGCTGAATTACAGGATTCAAATCCCCAACTCTACATTGTGTAGCAACGGGAGAGAGAAAAGTTTTGCAGTTAATTAATGCCTGTGATAAGCAAGATCTGTTTTTTAAGCCTCAACACAGCTTAAGTGCCCCTGCTGCAAAATTACATTTGTTTAGGCACATTTCCATGTCACACATCTAGACACGAATTCCATCGATCTTCTCATTTCGTTTGCTGTTTGAAGCTGCAAAGAATCCACAGTTTGTCCATAACGGGTGCCAAAAGCCTAGAAACTTATTACACACTGCTCACAGTGTGGGTTCAGATACATTATCAGCATAAAAAGAAAAAGGCAAATTAGGCCACAGTAGGAGAACACATTTTTAATATTACAGTCTGCAGCTTGCATCTCTAATTTAATGCTGCTGTTCCCCAAAGTTATGCTTCATCATTCTGGGTTGCTGAATTGAAGAGATGACAGTGAGCTAATTTTTTGCAAGTGACTAGGCAATGCAGATAGTCAGTACACTGGATGCATTCCACAGAAACCTTCAGGGCCAAAGTGAATGAGACATTTTCAAAGAATTCTTTAGGCATTCATATTGACAGGAATTAGGTATTAATATGTTTGGTGTACCGAACTTGGGAAAAAGGGAGATTTTAGTTTGTTATTGCAAAAGAAGAGAAAGGAAAAATACTCAGCACCTGTAAACAAAATCCATATACACTCTTTATCTGTAAATGCTCAGCCCTGTTGGCTAAATACACACCCCACACACAAACGTCACATAAATTATTATCTCAAGAAATCATTGCTTACCAAGAGGATTATCTGTGCCATTATGGCTTCTCTCTGGAGCTGACAGAGAGTTATCTTTTACATTGTATCTACTGTTTACTCCAGCTGTAGCAGAAATCTTGAAAGTAGATATCAAAGAAGAGCAAAGAAATACAGTCATCAAGGAAAAATAAGTCACAGAACTTATAGTTTCATGTTGCATCTTCCCAAGATTCTGGTCATGTGGGGCTACTATGTTTTGCTTACAGTTTCCTTTCCTTCCTCCCAACTAAGAATTAGATGACTGATATTCACAGATACCACAGAGACAATTAAGACTCAAGGTATGGTATTTTTATGAAGTTGTAGATTTTTCTGTTTAGGAGGAAAAAAATCAGACAATGAAAAATCAGATATATAAAGTTTTTACCTGCTCAGATGGAAAAACAGGTGCTTGTTGACTTGAGCCTAAATAGAAGTCTTTAATATTAGATAGGTTCAATATCAACAGTTTAAGTACCCTGAGATTTTGCAATATTGTTCAGAGGAGATGAGCTTATCAGAGTTGACCTGCTAAAACTACTGCCAAAGGATGATGAGCTGCTGCCTTGAATGTTTACTTTGCTAATACTCAGAGGATGCACATATGCATGCACCACAAAACCAGTCACCAATGAATATGTCTGCTCTGGCTGTTAGCTACCAAGTGCCAGGCACAGTAGAAAAGGATTCAGAACAGTAATTAATCTCATGATTATTTCATTTCAGATGCTTACAGCAGGTCATTTTACTTTGTCCAAAACAAGCAATCTGCTACCATTAGATATTTCCCTCATGCAAACTAAAGAATTCACAGTGCAGGAATATTTCAAAAGCACTGCATAATAGTCAATTTTCATGTCAGCAAATTGTTATCAAAAAGTGGCAAAAAACCCCTAGCTGTTCTTCATTATGGTTATTCAACATGTTTGGGCCTCTTCTTGGCTTTGGGCTACTTCTTGACTTGCTCTGGGGAATTAATCTACTATAGTCCAAAGTCTTGTGTTACTTAAGCGAACAAATTAAGCCTAAAAATTAACTGGGCAGAAGGTGTATGTGATTCTTGATATCCTGAAATGGAATTAAATTAGCACTGGTACTCATGTATCAAACATATTATAACATATTTTTCGACAGCACTGCAAGGCATCAGACCCTCTAAATAAAATTTACATGGCCAGTTTTTAAAGAGGAAATCAATAGTGCACGTCTGTAGTGTCTGAGATATGTACAGTCTGCTAAACTGAATCAACAGGCAAATGTTGCCATATTTATCATTATTTTTTCCAGAAAATATATAAGAAGATAGGAGATATTTAAAGATACCAGGCCCATTTATCTCTCACACTCAGGAAGAAATCAGGATCAATTCTTGGAAATACTAGATGTGTGAATAAAAAAGATCTAATTGTTTCAGGACTAAACTAATCTATGAATAGAACTTCCTAAGTGTATTTTAGATATATCACCCTGAAATACTGCAAAGTTGGTGAGCTCTGAGTGATAAAGGAAACAGTGGAACAGGGTTCAGCAACCACTGCCAGACAAAAAGTTCTGTAAATTAATTAGTAAAAGTAACAAACCTTCTATACAGTCTGCACAGACTGCAGACTGAAACAATCACTGCAACTACCAGACTTTTCTTCCCATTTCAGTAATCTTACAAATTAAGAAAACAGGAAAAAGCACACTTGACTCAGAAGAATATAAAATCAGTCAAATTAGGTCAGACTGAAAGTCTACCTCATACCAGAAGGTGAACAGCACAGGATACTTAAGGAAAGACTATAGTAACAAAAGAAGAATATCTTCTGTGGTACTCTTCCTATTTTGGCAACTTGCAGTTTAGGGATAGCCTGATCCAAAAGCTGTATCCACCCACTCCTTTATGTTTAGAAGTTCATTATAAACTTTTACTAAATTATTTATAAACAGGTTGAGTAGTTCAGATTGTATTATAGACTCTATGGAAGAACCCACTGACCATCCCTTTATGAAAACCCGTAATTTTTTCTACCCTCTGTTTTTCATCTTCACCTAGACATTACTCTATAAGAAGGCAACGTATTTTAACATTATTCATTCCTTTAATAAAGAGGCTGATTAGAACATAAATTCCACACTTCACTAATTAATTTCCAAATTCCGTATTTGAGTTCTTCTAGGACTCATGCAATGACACTGTGAATCCTGGGATACAATTCATCTCATCCTGCTGATCTGATATTTCCACTTCTGAGTAGTATCTTGTTGCTGTACTGATGACCAAGCTGGTTTTAAGAAAAGAATCTTTTACATTTTTTTTCTTTGATAGATGGTACATTTTTACTTGGAGTCTCTAATGTAGGGTCTTTAATTATTTTACCCAGTTGGCTTCTCTTTTAAATTTATTTTCAAGAAGCTTTCTCATTTTTATGTGCTTTCCATTTTGAAGTTAATTATTACTACAGTGGTGGGTTTTTGTTTCCTTCCACAGGACCTACACTTTGAATTTGATCTCTTCAGCCTAACAAGAAGCAACATCTTGAATACACTGTGTGCCATGCTTCTTTTGTGTGCCATAATCCTTTTTTTTATTATTCTTGGCTCATCACTAATAGAGGAATACTTTCTAGAAAATACTAGACAGTACTTCTTAGTGGCAAAATTGCAAGACTGAACTGTTTTCAGATGCATTAGAGAAATTTCTGTGCCACTGAGTTAACTGCTGCGAGTGTAAGATTGTCACAAACCATGAACCATAGGTTGCTGAGGAATAAAGTTCATAAACAATTTTCATATTACAGAGCAATATTTTTTTATGTACAAAGAAAAAAACAATTCTTTAAACTGCTTGCTTTTAATAATTACTGAACTGTATAAATCCAATATTTCCTCATTTTAATATAAAACAGCCATAAAGTTATTACATCATGCTTATATTTTGAGTACCTATGTAATGATAGTCAAGTTAAATGCAGCTTCATATTTAGCTTCCAAGTCAGTCCTCAATGGATGGTTATTTTACAAGGAGCAACTAGAATCTCAAGAAAACTAAACAAAACAGAAGACTTGCCTATAACTGAAACTTTCACTGACATAACTTTGTTAAAGTAGGAAAGAATTATGATAGACCAATAAAAATCTTGGCGTAACTGAAACAGTATCAATCCCCTAGAAAAAAAATCCCTTTTTCATTAATTCAGGAGTCAAATTAAGCTCTGGCAAAATGGTTCTCATTTGCAGCTGTAATTATGGAATTTGCAGTCCTAATTATGGAAATTTGTAAGCATAACACAACCAGTAAACCTTGCATAGATCAATACAGCCTTAGCCACATCCATAAAATAGCAGTTAGCAGTACAGCATTTCCTAAACACAAGCAGAGCAAAGGCCAACACTGGTTTAGCACCAGATCCAAGGCCCTGTGTGCATGAAAACAAGCGTGATGCAATCTGTGTCATAATGACTGCTACTGCAAATTGATTTTGAGACATTCTGGAAAAACTAATTTGAAAAATCAAAGGCAACTTCATTTTCAGATATGTATGGTATTTACATTTAATTAAACATTAGATCTTATTTTTTAAAAAGGCCTAAAACCACAAAATAAATAACCAACTACAGTAGCTTGTGTTCTTTAGTTCATATTAAATCCCCCACCTTAGGATGTGTAAATGACATGTATGATTGCAATAAAAATACTGACCACAGGTTTCTGCTAAACTGGCTACTGGCATAAAAATTACCAGGGTTGCTATTTAAAGGGTGTATTTTCAGGGAAATTCAACATTCAATATTTACACACCCAAATCTACACACAGATCTTCAAAAGAACTTTGTCCCTGTTTTGGCACTGAAATATATTAATTAGATTTCCAAGGACTGGGCCCTACAAGGCATCAGGCATTCTGGCTCTGCAGCAGTGAAACACGTTTCATTTAAATATGTAAATGGTCCCACTGAAGCCATGAGCTATTTGCACACTTAAAAGCCCTCATACAATCTATCACGCTGTTGGCTCAGGGCTGAGTTTGCAGCACCTGGCAGGAGTGACCCCAAAAGCAGAGATGAAGCCTGGGCACATTTGAATAGGTACTGAGGCTTGATCAAATTAGGGAAAGTTTGTTTCCCATTTGTCTGAGAGTTTAGCAGTAGCTGGGGCCTTGCTTACTTGCTTCTATTGGAGGAGAAAAGAATGTATATGAAGTCCTGCTTTATTGAACAAAAGAAAAAAACAATCTCAAAGGTGAATATCATTATTTTGAAATCTAAGTCTGCCCTTCCATTAAGCACTGTACATCTAAGCTCTGCAAACATCTCCATGTTCCCTGCTGCCATCTCTGCTTCTCTTTATTCATTTATATTTCCATTCACTGATGTCCATCATCCACAGACACCTGCAAATCAGCTGCCCTGGCAAGCATTCCCTCTGAAATTTCTCATCCCATTGGTTTTAGGTTTGGTTACTTAAGCCACTGTTTGGCTTTTTCACAGTCTTGGACATTGACTTCTTATTGTTTCTACCTTCACCACATAAAGGCAGAGGTCACTGCCCTTTCCCTTTAGTTCGAGTGAAAAGTGATTACAGCTGGTGAAGAGCAGCTGGGCAGACACCACCTTTCATAAACACAAAATAAAATACTGCACCAAAATTGGCCTAAGGACTGTCATACTATCAGTGTCAATTTATCAGTCATAACTGGACCTGTGATCACTCTACAGATTAGAGATGGCAGCCGTTACTGTCAACATCAGTGGTCTGCTCCTATGTTACACGATCATACTTCTTCCCTCAAGTCTCCATGGCCACAGTAATTCTACGATAATGGGACTACTCCTGCACTGCTCACCCACATGCATGAGCCACATGAGCCATACCATCTGGCTTCACAGCTCACATTAGTAGCACTCTAATAGCAGCTTGCAGCTGCTTCTGTGGGACATTTGCTTTTGTTTCTATGAAGCCTGACAGCTTCCCAACTGCAGCTCCTCTCTAATGTACAGTGAGCACTGGTGAGGGATACCAAGATGATCATGTCAGTGCCAGCATTACATCTGATGGCCTCCTTCTGCTACCATGTGAAAAACTTCACACAGGGTTTTATCCCTAGTTTGTGTTTCTACACACATACATATGCAGCTGTTAAAATTGCTGGCATTCTTCACCAAAAGGATGTTAACTCCAATGAATTTATCACTTTTACAGAAAGCTGTTTGGATAAAGGGAATTAAAACTGTACTTCACCATGACGCACATTCCTGTTGTGTGTAGCAAACATGCTGAAGGGGCGGGGGGCGGGGGGGTGGGGAATGAGCATTCCATGCAGCCAGCAGCTGTCAAGAATCAAAGACCTCATTTCAACATTATGTCAAAAATCACGATGCTTTAAGGCGCGTCAAAACACGAGTACATCTCCAAGGCAGATGTCTTGACTCTTGAGGCTGTTGAATGGCTGGATTATAGAAAATTTACTAAAAAAAAAAAAAATAAAAATGAAAAACCAAAAGCACCCACTCATTCATCTAAAAATTTCAAGCAAGGAAAAGCATCCACGAAAACACAACAATAAGTTACTTTTGGCTACCTTTCTAACTTGTCATCTCTATCTACTACATCTAGCACTCCTTTTCTCAGCTGCTAAGGCCCTTTCAAAGTGTTTTGGTATACCCTCTTGGTTCTCATTTCACCTGCTCTCCAGCTCTAAGCAATTGTTACTGATTTTTAGTGACATTTTTCCTCATTTGTCTTTGCATATGTCGTATAGTTTTTTATGTATGTTAAAACATATATTAATAGATTCTGGAAGAGCGTACCAGGCTAAGCATAAAAAATCCATATAGGTAACAAAAAAACCCCCACCAAAACAACAAAACAAACAAAAAAGTGTTTACCTTTAGTGTAACATATTACCAAGCATACTGCCAAGAATCTGTTATATACCTGTGCTCTAAAACTAGAGTGGAGACTACAATTTTCTCCACAGCTCACTGATATTCAAATAGGTGAATTATTCAGTTCCAATGGCTTTAACTTGGCCTCTGCACCACTTGACATGGCTAAAAAAGCCAGTAGCAGAAGTGTTAAAGATCTAAAAGTTTTATTAATTACATAAAGATGCATAAAACCAGACCAAATTGAATTTATGAACCAAATTGCATCAAAATAACCTATTAACTTCTAGGTTCTAGGAGAAACTGCCATTGACAAGAGCTATAGCAGCAACAGACATCTAGACTCTCACAAAGCCTTTGACAATTTTTCATTTGATGGATTAGTACATATGGCATTAAATATAAGCTGCCCTAAGAAAAAATTTGAGACTGGATAAGGAAAAATATAAGACTAAATAATTGGTTTATAGACAGAAAGCAGAATATCGGAATTTAAAGTATCCATTTGCAATAACACAGCAAGAATTGTTTTACATGGGATTTATATCAGTTAGCTATTCTTAATATTTTGATTAACAATTCACAGAAAAGAATTTAAAACATTAAATTCTTCTGTTGTCATTACCATCAGAGGTTAGGAACTGGTTAAAATGCAAAGAAATATTTAGATTTTTATTAAAGTATACGCTCAAGATGATACAGGAATTTTAAGTTCAGCATGTAGAATAATATGCCCAAAAATAGTAATTCCTTAATGAAGTTCAGCTCAAATAACAGAAAAACAGTGTAATGGAGAATGAGATCTAATTAAGTATGGTCACAGTTTTTACATTCCCTGTGTAACACATAGCAGAAATTTAAACACATTTGTCGTTTCTCAGAAAAAGTTTTTGTAAGAAGAAATCCTTATGGAAATCCACAGGAGTTTCTCCACTAATTTCAGTGGGTCAGCATTTCCCCAGAAGTGTCCAGCATTGTTGGTGCTATCTAAATAAAGACGCAGAATGTCACATGGGTAAGTGATGGGGTTAAATGCAACAAGAAAGCTTTTCCACATGAGAGAATATTCTAACAAGTGAAGATGGGGTGGATAAATTTACCCTGAATAATTTACTGGACTCACTTCAAGACTTCCTTTCTGTAAATTAACCACAGTCAGGCACATCAGATGCAAATGGGCCTGTCTGAAATTACTTAATAAATTATTCCTGTAAATATACATTATACTCTAGGAAAGTTTAGTTTCCCAACATATTTCTGGCTCACACCCATCTCTTCCCTTTGTGTGTATAAATGAATGGCTATCAGCTGGATGGTTTCCAGAAGGTCAATAGAGAATTTAGATGACTGACACAGGTTTTGTAATGAAGATGCTTTCTCCTTGAGCCTCTAAGATAAAAATACACAAAAAGTCATTAAAGTATGACTAGGTTTTTTAATTGCACTGGAGCTGCTGATGATAGCCATATCCCAACTTACTGGGGAGATGGGGACCTTGGGTAGTGGCAGAGGGTTTTCTTTGAAGGATATCACCTTGAGGTATATCCTCACAGACAAACAAAAAAAAAAAAGATTTTGTACAAAAAGAACTAATTTCATTAGAAGATCCAGTTCACTGCTACCTTACACCATAGTGTTCCAGGGCTTGCATAGGAACTGCAGTCCCCAGACTCATTCTTCATGCCAAGTTAGACCATTTTGTTCTAATTAGGCTTCCAGCTTGCAGATTCTGTCAGATTTAGGTATAGAAACAAATCTCTGCCTCAACTTCCATTTGGTCTACAGTAGGAACAGAAATTTCATGAGGTGACTGACACCACAACTCGCTATCCAGCACGTTTATGTAAAGCTGCAGTCAACTTCAAGGCACTGCCTTTGTCTTTTGCTGCTTCACCATCCTGAATCAACTATTTGTGTTTCCTCGTGCCTGTCTACACCAGGTTGCTCAAAGCTTCATCCAACCTGGCTGTGAACACTTCCAGGGAGGGGCATCCACAACTTCCCTCAGCAATTTGGTCCAGCTTCTCACCACCCTCACACCAAATGATTTCGTCCTAACCTAAATCTACCCTCTCCCAGTTTAAAACCATTACCCCTTGGTCTATCACTACATGCCCACATAAAAAGTCCCTCCCCAGCTTTCTTGTAGTCCCTCTTCAGGTACTGGAAGGCTGCTATAAGGTCTTTTTGGAGCCTTGTCTTCTCCAGGCTGAACAACCCCAACTTCCTCAGCCTGTTTTCATAGGAAAGGTTCTCCAGCCCTTGGATCATCTTCATGGCCCTCCTCTGGACTTGCTCCAAGAGCTCCATGTCGTTCCCATGTTGGGAGCTCCAGAGCTGGACATGATGTTCCAGGCAGGGTCTCACAAGAGCAGAGTAGGGCAGAAGAATCACCTCCTTGACCTGCTGGCCACGCTTCTTTTGATGTAGCCCAGGACACAGCTGGCTTTCTGGGACACAAGCACACATTGCCAGCTCATGTTGAGCTTCTCATCAACCAGCACCCCCAACTTTTTTTCCTCTGGGCTGTTCTCAATCCATTCTCCACCCAACCTGTAACTGTGCTTGGGTTCATAGATTATGAACAAAAAAAACCATACAAAAATGTATTAAAATAAATTGGAAGAGTAAAGATAAGAGCATTGTGAACAGAGGAATAAGAGATTTCCAGGAAGAAGTGGCAAAATTAAGCTTTACTAATGTATGTAAGCACAAAAGTGGATAACATGAGTGATGTTTTGAGCGTTTGAGGAGTATCCATCAATACAGCATCTTCAAAAGCCGTTTTCCCTTTCTAGGACTCACTGGGGGTTTTAGATTGGTCATATATTCTCTCTGCAACACTGACTATGAACTGCTCTGGTGTTCTTTCATTTTCCACCAAAAGGTCTAACTGTGATGTTCACCCTGCTTTGAGCACAGGTTTGGACTAGATCAATATCACAGGATCCTTCTAGCCTAAATTATTCTCTCTTTCAATAATGTTTTTAAGACTCACAATTGCACAAATGGATCAGGTTGGGAAATTTATCTTATCTCTCTAGAAAATAAAAACTCCTTGGAACACATTCTACACTGGGTTAATATAATGCACTGCCCTAATGAAACCAATGCTTTCAGTAAAGGATAATAGCCTTCATACATCCACTGCCCAGAAACTACAACCAAGCCCCACAGGAATGCTAACCACCATTGTGAAAACAGAAAGCCCCTGGTACACATGGAGTTCTATGCAGGATGAAACTTCCTACCTAAAGACTCCATCTCAGGGACAGAAGCTCTTTGTAAACATTTTGTTTCTCAGTAAAAGCCAGATAATCCCTTACCTGATACCGCATTATTCTGTTTTGCTGCATAAAGGCTCTAGTAATCAATTCCAGATCACCTCTTCTTCTCAGGGAAAAATTATTATGAAGAGTTGCTGTTACCTGAAAACAGCCAATTATCATTATTAAAGGTTAATCATAATTAAATGATGCAAACGTGTGTAATTCGTCTACTCTTTTTCACTGCTAATGTCAATCACTTCATGTAAAATGTATTCATGCTGGTAAAAATGAAACACTTTTGCAAGAAAGAATAAAATATTGGCAAAAATAGTAAAAACATTTTGAAAATTATGTAACAGCTCTTACAAAGTGTTCCTAGAATCATCTGGGTTAGCAAAAATTTCAGTCTGTAGGATTTCAAAGGCTAGCTAAATCCAAACCTCCTGCAGCATAATTTCACTAATCCTACACCACCCCTGACAGATAAGCATCTTGTTGAGTCTTGCATATTCCAGTGATACTGGTTACAAAATCGCCCTTGGCAGCCTTTGCTATTGCAAAATTGCTCCTACAAGAGCTGAATTGACTTTGTAGAGTTTCAGATTTGGCAAATACCTTATTCTCTTTTTTGAGGAGTCACAAAAATCTAAATATGGGATCCATTTTTCTTACCAATTAATCTGATTCTTACTGGCCATGAAAAAGTTATGCTACCTTAGGTTGGTACTTAATATTTTGAAAACATGGAAGAATTTTGCTGTGAAGTCACTGTGTTCTTCCACTATACCTTTATTTCTGCAAGCAGGCCATTCTCTGCTCCTTTCTACTCCAGTCCCCCCTTCATAGCTCCTCCACAAAAAAAAAAAAAAAAAGCAGATTCAGTGGTTGAACCCTCAACCTGACAATGAATCCAAAATTGAAGGGATAAACTTGTCTATTCATATTTCTTACCACCAGAGTGCAAAACTTTCTGATTATTCTTAAACAAAGGGTTTTCTCTCTCCCACTGAAGTTTAAGGCCACTCATTATTGTTGTTTTTTCTATTAAGCAGTCAGAATAATTGATGAAAGTAATCCACAGATATCCCTTGAAATGCTCACACAGATAATCAGATCTACTTCATTACATATCTTTAGATTTCAGCTTGCAGTGACAGCATCTATAATATGTTATTAGCTCAGTGCATATTATTTAATTTTCTAATATCAAAGCAATAAGCAGTCCTCAGTCTGGAAAGGGACACTGCCATCCACAGAAACTTTCATACTACATGCAGTCATTCAGATTAAATGACAGGGTACAACTGATGAGTTACTCAAATTAAAACACTCTTAGGGAGCAGAAGAAGGTGCTGCCTCTAGAACCTCTCTACCTACTATGAATTATATTCCAGCTTTACACCTAATTTTAATAAGAAGTCTTTACTTGACTGCTGAAAACATTGTATTAGTGTTAGGAATGTTTATATTTCAGTGCTCATGAAAATTATTTTTATATATGAAAATGCCTGATGAAGGTTCAGCTGCTATTTGTAATTAGTAGACTGTGAGTGAACAAATGTGTTTTGTTGGTGGACTTCAGTAAGCATTATTAAGAAGGAGCAACAGGTAAAGATCCAAGCAAAAAAAGGCTGCTGTTCTGAGCCAACATTTTTTTTTCTACCCTTGAATACAGGGGAAAAGCCACCAACACATGGGGGGGTTGGGGGGGGCGGGAAAAAGAAAAGCTTTTACCTTCAGGGTACACAAGAGCCTTTGTTGATTCTTAGAGCTTTCTCCTATGCTTCCTAATAACATGAGCTGTCAGTGTTTGCTCTAATGCTTAGATCAGCTCTGCAAATATACAGTGAATTAGCAAGAAGAATTCAAGGGCACTTTTCACAATAAATATCATCTAAAGCCCCAAACTCCTGAATCTGTTTCAATGTCATGACATTTGGAAATGTAATTATTCACCGAAAAACATATTGGCATTATGCTCTGCTCATAGCTAAAGAAAATCAAAATGAAGTTTAAGGCATTATTTTGGTGATTTGGGTTTCTTCCTCCCTCATTTGATCAAATACTTGGTCAAGGAGCTTACTTTCTAAGTTAAAAAAACAGCACAGAGCTTGCAGACAGAAAACTGTGTTAATATTTAATTTGGACTAGAAGAATTCCCTGTGTGTTGGTGCAATCAATGCACAGTGACTAGAAGAGTTGGTACTGACAATACATCTACCTGGAATAAGACCTCAGAAAACTTTGTTGTTGTGACCAGACAGCATAATGCAATTAAAATGGCTGCTTTTCCAGTTTAAGCTAATATTTCTGGCAGATGACAAAAATTAACCATTTCTGTCAAATGTTTTTTACATGCTTTTTATTACTCACAAACATTAAAGTTAATTTTCATTTGACAAGGCTGAATTTCTCCCTGCTTCTTGTCTACTCAATGTATAGTGCTGCTGTTGTTCTGTGATGCAAATGGTGCAAAACATGTATAATAAGATGTCCACATCCGTCTCAAATATATGTGAGTGAAATTGAAACAGAAGTAAAAACAAAATATTGGAACACTTTTTGAAGACTCTACAAAGTATTTATTAAACTCCACAGATGTAGTGGGTCCAGCATATTTTTGCAAAATGCATTCCTTAAAAACCTTCTGAGTGCTTGACTCTGTAACAAAATTAATAAGGTGGGAGGTAAGCATTACCTGAAACCTTACCAGGATGACCCAGTTCCCTGTTCATAGCAGTCATAATGACCAAGTCCCAAGTGATGGTACAAAGCAAAGATTCATCTTGGTTTTTCACAGAACTCAGATATGTTCCTGCTCCAAATGAAATCAATAAAGCTTTCATATTCATGTCAAGAAACAGAACTCTGCCCTACATCACCATGCTTCAACATACCTATCTATAAATAAACATCTAGCAGGCTAAAGAATTCAATTAAGTTTTCATTTCTCTCAGTCAACTGCAGATCACAGAGGAAGCTCCGATGACAGCAAAGACAGATGATGAAAACCTGATCAATTGCTATCACTTCAATTTAGATAAAAAGTCACTCACTTTTCAGCTCTGCTTGGTGCCCAGAAGAGATTAGATTAAAACTAAATCAAGGGAAACAAAAAAATCTAAACAACAGCCAGAGAAAATCTTTTCCAGCTCTTGTAAGTGTCCTCAGTTAATCCTATCACGTAAAGTCAGGCTACCAGCAACAGCTAAAAGCAAATTCCAGAAGGCTTTTGAAAGTTATCAGTGCTATTGAGCCTTCAGACAAAAACAGCATGAAAAGCAAAACTACCAATTTGCTAACACTGTTGCCCTCTATACTGGATTTTGGTCTATATTAGAGAACTATCTAGAACATGACTGGGGAAACATTACAAACCCTTGTGTCTGCATTGTGCAGTATTGTGTACAGCTATGCTGTGTGTGATTCCAAGAAGTTCTGTTGCTATTCAATTGTTATAAAGTCAATGCAGAAATTTTCTAAGATCTTAATATCACATCTTGATTATTTCAGTTTTGTGAAATGTAGATAAAGCAATAAGATGTGGGGTCAGCAACTGCTACTTTAATATGTATTGGATAACAGTTTTGCAAGTGGTTTCACAAAGAATATTAATTAAGCTTATTGTTACAAACAGGGCATGAGTAAAGGGAGAAGACGTGTTTCACCACCATGATGCTGTCATCACATACAGGAATCTCTAAAGCAATACTGACTTTACTTTTTTAAAACCTATGCTTTTTATAAAAGCTCAGTAATTACTCTTGGTTCATACTACCAAATTCTGTGTACAGCAGCAGTTCAAATATGAATAGCATATCTCTGCAGGCAGAATTAGCACCAAAGGAAATATTTCAACAAGAACAATAAGAATCCTAGATTTTCTCTTTCTTCTGTCAACATTTGTCATGAACACAAATCATGCAGTCACTTAACTCATTGTCTTGTAATGCTCAACCCTGTGCCTTCAACACACTTCAAGACCATCTACCACAGCCTTTTCCTCTCTTTGGAACCAACTGTACGGGAACCAACGTACAACCACGTGCCTCATGGAACAACCCCCATAGAAATATATATATAATGTCATGACTGACTATATCCCTCTTACACAGCTGGGTCTACCAACTCCATTTAGGATTCCATGTGCACCCCGCACCCTGACAGAGCTGCATTAAGGAGTGCAGCAAGGAGGAAGCTGCAGGCACTCAGGACAGGTTATACATAGGCACCCACTACAGCTACAGTGCCCTCAGAGAGGAACAGGAGTACAGAATGGATCACAGAGTGTGTCAGCTATTCTGCCATGCTATACCATGACTGCTATTGCCACCTCCATGTGATATGAATAATCTTTTGTCTTACATTATCTTTCCTAGTTGTCAACAATCAGCATAGTAGAAGATAAACAGAATTTTGCAGTAACCAAAAAGGACCAGTTTTTTTTAGAGTACTGTAAAATAGCTTTCTTTGGCCAAATTACCTCATAACACCCCATGGTGGCTCAAAGCTGTGAGTGCTAATGAAACTGTGAGACAGAAAAATTCAAATGTGTTTCTGCCTTTCCTGCTAAAATAAAAATAATTTTCTCACAGTGTTTTTAGTAGGGAATACCTTTGTACTTACAAAGTTTCACTTAAGTGAGCCAATGTCTCAACACTCCCAAAGCTGTATACCACTTGAAGTGATTCACAACAAAAGTTAGCTGGTGAACATACTGCACACTAGTGTAAAGGGATTGAAGTCAACCAGCTACAAGTTTGGACAGTCCTTAAATTTCACAATTGTAAAGACACTTGCAAAAGCATTGTTTGGCTGTGGGGGTTTTGTTGGTAGCGGTTTTCATATTCTTGTACACATAATTACCACAACAGGAACATGGAAATGGTAGAATGAGTAGCATTTTTTTAACAAGGCAGGAAAAGGGGATGTGTAGGTCCAATGGTTAAATTTTTACTGAAGCACTTCATGCCAGAAAACATAAGGAAACTGCTGGGGTTTTGTTGTGGGTTGTTCTTCTTTTCTCAGGAAACCATTTCTATTAAACAATGTTTCCCACTAAAATACATGGGACTGGTTCTTCTGTTGCAGTTTTAGACACTCATTCCAAAAGCTGCTGGCATTATGTTCTAAGATTAACTTTAATTTTTATACTGTTATTATTATTCTGACACTGATTCATAAAAGGACTGCACAGTGCCATGGCTACTAAAGAAAAGCGAGGAAATAATGAAAAAATAAAAACCAAAACACACATCAATATGAATACTCATTTGGAAAAGAAATTACAAATTCTTATTTTGGAAAAATGCAGTACCCTGCCCTCAAATAAAAAGAGACACCCATAAATTATAATTTCATTATTTCCATTCCAGAGGAAGACTGAAGAATTATTACTGTGACAAGAAATAGAAGAGCCAATATTTCCCACAAACATAATTTATTATTTTACCCAAGCCTATACCTGCAGCATCCCATTTTCAGACTACATTTTCTCCCTTTCCTCTTCTCCCCTTCCCAAAGACATATGGGACGGATGAAACCTACCTTCAGACTTCACCACAGCCAACAGCTTCCATATTTATGAGGACCCAGAAGCTTATGTAAGCTTATTGCTGAGATGACAGTTGTGTCTAAGCAGAGGAAATACAGGGGAAAAAAGAGAGAAAAGGGATGAAACAAATCACCTGAAGTAGAAAGACTAACTCAGTAGTAGCTTTTTAGATCTTCTGAGAAGAGCAGATGAAGACAGAATATGGGCTGACTTAGCCTTGTCTATACTAAAGCTGCTCAGAGGATAAGTGGTAGCAGACCTGTGAAGCCTTAGCTTTTTACAGCAGTGAAGCAAAGGACAAACACATCAGTGTGATTTTGCATTATGAGGAACATCTCCCACATGAAATCAGTTCCACTTGGCTGTGAGATTATATGTGGAATTCTGGGATTTGTTCAGCTTTGCTATTAATTTACTGCTATATTATTTTCCAGATGCCCAGAGTCAGCATTTGATTGATTAGTCTGTTTTTTCTGGCTTACTCATCTGATTTGAACAATTTAGTTGTTAATATAGTGAAACACACGTTCAAGATTACAAATTGTTTAACAAATCTTGACAAACAAGTCCCTTGGTGGTCTTGAAGTTACTCAGAAGCAGATGGATGAGGTACAATTTTATAGATTCTCTTTCCTATCTGTGTAAAGCTGCTAAGGTCTGAAATAGGCTTTAGTGCAAACAAGGGGCATTGTCAGATAATAAGGAGACAATTGCCTGTGTTAGCACAACAATTAATTTATTTGCAGAGAACCACTCAGTCTATTTGTTACCAGAAACGTGCTAATTATTCCTGCTAATTACATGCAAAACCTTCATTATCACCTATATGAAGAAGAGGACCCCTCAGGTTTCAGTGACAAATTAATTACTGTGTTTTCCTTCTGAATGTACTTATAGAGGGTCCCTGTTATCTAAAAAATAAATTGGCTAGCAGGAAGTTTTTCTCTCAGAGACATTCTGCAAACTAAAAGCAAATATACAAATATCATACCAAGTTACTACCGCTATTTTTTCAGGAAGGTATATCCAGTAGCTCTCAGAACCAGTATATTAATTTACAAGCTCTTCATCCTAATGAAATATACCATACACTGCTAAATTCCATTATGTAACTGCTTTCAGAGCCCTTTACATATCTATAAAACAACAGATAAGATAGCAGCCATTAAGTTTTAAAAATATAGCAAACAAGCCCAATGGTAAGCTACACAGTTAATACAACATAAATATATTTTGAGTGAATAAATATTATTTAAAATTCATAATTATGTAAGAGAAAAGGGCAGCAAAGTGTTTGAGTAACCCAGTCTTTCATTATCACCATTCTAATTCAACACATACAAGACACTTGTCCCCAAGTCTTTGCAATGCATGTCAGGGGCAGGGGAAGTTTCATGCAAAAGAGTGAGGAAGAGGAGGCACACAGGATCAATGTCTTGGTTTGGAAGGTAGGAAACATGGTGAGTGAAGGAGTTGTAGCACAATGGATCTGGCAGAGGGATGAATGGTAAGGTTGCAGTGGGCAGCTAATTTGTTTCTTTTTTAAAAATGTCTTTAAATATCTTAAATTTTGCTTAGAACCCATTAGGTAAGTTTCAGCCGTTCCTGTATGACACCCAGCCTGCCTCTACTTCCATTAAAAGGTTCTCTGGATTATAGTACCCACTATCCACACTGCTTATAGTTACTTGAGGCCTCCTCAGCTTCTGTGTTTGGCATAGCAGAACATCAGTGCCTTAACAATTAAGAGAATCAGCAGCATCCGTTAATTTCCACATGAATGTTATCATACAGTTCCAGAATGTGGACTCTAACTACGGTTTTAGCAGCACAAACAACACCATATGGTACAAAGCAACAGCTAACCCATGGCTGGATACAAGTTGAGCAGTCTTTGCAATATGGCAGGGATGGTGTAGAGCAGCTCAGATAGGGCTACTGAAAGGCTAGAAATATAGTTTCATAGTGAATCAGGTGATGATTAGCTCCCACATAAAGTCGTATTTCAACAGCCTCTCCACCTTAGGAAGATAAAGCAGGAGTGGAGGAGTGGATTCGGAATCTGGATGTCTACAAGACACAGCCCCACCTCCTTAGACCATCTGGACAGCAAAGCAATGCCCACAAGTGCTGAACCTAGCCTTAGAGACTAGTTCATCCATGACTCACTGGACCTATGCCCTTCCTTTACTTCAATCTGGGTATCACTTTTCATAGAACCCTCTCTGCTACCTGAAACATAGGATACTTATCTTTGTGCTTGCATTTGTAGGCCATTCCTTAGGCCTTCATATCTGTATTGCATATCAAGACTGAAGCCCCTAATTCAGCCATGATGCCTCCCATGCATACTTGTTTCTGTTTCTAAGTAATCATTTTGGTTCTTTCTGTAACATTCTCCCTCAGAGGCAGGAAACCCCCATAAATAATGACATGACAACTTCATTATTCTTCAAGTCTACCTTCATCCTCTCCTTTCACTTGAGGCCTTCAAAAACCTCAGTAGCAATAATGCTGATGATATGCTCAGCTTCCATATGTTCTACTACTGAATACATAGCTTCACTGCAGTTTCCATCTATATATCTTGGTTTGTTGCTCGTGCCAGAGGGCAAGTTCTCCAAAGCTACAGCCATCTCTTGGTGTATTCTTGTAGTAGTTAGCATGTCTTAAACACTACTTGACTACAATTAATAATAAGAGAAGTAGTAGTAGTAAGAGGGGTGCAAGTTTTCCAAACCAGAAATGCAGGGAATGATTGAACATTTGGAGGCCAATGCCACTTTCGTCATTATTACAAAAAAAACTTTCTAAATGTTAATGGCAGACCAGCAAAGAAAACATGCCAACTGGCATGTAACCACAGCTGCATGCACTCATAATTTTTATTTTCATTTTAGTCTATATAATCCTAACTGAGGTTCTGGCATATATGATTGTCTATGTTTGTGTCCACTAGCTCAATACCCACCTCCATTTAAATAAATCAAAATGAAAATGAGTGGATGAAAAGGAGGAGTCAGAGTATAGTATTTTTTTGTTTGTCTGAGATGGTCATGTAAAAGTCAGAAACTGTATGGTTTTATTTCCCAAAAATAATAACTCATAAAATCAGCCCCCATCACTGGTATAGCAGCTGCTGCGTTGATAGAGTATTAGTCCAGTAAATTAGGGTAATAAAACAAACTTTGGACATATGAAAAATGCTCAACTCTAAATCCTAGCTTATTACCAGGTTTTGTGTTCCAAAGCACAGGACAGTTTCCTTCGCATAAGCAAAAAAATCCTGTCCCTGAAATTTAGAACACACTTTTGCAACCAGTGTACAAACATGTAAAACTGAAAACCTAAAAAGAGAACGGAATAATTAGCATTGCTGCTAGGCGTCTAACAAGTGGCCTTCAACCTATTGTACCCAAAGGTAGTTCAGATTCCAAAAATGTAAAATTAACCCACAATCAAACCATTGAAAACTAGTCTCAACAAGCAAGAGTTTAGCAGCAGAATGCAAAAGCAGAGCATGACTTACCTATGATAGAAAGACCTTTTTTCCCATTCATTATAACCAGGTTGCTCACCAGATTTTTGTATCTGTTTGTCAGTAACAAGAACAGCAACATTTGTCTGACTTTGAGATGGCTGGTAACGGGGAGGCCATGTGCCAAGAGGAATAGGATCCTAAATTTGAGGGGAAAGTGACGGAGGAGGGGTATTGATCTGAAAACCAGAGGTGCATAAAGAGAGCTGCATGGCATCAAAAATTATTCGGACCTGGAAGTGAAGGGAAAGATGGAAAAGCAGATAATTTCAGCTTACTTTTGCTATGACACAAAGGAGAAAAAGACATTGTTTTCACAGTGAAACATTTGAGCAATAAAATCATGAGTTTGCCTGGAAGGCAAACCCGTTCCAAATGGGACTTAATTACCTTCTAATTTGCCCAAACTTAATTATGAGGGCATATTTTTGGCCTGGCCTATACCACAAAATATGAGTAGGATTAAGAACATTCAGAGTAGCTGACAAGATGCTGAAGCAGAAGAGAACCTTCTCACAGAGACTAGAAAGTAGGGGTCAGCACTAGATTAGCTGACACATAAACTGCATCTTGTGTTCCAGTGGCTTAATCACTTCCCCTAAACCTATCAGCAAGTAAAAGTAGCGATAGAAAAACATTATAAACTCTTTGTCATAGCTGGAGATTGCAGCTACATGGCATAGAATAACTCACTAATATTTCTTACTTCTTTCCTTTGTACAAAGTTTTTAGAGATCACCTCGTCTCTTCTTATTTCTTCCTGTCTAATAGTAAGATAAGAATATCAGTAGTCAGAATTGTTACAATTATAACAGTTTAGTAGTAAGGGCAGTTTTTTCTAATGTAGGAGTCTAGAGACTTATATATCTGCATCCACAAAGGATACAGATCCTCTCTTCCAACTGATAGCAACACTGCCTTATTGAGTTCTCCAAGAGAAGCAGCAAATACTGAAGTTCGAAAGAACTAATCTAAATTAGAATTCTACTTCTGCTAGTATTTATTTTATTAAAATCCATGTGCTCCAAAGTACCAAGGAATTTTAAACTCATTTGGCAGGGAGGGGGAAGGAGTTGTTTGGTATAGGATTTTTTAGGTCTATATTTTCCTTCAGGTTTTCACATGCTCCTGCACAAACTTTTCCTGGCTCAATATTGTGTTTGCTCACACCACTACAGTTCTTCCACAGAGGCATTTACTTCCTGCTGCAAAGAAATGGGAGGGAGGCAGTGTGCAGTCTAGCACCATTTATCCTTTTCAGACAAGGCTTGATTTAGAAAAGAACCAGTCACAACTTGCTGGGTATCAGGAGCCAAATAAATTATTTCACTGTTTAATTATCCACATCATTCAAAAACAGTGTAAGTGGCAATTGGCTTGCTTCCTGTCCTACTGGGACCCAGATGGCAGAACAAGTTTATCTTGCACAGAAACCTGAAGTTTCTGGAGTAGAAAGGCTCCTGGAACTGTTATGTTTCAATTATTTTGTCTCGGACTGACACCTTAACTCCTCCCTGTTCTCTAGCACAGCAGCTAAAATGAAGCCATCATGGTGGAGCCTGCACTGCCAGCAGCTTCCCTAGGGACCCCCACACCCTTCCCCTCACATTGATGAGGAGCTAAATAACAGAGTAAATAGAAAAAATTAGCAATTAAATCATCCTGGTAGATGTCAAGGAAGA
This sequence comes from Apus apus, assembly GCF_020740795.1. Lineage (NCBI taxonomy): Eukaryota > Metazoa > Chordata > Aves > Apodiformes > Apodidae > Apus > Apus apus. Next base: position 13,850,623 of record NC_067283.1, read on the forward strand.
AAGGAATCCCAAAAAGGAATTTAAACAGGAAAAAAGATGGATGAGCTTTACAGGTCAGTGTGAAGAAAGAGTACATGCATGAGATACTGCATGTAAGAGAAAAAGAAAATAGTTTTAAACAAAAGAGAAAGTAAGTATCCAAGGCTTGTCCCAGTAATGGAACTGAGAGGAGGGATGAAAAATGTTAGGATTATCTCTGGCTCAGGAAGTCCCAAAGCCACGATTCAGCAGAAGGTAGGAGAGTACACCAAGAAAGGATCATTACATGCTTGACATTTTCTTATACGCTCCCCCAGGCTGCTGTCAGAAACAGGATACCCGGCTAGACAGATGTTTAGTCTGATCCTGTATGACTGTTCTTACTTTGTGATAGTAAGACATAAATGTGGGTAGGAAGAAAGTTATGTGCAAGTCGGGGATCACATGAAACTTGTAGGCAGAGCAGCCAATAATGAGCAGATTCAAACTGAGGGGTGTCAACACTGGGCAAATTCTGATCACTATGGACTTCACCTCTGCCAGAAGTTCATACTGTCCAAAATCCTTCTTCTACATTTAAAGGACTTGTCTTTAGGACATGGGCACCTCTGTAGTCAAACCACTACCCCTATCCTCCTCCGGTGTTTCAGTTATAAAGTTTATTCTTTAAAAAAAATTAAAATGTTTCTCTCTGTCTGTATTTGTCATCATGCTATTTCCAATGTGGACATTTTCTACACTGTATTTTCTAGGTCTTTGCAAGAAAACAAATCTTCCCAGTGCCACCAATCTTTCTCATATGCAAGTTAAAACATATTCACTAAATAGCGTTCATTATCCCTCCCGCAGGCATTTGGGAGCAAAAGCAGATACACAGAGATATTTTGCAATGTCACAATGTCACCCATAATTTCTAAGTTCTACATAAACGATCTAAACCATCACAGTTCAAACACAGCTGGAACAATGGGTCACAAAGAGGTTTATTTCCTACTTTAGTACAGACTACAGTGAAATGAGGAGCAACAGTCACAAGAAATTTTCTTTCAGCACGGCCATCAAAAAGACTACCTTTTCTTGTTCCTAGCCATTTTAATTCATGCTCTTGTTACAGTCAGGCAGGCTTGCTAAAGAAACTGTACACAGAAAATGTTATACAACAGTTGCAGCAAGTAGCCTATACAGCAGTTTATTTGCTGTGACAAATTGCACAGAGCATGCCACACACCAATACTCCATATTTTCTTCTGGGTCACTGAATTGATTCTGGTTCAAATTCCAGAGAAACCGTTTCACATGCAAAGCCATTAAAGGACTAGAACTATTTTCTTTTGGTAGCTCAGACTAGCCTCTACTCTCGGAGTGAGGGTAGCCTGCAAGGCAATACACAATGTGGATTTGCACAAGCTCACTCAGACATTTCTTGGAGGACTACCTAGCCTCTCTATTTAAAAGGGAGAGGCACCATCCTTCTTCCCAGTGGTAGTGGCTGTCACTGCAGTTTATTAGGAGATGAAGCTGTCCATGGATATTGTGTGCCCTGGGAACATTTACCAGATCAGCTCTCCCAGGCAGTTCGGATTCCAAAATATCTGCTTCCTGAATCCCAGTCTTTCTAAGGGGCATGGCAACAAGCTCTGCCGAATCTGGGCTGATTTGGACCTCAGCTGCAACAGCATGCCAGGGACCATGGAATGGTGAAGTTGCTCACTGAGTTTATGTCTCTCTTGGGCCAGACTGCAGTTAAGGAGCCAGTCTTACAGTCAGTTTTGGACTTATATAGCTTATGCTTCCAAACCTCATTTTAGGTAAAAAAAGGGGGGACTTCAGTGATCTATTTCTCTCAGAGTATTGCACACTTTACAAATCCTTAACTGATTGAGAAAATTACTGACTAGTTGTATGCACCACAGCCTGATCCCTAAGATGACTCTTCAGGATAGAAATGCTGTATAACTAATATATTAAATAGTTATAACTAAATGGTTTTCACTATGGAAGTATTCACATCACTTCATTTCAGCCATCTTTTAAAAAACAGTATTTACTTAATTAATTATCTTCTAATCACTGGGGACAGTACCAGCTTAAGCAGCAAATTCAACAAGGTCAGACCTGCCACTTAAAGAATTAAAATACTCATGAACAAAGTTTAAAACAGATGGGACAACTAGCCAGAGAGCAATACTTCCTCTCAGTTCTGACCAAAGATGAAGCAGCATAGACATCTAGCTTAAATTAGAGAGCAATGCCCATGTGTTTATGTTGTGACAGCCAATGTCATGTTCTACTAAAAGACATAGGCAACACACAGAGGATTTATTTAAAGCTAATGCACTTCAAAATACAGTGATATTGCATTTTTCGTTAACACCAATAAACTTTTTCTGCTCTGCAATACTTGCAGAGCTGCAACTTGTGCAACAGGCCAGGTACATCAGATAAGATTCACACTATGCTATGACAGAAAAAGAGAAATTCTCAAAAAGAGAAGCAGAGTTGTTTCATCTACCTTAGTCTACACTGTCCATCAGAGTAACACTAGTTCTTATTGCTAAGTAAAAATATATATGGGCCTATGTAAAGAGAAAACAGAGATAAATATTCTGTTAATTTAAAAGAAGGATAAAGACCTTTAATCAATCTTTAGATATTAAGGAGTGTTTATCAATTCTATCATAACACCCATTCCAATCACAACATTGGGCTCTTAGGGAAGACCACAATTAATCTGCTACCTCCCCAACTATTATTTCAATTACTTGAGAATAATTTAAGACCCCTTCCAGATCAATAGCCTGCCATGACTGAACTTGTGTTTCAACAGGAAAAACTTCACGGGGTGAAAAAAAAAGGTAATTTCTGTTAAACCTATAATGCTTATCAGCAATAGGGAGCAGCAACTTTTTTGAGGCTGTCTGATACCAGATGAGAAATCACTTTCTAATTAAATGGAGAAGTAGCATATATGTGAAGAGTCAGCTCCAGAGTTTGCAAGACTTTATTCTTCTAACATCACTTGCTGCTGATGTAAATACCATGAGAAGAGATAAAGCTACAGACCTGTTAATACAAAGAAGACAGTAAAAAATTACTTTCTGTTTTGAGAAAAACACTAGGTTCTGGACATGTTAAGTATTAAATTTCTGTTCCCTTTTTCCCCAAAAAAAACACCCTTATTTTAATTGCTGCTTTTTTATGCCCAGTGTTCATTTTACTTAAGTAAAGAAATTACTTTCTATTTGAAGCACTGCCTACTACAACCAAGAGTTACTCAAGGGCAGTGTTTTATTGATAAAGCCTTCTTCTTTATAGTCATCATCTGTCACAACATTTCACAGGATTCATGAGGTTCCTATTTTTTCAAAGGCAGAAACTGGAAGTTCTGATCTGGAGCTAACAAAAAATCCAAAGCATGGTCTAGAGTCGGGAGTTACTTTTGCATTTTAAACCCTAGGCAGAGGAAAAGACAGGGCTTCATAAAAGTAGGCAAGGTTATCTGTTACCATAAGAGCTACCATTTTTAAACTGTTATGAATATTTGCATGTATTTACATGCACTGAAAGCACATCCATTCAGAACAAACAAGGTTCATTATAAAGACAAACATGCAGAGTATGACTGAGAGACAATCTACACAACGGCTGATTTATACTTTATCGGTCTTCTCCATTCACCGACCTAAGAATGCCTTACATCTCTTTGGCCACTTTTTATTTTTGATAAACGATGGGGCTGCCTCTGTTAAGGCAAAGAGAATACACTAAGCAGTCTGTTCAGTCAGTCAAAACCTCCGATATGGTCTCTGACTTCTAACAGGCAACCTTAAATGAATCTCTCAAGTAGTGGAATAGGCAGGAAAACAGGTTTAGCAAAAAGACATACACAGTTCCCTTAAACAGTTCAACTTTAAGGCATGTCTGCATGCATTCCTACTGCCTGTGACAATAGTAACACTTCCTTTCAGCCTAATAGGTCCTGAGCCCCATCCTTTGTCTGCTGATTAACTGCTCTATTCATTGACCAGACCACTAATTGCATGCTCCTTATAGTTACCCTACATTACTGTAAGAATTAATGAGACACAATTACAGCTCCCAGAAATCTCAGGCCTATCCAACTGCAAAGCACTCCAACTGAATAAGAACTCCCCAAGAATAAAGAGAAAAATTCAGTCCATTGTTCACAGGAAGCAGAATGTTTTTTGTTAAAAAATTGTATTTATTTGAAGCTGTTTCATAATTAGGCCCTGGAGTAAAAAAAAAAAAAGAGAGAATAGAGAAAGAACTTGGGAACCAGCATTCACTGAGAAATCACAGTGGATGCAGAGACAGGCAGTTTGATATGAGGAAAATCATGTAAGGGATGGAGTGCGTGAAAAATTAGTGCTATGAATACTTCAAATATCCGTCTATAACCAGTCAGCTGTTTAAACTGAGCATGTCCCACTGTATGGGAATTAACACTAATGCAATCTTATATTTTACTAATACAGCTTCAACCCTGAGCAATTTAAAATAATCACATCGTATGCTTCTGCACTCACATCTTGACTATGAGACAGAGGAAGGAGAATTTAACTTCCCACTCTCAGAATTTAATATGCATGAGAAGTCAGTGTCATTAGCCATGAAAGTCAAAAGGAAGGACAGAAAATTAGTTTTTTGAAAATCAGCCATATTGAAAACTGCACTCACATTTAATCTGTGTAATCAACAGCCACAGCTACTCAAGGTCTTAGTGACTACAATCACTACCTATTAGCCTGTAAGTAGTTCAAAAGCTATTATTCTCACTTGAACAATTTTCCAATACACAAGAGATGGCATTAAGTTAATGAAGTTAATATGCAAAGTCAATATGCTTTGTTATGAAGTCGCTGTCTTCTGCTAGCTCATCTTCAATTTATTTTCACCATATAAATTTGATTTAAATTACATGTATAGTTTGATAAAGCCACTGGTACCTAAATAGAGCTTGAAATGCAGCATTATACTTTATAGTCCTGGTAACCATTTTCCAGGGTACAATTTATAGCAGCCACTGAGACCCAAAACTAAGAATGTCACACTGGCACTGCTACATTCCAGAATCAACATCTTTGGACAGAGACAACATTTTTTGTACAACTCTACAGGGATTCTCAATAATTGCACCTAACTGTGGTAATAGTTTAAATTCATGGAAAATGGATGTTCTTCTGATACGATCACTCACTGATATCACAGCAGAACTCTTTTCTGCATGAACCAGACAGTTACCACCATGCGGTGCTGAATCCCAAGCAGGAAACACGGCACAAATGTGGATCACAGACCTTTGTATTCACTGTATAACAAGTCCAATATCCCTGTCATAGAACAGCAATCATTAACTCGGGGATCTTTTGTTAAATAGCCCCTGTGGCTGGACTGGAAACAGCAGGGATGGAATTTGCAATTTCTGTATCTCAAAATATCTCCCTTTTATGATTATGATCACATCCAGTGCCATAGTTATATCTCTATTTAACATCCTCAAGACTAGATTTGTCTGTCAGGGAGTCTGCAAGCCTACAAATTCAGGCATTTCCAAAGTCTCCAGGTCATGAAGTGAAAATACCCATTTTTATTATTTATATTATTTATACTTATCCTTGACTGATTTATCAACCTCAGTGCAAGACCACAAAGCTTACATTTGCAGCTTTGACTCTGGCAGTATTATTTGAAATGGGCTTTCTGCTTCTCTTGAAAAAACCTTTGAGGAAAAAGGAAACCTTTGTCTCAAATAAAACATCACCTAGCTCGTTTGAGCTATTCTTGTTTCAAGCCCCCAAATAGTACAAGTCCTAATTCCTGCAGACTGTGATGTAAAATTATTTCTGCTAGAGCAAATAATGTATTCTGGTATCTGGTCTAGCTTTAATTTCTGATGTGATTAAATAACTTGAACAAATAGAAACTATGCATATGCTTGAGGTTAGCTGTAACTTCTAGTTAAGATCTCTCTCTGCAAAAGAGAAAACGGAGGCCTTCCTGCAGAAAAACACTAAGAGCCCACTCTTTAGGTCATCAGTTCCAACTAGGGCAGAACATCTAAATGAAAGATAATTAGGGGCATACAGGAGCTGCATCTTAAGAGACAAGGGAAGGTTTCAATGCAGAATCTGAGTACGCTCACACCATTTCTACTCTCCTGTTCCACTACTGATTTCTTTAGAACTACTTGTGATTAATGGTGCTTCATGCAGGATCAGCAAACGATACTCCTGATCTATCAAATACTTCCACATGCTTATTTTTCCTAGAACTGATTCACCCAAGGAAGCTTCCACTTTTGCATTTCTTATCCTTTAGTTTGAGTGTTGCACATCACAAGATTCACTGCTAGGGAGCTTCCTTCTTTTTCATTGCTTTATCTGCATCCAGCCTCCTCTCTTCCTGCAAGTAGTTCAGTTAAATACTGGTTAGGCCTATATCGTCTCCTAAGTGAGGCCCCAAAACTGGCTTCAATATTAGAACCACCAACAGCACAGGTGCCAAACATGAAAATTCATGCATTGCCAGGCATTATTCATGGCACTTGCAGCTGTAAGACAACCCTGTAGACAGAAGATGAACAGGAGACAGAGATCACATAGCATTCTTAAAGTTACTCCAGAGGTCACCCTTCAGAGAGGCATAGGCTATGCCACACCACAGCTGTGTGATGTGATAAACAGGCATAGGAGTCCCTACAGGATGAGGCCAACAGTCGATTTACACTAGAAAGGTTAATAGAGAAATTATGCTAACAATACTCCTCTTCCCCAGCAACTTATACCTATCCCTCAAGAGAAGTAAAATGTACAGGTAAAAGAACTTCTTACACAGCTTCTGCACTAGGCTTTTTGCTGGCATAGCTCTGTCAGCAAAAAATTAATATCCTTCCCTGACAGGCCTCCTCGATAACACTTTTAAGTACAAACCAGGTGTCAGTATTTCAGTTATAAGAGAAAAAAAAGTTCTACACTAGTCATGAGCTGAATATGTAGCCTCTCCTGACCTGGAAAAGCCCTTGTTTCCCAGGAGGTCAAATCCCATTACCATGTTTTCCACCAGCATAATCTCACATGAGCGCTGATTAGTAAACACTAATGTGGCACTGTATTAACACATACAGAGTAGGTGAAAATATTATATCAGTACACAAGCCACTTACATTCTGCATTCCCATCTAAAAAATGCCTATTTATACTACATTAACACCACAAAAAATCCAGTGCATAGGAAACACCAGGACTTCTATGAAAAAATGTGCTGTGATTTTTAGATTAGACAAAAAAAAAAGTAAAATCTATTAATTGCTGGACATTTCAGTTGGTTGCATCTGGCATTCAGAAAAGTTTAGATCATTCTAAGAAGAAATTCTATAGACTGAGTTCCCAGATATGTCTGATCATGAACAACATGACCAAGTACAAACATATTTCATTTTCATTAGCAGTGTTAGGTAGAAAGTTAACAATAATGGTTTGAGAACAGCTAGATAGCTTTTAATTACAAGGTTCATACTTAAACACATAGACCTAGTATACAGCATTAGGCAACGACCGCACAGCTGAAGAGAAGATTGGAAGAAGCCATGTTGGCATAGGCAGAATTGCAGAATGACCCTCAAGAACCACCAACATTGTACCTGTTCCTAACCTAGCTTATCATACTCTTCTCGTCTCCAGTTCAGTTGCTCTCTGATCATATTAAATTATTTATGGAATATATTTAGGACTTGCAGTGATGTGGCAATAGATAAGGCCCTTTGAAAGCACGCCTCACTGAGGTGGAGTGCAAGGGCCATGGCCCACCTGGGGTGTTCCTCAGTACAAATGATGATGTCCTGTGATAAAAATCAGCATGAATAAAACAGTGTTTCTAACTACTTACACATGCAACTCTCATGGCCATTGATTAGGCAAGCAGCATGAACCACTGAGCTACAACAAAGTGTCAATCACATTAATTTATTTATTTAATTAATTAATGTTCCTTTAATATAGACAAAGAAAACAAGTTTCACAAGCAAAAAAGCAGTCTGTTATATATAAGTACTGAAATCACTACTGCAAACTAATCTATGCCAAAAGCTTTTTTTAGCATTTTTTTGTAATCCACTAAGATGAATCATAGCCAGAACTGTGGCAAAACTGGGATCGTATGAAAACTGTTCACATATGACAAGCTGAGAAAAAAACACTGGTATTTATCCAGACACTAATTTGCTCTCATGGATCAGTTCTATTCTTGCAAATACTGAAGGGAAACAATTTTGCATTAAAGCAACAGCAACACAGAGCACATGCCCCCTTCCATCCTCACACTGCTTACTGCCCTTGCAACATTATTTCACCCATCTAGCTGCACCATCCAAAAAATCTTACTGCCTTGGATATCAGCACTTGACAGGGTGATTCCCTCTTTCCTGTGTCATTGGTTGGTAGCCTCTGCACCCTCAGCATCATGGGCTCTTAGGCTTTTTCTGTCAAAGTCCATAAGCCATAAAATAAAACAAGGTCGTCATCCCATTCAGGGGCTGGAGACCAGTCCCTGCATTCTTCTTCCCCTAGTATAGTTTTATTTACCTTTTAAAAAAGGCATCTGTTAAAATACCAACTGTGGCAAGAGAAGCAACACACCCCAGTGACACTCATTTGCCCTTTTCCTACTCCTCCTAAGCCTAGGAGCTTTCTCTTTCCCTCACCTTCCCACCTAGAGCAGCTACTGACACTTGTCTAGCTTATTTGGGCAGCAGCAGAGGCCAACACCTGTAGGTTATTTGCTTTCTTCCAGCCACTTTCATCTACTAGGATGCAAGGCAAGGGATTTTTCTTGCTGACGACCACTGCCATCCTTAAGAAAACTTGGTTTACGATCACATTTTAAAAGATGCACTGCCATTGAAGGATGGTAGATTTTACAGAGCATTCTTTAACACTGGAGTCCTTGTTTACATCTGTTTTCATTCCTTTCTGCTTCACTCAAAGAAAAATTGTACTGTGGAAGGTAGGTCTAGCATGGCAAGAAAGTGTTACATTTCATTGTGTTTCAGTTACAGGTAACCTGTGGAGTCAACTAAAGAACAGACAAGTCAGACCATACACAGCCAAAGGACAGACTGATTTATAACCTGATTTACTGTTGCTAGTTTCAGAAGAGCAACCAGCAGAGTAATTTCAGTGACAAAATCATTAGGCTGACATGAGGTTTTACATTATTAGCTGTGGCACATACCCGTAGCCCTGCCCATCAAACAAAACAGAATTTGGCTGACATGCAACTTGCATTCTGGGCTTACACTGGTCAAAAAACAGATTTGAGTGGACAAAATAGTCAAATCCCTGTCAATTTTGAGCCTTAATGATTCCTTTCATGGCATTTTTACAATGTATCTAGCTCTATTAATACAAAAGGTCTTGTGTTTCATACATCCCAATGTGAGAGAAGAGCTCATCACAAGTGTGCTAGTGCCTTTACTGGGTACATGATGTGTAAGAGTAGGAAGAGCTGAAAAGGAAGACAGTCCAAAGAAATACAGTATAAGATGAGGAAGAAAAATATTCCAAAATAGAAGCATAATTAAGCATCCAATTAACAATAACTAGCCAACAAGGAACATGTATGGAAGAATTGTAGGGCTTTGTCAAGAATTAAGGGGCTATATTGCAACTAAGCTTTATTCATGGAGAATTCCAAGATATTTAGGCTCCTAAACCCTACTTAGGAACTTAAACTCCCACTCAGTTCTACAGGAAATTAGCCACCTCCACATCTCCTAGGATTCAGGCTCAAGGATCACTACCATAAGGCATCAGTGTACATGCCTCTCTGGTGCCTGTCTTGCTGTGTTAGGCAACCAGAAGAACATTATGAAGAAACTCTTGATGCACCAGTGACTCAGAACAAAACTCCTACTCTACCATAAATACACTTAATGTCCTACACATAGGACCACTTAATGAGACTCAGTAAACACATTAGAAGAGCAGTTGTATTGTAGAAATGCAGAGTGTGGGGGAAGGAAAGTTACAGGCAATTGCTTATTCTGAACCTACCCACAGGTTCAGAAATTTCCTCTGTAAAGCTGCCAGCCCTTCTTCACACACAATTATCATGTACCATTTGCATTAGGGTATAACATGCAAGCTCAGGTCACAGATCGGTCCTACACAGATGTAAGAAAAAAGGAATATGCCTACACAGCTGATGAAAGTCATGCAACCCAAAAATCAGCCATAACACATTTATTAAAATTTGTATTGGCTTAGAGTAAATCAAATTACTATCATCCACTGTAGAATTGTCATTAGAACATTATTCATTTTATAGTTTAACAGGCTTAGAAGGGAGAAATATGCATTGAACCACACCAAAGAATGTAGATTGTTACAGTATTATATATATTGGAGAAGAAACGCCTTCTTTGCATGCAGTGGGTTTTTTTAGCTACATAGCTAGATAAAATGTACTCCATGTAAATGATTTATAAAAACTGAAGACATGGGAACCATTCCATTAATTAAAATCTTGGAGAGCTTTCTGTTATAAACTTGAAAATGTGTTTATATATTGTTATAACACATATTTCCCAACAATAACTTACCCTTCCACTCAGAAACCTTGTGTAAAGAAACTTCACTATTACCATGCACAAAAATAAATATAACTTGCTAGAAGGCAACAAATGAAATGTGCATCTTTCAGGCAACCTGATAGTAATATCATCCATTAACTATATTTTAATGAAGATATTCTCAGCAATACATGTGTTTGTACTTTTTTTTCTTCACATTTGCATTTTATTTCATTTATTTCATTATATACCTTGCAAGTTGAAGAAATGCATCATCTATTCATGACCTCTACTTTATTTCAGAGCCCCTCAGTTACAGATGACCAGGTTGAAGAAAAATCAAGGGGTTAGTCTGATAACAATTGGTGTCAAAACAAACAATATACATTGTGTTTCTGTTAGCTGAAGTCATAAGATTAAAAAACAAACAAACAAACAAACAAAACCACCAAAAAAACAGTGCTTGTTTTAATATGCCTCTTTCCAGAATAAACTCTCATAATTAAACTTTCCACTTTTCCAAGTAGCTGACTATGTATTTCTGCACAGCGGGAGGTTTTCTCCACAGACATACTGACTTGGACAAAAAACAAAGCAGAAATCCCTGACTAGAATTTACAGCTAAATTTAACCATGCATATTGTTAGTAAAATTTGCATATCTGTCTTTTAAGAAAAAAAAAAAAAAGTTGAAATTCAATGAATTTGGGCACTGAACTGCTTTGCAAGAAAAAAAAAATAAATACTTATTGAGGCTGTATGTCAAAGGAAATCTGTGCAAAACAATCCTGGTGCTGCCTTGATGAGATTTGAAAGATGACAGCATACTAATAGTAAAGGAGCTTCTCCTTAACAAAGATGGCTTAAACAGTACTTATACAATATTGATGAAGGGCCACTGAATTCTAGAAAACACTTCCAGCATCTCTTATCTCTCTGTCCTTCATCCACAAAATACACAGAAACAGTTAACAAGTTTTGAAGAAATATCACCCAACCTTTTCCCCTCAGTGTTGACTTTCCCCATGAAACATTAACAGATCGGTCAGGACAAGCTTCTTCCAATAATGATGGCAGAAAATTTCACTGGTCCATTTTCACTGACTGTCACAACACTGCACCACCACTAACCCTCCTAAGTCATGGGCCATCCATAGCAAATATTCACCTTTGCTTTTTTTAATTTTTATATCGTTTTTCATAGCATCCTGGATACCTGGATGACTTAGGAATTTGATTTAAAGGACTTAGGGTTTCTGATTCCTTTAAAACTAAGTTACTTCACCCAGGCCTGCCTATCCACAAAAATTAGACACTGGGATGCAGTTATGACAGCACAAAATCAGCACAAATATTTCCACACTGAGAAGAGAAAGTTATACTACTTTGAGGTATCTTCCAGTATACAAGTTGGATACGTTCCAGGGATTGTACTGTTCATTGGGCTAGGGCATCTGTAACCCATGATCAAATCTTTTGGAGTTTGGCTACTCCTCAGCTGGAGGGTGGAGAAGGAATACATGGCATTCTGGCAAAAGTGAGGGATTTGGCTATCACTTTAAGAAATCACCTACAGTTGACTGTGCAGATAAGTGGCCCAGTCTTTCTTTTCTTAGGTTTCAGATGAAAAAAACACAACCATTAACACTGCTACTACAAGATGTCTAACACCCCACTGAGATGACCAGATCAGCTCACACCTCTCAGAGCACTTCCAGTATACCTTTGAGATCTCTGATTCATGCTCCTGGATTTTTCCTGCAAATATAACTGCAACTGTATTATTTTCTAAAAAGGGAAAAGTGCTGTGCTAAAGTGTACTACAACCATCACTTCTAGCACTCAGGCTGTGGCTATAAACAGCTTTGTATCATCACAAGGTCTAACCAGGGTTGGTTCCCTACAGAGTACCCCCTTGTAAGATCCAGGCATTGCACCATTACATCAGATTTTTTGCAAAATGCTGCATTCATATATTGTGTGACAGAGATAGTGGAGAAAGTGGAGGAGCAATTTTATTCTGCAGAAGTGCAATTAAAACTAGATATATAACCTCAGTGATACAGAGCATTTACCTGGAAGTCACCAAGAAGCTATCTGCATTCTGGTCGAATCATAGCAAGCTAAAAAAAAATACAAGAAAATATTACTTCAAGTGAGGTAACCATGAGATGCTGAGACCTCACTGGGATGTGTTCATGACATTGAAGTCAATGGGAGTCAAGGCCCTTAACTCTCCAAATACAAATTGCTGAGTAGGAAAACAAGACAGCAGTTAAACATTTCAGAATCAGGAACTGAAATTAATGAGTTAAAGATTAATTCACTCACAGACTGTGTGTACATGGTCACCTCATGGGGCCATCACCAGGAAGACAAGAGAACTTCTTAGAAGAACTGGCTGTACCTGAGGCTAATTAACAGATATGCTGACTGTAAATAAAAGCAGGAGGTGGTAAGCAGAAAAGAACAGGAAGTTTGATGGGGCTCCCAACTGATGCTGTGTGTCAATAAACGTCAGTTGAAACTTAGATGCTGCTTTTATACTCTCTTAAGGAAATCATTATTATCACATCATTCTGTAACGCAGTCTCATCTAATCTCCAGCATCATACTATGGAATATATTTTTTATCAACTCTACATTTGTTAATTACAAAACAAAGCATATTGAAGTTATTTTGGTTCACATACAGAATGAAGCAATTTTTTTTTTAAGTGGAAATTAATTCAGTTTTACTACCTATAAAATTAGCAACTAATTCTTATATCACAATCCAAAATAGTGAGTCTTGTAAAAATACTGTTTGTTTCAGAAATAGCCAGTGAGATAGCACAAAAAGTTAATTAAACTGACAAGAGACTGATATACCCAATGGCAGTTAGGCTTTTTAAACACAGAAACAGGTTTTTTTTATTTTACTCTCATAATTTCTTAAACCTGTAGAAGATTTACCCCTCAACTCTCTGGGTTTTGGCATAAGATTCTTTAAATGTATTTTACAACAGCATTTTCCTTCACTGATTCTTTCACAAATTCTCTGTCAATAAAGGGTTACCTGTAAGAATAACGGATTTGATAGTACAAACATTGAAAAGATGGTGGTATTCATTGTCCATTCTCTGGCCCACACCCTCAAAAATTAACCCCCACTGCAAGCTGGATTTTGCTTGTTGCTTCCTAACCCCCTCTCCCATATCAAGACCAGATTTGACAAAACTTTTCTCAAGCAAGCAGACCCTAGAAAGTAACCAGGATCACTGACATGAGGATAGACTATTTTGCATGATAAAGTTTTGCAGGATGTAATCTTCTCTTTTCCTTCAAGTAGTTACTACCTACTACTTCAATGAAAAAAAATTAATAGTCTCAGTCCAATTACTTGTGAATACATTTATTTTGCACCCAATTACTTCTCACAATTATTCCAGTTTCAAAAGACTGGACAGATTTGGCAACTCCACTTGCTTCTCACTTCTCGACACTATCATTAAGATTCAGATTAAGGCATACAAATAATGTGAGAGGTTGCACTGCTCTTGCTATTCTTGACATGCTTTAGAGTCAGGACTACAATCTCTCACTTCTCAAAATTTTAAATTAATTTAAATATTTTTACTGCATTTTTAGGAAAACATAAGACATATATTTTTTGCTATTTTTTCCAATTCTAAAATAAGAACAAGGAAGAGGGAAATTACTGGTCATAGACTGACAATGTACTGTAACCAGATTCTGGTGACAGAAATTTGAAGGAAAAATGTATACCCTATCAGGAAAAGAAATATAAGAGACCCCATCTATTTTGGTCAATGTAACTACCAAGTAAACTTAGGTACATAGGAGTATAACTAGATATACCTACTTGCAGGCAATCTTAAAATTCTGAAGAGTTTGTTCAAAATATAGAAAAAAAACCCAAACAACTAGCTGCTGTCTTACAAAACTAAGCATATGCTCATTTACAGATTTGATCACGAATGCCTGCAAAGGCTAAAAAAGCATAGTATTGCTTAGCAGTCATGAAGCAATCTAAATTAAATTGCCATGAAAACAAACTTAAAAATATCTGGAAAGATATTTCTGTAAGAGTGCTAAGATGCAAAAGAAGCAATAAAGACTAACAATCAACTTTTGCTTAAGAAACACCCCATGTTGCCAGTTACTGATAGATTCTGGCTACAAACTGCATTCTAACACTGAACTAATGACAGAACATACCACGTATTAAAACTAATGTAGATCATATTAACAATTTTCCTCCCTGAATTTCAATATTAACTTTTTTTCCTCCTCTTGTATTAATACAAAGTCCAGTGAACTCTGCAGGACTCTTACATTTATGTTCTACCCACCAACTTTGGAAGAACACCCAAAAAGACTCACAGTTATATTTAAGACACAGCTGTAGCAAATTCTTATTGCTACAAAAATAAATTAAACAGAAATGTAAGCAGCAAAAGCAAAAAAAAAAAATAAAAATTAAAAATTAATAAGTCAACAGAAAGCTTGAGACTCCAGAATCCCAGCCTATTCAGATGCAATTCTCTGTCCCTGTGCTCATCTCTTTTGCAATTTGCTTACACTTTTCTTGGAGAAAAAAGTTTCATTTCTGATAAATTTTGCTGAATTCCAGATTGCCAAAGCCCACATTTACTCATTTCTCAGTGTACTTCTCCCAGCCCAAAGATGGCAATGCCAATTCTAATCAAAGGTCCATTTAGCTCACTAGCCTGCTTCCAAAAGCAGCCACAAGTCAGAGACAAAAGAAGAGAGCATGAGCAAAGGAATGAAATACACTGTTTTTCCAGAGTAACTTCCCTGCTTTCAACTACATTCCACTCAGGAATTCCTGAGACTGATGTGATCTATCTGTTAAGCTTGCCCAATGGGTCTTCTCTCTCAAGCACTTAGTCCATTACCACTTAAATTCACATACACTTTGCATCCACATCCCAAAGCAAAGCTACCTGGAACAAAGAACTGACAACTGTATCACAGTGATGACGTTTTGTGCATAGTCAGTGTTCACTGGATACAGCTACTCACATTTGCTTATTAAAACCCAGCCAAAACAAAAAGTAAGACTGACACACCCCTTGAAAGAAACTTTTGAGTCTGCACATATCCCAGCAAGTTGAGTCCAGTGGGAACTAGCATTCTCAGCACAGTAAAATGCTGCAATAGCAAGAATTCTAACAAGGTTGAATATAGCTGGAAAAGCAAGTAGATGTCATGAGTGAAAAAACAGACACCCTAACAAAAGCAGCAAAAAATCTTTGTGAGCCTCCCTGCCTCCCTCAGTCCAGCAACTGAATTTTTATCCAAGGAGGTTAAATATAGGGCTGCTTGAAAATTTTCCACTGGATCTATTTTTGACGGGAAAGGAGGCTTTCAGCTAAATACTTTTTGTTTGGAAATTTTATTTTTTTTTCGTACCTCTAAGTACCTGATTCTGCAAATATACTTTTCTTACCAAACAGCCAAACTTACAAACAAAAATGTTTTTATTTAAAACAAAAAATGTCATTAAGAAATGCTAGTGTAGCATCTCATTAAATCTGTGGCTAACCTGCTTTGTGTGGCAGATCTTCTCTATCAAATAGACTTACGATTTAAATAACTTTGATAATAGATCACTTTGAGTGTTTCCCTACTTCGAGCACTCCCTTCAAAGAGAAAAGACCATGGCACAGTGTTGAAGGTGGCAGGCAGCCTCAGCCTTGCAGAACAGGACCAGCAGGCATCCAGGCAATAACGACAGAGGAGGACTGCAGTAACATTTTTCGAATCAAGAAGCTTTAGTTTTCTGGCAAATCCTTCAGGTCCTCTGAATTCTGTCAAAGCATGTTCCTTTTTCCTGTAAAATGAAGACAAAAATTAAAAAACCTTCGTATATTTTATAAAAAATTCATGCAGGAAATTTTGTGAGTCAAGCAATTAGTTAACCTGCATATTCAAATCTAGCACCTGGATCCATCCATCCATAAATCAGAAAAACTTTAAAAACCAGTGAAACGTTACAAATTTTCTTGTTGGCAGGACTGTTCAAAAGCCAAGGAGCTAAAATCAAACAAAAACAATAAGGGCTCATTAGATGGGATAATTTAGTGTTTGAGCTTTAAGTTATAAAAGACCAACCAGCCTAACATACAAAAGCAAAAGATGAAGATAAAATTCAAACAATGGCTACACTTCCTAGTTAAGAAATCTGTAATATAAAAAAGTCTCTACAGAAAAACTGGCAAAGTGGCAAGTAAATGAGAGATTCCATTTATTATTCCCTTTCAGAGCTGTCTTGTTCAGCGAATTAACTAGACGGAATAAATTTGATAAGGCTAATGCAATAAAAAGTGAGAGTAGCAGCTAACCCATTATGGCTGTTATCACCCCTTTTCCTGGAACCCCACAATCCACTGGAAGAATTGAAAGCCTCTCATCCAGAAACAGGCCCTAAGACAGAGAAGCACCCAACTAATACTACAACGGACAAAGTTAGAACTAAATTTCTAGTATCCACATCTTCCCTTGTGGCTGCTTCCTGCTATACAATCACGTTGAAAGCAAAATAAATGTATAAATAAAAGAAATAAGAGACAGTAAATCAATCAAGACGGCATCTCTTGTATCATTGCTGTGAGCCCACAAAAGACAACTGCAAAAAATCCCATAGCAGTTGGGGTACTTTTCTTTTTCCTCACCAGACACAGACATGCTATTACTGCTGTCATTAGCACCAACTAAGAAGCAAGAAAATTCAAGGAACTGGTCTCCCTATTAAAAACTCAGTGGGTAAAACAAAAGGGAGGATATTTTGCTCTAACATTCCACTCACACCATTCTTTTACCAAAATAGAGAAAGGTTTTTAAAAGTGAGCTTCTGCTGAGACTAGACACCTGAGAGCTCCCTACAAACAGTTCCAAACACAGCCTAATGCTGATTCCCTGCACAGAGTTAACATCTTTAACTGTCTAATGTTGTACAGTGAAAAGTGCTAACACAACTTGTCATTCTCAAGGCCAATTTATTCATCAAAATTAGCACAAGCCCAAACCTGCTGTCCTCATTCATATTTGGAATCACCAGCCACTTACGTGTTATCCCAGCAAAATTAGCACAGTGAAGGATTAGTCAGGATCTAACCCTAGAGATAAAAAATTTGTTTAGAGTAAGTGAAATACAAAGAAGAAATATTCAAAATGGGTGATGAAAGATATGTTTGTTATTTCCATTTTAACTCCAGGGCAATGAGTAATTTCAGTAAGAATTTCTCTGTGTGATTTTTATCATTCAGTATTTAAAAAAATTACTACTGTGTGTCCCTCATAAAAAGTTGGAAGTAGTGAAACCTAAAAAATGTCCACTTCAAACACGTATGCAAAACTTTATTTCCTTAAATTATGCCATTACTGATTTAGGAGGTGCAAAAAGTACTGCTAGAATTTATGAACAACTTTTTATTGTTCAAGGATTTGATGACACACGTCCCTCTTCAAACCAGTTATACGGAGTTTCCCTTTCTCCTGTCTATCCATGCCTTTCAACACAAAGTCTCAATTTTATTTCAGTGCACTTCTTACTCATAAGTGCATCACCTCATTAATTTCTCATTGAATTTACATCATGTGAACAGGCATACATGTAAGCTAATGTCTGCATACAGTTTATGCAAAACTTAGTAAGCCAAAGTCGACTACACTGCCTAATATTGTCTCTGCATCAACCCAGGCTAGCCTACTGTAGACGGGGCATCTGTATCTCAAAGCCCTTTATATCTATTTTTTCGTGTCTGCTTCCACCAGGCTGGATCACATAGTAGAGAGCTGTCGACAGGCTGGGCTGGACTTGTCAGTAGTCCCACAGCTCCTTACAGTGTGGCACGTGAACCTCTCCAACTCTGATGGATAGTATATGAGAGAAAACCCTGCATACCCCAGCTCCTATGTTGTTCTTCCTCATACCCCAACAGCATCGATACTCAGAATTGGTAAGAGTTCCTTGTGCTGTTTACCCTGTCCACTATCACCTAACCCAAACATAGATGCCACAAACTGAAGTAGGTCAAGTTAATAGATAGAGCCCCCTTAATTCCTCCAGTACATCTGACACCAAAGACCAGATACATGCATGCTATAACATCTGAAGGCCACAATGTAATTTTTATTTGGAAGCTGCCCACCCCAGATGGCTACAACTCCATCAGGTAAACCAGGTGACAATGCTGTAGCAAGTGACTATTTACCATAAACTTTGCAAGGATTTATACCCAAGTTGTTAAAACTGAGGTGTCCAAAACTGAAGACTGCCCAAACAGCCTTCCCAACCCATGCTGGGAGTAACAACGGTGCACATGCCATTTAAGCATGTATGAGCATTAAAGACATTTTGATGGAGCATGGAGAGAGAATCATAAATATGACCACAGAAGTCACTGGCATCCTAAAGGTCTGGAAAAGCTTTGAATTTTAGGAGAGAGTGGTACATGTGTATACTCTCATATTATTCCCAGATACCACACCACTCCTTGTCAACCTGGATCCACATAACCTTTGAGATTCAAGCCTGCACTTATATACTAATGTTCTAGCAGTTGCCAGAAAGTAAATTAATGATTACCTGGGTAATCAGAGGAAGACAACACTACTCACTATGTCCCTACATGCTTAATATGGTTAGCAATTTAACTGCATTATATTTGTACTTTTCTCCAAATACGGTGACAAGGAATCAATGGAGTGTTTAACTTAGGACAATTTGTCTTCAAAAGTCACAGGATTTATCACATATGAAAAATCACACCACAAGGTATTACAGTCTGTAACAGACAGATTATAAATAAAGCTTGCTAAATAAAGGAGGGAAAAAATTAAAAAATAATATTAAGGAAAAATTTAGATTCCCCTCAAAACCACTTATTTTCTTTCATAATCCTTATAACCCACCTTTTCTTGCATTCCTTCCTCCTGCATTGTCACTAATGAGAAATGAGGCAATATACAACTATACTGAGTGAGCAAATACATTGCAGCCCCATCATCAACTCACACTGGACTGCTATTTCCACCGACTTCTTACGTTCATTCTGCTGCTCGTGCTGCTTCTCTAGCGAAGCCTAGACAGCCAAAGCAACCTCAGGAAGAAGTCTGCACTCTACTCCTACATTCAGCAGAAATTCCTCCAGCCACATTCAGGGCCACAACCTGCAGCTTCACCATTAGCACAACACTCAGAACACAGCACTGATCAATCACTTTGTCATCCTCCTTCATAGGACAGCAAAGTATCCTTCCAGCAGTTTCTCCTCCTTTTCTGCCACATCCTCATAGCACTCCAGAAGTAGCTACTGCAGCAGATTGTATTCAGCCTATTTTTTTTTAATTTATTTTTGCCTAAAGGCTCCCTCACCTCACATCTCACTGACCAACAGTAGCATCATGGTACTGTGCCCATCTTGATGAAATCCAGTATCTCTGAAAAGATGCAAGGAGAATATA
The DNA here is from genome assembly GCF_020740795.1 of Apus apus. Classification (NCBI taxonomy): domain Eukaryota; kingdom Metazoa; phylum Chordata; class Aves; order Apodiformes; family Apodidae; genus Apus; species Apus apus. Next base: position 13,870,684 of record NC_067283.1, read on the forward strand.
AAAATATAAGGTGTATATCCATGCTGTAGTCTCCCATCTGTTTTTTGAAGGTTTCACAGTGCTGGATTTTCAGTCATAATTTCTGCTTCGAAGGCTTGCAGAAGTACAAATCAATGAGCTCCTTCCCACACTTGGACTGCCCATCGTGTTGCTCAGTTCTGAACTACATGTGGCATGCGAAAGAAAAGGATGGATTGGAAAAAAGTTTCTTTTACTTTTAATTAGTACTTTTTAGGGAAACATAATAAGAAGCCACAACTCCAATTTACACTGTCTACTAACTTGCCTGGGAAAAATAGTACTCCTTCCTTGCTCCCATTTACACTGTCCTCAAAAAGCTGCACAGTTTCCAGCTTCATGGTGTTGTTCAATGCACTGGCCATGCAAAATCCCTTACGTCTTGTAGCTAACCAGTATTTGTGTAGACAGGCTCTGGATACAGCTCTGTGGCCTGTGACAGGAAGGAGATCAGCCTAGACAGCCCTTTCTGGGTTTAATCCATGAAATTACTGCCTTCAGTCAAGGCTTCATTCTAACAAGATTATTTGAACAATTTCCATGCACTGAGTTCTTCTTTTCAAACATTTTTATAAAAGCACTATTCATTGACCTATCCCACGCAGACAATGCCACACTAAAATTTACTGGAGAACATTATTAGGTGGAATTAAAAAGCAGTTTTTCAATCTTATAAACTAAGCATCCGTATTTTCAAATAAATTTAAAAAAAAAAAAAACCACAACATTTTAAATCCTAGACTTTATGTTGTATTTTTCTTTCCAGAAAAAAAAAACAACAACAAAATGGCACACACACACAAAAAGATAAACACTAAAAAAACAATAAAGAGTCAATTTACTAAGCTAAAATGCCCTGTAGTTATCATTATCTGGCTTGGTGTGATCCATACAATCTTAATACAAAGCCTCAGGTGCACACAGGAACTAAATTTATGTTAGAAGGACCAGTGACAAACCTAAATGTTTGAGTAAAAGAGACATGAATATCTATGGAAACCAAGACTTGTAGAAGTGTTACTTGCTGTCAAATCTATAGGTATGCAAAAGGTTGTAGCATTTGTAACATTCTTGCTCACTTTATATTTCTGCATGATTTGATGACTGGATGTATGTTTTGAAATCCCTGCAAAAGGTGCTCTGAAGAAATCTGTATTGCTATAGCAAAGCTCAGCTTTTCAGGAAAAGCAGCTGGAATAAACACACAAACCATTCTAAAGATCTGACCTTTGATTCCTTCATCTCAGTACTTTTACTGACTTCAGGGAAGTCTCAGTACATGAGGAACACACAATGGGCTGTGATTCCACAGCCTTGAGCTATCCAGGCTGTTTTGCAGTCACATAAAATAAAGCAACCTCCCCACAGCTGTGCTGTTTTATATACCTGAAAGACTATTTAAAAAATTATCATGGTCTTACATAGGAATTTGGATATGCAGTCATTACTAAATTGCCATAAAGTTCCATATTACCAATTTTGTCATTACTGAACAGCTTCAAGACACACAGGATCTTTGTGCTGCATCTCTCTTCACGCTGTAAGAAAACAAGAGCATATGAACAACTGTAAAAACGAAGCCAATTGTGCTGTTGAGAAACTTAGTATTCCCTTATTTCTAGAAAAGTTACAGTGTAATTCTAAACTGTAGCATTCAGCATGTCTCCTGAGTTTCCTTGCTGAAATATTGCAATGGAAATTTTACAGCATCTGTGTTGCTTTTGGAAGTCATCACCTCACATCTGCTGTCTCTGTAGTGTAGAGCTTAAGTTCAGCGTAAAAAGGTGCTTTGTAATAGGTAATAGGAATCCTGACAGAGCGGTAATTTACAGACTCACCCAGCTCACCTCACTAGACTCACTCCTTTTCACATTCTGTGAAGATTTTTAAATAAGCTACTCTTCAAGCAGCAACAACGTTTTTTAAAATGGAGCATCACATTCAGGACCGGGAATAGGCTTTTTAAACCTCTGTCAGTCACAGACATCCGAGACACATGACTAGTTTTTCATTCTGTTTTCTTCACTGGGCATTGTTCAAACTCCGAACACATTTCAGTAGGGTATAAACTAAATGAAGCACTAAAATAATCACCAGCTACTTTTGGAAAAGTTGTGACTTTGACCAGAAACAGTAATACACACGTAGTAGTGCGATTTTTTTTATTTCACCGCCCGGGATGCGACACCCGGAGGACCACGGCCACGTCCTCCAAGTACTCCTCTGTCACATCTGAACACAAAACCTTCTCTCAGGTGGACACAGGGGTCGAGAGCGGTTTTTTACATTACTTCGATGATTACCCAGTAAACGTGTTTATTGCCCCATTATTGCCCATTTCCTCCTCACGGCGTAATCCGTGTGCTCCTTGACATGGAGAGACAGACAGGGGCGGAGAAGCTCCTGTTAGTACAGCCAACAAACTTGGGATTGCTTTTTTGTTTTGCCTCATGCGTTTAATTTCCTCCCGGCGTCCGCTCCGCCGCCCCGCCTCCCGGGGCGGCCCCGCTCCCCCCGCCCCGACTCTGCTTCTCCTGGTTTGGAACCCGCCGAATCACGAAATTTCACGCCGCCAAAAGACAAACCCCGCCGCGCCGCCACCCCGCCGGCTCCCCGAGCGGCGTGTTCCCGAGATTACAGTCATTACAGCCCCAGCGTGAGCTCCACACAAGCGCGAAGCGCAACAGCGCGTCAATTAACAAACAAACGCCCCGTCCTGGGAGGACGACAACCCCCCGGGACGGCGCCTCCGCGCACCGAGCCCGCGCCTGCCGCCGCTCCCTTTAAGGTGGTCCAGCAGTACGGAGGGGTCGCCAAACCGCTCTCGCCCTCCCCCTCCTCCCCCCGCCGCTTCGCCGCAGCGAGCGGGAGAAAGTCCCGCTCGGCACCTCCCCCTCTCTCCCGGCCCCTGGGAGCGGGGGGCGCGGGGGGCGCGGGGGGCAGCGGCCTCCGCCCGGGCCAGGGGGCGGCCCGCGGCGGCGCCTGCGCGGGGAACGAGGCGGGCGCGTGGCGCCTCGGCCGCCTCAGGCCCTCAGGGCTGCCCGCGGCGCGGCACCGCTGCCGGGAGCGGGGAGTCCCCGCGGGACGCACCGCGCACCGGGTCTTTCACCGCGTGCGGGGCCGCCGTTGGTCCCTCGGAAGCCGGCCAGGGCGGGTCACCCAGCCTCCGGCGGCTGCACGCGGCTCCTCAGCGAGTCGCCGCCGCCTTCGCTGCCGGGAAAACTGAGGGAGCCGCGACCCAGCGGGAACCGGGCAGCCGGAGCTCCGGCTGGGCCGCGGTTCACTCGCCAGCAGCGGCAGGCTGCGTGTGCGCTAAGCGCGGGCCGCCGAGAGGGACTTCGGTCCCTCCCCCGCTGCAGGGTCACCGGCGCGGGCCGACCGGCCGCGAACAGCTGCGGCGGCAGCTGCCCTGTCGGTGGCCGCGCCGGCCCTCGCGGGGGGAGGATCTACCTGCCGGGGCGCGGAGACGCAGTCCCACGGGCAATGCCAGCCGCTGGGTGCTTCCCGGTGTGCGCCCACATCGGGTGCGAATGCCAGCCAGCCCCCCGGTGTACCTCCCACGGAGCTGTCCTGCCTGACCAAGGCGCTTGTACGCACAGCTGTGCCCCCCAGGAATCCTAGTTCCACAATATTTATAGTTCTTCCGCCTTAGCCTTGCCCCCTGGTAATAAACCACCAACGCCGCATTTCAAACTTCACTGGACACGCGTGTACCGGCGCCGTGGGTGACTGGGGAGACGGGAAGCCCGAGGAGGGGAGACCGAGTGTCAAGTCAAGGCACCACTTGGTGCCACCGGGCTCCCGGCTTCGCCGCTCTCCGCGCTCCCGCCTTCAACAAACACGTGCAACAGCTGGTTCCACCTCGGCCCACGCACAGCAGTTAACACACCCACCGCACGCCGAGAGGTGGCCGGCGTTTGCAGTACTCAAACCGCCGCGGGCTGAACACTCCCGCGGATGCCAGCGGTTTACTAGAACACCGCTCCCGAGCAGTGGCTGAGCTGCTGCTGGGGTGAACCTGACTTGAGCGGGAACCCCTGCAAGGGAAAGAAGTACCCTGCAGCAGCCCATGCCCCTGGCGGGAAGCGTTTCACAGCGCAGAACGGCAGTTTCCCGTGCGGGCAGGAGTCCGTCCAACGAAGAGACAAGCCACCGCCACGTCTCCCGCGCGTGATGCGGACGGAGCAGCGTGCGCGTCGCCACAGCCGAGTGGCAGCTCCACCTTAAGGAGGTCTAGGGTCGGCCCCCCCACCTCCCGCCCGGGACCGACTGATAGGCGGCCGAGGCTATGGAGGCGGGGCCTAGCGGCGCTCACTATAAATATTCATGAGAGCGCGGCGGCCAGAGCGGCGCTGCCGGGGCCGAAGAGCGGGAAGTTACGCGGAGCTGCCGCGGCGGTCTCCCCGCGGGTCAGGTGGCGCGATCGCAGCCAGGGCGCCCAGCGGCCGGCTCGCCCCGCCGGCAGCGGAGGAGGCGGCGGCAGAGAGCGAGGATCGGCTGACTGGCTCTTCCCAGCGGAGCTAGGCGCTCGGGCGGGCGACAGGAGGAGCCGCTCCACCATCGGCCCCGCCGCTGTCCGTCCGCTCGGGGCGGTGGGAGCGCAGCGCCGCGGGGCGCAGCGCCTGGTCCCCGGGACGCCTCGGCCATCTTGACCGCGCCGCGCGGGGGCTGACGACGAAACTTCTGTTGCCGCCGCCCCGTGCCCGGCCGGCGCTGGAGAAGCGGCGACTCCCCCCTGCGCAGCAAGCCCCGCCACGAGCGATGCGACGGCGGCTGAGGAGCCTTCCTTGAGCGGACCCCACTCCTCCGGCGCCGTGAGAGCGCTCGCCTGCGGCTCCTCTTCGGGTACCCGCAGGGCCACCTCTCTCCTGGGCGACGGAGCTCCGCGGGGGCTGCGAGCCCTCTCACCTGCGGCCGGCACGGAGGGGCCGCCCTCCGCCCCCCCAGAGGGGTAGCCGGGGCAGGGGGGTGCTGTGGCGCCGCGCTCGCCGTGGCTGCTGAGCGGGACGGGAGAGGAGCCGGGGCCGCCGCCCGCCGCTGAGCATGGAGTGGAGTTACCTGTTGGAAATCACCTCGCTGCTCGCCGCCCTGTCCCTGCTGCAGCGCGCCGGCTGCGCCGCCGCCTCGGCCGCCGCGTCCTCCTCGGCCAAGGAGTTGTCGTGCCAGGAGATCACTGTGCCCCTCTGCAAAGGCATCGGCTACAACTACACCTACATGCCCAATCAGTTCAACCACGACACGCAGGACGAGGCCGGGCTGGAGGTGCACCAGTTCTGGCCGTTGGTGGAGATCCAGTGCTCCAGCGACCTGCGCTTCTTCCTCTGCAGCATGTACACCCCCATCTGCCTGGAGGACTACAAGAAGCCGCTGCCGCCCTGCCGCAGCGTCTGCGAGCGGGCCAAGGCCGGCTGCGCCCCACTCATGCGCCAGTACGGCTTCGCCTGGCCCGACAGGATGCGCTGTGACCGCCTCCCTGAGCAGGGCAGCCCGGACACGCTCTGTATGGACTACAACCGCACGGACCTCACCACGGCCGCCCCGCCGCCCGCCAAGCCTCCGCTCCGCGGCGCCAAGCCCGGCGGCCCCGGCAAGGCTCCCCCCGCTGCCGCCGCCCCGCCGGCCGAGGCCCCGCGCAAACCGCGGCCGCCGCCGCCTTGCGAGCCGGGCTGCCAGTGCCGGGCGCCCATGGTGTCGGTGTCCAGCGAGCGGCACCCGCTCTACAACCGCGTCAAGACGGGGCAGATCGCCAACTGCGCCCTACCCTGCCACAACCCCTACTTCAGCCCCGACGAGCGCGCCTTCACCGCCTTCTGGATCGGCCTCTGGTCCGTGCTCTGCTTCCTCTCCACCTTCGCCACCGTCTCCACCTTTCTCATCGACATGGAGCGTTTCAAGTACCCCGAGCGCCCTATCATCTTCCTGGCCGCCTGCTACCTCTTCGTCTCCCTCGGCTACCTGGTGCGCCTGGTGGCTGGCCACGAAAAGGTGGCGTGCAGCGGTGGGGCGGGGGCGGGCGGCGCGGGGGCCGGGGCGGCGGGGGCGGGCGGGGGCGCAGCGGCGGGGGCGGCGGCGGCGGGGGGGCGCGGGGCGGCGGGCGGCGCGGCCGAGCTGCAGCCGGAGCTGGCGGTGGCCGAGCACGTGCGGTACGAGAGCACCGGCCCGGCGCTGTGCACCGTGGTCTTCCTGCTCGTCTATTTCTTCGGCATGGCCAGCTCCATCTGGTGGGTCATCCTCTCTCTCACCTGGTTCCTCGCCGCCGGCATGAAGTGGGGCAACGAGGCCATCGCCGGCTACGCTCAGTACTTCCACCTGGCCGCCTGGCTGCTCCCCAGCGTCAAGTCCATCGCCGTGCTGGCGCTCAGCTCCGTGGACGGAGACCCTGTGGCAGGTATCTGCTACGTGGGCAACCAGAGCCTGGAGAACTTACGGGGCTTCGTGCTGGCACCTCTGCTCATCTACTTGGCCATCGGTTCCATGTTCCTGCTCGCTGGCTTCGTCTCACTCTTCCGCATCCGCAGCGTCATCAAGCAGCAGGGCGGCCCTACCAAGACCCACAAGTTGGAGAAGCTTATGATACGCCTGGGCCTCTTCACTGTGCTCTACACTGTGCCAGCTGCCAGCGTGGTTGCCTGCCTCTTCTATGAGCAGCACAACCGGCCCCGTTGGGAGGCCACACACAACTGCCCCTGCCTGCGCGACCAGCAGCCTGATCAGGCCCGCCGCCCTGACTATGCCGTTTTCATGCTCAAGTACTTCATGTGCCTGGTGGTGGGCATCACCTCTGGTGTCTGGGTCTGGTCCGGCAAGACCCTAGAGTCCTGGAGGGCCCTCTGCACCCGCTGCTGCTGGGCCAGCAAAGGTGCCACCGTGGCTGGGGGCACAGGGACAGGAGCAGGTGGGCAGGCAGCAATCACTGCAGCAGGAGGACTTGGGGCTGGAGGTGGTGGCTCACTCTACAGTGATGTCAGCACCGGCTTAACGTGGAGGTCAGGCACTGCCAGCTCTGTTTCCTACCCCAAGCAGATGCCCTTGTCTCAAGTGTGAGGAGGAAGGAGGCCAGAGGTTAGGGAGTGAGGGACACTGGCCTGCCTAGAATGCCCCCTCACTGTTTGGTGCCATTAATGAACCTCTAATGGTCCTTATTAGCCACAGCTTGTATAGAACAATGCAGCTGGCAGAGGCCCCAGGCTTCAGCCCCCTCCTCCTTCCCCTCCATTCATATGTAGGGAGCATGTACTTCAAGGAGGCAGCTTATTATTTTGCTGGCAGAGGAGGGTCTGGGCTCACCGGTGTCTTGCAGAGGGCAAGGCAAAGCGGCTTCTGATTCACTTTGGACTAACAGCAGCTCTTTGCTAATGGGAGGGAGGGTCTTCCTTCCCCCCGTGCCCTCCTGAGGTGGGAGTTTGCTGGGACTGCAGGTTTTTTGGATATTGATGACCAGGCAAATGCCTTACAATACAGACTGAATCGAAACATGTCTTAATTATACACCCCAGCTAAATACGGGTTTCCTACATTAAAGGATGTATTTATATAATTATTTGTTACTTTGTACAGATGTGTAAAATATGTATATATCCAAAGCTATACAGTCTGTAAATTTTTTTTGTAAAAAAGTTTAGAGGCTACCCCTGTAAGAGCAAATATGAGTATTCTATTTTGTCAATAAAATGTCTTTTGATAAATGACTTTTTCAAGCTTTTCCCCTACTCCTGCCCTGGTTATTCCAGCTGCTATGTCTTTAGATGGTTCTATGAACTACAAGCTACATTCAGGTTCCAGTCATTGCGGTGTAATAGAAGGCAGCCTCTGTTGAAGGAGGAAGATACATAGACACAAGGAAAACAAGTTATTCAACAAGTTGTTTTGAAAAGTGTTTGCCAAAACTGGGAGGTTCTCTGCTTTTGAAAGATGACAGTGTCTTTAAACTGAGCCTTTACAAAAGAGTCATTTCACAAGGCATGTTAAGTTTCCTTTTAAAATAGGTGTTATTTTAGGAATGTGCACACACACTTCTGTTGTCTACACTTCTGTGAGCACCTGCCTTTCTGAGGATGCATACTGAAGTATAAAAGGTTAATGTTTTAAATTCATAGATCATGTACTAGAGTGGAACAGCAAGTTGAGATTTGTTAATCTGTTAAGGAGAGATTGATCTAACATCTTAACCTTTCATACTTAACTTTTGTATATCAAATATGGTCCTTATTCAAGAGAAAAGGTATTGTTCTTCTGTCAGGACTAAGCTAATTTATTTGAGCAGAAGGCTGTTGAATTAGCAGAAGAATGCTTTGGCAATTGTTGAACTTTTTACCTGTCTGCCCAGTGGCTCAGAACATCATTCCTTTAAGAGGAGCTAAATGAATAGGGTTAATCTGTAGGGAACTTGGTTTCTTTTGAGTTTGGGAAAACTTTGATCTTTTCTCTTCACCAAATGTGATGTATAGTCTGAAGTTTCTTTCCCTGCTGCCTGGTTCCTCTTGTTGCAGACCAATTGGCCACCATGGAGCCTTAAAAGTTCTTCAATTAAAGGGACGTGGGACTTTTTTTTTTTTTTTTTAATTTTAAGAGGAAGACTTGTAACAGTTAGTGAACACCAGAGGGAAAAGGGAGAACAGCCTTTTAAACAGCTTTTCCCTGCATTGTTAGCCAGACTGCAGGCAGCAAGGCATGGCTTGGAGCATTATAGAAAAGAGCTATGAATGCCCTACAGGTGGTCTGCTCACATAATCTCCCCAATTTAAAACATTTTCCTTTACAGGACAATTGCATTACAAAACTCCCTTCTCTTTTGCTCCTAATTGAACCAACGAACAACTACAAGATTTTCTTTAAAAACCGAGTGTCTTAAAAAAAAAAAAAAAGAAAATCTGTTAACTACATTCTAATCTGTTTTCTAAAATGGGATCGCTCAGAATACCAGGGGTAAAAACTGCATTAGACATTATTCCAGATATTTTTATGCCTTCTGCTTATATTTTATCAAATTAGCAATAATTTAAAAGCAATTGGTTAGGTTGTGTGCTCGCAGTGAAAAGTTAGCCCCAGGTCCCTTATTAACCTGTCAATCATGGTAAGAGATGGGCAGCTATCCTACTAATGACACAGGTATCAATCATGATTTGTGGGAAAAACCTTGTTCCTTTGAGCACTGACTTGCTTATTGGTGTCCCTTTCAATGATTCCATAACTTAATAGACTCCTCCGCTTCTACAGAGTTACTGGGATCTTGAATAGCAGGGATTGAAAATGCCAATCTCTGCCTCCATGGAGGGAAAAATAGTTGTAACTTCTCCAATGCAAAGGATGTTCCACTGGGATTCATGCATGGTGCCTGTTTGTACACCAGTTGGTCAGGATCAGAATATTGACATACCTGTAAGTTGAAAAGGCCCTGGTATTTTCCTGTATTACTGGAAGCATTTTTTAACAGCTGTTGAAACATTTAAACACATTTGGCAATTTTCCCAGCTGTCAGTGAGGCTGAGGGAGAGGTCTTCCTGCTGGGGAGGCCCCACATACGGAAGGACACTCACTTCGTCAGATAAAAATCCTGTGTTCCATCTCCTTCAGTGGGCTCTAGCAAGGAAGACCAAGAGGAGGTACAGCCACAACCATTCTGTGAGAATTTGTTTATAGATGGGTCTCTTGCAGACAGCTGGTATAGGTTGCTAGTGCTGGGGTAAAAGCATTTCAGTAACAGACAGGAAGTAGTTGTGTGGCTTAACCTACCTTGGAAAGAGCTAACAGGTGCTTCAGGTGAACTTAGGAAAGCAGTTCCAGAGCTAGTTAGGTTAAGATGCCTGCTTTGGCATTTGGAAGTGACTGAGTAATAATGCAAAAGTTAAATAAAAATGAGGCAGAATCACTAGAAACAAACATGGGGAAATGGTGCTAGATTAGTTCATTGACCACTGCAGATTTTTGTGAATCAACATAAATTTTGCATCTAGGGAAAAAATAATCAGAAAAAACAAGAGCAAGGCATTTAGGTATGTAAGAAATACAAACCCACAGCTACACATAACTGTACATTATTATGATACCTTTATCAGATTTTAAAGGTAAATTTGCTATGAAGATCCAAATAATATCAGCAGGGTGGTAGGAATTACATGTTAACTTTCAGGGTCTGGTGATGAACTGCCTTCTCCATACATTTGCCAGGGAGCTACTAAAAATAGTTCCAGCAGACTCGTGGCCCAAGCCTTTGCCTGTGGAGCAGGAGTGCCCTTGGCATTTCTGCTGGCATAGGCTCACCCGTGGACAGAGGCAGCACCCACACACACCCACAGCCACACCAGCTCTTGAGAGCTAAGGGAAGGCTGTATTACCACTGATGTGGCTTCATAACACAACTTGTACAGCAACATTTGGAGAGCTGGATAGACTGCAACTAAAAGTCTCCTGTAGCTCACAGAAAGGTGTAATTAACTGCTCTGCTCCGGAGAGTGACTAAGCTAACAGGGAAACATGGTTCAGGATTTTTTTTTTCTTTTTCTAGTAAGCAGCATACCTGTAGAGTGTTCCTTTCCTTTCCAGGAACCCTCCCTGCTTCATGTGTTCCTGCTTCAAAAGGAAGTTCTATGGCTTATTCTTCTCCTGCTGTAATGACAGAATAATCCTGCAGCCTCCAAAGGAGGTGGCCTAGCTGCCAGTGGGCCTTTTCAGAAGAGGCAGAGCAGCCCAGGTGTGCTGCAGAGCCTCAGGAGGGACACCACACCTCCCTTGGGCCCTGCTGCCGAGTCCCTGGGCACTACTTGGAAGCATCACGCAACCTACTCCGAAGATTTCCCTGTGTACAGGAAGCTTCCCTGGAATTTTAATTATCAATGATAGAATGGCAGGGACTTCAGAAAGGGAGGGATTGGGAAATTTTTGTCTGTTGAAATAACATGAATGTGGCCAGGCTTTCTGGGAAGGCTATGAAGGCTAAGACTGGCACACGAGGAATCTTTTTTCCTTCTTTCTTACATGATATTTTAAAATAAAAGTATTGGTGTGCTCACCCATTAAGGAGTTCTTCAAATATGCTTGACTAGTCCTAAAAGGAATCCCATGTGGGGTAGGAAGGCTCGGTTCTGTGTGCTCATTACCCACAGCATGCTTCACCCCAGCTTCAGAGCCCATGTTCTTTCCAGGTTCACTTGGGCAAACACCTCACTAGCACCTGATGGTGTGTAGGAAAAATCAACAACAGTTTTTCGTAAGAGAAAACTAGTACTGGGAGCCAAAGCAGAACATCCAAATTTAAAAATGGATCAGTAGCCAATAAAGAAATAGCAAGGTCCTTGTGAGAATCCTAGGTCCACTTTGAAGTATAAAAACTTCAACATAAATAAGATACTACTGTTTGATCCCAGTGGCTGTGCTCAACATACTTCTTTCACAAGCACTACATGCAGTGCAGAAGCAACCCTAGCCTGCCCAGTGAGTTCACCTTCTTAACCAATAAAGACATGGAATTTTATATGAGATATGCAGGCAACCTAATATGAGGAAATAGCGAACTGATGATAATGAAAGTTGAAAAAAGACAAAAGATGCTTCTAGAGTGAAAGCTCACCTACAATTAAGATCATGCTGGAGGAAAGCTCAATGTGGGCCAGTCAAACCAGCTTGTGGAATCACAACAAGTTTCCAAAGTGCCTGTTACAACCTGCCTGTAGCACATGCCCTGCTCCTGCACCCCATTTTCAGAGCCACATGACCTGTGTTTCTCTAGGTACACACTTCTTCCACTCCCACCCACTGTGATCTCCCAAGCTTCTGGCCCAACAGGGAAGCAAGTGAAGAAAAATCTCTCTCCATTGCCCATACTGGCTATGTTTGCTCTGGTTTTGCCCCACATACTGAAACTGGATCATATTGGAAAAACAGCACATCTGTTCCTAGAATTAAAGAGGCTGACAACAAAGGTCACCCTGAAAAGAACAGGATGAGCCTAGGAAGAATAAGTAAAGTTATTTACAGATGATGGTCCAAGGAAGAAATATTAAACAGGGCAGACTGCCTTCATGTGGTCATGATGACTTCTAGGCAACCTTTAGGAGAATTCAATTAGAAATGTTAGATGTCCATTTAATCTTTTATAAATGCCCATCATTACTGTAATCAGGTGTATGGATTTCACCAGTTCAGCAGAAAAGACCACACATCATAGATGCCATGGTAGTATGGAAATAACTAGTGTCTGGTATTAAAATGTAGAGCTATGATCTGAGGTGACTAAGGGTAGTCAAATCACTTCAGGAACTAGTAGCTAAGGTCAAATGCTGAACCAAGATTTTTGAAGGCTGAGATAATACTTTTTCACTCCTAGAAGTCTCATATCTATGATCTCAAAAAGCTTTACAGTCACTAGATAATTAATAGTCAAATTTCTTCTTGGGAGACAAAAATTGCAGCAATACCTAGGCTAATTAAACTTACATGAGTCTAGGGGGAAGAACCTGGATTTCCTGGCTCTTTTATGCTCTCAGTAACGCTCCACATTACAAGCACATCCTCACGCACTGCCCAGCAGTTTCCCTTCCAACAACCCTACCCTGAAGGGCCATAGTCCCATATGCCTGGAGCATACAGTTTCCCAGGCACCATGCCAAATCCATCACTGGTTTTCAGTAAAGCTGGCGCTCTCAAACACCAGTCCCACTGCTGCCTTTACAACTTTTGAAGTACCCTAGCCCTTGCATGGAGCCGGGGTGAGAGATACTATCCTCTTCATCAGGAAGGGACAAAGAGATTTGAGGGAGTTAGGTAAAAAAGAAGCAAACCAGCATAGTTGCATTAGTTAGGCTTACCCAGCCAACCTGGGCTTTGTGTGCTGAGGGGCTGAAGTTAAATCGGCTTTTACGAGTGGAGAAAAATGACTCATTCATCCTATTCTCTAAGGCAGGCAGGTGCGGAAAAGAGGGTTTACAACAGTTTTGGAGTTGCATCGGGCAAGAATTCCTGTCAAATGGAGGCACGCCGGGAAGAAGCGGTGTGTGCAGCAGCCCCGGCGGGGCCGGGGTACGGGGCCGCCGCTCCGCTCCCCAGCCAGCAGTGCCCTCAACTGGGAGAGACTAGGAATTTCACCCCGAGGCCTTCACAGTGCTCCTCAGTGACTGTCTGCAACCTTTTCCTCAACCTTTCCCCCTTCATTTGGGGCACGGCGGGGGCCGTCGATGAGGCGATGGCAATTGCCCCCTCTCTGGGCGAGCTGTGAGGGCCGCGGGGCACCGGCAGAGGAAAACGTGGAACTATAAAGTCCTTTTTTAAAACACAGCTTTCCCAGAAAATGCAAATGTAGTCAGAAAGGTGTGAGCAAGTTACTATCCATTCCAATATAACAGAGAGCTGGACTATCTCTCTTGGGTACTATCTGGTCTTTTTAATATATTGCAGAAATATATGTTCTGATTATTTTTGCCACACACGCAACTGTTAGATGCACATATATTTTTAATGTGTTACCTGAATGTTCTTTCCTCCAAACATTAGTCATTGCTAAATCATACTTGTAATTTTTCACAGTTAGTCTCAATTATTTTTTTTTCTCCTTGATTTTCTTCCAGAAAATAAACCTATGATCAGAATGTCCCATTTTCACACCTTCTGAAATTAGAAAGAATTCTTTTCATGCCATTAATTGATGTGATTCAGAGTGTATGTGTGTTAGACAGAATACCCCAGTCACCTCTCAGGGGCTGAAGCCTAAATGGTCTCTTTCAATGTGAATCAGATAATGTAGCAATCTGGCTTATTGAAACAGACGACTGGCTTTGGCTTTCTCTCCAAATATAGAGTGGGAATAACGTTAAATCTGACTTTTTAGAAGTGAAAGGGAACTGTTTCCCATCCAGCTACAGAAGCTGCAGCTTTGGGGCCGTGCACGGTCTGCACGTTGCTGCCCTGTGGAACACTGGCTCCCGAGCCACGGAGGGGACACCGGCCGCTCGGCAGGGGCCTGCCTGCTTTGTTTTCCCCAACCCTGCTGGGCAGAAAGCACTTTTACCACAGCGATTTTTAAGCTGAAATTACTTTTTTTTTTTCCCCAAAAAAAAACCCCCTCTAATAATATTTTGCCTGTAGCAATTCTGAAAAATCAGTTTTCAGGGATGTGGAGCAGGGCATTAGGAAGAGTCAGATCAAGAAACCAGAGAGAGACCCACAAGGAGCTTCATTGCTGCCAACCGCTAGCTCATTAGTGTACAAGAATTGTGTGTGTTGTTTTTAGCAGCTAAAGAGTTATTTATGGCTTCTATGTTCTCAAGCCAAAGTGAGTGAGGGGTGCAACCAGGGCAAACGCATCAGAGCAATGCAAATCACTGACAAGGCATCATGAATGCAAGCTGAGCAGAATTTAAATACAATCTATGAATGAGAGGAAAGATTTGCATGAGGGAAACAATCATTAGAATCTGATTTAACAAGCAGTATATAAAACGGGCCTTTGCAGCTTAAAATGAAGTAAAGCACATTCACATTACACATGCTTAATGAAAAAAAAAGCAGCAATATCACAAAAAAACTAATTTGTTAGTAGAGCTCGGAAAAGAAGTGGTTTTCAGAGAATACCTTTAGATCCTGATTCAGAAACTTGTGCTTGATTGCTTCCTTGAATAGAAGTGGATCATAAGCATGTAGGGTGGTAAGGGCTATTTAAGTGCATGCCAAAGTCCTATTGATTTCAGTGAGATTTTATAAGATGCTAAAAGTAAGCGCATGCGTAAATGTTTTCCTCAACAAGAGTGCTTTTCTGAATTAGCTTAACTCATGAATTTACCTTTCAAACATAACTCCTGAGAAAATGAGGTAGGCAAGAGTAAAAATTATATACTTTTGCATGTCTTAAGATAATGGAGAATTATTCTGCTGTTTTTCTTTTCCAGCCAGTTGCCACAAACACTGGGTAAAAAAACTTTTATTTAATGTCCCCTAAAATGCATTGTGTCTGCCTCTAAATATCTAAATATCTTATCTCTGTCAACACTGGACAATCTTTTTGTTTCTATGGAAGCATTGGTCTAGTTGTATATTTACATCTCTTAGCATATTCCTGTGGAACTACAGCACTTCTTTTTATGCACTTCTTTCAAGTCAGTCATTAACAACAAAACACACACGAATTAAAAGAGCTTGGTCTACAGCTGTGTGGCCATATCGACTATACCTGTGAAAGTTAGACTTTATTACCAATTTTTCTTTTGGCATTTTGGAAGATTTCACAGTTTTGCAGTGGTGCATTGCAAGATGTCTTTTTGAAGCCTATGAAAGATGACCAGTGTGGTTTTGCTTTTCATGCTCTTTTCCTAAATAATTTGTGAGAAAATGTTTGGCATCATATGATATTCCAGGTCAATAGCAATATTATTCTCCTGGCTTTGCTTTCTCTGGCTCTTTTGTTGAGCAAAACCCGTATAACATCTGGTGAAAGGTAACATCCTCTACAGTGGTACTTCTCCAGCTGTGATTATTGCTTAAATATTTCTTGATTTTTCATATTTCCATTTTTTCTTTCTTCTTTTTCGGCCCCCTTGCAAGTGCCATGTTTTTGTGAAGGCTGGGGTTCAGATCAAGACTGAGACATCTAAGTGCAGGTAAGTATCTAAATATGTTTTTTTAAAGGTAAGCAATTACATAAACTGTTGCAGTCAATAGAGTGTTAGTAATGTAGTCAGTGGGTCCTGGCAGGTGAGTCAGTTCCCTCTAAAGTAAACATGTGAGCCTTAATTCAATTGCCCAGACATAGGCTCCAGGTGGTTCTGGAGAATCTTGTCCAGTTTCTACCTGCCTCTCCAAGCAATCTTGGGAACTTTCTGTCATATCTGAAAGCCGCTCTCACCCTCTGGCATCTCTAATAACATGAGATACCTTTTGTGTATTGGAGCAACTGATTGGAGCCCAGATCTGAATTTGACCACATCTCCTTGGACAGTACTGGGAGTTTGGACACCTGCCTCACAGCTATGCAACAAAATGTAGGTGACTTAATCTTGAGCTGAACCCTGCCAAGAGACTCTGGTGATTCTTTTTGTCATCGGTCACATATCTGATGCAATTTTTCAGTAGTTTCTTGGTAGTGGATTCTTTAATTGCTGCTTCCTCAACTTTTACAGTTTTTGCTGGGTTCTATCATGTCTTTGTACAAGCTGGTACAATTTCTAGTTTTGATCGTTTGATAGAGAAGTTGTTTCTTAGCCACTGGTCTGGCTTCTTTGACACCCTTAAAAGTACTCTGCACATTCTCTCCTAAGGATTTGGAAGGGGCGATTCTTGACAAGAACTCTGATTGATATAATCATAATTTATTTAAAAGGTGTTATTTTAGTATCACCCCTTTTGGCAGTCCCCTCACCTGTAATGATATCTATGTGCTTTCTTCTCCCTCTTTGCAGTATATTAACTTCTATGGTTTTTACTTTATACTTTTAAACTTACTTTGCGGATGTTTTGTCTCTTGTCAACATTTTGGGGAGGCTGTTGTTTACTTTGGTTTGCTTCCTTTCTTCAGTTTTCTTCATTTATCCATACTTTAGGATGCCTTAAAGTGCATAACCATGTGTCCTTAAATCATGCAAGTTCTATCAGCTCCTCTAGAGAGCAGCAAATACATAAAAATAAAATGTAACATAATTCGACCTAGCTTTCCCTGAAACGATCCCAATCTTAGTACTGAAAAACGGCAAAGAACTGCGAGGAGTGGAGGTACTACACCCAAGTTGGGCACTTTCAGACAGTGTCTGAGAACTGTCCTAGCCCTGGCACTTAGTGTGCCTGCAGCCCCCTACCCTCCCTAAAAACCATGCTGAAGCCCAACCCCAACTCACCCACATCTTATGGCAGAGGGGAAAAGGAAGGCAACAGCGGTGCAGCCTGGGCCAGGGACCGGAGCTGGATGGCCACCAGATCCGTGGGCCATAAAGCTTCCCATCCTTGCTCACACAGGAATATCAGCCAAGAGGATGCCCTCACTTTCTGAAAAACACCCAGAAGTTCTCCATTCCTCATGGCCATCAGTAGGCATTTGACAGATGGGGCTCCAACTTCTAGTGGGTGCTAGGGCTTAAGGGAACTTGGCAACTGACAGGGGGAATTTATTTATTTTTTAAAGAAAAATAGTCAAAGTAATGAAAAGTCTTCCCAGCTGTAGACCTTTTCGGACTAAAACCACCATGTGTTCGAAATGAAATAATACACAAATCTTCAGAAGAAGGACAAAGCTTTCTCTGATTTTTAAGATGGGTCTCCAAAGGAAGACTGACAGGTGCCAGCCTAAGCACTCGCACAGCTGACACAGACCTAACAGCAAAGCAAACGCCTTCTAATGGAAAAGCCCATACAAAAGAGCTTTCTTAAACACAGTCATGCTTACAGGCCTGTCTCTGGTAAGGTTTTCTGCCAGTAAAGCTTCCTGGCTTATTCTCGAGTTTGTACTGACTGTTTGAAGCAGGTTTTTCTCTCAGATATAAGCCTGGCCAATTAAGCTCATTTAAGTCACCCCAGATCTGTGGAGGGCCTATGGCTGCAAGTAGAGCAGCTTTTCCTCACAGTTTTCTCTGACCCACACTACATTTCAGGGCCACTACCAATCCTTCTGGTGGCATTCACTTCAAATTACCAGGTTTGGAGGTACAGATGGGAACTGTCTTCCCTAAAATAACCACCTGAGCTCTGGTAAGGGCACTAAACGACAGCTCTGGACAGACAGAAAACATTGTCAGCATAAGAGCTACTGCCGAGGCCACACTGAAGCAAGGGGCTGAACTCCCTTCTGGAAAACGGACTTACCATGTGTTGGGTTATATGGAGGGGTTGGCCAGGGTATAGATGGGCTGGAGGGAGCTGCAAGAGCTGGGAAGTGGATAGGGCTAATATGCATATTCCAGTGCTTGCCTCAAGGATACTCACCTTGTCCTGGCACACTAGCACAGTGTGGTGAAAGGGGGTCAAGGCAAACAAAGGGGAAAAATACAGCAAGAGGGAATTATCTGTATTCACTAAGGACCACGTTTATCACCACATTTTCCCCATTACTGGGTCATCTTCCATACCAAGATCCTTCCTCTTCAGCAACTGCAGGGCACTGGCTAGCTTCTGCTGGTAGGCTGGAAAATAGAGGCAGACTCTTTAGAAGGGAATGTAGTGATAGGACAAGGTGGGTAGCGGTTTTAAACTGAAAGAGGATAGATTTAAATTAGATATTAGGAATAAATTATTTAGTGTGAGGGTGGTGAGATACTGGAACAGGTTGCCAATGGAAGCTGTGAGGGCCAGGTTGGATGGGGCTTTGAGCAACTTGCTCTAGTGGGAGATGTGTCTGCTGATGCAGGGGGGTTGGAACTAGATGATCTTTAAATTCCCTTCCAAACCAAACGATTCTATGATCCTACAAAAGGCAAAGTTGGATACAACTAGTACAGCTACACAGGTGGTCTGGTAAATAAGTTCTGCCTTATTTTTGGAAACACTTTTTGTTGAAGATCCTGAAAATGGTGGAAGTGGTGGTCCAGGATGGGTGGTGGAGGCTGTACCTTGCTGCTTGTTGTGTACAGATGGCTGGGCAATTCCATGTGGGGTGCAGCCACTGTACTGGAAAACCACAGCCTTCTGCACCATGGCAACCCCACCTGGTATTGAAGCAGACAAATACCAAGAAATGGGCAAAACTGGAAGAAGCTGGCACTCACTGGTACTTTCTTTTTACAAACCAATTCCTGCAGACATTCACATGCACATTGCATGGTGGTGTGCAAAACTGCAGGGAAAACTCAGTCCTCACTGAGATGGCAGGTGAGGTCTTTTGCTGGGTGCTGACTGAGGCACATGTACCTTGATATGTTTTACATAGTCTGGTTTCAATGAAGATCCTGCTGATTCTCCAGTCCAAATAAAATTATCTGTAGGTAACTTTGCAGATGCAGAAGTGTGCATACAATTATATGACATATCTCCTAAAGGGTTTTTCTGCAAGGTGGCCTTAGCTTTGCAGCAATTTTTCAATGTAATCCTTTAACATAGGGTTCATTTCAACTACTCTATTAATTTACTGTAAATCAACAGAAGAAGTACTCCATGTTTAAGGTGTTCAGTCTGTACTGGCAGGGTCTGCAGGCTGCCTGCAGGGGTGCAGTGGGCAGCCATGTAGGGACTGGAAAGTCCTTAAATTTGTCTTTTGGTGCCCTGACTGAGGTGTTCTTATAATGACTGTGTATATGCTCCAAATCCATGGCAAAATTCTTAAAGAATGTGGTGTCAGAAGCAGTGCAAGACAATATTTAAACTGAGCTGTGCCCAACTTGTAGTAGGTTGAACCCCAGGTTCAGCAACAACAATATTACTTAACAAGCTTAGGGGGACTCTAAAAGCATCTTATCCTGTTTTTTGTTGTGGTTTTGTTTTTGTTTTTTAAAAAGAGAACATTGCCTACCTTCAGTACTAGCAAAAGGCAGAAAATCAGAGAGGAAAATGCAAAAATTCATTCCACTAGGTGAAAATCTTCTGTTTCCTTCCATTATTGTTACTTCTTTGTCCAAAGGAACACATTCAGGAAGAGAAAATCCCTAAGCACACACTATAGTGTGTAGTGCCTAAAATTTCACAGGCAAAATAAATGTTACACACACAGGAAAGCCAGAATTGAAAGGACTTCCTTCTGATTGCTGACCCAAATCCTCCATCTTTCTTGAGGGCACCTTATATAAGCTTCAGTTTCTAAAGAAAAGCTCAGAATCTGCCACCATCTCCACTCAGTAATTTTTCCTCAGTGAAAGCTTTAAAAAAGCTAAGGCATTACATATTAGCTATGAAACCGGAATTAGAGACAGCTCTTTAACTCCTGGCATTTCCACCTTGTGAATGGAGTAGGATCAGAAAACAGTCCTTGGAGTTAGCACTGTATGTGTACTCCCATAACTATATCATAGTTGTGGAGAAGGCCTGGGACATCCTGCCTGTCAAACTCAAATGGTGGAAAACAGAAGGGAAACTGGGAGAAGGCAAAAGCTAGTGGATTGTGATTGTAATCTAGTTATGTGGATGTTGGATAATTTTAATCATAGAGATACAGTTTGTGGTTTCTGATGATCAGTGATCAGATTTGTGCCTCCATGAACTCATTTTCCAGAACTGACATTGCTGTGTATCACAGGCCAAGAGTTAATGGGTATGACTGTGAACAGAGATCACCTATTGCAGAACATTTTAGCAACTCAGTTATGTGCTAAGAGCATCACATTGTAAAAACACTTCTCTATCAGTTGAACATCAGGCTATTAAAAGCACTACAAAAGACAGAAGTTAAAGAACAGCCTTTTTAACTACTTCCCTAATTTTGGAGGGGCATTTCTTTACTGTCCTAAAATACTACAAGCAGAATTAATTTAGCTGTTCTCCATTGTAATAATGACATTAAAATAATGTGCAATTAATATCCTCTTTAATGATACCTTCTAGAAAGATAATCACTGCAATAATGATGCAATAACGATGTATCACATAAAGGTAGATAATTTTAATAACTCAAAAGAATACACTAAGGAACTCTCTACATTCTTAACTTCAGATTTGATACTTATCCTGGTCTGAACTGGAGAACAACTGCTGCTAATGGGAAGTGATGCATTCCCTAGACACCTCTACAGTGTATTTCACAACAGAAGAGAAAGTCACAGTGACCTAACCTAGACTGTGAGGAAGAAGGAGAAAGTGATTAAAGCTGATTGAAACTTGGGGTTTGGCTGCTATTTCAGTATTGAAAAAACATATTCCAACCTAAAATAGAACAAAGAAATGGAAAATTTTTGTTCATTAATAAAGTGTTTGAAATCTTTCTTTTTTAGGGGTAACAAATTGATTTTTTTTTTTCTTTAAATCATGCTGATACTGCAGAAACTCCCAGTGATACTTTATTTTGCTTCATGGAAAGCATGAAAATTCCAGGTCTCCAGCAGCCTAGGAGATACTTATTTAGCAAGAGAAGTGCTATGATGCAGTTGAAGACACTAAGAAAACAACATTTTTTTTGGCATTTTATAATTTTCCAATAAAGATTTTATTTCCAGAGTGAAAAGTATTTTGTGACAGATTTCCTGATAAGTTCCAACTCTGATTTTCAGGGAGCTCAATTTGTTTCTGTTGAGTCTCATGTTCAGCACCAAACAAGACTGGAGGAGCAATATAGGTAGCTTATGTATTGATCCATAAAGCCACCTCAGGGTGCAAGTGGTGCCTGCTCTGCAGCTATGGCAGCCTTGTCTGAATGCAAGAAAAGAGCTTTCTGAAGGCAAGATTAAGAATATTGTGTTTTCAACATACCTTCAGAAATGCTTTTCTGAAGTGGATGGGGTAAGAGAAGATTTAAAGACATGCTTGCAAAAGTAATAAGCAGATTCTGTAATATTTTTCTGAGTATGAAATAAGTTCTGGAAGGAGTTGTGAAACAAATCCACAAATCTAGAAGACCAAATCTTTGCTTAAACTGCAGAAAATCTTGTTGCTTCTTTGCTCCACAACTATTACTTCTTTTACTCAGTCTTTCTAGGACATTGAGGCATCTTCACAGTACCTCATCAGTCAGTGATATTGATTATAAAGAGAAATTAGAGGTGATCCCCTTTGTTCTTTCAAACAGATATTCTTCCCCATTTCCTCCTCCCCATTGTGGATGCCCCTGCCAATGATGTCTTCTCATTTGCTTGAGCCATGGAACCTCTGAATAGGTTCTTATTCAGAATAGAATCTTCCTTTGGTCTTCCCTTGCTGGTGGATCCATCCAGTTTGTAAAACCATGTATTTGTAATTTTAAAATGTGACTTGGAAATAGTTGTTAGAGGAGACTTTCCCTTATGGAGCAGATAGTTGATGCCAGAAGCTTCGATTCCCTCCCCAGTGAAAAGCCCACACAAATCCTGCTCTTTCAGTATGCAGTTTTTATAAACACATTGTGCTTATTACACTGACCCTGAATTATGAGTCAAAGGGTTCACAAGTCCTAAAAGTTCACTAATTTCATTTTCCATTTCAGACACAAACAGGATCTTTCTGATTTGAAATGAGACTCCTTAGTCATTAAAAAATGTCTCTAGCTAGAAACACCAAAAAGCAAACTGTGTCCCACCACAATGCATTTATTATTTATCCTACCCTATTTATATCTCATGCTGAGGGATGTACATGATAGACCGAATCTCCATTTGTTCCTTGCATTTCTTCTCACAGCTGAGAAGATGCAATGAATCATAAAGGGTTTTCATTGTTGCAATGTTTTGTCATGGTACGTGTAATCAGCACAGACCCCGTTAAAGAGGCTTTGGAGAATAAGAAGTTTAAATATTTAATGTTTTTCTGGCTATGATAAGTTTAATAATTAATGTTGCTCCTATCCTGGAAATGACAAATCATACAACAAGCCCATATGATAAAAGAAACAAACACAGCTAATAGGAAGGAAAACTTTACTTAGCTGGTAGTAATTAAAACCACTGTTGCATACCTCAGGATCCCAAAGTACTTTGCAGGCAGAATTAAGTTCTGCTTCCAAGCAAAAGAACAGTTCTGTCCATCTATTAAGCTACTTTATTTTTGAGGGGATGCAGAAGATGAGGGATAATTAAGTGCTAGTCTATCTTGCATATGTGATAAATGATACAGACATGATGAGCCAAACAGTATGAAAGACTTCTGCACCTACAGGGGAGAAAAAGAACAATGTGAAAGCTGTTGTCTGCAGAGAGGAGCTGGCCGTTAAGACATTACAGAAATTTGTTGAATGGCAGAGTAAGGGCAAGACTGGATCTGTGCCTGTTTTCTTCTTTGCATGGGTCTAAATGGAGAGTGAGCTACTCTTGCTCCAAGCAGTGTCTACAAATACCAGCTCTTGCCACCCTCCAAATAATCTGCTTTGTAAGACAGTACCACTAGTACATTTCTCCAAGTACGTGCTCCTCCACATCCACTCCCACTGATGATCTACAGGTATATGCAACCTTCAACCCCCACTGACTTGTAGCTAAAAGACAATTCAGCTCACACACTGCTGTGATTCAGGGCTGCACCACGCTTATGTAAATGCAACACAATTAATCTTGACAGAAAGCACAAAGCATGGCAGTAATAAACTGCTTTGTGATTCACTTGATTTAGACATATTTTTAAATCATAAAATCATAGAATGGCTAGGGTTGGATGAAAGACCACCTAGTTCCAATCCCCTGCATGGGCAGGGACACCTTCCACTAGGCCACATTTCACATGTCCAACCTGGCCTTGAACACCTCCAGGGAGGGGGCATCCACAACCTCCCTGGGCAACCTGTTCCAGTGCCTCACCACACTTCCTAACGTTCAACCTAAATCTATCCCCTTCCAGTTTAAATCCATTACCCCTCACACCCTGGTGAAAAGTCCCTCCCCAGCTTTCCTGTAGGCCCCCTGCAGGTACTGGAAGGCCGCTATATAGTCTCCTTGGAGCATTCTCTTCTCAGGGATGAACAAGCCCAACTCTCTCAGCCTGTCTTTGTAGCAGAGGCCCTTCTCTGGACTCACTCCAAGAGCTGTATGTCCTTCCTGTGCTGGGGGCTCCAGAACTGGACACAGTACTTCAAGTGAGGTCTCACAAATGTGGAGCAGAGGGGCAGAATCATCTCCCTTGCCTGCTGGCCACACTTCTTTTAATGCAGCTCAAGACACAGTTGCTTTCTGAGCTGCAAAGCACACATTGCTGGCTCATGGTGACCTTTTCATTGACCAGCACCCCCAGGTCCTTCTCCTCAAGGCTGTTCTCAATCCATTCTCTGCCCAATCTATTTGTGCTTGGGACTGCCCTGACCCAGGTGCAGGACCTTGAACTTGGTCTTGTTGAACTTCATAAGATTGGCATGGGCCCACCTGTCAGGGTCCCTCTGGATGGTGTCCCTTCCCCCCAGCGTGTCAACCACACCACAGAACTTGGTGTTGTCAGCAAACTTGCTGAGGGTGCACTCAATGCCACTGTCCATGTTGCTGATAAAGATGTTCAACAACACCAATCCCAATACAGACCCCTGAGGAACACCACTTGTCACTGATCTCTGTTTGGACATAGAGCCATTGATCACTACTCTCTGAGTGCAACCATACAGCCAATTCCTTATCCATTGAGTGGTCCATCCAGCAAATCCATATCCTTTTAATTTTGAGACCATCATGTCATGCAGGATAGTGTCAAAAGGTTTGCACAAGTCCAGGTAGATGACATCAGTTGCACTTCCCTTGTCCACCAATGCTGTGACCCCATCATAAAAGGCCACCAGGCATGATTTGCCTTTGGTGAAGCCATGTTGGTTGCCACCGACCACCTCCATGTTTTCCACGTGCCTTAGCTGAGCCTTCAGGAGGATCTGCTCCATGATCTTGCTGGGCACAGAGGTGAGAATGACTGGCCTGTAGCTCCCTGGGTCTTTTTTCCTTCCTTTTTTGAAAATGGGGTTATGTTTCCCCTTTTCCAGTCAGAGGGAACTTCACCAGACTGCCATAATTTTTCAAATACGAAGCAGCTTTACAGCTTCATCTGACAGCTCCCTTAGGAGTCATGGATGGATCTTGTCAGGTCCCCATGGACTTGTTCACTTTCAAGTTCTTTAGATGGTCTCAAACATGCTCTTCTCCTACAGTGGGGAATCTTCCTTTTCCCAGTCTCTGCCTTTGCATTCTGTTACGTGGACAGTGTGCTCAGAGCCTTTACCAGTGAAGACTGAGGCAAAAAAAGTCATTCAGTACCTCAGCTTTCTCCATATCCTGCATGACAAGGTCTCCTGTTTCATCCTGGAGAGGACCCACATTTTCCCTTTTCTGCCTCTTATAATTGAAGTACCTGTAGAAACCCTTCTTATTACCCTTGGTGTCCCTGGACATCATCATTCTATGATTCTCTGAAGGTAAGATGGGTCACTTTCTAACTGTTTTTTCCACAGTGTAATTATCTCAGACCTGGGTTTAGGGAAAACGGTTTCTACTGTGAGAGAAGGATATAGTGGCAATGTCTATAGCAAAGTGCTCACCCTTTTTGTCTGCCAGACTTCTAATGCTAATCAGAGTTAAACCTGGCCAGGAGACCTTGTCATGCAGGATATGGAGAAGGCTGAGGTACTGAATGCCTAAACAGGTCAGGTGACTCAAACCCCCTACTGAAATAAAGAGTCCAGTGTGACTATTTCAGATTGAGACATGTAGCATCTTGTAGACATGTCAATAGGACATCTGCACTAGGGCACAGTCAGTGGTGTCAGAGCATCAATCCTGGAGCTCGGTTCTCTGCACCATCCAGGTGCTGGCGCACTCCCTGCCACACTTCTGACCCACACCTCCTAGTCATCTCCTGAGCAAATCTCATGCACAGGACCATTCCCAACAGCTAATCTGGATGCAGATATCCTGTTTTGGAGGTTACTGGAGTTGAGTAACTCAGAGATGGTCAGACTATGCTAGTTAACCTCAGGGACAGAGATGGGTACTGCTAGAGTGTTGCTAACACTCAATCAGTCAGATGTAATGTTTGGGGTTTTTTTAAACATTCATACTTTGCTACAAAACATGTATTTTTATCTGATTCACTTCCGGTTTGAATATCCTTTCTTAGAATGGGCTTAAAGGATTTAGTATAAGGAGATAAATTCACCTTCTGACAGTAGAAAATGTACAACTGTGTTTTAAAGTCATGTCTTTCCTAAGCTAAACTTTTGCAATCAAACTAGGTTATGGCAAGCAAGCGTTCACACGTACTCCTGGAAAACCAGGTTAGGCACATCAGTGACAGTCCACAGCTTTTACAGTCACACTCAGAAAAAAAGAAAAATGATACCTTTTCTAAAGAACAGTTCCCTTAATGTCATATCCTTGAAATTCTTATCCAAAATTTTCCCTTTCTTTTCAGTGGAGCAAATACAGCATAGAAAAGACTGCAGCATTAACTCAGCCAAGGGATCCAGTTGACACTAACTGAAACCTCCTCAGTGATGCAATGATGTGTCTTGCCAGGGTCACAGGGAGGTGTTCACTCATGACCCTATACCCATTCTGACTTTTTTGACCTCAAGCAACTAGTGCTGCTATAATTTGATTGAGCATCAACATTTTTTAGCTCAGCTGAAGGGTAATACCCTAAAAGCTTGCTCTGAACTACAGAGGAAGAAACTCCAAGGTGAGACTTGATCTGAGGTCTCAAAGTCAGGGCAGTATCTTTAATCAAGTCTTGCTGAAGGCTGGGTCTCACTTGCTTGCCTGTAGTTCCTTGGGGGTCACCAGGATACAAGGGTTCTTCAGTGCTGTCTTGCTTAACAACAAGATCTCCTGACATAAAGGGCTTATTGCTGTTGCTGTTAAGGTTAGTGCTGGCAGTTTGCCGAGAGACCACTTCAGGATGGAGAACAGCCTCTTCTTCCTCTTCAGAGCGAAGTGAGCAGGAACCATCACTGGTCTGGCTGCTGTTTGATACTGGACAGTCTTGATTTTGAGGTGGAGAAGAACTACCATGCTGTATTGGGGGAAGATTTAACATGGACTCATTCTCTACATGGAGGTTTGCCAGCCGCTTGCTCTTTTGGTTTCTTGCTGTCATCCTCTGGACAGCACAGACAAGATCAGCAAGGCTGAGCAGGAAGGACAGACTGCTGACCCCCCAGATGAAAATCATCATGATGGATTTCTCAGTAGGCCGGGAGATATAACAGTCAACTGTGCTTGTACAAGGTGAATGGTAGCAGGAAAAGCGCTCAGGAACAAAAAATCCAAAAAGAAGATATTGCACAGCTGCAAAGGCAGCTTCGAGTAGTGTCCTAAAAAAAAGATGAAGTGTATATGCCCCAGAAAAATTAAGGACACTTAGGTTGTCTGCACTACAATCTAATCTGTTGACAACCGCATTTCCACAGAGCTCCTTCAGGTCTTTAGGGCTTGATAAACCTTTATTCCCTTTGCATCCTTGCACCAAACAGTGCATTCTTACAATGTACATGGCTACCTTGTGCAAAACATAAATACTGAATGCAGCATAAGGTAACAGGATAGACACAGTCTGAATGAGCCAGAATCTAAAGTGAGATACAGGAGAGAATAAGTCATAGCAAACATTGGAGCATCCTGGTTGCAGGGTGTTGCAGATGAAGCGCTCCTGCTCGTCTTGGTAAAGGGGATAGCCTGCTAACACTACCACTGCCATTCGCAGCAGAAGTATTAACATTAGCCAGATTTTTCCTAGGAGAGAAGAAAGGTAAGAAAAGGAGTCAGAGTACTGAGGAGGAAGGGAAGGCAGATAATGTAGTGATGCCCTCTCTATAGAATAAATAGCCTCTGTAATCAGTCTTCTCTCCTAAAAGTGCCTCTTTGGCTTTGTTTTGACTGGTACTGAAGCTCATGTGAAAACATGTTAGCTGACACATTCCATAACCTTCATCTGGACTTGACAGTGTAAGGGTTTGATGTACAATAAGCCATGCCAAATGAAATCTCAGTCTATTGAAAATACTTTGAACATGTCCAAATCTGATACAGAGAGTTCATAATTGAGCAAATAGTCCCATTTCACTCCGAGTTTTTCCTTGCTGTTGGTTTCATACCTTTTGTTGTATTTCAATAATACAGATCTGCTAACATAGTATGAAACTCCACAGCAAAAGATTTGTTCTTGATCTTGGCCATAAAATTGTGTATAAAGTTTACTACAATCAACAAACTCTATTTGCTCTGTCTAGGCTGGTATTTACCAGTGAGCTAGTTGCTAGTTGCTACCAGCAAGCTTATGCAAAATGTACTACAAATGTACATTTCTATGTGAATGTTTGTACTCCCCTCATACGTCTCTACTGCTTCTTTGGTTGCCCCATCTTGCCCATGTCTTCCAAGCTTCTTTCTCCTTGGTGTGCAGTTTCTCTATTAAAACCAAAATCTCCCTTCTGTCTTGATTACTAACACCGAGCCTTGCAAGTCTGGCATATTCATGCATTGCTAATTTCTATTCATCTTTCCTTGAATTCTTTCATATGATTTCTTTAGGTAGGTCTTGGTCTCATCCACTTTGGTGGGAAAGATCAGACCTTATCCTTATTTCACTACACCAATAACAGTGAAAGATCAAGCATTGCTACCCTATATATCCTACCCTTTGAATTATACTGTATTGCTCATGACAGCCTCTTTGAGGATTTTTGGCTGGGGTAGACTTGTTGAAAGTTTTTTGTAAAGTTACACACATTGCAGTGTTGCTGACAATGCTATTTGTTTTTAAAAAAGGAAAGGCAAAAAGATGAACTGAGGAGAAAGGGAGAAGGAAGAGAAAAGCAGAAAAGGGGACAAAGAAATTCTTTTCCTGTGCAGGATAGGAAAGCCTAAAAAAACCCCATTATATTGTAAAAATAAATAAATAAATAAATAAATATCTATACAAATATGTGGGGAAAAAATCAACACCTGATGTTAAGTTTAGCCCTTGAATTTCTCAAGTTTCCTTTTGAATCCAGTCACTGGTTCTGTATGTGCTTTTGAAAAAGTAATTCTAAAGCCTTTCTGTTTATCTTTAATCATCTGAACCTTAGTGAGGATTTTGCTGATTTCATCTTCCTGAGTTTCAGTGACAGGCTGTGCTGTTACACTCTTTCCAACATAGTGTGGGTCAATAGAAGGAACCAGTTATGCAGAACCAGTCATCTTTAGCAAGCAGTGTGTTTCCTACTCAGGTAGCATTTTTTCCCTGTGAGGACCTTAAAATGTTTGAAGCACATTGGTTAATTAAGCTCAAAATACTTCATGCTATTTCACTATCAATTTTTAATTAGAACATGTACAATAGGGAGTGCTGCTTAAGAAAACTCAATGGCTCCTTAGGAAGCACTTTAGTATGACACATTTTAGAGATAACCCCTCCATGCATTACTTTCCCTAATGACTCAATCTTGATTAAACGTATTAGAACAAGCCCCTTCACCAACCCCCCATGTGGCTTAGTTGGATACTATCTGCAGGCCACAGTACAAATGACAGCAACTGCTCATGACTGCAGGTGAAGGGTCTTTGAAAGGCCCTTGAAAGTTTTTCTCTGGCTCACACTTTGCTCAAAGTAGCCCATGAAAACATAGCAGTGTCTTATTTAAATAAGAAGGAAAAAAAGAAAGAAGCACTCAAACAACTGTTAGCTGAGAAAAAAATGGTATTTTGTTGATTTGTTTTTTTAATGCATGTGAACTTTGTTCATTTATAAAAATAAAGAATGAAAAGCAATGGTAATTAACCACAATGGTAATAAACCACAAACATCTTCCTGTAGAAGAGAGGTTTGAGGTGTTTTTTTTCTCTTCTTTAAACCTTCTAATTTATCACTAAAGCTATTGCATACATTCTACTGCTCACTTTATGTGGTATAAATAAAGAGTTACTTCTCTGTGTTTTCGTCATGATGCCTACAAAAGCCAAGAAGAGCAAATTTGAAAACTTTGCCAGAATTTTTTACATAAAGTTCAGAAAATATGTATCAGAGAGTGAGTAAGAATCTGTTTGAAAATAAAATAAATACATTAACTACTCATATCGCTTATCTAAATAATAACTTCTTATTTTAAAGATCACAGAGGGATAGCTAGAGATTACAGTCGATTATCAATAGGACACTTGGGTGGCTTCAGGATGTGGAGCAATGAAAGAAAGAAAGAAAGAAGAGAGCTTTTAAAAAGTACTTACCTACAATAGTCACATTATAGTTGAGTGTGACAATCAAAAATCCCAGTGAATCCCAGCGCTCCATGTTTGAACAGGTTTACAACACTTCCAGCTCCTGATATCCTAGCAGTGTTGGCATTTCCAAAGAAGATTAGACCTAGACAGAGAAAACAGAAGGGGGTGGGGGGGAAAGAGGAATTTTTTGTAAGGGTCAAGGATGGAAATGAGAAACCCAGGCACAGCGATGTATGGATGAAGGATTATTTTGATGATTTTGAACAGAATTGTTAGATTTCTATATTGGAACGAATCTTCCTAAGGCTTTAACAGTTTGTCTTGTGAAAGCTGTAGCTTCTCAGATCCAATTGCTCCTACCTCTTTTGTGGATCCCGTGTCCAGACAACTGCAAGTAGACAAACAACAACAGGAGTGATCTCTGCCATTGTAGACTATTCTTACCCTCCCGGGGCATACCAGCCTCCTGGCATTGCTGAGATATTTCAGTGGTGAAAGACAGGGAGAGGGGACAGAGGGAAGAAAAGCATAGGCCAGGAAATAACAGAGACCTCTCTGACTCCCTACAAGAAGGTGGATAATAGAAGGAAAGGGGATAGAAAAGGACAAACATCCCTATGTTTGAAAGGCACTTTCAGTTTGGCTTGCAGGAAGCTATCCCATTGCAATTTCCCAAAGCAATTTTCTTTCTGAAACACAGCCTTCCTGACAGGACATCATGACCCTGTCAATCACAGCTGCACTACATTTTCTCTTGTGTGCTGAGCCAGGCACCGGGCCGAGCCTCCCCATGGGCATGGTGGAAAACTGGGGAAGCTTTAAAAAAAACCCAACAAAAAACCCCAAACAGACACTTATTGTCAGGAAATCTTACCAGTAACTAGAAAAACAGCAGAAAAAGGACTCTGCATGTGATATGGCAAGGGTTAAAAGTGATGTTGTGACAACCTGACACCTCGGGGCTGCAGGCAGCCCCTGCACAGGTTTGTGTGTCACTGCAACCCTGCTCACTGCTCCAACCCATGACTCCAACTCCATTCCTGAGGGGTAAGATGGTTCAGCTCAGGAGTTGCTTATGGTCATCCTGGCTTCCCTAAGCTTTATGACTGAGCATGTCTTACCTAGAAAAAACGTAAAATTAATAATTTAATAAAGTAAAATGCAACTGTACAAAGACCACTTCTCCCCAGGTCTCTGCTCACAGTGTGTGCAGTCCCTCAGCAGAGCACACGGAGCAGCCTTTCTGGAGTGAGTCCCATCCTAAAGGAAGCCTAAAAGAGGAGTTTGAAAGGATGGCACTTAAAAACTCTTTACCCATTAACTGCATAACAAGATTCCTAGCTGCAGTAGTAAATACAGGAGTTTTCTTGGTTTCAGAATTGGTTTATATAAAATATTTGCCAAGTAACCATTTATTCTGTTACTCAGTTTTATTTATGGTGCATGATGATGGTTTTAGCTTCTTTTCCTCCCACCACTTTTTTTTCCCCTTTTTGTGTTTTTCAGATATGTTTGTGTATGAGGAGAAGTATGGGTAGGACGGAAAGCTGGAGGAATAGAACAAAGCAAAAATGTAAATGGCCAAGATATGAATTATGCTGAGATATTAAGGTATTCCTGGTTAAACATCCTTTGTCAAAAATAGAGTCAGGAATGCCAAGAAGGTGGCAGAGTATGCAACTCAGCAGCTGCATCCACACAACAGACTAAAAATTGTCTCTGTCACTATTGCCAGTTAAAATATCCTTGCTTGTTGTTACTATGGGAGACCTTTACCATTTGTGAAATGAGAATAATGGTGAGCCCCAAAACTGTTTCCTGCAGGACTATGCCAGGCAATAACATCTGATCCTGCAGCAGGATGTGCTGAGGTAGGATGGCTCATTTTCTTCTAAAAGAAAGCAAGCAACCTCTCCCTCCAGACTCACTGTGCAGCCTAACTTAGGTCTGGGTTTAGGTCAGAAAGCCTAAATTCTATTTGGGCTTTTCTAGACAACTTCAGATTTTTAAGTTTAGCTTTTCCAGACAGCTCACACCTTACTTAAATCTAACACTTCTCCCTTTTGTGATGTCCCTTCTTCCCACATTGAGATTAAGAAAAGCCCCAGACCACCAAGCCATCTGGGACCCCTCAGACCTGACTTTTTACTGCACCTAAAAGCTTATTTAGGCTGTGACCTGGAGGGTCCCATCTGAAGATACACCATATCGTGGCTGTAGACATTCAGCATGCAATTCATGTTTATTATTTATCTGCAGCTATTCCCTGTATTTCCTGTTTTACTGTAAAGACTCTACATAAATAGGGAGAAAAATACTACAGACTAGGATATAGCAGCAGGACTCCAGCTCTGGAGTGCCACCAGTTGGCCATGGCACCATCTTCCACAACAGAAGACAGACACCTGATGCACAGCCCCATCCCTCCAGTACTAGAATCTCACAGAAAACAATTCCCAGGTAGTAGTAAAGTTCAGTTCTCAAATATGTGAAGCTGAACTGAATTCTAGTGAAATAAGATAGACAGGGTGAAGATTAGATTGGATGTTAGGAAGAATTTCTTCACTGAAAGTGTTATTAGGCACTGGAACAGGCTGCCCAGGGGAGTGGTGGAGTCACCATTCCTGGAAGTCGTAGTACTTAGGAATATGGTTTACTTAAGAACTTTGTCAGTGTTAGGTTGATGGTTGGACTTGGGGATCTTTAAGGTCTTTCCAACCAAGGTAATTCTGTGATTCTTTGAAAACATGGACATGGGTTTGGGTAAAGCTAAACATTTAAATCTAACATCTCATCATGTCTAACTTTCAAAGGGGTCCTAAAAGCCACTGAAAAGCTTTCAGAGACCAATAATGAAATATAAGGGACACAATTAAATCTATTTGAAAATCCAGAACTGCTGCCCACATTTATAACCCTTTACTGCAGAAGCAGGGTTTGATCCTGAAAAAAATCACAGATGTGCCTCCCTCACTGTGAGTGACCCACCGGAATTGCATTTCACTGTAGACCTGTGCCATGTCCTGAG
Source organism: Apus apus (assembly GCF_020740795.1). Taxonomy (NCBI): domain Eukaryota; kingdom Metazoa; phylum Chordata; class Aves; order Apodiformes; family Apodidae; genus Apus; species Apus apus. Next base: position 13,903,411 of record NC_067283.1, read on the forward strand.
GCTGAGACCTGGATCACTTGGCACACAGCTCAGCAAAGTCACTTCACCCAGACTCTCTGAGTGACATTCATCAGTCATGTACAGTTACCCTGAATCCACTTCAGGGCTTCCCAATCCAGGAGTAAGTCAGGATCACCTGAAGGGTGCAACAATCTCACATGCCAAAACCTCCTGGAACCTAGAGACATTCCTCTGGTATTATAGCCAATCCCAACCACAACTGTCTTACTCAGTCAACACCCACACTAACAACATGCAAGTGCAGTGAAGTAGGAGTTACTACAGGAGATCACACCCTACAGAGCATCTGACAATAAAGCAACCTCCTTGTACCAATGTAATCACTGTTAGGCAGAACAGGTCAGCATAGCAGCTTCCCTAATGCTGAAGGTGATCTGGCATTTCACCCCGGGTTCTTTGTCAGGTTATTTTTTAAGGGGGGGGGGGGGGGAAGGTCACAGATGCAAATCTATTGCAAATATTTTGAAGTCTAACTTTAAAATCTATTTAGAATTTTTCTAGTTCCCAAAATTGATGAATTAGTGATTGGTCTTGCAGTAAATCTAGCTCTTCAGAAAGCAATCTGTAAATTCAGAGGAAAAAATAATCTATTCAGTATGTTCACTAAACATTACAATTAAGGCAATTAATCTTGATGGCCTTATTGTTAAAATTTGTGAAATACAGCAGAAGGGTGAGAGGAGGAAAACAAGCTAGCCATGAAGGACAATAGCCTAGAAGTAGTTGGAAAAGCTGCCCAGAACAAATGTTCTTTTTAAGATATACATAGTGCATACGCATGCACATAAACATGTCAGTCAGCCTTCAGAGTAATCCCACAAGGCCTGTAAAAGCCCAGCAGGGCAGACACAGAGAGCAAAGGAGCCAGCACAGCGTGCAGAGCTCTTGCTTTACGCAGGCACAGACACGCTGCACACTCTGCATTCCCTGGGGCCTTTGTCTGTCTGCCACTCGGATACTCAAAAGCTCAAAAGCAGCCCCTCCCCAGGACAGCTCTGGTAGCTGTACAAACATGGAGAAAGCAAGAAAACTGTAACTCCAGAACTAGGGCTATGGAGCCTACACACACTGAGGTAGGGGCATGATGAATGTTTTCCATCCTGAACTATTCAATGGGGAGCTTAAACAACATGCTCCTACTTCCTACTGCTCCACCTCAAACCCCATCAGACTGTAGAAGTGCCATAGTTTGGGAGGTGATTTAGAAACCTTTCAAAGAACTCTTGCTGTTCCCTTTCTGCCTGTTTTCCAGTCCCAGGAAGATCCATATGCACATGCTCAAATATATATAAATGCATATGCCTGTATGTGTGAAACCGTCCAGGACATCCAGAACACGGAATTTAAGCTGATTTTTAACTACTTATATGGATTGGACTTGAACTTGATAACTTGAACACTAGCTTGGTCATCTTGGATACCTAAGCCTGGTGCCTACTCTGTCGCCCATATACTGTCTCTTGTTGTCCCCCTCTTGCCCTACTAATATACTCTAAAGAAAGACTGTGTTTTGCTGCATGATTGTAAGGATTTAGGTTATTCTCACTCTTACTTTGCCTCAAACAAATTCCCTTACTATAAATATTTGAAGGTTCAGAAATGTCAACTTTCCAAAGGGAACCTGCTTCTAAGAGGACAACAAATGGGAAAAGCAGCTCTCCTTCAGACTTTGGTTCAGCAACATCAGAACTATTCAAAAGAGAACTTTAAACATTTCAAGAATGATCTGGAGGGAAATTAAGTAATGGGAAGTATATCCTCATTCGGGAGCTCAGGGCCAACTTTTTCAGAAATATTTTACTAAGTAGTAAAAGTACGAAGTGAGTCCATGGGATTTTCAAAAGCATATTATTAATATCTGCTTAACTCCCACTGAAATAGGTAGCTACACCAGCACATGACATTATTGCTGAAATTAGTTCTACTGTAACAACAACAAAATCTAGTATGAGAGAGGTTCTGGCTATTTTCTTTTAAATTTTGCATGTAACATTTGATGCTGAGTTTTACACTTACATCTTCCCACAACATAAGTGCAAATGTAAATCTGAAGGGTTGGAAAGTTTGAGGATCCTGTATTTTGTGATGAAGCTGACAAACACATTTCATTAGTGTCCAACACCTGATATTAATGAGAGGCTAAGTTCTTTGCTCAAGAGGGTCCAAACTTAACGATGGTCAAGCAGGCGAAAAAATTGGTAGACTCATATTGTGCAAATTGTTTAAA